>NW_023501020.1:1205909-2411818 GCF_013390195.1 Colletotrichum siamense
GAAGGTTATCAATTTCTGTGGGAATTGAATAATAATTAAAAAACATCGACTTAGTGAACCTTGCATAAATGGATCAACAAGTGTTCTGTCCTTGGCTGAATCCATTTCCATCTTCCTCCATTCAACAATACCAAACCCACATGTTCAGCCAGTAACCCGCAAGAGTCCTTTTCAATCCAAGTCAAGATCTGATTGAATAGGGTCTTCATCAACCAGGTTTCCCCACTGATCGCGGTTCCGATACTCCAAACGCGCCTCCCCTCTACTGTTCAAGTGAAGCTCTCTCCCACCAGGCAACAGAACGATCACCGGGGGATCGTTATCTTCCTCCAGGGTGCCAGTGGAGCCCAGAGCCGCATATTTTCGCCGCAGCATGATGGACATGTTGTGACGTTCCTTGCTGAAGTCCTTGAAAGCAACTTCTTCTTGCGTCATGGGAGGGGTTGGCTCCATGCCTAAGGACTGCAACATCGGGTTGCCGGGCCATCCCTCAGGGGGGCGGTTGCTTCCCATCGCGTCCCAGGAGAAATTGACGCCAGCCCGCTCCAGCAATCCCTTCATCTTCTCGAGGACGTGGTTCCTTAAGAAATTCCAGTGCCGCTCTAGAGCGAAAAGAATTTCAATCTGGAAGCGGGGTCCGTACCGGTAGCGCTCCATGAGAGGATCCTGGCCGTGTAGGGATACCTCCTTCAATGCGGGGAACGCTCCATCAGCGACGGCAGAGGCAAAGGTTTGCAGGCTGTCTGCCAGGTTGTTGTTGACATGCGTAAGGCGAAGGTATTTGAGGGTACGCGGAAGCATGCTGACTAGGCGGGTGCCGTCGGGATCAGGCAAGCTGGTGTCGATACGGCGCAACCCGAGTTCTTCCTCTGTGGGTATGTCACCCGGCCACACGTCAGGAATACCGTATCGAGAGGTCCACATGTTGGGGACGCCGAGAATGGAGTCCTGGGCAAGCTGAACATGCTCGAGCTTTTCGAAAGAACGTAGGGTACCGATTGTGGCAATTCGAATGTTCTCGAGGTTTTCGGCCGTAGTTCCAGATGGATTTTCGTGCCAAAGGCTCTCCCAAAACTTCATATCGAAGGGACCGAGCTCGAGGTGTCTCAGGCTGTGGGAGCTCATACCTGCCAGGCGAGCAGTGATATTTGCGGGGGAAATCAGGGAGTCCATCACGACACTGGCATAGTCGCCCTGCTCAGCGATCAACTGGAATCTGCGGAGCTCGCCGCGCCCGAGGGTGAAGCTCTCCAAGTTCTCGATGCCTGAGGTGAGAATAAATATGTCGTCGTAAGACAAGGAACAGTTTGTCAGGCGCAAGGTCTTGAGCTGGGAGGTGACATGGTCGGTTTCTTCGATGAAACGCTCGCCTATGCCTCCTATTCCGTGAATTTCGAGTGTGGCAAGGTTGTTGCAGCGGTTGATGATCATGTAGGTGTCCCTGAGATCAAATTTGCCGATCTTGTCGTAGCAGTCGGCACGGTAAATGAGGC
Source organism: Colletotrichum siamense (assembly GCF_013390195.1). Classification (NCBI taxonomy): domain Eukaryota; kingdom Fungi; phylum Ascomycota; class Sordariomycetes; order Glomerellales; family Glomerellaceae; genus Colletotrichum; species Colletotrichum siamense. The sequence continues at coordinate 1,207,403 of NW_023501020.1, forward strand.
TGAGCGTCTTGATAGAGTCGTATTTGTCGCGGCCATACCGGTCCATGCTCCAGATAAAGCCACCATGCTTAATGAGGGGAAGCTCCATATGCAGCTCGAGATGTTCCAAATGAGTGGCACGGTTGAGAACCTCAGGAAGCCAGTCGAAGCCAATGGCGTCCCCTCTGGGGCCTTTCCTTCCGACCTTGCCGCTGTCAACGTGCAGATTGGGGGTCAGGTTAGCTTCAAGGTGCTTGATGGAGGTGGCCAAGTCATCGATGCCGTTCGCAAGGCTCCGCTTGCCAGCAGCCTCCAGCGCGTCAGGGTCTGGAACGTGGTCGCCAGCCAAACTTCGCAAAAGTTTGAACAGGGCCTTCTCGTGCTTCGAGCCCTGCCAGGAGCGCTCTCGAATCTCTAGGTAGTCGTAGTTGAAGCAGACGTGGTGAAAGAGGTAGGGTCGCACAAGCTTGTGGAAGCGAAAGCAGGTCTTTGAGAATGAGACCAGTCCCTTATGGTTATCGCGTTCCGCCTGGAAACTTCCGCCGTTTCGACCATCGCAGTGGCGACAAAGGAGTTCCAAAATGGAAAGAATGAGCTCGTCTGGCAGGTCGATGAGGTGGGTTGCTCCTTCCATCGTGACTGTTTGAGGCGCCTCTCGGTCGTCGGTTGCTGGCAGAACCTCCATCTTGTCAAAGTGGAAAGGCGCGACGGGACGAGAGGCAGTGAATTTGTAGAAGGAGAGGTGGATGTTGCAGTCGGAAGTCAGAGAAAAAGAATTAGAGGGAGTCGGATGCCGATGGCAAAAATAGCCGTCGTGGAGGCAAACGATTTCTAGGATATGCGGGCAGCCGATCGTCTGGCGTTTGTTGTTCAGGTGGCTGAAAGAAGCTCGAAGAAACAAACACTTTCCTGGAGCGATTGAGTCTCAAAAATGGAAAAATCAAATTGCCAGCCAAATCAAATCTGAGGAGGAAACAGACAGAGTAGTCAAGGACCAGGTGGGTGAATGGGTGACTGAGAGTCGCCGTGGACGGGCCACGTGACGCGCAATATTGACTACGGATGGTTTGGGAAGGAACGACCAAACAAACCATCGAAGGCTCCTGCTTCTTGTCAAGTTCGCCTTTCGTTCTTTCCAAAGTTTACAAGTTTGGTCACCGAGTATCAGGGAAGCCGGCTAGGGCATGGGGAACTCTCCGCTACTTCCCTGACCGTTTCCCCATTCTTGCAGACGTTAGCTGATACAACTTCAATTACAGTTGAAAGCGGTCACATGCGCCAATGTGCCATACGGATTAATGGAAACCTTTCTACTCGGGGAGCTGGACCGAGATCGATTGACGCGAGGCAATACAGCTTGGCCTGCTGCTGTCGCATCATCGCGAAATTCCAGCGCCACAACTCGATTAATACCGAATAATATTGAACCAGACACTATGCTAGCCGAAAAAGTAATGTCGAGACCTCAATCCTCACTTTCCCAGTCGGATTCGGAGTCGGGTCCAGAGTATGTTTCGTCCAGATATTTCCCAGGATCCTCTTCGTAAAAGGTATCTTCAGTCCATCCGTAGGCTTTGTTCAGCCGCTGACCAAGCACAAGGGCCGAGTCTCCTTCGAATTTGCCCTTATAAGGCGGAGAAACCACAAGAAGCTTGCACCCGTACTTGGACGATTCAAACGCATGGTTCAATCCATCTGCTGTACGTATCAAGTTGAATTCCAACTCCTTTACCGCCCGATTGAACGCAGGCCAACCGACCGCTTTGCCCGACTCGGACTGTCCAATCAGGTTCTTGAAAGTCTCGACCATATCCTCGTATTCGACTTCGATGGTTGGTGGTGCAGGCACGGGTTTCCTCGCACTGGAGAGAATGTCAAGTTTAGCCCGGCTAGAAGATCGGGACTTGTCCCTCTGTTTGCGACTCTCGACGAGTTCCTCAGAAGGCTCTTGGGACTCCACTGCGAGCGCTGTCCAGTCGGTCTCGCCATTCGCCTTGGCGTGATCATATTGCTTGTCCAGATACGCGAAGCTGTCCTGGATCAAATCCTCGTACAAGAAAGCCAGTCTCGCGCCCACTTTCTCGGCAACGATCTCGTCCAATCTCTCCAATGCGCCGTCGATAAGACCATCGTCAAGAGCCTTCTTGGTAAGCACGGGGCCAAGATCTTTCTTAAGCCGGTTGAGCTCCGCCTCGAGCTCTTGAGCCCGAGTGACGAAGAACTGAGCTTTCTTCCGGGAAGGAACCGGCCCCTTCTGTGCCAGTGACAGACTCACGGCCGCGCTCATCGACAGCAAGCCCATCATCTCAAACGCATCTCGTGGGAGCGTCGCTCCATATTTGTCAAAATCGGTCTTGAGGTACAGCTTCGAGAGCTGTTCAACCCAGCCATGCGCCTTCTGCGGGGTCGTTTCCGGCTGACACAGTCGGAGAAGGATGTGAAGAGGGGGGTCGCTGTTCTGAACGTCTTGCGGCTTGCCCTTCAGTTTGATGTTGGGGTTTCCCACGGCATCGACCCCGTTCGACACACGCTTGAACAGCTTAGAGTCCCTGGTCAGCTGCCGCTTGAGCAGAGAGTAGAGACTGGAGTCGGACGTAGTCAAGATGCGCAACATTTGATAGCTCCTGCAAAATGATCGATTTCCGGAGCTTGTCAGAGCCTGCGTCATCAAGTCGGCCTAGCAGTTGATCCGCATAAGACGAGATCGCGGCGGCTTTGATGGCACTTTGAGCAGCATCTAAGACGGCGCCGCTGGCATGATAGTCGGCTTTGAGAGGAAGGGACCTTCCCTTCTCATCAGCGATAAGCTCCGGGCGACTGGAGAACCAGCCAGCGACCTCCCGAGCAAACATAGCCGACCGAGAGGCGAGCGAATCCAGGTACGCCTCATAAGCGATTTTGCGGTCGCGAATCAAGTCCTTGGGGTCCGGGAGAGGGTCCTCTTTGACTTTCTTGGCCGCGGGTTGGGTCTGAGGAGCACCCCGAGACCCCGGAACCTGGAGCATTTGAATGCCCTGCTCAAGTGCATCGACTGCCGCATCTGCAGTGGGCGCCACAGGGGTACTAGCCAGCTGTGGAGAGTTTTTGTTGCTGAGAATAGTTCGGGTCAACCAGGCGAGATCAAGCTGCTCGACCTCCCGACGCTTGCGCGGAATTTTACTAACTCCAGCTTCTTCGAGAATGATATTCGCGATGTCGTTGAGCCTCTGTAGAAGGAACAATTGGCGGCACAGAATCATCTCACCGATTCCTTTGGGGAGCATGTTTCCCATTCTGAAGGCCCACGCGATTTCATTCATCTTGGAGCGTGGGATTTGCACCGCCTGTCCGTACTGGTCGCTGTCAATGAACATGATGTAGGCGTCTCTGAAAGTCGCATTGACGCGGAGCTCTTGCGTCTCCATCCTCTTCTCGATGAAATCTTTGTCGTTGACCCTGTACTGGTCGATCAGGTCCGGTATGGCACGATTGGCCATGATGTCGAGGAGGCGGTCCTCATCGGGATCGGTCAGATCACGGAGGTTCCACTCAGGCACGAGGCTGGACAGCACGCCGCCGTGAGCCGAGTCCTCGGGGTGCCGTGGGATATTCTCGCCGTCGTTGAGTCTGAGGATGCACTCGCGTCGCTGGTCTTGGTTGAGCGAGTCCCAGTGCCTCTGGAGCCGGCCCTCGTGCATGTCCCATTTCTTCCGGAGTGTCTCGTGTTCTTCCTGCACTTGGATATTGTTTCCGATCTGACCGGAACGCCGGTTTGCGTTGTTGTAACGTCGAGAGTTGTATGCATTCATCGTGGTGGAATGAAGCAGACGGATTATGTGTAGGACCCTTTAAACGCAAGGGAGTGAATGAAAAGAAGAAAGGAACGGGCAGAATCGAGGGAGAGGAAGGTTCTGTACATACGTGTGAAGAAGCCCCTCCAAAAAGATCCTGGCTGATTGCGTTGCGCCAACAAATGCGAGCGTGACAAACTGTTAGAGAAAGACTCCAGTATCCCCACCGCAGCCTCCATCGAAGCCAATGATAGTTTGTGAATAAAGTTCGATCGATAGTGAAGTGTTGCTTTTTTAGAACAGCATTTCCCCTAAACGGCATTTTTACAAGGGAGGCCGTGGGGCGCGCAGAGAGTAACATGGTATCAGAAATGAATTTCTAGCGGTTTGTCTCTTGGCCGATGCTTCTGCGAGGGATCTTCAGCCACTGTCGATTTGACATGATGCGCCACAAGCAGCCACATCATCACAAGACCACCAAACTGGTGAGATGGTTCAACGCGTGCCATTTGCGGTGGCATCCTAGGTTGTTCAAGAATGCAGCAGTGAGCTGAGGAGCCTTAATAGCTGGGTTAAATGTCCTAATTAGTTCCATCCTCTGCCGGAAGCATGAACATCTCTACACGTCGCTATGAACATTGTGCTCACGCGGCACATATTCTTCCAAACTAATTGTATTAAAGGAGTTGCCGTAGTACGTCTTTGGTACACCCTTCAGCCCAATTAAGAACCAACATAATTAATCAGAACATATTGATATGGTTAGGTATTCGAATGGTTCATTAACGTTGAATGCAACGGGGAGGTCCATCCTCTCCGAATTGAGAATCGTAGATTTGGGGTGTACTATGTAACAGGTGGTGAAGTGTTAGATGACGATAAGCAAGGAGAACAAAGCCGAGATACATTGATCTCCAAAGTTACGATAGTATGCATGCCGGGTATACCTAACAGAGTGACCCATTTCCTATTTAGATGCGATTAATACACGTTACAATTCAGTCGAGTAAGGCTCTATGAGGCAACTACTTTAGCGATCAAAGGCGTCAAATCAGCAGCAGCATCTGGTGGACAATGAATCGCAATCACTTCTGCAGAGGAACCAAGCTGCATGAGATGCCGCACCAATCAGGATGCAGGCTGCTGAGGGAGATGAGCTGCTGCACTAATCTGAATGCAGGCTGAGGAGTAAGAACACGGTCGAACCCCTCGTGGCGCGGCACATTTCAAGATTTATATAGAAGGGTGAGACTGCTGGATATTATGGTAATCTATCTGTGAACACTGTTACTTTTCTTATGCTCTTTCTCTAATAAGAACGGCATCTATTTGAAATTAAACATAACTATTCTCCCCCTTCTGCGACACATATTCGTCGTACTCTTCGTCTCTCTAGGATTAAGACCTATAACCGTAAATAACTGTCGACTCGTCCTCTGTGCCACACTTTTCTGACACCCCCTCTAAATATAAATGGCATCCTCCAAGAAGCCATCTCATTCTTCGTAAGGCTTGTTATCGTTCCATCATTTCAGGTGCTCCAGATATTGATCATCCTCTCTAGCCCCGTGTCTTCGTCCCGGTCTTTCACTGATGCCTCAAGCACCATCGCCCGCAACGGTTCCCCTCCGAGATCTACATTCGAGGCCACCAAGAAGAACAAGGCAGAACACAAGAATGTTAGTAATGAAGGGAAGAAAGACAATGATGGCAGGCATGTTGCCGTCATGGCATTGGGCTTGTCCTGCATCGGATCGCAGTTTGATTAGCTCAGAGACTGGATACACCGGTTGACGCGCCATGAACCTTTGTCATGAGATGAATGAGTACTTCTAAACATTCTTGGATACGTTGCTCGTACATTGGTGTTCAAAGAAACTTGACATCGCAAAGAAAAGCTCACAGGGCAATGAACATGGTACCATAGGTCCAGGCTGCTCTTCAAGTCTCATGAACCAGAATTCAGAATTCAGAAGTCAGATATGTAGACTATGCTTAGTAGTATATCAGGGCAATGCATCCACTCAAATGTTCATTCTCAAATCTCTTTTGAGTTGAGACTACATGCAACGAGCCTGTCTCTAATACTACTTTATCAATGATTCTCCTGTCAACCCTGTTCTTCAGGTTTATCTCACTTAAACTTGCAAAGACGGGCCTATTCATCAAGACATTACACGTGTCAGCCTCCATTCGTATGCAAACTGTTACAATGATAAAACCTGAAGATGCCTTTCGTTCCTAAGCGTGCAGCAATAGATTACCACGGGAAAACAGCCTAGTGAGTCTATTATTTAAATCTTTTGACGGGCATATCCCTTTCTATTAAATGACGGGACCACTTTATTATCACTGAACATGAATCCGCGGGAATATTTGTCAGGAAAGTACTAGAGATGCTTCAGACCTCCCATAAAAGCCGAAGATACTGCGAAGGAAGAAAGCAATTTGAGCAGTCATACCACCTTCAACACAACGAACACCTGGCGATGCCTCGCTTTGAGAATCGAATAACTATTGCCGACGCAATGGCATTGCCAAGACGCATCCTGGAAGATGATCAGATCGCCAAGATTCACCGAGAGTAATGAATACAACTCTCCCCTCCCCGCCGAGATGGCAGCTTCCGATCTCTCCAACCCTGAATCTGGACCGTCTTGGCTCACTGTCAATCTGGCAGTCAATTAATTAACCTCCCATCCCGACGGGATCATCACATCACCCAAGCATTGGTCACTGCAACAACAGATCTGATGCATCAAGTTTATTATTCCTATCAAGCACATCCCCAGCCAAATCTGATCAAACGGGAAACCCTAGCGACCCAAACAGGCCCCAAAGGGTATGAAGTCTCAAAACATTCATGTCCATCATCAAAAAAAAAAAAAGGCCAGCGCGCTCACTCATCCTCCAATGATAAGGGATCCCAACTCCTTCATATGCAAACTGAAAAATAGAGCGAGCTGACAACCTTTGTGAAACTGCCCGCGAGGCATTCTGCGTACCCACGGAACGTCTTCTCGTCGCGTACCCCAGCCCCGCGGCAGTCCCCGGCTTATACCTCTTGACAAGGCACCCAGGCGAGACGCTTAGGCGCCGTTGCCGTTGTAGGCAATCAGGTTGGGGGAGCTGTTGAGGGTGCCGGTGATCTTGTTGGGGGTGGCCAGCGCCTTGATGCGGGCGACGATCGAGGCGGGAGTGGACAGGCCCTCGACGGACTGGAGATAGTTGACGAGACCGGCGACGTGGGGGGAAGCCATGGAGGTGCCAGAGATGGTGTTAGTGGCGGTGGTGGAGCCGATCCAGGTGGAGAGGATGGAAGAGCCGGGGGCGAAGACGTCGAGGACAGAGCCGTAGTTGGAGTAGGAGGCGATGGCCCAGGTGCTGGTGATGGCACCGACGGTGATGGCGTTGGCGGCGCTGGCGGGGGAAACGTTGGCGGCGTTCTGGGCATCGTTACCGGCGGCGACGACGGTGGTGACACCGGCGTTGTAGGCGGAGTTGACGGCGGTTGTCCAGGCGGTGGAAGCGGGACCGCCGAGAGACAAGTTGATGACGGACTTGCCGGCACGGCCGTTGCTGGTGATGTCGTTTACAGCCCAGTTGTAACCGGCGAGAATGACGGAGGTGGAGGCAGAGTTGCCGACGAAGACCTTGACGGAGACCAGGGTGGTGAGCTTGGCGACACCGTAGGTGGTGGAGCCGATGGTTCCGGCAACGTGAGTGCCGTGGCCGAGGGTGTCGGTGTGGGCACCGCCGGCGGCGTTGTAGCCCAGAGTCGCGCGACCACCAAAGTTGGTGTGGGCGGTGTTGATGCCGGAGTCGACGACGTAGGCATAGGTGCCAGTGCCGGCGGCGTTGTCGTAGACGTAGGTGGTGGAGCCGGAGGTCTTGTGGGAAATAGTGCCCAGGCCCCAAGGAGCACCGGTCTGGCTCACGATAGCAAAGAGAGTCCAGATCTGGTCACGCTCAACGGCAACGACCTTTGGAGATGTTAGCATGGGATTCATGATTGTTTGGTTGAATTCAAGCTCACATCAGGGTTCTTCTTGATCTCCTCAATGGTGGCATCGTCGAACTTTCCGGCGTAGCCGTGGAACTTGTTGAAGGAGTAGTTGCGCTCGATACCAGCGAAGGCACGCTTGTCGAGGTTGCGGCTCTGGAGCTGGCTGACCCAGTCCAAGTGGCCGTCTAGGTCGCGGGCAGAGACACCCTCCTTGAGGGTGACAATCCAGCCGTTGGGGACGGTCTGGACAGAGAACTCAGAGGGCTTCTCGACGGGAGCAGCGAAGCCGCAGGCCGCAGCCGCGAGGATAGCAAAGCGTTTGAAGCCGACCATGATGATAGATTGACCGAGATGCTGGGATTGGAGTTGGGAATCTCAGGGAAGAGGTGAGCGTGGTGAGGAAAAGAAAACTTCCTCATCGTGGGCTTTTCGTGAATGTTATATACTTATAGGTCCCCGCGATGGAGCTCTTCGATCTCAAGGTCTTCCACATCTGAATGGCATGCAAGGCCTTAGGTGATACAGGCGGTCGATGGTGTGGCACCGCCGTGTATGCGGCCAAGCCGTGAGGCTTCCTTGGAGAGGCTGTACGTACCAAGCTGGACCCCGGTCGACGTCCAGCCACTTCCACAGGGTCCAAGCCATGGCGAACACCGTTCAACTTGGAATATGCAGCCGAAGACGCCATGTTGGTTGCAGCGAGCGAGACAAATCGATAAGACGATGCAAGAAGGGGAAGGAGAGTACAAATGGCGCCATGTGGCGACATGAATCGCCCATCCCAGAAAGCTTGTGCGACGACATCAAAATGAGGAAGTTGATTGACAATGATGTTGTTGATGCAGCGGTCGGCGGGGAGGAGGTTATGTAGGTCGGACTTGGCATTGCAACAGACGGGAGCTATCAAATGGTCGCGCGTGAGGTCGAGGTTGGGCAGCAGACAAGCCGGGCTGGCGGCTCAGAGCGTTGCGCCGTCACATGAGGCGTGCAGCCCGTGAGTTGCATTGAGTTCCCGAGAACGACAGAAAGAACGCAAACAAGCTCATTCTGTGGGTGTTGAAAATGCGACATATTGGCGGTTGGACGACCGACTGATTTCTGGCAGACTGGGTGAAGTTGGCGACGGATATTTCGCGGTGACAACACCGGCAGTTGATAGAGCTATCCCAATCAGGAGCAGCTCTAGCCACTCAGAGAGACTGTTCAAAGGTCACCGGGGGCGAATCCGCCAATAACAAGGGTTACGCAAGAGACTATCGAACATTAGCAATTTGCCTCAGAGACCAGTACCGTGAGCGGAACGGCAGTGCCAAGGCTAGATTATGCATAAAATAGAGGATCCATTAGGTGACCGCTCTGTTGTCTAAACCCCTGTTGGTTGGCCGAGGACCGACGACCCTCTTCCGTGGGAGACATGAAGATGGGGCATACGAAGAGCAAGTTGTGACTGGGTAATTTCAGGTCGGCGGGTATTTCGAAGTCAACTATAGCGCGAATTTCCTGGTAAACCTCACAGACTCGAGGCCCCCGCCAGATCTGTCTCCGCCATTGTGCTCAAGTTGCCTTCGGAAGGCGTTCGGGTTTACGTTCGGGTCTCTTGCGGATGTGTGGTGCACGATACCGAAGACAGTAGTGAGTCGTGGTTCGTCGGATGGGGGGTGATCCTCGTGCGTCTACACGATGTAACCCAAAGTGAGATATCTCGCCTTCCCTTTTCGGAGATGGGCCGTGCTGCGTGGCAGTCGGCGATCGGAGGGGTATGTAGAGCTCTGGGGTATTGGGGGCTTTTTGGAGCTCAAATGGACCCAGGAAACGATGGTGAGGGCTAGACGTCGAATGGCGACTGATTCGTGATGGCTGCCGAGGATGACTGAAGCGATGCGATGGCACTCAAAGATGTGGGATGGAGGTATGCTGTCGGAGTCAGGACGCGGGGACAGTTACATAGAGACATCGGTCTGTTGGTGTCAGGCGCCAGAGGTAAGGCGGTGGACAGCGACTGAAAGCTACACTCCGTAGGATCGAGGTCCGCTGCCGGAGGGATGTATTTCGTAATGATGTGACGCAAAGGGACCCAGATAAGAATGCCTGCTCGTCAGTCAGCTTTCTTGATTGTTGCTCATGTGCAGTTCAGCTTGCGATGATGATAGGTCGTCTGCAAGAGCTGTAAAATGTGCAAATGCGCGCAAAACAAGCAAGCCCTGGCGAAATTTGTTCAGGTGGTTAGAAAAGACGAACGGTCAAGCTCATGTGGAAGAGAGAAAGGGGAAGCAGGCTGGTAGATCCCTGATGGAGCACTCACGCAATGGGGGCCGCAGCTACCTGCCCCTCACCACCAAAGAGCTTCCCAGCACCATCCTTCTTTCTTACCCCGCTGCCAATCACGATAAGGCGACTGGGCCACAGGAGATCTCGGCAGCTGCTGGTCTGTGCTGGAAAGCGATCAGGCCCAGGCCTGCTTCTCAGGTATGTGTCGCTGATGCCATTCGATGTTGTGTTGTTCTGCTGAGTGCCTCTGAATGCTCAGTGGACGCCATCAGCGCCCGAACCCTGGTTCCTGAGCAAGATCCTTGCTAACGTCTGTACGCTGTACGCCGTCAGCAGCCACTTTCATTGTGTTGGAATAGGGTTGCCGAGACATGTTTAACTGCTATTTCTTTGGATCAGTCTTGTGACCATATTGACCCAATTCCTCGGGATAGAAATAACTTGCGCCACAACATCATCCTCCGAGCCGCCGATCTCACGCGCCGAACACCAGGATTGAGCCACGATCCACGAAGCACATGTGAATCGTGAAAAGAACCAGGGATGAGATAATGAACCCGGTCGATTGCCTTACCTCGGGGCCCGCTGTTCGCCTTTTTTCCGTCGGCAAGTGGGGGCGCGGGATGCGAGCGGAGCACTTTGTGGTCTGAGCTTCGCGATAACGTGATAAGATAGTGGGACAGGCCGCTTTAGCGATGCTGACTACAGCTCAAATAGCCACTCAGAGGTAAGCGGGCCTCCGGTAGCCAATCCGGATGAGCTTCACTTTCAGCAGCTTCATTTCATGGTGTTGTTCTCCTCATTTCCGGCTTGCCAACATCCACCAATGTAACGTCTGCAGAGCTCCAAGCTTAAGCTTACTTTCTTGCTTGGGTTGGCTTTTGCTTTTATCCTTCCAGAAACGTGCTACGCTGCGTACTGAGAGTGGCACGAAGTGGAAGAATAGATGCAAGCCACGTTTGGCCACGAACGACGAGTGACATACCGTACAGCTCGGCCAATTCTTGATATATCCCTGCTTCTATCGGAGCTATTCCTTGAGCGGCTGCTAAGGCCCGCGCCGCTTCCGAGATTCTGCTTGGCGTGGGGTGCGTTGTGAATTATCAGGTCTAATTGCTGTAGAGACAATGCCTTTATGCAAATAATGTTTTGTCACTGATTTCGCCCTGTAAGCATTGCGCGAAAATGAACTCCAGTTGAGAGCTGAACAAAACATAGCCATCGTCTTTATGATCGACACGCAGTGTTCCAATAGTTTAAGCAGTAACAACGGTACCCTTACCGGAACAGTCGAGTTGCACAAGCTGTAATTCAGGTGCGCCGACCGTCTGCAACTGCATCCGATCTTTGATAGGTCCCGAACGTTGGGCCTTGCTCTTGCCTAACCCGCCGTCCTCTTTTCAGGCCGCCCCGCGATGTCCTCACTCGCTCAAAGAGGGAGGTGCTCATCAAGGTGAGGCTCTAATACGCACCTATACTATGCATAGTGTGGTGGCATCGACGCAGAAGGAGCGTTTCTGGAAGGTCGCACTTCCATTCTCTCGGCGCCGATGACGCTTTCCCCTACAGCAATGGTGGCATGTGGTACTTTTGCTTCAAGCCGTCCACAAGGTCTAGCCTCACGACATGGACCTGCCATGAGCAGTTACCACCCCTGAATCACCCCTCGAGGAACTTCCGGCATTCGTGGATTTCAAAAGGCTTGGCTTTCCTGCTCTCCAGGATTCTTCAGCGCTCCCGCGAAGCGCCGCTGCAAGATCCTCCTCGCCAAGACCAAGCCACTGGAAACACCAAGCTTTCACCTTCCCTTCGCGATGATCCCTTCCCGAGTTTGCCGCTGCCCAACGATCCTTGGCAGTACCGAACAACCATCGAGACCAGCTTCCAGCTCTCTGAGATCCTCATTGCACCTCTACGGCCTCATTACGGATATTGTCACTTCATCGTCACACGATCCGGACACGCCGTGGCATCATCGATCTCGTTCTCGGACCTTTCAACTATTCCGATATTTGTTACCTGCTCAGAGACACAATCCCTCACGATCTAGACAAATGTTCCAGATCTTCGCAGCTGAGTCAAAGTGACAGCGGCCTTCGGAGGCAGATCCGGCTGCCTCCGAACCCGCTCTTGTGCGTCCAGTCTGTCTACGCCCCTCCCGTACCACGTCGCAATTAAGCCACGCCGGAGGCGCCCCGTTGACGCAAGCCTCGGCACCTGCCTATTCAAGCCAGCTTCCGACGCGTCACTGGCGTTTATTTGTCTTGCAGTGAGGTGGCTCATCGTCAGCGTCACTTCACGATGCATCACGAAGCACAATGCAAAAGAACCCTCGTTATTCGCAATATCCGTGGAATCATTGATTGCAGACTCCCTGGCTTTCCCAACTCTCAAATTCCGTACGTTACGACGTTCTCAATTCCTTCATTGATCGTGCCATCACGACTTCTCAGGCACTACTGATCTCGTTCCCTGCGTCTCCGTCTTCTTTGCCTCTCGTCACCATCACCTCCTCTTACTGGGTTGTTCCGCTGCCTTACACATACCCGACAGACCCCCTCTGTGCTCGAAACTCCGTTCTGCCATACCCGAGGCGTGTTGTTTCTGGCGCACGGTTGATTTGTTCTTTGTCCAAAGTCGCACCGATCCAGCCGCCAGAAGGCGTCGAGATGGCCGCATTGAAAACTTCCTGTGCCAGCGATGAGTCGACACATCGCGGTCTAGCAGTTCGACACAAGTTTGGAGCTCTGTCAAGTTATGACTATGGAATGCTCCCGCTACAAGGATGATAGCGCAATGATGTGGGGCTATGCTGAACATCATTTCGCAGTAGCTCATCCAAGATATCAAGAGTGATGTAGTGGGGGCGTGGACTTTAAAGCCACGATTTTTCCACCGAGTACCTCATGCAGATCCGTGTGAGTGATTCACGAGCATATTTTCAATTCTACAGTCACTGTGTCTAGCGTCACAATATCCCGAGCCACGAGAAGAAAGGCAGAGGTAAGCGAATTCTGCTGGTACTTCAAATTGTAAATCGATCATTATGATGAAGATTTTATCGTTCACAGCAATACATGTGACAGCCCCAGTCACCACATCTTCCAATTATAACCGAAAACCTGTTGGAGGACAACAGCGTACAGCCTGAAATACGCCGTATTCACGTTGACTGTTTTTACAAGTTAAAGGCCTTTACCCAGATGAAAAGAGATTCGTAAGGAACACCTTCAGGTGCGTGATTTGGACGCCACAAGTCAACTACTAGCTTACAACAAGAGAAAACACCACGAAAATTGGAGTGTTTTCACACGCCATTCTCTATCGAAGCAACGGCGATACAATATGACCCTCTTGCCTATTAATCTTTTCTTTTGTGGTCCTCGATTCCTTCCTAACTACTTTATTCAATACACGGGCTTTGTGCGCCAAATTCCAAGCAAGGGCGGATGGCCAGGCCCGACATTCCGTGTCGACCGGCCTCGCCCGGCCCCACAGTTTGTCCCGGTCATGCCGCAAATGAAACGACCCATCCCATTTGAGCATCGAATGGCCTTTTGAGCGTGGTGAAGATACTGCTTGTAGCTACAATCCACTGTATAATACCAAGTCGTCAGGTAAAATGACTCCTGTCTGGTGAAAGTTAGACCAAGGCACGGACTTCGGTACTGCATCTGGTAGCGCGACAAGCAATGTGACTCAAAACTTTGAATGCCTGCTAACAGAGAAGGCAAATCGCAGGACAGTTAAGGTTCTGAGTTAAATTTGACTTCGCCGTCGAGCAGAAGGCAATCGGCCCAACACCTTTTGGGTTTCACCATGCTGGGCGCTGCGAGACGATCGCGAGATTGCCGTTTCCCAATGACACCACGTCAGTCACAAGGCAAGATAAGAGTCTACTGGACAAAAAGCCTTCACCTTTATCTCGCAATGTCATTTGTCCTCGATGCTGTGGTGTGCCTCCCGCATTATCGCCCTCAGATCCAGTGACATTATCATCCGCCAGATCACGGCTGGATCTCGGGGATGGAGGACGTCGCGAAGGCGCAGGCCCTCCTCTGTCCCCCATTCTCAGCCTCCGGTTTGAAATATTTTCATTCAATTACTGGAAACGACGTATTAAACCCTTGTTCATCGAATTTGAAGACGATCAAAAATTTCTTACCATCAATCAAATTGAGAAGTATCATCACAATGGCACTCAAGCCTCGCTTAGATCCGTACACACGACTTACCTCGCGGTTCTATGAGGTCCTTTTATTGCTTTCAACCCTCCGCCCTGTCAACGGTCCTCATATCATCACCAAACTAGACACGGGCACTCTGCAGGGGGCTCGACGACGGTTCCTTCGGAATCTTTGCGTTCTCTGCGACTACCAGAAGGGTGGCGACAGCACGACCTCCATTGGCGCTGAAGACCGAGATGACACATACGTGCTCTGGGTCTCCTCCAACGAAGGTCCTGGGGACAACGTTATCAACTTTATTATCACTGTTCTTGAAGACTTGCGACGTGTTGTGTTCGGAGGCGAAGAGCAGAATGTGGTCGCAGAGGAACTGTTGCATCGGACTATTCGGTTCGTTTCGCCGCGACTGAGGAAGGAGAAGAGCTTTCTACGGAGGACATCCCGATCTTGCGCCGAAATTGTCGAAGGTGATGATCCACAACACAGCAAGCTGGGACAGTGTACCAGCTGGCCTAGTCCCCTCGAAGTAAGTTACTGACCAGGGACAGATACCGGCCTCATATTATGGCTTCGCCAATTCCAACCCACCAACCTGGATGATCTAGCGATATGCAGACTGGCGTATGAACATCGCCATGACCAAGAGATGAACCTAATGATGCAATATGGCCAAGAGGAGGAGGAGTCTGGTACTCAGCTCCCAATGGCACGACCATTCAGTTACTTCAGGCACATGATCGGTAGACTGGCCCACCGCGTCCGTGTGGTCGGCGAACTCTTCCAGGACGCCCGCCGCTTACCAGCATTGCTACGAGACTCCCGTGTTGAGAGAGTCCAGCCGCCAATGAGCGCTACAGTGCCAATGGCGGATGGGCATACAACTTTGCAAGGCATCTTGCGTCGCTTGCTACCGGCCAGAGATCAGCGCTATGGACCTTATCTAGACTTTCTCAAGTTCATCGACCAACATGTCAACATTGAAGCTGGCATCATCGAAAGACTGGAAGATTCCACATTCACGCCTTGTGTTCACGCAGAGGTCCAGATGCTGCATCATTTTGACAAGGGGAACCGCAACTTTGTCGCCAATGACAAATACATCGCCTGCAGTAAGCCAGCTTGTATATGCTGCGAGCTGTACTTCCGCCATCACCCGCTGCGAGTCACCTTGATTGACGCTCATCAGAAGGCGTATCCAAAATGGGGTCTCATTGGTCTGACCCAAGGCGCTCAGAGTGCCGACTGGATATCTCAACGGAATATCCTCATCGACGTGATTCAGGACCTGAAGCCCATAGTCCTGGATCAAATATCACAGCTTCAGGTCTCTAGCCTCCACCACCCGGACTCTGTATCTCAAATCACGGAGTCGCTTGCCGATGACGTCGACTTGGCAGAGTTATCAGATGTGGATTCTGAACAGACCTTCGATACTGAGCCGGAATCTATCGCAGATACTGCCGGTGTCCTCAGCAACGAAGCCGGAACAGCGGCTAACTGTAAGCGCCCTTTGTATCTTCGAATATGGCCCATGGAGCTGACACGAGAAGTCACCACCTTTCATCCCGCCGATATCGCCGCCTTCGAATCAATTTTCTTGGACAATGACGATGATGCAGACTTTGACAGTGACGATGGAGTCAAATTGTGAACGCTCGTGGCAATTTGCGTGTTATTTAACGAGAGTGAGTGTTCTTTTATTTGGGTACCCCTAGCTATTCATTCTTGTTCTGGTTTTGGTCAAATCTTCTGTTTCAACGAATGAACAACTTGTTCTTGTCTACCAGATCGGCAGGACGTCGGTCAAGGAATGAAGAGAAATCCAGCTGTAAATCCTCGCAGAGCAGACAAACGACCCCAGTGGTCACCAAAAACAATTCAAAATAAAAAACCGGTTCACTCAATTCTCAACCTGTTTTGTTCTCTTTCTTACGTGTCTTTCGAGATTGTCAAGTCGCGTAAAGTGCACACCACAGTTACAATAGAACCGATAACGAACAAAGTGAACGTCAAGATGTTTCAGCATCTCCCTGGGCTCAGCAGCACGGTGACCGCATAGCAAGCACTCGAGAGGCTTGAAATGAGTTTTGTAATGCTTCCTGGACGACGCGTGAGAAGATTTCACTTGTGGTGGCCTTGGAAATAGAGAGAAACGTACTGTCTGAGGCTTGGGATGCGGAACCAGCGGTTGCAGGCTCTTGGGGGGCCCGACCAAGGGCAGCAATAAACGCCATTCCTTATTCCATCATCACTACTCATCTTTTCCATTCTGTGAGTTTTATATAATGGCTGCGCAGGAGCATCCTTTTCAACGGGAAATAAAGTCGAGGTCGGAGTTTGAAGGTTGATAGTGCAACAATGTTCGTGCGGCGCCGTGGACCGGGAACCAACCCGTGAACAGCGGGAGTTGTGTAGCGCTTGACGCTGCTGGTGAGTGTGGGAAGCATGATCCAAGTTTGAGGGAGGCGATGAACCCGAGGCGCTAGACGATTGCCCGCTCTAAGGAGACGTATGGACATCGTTGCGACCATGAGAAATCACATCACAAGATAAATTGGCCATGAACCCATACTCGAGCTCTTGTTCAAGCGCGCCCTCCCAGTCAAACGGAGAAGTGACAGGCGATAAACTTGATTCCAATGGCTCCAATGGATAGAGAGAGGTAGAATCCTCACCAAAAGGCCCAACGATCGGTGGCTGCTCGAACGTCCCTGGCGACGACAGTGACTGTTCGTCACTTTGAGAGGCCCCGCCGAGAACTAGATGATCATTGTTGCAGGTCATAACACGACAATCAAGACGAACAAACATAAATGTCCCAATGACCTAACAAGTTGTGAAGCGACAGTCTTCAAAATCATCCATCACAGACATGTTGCAACAAACCCTGTCGAGAGTCGTGCCTTGACAAGGGCATTTATGGTCTGTGAGCTGTGTCACATGATTATCTTTCTTCCATAGTTCCGTAGTTACGACATGAATGTGCTTATGCCTGTGTTTCCTAAAGGGATGTTGGGAGCCAATGTTACCTTCTGCTATCGGCAAAACAACCCGCCAATTCTAAATTCCCGGAGCCAGAGAAACCCCATTGTAGGCCGAAGATATGATTCGACGGCAATCACTGCAAGTTCGCCTTTAATTCATCGTGGGGTTCTTTGTTTCGTCATCATGATGCAGATTCATAAAGCCTGTTTTTATCAAAATTTCACACGGGGGATGTTGGGTGTGTAGCTCAGCCAGTAGTATCAAGCGCAGCATGTAAAGACGAATGCAATGTTTAAAACTGATTCATCATCGTTCTGGATCAGAGGGTCGCCTTAAGTTCAAATAGCAAAGGTTCGCCAGTAAGGTTCCGACGGCAGGTACCCAGGTACCCATTACGGGCCGAAGTCCGCGTTCGGCTTCTTGACCTGGGGTAAATGAGGGGATCTTTTCCATTAGACGACCATCGCAGCTGGAGGGTCTGCAGCAGCACCATGTGTTCAAACTCTCAGTGCAACGTTCAGTGTAATGGGAATTGGTTGCATTGTGCTAAACGTCTGATATGCCTACCGCTGTCTAAGGGTGCATGGATGGTTCAGGGTCAGGTCGAATGCTAACCCCTTCCTCAAAATGTATCTTCTCAACGAAGGAGACTCTCGCGCAAACCGCCCAGAGACTTTTGGTCGCGTTTACTACCCAGGAAAATAAAATTTTCGTCACCCAACACGCCCACTGTGAAGTGGATGCTTGGTTCTGAAGCCGTTGTGTCTTGAAACCACCCAAGCCGAAATTTGAGGTCATTCATTTTGTGCTGGACCTCAGAAGTTGGGGCCGTCTCGGCGATGTGAATTTTCTCGTACGCATTGGATTCACGTAACAAACTGTAAGTAGCCTCGAGACTACCCATGTCTTCGGGTGCAAGGCCCTTCACATCCATCTCCAGAAGCCAGTCCGTTTGATGGATGTCATAGTAGCGCATGATAGCCGAAAATAAACCCCAAATATTGAAAAAGCAAACTGCTGCGAGTATCGCAATGATAAGACGGGTGGTTGTAGAGTTTTGAACAAGACGGTTCCGAGCCCTGAGACCGATGGTGGCATTAAATTTGGGCAGGTCCCATGGTGTATCTGGATTGTTTCTTTGGTCCATTCTGTTTTCCACGTTTGCGAGCTGCGCAGTGAGAATGGCGAGATTCTGGCGAAGACGTTGCAAAATCTGTTCCTCTTGATTAGGGTCTCTCAGAGCTGCCAGATTAAAAACCCCATAAGGTCGCGCCAAGACTGCGACTTGATCGTCTAGCCCGCGCGCCCATGGCTCAGTAATGGCAACCGGAGGGAAAGCATTCGCGTCGGAATCAGGGATGGGCCTCAGCTCTGAATCCAAGTCCTGTGCTTCGGGTATGCTGAATGATGGGTCCCAAGGCTTTCTTGCTGAGAAGTCGGCCTTTGGGGATTGTTTGGGATCAACTACCCACCCCCCTTCCAGCTTTGTGATGTTTGCGGTTGTCCACACTTCAGACCATGAATATTCACACCTCCAAGCTGCTGGTGGGGTGAATGCACGATCACCCCAGAAGTATGCTCCCCAAAAATAATCCTCATGTCTTGAAGTCAGTGAATTAGTGGTATTGAGGTCGCATTGCAAGTTTATGATTTTCTGATCCGTTGACGAGATGATATGGCCACCGTAATACGAAAATTATCTTCGTCCGGGGACTCGCGCACTTCGAAGGTTATATTGTGAACAAAAGTAGTGCCATCGGGGCAAATCAATGGTTGGCTTAGAACTGCGTTGTAAAAGCCGGTCCTTTCTTTTCCGTCTTTATCGATAAGAATTTCGATGTCCAAACTGTATTCGGACATGGATAGTCTGGTGCAGTTGGAATGTAACTGCGCTGCTGGTATGGTGGTTTCTACTGATATGATCGCAGTTGTTTCTATATTTCCAATGCTTTCCAACGTTGGGAAGATGAGATCATTATAGGTATTGTGCGGATATGTCAGGTTAACCTCGTTTTGGCGCATGACTAAACTCCGAAATTTTCTCCGCAAGGCGATTTCTTCAGCAGACTCATTGAATGACGATGGACCGAGCTGTGTTGTTTGTCCAAGTTGCACGGACTGAGCGCTTGGGGGGACTTCAGCTGTTGTAAAAAGAGTAGACGCTAGCGTCGGCAGGAATGCGCAGGCGATTGCGAGGAGTTGAGAAATGGTAACGGTGCAGCTGTTCAGATGCCTCCATGACTGGAACAACACTCTCATCCCCATCATATCCAAAAACGATATGTCGAGCTTCCGGATGCCACGGTCCGTCGACGACAATTCCCAAAGGGTACAACGCGCCCTGAACTCCATGGTACAACATGTTACGTAAAGAGAAATACCGAGCATAGTCAAGGCCGGGACGGTTGTCCACAAGAGGTGAGCATAACTTCCCGGGGATGAGCCTACCATGGCAAGCCCACCAGCCGTATCCGATCGCGATTGCAAAAGAACAAGACAGCCGGCGACTCCGACGACAAATAATGTGAACGTTGCTCGCACTCGGGTTCGTAGGACTACAGGCAAGAACACATTGTTCCCCCAGTTTCGTAATCCCTGACTCAGTCTCAGTGTCATGTGTGGAGGAATTCGATGGTAGTGAAGATGGATAATGCTCCCAAGGATAGTCGCCGGATCCCGATGCCAAAGTTCTCTGCGCTTTCCATGACCATAGTAGTAAAGCGTTGTACATGCAGCGCAAGCCATTACTCCGAATAGTGCCGCCATGGAGAAGCCAACCCGTTGACTGATTCTGAGCCTGTGGGAGGTCAGAATCACTTTGCCCACTATTTCCTTGGTCTCGTTCCGTCTGAGGACATAGTGCCCCAAAAGCGGACTCATATTCGAAAACACCGTCTTTGTTGAGTTAAGCAGAACGTTGTTGTCGTAGATGCTAGGGTTCATCGTGTCCGAGTTCTTGCCTCGTGTGGGGTCCACCGCCACTGGCCCAGAAATAGAGCGTTGTGAGCGACTGGCTTCAAATTGGGTCCATGTAGGGAATGACTTCTCAATCATGCTCCAAATATCCACGAGGATTGGCGTTTTCGTCTGACTCTGTAGCAAGGTTATGTTAGGCCGGGAACCGTCGTCAGTCACCTCAACTCTGGAGAGCCACATTGAAGGCGAACAGATGATCGCGGCAGCCGTTTGGACTTGTTTAAAAGGGAAGTCAACTCCCTCTCTGCGTTGCTCGCCGAGCAATGCCGCCAGGTATAGAAATTGCTGATTACCATGCGGAAACTCCGAGCAAGATTGCTCTGGTGGGAGACGGTACAGTTGCCAGAAGCTCGGTACTTTCTCTCTAGCGGGGCTCCAATGCATGTCCAAACTAATACCTCTGTCGCACCCCTGGAAATGAAGTGTGAGATTATACCAAAATTGGGATCCCTGCGTTTTATCGTGGTCGTAACGGGAGATTGCCGAATAGTTGTCCAACTTAACGCATGAAAGATCTGCAAACAGACCATCCACATTGGCTATCGCAAGAGCATCCACGGTGCCCCGAGAACTTCCATTGCCACTGTCGGATAGTTTAAAGGTTTGATAAGCCATGCTCTCGCTTACTCCCAACGGATAAAGCATGTTGAAATCGCGTATTGCCTGACCTATATAGTGGGCACTGATCTCCTCGGAAAGTGGTTCATCATTCGTTGATTCGTAAGCGTTGCTGAAAGAATCTAGCACCGTCATTTTCGTGGGACGCTCAAAGTGGACTGTGGTCTGACTGAATAGACTGGCAGGAAGTGCGATTTGGGCTTTGAGAAGCTGTCCTATTGCGGCAGTGAGGTATATCATGTGGTGTCTCCGACGAACTGATTGAACGAGAACCATAGGTGATGACATGGAGATGTAGTCAACCGTATGCAAATCCATGCCATTTCTTGTCGGTCGATGACGGGATTGCAACATGATCCACGGCAAGTACCGCATGGCCTGAAGTTCAACCCTACCCCAACAGGCGGATATCAGAGTCAAGACTGCATCACACATTACTGTTTATTCTCTCAAAGGCGTTAAAGAGTATGGTCTCCTACGATTCTTACCTGCTGTTGGACCAAACTGCCAAACGTATGCAAAGCTCCGTCGAACTGTCCCTACCCCTTGCTCATTTTCGGAATACGATAGAGTGAAGGATATTGCGACCGCCATACAAAGATAAAGACAAGTAAAGGCCGCGAGGACTTCGATTCGTAACCACTTGGGACGCCAGTTCATCTTTGAGATTGCACTGCGTTTGTCTTTGTGCATCGATAAGCTCCTTCTTCCATCGGCTGCGAAAGCGATGTCGTCAAAGGCTCCCGAATACATCGCTAAATTCGGCCTGGTGGTGTCTTTAGTGCCGATCTCAGATTTATTGTCAATGCATGTTTTGTCGTTGTTCTTGCTGCCGCGGTTGGAGATAGAGGTAGGCTTGTCGGTATCAATCAGCCAGGCTTCCTTGGACGCAGCAAGGCCCATCAATTCTTGACGGCAGCTGTCTGTACATGCCAGCACCGATTGACCGTCCGCTCCATGAGATGTGAACTGAGTTGACATTTCGAATGTGATATAATTGTTTGACGAGAAGGTGCAAATATTCTGTGATCCAGGATTGTGGTATGGGGTTACAATCAAAAGTAGCACGCAGTGTTCTAAGTGGTGAACCCGGGCGCTTAAATAGACAGGTCATTTTATTCAAATATCTTTCCGTCTTGGAAGTCTGCCCTCGTAACATGTCCGTCACGACTCTCCAAGATAAGTGATGATGGTCGTTTTCCAGTTTTCACCTCTTTACCGGGCACCCTCTCGGCGACACGCATATGCGTGTAAGAGTTGTACCACCACATTTCATTTCCACTTTACCAGCAGGCAGCCTATGAAATGTCGTATTTACGACAATGTGATAAGTGCTGTCCTAATCTGGGACTCTTGGCACAGCCTTTTTCACCCCCTTAGAGCAGGCTGGGTCTTGGCCATAGCCAGAAGGGCGTCGCCGTATATCTTGGCGTGAAATCAGGCTGCATATATGTCGGCGCTCCTTCAGAACAGTTGGTACGCTGCTTTTACGTGCACGCAGGTCAGACTTATTCAAAAACGAGGAGGAAAGCCCTAGCGTGCTGACCCCGTGACATTCGAGCGAGGAGTGGTAGACACTGGTGCCACTGGTAACGCCGAGGGCCAACCCTCGACCTTCTTTTTCCTAGAATCTACATATTGCTTTGATTCCACCTTAGAAATTCAACGAATGGCACCTCAACTGCTTACGGTTGAATTATTCGTATGCGATCTGTTGATCGGCACGGCTTTACACCGTGCTGGCTTTAGGTCTTCCAGGCAAACAATGTGTCTTGTCCTCCGTCTTATTCCATTCCTAGTCCTCGTCGTGAAGGCTACCACCTCCAAAGTTCACAGGCAGAGCGGGGACTGTGACCAATGTTACTACGCAAAAGGCGCCTTTGCCCCTCCAGAGCTTCTTCCGTGTCTTAATGAGACTGATTCAGAAGCACCTGAGGCCAGTTGGTGCTGCTTTGCTGGTCATGTATGCCTTGAACGTCAGGCCTGCTGGGACCCAGACACAACGAACACATATCAGTACGGCTGTAATGATCCCGAATACGAGCATGAGAGCTGCCCTCCCAAAGGTGGTCTTAACATGAGTTAGTTACCCTTCCTCAACCTATGGCTTATGGCATTCTGATACCTAACACTGGACAGCAAAGTCGCCCTGGGTCAGTCTTGTCGCGTGCGGCCCCGAATCGGATGAGGATGCTTTCTGGGCCTGCAATCATCCAGACACCTGTAGCGAAGATAGGTGCCCACTCGACCCGCGAAACTTCTCATCCACACTTTCCCTTTGGCCTTGGACGATGATACCCTTACCTCGACTTGTCGATAATTGCGAAGATATGGCAACCCTAGTGCTGGCTGCCTTCGCGCCATTGCCGATGGCCACGAGGGGTGGTGTACCTGCGAATGCCACCAACATAGAAGCAAAGCCAATACCAACAAGGCTGCCAGTGAAGACGACAGTCTCAATACCCACTTCGGTCAATATGTGGGCATCGAACACCGGCTTGCCACCCAATCAACCAGTCAAGACTGATGGAACGGAGGATGCGGGATGGAGCGCTGGTGCTATCGCAGGAACAGTGGTCGGCGCGGTTTTGAGTGCAATTGCCATTGTCGCAGGCACTTTTCTCTTGCGGCGACGACAACAACGACAGTATGGACTGCGGTCCGACACGACGCAGACCTCTCGGTTAATTGAAGACTCCGGGGCTCTAGAGCTAATGCCATTTGACGGTAAACGACGCCCACCAGATTCAATGACATCCATGGAAGCGTAAGATAGAGTCGAGATGTAGTGGCCAATTTCACACCTGAGGATCTCTATTAAGCAGCTGCAAGTCGTATTCAAGCCCAACAGAACAGCTCAAAAGGGATTTTCACCGTGCAGGCTATCTGCCCTTTCATTCCACTCCTACATGTACCGGGGTTTGCATGAGCGGGAAACACTTAGCCCGTAATAGATGATGTCAAAGATTTGTTTCATCTTCTGTCCTACAGCCAGTGAGCTCCAGGGCATTCATTGCTCTGCTGAAGAACTGACAGCACTGCCTAAGACTTGAGCCAACTCCACGTCTTCCTCACGGGCTGTCATTGGGCAGGTCTCACATCAGGGAGTCATCGCTGTCGGAGGCCGACCATTGTAAGACACAGTGCACCCATCCCGTCTTGGTGTTCAAGCTTTACCCCAACGCCTGCTTCAAAGAATTCTGGAGTATAAAGTCTCATCTCGTACCTTCTTTCTTCTTATCATTTTCTTGATGATCTCCAACTTCAAAATCAGGATTCACAAGTGCATATCCTTTTCTAGTTTACAATGGCAGGCCCCTACAGCTTCTCGGAATACCAGCAGGTCTATGTCGCCTGCCGCTCTATTTTTCAAGGTCGAAACGCCAAGATACGGAGGTTGAGTAAGATCAAGAGCGTATTCAAGGTGAAGGCAGAGGTTGTGGAATCTGTCGTGGAAGAGATGGGCGAGGAAAAAGTCGCCAATGTCGCCCTTGATCTACTGAGGGAGAAGGTCTTCAAGTATGAGACAAAAGCTCGCGCCAGATTTCCGGCAGCTTTCCAAATCGAAACGGGAACGCGGAATAGCATCAATGGGCTGGAGGCTGAAAGGGCTACCTCACACACGGCTGAGCCCCAGGACGACATCTTTTCCTCCGAAGACGACATCCATGTCATAAGGACGCCAGATTGGGACTCTGAAAGCGACTTGGATAATACAAAGTGTCAAAACGAGGCCGACAGAAGTAAGAGCGCATTCCCGAATATGGTATTCCCAGTGACTGTCAAGTACTAACGAGGAGAGCTTTCAATCGTGGCCAATCCCCAACGGCACAGGTTTCGACAAGCGTAGAGTCGATCCATACCTCACCGCATTCAGCATCAACTTTGTGCAACACGCAGCGTCGGATACTCATGAATGTTCAGGTGGTCCTGAATGAGAGCTGCTTTGACTTCATGAGCACGTGGATACCGAAAATGCTTCATGATCTCCAAGCCTCCACGTGCGACTCGGCAAGTGGCTTCCGTTCGTCCGCCGTTGGCTCCGGAGGGCCTTGTTATCAGCTTCCTATCAACGCAATGACCTTTATTTCCAGAGAGGCAACAGTTGATGCATTCAAATCGGCAAGGTTTCTGCAACAAGCCTACAGTCAGAGCAGCCAAATGCCATGGCGGGAGATCAGCGAGATGCTGAACCAAGCCGTCATAGTGGCCGAAGGTCTTCGCAACAATGTCGGCGCTTGTAAGATCCGAGAGCTCAGAGTGGAGATTGATAGGCAAGTCGCAATCAGGCAAGCCGCCAAGACCGCCCTTGAAGATCACGCCGCTACGGAAATGGACGACATTCGCCGTCAACGGGAAGAGCTTGACAAGAGAGAACAAGCCTTGATCGGCGATATGGCCAAGAAAGAAAGCAAACAGAAAGCGTTGCTTAGTGGCTCGATTGACAGGTTTTTGGACAGTAGATTTGGGAAAAGCGCAGAACAACTCGGGCCTCAAACAGAAAGAGGAGAGGCTACTGAAAAGTCTACTGAGGAGGCGACTGAAGATTACACCCAAGTGTCCAAGGAAGAGTCTGCCGAACAGTCTGCTGACGACATGGAATTTGATTTATTTGATTGAGAGAAAGTCAACTTTCTTCACGAAAGCTACTTTCATAGAGTCCGCAACAGGCGCGTGAGACTTACCCAGATTGACGTGTTTTGTTCTTATGCGGGCTCAACAAACGTCGGGATTGATAAGACTGAGATCCAAATTGAATTTCTTTTAGTCTAAGCGCTTCAAAATGCAAGTGACTCTAAGAAGTCTTTAGCTGTGGCTGGATCTAGTAACTGAGCCCTGCGGGCAAAGCATTACTTGGTCATTTATACGTAAACATAGCAAAACGGCCCATTCATCGTATCTAATAAGTCGCCAAGTTTCATCTTTGCTGCATTAACAGATAGATTAATATTATCAGTAAGTGTGCTATTTAGTGCTGTAGGATTTTTTGTTGTTATTATTATTATTATTATTCTATTTAACGACGTTAGAGCTAAGCTTAGATTGCTCCTTAAGGTATATATTATATAAAGTAAGCCTATATATCTATAAATCTACTATATATTATTCCTACTCCTTAAATTAAGCGTTATTTAGTTAATTACTTCCTATATATAGTGTTTCTAAGCTTAAAAGCTACTTTTTACTACTAAAAAATAGTATAAATATCCCCTATTTTTAGCTTATATCGCTTAACTAAAGCTAATACTATAGAGGTTTAAGCTTTATTATACTAAAGCTAATATTATTATAAAATCTAAATAAGAAACCCCTAATTAGTAGCTAAAGCTAAAGCTTAAGCTACTTATAAGCTCTTAAAGAAGTAAAATTACTTATAACTTACTATATTTTATTAAGAAAACTAAGATTTTCTTAGAAAAGTTAGTAAATTAATTTTTATATTTTTCTATAGTAATTTAAATTATTTAAGCTAAAAAATTAAAGTAAAATAAAGTATAATAGAGTTTAAGAAGGTTATTAGCTATAAGGTTTATATAAATAGATTATTTAGTAGTTTTAACTACTAAAGAAACTTATAATTTCTTTAAACTTCTTAAATTACTTTAGATTACTAATTATAGATCTCTAATAGTACTTAAGGTCTCTAAATAGAGATAGTTTTAGCTTACTATTAATTAGTAGCTAAAGCTACTAAAATCTCTTTAAGTAAGTTAAATAATAGAATATTATATATATAGGGGATTTCTACTTTTTATATTTATATCTTTAAACGTCTTATTACTTCTAAGTAAAACGCTTATAGTATATCTTAAAATTATTATACTTTAAATAAGTAATAATTAAGTAGTATAAAAGTTTTTATAAAAGCTTTAGCTCTAAAAAATATTAAAATACTAGCTAAAAGTTATTATAAGTATAATATTAAAGTCTTTTACTTATATACTACTATTCCTAATAATATTTAGTGATTTTCTTCTATATTAAATACTTTATAGTAGCTATAATAGCTAATAAAATAAAATTAAGAAAAGCTATTAAAGCTCCTTATTTTATAAATATATCTACTAACTTATTTCTAAGAATATCTTTATAACTAAGAACTTAATATATAAAAATAAGAGAGGTTATTAAAGTAATATATTCTTTAGCTTAAAGAATAATTACTTATAAAGATAAAGGTATATTATTATATCCCTCTAAAATATTAATAATATTAAAGTTATTAATATAAATATAAATTATACCTATTAAACTCTATAAGTATATAGCTATATAAAACCTAAAGTTTATAGCTTTAGCTTTAATATTAAAGATTTTAGTAAAGCTAAAGTACTAAAAGCTTTATATAAGAAGTATTTTAGCTTTCTTCTTTTCTTCTTTTTTACTTAAGAATATAATATAGCTATAACTAACTTCCCTAAACTTAAGTTTAAATCTATTAGTATAAGTAATAATATTATTTTTAAGTATATCTTTAAGCTAAGTTTTAAATTTAATAGTAGCTATTTTCTTTAGAAAGTAAGAAAAGCTTAAAAGCTATAAGAATATTAGAATTAAGTAAGAGTAATAAGAAAGTATTATAATAATATATTATAGTTATATAAGCTTATAATAGGAGTCTAATAAGTAGATATAAAAGCGCTAAACTAATAAGTAATAAAAGTTAAAACGCTTAAATCTTATAGTAAAGTAAAGCTAATAGGCTTTAAGTATAATATTTATAGGGGGGATTTTAGATTTATAGTATAATATAGTAATAAGAGTAATATACTATATAAATAGAACTCCCTAAATATTAATATAAATTACTCTATTAATAAGCTAGAAATACCCTTTTTAATTTATAAAGTAGAATAGTTTAATTAAAATAGTGCTAAAGTACTACTAAGTAAGGATATAATTAGGTTTCTAAAAGCTAAGAAACTAAGTTTTTATACTATAAGTAGTAATAAAAATAATAATTAAAGAGATAGCTTTATATATAAGAATAAGAGGGAAACCTCTATATATTACTTTAAAGTTATAGAAGAATTTAGTATACTTTAGAGTAGTATTAGCTTAAATCTAAATATATAGTATAAAAGTAAACCTATAGTTAAAAGTAACCTTAAGCTACTTTATAGTGTTTTTAAGTGTTATTATTAAGCTATTAGCTTTAATTAAGAGATTTATTAGCTTATATTTTTGCGAAATATAGATAGTTTTACTTTTTTTTAGCTTAAAGAAGACCTTATTTTTAGTATTTTAGTATAAAATATAAGTAATATTAGTTATAAGTAGCTTAGCGTTTTCTTCTATAGAAAGGAACTTAATCTATATTAGGATATTATTAGTATACTTAAAGTAAAAGTTAAGGTTTTATAATAGAAGTTCTATAAAATAAAGTAAATATAAAATAAGGGAAGTAGAGAAGCTTTAAAGAAGCTTATAGTAAAAAGGAAAAGGTTCTAAAATAATACCTTTAATATAAATTTAAGCTTAATATCTAGTTATAAATAACTTAATATAATAGATAAAAAGTTCTAACTATCCTTACTTCTATAATCTAATAAAGAAGTAGTTATAGAGGATAGTATTAAAAGTACCCTTAGTATTAAGTATAGTAAAAGAAGTAACTAAACTAGTTTTAAGAGTAGCTTTAATTTTATAAGTTATATAAGTAGTGAAATTAACTATATTACGCCTAAAGAGGGCTTTAAAGTATTAAGTACTAATAATTTAAACTAGTAATACTATATAAGTAATATACTAAGTAAATAAGCGCTTAAAGCCTTTTCTAAAGTAAAAAAATAAAGATATAAAATAATATAAAGTAACTTTAGTTAGAGGTTTCCTCCCTTTAGGTATAAAGACTACTTTAGCCTTTTTAAAAATCTCTAAGTAATACTTAGAGGTTAAATAGGCTTAAAAGAGAGCTTAAATAAACTTAGCTATAGCTAACTAAGTAGCTTAAAATATATAAATAGTAATACTATTAACTCTAAGTATAATACTTATTATAAGTATTATAGTAGCTACTTAAGTAGAGGAAATAGAGGTATTTTATAGGATATTAAAGTGAGGGGGGATATAAACGCTATTTAGGTCCTAAATATTATCTATAACTAAGAAATATTTAAGTAAAGCCTTTTTAAAAACTTATACTTTTATAGTAAGAAACTTAATTACTTTATCCTTAATTTTTAGAAGTAGTAAGTAGAAGTTAAGCTTTACTTAGTACTATTTTATTATATAATAAAGATTAAAGATATTTACTATATAGTCTATTTTATTATAATATTAAGCTATCTTATAAATATAAATAACTTATTAAAGTTCTATATTAGTAAGCTTTTCCTCTTTATAGAGAGGGTAAGAGAAGTATAAGTATAACTTATAGTTTAAAGATTAAGTATATTAAGCTTTATATAATTTTTATTTAGTATTTTAGCACTTAAGTAACTATTAAGCTAAAATAGCTAAGCTTAAAATATACTAAAGTAAGTAAGTTATAATATCTATTACTTAAGAAAAGTAGAAGAGAATAAATTTAGTAATAATATTATATTATATTAGTATTAAGTTTAAAGTAATAATAGAAAGAGAGTTCTATTTATAGAGAGTAATAAATCACTTAAGTTTGCTATTTAGTACCTATATTTAAGCTAAAAAGCTTAATTCTAAAGCTAAAAGGATAGAGATATAAGCTAGAATAACTTTATAATTTACTTTAAAGTAAAAAGTAGGATTTATCTCTACTAAAATAAGTAGAATATTAAACTAAGATAGATCTATAGTGTAGTTAGTATTATATATTAGTACTTTAAGTTTATTTAGAAAAAAAAGACTATTTTAGTTTATTTAAGTTTTAATTTTTAAGCTACTATTAATAATTCTCATACTAAAAACCTAAGAGGGGTTTATAATATTCTAATTACTATTAGTAAAGAAATAAAGAAAGATAAAGTATTAAAAAATATAAGTAGTAGTATTATTATTTACTATATTAAATCTATATATATTTAAAATAATTACACTTTAAATCTATACCTAAATAAGGTTATAAGTTTTATAAAGCTAGGTCTAAATAGCTTTTAAGCTTTTCTTAATATATATAATTACTTAAGGAATAATATTTAAATTATAATATCTTTAAGTATTAATAAAGTAAAATACTTTATAGAAGGAGTAATTTATAAGAAATATCTTTCCTTTCTTTTTATTAGTATAAGGTTCTTATACTAAAACTATATTAATATACTTCTTAATATAGCTCTATAGTAGTATATAGTTTATAAGGTTATTATACTTAATATTATACTATATAATATATAGACCTCTAGTATAATATTTCTAAGCTTACTTAAAGTGAAGTATTATCCTTAAAAGGGGGGATTTACTATATATTATTATAATAACTTAGTTCCTTAATATATAAAGTAATATTATAACTAAAGCTATAAAGGGAGTAAAAAATAAAAGCCTATAGAGTTATAAGCTTCTTAAGTTTAAAGAGGTTAAATTAAAGTAAACTACTATTTTTTAAGCTTTCCTTAAAAGCTTCTTACTTTATATCTTTTTAGTATATTATAATATAAATAATACTATTAGACTTAATAGTATAAGCTTATTTTTAATAGAAATAAGAAGTAAGAAAAGTATTTAATATCTCTATTTTAGTATCTTTAAGCTTAAAGTTCTCTAAAGAGGAGTTTAAGATAAAGAAGTTATTTTCTATAGTAGTTTAAGTAGTATTAGCTATTTTATAATTAGATAGAGCTATACTATTAGTAATAATTATTAATTAAGCTATTTTAAGCTAAGCTAAAGAAGTAAGAGTAGCTAAAAATAAGCTATAAAAGGAGCTATTAAGCCTAAATATAAATAATATATTATATATAACTTATTAGATTTTCTAAAACTAATACTTAAAAAGTATAACTTAAATACTATCTTTTAAAGTAAAGTAAGTAGTATAGTTACTATAGTTTATAAAGAAAGTACTATAATAATTTAAGTATTTAGGGTTATTTAAGTAAATTAAAGTTATATTAATACTAATATAATTAGTTTAGCTATATTAGCTATAGTAATAAGATCTAATATAGAAATAACTAATATAATATTTTTAATACCTATTAGAGTAAAGTATAAATACTTATTTCTTCTCTAGTAGAAAGTAAGTATAAATAGATTTATAGAAAAAGTGCTATTTAGTACTTTTATAAGGTTAAAGTAGTATAATAATCTAAGACTAAGTTTAAATAGTAAAGTTTATACCTTTCTATATTAAGTAAGTTTATATTAAGTATAGCTTTATATATTTATAAATATTAGTTTTAACTATTTCTTTAGTAACTATAATAGTAAGGTTATCTAAATACCTAGAGATTTCTATAAATATATAGTTAATAAAGTATTTATATTATTTTTAGGGGAAGTTAAAGGATTAAATACTTATAGCTTTATAAATCTCTTTTACTTACTTAAAAAAGGCTTTTTTTATAAAAGTAGAGTATAGAATAATAGTATAGCTTAAAGTAGTATATAAAATATAAGTAATATCTACTAATAAGAGGTTTAAAGCTTTAATAATTTTATTCTAGAGAGTATATAATAAAGCTTTATAAGTTTATACTAAGATTTTAGAAGCTTATAAAAGTAGATAGTAATCTATAATAAGCTTTAGTAAGATATAAAACTTCTAAATACTATATAACTAAGCTAAGTTAGTTACTATATTCTATTTAGTAAAGAGTATCTTAGAGGGAGACTTAATATTATTTTAACTTTAAAAAGAGGATTTTATAGCTATATTACTCTATAAGAGCCTAAGAATAACTATTTACTAAATATAAGTAATAAATTTCTATATAATACTACTAAACGCTTTTTATAGTTATCCCCTATAGGTTTTTACTAGCTAGTCTAAGTATATTATAATTATTTAATAAATTTACTAATAGGTATTAAATAGATAGAATAGCTTTTATACTTTAGTAGTAATTATTATATACTTTATCTTTTTAGAGCTATTAGGAAGTAATAATTCTACTATAATAAGTATCTAAAGGTATAGATATAATAGTTTAGTAGAAGTAGGGGGAGGGGAAGGGTTCTAAACTAGCGATTTAGGCCTAAGTTAGGCGCTTATAACACCTACGCGCGGCTATAAAGCTATTATAATAGGTAATTAAGGGTGTTAATAGTGCGTTTTATATGCGTTAAGGTTCTAGTGTGGTGCGCTGCAGCCTGCTAACAGTAGGTCGCAGTAAAAAGTGTGTAGGAGGGAAGTTGTTGCGGTGCTGTAGGATCCTTGTTGTGCCGGACACTGCAGTTAGTTGAGAACCGAGATCCTGCAATTGCTAGATCCACTAGGTTCTGTTAATCATGGCGTGGTGTAGCCAAAAGGCCGGATCAGCTGGGGAGTTGAAGAAATCCTGGCGATTGAATGATTCAGCCACATTGACACTTGGAAACTGATCAGCTTGATATAGAGGAATGGGGATTGCTTACACCACCTGGATCTCCACCTATCGTGGTATGCCCTCCTCCGTGGACACCGGGGTTGCTTCTTTGCATGTCGCCCTGCATCGAAGTCTGAAACGAGTGTATGTCCTTGTTCTTGGTGATAAGATCATAAGTGTAAGTTTCTGAAGTGAATTTCGAAGATTCGGGATTAATGTCGCGTCGCAGACAGCGGGGGTTGTATCCAAGCCCGTCTTTCCGTGGATTTGGGGGAACGTCTTTGAGCCGGGACGCGACCGGCCCAAGATGTGCTTCAAAGCTTCGATAGAGGTTAGTACAATCGGCGATTCTACACACAGCCTACGAGCGTAGTACGACGTACTCTTTGAATGGACCTCCTAGTAAGCAGCCGCCACCATTGGCTGGTGGGATTGTGATATTTCCGAAGGGTATGCCATCGTGCGCAACCTTAGCACCATCGCCCGACATGCTGCTATCATTCCCATTGAAAACAGGGGAGTTCAGCGGATCTGAAGAATAGTATGGCCAGTGCTCATACTTCGCGGCATCAGTGATCTGGAGACATGGACCAGATACGATCAAATCTCACCGGCTGGTAGCCTCGGTATCCGCACTCATCTCTTAGTGCTTGCTCATACGCAAATACGTAATATCTGTGCCAAGAAAGAAATTTTGCCTAAACAATTCTTGTTAAAAGACTTCACGGCGACTAGGTAGCTCGGATTTCGTTCTTACAGTAAAGTGAATACTCAAAGTCTGCTGTATATGTGTTGCCACAAAGTCATCGTATCGGCTTCTCGTCCCAGGAACCTCGTCCATCGAATACCTTGGCGGCTTGTTTGCAAGGCGTTTGGTCGCATTAATGTAGTCCAGTCTTTCCTCGACTGCGAGAGATGACCTTTATGCCTGGATGTCAGTCTGGCAGAAGTTATCGCTAGCAACGACTGACCATTCCTTTCTCTTGATGGCTGTCTCAAGAGAGCACCCAGACGCTCGTGGAAGTCTGGCCAGATGAGACTCCAAGTTTGCTAGGCCGATATCCTGTAATCTATCGACGCTATCGCGGGCATACGGACCGGCTTCCGAATTGCCAATGACGAGAAGCACTAAGACAGGCGCAAATGAGAACATATTACTAGAAGATACACTGCTCCCCCATAGGAAACGTGCAGCGCTATGGATCTAAACAACGCCCGAGGAAAATAAAATGAGTAAATGAGGTATGCCTACTGAATGCTTTTGGGGTTGAAGGTGTGTTTCAAATTGGATTCTAGACTCATCGGCATGCGCGGAGTAGGGCGAAACTCAAGGCGGAGGTTATTCGGAGGGGCCCGAAGTTTAAAGGTTAAAGCATCCAGAAGCTTCATGGAACATGGCTCTTCATCAACGGCACATGCGTCAAAGACGCTAAAACTGAAAGATTTTTATTTGTTTTCGCAAAATTAAACTAGGCTGATAGAGAAGAGCTTGTGTGTTGTGGAAGAATCCGCCAAGGCGTATGCGTTATGTCAAACGATTGACGACGTAGGTCTGTTGTGATGAAGGGGCTAGGCAGGATGCAATGAACAACTGAGCCCGTCCGATGTCAATCCAAAGTATTTGAACATTTGCTGCCCAAGCTGCCGATAACGGCCCAACGGAAACGTCTGAACATTCTCCGCGAGAAGACAGAGCTTCCACAGAACGGCCGGAAAAGTAGATAGATGACGGTATTTTACATGACCAAACACAAGTTGATTTAGGTGTTGATAATGTTGACCGCCATTTCGCGTGTTGTTGGTCACCTTTGCAGGAGATATGGGGTGCACATGGGTCGAAAATGCAATCATTTATTCGCTGGACAGATGTTGTTTTTCTTACCAGAGTACTTGTTCATCAATGCCCCAGATTGGCTATAAGAACTCGGAGACTTTACGCGTCTTGCGAAATAAAATCATGACGGCCTCTATCGCCGCATCGCAGCCATGATCTTCGCCATGGAAATTCAACCATTGAAACAGTACCGCAGCCTTCCCCTATCGCGACCATACAGCCTGCTTTCGTCGCTTTGACTGACGCACCACTTACTAGGTGAGGTCCCCTGAGCTAGATGAGAATCGTCCCAAAGGATTTATAAATATAGTAGAATATCGGCGTAACTTTTGTCAAAAGCTTCAATTAACGCACTATTGTTTGGTGTGATCCCCGCCATTTCTTTACTCATTGTACTATAAGCAACAATGACCCTATTGAAAGTGGCAACTTGAGTGCACTTAAGTAATTATCTAAATTGATGAGTCGCAAGAGCTGTGTATTGGTCAAGACGGAATACTGACGCGGATTTCTATGTAAAGCATTGCCGCAAACTTTCGGACCGATAGCAGCAAGGTTCTCAGTCATATGCAGCCAGGTCGTCACCTATGAAATCTTAATCACGCGTGACTTCACCGATCAACCATAAAGGTGACATCAACTGAATATTTCATCCGCGACCGCCCCATCTCAGAACCTCTCGTTCCACTTCATGAAATCCGTTCCAACAGGTCAAAGCAGCTTAAGGACACAACACATCATCACCTTAACACCCGTTGTATCAGAAGTCACAATGCGCCGACGCGAGCTGGTTGCACAGTTGGAGGAACCAGAGAGGTTTGACAAGGATGTGATCCACTGCAGGAACATTTCGTCACTGGGAAACGGCGTTCTTCTCGTCCTCGGTATCACCGGTCTCATCGTCTCTTCAGTCAGCTACACCCGCGGCGTGACTAAAACATCGGTAGAGTTGGCACATTGCATTGTGGTATGTCCTAGATGGTCGATTCGGATAGCCCTGCTGACTGACGTCTTTCAAGTCTTCAGTGTTTCTGCCTCTACTTATTTTGGCAACCTATTTCATCCTGAGTCTCAAACCGGGTAAAAGCGTGCTTCTTAGGCTCGTTTACGTGGTTGTCACGATATCTCTTTACGGCATTAAGTCGTATGTCTGTCCGTAACAAACCATCAAGGCGCGCTGCTAATGATCCCAGACTGGTATTTGGTGTCCTGCTAGCGAGGGAAATTAGCCAAGACCAAGGCTGGAGCAGCCAGAAGATGAGTTTGAGGCATGGGCCGCCCATTGTCAGTCTCGTCACGGTGTATGTTTGAAAATCGAATACTCTTAGACCTGTACACTAATTGTTCGCAGGTTCGCCGCAGCGTTTGCGGTTTATCTCCTTCATGCGCTGGCATATACACTCCCTGACCAGTCGGCACCGGGTCTTCGAGGCGATCCGCAGCCCAACGTTATGCGGGCGGAGGAGAAAGGCGTTTTCAGTCAACGGGCCCAGGCCTGAACGAGTGGTATCACGTACTGGGATACATGCTATCTCCGTTGATACGTTGGAGTCTTCAGGTCCACATAGTTTACTCTCTAGATTCAATTAATGTAATGCGCTGGCTGTCCGGCTTCAGATCATTATCAGTCGTAACTGGGCAAAGCCCGCCGCGGCATCGCATAGCGACTCAGTATCAGAGTCGTCAATCAGTGGTAAGACATATCAGGAGATGGCTGAGTCTACATGCGCGCACCATCAGAAGCCCTGCTGCGGCGTAACAATCGTCGCCGACGTCGAGAGCCACGTCCGGCCCGCCACCAACAATAAGCACCACCGAAAGCCGCCCCAGAGCCACCCTCAAGGGCAACTACAGGCGGGCCAAGATGATAGCCAAGTTCGTATCCCCTTATCCAGTCGATAGCAACATGGTAGCTATGGTGTCGCGCTCCCTTTCCCGATTCTCTTCAACCGACATGTTGCCACCACCAATCACAGCCAGCATGCGAGCCATCCCGCTGCTGGCGTGTCTGGAGCTGACACGTCTGACGCCTGCCGTCCCGTCCCGTCCACCCTATCTTAATCCATTCCATTCCATTCCCAATTGTGATGTATCCATTGTGATGTGTCGGAAATAGTAGCCTGGGTCCGTCCGTCCTTCCGCCGGGATCCCCTCTTTGGCATTATCGACAACGAAGAAGGCACGAATATGCGATCGCGCCATCCCAGCCCTATCACCATCTTTCCTAAGAAGATAGATTGGAAATTATTGGCGGAATTCTTCTCGCTGTTATGGATGGGTCGGTATTCGTCGTTTACTGGCATCTTCCTTGCCAACACGTCGGTGCTTGTGGATCGTGGAGACCTGACAGCGAAGCAACCCCCGCGCGCTCCACGGGAATCACAGGATGTCCCGGAGGGAGATAAAGCTAAGATTAGCTTCTGGGTAGCGGCGGAGCTCGCGCCGGGTCTGGCGCCTGGGTACGCTTGCCGTGGGCTCCTTTCGTCCCGGCTTTGTTTTGTCGTCGGGTTAGGTGATGTCTCCATCCATGGTCTCTAGATTGTTCCTATTCTTCTTCGAGACGCTCAGAAGGATGAGGAAAGCTGTTTATCCATTCTCGACACGGTAGTTCTGGTGGTGATGTCGCGTGTTGGGGATCGCACGTCGGTGGTATTTTGTCGCCGCTACTCTGTTTGGAAGTCTGATTAGCTGTCATTCACCAAGCTTTCTTGCATCAGACTGATTGTTTCGACCTACTATGAATATTTCGAATCAACCGAGTCTCATGCAGACTGACTCTGGCGCAGGATCCCAAGAGTGCTGTTGTAGTGAGGATGGAAAAGGGGTTACCAAATGTTTATAAATACAGTGCCAGAACGTGCATGGCCTCATTTGCACTGCATTAGTACGCCCAAAATGCCTCTACACAGTGTGCAGTATCTCCTCATCTCAGAAGACGGCCATCAAGGTTAACATCAAAAGTGCTCAGTGCATAGTTCTACGAGTCCGTCATAACGTTCCATGTTGCAATTGCCACATCTATTGTCTGTTCAGGACGGTGTTCAATTCTCAACGAAAGGATTCATCTCGTTCAGTTTGGATGGAGCTGTCAATCACGAGATGCTATCGTCTTAGCCGGAGTACAGCCCGGAGAATTCCCCAATTCCCGATTGCCGCGATAATAATCAGGGAAATGTTTACTTGAACATGAATTCACAACCAGGGATCCCGTCGAAATCGCTTTCGACCATACTCTTCCAATCATCAAAACAAGGCATCCCATCACCGTCCATCAAGCCAACACGCCTCGCCAACCCCCTCCCCCGATACGTACTCCCGCACAGCCTCCGGGGCTCCGAGAACATCTCTAGCCGCATTTCACAACCCCCCATCCCCCTCCGATCTCCGCCCAGATAATCAGCTGACAGCTCGTGCCGCACTCGCCCTGCATGCCATCCAATCCCAACCTCATCCGATCCCATCCCCCAATCACGTTGTGCCTGTCTTCACACTTGTTTATCCAGGCATCTGCGCCAAGTCCCTGCAGTGTGCACAGAACAATGGAAATGGAAAAGCAAGCAGCTCCACACCAGACATGTCCGTCACCACATTCTGCATGCACAGTCTTAACCCCCAATCCCAGACAATACCTACCTCGAGTGGGGGGCTTGGAGAAGGAGGAGGAGGCGGCGGCAGCTGCATCGGGGTGCGTAAGCAGAGGTAATAGCATTCCGACCACCAGAGCTCGACAGCTCAGAGAGCAAGCTAATTACCCCCAATTTTCGGTTGGAGAGCTCACCCTCCTACCCGAGCTATCCCAAAACACACCGGTCTTGACAGGTTCCACCTCCAAACTTGGCTATTGGAGACAGCCGATGGATCCCGGGCAAGAATGGAGACTGCCCACATCAGCGGACAACACTCCATATCTCCACATCAAAAAAGTCAACATGACAAGCAAACGCATAATCAAGAAAAGTCACCATAAATCACTCATTGTCACTTACTCGCGTCACTTAAGATCATCACTGATGCGGGGGAAGAATCAATGCCCGGGAATCAAAAACACTCGTATTCAAATCCAAAAAAATACCAAACTATCATAC
Source organism: Colletotrichum siamense (assembly GCF_013390195.1). Taxonomy (NCBI): domain Eukaryota; kingdom Fungi; phylum Ascomycota; class Sordariomycetes; order Glomerellales; family Glomerellaceae; genus Colletotrichum; species Colletotrichum siamense. Next base: position 1,245,558 of record NW_023501020.1, read on the forward strand.
GAGAGAAAAAAAAACGTATTCATCCCTTCAAGACAGTAAGAACCAAGCAACTACCGGTGTCTTGCCTGGGCTGCATTGCATGGCCGGTCTCCACACAAGTGAGCTCTTCTGCGGTAGAGGTCGGTCAAAACTGTAGATCCAGCATTGGGTCCCGCTTCAAAAACCAGTATCCTTCAGTCCCTCATTCCCATGAGATAACGACTTCAGTCCGTTTCGGCGGGGGGCACGCAGCTCGATGAATGTTGATGAGGTCGAGCGAGCCTCTTCATGAGGGTATCAGATGCGGCTTCGCGGAGGCGTCATGCTGAATTTAGTGCTGTGCTCATGTTAGTTGGTGATCGGGAGTGAGGTTGATGCGAGGAAGGCTTACGGAGCAAGAGCCGCAAGAGCAAGAGGTGCAGGAGCCGGCGCAGCTGGTGCCGCAAGACTTGCAAGAGCTGCATGAATCTGGTTAGCTATTTGGCAGCTCGGTGAAGAAATCTCCGAAAACTCGAATTCTTTGGAATGTGTAGCTTGTCTGAACAAGGCCGCATTTCTCGAATTCTTGTCTTCTCAGGATGTCGACTGCCACTCACCAGGGGGCCATTTTGAAAGTTGGTTGGGTTTAAGCGAAAAGCTTGAAAGTTGGTAGTTGAGTTTGTTTGGAAGTGAGATCTGAGAGCTTGTTGAGTCGATGAAGAGAAAGAAACAACATCTCGAGCCGAGAAGTCCTGGGGTTTATATACCCGTCTTCGAGCTACGTCCCCCACGTACAGTCAGCTAGAGCATCAAGCATCAGATGGTTATCTCGCGAGGAGGCGCGGTATCATTCGCCATTACGTGGAAGGGTCAAACGGGCGTGGCCGGAGGAGGGAGGGGCGGGCATCCCAAGGATTGTCGGAGGAGATACCGCGAATGCCGCGGCGCCGTTTGGAGCAACCAGCCCAGCCAGCAGTGCAGCGATGCTGACATGGCGGTTGTGTGATACCGCATCAGGCTGGCACTCCCATGGCTTGATCCATAATAGCTCATCTACTCCAAGATAGGCCGGACGTTGGGGGACCAGACGTTTGCTCTGCAGTAGCAGAAGCGGGGTTTGGGCCCGAAGCTACGGGTGCAGCCTTCGTCCAGGTGTGGTAGCCCGTGGGTTCCACGTTCGGGGCTGGGTGGACCCGGCGACGGGGGGCGTCGGGCGGTTGTGATTGGGCCATGTGAGGACGACTGGACATCCACGCGCGAGGTCCATGGCGAGCCACGGCAGGGCGGCAGGATGGGCGTGCATGAGGTGCCGTGGTCGTGTGAATGGGATGTTGGAGGCGGGCTGGCGTGGGATCGTCGCGGACTGAGTGGACGAGAAGGGCCCGATGAGGATAGCCCCGCCCTTCATCGGTCAGACGTTCGGTCTATGGATGGAGAGATTGGGGGGGTTGAAGGGAAGGGAACGTGGGAGTGGGTGGGTAGAGCCGGTCTGGAATGTGCAGATTATCGGGTGGTTTTTTTTTTTCGATGGTCTGCATTTCGGGTACCATGTTGTGAAGAACATGTGTGTGAAGAATGGTATGGGAAACTGCACTGTTGGAATAACCGACCAGTAGACTTACGAAGGCGACGGCGCGGCCTTTGCTGTCATGGTCTGGTTGGCGGTGCCGTGTGAATTGGTGGCTGCATGACAGTATGTAGGACGACAGAGAGGTAAATCTGCTTGTGATGGCGCTTGGCAGCGGCACCCGCGCGAAACAGAGTTTGTACCATCCCACACCCGACTCTTCAGGTGATGCGCCCGGCCACCCCGTATTGGCCAGACAAGGGACTAGCAATTAGGCCGAATGAGGGTCCGTTCTACTTAGGCAGACCCGGCGGCGGAAAAAGATAGAAGCCACAAGAAGTAAGAGATAGTAGCTGAAGAGCTGAAGAAAAGCAAAAGAGACAACTTGAAGCCAGATGACCTAGTCATCAAGAACAATCGTCATGGTCGAAGGCAAAAACCTCAGCTGTCGTCTTGATCGTCGACGACAACTCAGAGAGTGGTCTCACCAGTCAGACTATAGCCTCTCCGACTAAAACTTCAGCCGTGCGTGAGCGTCGTCGACTCAGTGCCATGGGGGCGACAGCAAAAGAACCTTGCCCGAAAGAAGAATCCCGGTAAAAACCTCATATCGCAGATTCTGAACGAAAATGAGAGAAAGCTGTTAGCTAAACAGCGTGGGTTGCCCAATCATACAGACTGGCCGCCGGCGACGGGGACCGCTCACGAAGGAGCAGTTTGCCCGATCAGCTGATACGTCCGGTGTCCAAGGTGAGAGGACCGACAAGGGGGAGAAGAGAGCAGGATGTGAGAAGAGGAGACAAATGAGAGATTTGTGCCGTTGTGGCTCATTACCGTGGGGGGTCGTGAGTCTTTTGCCGCAGCGCGAGAGCCGATTCCCGAGGATCAAGGCAAACATTGACCATGAGAAGAGACAAGGAGCAGAGTCGTAGGGCGTAGGGGGTTCAGGCGTCTCCCACTTCCTCTTCGTATTCCTGTTTCCCTCTTCTCTCGGTCTTCTAAAGTTGAGTGTCTCGTCGCGTTCATCGGGCTGCATCGGTCGCTGTGTCGGAAAAAGTCGAAACCAGAGGGCTTACTAGTTGTCAGTAGAAGAGTCGACAGACCAAGTCTGTCGGACAGAAACACCAGGACGAGTGGTCCCTTTTATGTGCTCAACCCATCTCTACTCCCAGGGGCCTCAAATGGCGGTGGAAGGGAGAAGCGGCATTCCTCAAGCGGCGGGGATGCAACGGATGCGAGCTGTGCTGGCCGATGGAAAATTGTCTCATCAACCCAGCGGCCCTTCAGCATCCGCGGCCCGTCGCTGATGAACAGTCCAAGCCCTGCCGCCTGACCAAAACCATGGTTGAGATAGGTGCGCTGGCTATCTTGCGCAAGTTCTGCAGCATCGCGACCGGTGGTTGGCGAGGGAGATGGCGGATGATTTTGTGTGAGGAGGGTGGCCATCAAGGTTGGCCATCCGGGTTCTTGAAACCTCCATTCCTTGGGCTGTTATCAATGCAACCATCAAGGTCCTCAGTCTCCTTTCGGGGTGATCATCAGCAACTGACCTGCTTCAAAGAACCGGTTGGCTTGTCTTTTAAACTTTAAATCGTTCGAGTGATTCTTATCGATTGAAACTGCGTAGTCTTTCAGTTGGTTGAAGACACAATACTGTATTTGGTTGTGCTGCCGTGTGTTTGGGAATGAGATGAAACTCAACATTCGTGCATCAGTGACTCCCCTATCCAATCCATTTTGCCAGATGTTGTACCATGAGCTAATCTCTTCCAAAATAGCCGAAAGTGACAAACGGGACTTGAATGTCCTCGATCGAAGCTTCCCAGAGCCTTCTGGCTTGGTGCGTCACAGTCGTGACTGAACACTATCAGCCCGAGAGGTGATGTTTAGACTCCATGCCTTCATCCCATCAGATACCGGAACAATCCAAGGCTTCCGTGGTTCTCCCGCCTCTTCATTCGATTCAGAAACGAAGTTGATATGGTGCAAAGCCCTCCATGAAGTTATTTGGTCGAACGTCATTGACGAGTTGCGACCGACGAGGCGGCTCTTATTCCTACGCGCATGCTGCTGGCGATTCCGACATACAACAAATAATATTTCGATGGTGACTGGGACCAAGTGTAGTCTGCCGACAAGTGCCGGTTGACAACTCGGGCCGAGTGGGATAGTGCCCTCTTCGTCGCTTTTTCTTCAAGTTCTACCACTGCTCTCGGCGTGATGCGAAGTGTCGCAGACGATTCGATGTCGCTCAAAATCATATGAACGACTGAGAACACCTGCTCAGCGACCCAAGTGGCCGTCGAGGATATCAACACTTCAAGAGGTCTGTCGTTGGGTGACCAGGCGGGCATCGCGCCAAGGACCCCATAATGGCGCCATCTGGGGCTACCTCACCTCCGAGATCGTGACCCCGATCCAGATCCGATCGGACGCAAGGACCCCAGACCCCGCTCCATCAGTGGCCTCCGCCGGGCCTCTCGCGCGGGCCGTTCCGCCTTTGAGCTGTCTGGGCAGAACATTGGCTCGGAGGGGTGATCCATGAGGAGTACGATCCCCGGGTGGTTGGGCTGCAGGATGCCGTTCTGTAACCATGTTATCGGGAGCGGTGTGCACGATCTGGGGTATCTTCATGTCGCCCACGTCTTCGTGGGAGGCACAAGACTGTCCAAGGCGATCCTTACGATGTCGCTGGCATGAGCCTCGGTGTTGGAATTCTAGCTGACGAGTTGTCAAACATGCTACCGCTGGTCAACATCCAGGCGTACTTCTTTCCTCCGAGAGCTGCAATGAGAAGATTTGCGATGCAGAACGCTTGCCCCAGAAGTAAGCAATGTCATATTCAAGGTTACCAGTCTTGGTGGCCCATTGTCCGCATGTGCGCCAATTCGAGGTCGTATGAAATGCACAACACATCTGGGCTCTTTCTAGCTTTCGCGAGAGATTCCGGTCACTCTAGTTTCCATTGTGGTAGTGTCCTTGGAATTACGAATGATGATGGAGAGCAAGTGCATCAACCCAGAAAGGAAGGTCAAGTCAACGTAGTGCGACCTTCCTAGATCGCAGTATGCATGGACGACATAAACGGCCCTGCCATGACCATCAACTACCAGCCTGCGTCTGTTTCGGCTCAGACGTGGACAACAAATACGCCATCTTTTGAGCTGGCTAGCTTGCGTTCTCTTTGTTCCATCGTTCGTATCATTCGCATGGAGGCTCATCTGCATTCCTGTTGCCAGAGTTTCAACCTCGACGCTGCGGATGCCATTCCCGTGAGTCAATAAATACCTGATACACTGCATATAACGGAGGTCTGACGTTTAACTCTCTCTAAAGTGGACATTGTTATACCTCTTCTGTATAGACATGACATTGTTCTCAATCTCGTCATGATCAACATTGTGGACATAGTTGAAGTCACCGTGGTTGTTGCCGCCCCCTAAGGCGACTGAGCTATCACCATCTCAGGGGCTTGAAGATAAGCCGGCAGATATCGTTTTCGTGCTCCCATTTCTTGTTTGGCGCCTAGCAAGGAGGCCTTGATTGGCGTTGTAGTGATAGCGGGTGTCTTCTCAGCATGGGGTGGCAACGCTTCCCGCCGATAGACGAATAACGAAAAGTGCGAAGGAGGAGAATGTAACCATCTTCCGAGCTATTATGGCACTTGTGAGCTGTCAAATGGCTGCGATATCTGTACCGAAAAGTCCCAATCGCGGTGTGTTCTCCGCTAGTTTCAACTTATCAAGTTGATTAACCCCTCGAGAGAAAGGTCCTATGCTATGGATTCTCCCCGAGTGATCTCTTAAAAACTGTCGCCATGATGATGGAGCGCACATCTGTACACCTGGGCCCGACCCCATCTGCCTTTCATTTTGGATGATTTGTCGGCGCAATTGTCGATCTGTGTGGCTTGGTCAACATCGTCCAAATTGCCCGGCAGGCGCCCAATATCTAATGGATTGGCCGTATCCACTCATGGATGGCGGTGCAATGCAGCCAGTGGAAGTCTCTGATATGATTCGTTGCGACCGGCGTGGTTGACTGGTTGTTGGTTCGTCTCAAGGCGTACCGCAGGCGGACAGCCTGGTATGTGCCAATCTCAAGGCATACCGCAGGGTCTTTTGTCCTTAGGCGTCCTCGAGCCAGGCACCAGGCGCATCCACCTCATTACACGCCATCATCAAATATTGCGAGGCCCACCGTCAGTACCTTACCTTATTAAAACACATGATACGAGCAAACGCTCGCACACAGCTCGTCCTACCATCGTGCCGCTCTCAGTCATATTCCATGCAGAACCTATTCAAAATACGCAGATGTAGGTATTGACTGAAAATTTCTGTCTTGAGCATCTCAATCAACGTGTTCAGCAAGAAATTGAAATACAATGTGGCAACCACCACCGATGCCTATACCCGCCTCCGCTTCCTGGGGCCTGACCATCAGTCACGCCGATTTCGAGAAACTCAAGGCTGGTCTCGAGCCTCTGGATCAGGACGACAAGTGGCGCTATAAGGCTACAAATGACGAAGAGAACGGTACCGTCATCATTCACATCATTCGAGTCGGCATGGGGCACGAGCTCTACTCAATCGTCATCAGAGCGGACAACAATGGCAACGGTAGCGAGAATAATACCATCGAGACCATTCACTGGTCGCAGGATCAGGGCGGAAACCCAATCTCAGAAGTGTTGGCCAAGAAGCAAGTGGTGATCCTCAGCAGATGCAACCTGGAATGCGATTTTGAGGCGGCTCCCGACTATGACTCCGAGGACTTTTTTGATGAGCCCGCTACACATTCTATCAACAATATTCATGAGGGCGCGAACGGTATCAATCATATCAATGGTATTAACGGAATTGCATAATGGGAACATCTTGGTCTTGCGTACGCTCGGGAAATTTAATACTTGGACACAGGCCAGGCCAGTCACCATTTCAGAGCCACAGCCCGTGGGCAAAGAACTTCCTGACGAAAACATATCTTAGCAAAGTTAGTAGCCTAGTGAAACAAATCATTCTTTCTAGCATTACTCAAGCCAATCGAGCTGCCAAATAGGATCGCCTTTCCATTTGCGTTTCTAGTCCGGAAATGCCTAGGAGGATGGTGGTGCCTGGCCTGGATACGTTGCCTAAGAAGCCGAGAAGATACAGTTGATCGATTACTACCTTACGAGGATGAATATAGGGCCCCGCAGCGGACAATGATGAGCCCTATTCCTGGCAATATGATGTAGGAAGAGGGGCACACATCTGAGCGGGCGGGGGGGTGTATATGAGATTCATCTTGGAGGGCTTTAAATTTGGGCTATGGTGTGATGGGGGGCCGCTTCTGCTTGGCCAGGCGGCTCAAAAATCCCCTTCATATACCCCATGGGTTAGCCATAGAGGTTACGCTGTGACCCTCCACATGTTTCCCCGTCAGAGTCATACGGCAGTCAACAAGGTGCGCCTCCAGGCGGCAAACTGCGAAGAAGAAAACTTAGAAGGGAAGAAAGATCTGAGCGGGCGGTGTCAAGCTGTTTGGCCGGTGCTGAACGTGTCTCTGACTCCAGGGATCAGGGGAATAGACCAAAAAGAACGACAACCACATGCATAACACTGCGAACATATGAAAACTGTAGCCGAGATGCGCATCTCCTATCAAATCAGTGCCGGCCTTATTCCAAGGCCTTGCGGGCAAGAATCGTTGCCCGCCAACCTCTTCAATAGGGGGAATTCCATGCCTGGGCGGTTACACGTGTTTTTTTTTTGGTTCGGTCGTCTTTCACACACACAGTGAGCTGTGGATGCAAGCCAGCATCGCTTGTTCTATTACAGCCTTGATTATCGTCTTGTCACATTCGGTCGGACTTCACGATCTTCTCAAACAGAATCATTTGAAGCAATCTCCAACTACGATAATCCTGGGTCTTGAGCGTTAATTCAGCCTCCCTGTCAATGATCCGCGGCTAACGGGTTTTTTTTTTCCTTTTTTGCAACTCTTATTTGGCGCGGGCTTACGAAATCCGTCAGCAGGCTGGCGATTATCTGCAATGTTCAGCTACTACATATGCATTCATGTTACCAATCACGAGGCCGTCAGTCCCCACCCCTCCTGAGTGTTGGAACCGTGACACGGCCTATGAGAATTGCAGCCACCCCAGCTCAATCAGGCTGTCAGCGCAGACTAAAATCCCGCAAAGCCCAAACATTCTCCGAATGACCACTGTCGCTCTGAAGACCGCAGGGCAGCACGTCGCCATGGAGAACGACATCGTCGTCGGCGTTGGCGCGCGCGCCGCCACTGTTGATCGTTACGACTTTGCCGAAGCTGCCCTAACACAGGTCTTTAGCATTGCCCTCGAACTGGCCACGAATAAGAGTTTATGCATAGCCGGCCGTCTCGCCGCACAACTTCACATTGCCCGGGGTGTTGTATTAGGGTCTGCAGCGGACCCGAAACTTCACAGTCGCATCCTCAAGCTCATGAGAGACTTGGAGCGTGTTTGTGCCGTATGTTCATCTAACTAGTTGAGCTTCTCATCGCGACTGTTTGAAAAATGATTACATGGCTGACATTGGCTGTAGTGGCCTGACGTACCTAGCGATCGTATGATCATCACTCAGGCTTTGGTTCACCATGAGCAGAGAGCCAAAGACCGTGTTAAGAAAGGAATTATAAACTTCGCCAAGTCTTCAACAAATAAGTTCGAGAAACCCCTGACCGAGCAGTACTTCAAGAATCTTTCCCGGTTCTCAGAAGCGATCTTGGCAAATGATAACATGAGAAATGGAATCAACAAGACGGGTTCTAAGAGCGACGCTGACGAATACCCGATGCATGTCAACGCTGAGCTCTATACCATACTTAAGACATACTCGCTCTGCACATGCGTCTCGGATCACAACAGCGAAAATTCGAGACACTACGCGAGGCTCAGACTACAGGACAAGATCGTGAAAGTTGAAGAAAACGTCGCATTTGAGATGCTGTTTTCAGAGTCACCAACATCATGCCATCATTGGCAGCACCTTCAGTTACGCGTGCCTTTACGCAAAAAGTCGGCCAAAACAGTCAATTTCAACCACGAGGTTCGTCAAACTGCACCCGGCAGCCATGAGAAGGTCAAGAGAAAGATGTGGGTCGTGAAACCCGATGAATTCTGCAGCCTTGTTGCATCGAAGGTGGGATCTCGAATTTGTTGCCACATCCAGGACTCAGAGCTTCACCGGCTTCGCCGTGGCTTGGAGATCACCCAGAACGTGAAGGCTGGCGACAGCCTCTCACTGAGAGACTTGTTCAGTTTGGGACGTCTTTCCAATCATATGAAGTTAAGACTGGCGTACATTGTTGCGAAGTCTTTCTGGCAGTATTATGATTCCCCATGGATGGGTTCTTCGTGGACGAGTGACTCAGTACACTTTCTTCGAGAGTCTTCAACTGGCTACAATCACCCGAGAGGAGAAATTTATGCATCAAAGCCCTATTTCGCTGTTGATTTCAAGGAGCTCGACAGCGAATCAATCGAATACTGCGATGAACCTGGCGTGGTTTTCCCTTACCCGCGGCTACTCTCCCTCTGCATCATTCTGCTGGAGATTGGTAGAGGCCAAGCCCTAGCCATTGAGGATCAAGGTTCACTGGTGGCCAATCTCAATGAGAGGTGGCATCTTGCCAAACGTCTCATGAGACAAGCCAAAGGTCGGCAAGGCTTTGACTTTGTCGACTATTACGAAGCCATTGCCAGTTGTTTAAACAATTCCTCGTGGGAGGAGGACAGCGACTCTATCGAAACAGACGTATTTGCAAGGAAGGCTGTCATTCACGATATCATCGTGCAGCCTTTGGAGAAGCTGCTAGAAAACTGCTTCTCAGATACTCAGCACGTGGTTGGTCCTGTCGACCAATCTAGCGCCCTGAGCGAGTCTCCTGCTCTTCCAGAGGCACCAATCATGCCAAAAACAAGCAGCGACGTCGATGAATCAGAAAGGTGGATTGATCTCATGAAAAGAATCAATGCACATTTCCTGAAACTGTTGTCTCCTGAAGCCTTGGCCAAGCGCCCGCGTGTGGCCATATTGGACACTGGCTTCGACGGTAGTTCCTCCTTCCTTGATATCCAGGGACGTCGTATAGATGATTGGAAGGATTTTGCCGGATCTTCACAGGGTCTCGTGGATGAAGCTGGCCACGGCACTCACACTGCTGCTACTGCGATGAAGGTAGCCCCGCATGCTCGGATGTACGTGGCGAGAATAGCAAAAGACATGAGCAGTCTGAGGAAAGCATCGCAGGCAATTGCTGACGTAAGGAGAATCTCCTGTTATTCATAAAGCAGTTCGACTAACGTTCGAGTGAACAGGCAATTGACTGGGCGGCGAACCAAGTCAGCGTGGACATCATCTCCATGTCTTTTGGCTTTCCGAGCGAGGTGCCTGTTATTACTGCCGCGATTAGAAAGGCCATCCTTGATCGCAATGGTCGTCTCATTTTCTTCGCTGCAGCTTCTAATGCGGGTGGTAATGGAAAGGAGATGTTTCCCGCAAACCTCGACGAAGTCTTCTCGATCCGTGAAACCAACAGCCGAGGTGCCTTCTCGGACACAAATCCGCCTGTCAATCCGAACGGTCCTATTGTATTCGGGACCCTAGGTAGAGACGTACCAGCAGCGTCACTAAGCACGGCACGTGGCGAGGTCCCTAAGTCCGGTTCGTCAGTTGCCACAGCTGTAGCAGCCGGGATCGCGGCCTCACTCTTGATGATTAGTGATGCGGGTGTGGAGGGGGGCTGTCTAACACCGGATGAAGCTTCCAGTTTACGGACAAAGCCAGTTATGTACCAAGTTCTGGAGAGGATGTCATCGGAAATGGGGAATCGGTCTCGTTATATATCCCCTAGAGGGATTCTGGTTGGCACAGACGTGAAGAAGACATGGATAGCAATGGCTGATGCTTGCACGAGATCAAATTGAAATAACGAGGCACGCCTCATTTAGCTTAGATGTTGCATACATCCTATTAATTCGCTTTGGCAGAGCTACCGCATAGCCAGAGGCTAGCTCTTGATGCCTTTCTCCTGGATGTGATGCCTACTCCTCCCTAGCTTGTATACACACGAAGCCCCCGTTATTTGGTCTAAGGCCCTTCTCAACTTCAATCCCTATCTCCATCTCTCTAGCCGCTTCGGCCAGTGCTTGGACTTCCCCCGTGCTAACTTCGAAGTCCTCATTGTCCTCACTGATCTCGTCATTGTGCAGGAATGCGGCATCTGACTCGAATATATCCGCAGTTGCACCCTCCTTCGACCATCTTTTCGTCTTGATGATGTGCACTTGATAAGCAACCACAATGTCTTGGTCATCAACCTCGAACGAAGAACCTTTGCCCCGGCTTTTCTCCCCCTCAATAGACGCCCCGATGTCTATACCGATGGCTTGCGCAGCTGGCGCAGTTGCTGTCAGCGAACCACCGGTTGTCCGGCCCCTGTCCGACCTGACGACCAATCCTCGGGCGATTTTGACGCCGGAAATGAGGTAGACTGGGGATCGGCCGAAAAGCCCGCTCTTGATGGCGGCCTGAACTTGGGGCTCCTTGAGGCGATCCATGAGTTCCGGGTCATCATCCACCGGTTCCTGCGCAAGATAGCGGGTTTCAAGCCTCTTGACGGCGAGTGATTCGACAGCATTACGTGAACGAGATGCGCCCACACCCACACCCGCCGCGTCAAGGATATTAGCCCACAGAGACAGCTTTACAGACCGGCCAGTGTCGCATGTCGCTTCTAGATTGTGGTGATAGACTGTTTCAATGGCAGGTGTGACGGTGAGCTTCGAGAGGGGTTTCGCCGGCTGGAATGGGTTGGCAATGATGGAGCCTATCTGGATAAGGCCTTCAGGCCCATAGTGGTAGCCTGGTGTGAGGATATACGTCTTGGAAGCCATAGTTTTCGAGTGTTTGTCAATTAAGAGGAGATTGGATGTCCTGCAGCTGAGCTGTATAGGGCTCTGATTAACTTCTGGGTAGCTTCAAAGCTGACACTTAGATGGATTGCGTGGGCTACTTTCTTATGTACGTTAACGAGTAAGCGCACCAAGAGGGTAGGTATTCCAACGGCTAAGCGCTTGCTCAGCAGGCCAAGACGCAGCCCGAAGAGAACCAATAGGCACGCGAATCTTCGTCGATTATCCCCAATATCCCCACTTCGTTCTTTCACAATCCTATCAGAGTATCACATGATCACACAAATGGGAAACCCAGTCGGAAGGTGTGAAGCTTACAGCCTGATTTCTGCCTGCCGCATATGTTGTCGCACCAAGCCCCGCAGGCTTTCGAAGTAGGGTCAGACGATCTTCTTCTTAAATCACGCATCACTCCTGGACCACCCTAGTTGTCCATTTTTGCCAGTCGAAAGATGGCATCAACTCTGCAAAGCCATCCATCGGGATTGTTTTTGTCAAACTCAATAGCAGCGGTGGCAGCGAAATGTCGGGATTCGCTGCTACAATGCACAAATATTCCGACGTTGATGCAACTAGAGTGGGCAGAGAATAGGTTAGCCGAGTTCAAGCTGTGGACTGCGACCACTGGTGCACTTGCCGGGAACGCAGCCTCGCTTGACGCCAGATTGATCACTGAACCGGATACCAAGGACTTGGTAAATGGGCTTCTCGTTCTGTTGGCCCAATGCCTTGAGAAGTGCAAGAGATTTGGTACGTGACCAAGATCATTGGACGATGCATAAGACAGTCCCTCATATCATCTCAATAGCATTGCCTTCCGACGAAGAAACGGAAGAAGTGACAGAAAATTTGGATGAGCTTGACACTGCCACTGATGATGCGGACGACTGGTGGGCGAACGATGTCCAAGGAATGGACTCTGTGCAGAGGCTTGATGCCGCAAGAGATATCCCGCGGGGTTTTTCGCCATGGTCCGATGATTCTTCATCTCATCCGGGGTCCGGTAGTCTATCAGTGGCCGAGGACACTTCCCCTCTTCTGGAGGTCGAAGCCGAAGTAGAGCAAATCATCAACCATCTCGCACGCGTGGCTCTGGCCATTCGCAAGTCGGGAACTAGTTCACGTCTACACAAAGCCGACAGGACGTTTGACTCAAGCAACCACCAGAAGCTCCGACGGCATCTCGAGCTGGTCGTCTTGGCCAGAGGCCGGGAAGACGGTAGCAGCGACTATCACATCGACAGAGAGGCTCTCACAGCCATACAGGAACGTCTCATACTCGCAAATCTGCGTCGCAGGAATAGGTATAGGTATGCACAGAAGCACGCCGACAAATTGGCCGTCGATTCTGCCAGCACCAAAAGCGCAGGCGCAAAGTCGACTGCTGTCGACATCTTAACCCTGCGACAAAACGATTCGGCACTTAGGGCACCGCAGATAGCCGAATCCAAAAGTGGACAATTTTATGGCCAAGAAAAAGACAGATTGCCCCATAGAAGTCAGGGTTTGACGGCTACCTCGGCGTCAGGGGTTGCTCAAGCGATCGAAGCTGTCCCTAAACAGATACTCACACCATCGCGAGTTGCAAAAACGAACATCACGACGACAGCTGCCAGAGTTTTATACCCAAAACCACCAAGATCGAAGATGCTTCAATACTTTAAGTGTCCATGTTGTTTTCAAATGCTTCCGGATATGTATCGTGAGAAGACTTTATGGAAGTGAGTACAAGAATGTTTCCATCTGAACGCTCTACGTTGCTACAAGATCATTTCTGATAGCGCAATTGTACAGGAAGCATATGATGGCAGACATCTGCCCTTACATATGCATCTTGGAGGAGTGTCCCACGCCAGAAAGGTTGTATGTCACGCGGCATGAGTGGACAGAACATATCGAGAAAAGCCATCGGCAGTGCTGGCAATGCCCCGCGTGCTCAACTCTAGGAAGGCCACCGGTGATCTTCCCCTCGGTAGAAATATTTCTACACCATCTCCGCGAAACTCATAGCGGAAGTATCAACGAAGAGCAGTACTCAACAATTGTAACAGAGGCAGCTCGGCCCATTCCTCCAGGCATCTATAGGTGTCCTCTTTGCGACTCAACGGGGCCGGCAGACTCTCCTGATCTGCTTGATCATATTGCCGAGCATTTGCACAACTTTGCCCTGCGGTCTCTCCCTTGGCCCAATGATGAGCCTGGAGATAATGAGACCAGAGATTCAGGTGATCCTTACTTCAATGCCAACAATTATTTCGACCTGGAATCTGAAAATGATTCAGTACAGGATGTATCTATTGATTCGGATAGAGACTCAGATGGCCTGACTTCTCTGTCTGCAAACTCGTCTCACGATGATTCCGTCCACGAGACACTAACAGAGGCCTCGCCAATTGATGGCGAAGAAACTCAACGAATGGACCAGATGCGGCATTGGCTGTCCCCCGCCGATACATCGAGTAGTCTAGACGCAGCAAGATCGCAGCGTCACAAAGGTACTGGAGTTTGGTTCCTCAACAATGAAGACTTTGTCCATTGGAAAAGCGGGGGAAAGGGATTTCTGTGGCTCGATGGGACTCCAGGAAGCGGCAAAACAATTCTCAGCACCACTGTGTTTGACCATCTCGAAGATATTGGATCGGGTTGCACGCTTGCATTCTTTTTCGACTTCATGGACATCGGAAAGCAGACCTTTGATTGCCTCCTTCGTTCCCTAGCGTGGCAACTATATCGTTCCGTGGCTGCGTCCAGAGGCGAACTTGAGAGCCTTCACACATTTTGTCATGATGGTGCGACTCAGCCATATATTTCTCGCTTAGCAGTGTGTGTTGAGTCGATGATTCAGTCTTCTGAGGGACTCAGTATCATTATCGACGCATTGGATGAGTGCGCCACAGGACAAACCCTTCTTCTGTGGCTGGAGTCCATTGTGCTTAACCCATCGTTCGACAACGTCAAGTTGATGGTGACTGGAGGGCGACAGCTACATCTCTCGGAGTCTTTTAGCGGCCTTCGTAGGAATGGACACATTGTATCAATGCGACTGCACACTAGCAACGACATAATGTCTTATGTCAATGCGCGGCTCGAGCAAGACGTTAGGTTCACCATGAAACAAATACCACAGGACTTGCTAGGGGAAATACGCACCAGACTTAGGGATGAATCCGATGGCTCGTAAGTCTTGCTCATATCAGGTCTGACCTAGTGCGGCCGTCTAATAGATGTTGTAGGTTCCTATGGGCCGTAATACAACTGGACACTCTAGCTGCATGCCAATCTCTGGCTGCAATGAAAGCGTCTCTTCAGAGTCTGCCAAGGGACTTGCTTGAAACCTATAGAGGTATAATCCGTCGTCTAAATCCCGTTTACAGGAACGATGTCATTCGTCTGCTGCAGTTCCTCACGTATACAGAGCAGCCCTTGACATCTTCTGAGGCCATAGAGATTTTGGCCACTCAGCTCGACACAGACCCACCACATTTCAACGTTGAAAAAAGACTTTTCAGGGATGAGGATTTACTGCAGTACTGTCCATCTCTGCTATCTTTGATTGCACCTTCACCGCACAGAAGAGAGTCGAGAAAGGTTCGATTGAGCCACAAAACCGTCAAGGATTTTCTACTATGCGAAGGAGCTCAAAAATTTGAACCTAATTCAGCTAGCATTGCAATCACAAGGACAGCCTTGATATACATCAGGGATATCGACAGCGAAGTTACTCTCGAGGATGCGTTGGCACGCTTTTCACTGGCAGAACGAGCGGCAACGATGCTGCTGAAGTTTGCTAGGCGTGCCGAAGCTGACGATGTCGTCCTCCCCGAGATGATGTCTTTCTTATTGGATCCGCTTGCCTTGGATAGGTGGTGCCGCTTGTCACAAATTTCAACCGGTGATCATCAATTGTCGCCACTGTTTATCGCCTGCAAGCTTGGGCTTTTGAGGGTTACAAGACAGCTATTGGAGGATGGCGTCGATGTGAATGAAGGAAGTGGCACACACGTCAGCGCTCTTTTTATCGCTTCACAGGAAGGCCATAGTGAAGTTGTTCGGCTTCTACTTATGCATGGGGCCGATGTAAGCGCAGGAGACGATACCTCCTGGTCTCCGCTTGTGGCGGCATCAAGAGAGGGTCGCCGAGAAACTGTGCGTCTTTTAATCGGTTGGGGTGCCGATGTCAACGCAGTGTCTTATACTTACGGCACGGCTCCCAAGGTGGCATCAGAAAACGGTCACCGAGATATTGTCCGAGCCTTGATCGATAGGGGTGCCGA
Source organism: Colletotrichum siamense (assembly GCF_013390195.1). Classification (NCBI taxonomy): domain Eukaryota; kingdom Fungi; phylum Ascomycota; class Sordariomycetes; order Glomerellales; family Glomerellaceae; genus Colletotrichum; species Colletotrichum siamense. The sequence goes on from NW_023501020.1 coordinate 1,261,300, forward strand.
CGTCAACGCCAACATTGAAGGGAGGAACCATCCCATCACGTTGGCTTCGTCAAGGGGTCACGTCAAGGTTGTCCAGCTTCTTATTGACTCCGGGGCAACAGCCAATGGCCATGCTCTTTACGAAGCATCACGCAACGGTCATGTTGGCGTTGTAGAGCTTCTACTCGACGAAGACCCTGCACTTCTCAATCATCAATCATACATGGAGAATCCCGCCCTTCAAGCTGCGTTGGAAGGAGGCCACGGCAGGATTGTTGAGATTCTTAGGTCGCACATTCTCTGCCACGCTGTGATAGCGGAAGATTATGACAGTGTCGAAGCACTGCTAGATGAAGGTGCCAGTCCTGACAAAAGCAGTTGCTTAGGCACTCCCTTGAAGATTGCCGCGGGAAAGAGGAATGTAAGCATCGTCAAACTCCTACTTCAAAAGGGCGCGGATATCAGCATTGCGGCTGACGGCGATGACCTCGTGACTTATTACAAGGACTCCCTTGGACTCAAAACATCCAAAGAGATATTACGTCTCTTATACGAACATCAATCCAGCGGCTTGACTTATGACGAGTTGTATGATTTTGTGAAAGGCTAGAGCTCACTGGACCGAGACTTTACATAGAGGGCTATGGACCTATCGCTAAATTGATATTCTTTGATGATTCGATGGTCGCTTGGCTACTGCCAAACGTTCATGAAATTGCACTTCGTCTCATGAACCTTTCAATACTCGATGATTTTCACCAGACGGGCCGTAGTTCCTACCGATGTTCTCTTTCACTCCCACAAATGATATCCATTGCTCCCCAAAATTATACATACACCTATCCCACGGAGTGAAAGGCATCCATATGGCCAAGCCCCGCAAGAACCTCACTAACCTTTCACTCCGTGGGATAGGTGTAGTCGCGTCCCTTCAATATCAGAATCTTGAATTTACGCTACCGAGCTGTCTCTTCTAACAGCATCATAGGCAAGGCCAGACATCATAAGACTCTGAGAGGCATGCAGGTTCTCACAGCGTACAAGCGCGAGGCAGGACCCCCTTGCTACGAACATGTCTTGAGTAAATGAACGCAAACTTGTTCAGACGGCATCTGTCATATAGCATATGTCAGGAAATATCAGCACCAAAGCCAAAGACTGACATTCCAGCATCTCACGTCACAGTTCTACACACATTTCACGAGGCAGACAAGACCAAATTTCGACACCTGAAAGGTGCTTGTTGTTGAGCAATATTCGACAGGTCACTGCAACATCTGAGCCCTATCTACCTCACTTTAGCAACCCAACATGCAAGCACAACAAGTTCTCCGACGTCAAACCTACCATGACCCTGCCACACTCGCAAGAACCATGATCCGAGGCACACCATGGCCCAAGTAAATCCGCCCAGAAACCGGTGTCCAGCACCACCCACTCCCAACGATCGTCACTTGGGCAGCGGTCCTCATGCGCCCAACGCAACACTCCCCCGGGCATGTTCACCTTGGAGGGACCTCAAAGGCTAAACTGTGGGACTCTCATCAGACAATGATGGCGCGGCTTGGAGCATCCGTACGGGTCCCCTTCATCGGCGTCGATTCGCGGGACGAGACATGCCTGCTCCCGTGTGGAGGAGAGCCCCCCATCGGAGCCGCCCTCGGTCCCTCGGCGGGGGTGTTGGTGTGACGATCACCTTGGGAAATTTCAGGTTGTGGGAGCGAATAGGGCTCCGTCGACCTGGGCAAAGTTCCAATGCTAATGCTACTCATCTATAATGCTGCCCTGGCGCATGAGCTGACAAGTGACAAACATCAATGGCAGACGTTGGCCCGAGGACGTTTGGTCTGAGCTGTCCCGAGCTCCTGGGAAAAGCAGACACATGTTACAAGGGAGGAAAACAAGCTGGGCAATGCCCGCCCTGACCACAATGACTTCATTGTGGACATTGCAGCCGCGCGAATGTGGAAACGGTTTGATGACATCTTCCGCGGAAGCGGCAAAGCCAAGGCAAACGGGTTCCGACGTGTCTAAACGGTTTGCTATTGCTTCCACGCTGCGAGGACGATAACGAAGGGCGATCAAGACGTCAGGGAGGCAATCTTCGTTTCAGAAGACGAGCCGCGGGTGTGGCTCGCTGATTAATGACGCCGAAACGGTCATCTGAGAAGTGATTCACGCCCGTTTGTCTGAGACGGTGATGGCCAATCGGTTGACGAATTCATGTCCTCATCAGATGGCCAGCCACGTGCCGACGTCAGCCTTGTGCTGTTTTCTTGTCCACCTCCTTGTGCGAGCGTGTGTGAAGGCATGCTGGTCAATCGGCAGAATGACGTCAAGTGTGATTTTGCATGGTGTGGAAGGTGCCTTGCGACTCGGGGCAGCTGCAGTAATGCAGCACTAGGGGGAGCTGAGAGCGCCGTCAACCAAGGGGGGTGTTCCAACTGACGACGATCATTTCGCGAAGAGAACGACGAGGTGTTGCATCAAATGGTTGGCTTCTGAACCGCATACTGCACTTCGTACTTCGTGACATGACGAGGCTTTCCGCAGGCCACCGCAGGCCACCCCGACTGAGGCGTGTATTTGGTTGATGAAGCTCACATTTGAAGTAAAATTGAATCGACAGCATCAAGAGAGCTGGAAGAAAGGCGACTATCCAATGCGCTGTCATATACAGGCTGTGATTGGTGTTGAAGCCTGGCAGTGAAGCGGATGCCTTCCCCAGAGGTGAGGTCACGCGCATTGGCCAGCCAAGGCAGGTCCAACATGGGTGCAACACGAAGAACCCGGAATTTGCGACCGAGAATCTGAAATCTGAGCATCAACCAGCTACTACTGCAAGGTCAGAGCGGCCAGATTCCCGAGAGGTAAGATTCTGCTTCGATTCGCATCGAAGAATGGAGCATAGAGCCCGTGGAATGCTGAGCGAAGCGATGGGAAGAGCCGCTGGCAAGATGTCTCGTAACGGGACGAGATTTGACGACGTTGAGAAGCGGCGAGACACTTGCATCCCGAGGGGTGGCTAGTATCAAAGGGAGTGTGGCTGCCATTGCTGCAGAAAGGGTCCTTGAGGTTCAAGGCAAGGCAGGCATTCAGGGCATCGCCGAGTCGCCGGCGATAGACGCTGGCCAGGATTGATGACGAAAGGGGGTTGGCTCGAGCGGGGCGGGGTCTGGACCGATCCATGAGGCGCTCTCGGCGATTTTGTCTCTGGGATCGGAATGCTGAAAGCGTGTCTGGTGCGTATCTGATCCGTGACCTCAAAGCAGGTGCTTGAAGCTATCGTTAGTGAAGACCACGATGCGATCGATGGTCAGAGGCGGTGGTGGTTGCCAGCTGCAGGTCCGAGGTGAGGGCCTCGGCGGCACAGCGAACGAGGTGAGCCGCACTGGGTCAGTTGGAGAAGCAGTTGGAGAAGGGAAACCTGGATGCTGTGAGGTCACTTTTGGTAGAATTAGGCAGGTAAATGTAGAGCCCGAGCGTACGAGAACGCGACCAAACCAATCGTGACGGAGAAGCAACATAGTTCCCGCGTCGTCGCGTGGATGACGGCGGGATGGACGAGCAAGACATTGTAGTTCTCTCGGGACGGAGATAGAGACGGAGACGTGTCTCCAGATGGTTAGACAACGGCATCGACGGTACCCTTCGGTACATCGTGGTCGTGGTAGTCGGTAGTGAAATGAGAGTGGCGTGCGTGGCTTGCGCATCGTCGCGCATCGTCATTTCGAGGCATGTGGTTAGTCGCGGGGTGTTTCGGCGCGGCAGACTGAAAACACGGGATGATTGGCGGCATCAACCAACAGAACGGAAGCAACGATGCGGGATGACGGACGGCTGGACGGGCCTTGAAGCTGAAGGGAGACATCGGAGTGGATGTTCAGAGGAGTGTGAAGTTGAAGACCGAGAATCCCTGCAAGAGCTGGGCATGCAACATGGAACCAAGCCAGGCAAAGCCAGGGCAAATGGGCAACGGCAGAAAAAAGATGGGATGGCCTGGAGAGGGAATGAATCATGGGCCTGGCCTGCGGCAGCCCAATGGCCTGAGGCAAGAGGACTGCCCCACTATTACCCCCCAATGATGCGGCGTCTTCTTCGATGACATCCTTGCCACTTGCGGACATGACGATGGAGAAGACGTCATTACGGGGGCCCCCCATCCAAGCGAGTGGGAAGGAGCCACTGATCATGGACGGCGGCCAGCAGCCTAAGCTGGGGCTAAGCACCTGAACCTGGCTGCAACCGGCTGCTGGGGACTCAATTCTGGGTGGTGGTGGGTGGGAGTGGGAGTGGGAGGAGCAGACAAGGCGGCACGAGCAGCAGAAGAAAAAGAAGCATGCGGGCTGCACTGAAAACATGGAAATGGGAGATCGGAAAACATGGGGGAGTGAGGGAAAATAGCACTCTCCAGTCGCCAAATTCCTTTTGCATCGCCAGCGGCCCCTGCCCCTGCGCTGTGGTGTTTTGAAAGACGGATTGGAGATGTCGGATATTTGTAGACCATTGCCAAGATCCAGCATCGCTGGCTTTGTCGCTCTATCTGACACTGCCGTCAGAGGCGCCAATACATGATGTCTGCGATGCCCCTTTGCGTCCAGTCGACGCTACGGGAGGCTAGCGCCATTGACGCCCCTGATATCCGGCAGTACACGTACACTACCTATCAAGCTGGTACGAACTGGCATTAGCAGAAGATGGTGGCCTATCCGGGCAGTGCCGCAGTGATGTGTCTTGTGCTGCAGGATTTCATGTTGCCTCGTCTCATGTCTGGCACTCTGGGAGGGAAGTGGAAGTGCTGAAGATGCTGCTGAAGTGGTGCAGCAATGTGCCCGTCCCAGGTGTTGGTTTCCGCGGGATGCAAGAAATGCCTAGGAGGTACTCTGTATTGCTGGCGTCCGGTTCCGAACCTCCAAAACCCCTTGCTTGCCTGTTGCCTGTACCCTGCCCAACACGCCCAATCCTGGGTCCGTCCCGGCAAGTGACCGAATGGGTCTGGGGTTCGGAGTGACCACCGATGATGGAAGCAATCCGATCATGAAACGCCCGGTTTTTGATGAAAACATCACGGTGCCTTATCTGAGAAGAAAGAAGCTGGGGATGCGGAAGGTGCTGATCAGTCAGCAGCCGAAGGGAAGGAACACCCAGGAGGTACTTTCCTCGTGACGACTTCATGATGAATGAGCAGGAAGGCGGCAGGTACGAGGAGCAGTTGCCAGTTACTGCGAGGGAAGAGCGAGAAAAGTACCTGCCTGCACCGACGGGCTCCCGAGTCCCATGCTGCCTTCCATCTTGGAAAGTGCCCAGAAATGCGCCTGCTGCAGCCATTCAGCCATCAAAGCGTCCAGAAGAAATGACCCGCTTTGGGGCGACGCTGCAGGTGCAGGTGCAGGCTGGCGCGGATGCAAATGCGCAGCCCACCACACCTGACTGACTGACTGGCAAGGATGAGACAGCACTGCAAGAAACAGCAAAAAATACTGAGGCAAGGCTTGAGGGGGAAAGGAAGGAAAGAAGGCCTCCGCCCGCGTCGCCTTCCCAATCGCGAGTGAGGTTCTTGCTGTCTGTTTGTGAGGCTGTCTGTGTCTGTGCACTGACTGAGGCGTTCCTGCTTGACTTGATTGACTGAGGTTGTCGTTGATGTTGCTCCTGCTCCTGCTCCTGCTCCTGCGCCAGCTGCTCTTTCCCCACTGATGCCACTGGCGACTGACTGCCCGGTGCTGCTGTTCCTGCCAAATGAAAGAATGACTGAGACTGACTGAATCCTCGTCTGCTCTTCCCTTTCTTCTCCCACTCCTCCTCTCCCTCTCTTCCTCGCACCCGACTCTCGCGCGCCTTCCAACTTCCATTGCACCTCACTCCCGTCCCGGCGTCTGGCTGCACCTCCCCCCCTCGTCCCTGTACGGATACCTCGACTTGTTCGACCTTCGAACCTGAACCTGCACCTTGCACATCTGCACCAGAACTGAACCAGTCCAGTCTCCAGAACCTCACAATCTCCCACACACACCACACCACACCACACACTCGAAATACCTACCCTCACACTCACACCCTCCACGTCTCTCACACACCTCAATCTTACGCTGCCTTCCCACCTCTGTCATCATCGGTCACCTTTACCGAGGACCCAAAATCCAGTCGCTGCGCACCGCACACCGTCATCGCCAGGCTTTGGCCCTTGCCTTGTCTACCTAAACCTTCCACCCCCCCGGTCACAAATTCCCCCTTCCCACCCAGCTTGGTCTCGCTCTCAATTACGCAGCACCGCGCTAAACAACCTTACCTACCTCACCACCAAGGGCAAAAAATACACGCTACGCTACCGACCTGTCCTTGCACGCACGCCGCCGACGCTACGCCTGCTTTGGCCCAGTTCCAATTCCAGACGCCGCAGACAAACGTGCTCCAGCCCGCTTCCCGCCCGATCGTCCTGTTCCTCCAACTTCCGTCATCCGAGTCCACGTTGCCCCTCAGCAACATCACCACCACCCAGCCCGCAGTCCACAAATCTCTACTTTTCGCTTCGATTTCTCCCTTTCAGCCGCCCTTTCCCCCCGAACATCAAAGAAACAACTTTGCATTTTTTCCCTCTCTCGATACTTTCTCCTGTCCTCCCGAGTCGACTTCCATTCCACAACCACCTGGCTGGTACTGCATGTAGCACATTGCACAGAGCTCGTCTCCTCTCCACGACTCGTACTCGCTCCGCATTACCAATCACAAGAAAGAGACACCCCTCAATCCGGGGCTGCGAGACTGATCACGCTGCCACTCGTTGCGACCTGCGAACACCGATACAACCCCGCGAATACCTTCATATTCCCGTCGCTGCCCATCAGTGACCCCCTCCGCCGACATGTCGACGATACAACAACTCAAGAACTTCATCCGCCACGGTACGATATTCTCTGCTGCCCCTTATTCGTCTCCCCGCCTCTTCTCGCGACCGCTGTTTGGCAACAGCAACCCTCAAAATTCCACTCGCTGCTCTCTAGTGAAACATGACTGACAATATTTGTAGGCAAGCAAGCCCGCGCAGCGAACAATGACGAGGCGGTAGCAAAGTCACACAACTCCCCTCCACCAAAGGCACACATGGGTATCTCCGAGCCAGCACACGTCGGCGCTCCCCCGGCGGCAGCCGTTCCCGACGCATATTCGGTTGCTGGTGACGGCCAGAACCGCGCCGCTCAAGCCGGCCATGTCGCTGCCCACGCCGTCGAGCCAAACCAGAACAAGGCCAAGTCTAAGAATATCGACAACACGCACCTCGCAAAGATCATCGCCGAAGAGAACGAGAGCAAGAGCAAGTTCCCAAGATACCCCGGCCTCGAGCGATGGGAACTGGTAGAGAAGATGGGCGACGGTGCCTTCAGCAATGTCTACCGCGCGAAAGACACAACAGGCGAGCATGGCGGCGAATGCGCCATCAAGGTCGTCCGCAAGTACGAAATGAACAGCATGCAGGTGAGTTGATGCTTGGGTGGTTTTCGGCCGCAGCCATGTTTTTCTTGTTTTTTTATTTCGTGCATTTGTTTTTCGTACGTTGGTTTTTCCAATCACTCCATACCAACACAGGCCGATTTAGGGTAACAAGCATCTTCACCCGGACTTCAAGAAAGTCCCCAAAGCCGCAGAGGTGCGAAACTTTTCAATATTTCATTTGTTTACACATCGGGCCATCCTCATTTTCTCTTCGACTCATTTGTTGCTCTGTTCAATGTTCGGAGGATGGCCCTCCATATAGATCATAGACGCCGTTACTGACCTGAGGCCAGAGAGCGAATATCCTGAAAGAGGTTCAGATTATGCGCCAGCTGGACCATCCCAACATCATCAAGCTCATCGATTTCTCCGAATCAAGACAATACTACTACATCATCCTGGAACTGGCACCTGGTGGCGAGCTTTTCCACCAGATCGTTCGACTCACCTACTTCAGCGAGGAGCTTTCAAGGCATGTTATCGTCCAGGTGGCCAAGGCCTTGGAATACTTGCACGAGGAGAGAGGCGTTGTTCACCGGTAAGTAGTACTGCGGATTGTTCTGTTGAAATCCGCTCATTGTGTGGGGCGAAACGACGGAATATGACTCCTGTGATGCATTGACGTCATCTCTGTGGCGATTGCTGACAACTCTTCTCGCAGCGACATCAAGCCCGAGAACATTTTGTTCAGCCCGATTCCTATCGTTCCGTCGAAAAACCCGAAGCCTAAGCAGCCTGGTGATGAAGACAAGGTCGACGAGGGCGAGTTCATTCCCGGTGTTGGCGCTGGCGGCATCGGCCAGATCAAGATCGCCGATTTTGGCCTTTCCAAGATCGTCTGGGACAATCAGACAATGACGCCTTGTGGAACGGTCGGTTACACAGCTCCCGAGATCGTCAAGGATGAGCGGTACTCCAAGTCTGTCGACATGTGGGCACTGGGCTGCGTTTTGTACACCCTGCTCTGCGGTTTCCCGCCATTCTACGACGAGAGCATCGAGGTCTTGACCGAGAAGGTTGCCAAGGGACAGTACACTTTCCTGTCCCCTTGGTGGGACGACATCTCCAAGTCCGCGCAGGATCTCATCTCCCACCTCTTGACCGTCGACCCGGAGAAGCGATACACCATCACAGAGTTTTTGGCTCACCCGTGGATCAAGGGATTAGGCCCGACACCCCGTGAGGAGAAGAAGGCACAGCCCGAGATGCTTCGTGCGTTCGACGCGTCCAAATTCACTGATGGTGAACGCCGCTACGACTTCCGATCTCCTGGAGCCGTCAACTTGCGCGAGGTCTTTGATGTTGGTTACGCTGTCCACAGACAAGAGGAGGAGGCCAAGAGGCGCAAGCAGATTGGTGCCAAGGGCGGTGTCCCCGCTCGATTCCTCAACAACCTTAACGAAGAGTCTGAGGATGAGGACCAGGAGATGCCAGATAAGGACGCGGAATATGTGCACAAGCCTTCGCAGGCAACGCAAGCATTGGAGCAGAGCATGCGCAACGCCCAGATTAAGGATCAACAAGAGCAGCAGCGCGGACGCGAACGCGAACGGCAAGCACACCACACCGAGAAGGGTTACGGCCAGCACTCTGCTGCAGTTACCGCCGCAGCTCGCCAGCAGGTCAGGGATCGCAACAGGCAGAAGGGCGCTTTCGAGCTAAACCTCGACGGCGCAACATTGCTTGGTCGCAGAGCCAAGCAGCCCATGGCGGCAAGCGCTGGCGGGGCATAGGAGCCTCGGACTCCCAGTTGCAGTCCGCCGGGGAGCGATTTTATTATTGCGAAACCTCCGCGAGGCGAAGCAGACTTAGAGGGAGGCACGGTATGAACCAATGTGGGTTTTCTGGCGTATAGGTTAAGGGAATGGCATTCCTTGGTCAAGTGACTTAAGGACTTTAGCGCAACTCATGAGATGGACGTCGTGGATATCCAATTGTGTCGAAGTCGGTTTTGTTTGTCATTTCTTTTTGGGACGGATTAGCTACGACTCCTATCTCCTTTTTTTGCGGCATCATACATAGGCCCGGAGTTTCATTGGCAACGGGAACATAATTCCTCTTTGCATTCAACAATGAAAAAGATTTGCAATTTCAACTCTCCACACCACTTAGTATCTCGTTTGGTGAGTAACTTTCATTGCGGTGCTTTCGACGCAGTCCATTTGCGGTAGGAACGACAGCTGCTCAGTAAAGATTTGTCTCAAGTTGAACGCCACCGTTGACATGGACCACGGCATTGCCATTGCATTATGCCTCGAGTTGATGCTTGGCAGAGCTCAGCCGATTTCCTGCCTTCATTAATGACAGGAGATAATTGGTCTTCGTATACTTGTCTGTGGCAACTTGACCTCACCGTCTCACCTTCAACAAGTGAGGTTCCTATCAATCCGCAACCAACCACATGGTGTCACACCCAGCTCCTGGCTTCGCGGCGGTGGCAGTCTTGAGGGAACAGCATGGAAGCGGATGTAAGGAACGTAGGCTGGCTGAGTGCAATGGCGGAGTGTGTTCTAGTGCCCCCTATCTTAGTGGTAGTGCTTGGGATTTAGCTGGTGCCAGGCTATCCGAATTGCCGAATGGTGATATTGATTCAGGCAGACTCTTATTCTAGCGTGGTCCGAGTGATGTTATACCGAATTCGTGTCATAGATTGTGGACTTACTTGGTGAATTTATTAGCTAACAGACACTGCCCGGCTTGCAAAACTCCTTAATGAGTATGGACTAACTGTAAATGATATACGACAGAAATTGCATAACGTTCAACGACTAAATCAACTAACCAAATTAGGTGAAGACAAATATATCCTTCACGCTCATCTCAGTAGCTGCAACCGTCTTTTTCAGTAATCCCAAGGGCACTGGTCCGAAAGGGATCTATCTATGACGTTAGAACCCTCTTTGACTGCCTCCACAGCATCCTCAGCGATGACGACTTGGCCTCCTTGCCATTTCAGCAACGTTGTTAACACAATTTCACAATCCCCGCTAACACCAAGTCTGCTGCTATGATATTCCATGCAAGAGTATTTGTCTTCATGATTGCATTTGAGATCAGGCTCGAGTCGGTCGACAATCATGTCGACAAGTTCCCTGGTGACGGTGATTTGACCATTTTGCCGCATGAGGAGAAGTTCAAGGATTTCCTCCAAAGTAGATTTGTACCATCGTAGTCCTACCAACCGCAAGATGATCGCAACAACATTACAGCTTAATTGAACATTGCACCCTTCCCATGCAAAGAGAACTGTTAACATTCTCGCCGAAATGTTCGTCGTATGTCTGGTAACCACCGAGAGAATACTCTCTGTGATGGTTATTTGGTCCCCCCTTTTCTCGAAAAGGAGCTTCACCACGTCCTCGCCGTTGTCTGAATTCTCGACAGCCGCTTTGAGCACGTTTTCGGTAATGACGATGTTTTCTCCGTGATCCAGAAGAATTAACATCATGTCTTTGCCGCAGTAAATATTCGACGCTGCTGCGACGAGGATATTCTCTGTGATTTCGACATGGTCTCCCTGGGCTCTGAGAAAGACCTCCATGGCGTAGGTGCCGAGAACTGACGCAAGGCGAATGATCTGGCCTTCTTCTGCGTTGTCGTAGCTCCCTCTAGCTATGTTGGCCAGTTCCTGCACGGCCTCGATCCTCTTGTCGTCTTCGCGCTCGTCCCTGTCGCGGTAAGCCCAGATAAGATGATCCATAGCTAGCAGAGCGTCGGCGCAATTCAGCTTGGAGGCCTTTTCGTGAGCGGCTATTGCCGAGTAAAATCGAGAAATGGCCATCGTGTGCTGACCCATGTCCAGAAAGAGCAGCCCTACTTCCATAAAGCGGAATCCTTCTTCGGATCCTGCATAGTCAATTGATTGACCCTTCAGGAAATCATTCAAGGTACTTTCAGTCCCAGAGTTGCCGTGAGAAGCTTGCCAGTCCCACACGAGGAGAAGATTGACCTCGGATCGCGTCACGCCCAGATAAGCGTCGGGAGGGTTGGGATATTCGATTGGGCTTTTCGCGTCAACAGCCATCACGATGATGAGACGGTAGTCATCGTAAACCCTGATGATTGTGGGTTGCGTTGCCCCTTGTAGCAAACAGATGATGTCGCCTTTTTGGACAGGCTTTGCTGAGGCCTGGATAGTCCAATTTTCTCCGTCCCCAACTGGCAACCCGGCTTTCACCCTTTGGACAGAGGCCCAAGGATTTTCGATGAGCACGGACTCTATGGCACCCAGAATACGGCCTTTGGTCTGGATCAGCGCAGTCTCATGGCTCTCCCAGGTCGAGATCGAGGCGTCTTCGGAGAGAAGGCTTCTCAAGAGCCGGGAGAACAAGCTTTGCCACGATATGCGATAATCAGGCACTAACTCGGGAGGGGCATCGGTGCTCATTCCCAGCAGAGCGTAAATCTTATCGCGGCGGTCTGTTGCGTTTTGCGTGTGATACAAATCTGTCAGTTCCCCCAGAGTGCGTATTCGTAGAGAGAAGCCCCCGTTGGTGTGGAGTGCACGTTTGGGCCGGAGAACTGCAGACTTGATGAGGTAGGCGGCCGAGCGAACGCGTGTTTGTGTGATATCGTCCAACGCGCTCAGATCCAACACACTCAGACCCTGACAGAATGCATATCCGTCTATCTCGGTGGCATGGCACATGATGAGCACATTACGAGAGGCGGCCACCTCCTGGAGGATCTAACAGATGTTGTCAATCGAAGCAATCTTGTCCCCCCCGTTGGATGCCTTACCCAAATGCGTCTGAACCAGTTCCGGCGAAGTAGCTTTACGACAGCTTCGCCGTGTTGGTTATTGCGTAATCTGCCTGTGAACGACCCGTTGGCAGCAAGACCGATGGTCTGGAGTGCGCGGTAGCTGACATCCTCCGACTCATTGTCGCTCTGACGGTCGCCGGCAGCATCTTCCAGCCAGACAACGACACGGTTGGCTCTAGCGTAGATCTCTTCCATACGTTGGACTTGATGCCCCTTCTCGTCGGTATCTTCTTGATTGATGCAGATTGCGTCTGCCCATATGATGCGTTCGACAAAAGGGTCCCGAAGACGTGCGAGCGCCGCGTGCAGGCTAGCGGTGATGTCCAGATACCCTTGGTCAGTGAACACTTTCTGGCTTTTGTCGGGAGCCCCCCAGTAGTAGGACAGAGCCTCGTAGAGATGGGCTCCTCTTCTTTCGTCCTTTAGGGGATAATGAAAGAGCTCGCATTGCAATGGGGCGTCTCTGTCTTCATGAGGCTTCAAGCGAAGTAAACGGATGGACTCGGGCAACAATGGGAGATAAGTATACGGTCGCATGGTAGGCTGAGTGGTGTAGCCTTGTTTGGATTGGTGTGGCCCTGGGCAAAGACTAGGCGGACCGTGAGAGAGAACTTGCAGATGGAGGCTTCGGTTGTTGGGATGAGGGGTTTTGGGCGCGGCGTTTGCTCAGCCGGATCGATATCGCAAACGACCCGCAATTCGCTCTGGGATTCTATGCGGGCTCAGTCCAACCAACCAACAACCCCGGACACAGGTATGGGACGCAATATCATGGAATATTGCGACATTGAATTCAACTGGATAACCAAGATAGCGATGAAGTCACAATTGCGGCTGAAGAAACCTGATATCTTGAGATCAAAAAAGAGAAGGAAGTTATAAAAGAACCGTGAGTCTAGTCCAACAATCACAAAACGATGGATCAACCAGCCGTTGGCTTGAATCTTACCATTCAAGCCCAGTTGAATAAATTAGTATGCGGCCAATACAGCCCCAAACATGTGTAAGTAGGCTTGAGATCAGCTAGAAATTATAGGGCTAGTCCTTCGCCCATGATTCCCCAAATGATCACGAGATTCTTTAAGGAATTATCCACGTAATAGATACATGTATCCTGATAATTTCAATACATTGTACCGCGAACTATCCCCAGAGGATCACAGTAGAGGGCAGGTAAACGTTTCAAAACGTCCATCCGAACTGATCCATCACCTCCAACCAATCCTCCCCAGGAACCATGTCGCTTGCGACCCCGCCTATATCAAAACCATTATCTGTTGGATGTCTCGATGCTTCCATTTCGCCCCCGCCGAAAGTCTCTAGCATGCCAGCCAACTTGCCAAACACAGCTGCCCTCCCATCTGCCTTTGCCCCTGGACACGTCGACGCATCTTTGAGGTTGTTGCGCGCCTGTTGATACCAGCTTTCGAGCCTTCCCACGCGCCGCTCATCATAGGCGCCTGTTGCAAGCTGGGATACAAGTTTGCGCGTCGAGAGGGTTGCGTGCATCAGCTGGTACAGCTCCGCTAGTGTGAAGCCATGGTACTCGTTGGGCTGGAATGCTAGGAAGATTTTGAAGTAGGACTCGAGGGCCTGATATGTTTTGTGCAAATGCTGCGGGTCTGGAGAGGCAAGAGTGAGGGCGAATTCAGAGATGGCGAAAGAGGCGTAGGTTATTTGGCATGATATTACTATTAATTGGCGTCAGTCGTTGACATTGGGGTTTTCTCAAGGGGTTTTCTCAAGGTACTGAGGCGTCTTACTAGGGTTTTCAGCAGGGCTCGCGCAGAGTTTGTCCAGTTCGGTGTGCAGCATCGCAGCGACGAAGTCTGCTGGAATCTCCGGAGCTGATGTAGGTGAGCTTGGAGGGGAGTAAAAGGCCCTTTCCAGGACTTGGCGAGTCTTGATCATCGATACTAGCGTGAGGTCTCTAGATACATTAGTGGTTGACAGGTCCTCCAGACAGACGCCCAGGTAGGGCGTCCAGAGGAGTCTGTCTGTTCGACGCATGTATGATGACACTCTTATCATCGTCTTATTAGCCAAGCCTTTCGCTATTATCAAAAGGACAAAAGATGAACTTACACAGAGCTTAAATAGTAACAAGCAACTGCAGCTCTCTGTTCCTCGACCGTGCGGTTTGCAGATACCCATGGCCGATGGATGGTCAGCCGTAGCATTGCCTCGGAGATAGTCTGCGGCGGTTGGTTCAACCCCATATCAAAGACGACTGTGTTTGCAAGCTGGGTGAAAAGGGTTAGGAATGGGCGTTGGTGGACTTGGAAGTTGCCCCTTGAATATAGAGCGATCGTTAGCAGTGTCCAAGATAATGACCAAGGCGGAATGCTTGGTGTGTTGAGCGAGTACCATGCTATGCAGATGAGGAGGCCTTGGAGGAGCTCCAGGCTTCGTTCTAGGTTTAGAACCATGCGGTGCGCTACTACACTCCGGATCTTGTCGTTGAGTACTGCTTGTGGGAGTGTGTGGGCCTGGGAGACGGCAACGATGCAGAGCCAGAGGAAGGGCTTTTCTTGGCGCAGTGAGCTTGGGGATTGATTAAATGGGAGAGATAGGAAGGGGAGATGAGGGTGATGAGTTTGAGTAAAGTCTAAGAGGATGTTGTCTTCGTTGATTGATGAGCAAAGCCCGATGACATAGGAGAGTAGGTCACTGTCGGCCTGCGGCGATGGCGTCACTGGCAGCGAAATGTTACCTGAGCTCAGCACTGATCCAATAGATTTTGCATGGGTGTTGTTTGTGATTAGAGAGACCAAGCCATCAATCTTTGCTTCCAATTGACTGGATTGAGACGGCCCGTCGCATGCCGCGCTCTTTTGCTTCCGCTTGTTATTCGATGCGACGCATTCCTTTCCCAGGCGTTGACATCTGACCAAGGTGAGTTACCATTTCCGATTGAAATAGGTCGAAAGCTACCTTTCACAGGGCGATCCCGGAGAAGTGGCGATGCAGCGGGATTTGATCCTTGAGCACTCAGAACAAGCCGTGCCGTACTGGGCATGTCGTTTACGGGATTGCATATTCTACTGTGCCTTCAATGCCAGTAAATATCCGACAAGTCATTCAAAGTAACGATATCTCAGCCGGAGACGGAGATGACGACAGTGCAAGTTAAGAGTTGACGTTAGCGGGGGAGTGGGACCGAGAGCCGGATAGACCGGTATTGAACGCCGGAACGCCGACCGGAGACGGCATTCAATTCTCCGAGCGCCGCCTCGGCCTAGGTTCACATGGCGAAGTCGTTTCAGACCACGAACGTATATCTTCTGCGCTCATTTCCCACCCGTTCATCTAGTAAGTATCCATCATCCAAAGTATTTATTGAAACACTTCTTGCCATCACTTTCTAGAATCGGCACCACACACGCAACAGCCATGTCTTCCTGGCAGACCCTCTCATTCTCAACGGCTGTAATCATCGCCAGCATCCTCACAGCGCTCTGCTCCAGAGCCCCAAATGAGGCAACAGATAAATGGGGGAAAGACCGTCTCGGCATTTGGGCAACGCCCAAAGCATCATTCGTGCGACGCGTTGTGACCGTGGCCATTGGCATATCCCAGGCCATTATAGCGTTCTCGTCTCCAACGACCAACTACATTTGCCGCAACCCCGAAAATGTCAATCGCCATCTCTTGGAGTGGAACGGATACTCGACCACCTGCTTGTTTCTCATCATTGGTATCGGTGCGCCTCTTCGCCTTCTAGCGTTCGCCCAGCTTGGGAGGAATTTCACGTTTCAGCTCGCTAAGCCAAGCGGGCTTACCACGACGGGAGTGTATCGATATATCCAACATCCGGGCTACACGGGGCAAGTGCTTGTTTTGTTGGCGAACCTGGCTTACTTGTTCCGCTGGGATGGGGTTGCCGGGTGTTGGATTTCCCGAAGCTTGCGGGCTCGCTTGGATGGATGGGGTTTGATTTGCTATGGTGTCGCGGCCTTAATTATAATGAGGAAGGTTTCGCTAAGGGTACAAGACGAGGAGGAAATGTTGAAGAAGACCTTCGGAGAGAAGTGGGTGCGATGGCATTCTGCGACTAAACGATTTGTTCCTGGTTTGATCTAACCTTCTTGTCGTAAAATTTCGCCTCCTTCTAGCAGAACCGCAATACCTACTGCGCTTGGCTGGGTCTCCTGGCTCTCTGTAAGTACGGAACTTCTAGTTTAACAGAGGGGCCTTGGATTTGAAGTCGTTCACACTGGCGACTTTAAGTCTGCTTCGGATCTCATACTTAGCTTTATCGACAAGGTTTGCTCAATATTTGAACTTCATTTAGCATGAGAAAGTCTTGTGTTGTTCGATCTACCGAGTCTTGACAGAAATCTGCCTGATGGGCCATGTTCAAGGTTATTGCAGGAACAGATCCGGATCGTCATCGCTCTCGTCCGCTGAGCTAAGTTTGGCGCCGTTGGCATTGTCTTCCCCATTCACATGCTCCTCCTCCTTGCCCAATCCAGAATCGGTCCTGTCCTCAAAGATGTCCTTGACTGACGCCACAAGGAGATTTCCAACCAGTTGCTTATATTCGCGGTCCTCGGTCAACATGTCCAATATGAGTTGCTTTTCCTGGCGATCGAGCTCCTCTCTCTGGCGACGTATTTCTTCCAACCCATTTGCCGCACGATCTTCCAATACGTTCTTGCTAAGCTCCATGGCTTTGATCTTCATATCCAACTCCGCCTTCAGCTCCTCTAATTGAGCGGCGCGAGGGACGTCATTCAGAACCTCTGCAAGTTCCACGGCCGACTCTAGAAGCCGACTAATACCGCGAGCTGTGGTGGGCAGTCGATGGACGGCTGTATGTCGCAGTTCATGTGTTGAAATCAATGCCGACTGGACAGACACTCCTGGCGGGCCTTGCAAGCCAGCATGCAGCTCTTCGTGGAGGACTTTCGCCCACTTGCTCAACTCCACCGCAGATGCGCAATCCCATCCCCTCTCGACAAGGACGTGCGGAATGACTCTGCTGGCGAAGTCAAAGCAACATTCCTCCAAGACCGTCTGAGCTGTAGTGAGAATGGCGTGCTGTGCACTATATGGCACATAGGAAGGATAAAGTGACGGTACAGAAGAATTGTTCGAGGCAGGTAGCCGAGCAATATCTGTGGTAAAATGTGAGACGAGCTGTGCAAGTTGGGTGGAAAGGATTATGACCGACCTCCGTCGCTAACTTTATCTTTCAACGGTCTTGTGAGAAACTCTGGACCATTCGCCTCCGGAACCTGTTGCTGTTCTTCAGAGCGCGCAATCTCACCGAGGCAATCCGCGACTGATTTTGCCGCATCCGCTTCCGATGCTTCTCGTTGAGCATCTCGTTGCGGGGATGTCCTGAAAAGCTCAGGAAACTCAACTTTGGCTCGCAGATCTGACTCGAAAATTCGACCCTCCAGCAACTGCTTCACTATGTCCGTGAGTTTGCTTTTGCCAAATTCTTCGAATACGTGTTTAAGAGGGCTGCGATTGAGAGTAAGGGTTTCTTTGATCTTTTTTTTTCTGCGCAAGAGAGCAGCGTCACCGCTGAAAATGGCCCTACAGGTCCGGTAGACCCGTTGACGCTCCTCCAAGGTGTAGGCCATAGCGAAAAAGAAGATGGAGCTGAAATCTGTGAGATAGTGTCGTCTCGCTCGAAGCAAACCTGCGTTTTAATACGCTTCTTACCAACACTTTTTCAATTCATCTGCCAGATTCCCATCTGGGTGTGGTCTCAATGAATTAAGTGGGTCGCTTTGTCGGCCTCCTGCAGCTGCAAGGGCCAAGTCTGAGACATTTATTCTAGTCATCCTAGCTTTCTCCCTAATTCTGGCTTTGCTTGCATACCTATGTGACGACCTCTAATGATTGGATAGAATGTAGCATGTGGTCCAAAAAAGGTATCTTGTCACATACAGTCGCTTAAGGTGAGTGTCAACTTAGAAGGAAAAGCTGCAGCGGCCGGGAAGGTATGCCGGGCCCCAATTAGAAGTGAATTGCAAAAATAGTCTTGAAAGCAAATTGATCACCGTGGTGAGAAGCTCAGACTGTTTGACCTATCTATACTCGTAGCAAAAGGGGCCACCATAGATGTCCATCATGTCCGCAACAGTCATATTCCCACTGAAGTTCGGGAATGATAAAGGGTACTGCAAAGTGATGTTCTCATAGGCAACATCTCCGAAGAAGTTGAAGGGGTACGCCCATATGATGTCAGGTCCACCAATGTCCGTCTTACGAGCGGGCCAGTCTGAGAATCTAACTGTCAGCAACAAATCCCCAAAAAGCTCAAATCCGCTTAGGGTGAGGGGAACAATAGGTCGGAACGTGAGAGACGCAGGTTCTGAAAACAGAAGGTCACCTACCCATGCGTTGCCACTCGTTCCAGATCTTGTCCAGAGCTCCGTGAATGAAGTAGAAAACGGGATCGCCAGGCGACGAATACATATCAGCAACCTGTCGGATGATCTTGAATTAGCTCATGAAAGTCACCAGCAACCAGTTGACAGCTTAAGTAGGTACGGAAGGTGGCTTACATCCCCAACTGCACCACCGATTCCCAGGTGCATTCCCGCGTGCAGTGTCATTCCGCTAACCTGCATACTGTATCCCTGAATATGCAGGTTGAACTCGTCAAACGAGGTCGCGGACAGGGTTCGGTTGATGACTTCATCACTAAGAGCGCTCGTGATAATGGGTAGGCTGAAATCCCGGCGGAGGCAGTGTGGTGTAGACTCGACCGAATAACCTGCATCGCGTAGGTAGTCAGCATTGTCAAAACCAGTGACTTCATCTCGAAAGAGAAGCGGAAGTATGTACCGAGGCCCATGGGTACGGTGATGTTAGCGAAAGGTCCCTCTTGGACGCAGCCTGCACCATCAAGTTAGCTGGTTTTCGGCGAAGAATCAAGGTGAACTTGCCGCCACCAGATCTCTCCGGGATCTCAATTGGTTTCTGAACAGGGAACTCCTCCGGATCGGTAATATCTGCAATGTACGGCCCATTTCCTCCGACACCGTAAATGTTATCAAAGACGGGTGACTTGGCGAAGCCCTCGGCGGTGTTGTCTAACCCCATATCCCAGTACGGAAGGGTGCCTTTGAAATCACATTTGATGCGCAGCTCTGACTCAAAGAGATACAGCATCCAGCGATGCCATCTACTATTCATTAGCCACGAGGCCCATACTGACTCCCTTAGGGTTTGTGAACCTACGGAAGGAACGGTCCCTATTATATGGTTCCATCAGCTTACTTCCTTCCAAACCATAGATTTGATAGTATGTTGCCTCGGGCGTTACTGACATTGAAATGAACTTGCTTGGTCATGTAAATGTGCATTCCCTGGAAATCGTCGTATCGGGACTTTGCCCCGGGCCACAGATCGTTACCCTCCGACGGAAGGGCCATCAGACATTTTATAGAATCGATGTAGTCCAGCCTCTGTTCCAAAGACAGCTGTCGCCATTCGTGTCTGATGAGAGGATTGGTGCAAGCTTCGGTGTGTGTGTTGTTGGCGGGGGAGGCAGCAGTGCCGGGGCACTGGAGGCCCGCGACAGCCAGAAGGACTAGAGAAACAGACCTCATGATGGAAGCTAGGCTTGAGGAAGCAACGAATTCGTCCCAAAGACCCAATATTCAAACAGAAGCCATGGTCGGTGAAGAATTGGAGAGAAGTCCGCCTTATATGTGGACGTAAATTCTCGACGCAGATTCTTCCGGCATGCGGCTTGGCTGCATGCCATCGGGTTGTGGGATGCAACGTTCGCCAACAGCTCATCAGTTTGGTATCATATCCACCTGCACGAGCGGGCTCGTAACCGCTTTTAGGAAGTCGGAAGGGGCTTCAGATGCACGTTGGTTCGCCCGCGTCCGCTGCCTGCCAGATATTTCCAGAGAGTCGCACGACTTTGAGAGCTTACCATGGTGTTATTTCTTAACTTTCCATCGTCCTGGAAACTCTAGAATAATGCCCACCGCACCAAAACTGAGTCATCCGTTGCTGCCGACGAGACAGACGAGCTAAATAGCTGTCATGCAACAACGGATGACTGAAGGTGACTTCCCGAGACCAGCCGGCCGGCCGACCAGGGTTCGCACCTTAGCGTGCGGCGTCGAAAAAGAGTAGAGACCCGGTCCCTGCTAGCGCTCCCGGGGACAGCAACTGTCTAATCATGGCTTGTTCGTCCCAACTTTGCGGGTATTGACTGATTTGACCCCTTGCAATTCGATCCCCTGACCCAGTCATGTTGGAAGAGACGGGATCAGGGTCATCATGTTGGTTGTCTGCACCCTTATGGGGCTTGTTCATCGGCGAAGATGCAGAATGCAAGCGGTCCTATCAAGTATGGAGGCGACCTGCCCGGGCTTCGTTCGCAAGGGATCCGCTTAGGTTGCAGGGCCAGCTAACGGTTGATGTTGGTCCAGGGTTGCAATCAGTTCAATTACGGTTGCCGAGAACATCGAAAAGCCCCGCGATGGCGCTCCTACGATTCCTTGGCCATACGGGACAGCCACCAAAAGGCGCCCGGCAAATATGATGTCACAGACACTTCAGTTCAACCTCTCTCCAGGCTCGATAAAAGTTTGTCTGACCTTGACGACCCTCGGGACTGAAGCCTGACCGCACCTTGAATTCTTCAACTCTGTCGGTGGTCCGTGTGCTTACGGATGTTGTGGTTAACCAACCAGAGAACACTTAACCTCAGAGAAATAAGTACAGTTTTACCAGCACCCGGTTAACAACTTTCTATCCTCGATGGAATCAACGGCTCAAAAGTACAGACAGGTTTTGATGCCTCAAGGGTTTCAACGAACTTGAATGAAATATTCATGCCGCTAAACCTGGGCTCTCCTCCGCTATCCCCAGATGCAGAATGGGGACGACATGTTGATGCTGAAGGGAGTCAGTAGTTGTAGTGTTGTAGAGAGAGAGTTTCCCCGGCAAGGCAACTCGCGCCCTCTACCTCACACGTAGCCATAGAGGTCTCTCTGAGAAGCCTAGGTTATCCTAGCCCTAGGACTTTTCCCGGTTAGAGTTATCCAGTAGCCACAGAAGTGTGCCTACAGGCAGCAAACGTCTATAAAAGAGTTTAGAAGGGAAGGGAATCTTGCAGCCGCCTCTTCCCATCTGCATACTCTTCACCACCAACACCGTCCTCGCAACCCCCACCAACATGCATCTCTCATCCGTGATTATCGGGGCCTGCCTCCTCGCCATCGGCGCAAACGCCGATCCCGTTAAAGGCACAATCTTCTACGGCGTAAGTCGATCCCAGACTCCCCCTTTCTTCCCAAGCGGCAGGGGAACGACCCCCAAAAGTGAAAGAAACCTCAGACTGACAACTACCAGAAATGCGACAAACAGACCAACATGTGCGTCATGATAAACACGCTGAGGCCGGATACGAACTGGTCGCTGCCTTGCAAGTATCTCGTATGTCACCCCCACAGGACAAGAAAAGCAGCAACCCACACACAAAACCCAAACTGCTACCCCCCCATCCCCTACCTCGTCTGTACCTCCCGAGGGAGAAACGGATCTGCTCTCCCTCAGAGCCTTCCTATTGCTAACACGACCGACCCCAAAACACAGTGCCACGTAGACGGCGCCGACTGCTGGTACGCGACCGACCGCACCGTCAGCGGCGTGCGCTGGCCCCCGTCGACGGACATGGTCTCCTGCAGCAACAACAACATGCCCCAAGGCCACAAGCGACCTTTAATCTTCCCGGATCATGAATCGTTCAGGCATTACTTCAAGCCCTTAGAGAACTTCCCGGACTTGTGAGTAACCCGGGCACTGGACCTTATGCGATGACCGTGTGCTAACTTCTCCAGCTTCAAATTGGGGGGCCGACGAGCCGTGAAGTTTAAGGCTTGAAGCGTGCGATGGAGTAGATGGATCAGGGGGGTGTTTTCGGCGCCGTGCTTGGAGAAGAGTGGAGGGGAGCCATCGGTGCCGATAGCTGAGTTTGGAAAATTGAAATTTCTGGGTGTGTTTGGCGTTCAGGCACGCAGGGTGTTGAGTAAGCTCTCGTCGGGCTTGAGTCCCTGGGTGGCTTAAGACAACTAGGTTCACAAGCAGGGCACACCGCCGACCATAGAAAACACGGAGGTAATTTCCACACAGCCTTGATTCATGATCCATGAATCATGTTTGTCTCCTGCGTAATCTATCGTGTATGTCCCCAAATATCGGCTCAAAGAGATTAATCGTTGTTTTTAACCATTGCGAGAGTGACATAGCAAATACCTCTTGAGCACCTCTTCACTACCGCCTGATTGTTATGTGATCTAGGTTGTAGTGGTGGTGGAGGAAGTACTGGGAGGTTGGTAAAACGTTTTGCGGAGCTTTGAGCTGCTACAAGACAGCATTTGAAGGCCGGTCGGTACTCAGCATTCCTGATGGGCTGCAGTGTTGCGAACTCCCTCGCCTTTCGGCTAGTGATTTTAATCTTTTGCTACGACAATGTACCCCTCATATCGGCCCGTAAAGCTCAAATACCTGCCTCCTCGGCCACTTCACCATCTCCAGCAACGCAGGATGCTCCGCCAGAACAGTATCCGTAACCTCGAACAGCCTCCGACTCCACCCCTGCAAGAACCAATACCTCTGCTCCAACACGCACAGCGGGATCGCAAAGTACGACAGAAGCACCATGCTGAACGGGTTCTGCCCCTGAATATCCGCCATGAGGTTCTCTGAGATGACGTAGGGCCAGAAGAGAATCATGCCCACCTCGACGTTGGTACCGGCATGCGCCATGAAGTAGATGGCCTTTTCGAGCTCCTCGACGGCCTTGAGATACTCGTCGCGGCAGTCTTCGCTGAGGGTTTCTTGGAAGAAGGTTCCGAGCTCTGTAAATGCTTGAAAGATGTCGGGGGGTAGGGGCGACAAATGCATTGGTGGATTTCTATGGACTACATGTTAATAGGTCTGGTGTATTGGAGGTGTTCGTGTCGGGGTCTACGCTTGCCTGTAATTGACATCCTCGGGGTCTATTGTCCAGATACCGTGCACCAAGGCGGCAAACTTGGTTTTGGTCAGGCGTCCCTGATATGGCTCGAGCACCGCACGAATACCCCTCACAAACAGGAACAACTCCAAGATATTCGGAATGGTTTCCGTTTCGTTCCCCATGCGCACGGGTACGGAGGACACGTACATGACTACAATGGAGGCGAAGCTGAAGAACGTTTGCCAGTTGGTGTCGTTGATGTTGTGCAGCTCGGACCGGAACCCCTCGAGGCCAGCGTTTTGGTGTGCCGTTGCGAGGTCAAGATACGTCTCCCGTTCTGGGGGTATCAAGTACGCCTTGTGTAAAGCAGACAAGGTGAGGATGCCGTGCATGACGAAAGGGCACGCGTACCCGATTTCCGGGAGATTCACGCGCCACACGTACTGCATGTCAGGACGGACGGCTAGTGAGTCGGCGGTGGCTAGTGTGTAGTGGTGCATGAGCTCCAAACCGCGACCCCAGATTGCAATGGTGGGTGCTGATGGGATCATGCGGGTACGGTCTGCCACCATGTCGAGGAAGCCATATTTAGAACGGGGGCTTGATCCATCAGCGGAAGACGGGGCGTGTGGCCGTTGGGGGTTGATGTCGCTGGGAGAGGTGCGAGAAGTTGATAGGCTGCAGACTATGCCATGTCTGGAACAATTGAAGCAGGACGGGTATGCCTCGTCGCACTGGAGCAGTCAGTGACACCATGCTCCATTGGCTCGATAACATGAGAGTGGCGCCAGGGCGGGCGCAGCGAAATAACGTTGCCGCGTGTTCATCGCGTGCCGTGGTACCGGAGCCAAGGGGTAGACGTCGCTTACCTTTACTTTTCTCCGTTTGCAGTCCCTGCAGCCGTTGCGACTCTTTGTATGGGATCGTCGAGTTGCCATTGGATCGGTGGGGGCTGGCGGCCAATACCTTAAGTAGGAGGGTGTTTGTCTGATGTTTCGGACGGGATCTCTCCAGGCAGCCAATCTTGACAGTTGACGAACCGCTACCAGAGGCGTGTCTTGGTGAGAGGAAGGACGACGGATGGCGTACGAACCCGCGGGTTCGGATCGAATAAGAGGAATCTTGATGGCCGTCAAGCCAAGGAGAATGCGAGTATCAAAGATGAAAACAGCGGGTCGATACGAGACAAAAGCGAATACTCGCAATTGCGGGGCGTCTCTCCTTAGTTCAGCGGGTCTCCCGACGCTTGTCATGTCCCCGAAGGCCCAAAACCATGGGCATCCCGGTCAACTCGTCAGCCCTTGCGCCCGTAGTGTTGCCCAGCCGTACTCCGGTTGCCGTGATTGGTTCCGTATTTCGTACACTAGCTGTACGGTTGGAGGCTCCATCTGTCCCGATTCTATTGATACAAATACTCGGGATCGCGGGTCCTCTGTGGCGCAGTGATACACGGATCTCACTTCATTGGAGAAATTTGTCCGTCGCAGGCGCCCAAGACCTGCCGTTTGCTGAGCAAAATGTCAATTCTTTGGCTGACAACAGGGCGAATGCAGTCCTTTCGATGGACCAGACTTGGCGCGTCCTCCTCAGGAGGGCGCAAGCATAACAAACGACCGCCTACTGAGAGATAGAAATATCCCCAGCTTCCTCCTTGTTCATCGGTCAAACAACTTCTCGACATCAGCAAACGACTCAGAGAATAACACCGACATTCCTTACCGATACTCGTCCTCGTCCTTTGCCGTTGGCTGCCTTGCCCGAATCGATACGACGACGATCTTTGCCAAGGGACCGATTTCGAAACCACCACAATGGCACGAGCGTGCAATCCCGACTATGTCAACGCTCAATGGGCCTTCTACCGATTTGAGCCCTCGACGGCGGCTGCGATCTTCTTCTGCGTGGCCTTTATCTTGACTACTGCGCTGCACCTATTTCAGATGATTCGCACAAAGACGTGGTACTTGACTGCGTTTGTCATTGGCGGTTTCTGTAAGCTTGCTTGCTGTTGAATGGGAGAGGACATCTCCAGTTGGGTCGGCGAGCTAACAAGGCTGATTTTGCAGGCGAGTTAATCGGCTATGCTGCCCGCGCGAAGAACACGATGGAAGACCCTGGCTGCTGGACCCTCGGACCGTACATCATCCAGAACGTCCTGCTCCTGATTGCTCCGGCCTTGATGGCAGCCTCGATCTACATGATTCTCGGTCGGATCATCATGTTGACGGATGGAGAGAGCCATGCGCTGATCAAGAGGCGCTGGCTCACCAAGGCTTTCGTGTCTGGCGACGTGCTGTCTCTGCTTCTCCAATCCAGTGGTATGTATATCCAAGCCCCAGCTTGACAAAAGATGCTAATGACCGCAGGTGGTGGAATGATGGCGGCTGCCGGCCAGGGCAACAACTTCATGGAGATTGGCGAGAAGACCATCATCGTCGGCCTCTTCGTTCAGCTGTTCGTGTTCGGCTTCTTCATCGTCACGGCGGCACTCTTCCATCGTCGCATGGCTCTTGTGCCCACGGCCAAAGCCCACCAGCCCGAGATTCGGTGGAAGTACTACCTCCTGACGCTTTACGTCACCAGTGTCCTGATTTGGGTGCGAAGCGTCTTCCGTGTGATCGAGTACCTGCAGGGCAACAAGGGAGAACTTATGACGACGGAGGTGTACATCTACATCTTCGATGCGACGCTCATGTTCCTCGTCATGGTGTGGATGAACTGGTTCCACCCCAGCGAAATCGGTCTTCTGCTCCGTGGCGAGCCGCCCATCAAGAACGGGCTGGAGTTGATGAAGATGGGAGGCAACTTCCGAAAGATGCAACACGAGAACAGCAGCATGAGCGTGTAAGCTTGTTGGGAATTATCGCAGAATAATGGAATTTTCGGATGCTTGTCGGTAGCATTGGTCAGGATGATGGATGTTCGCTGGCTGAGGAGAATTGTCAATAAGCCAGTCTATGCAAGAGGAGTTCGGGGTAGCAGTCTCAACATTCTGCTTGAGACATTTCTTTTGTTTGGGATTCCTGTGTTTGGGACAGAAACTTGGGATGTGATATCTAGAAGGGCGGGCTGCGACATGGCAGTCCGCATGGAATGATGGGAGCTCAATGGCGGAATTCGGCATCAGAGCCATCACGGCCTGCGGAAGGGCTCCATAATATTGATCGAACTTCTCGGCCAGTACCTGTTTTCGGTTGACGTGACACAATTGACGGGAAGGTAGTTGTTCTTCTGCAATGCACTATTGTAGAATGAGGTCGAAGTAGCAAAAAAAAGACCAGGCATCCTGGAAGTGAGCCAGGAACAAGTTGGCTCGAATGGTTCCTTCCCCAATCTTCGAGATGCAGCCCGAGGCTTATCGCCACAGTCAACAGGGGTTCTTGTGGCCGATAAGGCAAGCGAAGATGTGCACAGACCACACCTGCCCACTGCGGGGTAGGGATCTGCAGAACGACAAGGGCGATTACAGCGCCGGTCGCTGAACTGACCGACTCAAGCTTGCTGATTGGTCGAAGCTTCGGTGTGCGAGTGCCAACAGCAGCTGAATAGCTCCCACTCCCGCCAAAGAAAACCCACGGCAGCCTGCAGCTGCCTGCCTCACCGGTTGGACAAGGACACTCAGCCTGAGGCGCTTCTTTGCGTCCCTCCGCCTCCGGGTCAAGGCAGGTGGACTGGACCAGAATCCCGCGCCTCCTTCTGTCCGCGTCACCGCTGCTGACTTGGGCACCTGGAGGGACCAGAAAGAGCCACCTATTCAATTGCCCTCACACACTTTTTCTGCTTTCCACATCCTTGCTTCAGGGACTCCCTCCTTCTTTCCGTCCCATCTCGACTTCCCCGCCCGACCAGGTGCCAGCTCACTAATCCAGAACCTACCCAAACTTCCACAACTCCAAACCGTCACCATCCATCTTCACGTCCATCGGCCAACGTCCCAGCGACCATCCTCGGCGCCAACGGCCGTCATGGCTTCGCGCGAGAGCTTCGGCAAGATTAGCTCGGACGACGATTGGGAGGAGATCGCCGACAATTATTCCGTCAAGTCTCTGTCCTCCGACGATGAAGAAGACGAGAAGCCCGCCGCGTCTCCCGTCCCGACCCGATCCAAAGTCGACTCTTCTCCTCGCAGTCAGACGTCTCCTACTCGACATGCTCCTCAAGTCACTGCAAGCCACGATGCGAACGATGCGAACACGTCCGATCTAGGACACGCCCTATCAAAGATGGATATTGGCACTCAGTTTGCTCCCAGACCAACCAGCCCCGTGTCTGTCGACAAGGTGGCAGCGGTCAAAACCACGTCCGCATCGAAGTCAAAGGCCCCGCTGCCGCCGAGCCAGCAAGATGTAAGACAACCTACCGCATCGTCTCCCCGGGAAGACTCTCAACGGCCACAATATCCCCGCGCCCCCACGTTAGGAAACGTCTATCGATACACGAAAGCACCAGCCGCGGCGACAGATAACGCCACCCTTTCCTCTTTCGCAATCCCCGACGAAAAAACAAGACGTGCTTACATGCTTGAATGCGGTCCTCCTCTCCCTAATTCTGCTCGAGGTCCGCGAAGTCGACCTCCAGTATCAAGCAGACCTGACACTCAACACAAGAGAGCAGAGGGTACCTTCACACTACAGTCCAATGCCTCAAAGACATCTGATGTCAGCAATGAACCAACATATCCTAACCTGCCTTGCAACGATGCAATCCAGGAGTTGGGCAGCAGGAAACAGTTAACAATGGGCGAAGTCACTTCCGCTCCTCTCAAGAATCTGAATCCCCAAGAGTCGGGCCCCAGAAAAGTCGCGAAAGGCGCGGCGAGAATCGGCGACATGTCATTCGAAGGGTTTACTGAACAAGAGCGAAAGCCAAAAGAGATGGTCTCGCAATGCGGAGCGTCCTTTGGTGCATCCACCCATGACACGGCACCAGGATCTCTTGGCGACACACTGGACCTCGACGAGACCTCCACAGATCCCATCGTCATCGACAATGCGCTACAGTCTCTTTCACGAATGCTGCGAGATACCAGCCCGGCACTTTGCATAATGCATCTGAAGCATGCGACGAAGGTCCTCCCTGCTTGCAAGTCTCTTCTGGCTCAGGTTGACAGTCTCACGCCCATCCTTGCCGTCTACGCAGCAAAGTGCAATCAACCCATTGCCACGGCGAGAGACGTCCCGCTGGATGCTAGTCTGATGATGTGGATAGCCTCACTGAGCCGCACTTTGTGGGAGATTGGTTTTGAATTCAAGATCGTCGAGTCCAACAATCCTGGCTCAAGCAGTCCAAAGCGTGCTCCCTCGCTTGAGACATTGGTTGGTGAGCTTGAAAGCGCCGCGAAGCAAATGGATGAATTTCTCCCCATCATTCAAGCGTAAGCTCTCATTTCATACACCGCGTCGTGGCTTATTGGCTAACCCTGGGCAGTGATTTCGCCGAATTTCAGAAGAAGCCATGGTATGTTTTCCCTGGTATCACAGCGGCACCCGCACCCAAATACGAGATCGAAACTCCCAATGACTATCAACGACCTCGCATCCGGCAGACTATGTATGGCCTGAAAAAGGAACTGCAGCATGCCATTTCCATCCTGAAAGACTGTCAGAAATGGCTTCCCGACGCTGCCAAGGTTATAGTGGGCGATGTGACTAATGGCATGGGCATTCTTTTCGATGTCGTGGGCGGCATCATGGCCAGCAATGGCCCGGCGTGGATCGAAGGCCTTACATCGGAGACTGGAAGGCCCAGACTGATCACCCACTCCGAGTTCGGAAACCTGGATCCCATCGTAATCGAGGACTACAGCGCTCGCATCCAACAGATATGTGGCTTGGTTCACATTGACGCAGCTGAAAGCCGGACGTGGTCCGAGGAAATGATTCGGGAGCATCACGTTTGCATGCTCATCGAGCAGCAACAAATCGACTCGCTGGAGCACATTGTTTCAGTCTTGAAGGGGATGCTGCTTCGTTAACCGATGCCGAGTCCCGTACGAAATGGCTTTGTATAAGGCTGTAATCGTGTTGATGGTAAGTCGAGTCTGGAACACCCACTTTACGGAGTCTCTGGAGTTTTTTCGCTGGGTATGAAAAGGAATTGGTCCTGCACCACTCCGGTCTTGGAACAAAACTGCTGATGAATCATGAATTTCATTCCATGTTTGGGATTCGGAAAAGATTACGGTATTGCAGTTGACAGAAAATAGGCAGTAAAGTAGTTAGGTATCGGTCCCAGTCCATAGCCTAACCAGGATAATTGTTTATCGAGTTCAACTTTGTCACACGGATTCACCAACCCCTGCTGTTTCGGGCTTCTCTCTTCTGAATTAAGTATTACTGGTCATATCAGGAGCCCCTGCACCTTGCACATGGAACAACATCACCTATTGGAATTGTTGTTACCAAAAACCTAATCGAAAGGCCTATCAACCGGGATATATTGGTAATACTTAAGCATCCTTGGGAATGTGACATCCCTTTTGACATGATGAATACCACGTTCTTCCCTTAATGTTGATTGAGAGTTAGGCGTAGTGTGCCTCAAGCGGACAAATGTAGATAGTGGGCTAGCTGCATATGCATAAGCATGCTTTGAAGCCATTTTCAAACACTTTAATCAACATCCGAGTGAGAGCGACGGACTTTTTACGTTCCTCAAACGTAAATCAACACAAGACCCGTTCGTGTATGCAACAGTTCCCCCGTGATCGTCAACTCCACCCATTGTAGCCATTACGTGAACGCGGCTTGCGACCTGCCGTTGCTGGATAGCGCAGACCTGCCAAGCGCGCCCTTTGAACATTTTACAAGGTCACGCGTTTCGAAACGCGGGGGAGACATGTTGCATAGGGGCTATCGATCTGGTTGACGTTGGATTAAGGTATGCAAACCGGCATGACTCGCGGCTGCTGCCGCACCCCCTTTCCAAACTCACCCTCGTCCGTCTCCCGTGCCGGCCGGCAACTCTCCCCCTCCCGTCCTCTCATCGGGGAACGATTAGCAACATCTGCATTTCGGTACCGGCGTTTTCTCATGCCACGAAACATCAGTCACACCTCGGAAAGAGAGGAAAAATCGAATCGGCCTTCTGACCGTGGGCCCGTGGCGGTTCTCCCATAGTGCGCGCGCCCCGTAGATCCCGGAAAGGGGTCCAGAGCGCGCCCCGCCAAGTGGATTGTAAGACGTAACGAAAACGCCGAATTTTCGCCCGCCGTCTGATTTTGTAGCGGAGGTTCCAGATGCAGTAGCACCTTGTTAAATTTTCAATTCAGTCATCGTGTCAGAAAAGTCTGGCTCCGACAATGGGGTCATCCCATGTGTCCAGGTTTTTGAGCAGTTTGGGGTGGCGTGGGAAGACGGAAGAGCCGTGAGTCAATGGGTGTGGTGTGGGTTGATGATGGGAATGTGCTTCCCTCTTAAAATGTTTATCCCCCCTTCCGCCCTTCTGCCACGAGTGCCGACGAGAACCGCGCAAACGCACATCAGAAGGAAGAGAGAATCCGGGGCCCCTCAAACCTAAATCATCCCGTATGCAACAGGCTTGATTTCCCGATTTGCTCCACAGGCCGCTCCCCGAAAGCTGCATGTCGGCCTGAGTCCCTCTTTGTCCTGCCATCTCATCGGATCGCTCCACCGGACGCGAACAGGTTCCACCAACAACACCTCTCAGCTTTGAACCTGTGAGGGGATCGTGAAGCCATACAAGTTGGCCATTCCACATCACTCAGCTTCAACCGATCTCCTTCTCAGGCATTCAACATGGGAAAGGACACAGAGGCCACGAGGGCGCCCGTCGACCCTGAGAGCCAGGCCAAGGCCGACGCGCCAGCTGGCTCCAAAGTAGTCCAGGACCAGCCACCAGCCTTCTCCTCATCGAGCCACATCGGCGGCGTGGGCGAGAACGACGAGGGCGAGTTGATCAACTTCAAAACCCTCCACTGGCTGTCAGTCCCCCCAACCCTCCAACCTTCCCACCCCAACTAACTCTCCCCAGACAAGGAGGCATCGTGCTCGTAGCAGAGACTGTCTCCCTGGGCATCCTCTCCCTCCCCTCCGTCCTCGCCACCGTCGGCCTCGTCCCGGGCGTCATCCTCATCTGCACCATCTCCGCGCTGGCCACCTACTCGGGTCTCCTCCTCGCCGAGTTCCGCAAGCAGTACCCCTTCGTGCAGCACTTCGGCGACGCCGTCGAGCTCATCGGCAAGCCCATCGGCCTGGGCGGCGTCTTCCGCGAGGTCTTTGGCTGGGCGCAGACGATCCTGCAGGTCTTCCTCATGGGCGGGCACATCCTGCTCTGGACCATCTGCATGAACACGCTGACCAACAGCGCGACGTGCACCGTGGTCTGGGCGGCCGTCGGGATGATCGCGTTCTGGATCTTCAACGTGCCGCGGACGCTCAAGTACACGAGCTGGATGTCCGCCGCGTCGTGCGTGTCGATTGTCGTCGCGGTGCTGATCACGGTGGTGGACGTGGCGATTGAGAAGCCGATTGGGGCCGGGTCGGTGGACATCTTCCGCAAGCTCGGGTTCTCGCCGGCGTTTTTGGCCGTGACGAATATTGCGGGCGCGTTCTCGAGTCATTCCATCTTCTTCAGCGTGATTGCGGAGTTTAAGAACCCGGATGATTGGCCGAAGGCGCTTGCGTTTTTGCAGATTACGGATACGACGCTGTACCTGATCTCGGCTGTGATCATCTACGTCTACGCCGGGCCTCAGGTCCCGTCACCGGCGCTGTCGGCGGCGGGGAGTGCCACGATCCGGAAGGCGATTTGGGGCGTCGCGATTCCGACAATTGCGATTGCGGCTGTGATCTACGCGCACGTCGCGTCGCAGTACATCTTCACCCGCATCTTCGGTAACACGAAGCATGTCGTCAGACGGACGAAGCTGTCCACGGTTGCATGGCTGCTTGTGACCCTCGGTATTTGGGGTATTGGTATGGTGATTTCGGAGTCGATCCCGGTGTTCAACAACCTCTTGGGACTCGTGTCCGCGGCGTTTGCAAGCTGGTTTTCGTTTGGGCTGCCGGGCATCTTTTGGTTGTGGATGCACTACGGCAACTGGTTCAGCAACTGGAAGCAGAAGACGCAGTTCTTCTTCACCTCGCTCCTCTTGGTTGTGGGTATCCTGTTGTGTGTTCTGGGACTTTGGGTGTCGATTGAGTCGATTGCGAGTGCTTCAGGGTCGAAACCGTGGACTTGTGCTAGTAATGCGGCAGAGTGAGACATTGTATGTAGTCGTGGAGATATCCGGCCTAGCGTCGCTTAGGCCCCATTGGGGCACGAATTTATATCACTATGAGTAATTCACATTCCATAACCAGTTTCTTCTGCAAAGTAATTATCGAATAGGACTGCAGTGTATACACGCCAATGTGGCGCAACACTCCTGAGGGCGAGTAAAGCGGTCCGATTCGTTATCACACTACATACATCGTGCAGCGGCAGGGCTTATGGAGGCCTCCCGATTTTAAGCGCTTACCGCATACCACGTTCACTGGGCAGGTGGGGACGACATAAGGCCCTTCTTCCCTCAACCTCTTCACGGAGGAAAGGCATTCCGATATCAAACACGCTCCGGCTCGCGCTCCATTGCCCAGCTCAAAATCTCTTGGTACATCTTTGCCAGTGCTGTCTTCATTCTCAAAATTCAACTTTGGCCATGCAACAAGACGAGAACACAGCGACTGTAATGCATGATGACGAGAATGAAGGCAAGCCCATGGCTCGAGAGAAAGATGACAATGATAATTCGAAGCTCGGGATCGACGCTGACGAGGGCGCTGCCTTCAAAGTTGAAGAGGACGATGTAATGGATGGGCCCGCAGCAACATATGAAGACGACGAACTGCCTGAAAATCTGTCGCTCGCTTTGAGTCAGTGGGCATCAAAGCTCTGTCTCGTCTGTCGCAGGTTTCTTGAAAGAAAGACCTACCATGTGTTTGAAGACCACAAGGAATACATGTTTCACACTTCCTTGTCTTCGTTGCGAAGCTCCGTTCATTCTGGCTGTCCTCTTTGCAAACAGTTATCTAAATCCGTGGATAACTACACCAAAAGGAACGATTTGGGGACGCTAAGAAATTCAGTTTCCATCAAATGCACTGTTGATCACGGCTATGGGGGTTTCGTCCCATCAAAATCAGAAACGAACTCGGTTCATTTGACTTTCCGTCTCTTCGACGGTGACGACTGCATGATCGAGAGGTACGATGTCCATATACTCAAAGTTTTGAGCCTGTACTCCGTAAGAGACCTAGGTGGTCTGGGACCAGAGTTCCTGGGTTCGTCAATCGATACAATTCGGTATTCGTGGGAAGATAGCTAATGTTTACTAGATTGTACCTTGAAGACGAGCACTGCAAGATCGGAAGCAAGTGTGAACATGGTCCGGTCCTGGTATCGGCACTGCACTTGTCGACAATGGCAACCAAACTCTCGTGTTCTTCCAACTCGCTTAGTTCGCGTCTGGAGACCCCATCAAGGAAATGCAGACATACGTGCAAATCTCTGCGAAACGGACAGCTTGCCGGTAACCACTCCATACGTAACGTTGAGTCATCGATGGGGACCCAGCCACTTTGTGAAGCTTCAAAAGAGCAATCGACGTGCATGGTATCAAGCAATACCAACCGATGGACTCCTTAACGTATTCAAGGACGCCATGGACATCGCTGTTGAGCTCAGCATTCATTACATATGGATCGATTCCCTTTGTATTATCCAGGACTGCCAAAATGACTGGACCCGCGAATCTAGGAGAATGGGAGATGTCTACCGATACGGAGAGTTCAACATTGCCGCCACTGGTTATCATAACGGCGAACCGGGCTTATTCAGCAAGAGAGATGCAATCCCATCCAAACATTTTCCGGTGTATTTGAACTTCAAACTCGTCGACAGGATCCATGTCGAACACAACTTCAATGGCTTCTACATTAACGCAAGCCAATACGGATTTGCTAAGTTCATCGTCGGTTCGCCATTGAATTCCCGAGGTTGGGTAGCTCAAGAGCGGACTCTGTCACCAGCTATTGTTCATTATACGCCGAAAGAGGTTTGGTGGGAATGTAGCGATATGATCGCCAATGAAACAATGCCCAGTGGTCTCGAAAGCTGGAACGAAGAGTCCAACTGGGCGACTGGCCAACTTCGATCTCTCGAAGGCGTCGAGAAAGAAGAGATCCACAACTTTTGGAGGCGATTCATTCGGTTCTTCGCCAAAACAAAGCTAACCCTCGACAAAGACCGTCTTCCTGCCGTGGCCGGAATAGCACGCATTCTGAGTGATATGCTCAACGAAAAGTACATTGCTGGAATATGGGAGAATGATATCGCCAGGTCCCTTGCTTGGGTGTGTATAAGCGATATAAGCATCCCATCTACCCAGCTGGTGCCGTCGTGGTCCTGGGCATCGGTATGCGGCAACATTGACGGGATCCACTTCCAACCCAAGTCGTCAGCGCAGGTCCTAAGCTGCGTTGAGATTGAAGCCCTGTTTGAAGTCGATGGAATATCGTCAGACCTCGAACAGACGTCGCTCGAAAGGTCTAGCGTCCGGGCTCTCTCAGTCCGAGGACCGCTAAGAAAATTGCCACACGACCTATCAGTCAGGTTCGGCGAGGGAAACGAAATTGTGAACTTGATAAAAGTGGAGGATGATAAGAATCATATAATTCCTTGGGTTGAAGCTGGGGGTAAGGTCCCAGACGAGTACGCATGGCGTTTGAATGGCTCTACACACCTTCTCCTACTTGCCAAAGACAAAACCCTGGTGTCTGGTCTTCTGCTACAACATGTACCAGAGGCTGGAGAGTCCAATACGTTTCGTCGATCGGGACTGGTTGAGTTCAACTTCAATGATCTTAAGGGAGTTGAGGAATATTTAGGCATCCTCCAAAGGGACGGGAAGTATCAGCCGAGCTTGAGATTTGCAGAAAGTGGCGTTCAAGATGTCATTCTAATTTAGACGAATTGAGCTTTTTACCTAACTCCCGCACCCTAAGCATCTGCAGGAAGATAATTACTAAGCCCATTTTGTATTAGTTTTACTATTCGGGCGGGTAGTGGGCATAGACGACGATATCGACGACGACGACGATAGCGACGATGACGACGATAGCGACGATGACGACGATAGCGACCACGACGACGGTAGGTACAGGGAGAGGGAGAGAGAAAGGGATAAGAGGAATAATGAAGATAATAAAGACGATAATAATAGTAAAATTATTTAAATAAAATAGACTAGTAGGCATGGTATAAGTGGTTATCAGCCCGGATAGCTAGAAGTGTCCGCCTAGATAGCAAAACTCCTTTATATAGAGGAGTAATTAAGGACTGTCAGGACGTGCCTAAGATTTACAGTAGACGCAAGGCATCCTACGAAAGTGTCAAATTCTCATGAAACATTCTCCGCGGCGGGTACGTGACCCCTTGCACAAAACAAACACTTCTCAAGAGCGTTCTTGTCCATAGCAAGAAGGATGCCAACTAGCCCACTTTATCGAGAACTAATCTAGCATAAGTAGCATCCGGATCAGAAGATTTGGTCCACAAGCCCTCCAGGCCGGGACTTTTGTTCAAATTTTGAAGAATGAACGTACAAGTTTACCGTAGGCAGCAATTTGGTTTGTGTGGTGAAAAGCCTGCGAATTCTGACTGCTGGCTGACGTCCACGTGGATGGACATAGAGCCATGACTCTCCACTCGATGGCGTTTGCTGACGGCTTGGCGAATGAGAACGGTTGCATCCCGCTTGATGTAAGGTAGCGGAGACCTCCCGTTATCTGCCCAACCACGTGAGAAGAACCAGTGGGATCACTCAAAATCTCAGATGTCAGACGTCGTCTGCGATGTTTTTTTTCCCTTGTCTATCACCATGTCTGCAGCCCAATGTAAATCAAGAACAGAAGAACAGAGGAGAATTCTCACAGACGCATAGACGAGGCGACCATTCTAGCAAACTACCCAGCCCTTTTATCGTTCAGATGACAGATTCAGACAACGGCTGGTCGGCAGTTGCAGTCAACGAGAACGGTGAATCGATTCCTTGGGGGCTGTGGAACGTGCGGGACATGATACATGAAAATAGGGCCACCGGTGGCTGGGACTATGGTCGGCACTTGAATAACGACCAGCGCATGCATTGGCCTGCTGCTAGAAACACTGAAGGCCATGGATTGCACCCCAAAGCCCGACAGACTGCGCCGAGTCGCAGTCCGATCATTCCGACCCGATTACTGAACTGCAAAACGGGACTCGTCGAAGCGAGCCTGGAACGGGATCTTCCATATACAACCATCTCCCATGTATGGAGCGAGACGGCTGGAAAGGATTGGGGACAATTTGCCGTTCAATTGTGGATGAAGTACGGTGTCCAGTACATTTGGGTGGACAGCCTGTGCATTAATCAGGCTTCAGTGCAGGACAAAGCAAACGAAATTCCCAAAATGGCCGAGTACTACGCCGGGGCTGAGATGAACATCATACCCATGATGGCACCGGGGCTCAGACGAAGCCTTGACGACTGGTTGGAAGGTGGTGCCAGAGCCTCACAGCAGACTTTCTCTGAAGTTCTGAAGTTCATCCAGGCGCTCGTGGAGAATCCGTATTTCGAAAGAGTCTGGACCATGCAGGAGACAGCTCTGGCATGGTGCACACACTTAGAAACGACTGATGGAATCATATATAGTTGGGAAATCGACGAGGCAGTGAGGCGAGCATGTGGGATACCATCATACCCACGGAGCCCAGAAGATCCTCCCACGTGCAGAGACACGAAGGCTTCTTCTGACCCCGGCATTGGTCAAATCGACAATAGAGTGGTGTTGTTCGACAATAGACACATCCGAGGGGCCCTTTCAACTCAGGCATGGATTGCTCGCAACAGGAGACCCTTGGCTCTGGTGTGGCGCATGGCGCAGAACAGAAGATGTACTGTCGCCAAAGACGCACTTTGGGGGATGGTGGCAATGATCGAGGGAGGCGATTTCATCGAAACAACATACGAAGAACCTGTTGCTCAGGTACTTGAGGAGTTGGTTGAAAAGGGATTGCTCGGACTTGAGATCCTTTGCGTGCGAAAGACTATCGCTAGTCCCTCCTGGGTGCCGGCTCTTGAAAACGAAGTACCGCTAATGGGTGCTGAATGCACTATCGAACCAGCACGGCGGAAGGTCACGATCAGAGATGGGGGCATCGAAGTGAGCGCAAAGGAGGTAGTCGCATCGGATGTGAAAGGCGACTATTATGTTCGAATCGCAGACACTGACCACAGCCAAGAAATTGTAATGATGACTGAGGGATGGGACTTTGAGAGTAATAATCTGCCAGGTCGACGACACTGGCTTATACTCATGGAAGGTACCGAGAGCCGAGTCACATTTCTACTCATATCAGATCGAAATGAGGCCGGTAACATAGTCCACAAAGTCGATGCCTTGCAGTGTGGGCTAGAGCTTCCTACGGAAGCCTTTTCATGGATATTGGATGGACAACTTGATATCCGAATCGAGTAGAATATAGCAATAGGTGCAATGTATCGATGGGATTTCATCATTATCTGCTCAGCCATTATTCAAGGCTCACGGTTAACACAAGCATTCCTGAGTATGTGTGGCAAGGGGGAATTTTCTTTTCTCGCTAGCCAAAGTCTGGCCTCAGAGATTGCCACCGCCATATGTAGGAGTCAGACCATATAGCTTGACCAGACGAGATGGCCTTGTGGCTAAGATTAGTATGGCTGGTAATCTTTTGTAAAAATGTCTGGGCCGTACGATGCCTAAGACCATGCTGACTTGCGGGTTCTTTTTCTAAGCCTTCACGCCTGTGAATGAGAGACACTCAGCATGCAGGTTTGACAGCATATGGTGCATGTCTGGGAACAAAAGCTGAGACTTCCGAAATGCGCACCCTGATTATCAAACGTATCACTTCATAATCCACAGCACTGTGTATCGTTTCCACATCACCAGAAATAACATTTATCGAGACCGCAAGAAAGTCACCCAAGAGAACTCGAATACTTGGGATACTCCTGTGTGGTCCCGGGCTTCAGTCAGAACGTGCTTCCTTCTCTACACTCACAGCTACTTTGACTGTAAGCGAGGCTGACGCTACCGGCCGAAACGAAGGGCCCGCGTTTCTTCCGTGGTGCTGTCTTAAAAATAGAGGTTCTGGCTGCAGTGGTCTGACAAACAGACCGTGCCCCATTAGTCGCGTAGAGATAAGATTGAACATCATTATCGGGTCCAAAAGCCATTGTCTTTGCCATCAGCTCAAGCGCGTATATAAAAATGAGACACTTCGCCTTGCGTGAAATGAGATCAAGATGGGTTTTCATGTTTGTTTCCAATGATTTCTCAATCTAAGGCGTTTTTTGCTTGGAAATTTCGAGTATGTACTGATTCTCCTTTTCCATGGCCTTATCATCGTTGCTTTTCCCATATGGGAATGGTCGTACAAGCAGTCAGCTCGAAACCCGCTAACAACGCGGAGATCAGCAAGGGGTTTAGGGCAAGGCTAGACCAACGAGCCGTCCCATCAACTGAAATTGGATCGTCTGAATCATTTGCTGCAAGTCACATGTGAGAAACTGTGAGAGTGTTCTTTTTTAATTTAAATGTTCCATTTGTCCAGCTATCTACATGTATTGGCGACTACACATTATTTGCATAAACCCCACTCCCGCATGTAATTAGTGTAATAAAGAAACTATGTTCGTGACTTCATTCGAGGTGCAATGCCCGTGTACCCGCAACCTCTCCTACCCAAAAAAGGTTTTTTGTACATTTTCGTTATGTGCAAATGTCCGTCCCAGATTCGCAAATTTTGCGCTGTTGGGTTCAATCCAGCTGAGCCACCAGCAAGTACCTCCAGGGTTCGTAGCAGAGGATTTAGATGAGGAGAGCAGCGATAGCGACGGCCAGGCCGGCACCGGAGAAGGTGGCTGCAGCTCCGGCGGTGACGACGCCCTTGGCAGTAGGAGAAGCCTCCTTGGTGCCCTTGGTGGTGGCGGAAGCATCTCCGTTGGTGCCCTTGGCGGTGGGAGAGGCTTCCTTGGTGCTGTTGTTGCTGTGGCCGGGGGCGGGGACGGCGGCGCCGGGAGTGACACCGGTAGGAGCGGGGGCGCCGGCGACGGGGCGGGTTGTGGCAGGGACGCTCTTGTCGTTGCCGCCGGCTCCGGCGCAGGGCTTTCCGGAGCACTCAGAGAGCTGGCTCTGCATGTCGGAGAAGACCTGGGTGAAGTGGGCAATCTCATCACCACCCTTGCCGCCGGCGGGGAACTTGGTGGAGATGGTGGTCATGAGAGTGTTGACGTTTCCGGCTGTTCGCAGTGTTAGTCGGTTGGAGGTTTCTGTAAGCTGAAGTGTGGGAACTTACCAATCTGGGCAACCCAGTTGAGGGTGGTGTCGCAAATGCAGGCAGCAGAGAAGAGGGTGACCTTGCCGGAGATGTCGGTGAGGAGCTTGTCACCAGCAGCGTTGAGCTGGTCAGAGAGAGGCTGGAAAGCCTGAGCCTCCTCCATGGTCAAGGGAAGCATAGCAGCAGCGTTGTTGGTGGCGGTGCGGATGATCTCGAGCATGTAGGTCGAGGCGTTGGTGAGCTCCGGGCCCGGGCCGCCGGTGTAAGACAGGCAAGTGGTGTCGAGGTTCTGGATGCCGTTGAGAACAGTCGTCATGATGGTGTTGACGGTGCTGAGCTCGCGGGTGCAAAGCTCGGAAGCGCTAGGCGCGGCGAGGACGCCGGCAGCGAAGAGGGCAATGGGGGCGGAGAACTTCATGGTGATTATGGTATAAGAGAATAG
Source organism: Colletotrichum siamense (assembly GCF_013390195.1). NCBI lineage: Eukaryota > Fungi > Ascomycota > Sordariomycetes > Glomerellales > Glomerellaceae > Colletotrichum > Colletotrichum siamense. The sequence goes on from NW_023501020.1 coordinate 1,301,286, forward strand.
ACTCAAAAGGTGTCAGTGAGAGACTGTTGTAGTGAATGTAGTTGAAAGAAAGTGAAGAGCTGGAAGATGAGGCTGCTGCTGAATGCTGGATGAGTGCTGATTAGAACTTTTGAGATCGGCAGTCGAAGTCCATCTCTTATATATCCAGTTTCTCTCATGCCATCTTTGATTTGAAGGTGTCGATCGCTTTGACTCTTGCATCTGGACCCCGCCCCTGAGCAACTTTACCCCGGATCATCCTAGCTGGCAGTTTCTTCCTGTACAACCACACGTGTGCCGGACAAGCTGCGATAAGGACTAACACATCTCAAACGACGCCAGCCGGCTTGTGCTATTTTCTTTCAGGGTTGCTTCTGTTTCCCACGAACCCTAGTCGCAATGCTCGGACGAACATAAGATCTGAACGCCATCAATTGTGCTGCACGGCAAATGAGCAACGGCGCGTGGTGAGGCCGCCACGGCGCGCGCTAGCGGAGCCGTTTCTTTTTCCCGCAGACATAGCGCCCGACCTTGGGCAATGAAACAGGAACGCGCCAATCCTTCCCTCCGAGTCAGGCTGAGAATTCTGAGTCTGTGAGTGACGGCTGGAAAAGAAAAGGACATTGGCTTTCCTTCTCGGCGCTAGGCCGCATGCAAGTCTAACGAGCCCACCACCCACCAAGTGTTGCCTTTTCTTCTTAGCAGGCTTCCGTGTCTCTCTGTCGAAAAAGGGCCCTGCGGCCAAGGCGTCTGCAGCCCCCAACCACTTTCTGCCCCTCCAGCCCTGGCAGGTGTCGTGCTCAGTGTCGAAGAGCATGGCTCTGATGATCTCCCACCTCCCGCAAGGCCGGATCAACCGCCCTATCCAACATGACACTGATCGGGCACTGGTCAAATCACTTTGGCTCCCGTCCGATTCTAGGCCCTGTGCCCTGGAATTGTACGTAAGTCGCCCAGGCTGTTCGCTCAGACAACTCCGGTAGTCGGATGTTCATGTAAGTTGTCTAAGCAAACAATCTCAAACGCACTCAATCAGTGCCATCCGTGGTGGCCACCAAATGATTCGGACTATTCTAGAAAGGCATGATTACAAAAGAGCTGTGCACAATATCTATGCTGCTCGTGACCCCAATTAGTGCAACTGTGCACGGGTCGTTCAGCCGCTGCCGCGACTCAACCTCTCTCTCCCCCTTCGATGCTTTCCCCGGACAACGGACTAGACGGCATCGGGCGGCTGGCGGTTTTGAGAAGTACCGTGGCGCTTGTTGGCGGCTGGCCTTCTCTCGGTAATCGGGGTCCGGCTTACAATTTGAGGCACCCACCTTTCCAGCATCCGGATAGCGTGGAAGCCCCAGGCAGTTGAAGGCTTCGGGCACTTGGAGATTAAGGACTGCAAACACAAGACTCGAAGAAAAATAGATCACGCTTGAGAAAGTTTGTTTCTCTTGAACTACTCAATCACCCAGAAGCCTAAAACAGAGCCCAGAAACAAGATGAGGTTTTCTTAGAATTAAGCTCACCTGCGTCCAGACTGTAAGAGTGAGCGCGACTCGTGCATGCTGCTGCGTCACGCACTCCGCCGTTGGAATTGTGCGGCTGTACCCCACCAGCATGCCGGTGGCCATCGGACGACGAGAATTTCCCCAACGGAGGCTCATACTCAGCCCATGCAGGCTTAGAAATATTTCAGCTCATGTCTTGGGACCACCGCCTTCTTTACTGCGTGCAGAGGCCCAAGATACCATGTGCATGCGACGCTCGCTTGCCATGCGAACTGACCCAGGCTGATGGATGACATTCCTTCCCGAATCCTTCAATCACCAGCCACGTCGGATGTCAAGCAGCTTTCGGGCCGAGCTAAATCTAGACCTCATTGGACAAGCTTGACGTAGCCCTTTCATTTGTGATCATTGGAATTCTGCCTTATAGTGATGGCTGAAGATGTTGATGGATACCATCTTCGCCAGCTACCAACCCTTGTCCTGTTTGAACGTCGGCGTCTCATCGGCCGAATGACCCATGCACTCTCTATGGGCTTTTGATTAGGCTTTTGACCTGAGATTTGTTGAAAATTGGATGTCGACTGGAGCGACTGAGTATCCGATGATAGAAACGAGGTATGCGAAGATGCAGCTTGATTGGTAATGAAGAGAAGCTAATCGCTGTTTGCAGTAGCCAGTCTATTCACCAGGAACGCGCCACCTAGCGCGCGCATTTTGTGCAGTCGCAATCACCAAAACTCAGAAAAACATGGACGCAATCATCAAGATTGGGGTATTGGTAGACCTTCCGGACGTACCAAGCCTGCTCATTTCGGTCCTAGGCTCCGTCGCGGACACGGTGAAGTGGGTCCACAAGCTCGTCGCCGGCCGAGACCGGTACCGGGCCCGGATGCCGGCCCCGTTCCGCCGCTCCACGGGCAAGGACGCTTCTGCTTCACGGAACAAAATTTACGACCAGGCTGTCCTCGTGGCAGAAGCAACATGCCAGCTTGATCTTCTGCCCTGCGATAAATCAGGGTCAGCCATGGGAGTGCCTTGCTATTCCACACTTGCCGGCATCATCAACCACTCCCGCCCGACCGTGGTACGTGAGCGGCTCACACTCTCTTCAGTCGCATTGTCGGAGATGCTGAGTCCGTGGTGGGAATGCAAGGCGAGAGTTGCGAGTCAGCCTCAAATTCGTTGCAAATCACGTAAACGTTGTTCGCAAAATTTCGATGCTCAATGAGCCGTTTCGGGGGTCGGGATTTCGGAAACATCACGGCAGCTTTGCTTTCTTCACGGATACTGAGGCGACCATGTCCATAGTGAGGTCAGAAGAGGCTCATCACGATCGAGTGCATGATGCCACCGTGGGGCCACGGATAGCTCCACTGGGTGGAGCGTGTGCCTGCGCGTTTACGCCTCGCACCCACCATTTCACGGTTCATCACGATGCTGGAACACTGACAAACGCTTTCCTGGAGTATGAGATTTGTTTCTGTATGATATTGGATTGCGTGTGTACATTTTTATGAAGCTGTTCATAAATTTAGAGGTACATAGTTCTGTCAGGCAAAGTAAATACGTCTTCGGCACGCCAGGTGATGGATGTTGGAGTTTGACACTAGAAGGGATGCAGGAACGAAAGAAAACCATTAAAATCAGATTACTCCAAGAATTCATGCCTTTTTTAACAACAACTTGCTCCTTCTGAAACTGCTCGGAATGGATAGAAAACACATGGGATGAAATCAAATTCAAGAGGCAGAAGATGTGAGCGTGGCCCGCTTTTATGACATTTCGATTAACGGTCGGGGCCCATTGAGGCGGATTGACGTAACTTACTCATCGCATGGACCACCGACTCTGACGTTGGAAGTCCTCAGAAAACTGGAACTAAAAGATTGAGGTCATCGTTATGTAGCCGTGAAATACAGCAAAAGTGGCACATCTACGATGGCTGATCGCCAGGTCGGCGTGTATAAGTAGCACTTCAAACTCGCTGGCCTAAAAGGTTCTCAGCCTCAAGGTTCTCACATAAATCAAACACCCTGTTTTGATATCCCGAATTGTACCCAACATTTGTCGATCACTATGGCAGACCAAATCCCCCAGCAGATGCGCGCTGCATCCATTAAGGACTTCAACAAGGGCTACGAAGTCAAGTCCGTCGATGTTCCCACCGAGCTTGGCCCCAATGACGTCCTAGTCAAGGTCGCTGCCGCCGGATACTGCCACACCGACCTTCAAGTCCAAGAAGGCGTCTACGCCTCCTCCGGCGCCAAGCCTGGTCTCATCGGTTCCCACGAGCCCGTCGGAACAATCGTGAAGCTCAGTCCTGAGGCCGAGAAGAAGGGATGGAAGATTGGCGACCGCGTGGGGTCCATCAACACGTATGGCTGCTGCGGGTCATGCAACTCTTGCAACAAGGGCAAGCAGCTGTGCGACAACTTGACAGGCATGCTTGGCCTAACCGTCGATGGCGGTTTCGCTCAGTACATGAAGGCGGATGCGAGGGTAATCTGCAAGGTCCCTGAAGAGATTCCCTGGGCCGAAGCCGCACCATTGTTCTGTGCAGGTGCCACTGTTTACGGTGCTCTTGTGGCAGCGGATCCAAAGCCCGATCAGTGGCTGGCAGTGGTTGGTATTGGTGGACTGGGACATTTGGCCATTCAATACGCAAAGGCCATGGGTGCTAAGGTCATCGCGATCGATAACCGACAAGAAGGTATCGACTTGGCGAACGACGTCCCGTCGCACCTGAAGCCCGACCGCACATATGTCCTCGACAGCAGGGAGGAAGAGTCGAACTGCATCCAAGAGCTCCAGACATCATTCTACGACACCAACCCCGGTGTTGACCGCGTCGTCATCACCACGGAAGCTCGACCACTCGTCAAGTTTGCGCAACAATTCTTGAGAAAGGGAGGCGTGCTTGTGGATGTTGGACTCCCAGCCGATGGCCCCTTTGAGGTCGACCCATTCGCGTTGAACTTCAAGGAGCAGACTATTCGTGGGGCGTTGATTTGCACACCCGAGCGCAGCAGGGAGATGATTGAGCTGCACGCGAAGAACAAGTGCACAACACATATCGAAAAGACTTTTAGCGTTGAGCAGGCGAATGAGATGGCGGAGCACTACCTGTCGAAGCAGCTGAAGGGACGGCTATGCATGGTTTTCTAAAGATTTGTCTGTAATATTAGCTCATGACCTGTATGACCAATGAATGCCTGGAACCTTTAGGGACAGTAGTTAAACTCGATTGTTTTTACCATTCAGTCTTTGTGATGCGTGTTCTTGGGGTTCATCTGATGTTTCGGCAGATGAGTGATCGAGTCGCGGGGTAATCACTGAACCTCGCCTGTGTGACAACAGCGGAGTAATCGTAGCCGAGTATAAAACTCCCAGTTTAGTAATCGCGCCAGACCCAAGGTCAAAGAACACACGGTTATGTAGTCAATTGATGTGATATAAGTTGGCAGTAGATCAAATCCTCTTCGATGAAAACCCACAATACCATTGTCAATGAACCTGTGATACGGAAACCTCATCCACCAAGCGATATACGAAATGTCTGAGCCAAATTTTCAGCCCATCATCACCTCTGCGGAGGAGAAGCCCGCAGCCTCCAAGCGCAGAGCAATCTACCTGCGGCCTTTCTTGCTTTTCTACATCAACTCTTTCATCTTTGAAGTTGCCATGCTCATTGTCAGCATCGTCTTCTTCTCAGGCTGGCGCGACATGCTCCCAAAATTCATGTGGACAATCGTCTTTTGCCCACTCGGTATGGGAGGGGCCATGGGCGGTCTCATCAACGCCTTCATCGTGGACCGCATCTATGGCGCTAGAGCCGTGCACCTCGCTGCGATCTTGAGCGTATTGGTTCTCGGTGCCTGCAACGATTTATGCTATAATTTGGATCTTGTATTTGGATGGTTCGGGGCGAAGGACCACTTCTGGTGGTGGCATTGGCGATATCTGGGCATTTGGTTCGTGGGATATACGAATGGAAAGTTAATGTTCACAGACAAGGGCCAAGAGACACTGGCCGGATGGGGAGTATGAGCACATGAAATCATGGCTTTTAATTTCAGAAGGTAGAACCGAACTTGGGAAAGAAATCGGCTAGGTCATTGTATGTAAGGTACGCAGCCGTGGCGTCAGTCCGGTGTCTGAGCACTTGCGAAAGGGGGTATCGGAATTCGACGCTTAACCGTCTTTAGGGATGAAGACAAAGCCCAAGCCGCTTTGGGAAATCACACCTCGGTCGCATTTGAATCGATCAGAAGTATCATTAGAAGTAAATCTATAAACAATTCGTTCATAAGAGTCATAATGTGAAGGACCAGTTCCCACCAATGAATAAGGCCAGTCTGGGAAATAAAGAAGTCTCAAGAGAACATTGAATTGAAACAAAGAAATCGTAAAGTCATATCCCTCAGCCCGTGAGGCTCTACACCCTCGCAATGGAGTCGGTGCAGTCAGTCATGGTCCTCTTGTCGTTTCCGAAAAGAGCCATCTTTTCCATGCTAAATCCGTGTTAGATCAGATGTGGTAGAAACGGGACTTGATGAATAACTTACGCGCCGGAAAAGCTGCTAGCCCACTTGTTCTGTTGACCGATGAAGCCTTGGAACTTGGCGGCAACATCGGTCTTGGTGTCCGTGGCGAGCTTCTCATCAGAGGGGAACACGAAGACGCCCGGGGGAGCAGTCTTGGGGGCGGCCTGAGAGGCGTAGTTGTATGTCTCGGCGTAGTAGTTGACATCCCACTTGCCGGGAGTGGAGTCCTGAGATGCGTTCTTCTGGCTGGGGTCGACGAAGTTCTGAGTTGATGTGCTGTGGGCGCCAAGAAGAGCGGCAAGGTCCTCAGCGCTGTAGCCCTTGGCCTGGAAGAGAGCAAAGAGGTCGGACGCGGAGGCAAAGACGTCCGGGAGACCGCCGGGCTTGGCGTTGGCAGTGGAGTCCTTGCGGCCGACGAAGGTCTTGACCTTGGGACCGCCGGGGCACAGGAAGATTGCGGCATCTAAGTGGATCAGAGTCAGCAGGCTTCTTCAAGTCGTCGACCATGGGGTAACTTACTTCCAGCAAACACAATCATGTCAGCAACTGATGTTCCGTACTGAGTGGCCATATCCTGGAGAATCTTGGCAATGTTCTGCAGGCCGCGGTTCTCGTTTCTGAAGAGCTCATCGGGGTCACCGGCAGATGAGCTCTTGCCAAGAATCAGAGAACCGTCACAGCCACCGCTGAAGCCTTGTGTGGTATCCCAAGAGCCGCAGTCGTGGAAGATGGCACGGATGGCGGCGCGGGCAAGGTCGTTGCACTGGTCGCCGGCCATGAAGCGCGTGTTAAGGTCCTTGTTGACCTTGGTCCAGACAGAGCAGGTGTTGCTGCCGCTGCTGCCCTTGCCACTGGAGCCGGAGCCGCTGTCATCGGAGCCGCCCTTGCGGGGAGCCAGGTCAACAGTGGCCGCGGAGGTGAAAGCCAAGAAGCTGGTGAGGAGGTAGAGGCTGGCGTGCATTTTGGCGGTGTTGGTGGGTTAGGTGTTTAGCTGTTGGTGTTAGTTGGCGGTTCTTGGCGATGCTTGGCGATGGTGTTTGAGTGATGATGCCAAGAGGTTTGATTCCCAGATGCGAATGGGCTGTCTTTATAGAAACTTGGCATTCTCGATCTGGGGATGTCTCCAAGCGTCTGGATATTTCTGACTTGACCGTTTCGATCTAGACCTGGAGATAAGCTTACTCTGGGCTGTGGCAAACGCCTGCCTTGCGCGAACAGTGAGCCATCTTCGCAGCTCAACGGCATCAGCGAAGTTGACTATCCTCTCGTGTAATGCGGGCGTTCTGACAAAGCACGACACTGCTCCAGTCGGGAACTACAGCACAGAAGAATTCGGTATCCGATGTCTCTAGCGTCGAACGGGGTTCGAAACGGACACGGTAGTTTGGGGAAGGTCTAGCCGGTCCGTTGCACTTAGCGCCGTTGAAACTCGCGATGGGCTGTATGCTAAATTGTCGGTCGCCCAATAGGATGTCAGCTATTGTCAACCTCCCGCGAGCCGCACCAGTGGTGCGCATGGGCTGCACAAAGGAGAGAACAAAGAGCCCTAGTTGTTGGAAACCGAGTCGTTGGGATTGGTCGTGCCATGTCCCTCCGCCCTTGTTCTGGACCACAAAGGAACGGGAAACGGGGAAACGGTGTAACTGTGCACGCATAAAGAGATGTGCGATGGAAAGGCACGTGGGTATTGTGCCTGGACGTATCAGAGTCAGCCGCAGCTGGACCCGGGCAGTTGGAAACGAGGACGCCTCAGCAGAATTGGGAACGTTTGTGGAGGTTACGGGGAACGGTTTTGTGGAGGCTGGGGAAGGTTGGTTGTCAGAGAGCCTAGACTCGGCTTTCAAGTGTCTGTGTGTTCGTCCGAATTGTCTTGTTCCTGAAAATCGTCCGATGAGATCCTCAGGGGAAAGCTGAGCTATGCAGAACTTCAAACCGATCCTTGTATTCTGGACGATCTATTATTCGGATGATATCGACATCTTCGTTCACATCTTCACGGCTCTCAGTATTATTCAGCAGGTTCATCTTTCATTACAGGCCCATCTGCCCAGTCGTGACTCATGACCTGGGAGCTCAGTACATACAAGCTAATGGAATAAGAAATAAGTCTATGCGCCGACGCCACGACCCGTCAAAGCTTTATTCTTTGCTCTAGCCATGTTTTCTCGCCGGTTCCCTTGTCAGCCCATTAAGCGACGGCCGAAGTCGCCATCAGCACAGATCCCTCAGACCTGTCCATCCGTAGCCTCGGGACGGTCAGCACCTGTCTGCGAGGTCAGTCAAAAAGGGGATGCCGTGGTTGGTCAGCCCATGAAGAACCTCAACCCACCTCGGTTTAACCCGAACGCTATGGATCTAGAAGAAGCCGGCTAGGCCCGCCAAACCTCTCTGCCGGGTCTATCAGAAGTCTGGCTATGTTTAGAGTTCGTGGAGATGAGTGGATCACGCCCCGGATGCACATTGTTCTTCAGCCCCAGCCAAACTTGAATATGGATCACGCATGTAAGCAGACTAGACACCGTGTAGCTTCAGTCTAGCCGGTGGAGGAAATGAGAGCTGCCAGCATGTGGGAATCATCACTTTGAGTTTTGGCATTTGGTGACTACAGCTGTCGCCCAACGGCTGAAAAGCTTATACACATGACAACGCCATTGCCAGTTTTCTCGGAACACCGGCACCTCAAGTCTCTTTCTGCCGTAAAAGTATGAAAATGAACTATTTACGTGCCTTCGCGGAGGAAACGAGGCGCAATAAGCTTCTTTAAAGGTCCATCGGGGATTTAAACAGAGCAGAAGGATCGGCATCCTTGTTTTGCGGTGTCGAGAAGGCGGGCTCTGCCAACGTATTTTGTTGAACAGAGCTGGCAACATCATTAGTCAACGAAGAGAACTGCCTCAAAACACAATGGTGATACCCTAAGAACCAAATATATGGACCATTGAACCGTGTCGGCAACTTTACATTGTAGACTTGCATCGAGACCACGAAGCAGTCTTTCAGCTCACAGTTCTGATGCGATATTAATAGAGTAAAAGTCATGTTCAGAGAGGCGGGCAGAAAAGAGGGAAACAAACGCCCAACCAATCATTTGAACGCAAAGGTACTGAGGTACAACCGGGTGACTGCTCAGACGGAGCGACATTGTCCGATAACACTGTGGCTTGTCTTGTCTTCGCAAGCTCTGCTGCCTCGAGAATCACAAGGCCCTGAGATAACCGGTCCGCTGACGTTCATTTCTTCCCTTTTGCCTGCCACATTCTGACCCAAACACCATGCCATTAGTTCGTATTCCTGCTTATGACGAACTCAAATAATAGAGAGCTCAGCACAGCATTATTACATGGTGTGACATTAAATCTTCAACCCGTAAAGCGTGGCATTGCGCGCGTCGTGAGCGGTTACAACGCATTACCAGTTTTCCCATTGACACAGAACATCATTTGAAAGATCTGACTAAACCTATATTCGGCAGATCAATTTAGACGGCGTGGACAAATCGAGCATATAAGCCCCTAAATTCAATGTCCCGCGTGCAATTTGAAGAGCAGGCACGGATATTGCTCCCCACTGGAATCACTCTATCATAGACGCGTATCCTCAGGTGCGTAACGTTCAAGCAGTCTTTCTTGGCGGGGGCAGCTTGAGAAAGGGTTCCGTCAGACACAACAATACTCTATGTCCGAGTACGATGCCTTGATCATGTATTGCCTTCCTGACATGTCTAAAACCCTGAACCAGGCGAGGCATTAAGCATCCAAGCAAGCTGGAGAAGGGAGGTGATCAAACAGCTTACGTGGGCTTCAGGAGAACAGCATGTGGATAACCCTCAGTGTGTACAGGCTTCCACCATCATCACCTACCGGTGACGACACCTTTTTATTTGTCAATTCATAAAGGCCCTGGCTACCTCAATACAGCACTCTCTTGTGCATCACGTCATCCTGCCGAAAGCCATTCTTGAAAGTCTGGAGTTCTACAGCACTCCAAGCGGACGGAAGAATTCACATCATTCAACGTTACTGATCACATTCAAGGAACAGTAATGATCCATCTTTGAATCGGATTCAAGAAGCAAGAAGTTCTTATGCAAGAGTAACCTGACTTGAACCGCCAAGCGACAAGCGCCGAGCCTCACCCAAGAAGCGCCGAGCGCCGGGTGGTCCCAACGTCAGCCAACAATCCCTGACAGCCAAGCGCTCCCAAGAACATGCGGGTCCTATGACAATCATGAACCAAGACAATCCTTCCTTGGCCTCGCTCAACGGTGGTCGTCAGACCGGCGAAGAGTGGCCGGCTCGCGCCCTGCTCCACCCAGCGGAAGTCGACAACAACACAACAACCACCTGCTTCCTCCGCTTGGCGCCGAGGAAACGGTGACACCGCCGCGAATTACGGTCCCCTCCGCCGAGAGTCTGAGGGCGGGCCTGACGCCTACTTCAACGACGTTTTATCCAATGAGGGTCCCGCTGTCCGCCGCCGGGCCCTGTCCGCCCAGTCACTCTGTTAAGACACTAAGATTCTTGTCCATCATTTCGCCATGCTGGGCAGCTGGGCATCCCACTCTATTTCTCTGGGCAGGTTTGGCTTGTCGCCTCCTTAGACATTAACATTGATACCTGTTTACCTGCCCAGCACCAGTTTCCAGTACCCAGGGGCCCCCCGCGCAGTGTCGCTTTCGTCCCTTCTTCCTCCCATGGACCTCTCCGCCGCCCTTAAACTGAAGTCTTGGCATTCCGGGGAAATAACGACTTCATGAGATATCACGATCGTGGCCTCCCATTATGCTCCATCAACTTAATGAGAGTGACTATTTTTGAGTTGGCATTGCGAATGCAATCAATTGAGTCAAGGTACTCAAGCAACGGTACACCTACTTCGTACTTTTCCCAAAGTAGAACTTTGCCAGTGGCTATCAACTCCACCTTTCAGCTTCAATGCTTCTAGTTCGAGAGATCAGACTGCCAACAGCCACCATCTCGGCGTTGTCGGAACGCGTGTCGCAGATTTTCTCTGCAGCAATGATAGATGACAGCTCCAAGCCCGAACTAGTGGTTCATCTTGTCCAACAACGGACACGGCTGTGCGGTTCCTGGGGCCTCCAAGCCTCCAGCTTCTCTCATCGTTTCAAATTCTTCAAGGTCCACAAGAGGGAGGACCAACATGCGGCAACGGCCGAGCGGATGTGCGTCCCAGAATCACCGGCGATGTTACCGACAAGAGTTCTATCTGTAAGACATTCCACAACCAAATGGCCGAGATTGACTGGAAGGCCCAACTCTTGTACTCGTCAGCGAGGACGTTTCGCAAGACGTTGCATCTTGAATGACCCAGACACCGCCGCCCTTAGTCCGGATCTCCTTATTCTAGAGCGCTCTTATCTCCCTAGGAGAGACACTTGCTGTCGTCTCCCGCGCCGGGTTGCCGCTCTTCCCCGAATGTTCCATCGATAGCCTCCACGATCCGTCCCTTGGTGACAATAGTCCCCTATCAGGATTTACGCGGCACAACTTGGCCATGAATCAGATGCGTTTTGGTCCATTTTCCAAATTTCTAAAAATTCACCGGCCACTGCGATCTGCGGCCAAGCCGCTCCCTTTTGGTCCGTGGCCAAGTATGGCCCTGGTAAACATACCACTGTTAAATAGACCGACTCTCGGCGCTGAGAAAAGATCACTTGCATTTTTCCGCCGCTCACCAGACCATTATCCATCAGCAGCGCTGGGGTACCGGGTGACCGTCATACCACAAGAGACTAGAGGACATCTCTGCACTTCGTCATTTCAAGTTTCTCCTATCTGACTTCATCTTTTGCGCGATTTTCCTTCACTTCTCTAGACGTCCTTTTAATAATCCTATATCTTCTCTCAAGGGGTGTTTGATATCTCTTGTCTTCCTTTTTTCCCCAGACATTTCATGCAACCATCGTATGAGCAATAGCTAAAGAGATCTTCCCCTTACACCCAAAGCCCTTGCCGGCCAAGGCAGCCTCCCTCATCACACACACACCACTGCCTCTGGGCACACGGAGATCTCCAACTTCAAAGTGAAGCCACAATCAACAAAGCCAAGATGCCTACTCTCGATCCCAGCGAACTGAATGTTGTGCTTGCCGTCTTCGGTGGGTACCCCAAGCCTTGGGCCGTTTGACTGTGACTAATCATCGTATCTCATTTGCAGGAGGCTTCATCATTCTTTACGGTGTCATCTCTGTCAAGATTAAGAATGCGTGGTACCTAGGCGAGGCCTGTAAGTCTTTTGCCCTGTCAATTCCTTACCGTCGGATCAGTCCTGCATGGCACGATGCAGCACATGGGTACGACAAGCGGATACACTGACATTCTTTTCTTCATCTTGTAGTACCGGCTGTGGTTCTAGGCGTGTGTCTTGGTCCGCTCGCGGCCAAGTTCCTCGACAGCGAAAGATGGGGGTCAGCTGTCCCAGGTCAGACAAACGACATCACTCTGGTTCGTACAGCCTTTGCCAACTCGCCCCTGCCAACCATGGTGCCACGTGCTTATTGGGTAAGAAACTGACGGGTTACTCATGATAGGGTCTCATGAGAGTGATGATCGGCATCCAACTTGTAATGGCTGGCTACCAACTCCCCGCGAAATACCAGAAGACCAAGTGGAAGGACATGCTTGTTCTGATGTTACCCGTCATGACCATTATGTGGCTTGCTACCACCATCTGCATCCTTGCAACTATCCCAAAAGTGACCCTTTTGGGAGCGATGGTTATTGGATCCTGTGTTACATCCACAGATCCGGTATTGTCACAAGCTGTCGCGAAGGGCCCGTTCTCGGACAAGTTCGTGAGACGCTCGCTCCGAGAGATCATATCATCTGAGGCTGGAGCAAACGATGGCTTTGGTTTTCCGTTCCTCATGCTCAGTGGCAAGTATCACGTCTCCATTGGATGTACGTCTTGGCTAACTGATCTCCCCAGTGTACCTTATGCGGCATGCGGACGGGAAGGAAGCATTGCATACCGGTGACTCCACCTTGCACGCGGTAGCACGTGCTCTGCTACCGAGGGCAGGAGATGTCGGCCGTCAAGGCGGTGGAGTGGGAATCGCCCTTCAGAATTGGTTCCTCGAGACGTGGCTTTACTTCGTCCTGATGAGTATTGCATATGGCGTCATCTTCGGAACTCTGATCAGATATGCTTTGAAGTTCTCGGTCAAGAGGTGCGCACAATTCAGATGCAAGGGGGTGTTAAAGTCTCAACTGCGACTAACAAGATACCAGGAAGTGGATCGATTCCGAGAGCTATGTCCTCGTTCCGACTGCCATTGGCGTGCGTATCACCCCGAAACCTGAAAGCGAGTAGATCTAACAGTGTTGTAGCTTTTCATGATGGGAACCTCCGGAGCTATCGGTACCGACGACCTTCTTTCCTGCTTCGTCGCCGGCAGCGCCCTTAACTGGGATGGAGAGTTCCTAGCTGAAGCGCAAAAGAGACACGACGAGGTCAACGCCAGTATCGACGTTTTGCTCAACTTCGGTGGCTTCATGTACCTTGGCACCATCATCCCATGGAGCGAGTTCAACTCCGATATTACCGGGATCAGCCCCGGTCGGCTCTTCGGCCTGGGCGCTCTTGTCCTCCTGTTCCGTCGGATCCCCGCAGTTCTGATGACCTACAAGCTGATGCCGAACACCATCAAAGATTGGAAGGAGGCCTTCTTTATGGGCTATTTTGGTCCAATCGGTGTTGGTGCTGCTTTCTACGTCGAGCACGCCCGCCATCTTTTCCCCAAGCTGGCGGAAGCAGAAGCGGTTGGCGATAACGAGGTCGTTGACGTGCTCCGCGCTATGGGTCCTGTCGTCTACTGGCTGGCGCTGTTTTCCATCGTCGTCCACGGCCTCTCTATTCCCATCCTCAGCGCCATCTACAGCTACATGGGCGTCAAGCCGATCCAAGAGGACGCCGTCCAGCTTCGCCGCCGCTCCGTCCGTGTTCCGCCACCCGCAAACGCTGTCGAAGGCGACAGAGACACCTTCATCGCCTTCAACAGATTCTCGCGACCGAACCTTTCCACTGAGTCGCTCAGCCATGTGGGTGATGATGACTCGATCGCTGACGAGAAGGTCCGATATCCGGACCTCGAATCGGGACTTCAGGAGGCCAAGCAGAATGCCCAGATGTCCCCTCGAAGGAGCTTCAACATACCGAGGCTTACTGCGCCTCCAAGCTTAAGTCGTCCCCGGACCAGCACCAGTCAGGTGCAGTGGGATCAACCTCACGTCACCCGCGACTGATGAATTACCGTGACCGTGGAAGAGCAAAGCTGGAAGAAAGATATGAGGAGCATTTCGCGGAGCAGGACATCTTCGTCACGCGATCTATGAGATAAAGAAGATGATGAGTAGGAGATGGGAAGTTCAGTTTGCTTCTCCATACTGGACTCATATACATACGAATTGGCCGCTATTGCTGTCTTGACGACTCGGTCTGGTGAGGGCAAGACTTCTGAGCGCTTGCGATTACAATTGAGGACCGGTGAAGGATATCGGCGGGGGCGCAATTCCATGTGGGACTGCTTATGAAGCTGTACATGCCGAGATATTAGATTGCAAGTAGTGGTCCGAAAGAAACACAAAGTACGCTGTCCAAATATTTGTATTCACCTATGCTGGTCCGCATTGTCGTGAAGTCGTGTGAGATTCAACCGGGAAAAAAACGAGGGTTGAACACACTGGAAGACCAAGAAACCTGGGGCATAAGAGGTCTGGGAAAATCATTGGTGTCAGTGGAGTTAGTCCCGGGCTATTGTAATAATGCGAGGAAGTCTGCGACACCAGCGCCTCCCACCGGGTGGTGACTGCGGCGGAGCTCCGCTGCGACTCATGACATGAACATGCTAGCTAGTGCAGCGGCAACATGGGCACTAGTTGCGGGAACTATTCCTCATTTAATTTAGGGGCGGAAAGCGTCTTCAAGCACAACTTGATCCTGCTTCTATTCAAGCACCTGCTTGCAGACGTACTTCATAGAGTGCCGTTGAACCAAGGGTCCTGAGCGGGGAGGGTTATCCCTGCAGCTAATGTGGGTTCTCCCACCCGCAAAGCCCCCGCGTCTCCGACACTTTGATAAAAGATCCGTCCGTGGCAGTCAGTAGACGCGTAGATCATATGCGGCCCCGGGTTGCGATCCAAGTCCGTGAAGACAACGCTGGCATATTTTTCTCCGTTTCAACTATGAAGCTACCTAGGGTAAGGTAGCTCATGAACTGGCTGACGTTCAAGAGTGGTGAACTATAAAGCTCTTGAAATCGAGACATGAGTCTGGAGAAGTCTTGTTGCAGTTTTCCGACAATATTTTGACCCAAACTTTTATCAGTAAACATGCCTGAGTGTGGTTCAATCGTGGACGGGGTCGTGCGATACCCTCTTTCTGGAATCAACGTTGTCATTGTTGGTGCAGGCTTAGGTGGCTTACAGGCAGCCGTCGAATGTTGGAGAAAGGGTCATGAGGTTCAAGTACTTGAAAAGGGGGAGGCCATCTCCGAGGCTGGTGCGCGTGCAATTTGTCTACGATTATATTCTAGTTTTCGACTGACGTCTTTTGCCTAGGCGATGTTATCAGACTCGGCCCAAACAGTTACGCCACCTTGAAGGAGTACCCCACGATGCTTCAGGAATGGGACCACTTTGCTTTCGACGTCGAAACATGTTTCTGCTATCGCGATGGGAAGTTCGCCATCCCAAAGGCCGAGTTCGAGCACCACCTCCCAGCAGTTGCCACGCATGTCATCTGGCCCATTCGAGCCAAGCCGATAGCGAGTCGGAGAGATCTTGCCTTGATGTTCTTGGGTCAGTGCAAGCGGCTGGGAATCCCCGTGACCTACAATGTCAACATCACACAGTACTCCGAGGATGGCAAGGGAACTGCTACGGCCCATGCCGAAGACGGTCGCACTTTCACTGGCGACGTTTTGATAGCGGCGGATGGCATCGGCTCTAAGAGTTGCGGTGTAGCGCTGGGCAAACCGGTTCGCGCAGTTAGCACGGGATATTGCGCCGATCGTGTCATGTACTCGACCGACCACATCAAAAACGCTCCCGCCTTGCAGAAAGCAATTGCTGAGCTTGAACGACCGCAGCTGCGCATGTATACCGCGTACGTCTTCTAGATGGTCCTGGTACCGCGGGTTTCACTGACAGAAGTCTAGTCCTGACATGTACATCGTGTTCCTCTTATCAAAGACTCATATTTTCCTGGGTATCACGCACAAGGTATGCGTTTCTCGCCACCTTGTAACTCAGGCTAATGTAAGATCCACAGGATGATGGCACCGCCGTAGAGTCCTGGTCATCGACCGTGACCCCTGAGCAAACCGCGGATGTCATGCCCGATAAGGAGAGCTGGGATCCAGTCCTCATGGAAGCGATTCACAGTACCCCGCCGAATACTGTTGTGCGATGGAAGCTGTGCTGCCGTAACCCCCAACCCAAGTGGCACTCCGATGGCGGTCACATCATTCAAGTTGGTGATGCAGCGCACAGCTTCATCCCATCATCCGGGAACGGGGCGTCCATGGCACTCGAAGATGCCATGTCACTTCCCGAGTGCTTGAGGCTGGGGGGCAAAGATCGCATCGCGCTGGCTGTTCGCGTTCATCAGCTTCTCAGGTAAGTTGAAAGGTTTGTGCATTGCATCCAGCATGGCTTCTAATCGCTGCAACGTAGATATGAGCGTACGTCACTGCTGCAACACAATGGCTTCGTGAACAGGCGTCAGGTTCACCGCGACATGAACGAGATTCTCAAGGATGAAAGACAGCCTATGCTGCTCGGCAAGTGGGTATGGACACATCATGCCGAGAAATATGTCACCGAGAACTTCGAAAACGCTTGCTTGGCAGTTGAGGGCGGCAAACCGTTCAAGAATACCAATCTACCAGTAGGTCATCAGGTGCAGCCCTGGAGTATTGAGGAAGAGGAAGAGAAAGAGAAATCCGGGATCTTTGTTGAGGATTTGAAGAATACGGGCGACTGGGGCTTGATCTGAGGGACGGACATTTGATAGCGTCGATACTAGCGTCTTGCGGAATCTCTATGAACGTAGGAAGAGACAAAGGTGCAGATGAAGGTGAAATCCAATTTGGCTAGAATTAGTGTACATTTGACTTGATTCCTTCCTACTACGTGAGGCTTCCTATCATCCACCGTGCCGCATTGCCTTTGGGAAGATAGTTCCGCCTAGTTATCAACCAGACTATTTATCTACTTGAGTTGCAAAATGTACAAAATACCGACGCTAGCTCTTCGAAAATCCCACGATGGAAATGTCAGTCGCGTCATAATCGAAACTGGCAACACAAATAATCCAGCCTTACATCTTGTATGCTGTATCAACTACCGATATTTAAGCTCAGAATTCGCTCAGCCCCTTCTCACAGGGCTTGCGTTGGCCACCCCTCTCGGGGAGTGGTGGGGGTGGGGGTGGGGAGTGCAGTTCTCTTATTGTTTATATATCCTCCGTGTACGGGTGGAGCAACTTATTAGCTCAACAAGTTGACACTCACCACTCATGATACGATATGCGTGTTTTGTCTAGAGTAGGACCACGGCCGATGCCGAATGCCCCTTGCGCCTGCCCCACTGATAGCCGGTGGGATCGAAAAAGTGCCGGTCGATTCGCAGTCATTGTGGAGGTTCTTCAAGGCCGGGAGTGTCTCAACCTTGGCACGGGGACTTGAACCAGTCCGTTTCCGCAATCGGAATCCCATCTCGCCCGCCTGTTGGGCTTCGAAATGCATAATACCACTAGCTGAAGTGTCAAACCTGCTAAAATGTCGCTCTCAGTACCTATTCCCTCTCCAGTCTTCTTTTTTTTGCATCATTGCATCATCTTACAATCACTGAGCAGATTCAAACGCTTCGCGATGCCTTTTCGAGTTGTTATCGTTGGTGGTAGTGTGGCTGGCCTTGCGCTAGCCAACATGCTTGAGAAATTCGACATCGACTACGTAGTGTTGGAGGCTTACCCCGACATCGCACCTCAAGTCGGCGCCAGTATTGGTCTGTTGCCAAACGGTCTCCGAATCCTGGACCAGCTTGGCTGTTACGAAGCGTATCGAGCAAAGGCTGAGGATCAAGTCTACCAACAAGCGTACCTGAGAGAGGCCTCAGGCAAGGCGTATGGCTATCAACACGATCTCATGGAAATGTGGGAGAAGATGTGAGTTGTATCGTTGTGTTGACGATTCATAGTTGAGGCTGATTCGAAGACAGGCTCGGGTATCCGATGATATTCATCGACAGACAGATGCTCATCCAGGTTCTCTACTCTAACCTGAAGCACAAAGAAAGAGTTCTCACCTCCAAGCGAGCCGTTTCTGTCGATATCATGGAATCCTCTGCCCGGGTTACAACGGAGGATGGCCAAGTCTTCAGTGGTGACATCGTCGTGGGAGCCGATGGCATCCACAGCACTGTGAGGAAGGAGATGTGGCGCAATGCTCCTCCTGGCTGCTTCCCCCATGACGAATACTCTAAAGTCCCTGCTACAACTCTTTGCATTTTTGGAATCTCCCATCGACCCGAGGCCTACCCCGCAGCTAGCCAGCATAACACCCTTTCCGAGGGTCACAGCTACTTTCTCATGGCGGCTCCCGGCAACCGAGTGTACTGGTTCCTGTTCATGGAGTTGAAAGAGACGCTTTATGGAGAAAATATTCCCAGGTGGGTACAACGGAGACTTTTCTCATATATTCGTTCACATGCAATTGCTGATCTCAATGTTGGACAGGTATACTAAAGACGATGAGGCAAGAATTGTGGAACAACACGCGAACGACCGTATCCTGGAGAACATGACCTTCGGAGAATTGTACGAGAAGCGCATCGTAACTACTTTGGCGCCACTCCAAACTTATGTGTTTGAGAAGTGGCACTACAAGAGACTTGTGACCATCGGAGATTCTGCTCATAAGGTAAGCCGCCTGGAACTCAAGTTCCTACGCGATGCAATCGCTACCAGCATCTGCGCTAACAACAGTGTCTTTGGTAGGTTGATCCTGTAACAGGTCAGGGTGGAAACGGCGCCATTGAGTCAGGGGCACTTCTAGTTAACGCTCTGCTCCGAGAGTTTGACTCGAGTCCCGACGGGCTCGGCGAGAAACAAATAGAAGACGTGCTTGCAGAGGTCCATACCATCAGATTTGTGAGTACCTCATACGGCACACCGACCCTATCACTGATGCTAACCACACATTGCACGAGCAGGAACGGGCTCAAGATGTTGTCCAGCAAGGTTACTGGCTCCAGAACGCCTTTACTCAACGATCAACGATGGGAAAAGTCATTGCGCGATACTTCATGCCAGCTCTTGGGTCTTTCGGTGTCCTTTACAGAGGTGTGGAATTTTGCTCTCCGGCGACCAGCTTGCATAGGCTTGAGATTCCTCGGCGTCCTCGGGCTGTCCCGTTCGAAGACGAGCTGCCCGCCAGACCAATTAAGAATATGAGCAAGATCAATAAGCTGGCATCTATCGCTGCCACCACGCTTCTTTGTGCCTTGGCTGCTGGCCTGATACGCTTGCCTAAAAGCCTTGAGTTGGCTATTGACGCTTTATGCTCAATGGATGTCGCGAATGCGTCAATGTTACCGGCCGTGACGTTTCTCGTCAACACAGCCTCACTTCTGGCGATGGCGTTAGTTGAATCTAACCGAGTTGGTAACAGAATTACTTCTTGGGCCCAGTAAGTTTCTCATTACCGACAGACTCCACAGACCTTCCCTGAGAGCCACGCTGACTAGTAACAAAGGATCGTCACCTTCGCTGTTGTCAACAACTTCCTCGGGCCAGGCGCAATAGGACCACTAGCTGCGCTGTTCGCCCACTGGTCTTGTGGTCTCATTGTCGGAAGACATGTGCCGGTTGCGGCAGCAAAGATGGTACTGCCAATCGTCACAGTCGGATACGTCCTTCCAGCTGCGATCGCTATGCTTAGAATGGACTCAAGCTCGATCACTATCTGGAGAAATGCTCCAATCATCTGCTTCATGCTGGCAAGAAGTCTCTCAGCCCTTGGAAACTCTTCGTCACCTGCTGGTGTCGATGACGAGAAGTTCAAGCTCAGGGTTGAAAGGGCAAGAACACATAACATGTTTGCAAAGGCAGATTTGCCATATATCCGAGTCATTCACTGCTCCGCCCTTGTTGTATCTGCGACTATTCACATCATCAACGTCCTGCGCCATGGTGCTGGGCTAAGCCTGGTATTGGGGGGAAACAACGCATTTCTGGTGGGATTGGGGTTTTCCAAATACGAAGGCTTAGCCTTTACAGTTTCCTCACTACTTCTCGCCCTTGGAGCTGCACCTTTGAGTTTGCGCTTGTGTGGATACATCACCACAGTCCAGTCATTGGTGTCTGCATTGGTAATCTGCCTTGGTTTGTTCGTTGTGGGTCCAACAGCCACGGTGGCAGGCATGGCTTGTTATCGGGAGAGTGTTTTGGCTAGTTTTGGGCAGTGACAACGTCGGCACTAAATTCATCGGACATACCCGAGGCTTGGGAAGCTCACAGCTCATTTTGGTCTTCATCATGACTAGGTACCGTCGAGCAGCTATCTATTGCTTACAATGAGGAATAGCCTTTTTAAAAACTGCTGGATTCTTTCTGAAAAGATCAGCCAAGCAAAGGCCTTTTTCATAGACGCTATCTTCATCGCGGTTATTCCAACAGAGGTTGGTTTTCATCATGGCATGATGCCCGAATTTCCATACACACCTACATACCTAATGAAAAGAAGATTCAACGCCATAGCCTAGTGGGAAAAGTGAGACCAAAGCACATTAAACACGGGTTAGGCTATGAGAGTATACCTTAGCGAGCGTTGTTCACCATACTGTACAGCTCGGATGTGAAATTGAATCAAGATTTAGTGTCTAAATTGTCAAACTGTATCATGGAATTATCCGTCTGAACAAGTGGGCGTAGAAGTTCCGAAGTCAATTTGCACAACTTATCACTCAGAGAGCAGAACGCATCAGGTTCGAATCCAGATCGATGCTGCGGCCGGTAGACCTTTGAAGCACTGGCACCCAACCAAGGCTAGCTTTAGCTACGTACCAGTAAGTCAAAATAATAGGAACACGTCAGATACAATACAACAGTCATGAATTTCAAATCCCATACACGGGAAAAAAACGTGCATTGCCTCAAATGAAAACCAAAACCCGACACCGGCCGCGCAGTTTCAACAAGCAATCATGCCGGCACCCAACCAAAAATATGGAGTACACAACACTCTGGCCTTTGTTCTTGAAACCCCTCGTTCGTCTGGTTCTATCATTTTGACACTTGCAACGCACAATCGTCTTGACATGATTGCAACAACAATCTAGGTTATGACCGGTGAAGCGCGGTTACCTACGTACCATCATATTTCCTTCATGGCTATGGTTCATCTTGTTCTAACATGCCGCTGGATGTAGCACACAGACTATCCTGACTTGAAGACCCCCTGAGAACCTTCCATCCCCTTCACACACTAGCTTCAGTTCGAAGGATTTGAGGGTCGATTTTCTTAGGAGTTGTGATCTTGAACACATTATTTCGTAACTGGTTCCTTAGCACATGTAGGTATTCGTCTTTTACGGGAACTACCCACCTGTATGCGGTATTGTCCTTGCCCACATAGCTTTTCCAAGACTGTCGACAGTTCAAGGGTGTCGCGGACATAGCGAGAGTGAATCTCTTGGGTCGAAAGACCGCCGGGAGCGTCACCTTGTCCAGACTCTGCTGTCAGTCTGGCCCCGTCCCCTAATGACATAGTCGCGCGAGGTTTAAGAGGTCAATTATCCTCTGCAAAGGTAATGGGTGCTGGGAATCATGACTGGACCGGAAAACAGGTGAGAGATCTGTGCGACGAAAGGTTTGTCGAGCTTATGTATATATGTTGCACAATCGATTGTAGATACTTTGGCCCTGTTGTCGTCCTTGTACCCAAAAGGCTGTAATGACATTTCCGAGACCAGAGTTTTAGTGTCAGCCAATGCATTCCGTCTATTTGCACTGGTGACCACAACATGGAACGCCGTCGCCTGAGAACGATAAGCGCCACACACTCGAGTGTGGAGTGACTATTGATCATGTTTCAGCCACAAATTCCTGCGCGGACAGACGCGCAGCTGATTTGCACTCATGACGTGACACACCTGTTACCGGTGAACATGTCTTTGGCATATCTGGAAGTAACTGCGGTTTGTGTGGTGGCGGGAACTCGTGTCTCAATGGCCATACTGGCCTCTCAACCTCTCTGGAAGTAGATTCGAATGAGCAAATAGGACGCATGCATCACGTCCACACCTTTCTGTCCTTGAGACAACGTGCTACCTGCTCACATCAGCGTTTCGACGCAAGCGATGCGCAAATATCGCTTTACAGAATATGGCTCCGCGAGCAACCACGAGTATGCGACCAAGCTTCGGGAGGCGCGGAGTGAAAAGTGATGAGATGACACGCGTATTCTATACGAACGAACGATCGGTCTCCGTAGTTGAGACCAGGTATTATATTACGCGGAATCCGTCACCATTGCCACCTGCTCGAGGCGTCCTGTCGGGCTTCCTGAGAAGAACGAATTAGAAATGTGAGCGCTTTCAGCTGCCACTGCTGTCTCAGCCTCAAATGCCAGCACTCAATAACGGCGTTGACGTGATTCCGTCCCTTGCCTGACACCCTGAGCTATGTGTCGTAATGTCAAGGAAACAAGATGGCGACAGGTCAAGGGCTAGGATGATTTGAGCCATCACGGACAGTGGATGGCGCGTTTTAGAGCTGAAGTATGCTTCATTAAAGCCACTTAGAATAACCATGCCGTTACTTCCATATACACGTTTACGAAGAGCGCCATACCAAACCGTGCCCAACAGCCCTTCATTTGTTGTGCCCACAATCAGCTCCCGCCAATGTACCCAGCCTGAGGCCATGCCACAGCCATCGGCAAGTTGACAATACACTCCCTTCGAAGCCATTAGGCGGTATTTCTCATGTTGGCTTGGAATTTGCAATCAGCCGCTCGTAGGCAGCTGTTCCGTGGCTGCGTCACCAATCCCACACTCATCGCAACATAAGTGTGAACGATACGGAAAATATCAAAACATGCGGGGCACTATTTATCGACGTCAACGTCTTTCAACCTACCAAAGCCCTGTGAGTGATGTTGCATTTCTCAGTATTTCTCAAGAATTCTGATAAATTACTATGTCTACTTCAATTTGACGCAGTATTCGTATTGCACACTGTATTGAGCATCATAGCCTAGCAGATGTGCCCCCATCTCCAAGTCTGTAGATATCTTGATGAGCATACCACTGTCGGAATCGCACAGCGAGCCTCGATCAATGCCCTCTTATTCCTCCGAGACGTTCAAGTATTTCGCGCCTCCCTGTGGAGACGAGCTAACAAGACGAAGAAAGGCGACTGATGCCGTCGAGCCAAGAAGATAATTTCAGTACTCCCTTCCATAGCCTGCTCGCCGTGGACAGGGATGAAGGCTTGCTTTTTTTACTTGAATACTCGCTAAGACAGTGGTATTTCCTTAGAAGAAACATTGCATTCTGCGCTTGCTCAACCACTCAAGGTACGGGCGTGAACAGTGAGCATCCCATCGCTCACTGTTCCAACATCTCTCGCATCAGATGTGGGGGCAGTCAGGCAAGGGAATCCCTCAAATCATGTTCAACCCCCGAGACGACGCAGATTCGACGTGCGATCATGTGAATGCTTGTCATTGACAATCTGGTAGCAAAGGTCCGTTGCTTCTTTTGTTCAGCCATCTGAGTTGAGGTTGCGTGCATCCCGAATTTTGACGGATCTAAACGAAAATTAAGATCAAGCCGGAGATGCCTTCTGCCCCTGTGGACGGTCCGACTGTGAGGCCTGGTAGTCCTATCCTGGAGACCATCACGCCCCCAGTCCCACAGAAGACTGGACCCGATCACCCTACCATAACTCTGACAAGTCCCGACGAGGCCAATAACGCTCTGTCTAACACTTCCAATATCGATCCATTATCTCAAGGTCCGTACTGTTTACCCTAATGCTGGGAACTTGAGAACTATAGGCTAAGATCCTGTTTAGGTGACGGACAGATCTTGGATCATCCTCTGCCGCCACAAGAAGCCACTCATGGCTCCAGTGTGTTGCAAAAAGCTCTTCGGGCACAGCGATGCTTGTCATATAAGAGTAGAAAGCGCTTCGTGCCATTAGATGTCATGAGATCACTTCTTACCACAGACAGGGTGATGGAAGAGCTCCAGCAACATGCTCACATTAAAGACCATGCGGCACTGCCACGAGTATGCAGGGCTGTATGCGCAGACCCCGCGGTCGGGGAAGATGGAGCCACAATGTCTCGGAAAGGAAGGATGTCAAAACTCTTCGCCATATTGCTTCTGGTAGAGAAGTCCGACGCGATATTGTCCTTTTGGATGGAAGGCCTTCACGATGGTAATTTACCTTTCCGATTGGACCTTCATGGTGATCGTGGACGATTCTATCACGGTGGTACAGCCATTGAGGCGTTCTCCAGCTGGGGGGACAAGGACATCGAGACGTTTGACAATTACCAGTGGTCTGTCATGTCGCCGTTTTTCTCAACTCCGTCAGAAAACAACATCGACAAGGTGTTCCATTATGATTTGGAGAAGGAAATAATTCTTCCTTTCGTCTCTTTCGATGAGGCTGCGTCGCGGACTGTTGAACAGGGCAACTGTAGTACAGTATTCCAAGTTAAGATCCACAAGGCGCATCACCAGTTTGATTATGCTGTTGTAAGTTATTTCTCATTGGACGGACATTTAATACAAACGTGTGATAACCACGGACACTATAGGGTCAGGATTTCTTTTTTGCTGTGAAGAAACTCGACTCTTCCGACGAAAGCTCCTTTCATGCCGAGGTGGACACTTTGAAGAGATTCAGTCGTACACCCCAAGAGCATCTCATACAACTTCTGGCAACCTATAAACACTGGGATCAGTATTTCCTCATTTTTCATTTTGCCGATCGTAACTTGCGCGGACTTTGGAAAGAAATCAGGGAGCCAGAACCCAATCGTAAACTTTCGCTGTGGATAGCAGAACAGTGCCATGGCCTTGCGGTGGGCCTGAACAGTATTCATGATTATCAATCTCATCAAATATTAGGGTCACATCTCGACAGGCCAAATTCACCATCGCAGGAAACACCCTACGGAAGACACAGCGACATTAAGCCAGAGAATATTCTATGGTTTAAGCATGAAGAGACATCACCTTATAATGTGTCTGGTATCTTGAAGATATCCGACTTCGGGTTCGCCAAATTCAGCAGCAAGGGCTCAAGATCAGGCATGTTGAACCACAACTTCCGCGGAACACCAACCTATCGACCGCCAGAAAGCGACCTACATGGACACTGCATATCTAGATCAGTCGACATCTGGACCATGGGATGTTTGTATCTCGAGTTTATCACATGGGCATTGGAGGGCTACAATGCTACGGTGACATTCTGCGACAAACGAGATGCGCCAAATGAATCTGTGCCAGGATTGAATGAGGATACCTTCTTCATAATACGAAACGAAAGGGGAAGAAAGAAGGCAACATTAAAGCCTTCCGTAGTAGAGGTACGTCAATATCCGATTAACACCCAAGAAGCTATTGGCCTACTACTAACCATCTTCCAATTCCTATTCATAAGTGGATCGACCACTTGCGCTCTCTTCCGAACTGCACCGCATACCACCATGAATGCTTAATTTATATCGCGGAGAGACTTCTGGTACCGAATCCCAAGGAAAGAGCTTCCTGCGACCAGTTGGTAAAGAAGCTTAAGAGGCTGCGTGAAGCATTAGACAGGAACGACGGCGCAGCCTTTGATACCAATGAGTGGCCAGATCCTCGACGACCAATCATTGTACGCCCCTACATTTGGGATTCATCTTCAGGTGAGTGCTGTTGCGTAAAGTCCGATGAGTAGTAACTTATTTATGAAGCCGAAGGTTTATTCCCTTCGAACCGCCCAACCTCGAGCCTAGTTGATGTGGTTGGATTGGCGCCAATTGACGAGATACCGAGCGTCCATGGCAGGATCATAGCAATTGCCAAAAAACCTCCACCGCAGGAAATGCAGCCAAGGGTCATGTCTGGAACCTCCAACTTGAATTCTACAACCAACCCTTTCGGCGACGAAACAGCATCTCAAACTACGGGAACATTGCTGGATCTTTCCGACGCACGTGACAATACGCAAACGAAGGGTCGACGATCCGGCGGAACACGGAATCGTGGTTTCAAAGAGTTATTAGAATCATGCTTCCCTTGTTGTAAACGGCGATTATAGTACGGCGCTATGTGTCGGTTGAGTTCAGTTGTGGAAATGCTGGTTGTTGGGCCGAGGAACTCCCCTGTTCGCATCGGTGGATTCCTTGCGTGTTCTCAGCCAGTCCCAATGAAATCAACAGACCTCTGTCATATCATAGAAATGATGGAACAAGGAATGTCTCGAACTGGGAATCCGTCATTAACGCTTGTGGATTCTTTCTTCGGCATGTTGGGATTTCAGGCTGTGTCCCACTGGTTCAAACCGATTTCCGGTGTTCATTGGATGGTACGCAGTTTCCAACTCGAATTTTGAGAGTTGCGCAGTAGCTACATGCAATATAAAAAGAAATAATTGTAATTGTTGGTCTCACAGGACCAGCTAGCTGGTAGGGTACTGTAGGCAGCAAATATCGTATTATATTGACTGCGTTGGTAGTGATGTGGAACAGACGTTAACTGCGTGAGAGGCAGCCGCCGCGATCGCGGCGTTGATCGCGGAGGCCCGCACCTTACGTGATTGCCGACTATGTAAGGCGCGTTCAGCTCGATCAACGCTGCGATGGGCACGCATTGTCGACAGTAATGTTTTTGTTTATTTAATCCTGATTCAGACGATGACAATCAAGACAGGTGAGAAGTTTGTGTATTAAGCGTGGATACGTCCGGTGAGATATGCCTCTCCTGAGAGTATTGATATGACCCCGACCACCCAAGGCGTCATTCAGAATCACCCGAAATGATCTATAGAAGAATTTGAATTCCTCACAGTTCTGACATGAAGCTGTGGCATACAAGGTTTGCAGTCTGAGCCATGGATTCTAAAACATTTCCTCATAACCAGGTGTTCTCTGTTCAGGTCACGTGCCCTTTGTCCAATGCTTGGTAATGAGACCTGATACTATCATTGATGCTATCTATTTCCTCCTGTAACATCTAATGTCAGGACAGTTATATTGCTTTAGCAGTAAGTTGGACGAACCTGAAGCAGTTTACGAGGAATTGTAAGCTCGAAATGGCCAGTTTTAATCTGAGATTATTCATAGTCAGCAAGGCGGCCTCCAATTATCATACTAATTACCATTGCTTTCTCAAGGTTTGAACAATAGAGATGCCTACCCTGATCTTGTATTTATTGTCACCGAACAGCTGGGTCAGCCGGTCAGCAAGTAGCTGTGTGTCGCCGTAGACAATGGTAACATGCTGCTTGACAGACATGGTTTTGGCGCCGATGCTGGATATCAGATCTTGCTTGGAGATGTTGAGCTACTTTCCCAAATGCTTGAAAGCCCTCTCTTTTTACAGTTCGAAGTCCTCGTGTCAAATAATGCTCTGATGCATTGATATTTGAACTTACTGACCGCTATTTCATCCAGACCAAGCATTTTAGGCGGCACGCAAGGCTCATATGTAAAGTGAGGCACATCAACTTGCGAACCATCTCTTGGCGGTGCCGGCCACTATAGTAAGCTTGTATCCCAATACCTCTTGGATTCAGTGACGCACCCCCGGTCTCTTCACCAATGCCTTGACTCCACGTACGGCGTGAGCTGTAGCATGCACTTGTTCCACATGCAGCTTCATGGGGGATTTGGCAGATTTTATTGGGCATACATGGGTTGGGCACCTTTAGGTGAATGAGCTTCCACGCTACTGATGTCCTGCATGGCGGCCTGCGCTAAGGATACAAGAGTCTGGCCATCCATTGCGCATACGTACTAATGCAAGTCCGAGACAATGGGCCGAGTTACATTGCGAGGCAAACACGTAAGTTTGCCTCGTTGTGCACCTTATGGGCTGATCTTGATGATGGGAGGCATGAGACGTATTCTTCTGCTAGTAAGGTATGGACTGGAGATAAAGCCAGACCAGACTGGCCAATCTGTCGTGTAGTCCTGCCACTATGAAGTCTGGCACATACATTTTCAGCCTCTACGTCTTGTGACAGCTTGTTCTTTGCACCGGCTATGGAGTGGGTTCGAAAAGACGCGACTATAGTTCGGGCAGACCATGGAACACTCCACTTCAGCGAACGCCCTGGAATAGGAACGAGCATGGTCCTGAATAAGATGAATAATGGAAGCGCCCTACAGCCAAACCTTTCAAAACCGTCTTTTGACTAACAGTTGTATAGGAGGAAATATTTCACGCCCATACACCCGCGAAAAATGAAGATCCATGCAGCTGGGCTAATATGGTAATCAAGATTGTATCACAACTGCAACCCGGGCAGTTTACTGAGTAATGAATAGCGTAGTCCGTACCTCAGTGAT
Organism: Colletotrichum siamense; assembly: GCF_013390195.1. Taxonomy (NCBI): domain Eukaryota; kingdom Fungi; phylum Ascomycota; class Sordariomycetes; order Glomerellales; family Glomerellaceae; genus Colletotrichum; species Colletotrichum siamense. The sequence goes on from NW_023501020.1 coordinate 1,329,911, forward strand.
AATGGTGGAGGATTAGTATTAGTGTAAGCTTTTGAGTGCTGACGTCGTTTGTCATGTCTACTGATACATGACTAGGCTCGCGCGACGACATGCTGAGAGCAGCACAGCCCATAATCCGGCTGTTCTGTCCTATATACCTTTCTCAGAGAACATGTTCCAAGAAATAGTGTCAGGAATGTTCATTCATGGCTCTTTTGTTCGAGCCATCAATCGTGGACAGGCCACGTTCAGCAGAACCTTCCTGCCCATCGGCCCGTCTCAAGAGCCAGCAATAGGTCGGACGACTTATACACCTCAAGGATATAAACTGACGATGAAAAAGTGTATAATTGTCGATCCTCGAATAGCTGGCGAAATGACCTCGCATTGTCAATGACATATTTAACTCAGTCAAAGATAACGTTTGCGATATTGTTTGGTTGCGACGACGATGTCATGCAGAAAGTCAGAGCTCGTCTCGATAATGCAGAAGGAGCTGCATGCCACCCTCTTCTCCTAGTTGGCATATTTGCAGAAATAGAACGTACACGGCAAGTCGCGCTTGTCAACAATGGAATAGCGAAGTTGCTGCGAATAACTTCATCTATCAGCGAGATCAACACCGATAACGAAACTGTGTCTACTGACGACGAGTCAGAAACTGCTATAGATGCGTGGCTGGAGATTTACTACCTCAAGATTGGCCTACAGAACTGGAAACGACAGATGCTAAAGATAGCCAGCCACATCGATGAACTTCCGGCAATGTGGAGTTCGAGTGCGGGTGGAATGGGCTCTGGGGGCTCCCAGTTCCTCTTTGAATCGACAGCGCGGGCCTCTGGCAACCGGATCAAGGAACGCTTGATTGAAATCATTGGTGACTATGATGAAAAGATTAGCGAATGCGGCATGATTATGGAAGGCACAATATTGGCTAACTCATTAGTATGTCAGCCAGAAGATGCATGTCACCGTTAGCTAATCTGTTGCAGGCCCATACTCAGACCAACATGAAGATTGCGCTGTCTACCAAGAGGGACAGCAGCCATATGAAGTCCATAGCGCTTCTGACAGCTGTGTTTCTTCCACCGACATTTGCGGCAGTACGTTAAACCTGAGCTTTTGAGATACTTGGCGGTCTCCCTTAACTAATTGTTTATGTTTTTATGCAGACGTTCTTCTCCATGACCTTCTTTCAGTGGCTTCCTCAGGATTCTGGCAAGATTGTATCCCCACTGCTTTGGATTTACTTCTTGGTTACTGTCGGCCTTACGCTACTCACTGTTTGTGTCTGGCATTTCCTCGTTAATAGAAAGAAAATTGCGAAATTTTCTCGGGAGGATGTCGAGAGTGCAGTTGAATCAAGAAGGATGGTCTCAATACGCGCGATGTGGACCAAAAGCAAGGCAAGCCGGCAGTCTGAAAAGCTTTCATGAGTTCGCAAAGACATGTGCCGATCTGTCTTTGACGCAGAGCATTACCAGCAAAGCAAATGGACTCCATCGAGGAAGCAACCCTTTCAACAATACATATCAACCATGAGAAATAGTCCACACACTATATGCTATGTATGCAGGTGTAGGCAGAAAGTGGCATTCACGGTTGTAACCCTTAAATGCCCGAGTATCCAAAGGAAAAGCCATACGTACATTGGGTCTTTTATGAGCCAACTCGCATACCGTCGTAAGATCGTAGGTGTTCATGTTACTTGTCAACACGTTTTATGGCTTAGGGACAACCTTTGCTCAATGTCAGCCATGGATGTGGGCAACGCCAGACACCTAAGCTACAGCGTTGTGAATCAGTGGGATCAAACCTTTCTAAAAAGGCCTCCCTAACTACTCGGCTCGTGCGTAGGTCAAAGGTGGAGGAGTTGCCTTAAACTTGTAGTACAACCTGGTATGCAAAGTTGGAATGTCTCCCAGCATAGTCACATAGATTCAGGTCTTTCATGAAGAGAATACCAAGTGGAGTGCAGCGTTTCTGGACTCCGAGAGGTTAGGGTCTCTCGGTTCTCCCGTTATGGGTGTCAACGGCTTCTTCCAGCGCCTCAATCCTTCGAAGACATCTCTGAGCTTCATGCTGCCAAGAACGTCAACACCGAGAAACTCCAGAGTCTCGTAAAGCACGTGACATGCCCCAAGATCAGCAGGCAAGCGCTGAAAGAAATGTCGATATCCATGTTCGATTGCGTACAGGATGTGATCAAAATATGGAACCGGATCGTGAATGAGATCACGGCCGGCAAGTTGTTGAAAGTTTGAGAATGCCTCGAAGTAAGGAAGTTGTGCCGTAATTATCGACACGATATGTGCTGCCGCCAACACACACGTCAATGATTGAAGATCCTTTACTGCGTTGGTTTCTACTGACATTCAATTTAAGAAGATAAAATGGTCACCTTTCTTGTATGACATATCGAAGACTAGATCGTAATTAATGTATCCAGGGCTTTCTGATTTTGTTCCGAATTTGAAGTGGGTTTATGTTGTTCGAGCGGAGCAGTTTGGCAACGCACAGCTACTCTCTTGTATAAACAGCGCCGAAAGTCACATCGTTAGATGGCGGTCGGCCTCCTGCAGATGCTTCTGACACCATCCTACGGCTCTTTTACCTTTCAGCACAGAACTAAAACGACTCGTGAGCAGCTGATTGGAGCTCAGTCACAATTCGAGAAGTCTGTTTGTGAAATCAGGCGTAGCACATGTCGCTTTCGCGATGATACATTCACGACCGTGGGTTTTAGCGTTGTAACCCACGGTCAAGGGGAGAAGGTCTTGGTCGTAAGCGTTGTCTGTCTTATTACGTATTAAATTCTGCAAATGGAGTTGTTTCCTACAGGTGAAATCAACTTCCAGTCATCAAATGCTTCTCTTCCAGCCGAACCTCTACCACTCCTTCGGGATGGGTGCAAGTCGCTCATCGTCCGGAACCTTCAACCCCAGTCCCTCCAAAACCTTGTCCTGCATGGGCTTGAGGTAGAGAATGACGTGGTTGTATCTCCAACCAATGACCGGAACCATAGCACCAACCATCGCGTCGAGAACAAAGTGATTCGCTGTCGCAACGATCGTCAGGAACATGGCCATGGGCCACAGGGGCGCGATGAGGCGGAGCGGGCGGTGGGGCGAGAAGCGGCAGATGGACCATGCGAGGAACAGGGCGGTACCGCAGTGAAGACTCGGCATAGCCGCAATGGTGAGCTGGAACTTGTTGTGAGTCCACGCGTTGCCTCCTCCCTGTGCGCTATGCAGAATATCGATGAATCCGTATTCGGCCGGCAGCAGTCGAGGTGGCATGCAACGCCACGAAGTGACGATGAAAAAGGCGACTACGTTGTCCATGGCGATCGTTCGGCGGATTCGTTGGAAAGTGCTCGGCGGAAGGAAGGAATACGTGTAAATGATGAAGCAGATGCCGAGGCTGATGTGTGAGTAATAGACCTTGGCCAGGATGGGCATTAGCCATGGCACGCTGTTGAGAACATATTGCTGGACGCCGAGCTCGATGTCGAAACCGAAGAACCTCTCGAAGTGCAGGATACTGATGGCATGGTCACGGGCGCGGTTGAAGACAGCTTCGTTGCCGGCTATCATGCGTGCCGAGAACGCACGGAGGAGTTGATAGACCCTGGTGGTGGAAGTAGAGTTAGACCCCTGATCCGCACGGTACCACACCAACAAGAAACAGGACGAGACGAGAAAAAGAAAACTTCAGGGACGTTGTACTTACCAGTATGTCAAGTTCCAATACCAAATCTCTGAAAGGAAGGGGAATGTTCTGTAGAACCGAACGAGGAGGTTGCTGTTGACGCGGGACTCCTCCGCCGCCTCCACGCGCATCCCCGGCTTGAGGAGCGGAGAGGTGGGGCGAGACGACGAATCCTCCGACCCACGCTCGCAGGCGTCTACGTCATCATTATACTCCGGTCTGCGGCGGTTGATGAGGGTGCCTATGGTGAACGCAAAGACAATGACTGGAGAGAACACGGGTCAGAGTTTGAACGAGATGATACTAAGCATTTGCGCCAGTCTTCGAGAAGAAGTGGTGTTTGTCTCAGTGGAACTTACATGCCGGTTCTACCACGTTCTTCAGGGCTGGGATCGACGAAGCCATGGTCGCAGTCTAACCCAATGAAAAAAAATGGAGAGAAGAAAGTCAACGGGGAAATCTGGAGCGTCCCGAAGGGTATCACAACATCCGTCTTGATGTGAAGAAGGGAACCGGTGCTGTCTCTCTCCAATGGAGACAGGAAAAGGAGTGAATGATAATCGATTAATACTTGTAAAATGCCAAAAACCTCCCAGAGACTCGTAACCATCTGGGGAAGAAAGGAGAGGGATGACGAGGCTAATAAGAATCCCAGGGCACAGCTGCTGCCTCCGGGCGGAACAAACCCACTCGCGGGCGCGGACGCGCCCCAGTATCCAGCATAAAAAGCAGCATCGGGGCCAAGCATTGTCAGATCGGCGTCCAGGCGTTGTTGGGATTCCTATTTTTCCCCATCAGCCTTGGACGACACACGTGCGGGTGCGACCACACGGAGCCGTCTGATAGGGGGTTGCCAAGGGGGCTGTAGCAAAGAAGGAGCGGCGGGGACTGGAGACACGACTGACATCCCGGGCGTTGACTGGTCTCGGCATGTTGGCGGTACTGGAGGAAGGAGGGCACGCGACCTAGGGGGATCCCAAGACGTTGCGCCGCCCATCGAACGCGTGTGTGATGCGTGTGATTGCGTCTGTACCTCGCAGTATCAAACCCAGTTTTCATTCCGCTCCTTGCTGCGCCCGGTCTCCACGTAGGACCACCTGTAATCAGCATGAACTGACGGTGGGAGACACGTCGGAGGAACATTCAATAAGGGATGTGGGAGCAGGAGTCACAAAGAGGAAAAAAAAGAATAATCCATTATTTACTGTGGAACCGTTCATCCCCAGTTCCGTTTCGTCTTCCACATGTCGATTGGATGTTGGGGGAGCCACTTCCTGAGGTTTTCTCGGCAGCCGGAAGTACCGGATCATTGACAGGGGTCATTTGTCGGGTGCCAAGTCGCGCCCGACAAAAATACAGTAATCCGTTAAATTAGAGTATCAGAAACAACAGAGCACCTCGCACCTCGCACCTCGCTCTTGATCCACTCGCGGAGTGTCGTATCCTCAGGCTATGGGACGGACGGTGGAACTCATCCGTCACCTCGTTAGGTGATTTGTCGGTACGGTTTGGCTACGCTGTCAATGTTCGACGTGCAGAAACTCAATCGTTGTTTTATTCTGCCTGAACTATGCGCGTGTCGAGTCATGCCTCTAACGGCTCTAATGATCCAGGAATAGGAGACTTGCGGGAACCTGCGCTTTCACGTCGGACCACCCAATTACAACATCAGACCAAAGAGGCGTTCGAGCACCGCGCGCAAACTAAAAAGGACAAAACCGCCAGCTGTCAGACCTGGTTCTGTCTGTACAACAGGGAATAAGCCCTTTCCCCAGTCTGCAAATACCAGTGCCAAAAAAGGCAAATCGTTGTCCTCGCAGTACAAAACGTCAGGCAAGGTCCGAGGGACGAACAAGGCTCTGCCAGAGAATAAGCTGCAAGTTCGGCAGCTAAGATCAGAGCTTGATACGCCGCCACCCTTGGCACTAGCGAGGCCAGCGCATCACTTCAAGCAGTTTTCTTGAGGACCGGCATCTTGGCTGTGAGCGCCTGTTATGCAATCGATGAGGCGAGGAGGATTTGCTGATGTGAGAATGCCATGATTATTCCTGATAAGGCAGATTATCGTGTGCAGGGCGGAAACGGCTAGCGCTGAGAACGGCAGTTGGACGCCTCAAAATTGATGGACGGGAAATTCCATGTCACCGCCGCCTTGTGGATGCTGCCATGATGATGGATCGGGCCATTCCAGGGGCGGCAGCACTTACGGAGGAGCATCCTGTCCCGATGAGGATCGGGTATCGGACTGTCTATTGCTTGTTGCGAGGTTCCTGAACTCCATTGGGCCGTCGGGGCGACAAGATTGCGGGGGCAAGATATCGGCGCCCGGAGTCTTAACTCCCCGGCCTCGGCCGAGGTTCCAGGGTGACGGTGGTCAAGTCGCAGCCCGGCGGGACATTCACATCTCTTAAAGCAATTACACCTTGGACTGGGAGGCTTGGCAACGGTCTGTGTTCCCACTTGGAGCAAAGCATGCCATTGTCAATACGCGGCAAGAGGTCCATATGAAGTGAACCCGCGGTTACGCTAACGACATGCATTCCGTCACCATCGCCGCGAAGGACATTCTAGACCTTCCGGATACGCCGGAACAAGTTGGAAAACACCAGAATCGACATCTAGAGTTCGCCGGCGTCTTCCTCAATCTCCGTACAATCGAATCCCTCGGCGCCATTAACGTTCTTGCACAGCCATTTATCGAGGACGGCCTCCTGCGACGCGGGATGGACGGTGAAGTTCTCTACAGTCAGGTTGGTGCACCCGCCAGCTGCAGCGCTGCACCGGAAAAAGCCCGAGCTGGGCACGTCGTCGGTGATGGTCCCGCTGAAGTCCTTCCAGACGACATCCGAGATGTGAAAGGTCGAGGAGTCGCACGACTCACCCGCGTGGCCGGAGAAGGACTCGCACTGAGTGATGAAGAGTGGCTCTCCCCGGGTCCCGTCGAGCTTGATATCCTCCAGCACGATGTTACGAGCGTAACCCGTTCCGCCGCCTCCGCCGTTTGGCGGGTATCCGATCTGGATGCCGGTCCAGGTTTTGAAGTAGCAGCCACGGAGAGTGTCGTGCAAGGTCACGTTCCTCGCGAGAAAGTTCTCGATGTACTCGAACTGGCCAATAAACTGACCGATCGAGCCCATGGCGATGCCTGTGCTGCCGAAGAACTCGCTATCGTAGATAAAGATGTTGCTCGAATTCGCCTTCAGGGCGATCGCATCGTCGCCGTTCACAACTACCCAGCGGCGGAAAATGATGTTATCCGAATACATCGTATCCGCTCCATCAGTGTTGAGTGAGTTGTTTTCCGTTGAGGACGTGCTGTTGACGTAAATGTCCTCAAACACAAGGTTCTGTGAGTACATAATGTTCATGGTCCACATCTGACTCTGGACAAAGCGCAGGCCCTTGACAACCGAGTTCGAGAAGCCGCGGAAGTTGATATTCATCGGACGATGGGGCATGTTGGAGCCGCCCGCGTTGAGGTCATACCAGACCTGACCGTTGCCGTCAAAGGTGCCGACGCCGTGGCCCTCCCAGACCACGCGGTCCCCGCCAAAGTGCCAGACCGTGCTCTGGTTCTGGAAGTCCACGGGCATCGAAACCGAGAGCCAGTACGTCGTGTCATTGCTCCAGAGGAGCCTGCCGCGCTGGTCAATCACGACATCCTCGAGGTCCTCGGTGATCATAGGCGAGTTGATGTGGTAAATCGGGCCGGGAAGAACAATGATGCTCTTGGACCGGCACTTGTCGTTGAGCGCCTCCAACAGCGCCGGCGCGTCGTCGCCGCCATCTGCGGCCGGCTCGAGGTAGCAGAGGCTCCGGCCCTCCTTCTCTGCCCTCTCCGCCCAATCACTCTCGCTGGGCACGTCTGGGTCCGCCTCAGCTAGCTGAGCGGTGGCTGAGGAGAACCGTGGGACGTCACGTCCCAGGGCGAGGCCGGCCACCAAAGATACAACGAGCGCTAAGCCACGCATGTTGTGTGGTGTGGTTTGGGGCGGTCGGGGCTCCAATTAGAAGTCGAGGTTTGAGATGCGAGGGAGGCTTTGCCACCCGCGAACAGACGGTTCTTGTTTCTCACAGGTCCAAGGTAGAGAGGGTGCGAACATCAGACGCTTCATGAGGACGTGAGTGTCTTCGACATTTGATCGCAAGACCTTCGTTCTCGTACTTCTTCGCTCGGATTAATGAAGAGGTTGAGCTCATTGAGAGAGGTCGTCTTCGTGAAACCTAGAGATGGATCATATGACGAGGATCAGGGGGTCGCGGCAGCTTGTGAGCGAATGACATAGGCCAAGTTTAGCGGGGTAAGGCATCGAGTTCCTCCCCCTAGCGCCCGTTCCCCGCATTCATTACGTCTATGTTCCGCATGATTCCCCTGTATCGCGTTGCCATGTTCGGCAATTCACGATGATTGCTGTTGCGGTGCAGCTATGTTGGTTCTGGAGAACGTTTTCCAACTCCAAGTGAGATGATGATAGCATCAAGCCTTGCATGGTCGCAGTGAGGAGATCTCACCCGCTCATGAGGTGGTTGCTGCAGTATGTCACGAGTTGGAGTATCATGTGCGGAAACGTTACATAGAAATATCTGTTGAGGTAATGATGGGCTCATAGCTCAAGTACATGCTGTTCGGCCGCATTCTGAGCACCGGTTTCCAGTCTGGCTACGCTGCGCGATGACGCACGCCGGCCGAAATGCGGCCTCCGGAGCCCCGGGCCGATGACCCACTCGGATGCCGACTCAATGGTGATGTCTCCGATGGACAGCGCTCGAAGGTGGAAATTATCTGGGGCGCAAGGAAACTCTTGATGATACAAAACCGCACCCCTTTTGACCTTCGTGAGAGCACTGTCTCACGTCATTCAGAACGGCGCCGTCATACAGCGGATGGTGATGAGAACTTATCTAGACATGCATTCGGGTTGGTAGCCGACCATTGTACCAATTTCACCACTCTCTGACAACGGGACGAAACTCAAAGATTAGTCATCGTTATAATTGATATAATACAAGCTGGTCTACATTCTCTTCGCAGAGGACCGCTTCGACTTGGTGATATTGAATCTGGACTGGAGACTTGCGATGGACTCTTTCAAACTCATGCCCTTCTCGGGATCTGCATTGCCATCTTTCTCTCCCTTCTGTCGATTTGCAAACAAATACCACAGTCCAACAGTAACCAGAGTAAGCCCAACGGTGACGACAAAGTAGATCCAGAGGTATGGCGAAACGGTCTCATCTGAGCTGTCGGGTATCCACTGGAAGAAGGTCATGGAGAACAGCGACTAGATTGATGATTTCAGTCAAGAACATAAATGAGAAATCATGTCTTACTTACCGCCACAAATGTTGCGGGAAGGAAAACCATAGTCAATAAGGCGATTGACTTCATCTGACTCCCGTCTTTCTTTGTTGAAAGAGCAATGTCCATGTTGGCTTTCGTGTGGGCCTAGGCTACATTAGCAAAACTGTAGGGGGTCGCGTAAACTGAATGTCAATAATCTGACCAGAGATGTTGCCAGAGTCATTCCCTCCATGATCATTTCGCATTCTCGTATCTTTTCATCGTAGTCGCAAATAATCTCCCTTAGCCTCTCCTGTATTCGCACACCCGGCTCTTCTGCCTTCTCTGCAAAGTCAATGCTTGGATATAGATCCGATCTAACAGGTAGCTCGTCGACGTGTTGAACCATCTTCAGCAGCTGGTTTCTCCAATTCTCCAGACCATTTTTGATGTAGTGAATTTCCAGCCAAGGATCAATCGCGTGTCTAGACTCGTCCTCCTGGGGTGCAATATTCTTCCACTCAGCTCCGTCTCTACTCAAAGAGGACACAGTCTTGAGGAGATCTTCCAAGCCATTCTTGACTAGCCGCAGATGCCGCTTACGCTCTATCTCCGCGAAAATACCGACAAGAAGAAGCGGGTGACGTAGTGTTCCGTCTGCGTTCCCCAGCCTGCCACTGATCTCGGTCATGGTTGCTGCGTCACAGCCCAATATAATAGCATACGTCAACTTGGTCTGTGTGAGGTACGTGATAGAGAGCGCTAAATCGCCCGGCCAACCGTGATAAGATCGACAATTGTATACTGCGTTTCTGTTAATACAGTACTAAGAAGCCTAAAACTTTCAACACACCTATTGCCGTTTCTGGTGGTGATCCTATGGTCAGATGTGTTCTAGCAAAGGTAGGATGGCCACGATTGATGGTTCGTATCATAGAGCCATGAAACGAGAACTCGGAAACTAGTCGGCTGAAGATCTTTTGAGAAAAGGGAAGATAGTTCAAAGACGCTGGGTTGTGCTCTTCTTTGCTCCCACCGTCCGCCCGACCCCCAAGTCTTTGACGTCGTCAGTCAGAGCTCAAACAGCACAATTAGAAGCAGCAAAGACTGACATAACGGCAACTCCACCGCCGTTTTGAGGGTTCTTAAGAGTTCCGAGGATTCCCTGATCATGTAAAAGTCAACATTGACAACGTTTATCTGTATGGTATCAAAAGCTTCAAAACGAACATACCTCATCGAGCCATGCATTCCATTCTTCATCACTAACTAACGGCCTGACATCTTGTCTCTGCATTCAATGTCAGTCAGCAGCGTCAGATAGTCGCGGATCACCATCCTTACTTGCCTCACCGAAACTATTGATGACCACAACTTTGCTTTCCTGCGGCCTTGATCGCAGAATCTTTCTGTCCTTCGGACTTATTTCGGACTTCGTCCGAACCCAGTCCATTGAAGCTGGAGATAATCCGCAGGAAAGTTGAACAGACCGCAGTATTCCTCACAGAAAGGGAGACACAAGATTGCGCAACTATTCACCAGCAAAGATCAGGCTGGGACTTTCGAAGGTCATATTTTGGTGGGATTTGCAGGCTAGTGGGATCCCATCCCCCGATTCGGCAACCGACACTACCACCCCTCCCTGTCAGCCGCAGAGCGCCTCGGCGGGGGATCGGCGAACACATCATCAGGCTGCTGCTGTCGTTGGGACTTTGGAGAAAGCGCTAATGTGACTACTACACAGCCGCTCTGCAGGCTGCGACAAGCCGACACAACCAGCCTAAATTTCCACTGGGTTGCGAGTGGCGCACCGAGACTTTGCGCAGTCGAACCAAACGTGCCATGTGACAACAGGGCGAGGGAGCCTATCGTTCAGCCCATTCAAGGACAGACCCGTGACTGCGCAGACGCCTGAAATGACGTGGCAAAGTACTCTGCATCATCCCATCACATTTTCGTCGACGATAATGCTGAGTGTGAAACCAAAGACGGTTTTGTCCCTGCGGTTTTGTCCCTCGACAAGTCCTCGAAAGTTTCTTGACTCGTTTTTCAAATCAAACTACATTCCGTACAATTCCAAGTCCTAACGAATCCAATCATCATCATATCATTCATGCCTTCCTCTGGGCCCAAATCAAAACATGTGGAACAGCAGGTTGCCATAGCTTATGGCGACCGTACCATGTTAGACGAAGAACTACAAAGGATATTTGGCGAGCAGCCATACCAAATCAAAGTGAGCCTTCTGAAACCAGAAACACGACAAAAGGATAACTTACGACTCCAGATCAAACTCGGCTTTTTCCATTTGCAAATTCCCAGAGAACTCACTCGGGTTAGTGTGTCCAGGTGGCAATGCGATCTCATGATCACTGACTTTTGCATGTACAGGACGAAATCGAAGGCATAAATGAGAAGATAAGGTCTCATTATCAAGAGCAGCATGAAGAGTTTTGAGCGCCGATCTCGGGAGCATAGAATAGATAGAATTGAGAGTCACCTTTGAAAGCTCTATGCGACGAGTCTAGGATATCTCAAGATTATCTGTGCCTCAACAGAAGGCAAGCTATCTGTAAAACTGACACCCTGGTCTTGACAGGGCCCTTCGTTCTACTGATTCTCTTCTAATGATTCTCTTCTCTGCCTTGATCCACATTAACTGGAAGCACACCAAGTATAAGGAGTCCCATCAAAAGGAAAGAAAAAGAAAAAGAAAAAAAGACCATCGGTCGCAAGAATTGAAACCATGTCACGTTAATCCTTTACGTAGTCTCGTTTTGATTCTGGCAAGAGCTCGCGACACAATCCTTCCTCTTCTGACTTTCGGCTCTCTCACCTGTCCATTACTAGCGTGTATCGTTGTCCTCTCGACGACGTCATTGTTAGAGCTCTCTAAAGGCCTCTGCGGAGTGCTTTCGGGCTCAGGGGCTCCGTGTGAGCTCGATTGCTCCTCCTTCTCCGCATCAACAGACCCTATGGCACTCGAATTCCCTGTTTCTGGTGAGACCAGCCTGGTAGGTTGACGGGCACCAAATTGATGGGTAGACTGTGCGTCATTTGCAGAATCTGGCGTGTCTGCTATTCCATTTTCCAATACCTCATCCAAACCCTCAGTCGCCTTGTCTTGTGTCTTGAATCTGACAGACATCCTTCTTTGTGGAGAGTCTGGGCGGGAGGTTATTCTCTCAGATCTTAGGCTGGAAACTAGTGATGCGTTTGAGTCCAGGGAGTGACGAGGACTAGAGAAAAATTGCTCCTTCTCAAGTATCTTTGGGGTTGGTGGTATGTCCTCTGGTGGCAGTCGACTTTCTCCACGATACGGCTCCGGAGGTGTGGAATTAACCACTTTTGGTACCCGGTTCATATAGTATTCTTCACCTTTGGCACACTGCTCGCGCATCTTATGAAGCTTTTCGACTACCTCCGGGCACTTTGCTCGATGGAGGGGACTTGGGTTCAGAAGCGACTGAAGGACAAAATCCAAAAGGTCATGTAAGTATGCTGTGCAGTTGATATCCTGGTGGAGTTGATCAATCCACTGCATGGTCACCCGGTCAGTATTTCCCTTTGATAAGTATGAGAATGTTGCGGCCGTAACTCACTCTTGAAACGGAACGTTTGAGTGACGCGGACCCATTTTCAATGATAAAAAATGTGTCTTCCTTGATGTCTTGGCTAAGATTCCTGTCGTCTGAAAGACGCTGTTCAACAAATGCGTCATTCACAGCCTGAAAGCCTTTCAACAGCCAGGTTATGAATTCTAAATAAACGCAACCCAGGGTCCACATATCCCATGCCTGAGAAATTCGATTTTCCGGCATGTCGCATTCCGGAGGTCTGTAGGTTGGTGTACGTTCCATTTGTCCTGCTGGCATCGCCGACCTTGATTGTCGACTGTTGAACTGCGTCAGCCCGAAATCCGAAATCTTCAGTACGCCACTAAAGGCTTTGGAACTATGATGATCTTTGAACCACAGTATGTTCTCGGGCTTTATATCGCTATGTCTTCCGTAAGGGCGCCTCGTAGATGAAGATGTCGAATCCACACCGAGATTCTTTGAATCGGAACTGGACTGGTAATGGTGGATCTTGCCGAGACCAATTGCCAATCCATGACACTGCTCAGCCGCCCAAAGGCCGAGATTCACGTCGATAGTTGGTCTGGGATGCAACTCCCAGAGCCTTCTCAGGTTGCCATCCGCCCACGGGAATATTAGATGGTAGCTCCCCATATGCTTATAGGTAGCCAGCAGTTTGATTAGGTGCTCGTGAGAATTAATACTAAACCTTTTTAGTGTCTCCACCTCTTTGTGAAACGCTTTTTCGTCGGGAGAGAATAGCTTTTTCACAGCAAAATATGGATTTATGCCCTTTATATTCAACTCATAGTTAGACATCATTATCATAATAGAGAATTCTTGATACAGGTTGAGACAATGACGTACCTCTGGTGTGTCGAAGCTATGGTGAGAAGGGTGGATTCTGACCTTGAAAACAGTTCCATAGCCGCCAAGTTGTGGGTTTGACAAGCTCCTCTCTTCCGACTCAACGAAAGGCAGCAGTATCTTGGGCTCCAAAGGGTAATTCAAGACCTTGTTAGCCTTGTCTGCTTTCGTGAAGATCGGAGAGAGCAAAGACCATTGATTCCTTTCAAAGGTCTCGATTTCAATGTGCTTCCATCCATTGAATGCTTTGATTTTGTCAAACGGCGCGCTTTTCCGAAGCAGTTGAAAACCTCCGCCCTTTCTCTCTAGCTTGAAAGGGAGGTCTTTGTCGCGGAGGCCTTCCGCAATGAAATTGGTTATTGTCTCGGGTTTCTCGATCAAGAGCAGAATGGCAAAGAGCTTAAGTCCTGTTGTGTACTTCTCCTCCGAGCCTTCGAGGCGATGTTTGCGGCAAACATATTCCGCTATGTTCTCCAAGCTGGCGTCGTTGATGGTTTCGTCGCCAGTCGCTCGTTTCAGTTCCTCTACCACTGCTTCTTGGGTAATAAGGCTCTTCAGGGCTTCAATTGGTACAAAGGAACCCATTTCCTCATGGGGATGAACAATAGCTTGAGCTCTCAGTCTTGTTCCCAGGTCCCCAGTTTCTAGTTCCGGAAGGGTAATCGGTTGTGAATCTTCATCGGCCGGAAAGGCTTGTCCGGTCTGGTCCACGAGGTGGTCCTGAGTTTCTCGCGCGAGTTCTTCAACGGGATCATGCTTCAGCTTTTCGCTCCACCCATAATCGTTAACTGTGCTGCTTTCTTCTGTATCCAAACCAGGAACCTTCTTGCGAATAATGTCGCTGTCTGCTTCTTGATTGATGTCATCGGGCGTGGTCACAACCAGACCAGGGATGCGCTCGGCCGAAACATCGTCCTCGTGCTTCGGTGTATTGATGTTGTTACCACGCATTGCGGCAACTGAAGGGGAGGCCTCCGAGCGCGCATTTCGCACGGCTTGGTACTCATTTGAGGGCTATGATCCCAATTAGTGACCCAAAAAGAATCATCGGTCCCAGCACCTTGGGGGAGACTGCCTGGCACGCGGTTATCTTACAAATTCAATGCCCAATCCATTGCCTCCACTGAACTGCCGTGGTACAGCCGCTCTACCTTGGTCAGGCTTGAAATCATCACCGCTATTTGCCTCTGGTGACCTTTGCTTGGGTTTGGCCACCTTTGAGCGGCGTGTTGGAGATGTTTCAAGCTGCTTTTGATCCGACATACTGACTTCCTCGTCCCCGGCGCTACTCTGAGGGCTACCGGGAAAGTGTACGGGGTTATGCCTGGGTCATGGTTCATAAGGAGGCAGGAAAAGTCATATTTCGGCAAGAGCCTCATTGGGAGGGAAAAGGCTGGACATTCGCCCTCCATGGTTGAGATCCAGCCGGACCAATGTGACCAAGGTTGGTGGTGGCAATGCGCTAATGCAGCTGGCTCTGCTGGAAGGTGATTATGCGAGTGTTCACACCACCACGATGCAACTATCCACTAGCGAGGATTGAGAGGTGCGGGCAATGATGTCTCCGTGCTAGCCTTGCTAACCATGGCACCATGACCTTCGTCAGAGGACCTGAATGAAAAGAACCTGCAGAACAACAAGCTATCACGAAAGGATTGTAGTTCGGGACCAGCTTCACGCATTGACTTTATTTATCTTTGCTTCTGGTTAACATTTCGTCCCATAGGTAGCTATACGTATGATTTTTTAATTAGCTTTGAATAAAACATCTTCGGCTGTCAGGCGTAATGCTTGCTCAAGACTTACGCGTGATGTCAAGCGCTGGCGCAAGACGCATTGTACTTAATTGCATCTTGATTATGATAGCGACGCTGCCATTTCTCGTGTCGCACGACTATTGTAACCCCCACGATGACTCTGGACAGATTCCCTGATCCCAAAATGTCAAGACCCTCCGAAGTTGTGACCTCATTTTCGGAACCAACTGCGTTGATGCGTCAGCTGGCATGCATGGATTGAGTAGGTGATAAGCGGCGCAGCCATCCTCATTCCTCAATGGAGCCCGACAAGATACCTCTCGTAGTATCCAATGAATCAGGCACTGTCAACAGACCCTCGTACTTTCAGTCTAGATGAGCACATGTCTCAGCTCAGCTCAGTTCCAGAATCCCGATTAACACGTCCATGAGATGGTGGTCAACGGCGCCACACCAGGAGGCGGTTTCGTCGTGATCAATCAGGCTGGGGCAAGGGATTTTCTACTTTAGCGCCTGGGAGGGTCAGATGGAAGGAGGTTCGGAGGAAGGGATGGGTTGAAACAGGCAAATGGTACATTAGGGGTCAGCTGATTCCATTCTCATTGGCGAGCCTGGCCACACACACACAAATTAGTAGGGTGCCTAATGGGGCTAACTGCAACAATAGTGGTGGTTATCTCCTCAGCCGTAGAATCAATAAGACCAAAAGCCGACGTTCTGGCTGCGTCGTGTGCAACCCATAGTGGTTGCCCCATTCTGCCACCAGCACCCTTCAACCAAGTGGACAGGAAGACCAGGGAACAGAGCCAACCGGCTGGTAACGGGGAGGCCTGGCGTTTGCTTCCGTGGTATGCCCTGGAATTTGAGCATAGCGACATTTGACACATGTTCGTCCAGGGGTTTGCGCTCTGTAGAAGCTAGCTCGACGCGACACACGCTCGATTCCGAGGTTTGTCTCGTAACTACCGCTTGGCCCTTCTCCCCAAATCTGGTGGCTTGGGTGTATTCTCGGTGACCGATGCATCCTTTGGCTATAATCTTCCAAGGGCCAGAGCCTCGCTAAGGCACAACCCTGTGTGATGTCTTGTACCTAAACAGAATGACCTAGCACTGCCTAGCTGGTTGTAATTTACCCGATAACCCCAAGGTTCCAGAGCGTATGATCATTTTGTCAGTAAGTGGTATAAATCTGCAGGTGCCTGCGCGGTTTTCAAGATGAGGCAGCATCCTTCCCTCAGTCTCTACACCCTACAAGCACTTCTTCACCATAGTTTGCTACAGGAGTTCACCAAGCGTCGCTTGTGTCTCACATTCTACTTGCTTCTTGCGATGAGTATCAGCTGCGATGGGTCCCAAGGATCAACGTCCACGTCCGTGAATCAGCCAGCGGGGGTCGTGAGAAACATACACTCCCGGTATATCAGAAACCCTTCCGTACTATCAAGAAGCTTGCGGGAACACTACGGCTCTGGAAACTTTGCAATTGAGGTCAGCCCTTGAATCCAAAAATTACTGGCAGAATGACATTTAACATAAAACCGCAGCTCCGTCAGAACGTGTTCTTGATCAAGACTCCCGAAGCTATACCCGACGACATTCTCAATCCCAATTTGCGAAACATGTTACACCAAGTTCCGGCATCATTATGAACAGAAATTTTAGGGTGCCTGGATTAAACAAAACACGATACGCAAGTTTCACAGGCGGCTTATCAGGTGGTTGGAGATAATCTGAGGGGGCACATAATACGCTAGATTCATTGTCCCTCTTCCTGTATTCAAGACGATTGGGATCAATAGCGGAGTTCAACATGATTATACGAAGTCTGAAGTTGCTGCTTGGTTTCGTCAATTCACCCCGATCCAGTTCAAACCAGGTCGAACTCAAAGAAAGCCATGCTTAACTATCTTGGGACCATGACAGAGTCATATCACAGACGATATCTTGCGCGAAACATGCTATCCTGCCGAGAGGCCACTTAAGAGATCTGCACTTCGTCTAGGAACCGGCAAGCTTCAACGGCCATGTTTGATGCTGTCTACTCTGATAGTTCACTCAACCACGACTACTTGCGTCATATCACGCTCAATTAATTGACGCCAAGAAACAATAAAAGACCCGTTACACATATCACAGTTACTTAAATTTGGCGGGCTGAGTTAAAAGATCATGAGTGCCTTCTTAGTACCAATAGCTCCCCTGCTCAATACCTACAGAGGGTATCAAACCTCTGACATTGACTCGGAGCATTTCAGTCGTCTCATAAGAAGTATCAGTCGCTGACTAGACATAGCATAGTAACCGCCGAGAATGAACAGACTGAGGCACGCAGAGAATGCAATCAGGACCCAAAAGTATGGCGAAATAATCGCCTGGTCATCTCTCGGAAACCAATTGAAAAAGTCCGTAGAGAATATGGTCTAGAGTCAGTTTAAGTTAGACGCGCAGTAATCCTAGGGGGGGGGGGGGGGGGGGGGGGGGGAGGGGAAACTCACAGCAACGAACATGCTTGGAAGAAAGATCATTGAAAACATTGAAATGTTTTGAATACGCTTTCCATCTCGCTTAGCGTCTAGGGCAATATGCATGTTGGTTTGAGCGTGCCACTGAATGTGATTTTTAATGATCAGTCCCCCGGCATGGAGTTTGATATTTGTGTAGAATCTTACCAATTGGGTTGACATAGACACACCATCCACTCTCATCGTGCAATCGCGGATGTTCTCATCATACTCGTTCACGATGGAGCACAATCTGTTTTTGAACATATGGCCAATCCGAGCTGCTTTGTTTCCCTGGGGAATATTCTGGTGATGTTTCCCATTAGAAACCTCTGACTCCATATCGTAGCGTTGGAGAAGGTCTTCCGCATGCGTGAGCATATCTTTCAACTGAGTCTTCCAGTTGACTAGACCGTTTCGAATCTCTGTGGCCTTGAACCATAGATCAAGTGGTTCGGCATTGTCGGTGGGTAGTGGCGCCTTCTCGTCTCCGTCTTGCGTACTCACAGTAGAAATAAAACTTTCCAAGTCATTCTGAGCCTCTTGAACGAGAACCTTTAGATGCCTCTCGCGCTCTAACTCGGCAAATATGCCTGGGAAAAGCAGAGGATGGTGAATTGCATCTTGGGCAAATCCTAGCCTGTCCAAGATCTGTGTCTCAATCTCAGGCGTGGTTCCGAAAAATATGGCTGAAGTCGATCTACTCTTCAGACAGTGGGTGACTGTGAGTGCTATGTCGTTTGACCAATAGTTCGAAGACCGGCAATGATACACTGAAACGCCACAGCTGTCAGAGGATGATTCAAGCGTTTTCATGGATTTGCCAACCTAGTGCCGGTTGTGGATGGCTTTCATCCCCGAGATCCACTTCACCCGCTGAAAAGACTGCAACATCGCCTCGACTAATAACTCGAGAGATCCCGCTGTGAATCAGAAGTCTCTCGGCAATGACTTGAAAACATTCGTATGAGAACGGGAGATATCGAATACTCTTTTCACGACTTAATGGAGTCTGACTCGTTGCTCTCCGAGCGAAGCTAACAGTGAAGGTCAGACCCCTGCACTTGAAGCGACTGCACGAGGGAAGGTAGATGGAGGACCTACAGCAGGACGATACCATCTGGACTCTGGTCGGCGTTCTGAGTTAACAGAGTTAGTCAAAGTAAGCTTCAGCACGTAAAAGACGCAAGTCTTGCAAGCGAGACTTACCTGTAGGGTCCATTGCTCTAAGTCTCGGTCTGCTAGAGTATAATCTTGAACCTTGGCTCTTAGTCAGCCCTTACGCTTCAAATCATGGGCATCACCTCGCGCACATCTTCGTCTGGAAGTACCCGAAGTACCCTCGCCAATTTCGGTTCGTATTGGAAGACCCTTTTCAGGTCTGTATCGCATCGATGCAACAGCGACCCATCCAGTAGCCAGTCCATAATGCAAAATATAGCGGCTATGATGGAACAAGGTTTGAAATCGGGACAGATTATTGCATAGAGCCTGTCACGAATGATGATCACCCAATGGGTATTTGACTGACCCGGCATCCTCGTTCCTGCAAGAATGGTGCTCTCCAGCTGCTGCCAATTCCCCGCCCTGACAAGCCAGCAGACACATCCGGTTGTTAGCAATCTTACTCCTGCAAGACGATGACCACACAGAATTTGCAAAGCCTTGGATGCCATGTTGGCAAGGCATCTTGCGGTGGCCAGCAGGTGGGGGGTTGAGCTTCATCGAACCCCGCTTCTTGAGCGCTTTAACGTCCCATCGCGCAATGAACGTTGACGCGGTAAATACCAGAGAGAGCTCTGAGAAGTACCGTATGCAAGATTCGCAGACTGAACGCAACCATTCAAGCAGGCTCTGCTGCAGGCTGACTATGGTCCATTCAAGACCCGTGTTGAGAATGACGACCGTCCGGTGGAGCGGGGGTTCCGCCCTACGATTTGAAGCGGCCCGACTAGCGGGACGATGCCGCATTATGCGGCGGTGCCCAACAAAGCCCTGCGCCGGCATTCTGCCTGATTCATAGACGGCAGGACGGCAGGATGCGAGCCATATCCAAGGACCACAAAACCCAATTGTAACAAACGAATAAGGCATCAGGGGTTCCCTCAGACACGACATATAAACGGCGCACGATAAAAGGACTGACCTATCGCACCACGCACCGAAAGCGACCCGGGACAATCTCACACCCCAAGCCAGAAGAGCACATTTTATATCTCATCACTACCTTTCTGCCAAGGTGTCCAGCCAAGATGGTCAAGCAAATCATTGATGGTCGATACGTAGATGAAACCATACTGCAGCAGAAGCTCCGGGAATTCTTCCCAAAAGGCAGTGTCTCAACAATAGTAGGCTAGACTCATCGAATGCCGAAATCCCTGAAAAAACGCTTGTCTCATTTTGGTTTCCAGTATCGACGAGGGAAGTGGCAGATAACAGTTCCCCGCGACCTAACAAAGGCAGGTCTAGATCTTTTCGGGCACGGTCACCTGGACTGACATGGTTTCATTGTCTAGGAAGAAGAGCAGAATATCCATGACGCAATGGGACACTACGCTTCAACTGAAAAAGTTTCACGAGAGTCAGGAACTCGTTAGGGACATATTTTCAAGCATCCCGATAGGTTTTTGCTGTAATGTGGTCAAAAGCACGAAGATGAGGCTGAGACTCTTTCGATTTTAACTTAGAAGGGAAGAAAAGACTTTCCCAATGTTACGAGACCGACGTGTATGTCGTCCAAGCAGCATCACGCCATATAGTAAAATTAGACATTGTTCCATGCCCATAGATAGTTGATGTATATTCAATGGCGCATTACAAGTACAGACCCATGATGTTAGTTCCTGTGAGGTCCAGTGCCAGCATCTGGAAACAGATGATTGCCGAGGCCGGTCCGTTGCCTCGGCGGCTCCTCCGTACGCCCCAAATGGGTCCTTAAGTTCGGATGTGATTGCTTGATGGAATCAAGAGCGTCCGAGGTGAGTGTTACTTTGACTGCTGCTGATTCCTGACACGTCTCTGGCAGGGCCCATGGGACTGCATCAATACAATAAGCTTCACTGCGAGCGCATTGCTCCTCAAGCTTTTGCAGCCGAGAGAAAACCGCATTGCAAGGCGCCCTCTTTCTGGTTGCTGACTCGACAATCAACATTTCCTCCTCGACAAACTGCAAGAGGTCGTGTATGTATTGAGTACAACCACTATGGTTATGCAACCCCTGAAACCACTAGGAAAGAACTTAATGATGGGTTCATTTTCGGATAAAAGACCACTTACCCTTGTGACCTTTGGCTTAATTTGGGCGCCCATGCTGCCAGCGCCACCCAATTCTTGTTGTCGAAGATCGACAATGTCAAAAAAGAGATCTGACATAACATTTTGACCCCATATGGAAGTTGGCGTTTGCCGATAGTCGGTAAATCTTTCAAGCAGATGACATCCACCTAGCATCCACGTTGCGAATTCCACAAAAACGCATCCCAATGTCCAAATATCCCATGATCGAGAGATATGAGCTCCTTCGATATCGCATTCAGGCGGTCTATAGCTGGGCGTACGACCGATTCCTGAGGTGTTTGGTATTCCAGACCGGCTGGCTCTGGTGTGGAAGGCTCCGAGACCAAAGTCAGAAATAACCAATTTTCCCATGTCCTCAGCATGGTTCTTGAACCAAAGGATATTTTCAGGTTTGATATCGCCGTGCCGTCCATATCGAGCCGCGTTTTCCGCGCTGCCCTCGACCCTGCCAGGATAATCGTGGATCCGTGCCAGACCATCGGCCATTCCGGCGGTCTGTCTCGCAACCCATTGAACCAGATGTCGGCTCATGGTAGGTTTCGAATTTACTTCTTCCCAGTACCTTAACAAATCACAATCTGCCCACGGGAATAAAAAGTGGAAAAAGCCCTTTTGACTCCACGTGGTCAAGAGAGATATAAGATGAGGGTGAGAATTATCGCTCTCGAACTTGCGAAGGTTTTGGAGTTCTCGTTGGAAAGCGCTCATATCTGACGACTTAAGCTTTTTCAACGCAAAGAAGCACTTTTAATCTGTCAGTAACGAGACTGTCTGAGGAATTTCAACCCACCCACCTCTGGGTCTGTTTGATCAAAATCATGGTGTCGCGGATGGATTTGAATCTTGAACACCTCGCTGTAGCCGCCGACTCCACCATTTTCATGCGGACTGCACTCTGACATGAGCGGTAGGATGACTCTATCATCAAACTTCCGGTACTGGGCTTCGGTCCCAGAAACTCTCGATAGAATGGGAACACTCAATGTCCATTGCCAGTCATCAAATGATTTCAGGGCATTGTGATTCCATTTCAGGAAACATTTGAGTGGAACGTCGAGAGCATTACGCTTCCGAAGATCAATATTGCCGTTTTCGTCAGAGTTGACTCTTTGCAGCGGCAAGTCTTCGTCGCAAACGCCTGTGACAGGCTTGACAAACCGTCCAATCGACCGGACCTTGTCTATGAGGCAAAGAAGAGCGAAGACCTTACCATAAGATGGCCTATTCTTGTCCTGGTTGCAAATATCATGTGCAAGACGGTCAAGATCATCTGGGTTGTCGTCTTCGAACTCATTATCGAGCTCTTGCCTGACAGTTTCAAAGCATACGATATTCTCCAGGTAGCCAGCCGGAAGATAGCCCTCCGTCACCTCAGGTTGCGGGTGCTTTTGGAAATGACGCCTGAGTAAGGCTTCTAATGCAAGGTCGGCATGAGAGCTCCCCGGGCCAGGGCAAATTGGCCCGGGTGCCTCCTCATTGGCCCTGTTGCGACGGCCTACGCTCGTTTGCTCACTCGCCGCCGATTGGTGCTGCCTGGAAATAGTCTCGAGAACAGGATTGCCACGGATTGCGTCTAAGGACGGATTGGGCTCCTGTCTCGGGACGTCAAAATGTGAATCAATCACTCATTTGTTTCAAAATTAAGTCATTCTTACAATTACAATGCTTGGTAGTGGTGGGCCCAAGTCGTCGCTCAGTGTGCGTGAATGATGGTAAGGCGAGAAGTCTTCTTCTCGCCGCTGAGCCATGATGTCTGCTTCCATGTGACGAAACGGGATCTAGCAGTACTGATACAAGTCGCGTGAATAATACCATGGGTCAGCGTCGGATGTGTCATATGTGTGAGTGAACTGCAGTTAGGTGTGTCAGAGAAGGGTCGGTCTTTTTTGTGACCCCCTCGATACGGCGCGAAAGGATGACTACTTGGGTGCGACGCACGAAGGCAAACAGGCGAAGTCGCCGATTGTTTGCCTTGCGTTGCCCACTGGCGAACCACCGGAGCACAGCCTGATCTACGGACCCTTCTAATTCCAAAGGGAGGCAGGCTGTGCATCGAGCGGGACATCCGCTTGCCCCCAGGAGCAAGACCTCTTGTCGGTGACGAAAATGGCCAGCTGACGGGTCTGCAGGCAGACTGTCATTCCACCGCTTCGCACCAGAAGAATTGGCATTTTCCTT
Source organism: Colletotrichum siamense (assembly GCF_013390195.1). NCBI lineage: Eukaryota > Fungi > Ascomycota > Sordariomycetes > Glomerellales > Glomerellaceae > Colletotrichum > Colletotrichum siamense. The sequence continues at coordinate 1,353,060 of NW_023501020.1, forward strand.
CTACTTGTGGGCCTAACTGCGCACTACTGCAACTGCAGTACAGGTGTGTAGGGCCTGCAGGCGCTATTCGGTCGATGTTGGTAAATTTTCGGGGCGGGTAATGCAGGGGTTTACAGCTGCAAGTCTGGTTGGTTTGAATCAGGCTGCCAGCCTCCTGGGCTGTCGAGGCAAAACAATCGACGGATATGCCCTGTCTTCTGATGGCATTCTAGGTGTCACCTCATGTTACTCACCCCTGCTGTTTGCAATACGCCGGGCCGATGTACAAAAGTTGTGATTGGTGAAAATCGTCGACCCCACTAGCCCCTTGCCAGTCTCTCAAGCCCATTTCATGCCCACGGTGCCCGTCTGCCCTACGCACCTGTGCCCTCCATTTTTTCTCCGTCGTTTGACTGATGCAAATTTGATACCCTTGATTTGAAGAAATGGATAGCAGTTTCACGACAAGCCGCCAGCAGAGTCACCATGCATCCCAGACCACCATATCGGGGAACTCAATTGCCCCAGATCGATTGTCTCAGTACCTGCGGATAGAGTTCCATCAACAGCCCTTCGAGATCGAGTCAAGAAGAAATTCCTACGTGATTCGAGGTCCCCGTAATCTTTCACCGGTATGTGTGTCCTTTACGACTTGTGAGCAATGTGCTGATCTTGGTGGCAATCATGAAGGGAGAACTTCAGAAGCTGCGCACTAAACGCACGTAGATGTACACATGCAAAATGGCTATGACCTGATTGTGGAAGTTCTTGGATTTTTTTGCCCTTGTTTCTGTGCTTTGGTTGGGGAGTTTGGGCGCACAGCAATCTAGCGTATCTAAAAACTGTTGGGAATGCCTCTAGTCTTTTGCGCCGGTCAATGTTCAAACTCGATTATGAACATCCATTAGTACATCAACGTCTCTTACTCAGAGGACGTTGCTTGCCAAACATGTAGTTAGCGGTGTATGATTTCATTTGTTGAATTCGAATTCTAGGAAACAACTAACCAGCAATGCTGGTACCCGAACTACTCTTTGCAAGATTTATGATTAAGCACGATAAATGCCGGCACAGCACTGTTCTATTAGCACGAAGCCTGCATTACTTTCGGGAATTCCACAACAGTCTCGTAAGGATGATTGTGTTAAATGATCATGAGACCCTCTTCATGGTAGTTCGGAGGGAGTTTTCAAGACCAAACAACATCAAAATACATGCCAGGTGAATACATAAACAGTTTCGGCCAATGTTTTGACGGTATGATGACGAAATACCGTCATTTGGCGAGTTAAGCTTTCCTAAACTCGAATTCCGTGTCAGGATGCTGCAAACCTTTGACTGGAATTGACATGAGGCAAGAGTGATCAAAGACTCCTTGAAATTAATCTGACCTATCTTTCGCTCCTTTCCAACAGCCGCACTCGTTTTCTCCTGTCCTCCGTACCATCATCCTCATCCTCGTCCAAACTCTTTTTCTGTCTCTCGTGTGGGTTGGCACTATGTGTTGCAGCATTGCTTGCTCGCACGCGGTCGTTTTCTACACTTGGTGGCTTTCTTAAAGTATCGAATGCAGCCGCAGACATGTCCGATACGAGCTTCGGGGTATTCTCTAATGGGCTCACTGGTCGGGGGCGATTTTCATCGAATTTGCTTTCACTGTCCAATGTAGACAGTGGCTTGTCGACATCGGCGGCGTCGGTCCTATTGCGTGGCTTGGGACAGCCTTGAAATGCGTATACACTGTCGTCCTCGCACAAGATGGCCATTTTTTGCAGCTTGCTCACTACCGCATCGCATTTATCTCGTTGGCCGGGAGAGATACAAATCATGTGGTGTAAGATATACGTGAGTAGGCTATGGAAGAATAATGAGCAGTCTGGATGGTTGTGCAGGCTTTCAATAAGCTGAAATTCCAGGTCAGTACCGCCTGTTCATTAAAAACATTACAAAGAGTTCAGATGACTCACCGTCGTCACCGAAGGTTTCAACACGGCCCCGGAACCTTTCCCTTGCTCATATATAATATCGAAGAATGTGTCCACTGGAAATTTGTGGTCTGGATCGTGGCTGTCTTGAGCGCGTTCGACTGAAAAATTGTCAACACCTTCCCAGCCCTTGAAATACCACACAACGAACTCCAGCAAAAGCATGCCCAGAGTCCAAATGTCATAGGCTTGAGACACGCTGGAGTGGACGTCGACCTCGGGTGCCTTGTAAGTCAAAGAAAACTTCTCCATGCCCTGAAACTTAACTATTTGACTTGATAGACCACGGTGGTATCTAGTCAAACCAAAATCTGAAATTCTCAAGTGACCTCCGCCAAAGAATTCACGCTCTGGCGGATCATCACAGAACCACAACACATTTTCTGGCTTTAGATCTCCATGCCGTCCAAAGTCTTCAGCGCCCATGAGGTTTGCGCCTGCGTCCTTGGGTGGATGTTGAATCAATTGAAGCCCTGACGCAATTCCGCATGCCTGTTGGGCCAACCACACAACAAGCTTATGGACTCTCTGGGGGGTATTGTATCGCTGCCACAATTCACGCAGGTTGCCATCAGCCCATGGAAACATAAAATAGTAATGCTCCCTGTAATGGTAGCTTGCTAGAAGTTTGACCACGTGCGGATGATCTTGACGATTGAACTTCTCAAATGCGATGAGCTCTTGGTCGAACTCTTGCTTGTCTTTGCTATGCATCTTCTTAATCGCAAAAGCAGGATTTGCTATCTAGATCTTGCAGTTAGCAAATCTTCAAAGTTGGGATACCACCAGTGGTAAAAGAGGGGCATCTAACAGTATCGTAGTTATGATGAGCCGCATGGATCTTTCTGCGAAAAACGTCGCCGACGCCTCCGAATACAGTGTCCAGCGGCGAACTCTCAAATTCCACAAAAGGAAGAACTATTTTCGACTCGAAAGAGTAGAATATAGGCTCGGTGGCGCTCATGTCGAAGAATGGCGATAGGAATATCCACTGCTCCTTGGCGAACGCAAGCAACTTTGGTTTCGGCCACTTGCGACTTCCTTCAAATTCCACGAGCCCACCATCGGCAGCTCTGTAGCAAAAATGCCACGGTGACTCCCGTTGCAATTCTAGTGGAAGATGTAAATCATGGAGACCTTCGGCTATTAGATCCGGTAGAGCGTTTAAGTGCTCGATTCGAACCAGGGTGGCAAACAATTTCTTTCTTGTTGTTGTTGTCTGATTACCTCCAACCTCTGTTGCATCGCATACGTGGTTTGCGTACTTATGTATTGCGTCAACGGGAAGTCCTAGCTGCTTCTTCAACTCTCGACGGACGTTTGGCCTCGATATAATCCTGTGGAGATCGTCTAGAGGAAGGAATTCCTTGCTCTCATCTGGTGGCGGTGACACAAGCTTTTCGTCAATCTGCTCCCAAATACCCCCAAAGACGCTCTCATCGTCAGACGCATCATCCGGTCTCAGAAACGTGGAAAGAAATCTCGGATCATCCGATATTGGGGTGGAGTGGTTGGTGTGAGCCTCGATTGTGTGCAAATCCGAGGGCGGTACTTTGTCTCCTTGTTGTGACGAGGACGATTTGGCGAAGGAGAAAGAAACACTGTCCAGTTCGTCGCGAGGACTTCTGGCTACTGATTCTTCTTTCGAGGCTCTCAGGTTGACCGAATGCCCACCAGAAATATTTTGCGTGTCTCCCTCTTGGTCAAGATCGATGCTCAGCGTTTGGAAACACAATACCCTCAGGTGACCAGCAATGTGCTTAGATAATTTAGCTCTTCTCGCAGATGATGCTAAGTCTCGGTCAACGACTCTGTCTGCACGAAACTCCGGGTTTATTTCGGTCGTGCCGTCCAAGAAACTCTCAGAAAACCTGACTTTTCGCTTCGGTTTTACCACCGTTGTATTTTCGAGGTCATGCCGACCTGACTTCGAGTCGTCTACTATGGCGTCGCCAGTATCCTGATTTGTGACAGACATGTCCACAGGCATTTTGCAAAGTAGGCATGTAGTATCTGTGTCTCCAGAAATGGATTCGTCGGGTCTTCTTCTAGTACGGCCTTCAGATGAGTGATGGATCCGGTGCATCCAATCTATGCCATGTTCACTCTCCATATGCTTTCGCCATAGAGAGTACTTTGAAAACCCAACAGGTGGATTTGCGCATTCCTCTGCAATGCAAACAAAAACGTCGAGGTCTTCGTCTACATGTTTCCTATGCTATGAATTAACTCAAATTCTTTCTCGATGGGAACTTTGATTTTATGTTGAAGAGACTTTCGGTAGAATTGATGAAAAGGTAGTGGAGGGCGGATGTCAAATAATACATGAGGAATAGCGTAAAGTGCGAGCTTACCTCCACCATTTCTCATCCTTGAGGTCCTTGTATACATACATCTTGCCACAAAACTGACATTGCAGCTTCCTCTCGGCATTCATTTCGCTGAGACCTTCGTCGAGAGACGGGGGCTTCGGATATTCCACTTCAACTTCGCCTGCCCATGATGATACCGTGCTAACAGGCCTTTGCGGGCTTGCAGTTTGTTTCTGTCGCTCAAGGCCCTGAAGTCGCTTAAAGTCTTCGCTGATGAATGTGGAAGGGTGCGTTGATGGCGGATTCGAGAACGGCGTACCCGCATTCAATCCTGCAGGATTCGACGATGAGCGTGACGCCCGGGTTTGATTCTCTTTCTTATTTCGGTCCAATTTTCCCTCGTACACTGTCTGCCGGTTCAGCCTGTATGAAATCCGTTGCTTTCGGTAAACCAATGACCTTCCTAACTGGTGTTTAAGCAAGTCATTGGCATGCGGATACTTGAAGAATATGATGGCATTAGCGAGCATTTCATATCTCAAGAAGCTTGCCTTTCCGTTCTCTGCGAATGCTTGGATCCGCCCCGGTAAGCTTCGTCGCGATGACCTTTCTATCATACTGGCAAGCCGGTCCAGTCTCTCCAACGCTCCAGAAATACCATGGAAAGTCCCTTCAAGATGTTTGAGCTTGGAAAGAAGGTCTGAGCCCGGAGGAACAGTCTCATTTGATGTTTCTGTCGCCGTACCAGATTTTGCACCGCCGGGTCCAACTCCGGATTCCAGATGCAGCCGCAGTGCTATGCAAGATCAGTCTCTTTTATCACACCGTTGTCTCCCTCCAAGAATAGAGTCTCAAATCGTTTTCATGGGGCAGCTTACCGGTTTTCAAATTCTTGACAATCAGATCAATCAAAATGAGAATCATTCTTTGTGGTTCCCCATGTCCACGCAGTCGAACATCGAGCCGCATAAATGGCTCTGCGAATACTCCGGAGTTGTTTGCCCACGCCCAAAAGCGCTGCTGAAGGTCTTTCAGGGCCAAAGCCCCCGAAACAATTTCCTCTCGAGCTATCTCAAACTGATCGTCGCACGCAATGGCCGCTGAATAAATCGGAAATTCCAATTCATCCATACTGACGTGCCCCGCGGCGAAGACGGAAAGGACATAGGCGTATGTAGCAAGAAGCAGGACAACGGCAATCCTCGGTGCTCCCCAAGAGGCAGGTCGTCGGCTTTCGTGTTTGTCGCTCTGAAGACACGAGAGATCGAGGAAAGCTGAGGTGCGGGACATCTCACCCGGGAGGGGTTCCTTGGTCACACATGTGTGCGTCTTCTTCCCGCCCGCCCAGGCCCCTTGAGATTCTATTGGCTTACCCTCTGTGTAGCCCCTCAAGTTGTCTTGGCACGGTACGGTGTGATGATACATACATACATGTACGTACAACCGCACACGCATGCTGACAAGTTGCTAAGCACCTCGCTACCGATATGTACTGGGCCATGTTTTTCTGCTGCTCCTGAAAAATTTCAAGCTCCTTTCCTCTCGCGTAAGCAAGTCGCCGCAGCTTTACCACGCACATCACACCACATCCCACCGAAGCATCCTTTCTTCGTACTTTCCTCAGCGTGCAAAGATATCCAAACATATAATGACACAAGATGGATTGGTCAAATAATCCAGTATCAAGTATTCTTGGCCGACTACAAAGATGCATCGGCGGCATTGTGTCAAGTATGGCTTGGGACAATCTCACCCCAGAAGACACGCACACTCGCAACGACATAGAACTCCTTTGCGTCGATGCAAGTCTTTTCGAATTGGACTCAAAAGGCACTGAGAATCTATCAGACGGAGAGACTTTGCGCTCATTCCGGGAATGGGTCGATGACAGCATCAAATTGGCAGATTCGGGCAAGCTAAACGAAGTGGATTGTAGAAAGGGCCAGAGACTATTGGAATCTATACAATGTGGCACTGCCCTTGATCGAGAGAATATCACGTCACTACAATACGGTTCTGCGGACAAGCCCAGATTGAAGCGCACCCATCATGTGTCGACCTTACTGCGGGACGCTTCAAGGAGCCTCTTCCATGCACTAGTCTACAGCTCTTGTTGCTGTGGAAGTCACATCGCCAGATTACACCTCAACGGCTTCGACATCACTGATGATAAAGCTGTAGGGCCGCGATTTGTTTTCTTCCTATCTTCAAGTCCAGATTCTCGACGTTGCCATTGGCAGGAAACCTCATTCAACATTCATACGTACGTCCACAAGATCTCAGTCGGCAATTGCAACTAACATGTAGTCTGCTTAGAGAAATAACCCCGTTGTCCAAGCAACACCATGAAAAAACACTATGCTTATTACTGCAAGAGTGTCGGATTCTTGGCGAGCCGTTAACAATGACATTACGTCGGGCCGCTGACGAAACACCAAGAATCATTGGTAAACGAGTCAGTGCCGTTTGTAGACAAGACCTTCCCGATAAGAGTCTTGGAGAACTCGTCGACCAGGATGAGCTCATCAACTGCCGATGGGGTGGCAAGTTTCCAGAAGCTTCGAAAGCTGCTCTCTGTCTGAACCTATCACTTGCATTGATACACCTGTCCGCCAGCGAATGGGTATCTCACCGCTGGGACATCGACAATATCTTCCTCGCATGTGACTCGCGCCAACAGAATCTCACGACATGGGATACAGACCAACCGTATCTATCAAGAAGGCTGAACATCGAACCGAGTTCAGATAGACTGGAGGATGAATGCGAAGCCTTTTTCAGCCCAGCCAAATCCCGCTTGCTTTCATTCGCTCAGGTGGTGATGGAAATCTACGTCGGGGAGCGCTTCGCCAAAAGCGCAAATTCGAAGGGGGAGAGATCTCGACTTCTCAGGAAACTTGTAACAGATGAAAACGTACAAAGATCGGTGCCGAAATCTGTACGAGAGGTCATTCAGTCATGCATTGACTTTGTAAGCCAGGGCGAATGGGACGAACAGCCGGACGATGATTGGCTCTTTACTGAAATCGTCTTAAAGCTGGACAATACCTTACGATTATACGCTCCACCTCCATCAAGACCACGCATAATTGAGGATAGCACCAACACCAAGACGCAAAAGCGAAAATCCAGAGGGGTTGATTTAGAATTGCGTTGCGACGAGGAACCAAAACGGTTAGTCGGCTACTCACTCTCACCGCTAGGACATTACTTTCTAACCTTTGTAGATTAAAACGCTCTCGTGGTGCCGACTGGTTTAAAATGTTCGAAGGAATTAAGGAAGTTCTTGGTGAGAGCATTGGCGACGATAATCACCCAAGGGCCAAGGTCGCTATTCTCGATACAGGGCTGACCGCGGAGGCGGCCGCCAAGTTTGACCAACCCGAGTCGAATTATCGTGACTTCACAGCCGAGCCAAAAGAAGTCATGAACGACAGTACAGGTCACGGTACATCTGTATTTGAACTCGTTTGCAGAGTCTGCGAGACTGCAGATATTTTTGTCGCTAGGGTCTGGGAAGGAAGCAGTGCAACTGCTGACACAGTCCAGTCCTCAATCAAAGTATGTGCCTATATGTACCTACTTTCCGTATCGTCCCTTGTTTTGGGATTACTGACTGATACGACGGCTTATAGGCTTTGGAATGGGCAATGAAGAATAACGTTGACATCATTTGCATGGCCTCCGGTTTCCACTCTGAACCGCCTGAACTACGCGAGGCGATGTTGAAGGTCTTCGCGGCCAATATACTAGTTTTTGCAGCAGCTTCAAATCACGGCAATAGCAGGAGGGTCAGCTTTCCAGCTCGGTGGGATGATCTTGTGTTCTGCATGTTTTCCACAAACAGCGACGCAAAGAATTCCCGGTCCATTAATCCAGCAGGACTCGGCAATGATGATTTTGCCATATTTGGAGAAAACATACGACTTTATTCAGGGCAGATCGATTCTGGCACGTCCTACGCGACGGCAATTGCTTGCGGTTTTGCCGCTCGTCTTCTGGATTTCTCAAGACAGGAAGAGGTTGTCAAAGAGAGGTTTGGGAAGTTTGGTGATAGGATCAAAGAGAAGAGAATTCTAACAAGGGTCTTTCGAGATATCAGTAGTCAAGATGAAGGATATCGGTGCATTGTGCCCTGGAGCCTGCTTCCAGAGGAGCTACAAGGGCAATTTGATGGCTTCACAGATGAGGAGATAAGAGATGCTAGGGAAAGAATCTGCATCAGGATTTCGCGGTGCGCCGGAATGCTTTAGCTGTAGCAAGCTGATGAGTCAATGTATACCCTAGGAATCCTTCTCTTAAGTCCTGGTATGTTCCTACATTCCGTCCCTAGCAACTATTAGATACATCTCTTCCTCCGTTTCTGGCAATTCCACTTTGAATGTATCGAAAGCACGTATCTCCAAGTTCTCTGCAACGTCATTGATGTTGGGCGCTGAGTTCTCGGAGCCAAATGTTGCGCCATCAGTGTAAGTCTTATGCTCAAACTCGGAGCGAAAGGCAGTCTTTGAAAGCTCAGTAAGGCGGACCGCCCAAATGAAGTCATTTGCGTGACGAGCAGATATCGTTCTTCGATTAGTTTGAGAAACACCCATATTTATCTCTGCCCCAACAACATCCACCATGTTCCTTAGTGACACATGTTAATGAGCTTTCTTATTTAGATCACTTTGCTTTTCACTCACATTCCAGGATTAAGTTCGGTTGATTTCCCGCTGGAGGTGGTTTGCTCACGGGCGCAACCTCGAGCGATCATGAGACCTGAGATCATGAAGAGCTTGCAGAATCCAAAGGTCTTTACACGTTCAATGTGCTCCGCAACTTGTGGTGACTTGAGGCAATGCTTGATGTAGTTTCTCGTCGGCCGAATAATCTGAGTGTCTAGTTGATCGAACTGCCAGCTGTCTTCCACAGTGTTTTGGAATTGGGCCCCAAGGCCGGCCTGGACAGTCAGGCCTGCTGCTGCTGCTATGGGAACATTGGCTTTTGCCCCAGCCTGGAGACCTCTGTCCGTAGCGGTCCCCCAATGGAAGTCGGTTGCGGTTGTCTGCTCAATGCGCATGTCCCTTGGAAATGGGACCTGCCCCTCGGAGTTTATGACCTGGTCCAACTGCTTCAGACTTGGGACAAGATGGCCGAGGAGGAGACTTCCGGTTGCCTCCCCCCGTGCCATTCCTGGTTGAGTATACTCAGGCGCCAGGAAGTGGGAATGTCGTAGAACGAACCAGCATTTATCCATAATTGTTGAGGATAATGCTGTATGGAGTGATAACTAATTGATGCAATCCAAACTTCACGGGAAAGATAAGCAGGGGCTGGAGGAAATTGGAAAGGTTGGAAAGCGTTGCGCCGCTTCTACAGTTGATGTCAATCTTTTGGTAAGTTCCTTCCACAGCAATTTGCGACCCAGACTGCGCCTCTGGCGCACCATCCCAGTTCCCAATCCCCTCCATGTTGGCGCCACTGACAGCGCTTGTGGGTTGCTGGCAAACGCTTAGCGGGCTGCACTGCACGTACAGGGGCCCCCTCACTCAGCCTTTTTGCGCGAATAATTACTTAGGTTGGCATACATGAGAACACCAAGCACCGGTAGGTCCCCACAAATGGGCTACCGATGACAGCCACACAGGCATCCTTCAACATCCATTCGTTTTGTTCCTTGGTTGGAAGCCGTGGTCGTCCGCTACTTTTGCTTCAGGAAGACCAAATGAAATCTGACCAACATTGGATGCTACTGGTTACTTGATCAACAAAAGATATCCGAGATGTCGCCTTTGATCTCGCACAAATCATGTATTGACCTTCTCTCAATTTGATTGTGCCGATCTAGACGTGTAAGGCAAATGCGTGATACTAGTAGGCACATGCATATGCATCCTGCACTCATCCGGTGTCGCCGTGTATTGACCTAAGAGGCGAAAATCGGCCAATTGAAGATGAACACGTATCTTCCAATTCTCCCTGCAATGACCTGTTCCGGAAGCAGGCTCTCAAACTTGACATGCAAGATTCCGTTGGCTGGATAACGTGTTACACTCAGTGAAATGCGGGAGAGAGAGATTTGTTGAACCTGACGATGCGAGCCGACTGCGACCAAATTAAATTGGGAATAGTTGTGGGCTGAAAGACGGGACTTTTGCGACGAAGGAATTCACGTCTACTGAGAGCCATTAGGAAGCTCAAGTCACTCGAAAGGCTAGCAAACGACTTGTCTTGAGTGCTACTACGTGATCTCACGCCCACCCTTTTACACCACTGTTCATTTCATGATGGAATGGCCTTCCAGAGTGTGGGAATTCAGAGGGCACGACCTCGACCTTTTTGAATACGAAGAGCGACCCATCAAGGTCTTGACTGTGCAATTGGACGACCTGTTAGACCCGACTGTGAGTTTTTGAACAAGCCTCAGGCTTGACAAACGACTAAGATAGAAGGTCCCGGTGGCGTTAGTTGAAGAGGAGTTGACCTCGGAGGCTGAATGGTCCTCGTGGCTCCAAAGCGCAGTTGGTTCTATGGCCAGATTCACGTGGTGACTGATCAGTACACTAATGAACGAACAGGAATCAATCTTTAGGAGCAAAGAACTTGGTACACTCCAGATCATGTGAGTCCAAGGCCGTCCACTTGGCGTGATGCTTAATCCCACTTTGAATTGATACACGTCTTCACCTAGGAAATAGTTTGAAATTTCGTTGACTGAGACGATACTAATAGCATTTTCCGACGAGCCACGAGTGCCGTCTTTGGTTATCAGCCAGGGATTCATCAAGTTCCGGTCACGAAACAAACCCTAGAACGGATAGCTAAATCGTTTCACATCCACCAAAGTCTAGGACGAACAATCAATCGCCAGAATGCAGATTTTGTACATTGTCTTCATCTAGGGAATGAAATTGAAGCTGACAGGCTGTGTAAGAACAAAAGTTTCACTGTTAAGCTTGTTGTGCTGGAAATTCAACTGACTCGTCAAAGCTTATACCTACCGTACAAGTGCTATATTTCCAGATGACATCGCAGTCTCTGTGACCCACGAGCCGAAGTCACGATCAACGATGGCCATTTTCTTTGGTATCACCCTTCCTCAAGAATGTTTACTTCTTTATCGCATGAGGGATTCCATCCAGGACCTATGTCACCCCCTCGCACTTGTGGGAGCAGCTTGTGAGCTTGAGCATGACAGGTCAATAAAACGCGAGGTCCGTCCCTTGGAGTCACAATACATGGAGCGACAAGACTTTGTTGCTCAAATTGCGAATGACAATTTGGCAGCAGCAATGCAGAAAGAACAGGTAGCGGACCTGCTCACCTTGCATTTGAAATGCAGCTTTCTGATTGTGAATCTGGAAGCGTCTAAGCGTCAAATGAACAGAATCATAGAGCACTTGATAGAGCTGCGAGCCAGCGACACAATGACAGATGTTCTAAGGAAGAAAGGCCTCTTTTGGAATGGAGCCTGTGGAGATTCGGGGCGTGACAACGACTCTATCATACCGAAACTTCACACTGAAAAAAGGTTATACCAACGTCTCGTTCAAATATCGGACGAATTTGACTATAAGATTGACAATTGTCGACAATCAATGGAAGATACGATGGTAACCACACAATTGGTAAGACGGCGACATACGGATACTAAGGAAGGCCGATCTAATCATCATAACCAGATGGTTAGCCGCGCTGCCCTCGACGACACTCGAGTAACTACTGAGTTGTCGGTCGCAATGAAGGAAGACAGCTCGCAAATGCGGTCGATAGCATTCTTAACCATGATCTACCTACCGCTGACGAGTGTAGCAGTAAGTAAATTCCTCATACGAGAAGCCGACTGTTAATCCCCAATAGACCGTCTTCTCGATGAACGTCTTCAATTGGGAGGCAGAGGGCGAAGATTCCATTATCAACAAACACTTTTGGCTATACCTTGGGGTGGCTGGAGGGGTCACGGCTCTTACTTTGGGCATATGGACGCTCTACACGGTGGGCAAGAAAGGATTGTGTTGGGGAAAACATCCAAGGGACTCCAAGACCGAATCCAGGATGAATGCCACGGGTAGCGGACGCTCCACTGTATGAGCATGACCGCGAGCTCCATGGTTCAGATTTTATGGTGTGCATGGGCTTTTTTGAAACCAACCTCGATATCCTTCTGTTCAAAAGATTTTACACAAACCCTATACAGCAGCGGACACAGGCAATGCAAATGCTAGACCTTCCTGTTTGCATGAAGATAAGTAATAAAGTCATTAGGCGAAGGATTGACCGGATTGCTCCCGATTAATGCTGTTATCCTGCTTCATCCCGTCTACTGAGTAGACTGTTAACCTTCCTCTACGTGCTCACCTTAGTCGAAAGGTTTTCTTAACGCGACACCTGCATCCAATGAACTTTTTATGTCCGGGCGTGGGCTGATAGATCCAAGGCGTAAGAGCCACGTTTGGTCCATCATTAAGCTTTTGATAGCTCTCGCACCAAGAGAAAGCTTTCTCACAATCCGGGGAAGGCTTGATCCAATTTGCAATCCAGGCGCATCGAAATTTGGAAGCGCGCCGACCCAAGCCACCACCCAAACGGCGGCTTGCGAGGGTTTATCTGACTCTCCTATATCTTTCCTTCTGGCGTTTTTCGGACTTTCGTATTGCAGGCCACTTTTCAACTATCGGTTTATCGCATTCTGGATCACTGGCCGCCAACAACCAATGCTCCAAAGGCCCTTAACAACCAAAACCCGCAAAGAAAACTACTCGACAACATCGTTACCCAAGGGAGCTTCATCTAAAGACAAAATTATCATGATGTGTTGTCAAGGCAATTGAAGTTCTAAATCATGTCTCAAGACTATTGATGAAAGTCAAAGACAATGTCTTGCTGCCGGTGCGGCCCCACTCTGGGGTTAAGAGGCTCTCGCCCGATTTCGACCCCTTGCTTCCAGGATAGCCAGGATGGCCAACCCAGACGCCACCTATGTGGAAATTTCGTACCACGGACGGACTCTGTACTTTTTGAATTTGAGTCAAAATGGGAATCACCATCGTGAGACAGCCTTCGCGTGGCCAAAGCTAGGAAACGTTACAAGGCAAGGGCTGTAGCGCAGAAACCAAAGCCACGAGCAAGATTTACAACATTTAATGGCTGATTATCTACATGAACAGCTGAAAAAGTTGATATCTAAAGCCTGTGGCGTTGCTTCGGAGACTACGTCCTTAGACCATAGGTCGAGGAAGCGAAGTCTGTAAGGGATGATAAGGCTAAATTTTACTTTCCCGTGTTTCTGCCCGAAGTTGGTGTAGGTCTTACATGTCGATTCAATGATTGCCCGCACAGCTGATAATGATCTTCGCGATCATGCAGAGCTGAACTGACTGCCGAAAGTCAAATTTCCGTGCTGACGGGCTGGGCCTGGGCCAGGCACAGGATCGTTCGAGGTGTTTTGGTCTGACACAAGTCCTTGAAGCGCACCATCGCACTTGTCGTCAGTAAGCTTAAGTTATCCAATACACCTTTGTTGGACATAAAAGATGTCTGTTCTCGAAAGTTTTGCATTTGTCTTTTCTCAACTCTCACAAAGCATCAACCTGATCTCTTCCGATCCTTGTCCACTCTTTTCCGTCACCTTTCGAGGTACAGTCATTCTTTACTCACATCGTCACTCGTTTCAACATGCGTTCAACCTTCGCTATTGCCTTTTTGGCTCCAGCCATCTTGGCTCAGTCCAATGTTTTGCCTGGACATGGAACAACTTCTGCAGGGTGGAACACCACCATCATTCCTGGTCCTACCGGGGTCATTTCTTCGACTGTTCCCATTCATACTGGGACCGAGGTTACAGTCACAACTACGGCTGCGAACTCCACCGGCATCTGGGTGACTGTTCCTCCCTCCACTATCACGGCGACGTATACGGCCACTTACACCCACACTATCACCTCCTGCCCACCTGGAGTCAAGCCATGCCATAGCGGTGCTGTCACGACGTTCCTCACAACCATCACTACAACCTACTGTCCCGAGACTCCCGTTCCCACCCCTTGCCCTGGCGGCAAATGCCATCATTCTCCTCCACCTCCCCCTTTCCCTCCTTGCACCGGCAAGCACTGTGACAACCCGTTCGTCTGCTACGGAGACCACTGTGCCTACGACAAGCCATGCGACGGCGGAGACTGCAGCCGCTGCCTCCTCTGTGCCGACGGAAAATGCCAGCCGAACCAGTGCAGCGGCAACGACTGCGGCAAGATCATCATCTGCAAGGGCGACTCTTGCCGATACCACAAGTGCCAAGGCGACAACTGCAACAAGGACAAGATTGTCTGCCACGGCGATAAGTGCAAGTCCGAGAAGTGCCACGGTGACGGGTGCAACAAGAAGTACGTCTGCAAAGACGGCAACTGCAAGCACGAGTCCTGCCCTCCCGAAGACAACAACAAACACTACGACTGTCCCGGCGACGAGTGCAAGCCCGTCGAGGAGTGCAAGGGCGACCACTGCCCCAAGCCTCAGCCGCCCGTCAAGCCGCCCCAGCAGCCTTCCGGCACCCCGCCCACGCAGCCACCGGCGAGCCCTTCTGTTCAGCCCCCGGCCCATCCATCCAAGTCCGGGGATGTCCCGCCTCAGGGTCCTGAGCAAACTCCCGTCAGCCCTCCGGAGCATACTCCTGTGAAGCCTCCTCAGGAGACATCGCCGGAGCCTTCCCAGCCTTCTGGCAACCATCCCGAGCAGCCCTCTCACACACCTGGGTCTCCTACAAAGCCATCTGAGACCCAGCATCCCACCCACCCTGTCGTCGTTGCTGGATCCAGCAGGTCGGCTTCCGGGATTGCCTTCGTGGGTCTCGCTCTTGGTGTTGCAGGAGGGCTTGTCTTCCTCTAAGTGTAGGACAGGATTTGTGTAATGTGGAATGTAGTGAAGGCTTTTGTTTCTCTATTTTTCTTCTTACTGGTTGCCAGGGGCTAGGCCTCGCTGGTCTCTGTGCGGCCAGCTTGTATATCACAAACTTTTGTACGTAGAAAAAGGAGGACCCTGTAATCGTAGTGAAACATAATGATCAAGGATGAATATGTCAGTAGAGAGAATAGAATGTTCATCTTCTCATCGACAGAGTAGCATAACCAACCTGAACTGTGCAAACAAAGACAAAATTCCTCGTCGTGACATTCCGTGTGGTGTCCATTGTGCGTCTATCAATCTGGTTACAGGTCCTAATCCCAAGTCTCCTTCGCGCAACATCTTGAACACTTCCAGCTCAGTCAAGGAGAGCAGCCTTCGCAATGTCTACCTCCTCCGCGGTACCGCAGATCAACCCAGCTCTTCCATCACAGTCAACCGAGACCCTATCCAGTAAGGGCTTTCCATCTGACGGGTCGATCGCCTTTCCACCAGCGACCTCCATGATCAGGGCGATCGGGTAGAGCTCATACAGGAACCGCAATTTCGGCAACGTTCCCGGAGTCACCGGCATAACATATACACCGTGCCCTTTGACAAGCGCATGCACAATATCCGGGACAAGACCGCCGCAGTATCTCAGCGTATACTTCTTCTGGATGAACCGTGTGATGAGAGCACCGTATCTCTCATCATCCGCCGCATGGCGCAGGTTGGCTGGCGCGAAGTAGCGAGTCTTGAAAGGACCCTCTGCCAGCTTGACAACTGTGCGAATAATCTCGCAGTCCTCCACACCGTTCTGGCCGAAGCCGATCTCGAAGCACGTGGCCTCAGCACCCGGTATGCGGAGCGCAACTATGGCCGTAGTCCGGGGCCCAATGACGCCCATCACGGCAGCAATCTGCTTCTCCCGTGGTGACTGTCCGACCGCAGTGCGTCCGTCCCAGATTCCGACGATTGTTCCGACAGTCCAGTTCGGTGCAATGATAGAGCTACCATCCAGTGGGTCGAAAGCAACGGTGTATTTTTCCGAAGACGCCGGGGTGTCGTCGGCATTGCCGTTCGTTAATGTCCTCGCTGGCTTCTCCACCGGATCCTCTTCACTGCTTGCGGTATGTATCGTCGGGCATTCAGCAATCGCGGCGCGCATGACATTCTCGGAAGCGACATCGACGTTCAGCTGGTCGTCGCCGAAAGCATTCGCGGTTCCTGCCAATGAGACATGTTGCGAGGCATGAAGCGTCTTGGCAATGTCTGAAACAGCTCCCAAAATCGCTGGGATTACTTCGTCGCGAAGAGACTTGCGTTCTTCCTGGGGAATGACGCTCTGGAGCTGTTGTACGAGTGCTACTGACGGGGCCATGGTGAGAGATGCAATGTGCAAAGTGAGGATGACCGGAAATTGTTGAGTCAGGGCGGGCCTGAGCTATTTTAGCATGAGAAAGGTGGTTGAGAGATTTTCGATGTTTGCGGATTGGATAGCAAATGCCCCATAAAACTGTCTGACAGTGCTTTAGATCCACCAGTCAGAGGCCTGTCATCTTCTCTTTTGGAACTCTATCTAACGTTTATCCCACGTGGAGGTCGATCTCACCGGCAGGGGATACCTAGCAGTATGTGTGCAACAGCTATTTTTGTCGACTTCCGAGCACTCAAGTTTGTACAGGAAGGCTATCAATCATTTGATGAGATTGCCAACGTCTATATAAGTTAACTATGAACAGACCTTGACTACCTTGACTACCTTGACTGATGATCTTATCTTAAGGTCTACCCCTCCATGTGGGGGTCGTGGCTGGACGAGCAATGGCCCCAATTCGACTCATGCCTGCGAGCTTGCTTCGCTTTCATCTCTGCCGTTGCGCTTAATCCCATCATAAAATCGCCTTTCCTCAAAGACACGTATATCATCGTCGAAGTTGACCCTTCCAAGCTTTCTAGCCTTCAATATCTTTCTTCTTACCCTCATCACATCGTACTCAGTGTTTCGGGTCAACCACCAGGTCCACAAATTACCCACAAAAGACGCGATTGTCGTCGCGGCCGCGATCGCAAAGCTTGTCTTGTACCCGTTGTATGCAAACCTGGATTGGAATAGCTGCGGGCCGATGACACCACCAAGCTGTGCAATGCCCGACTGCAACCCCAAAGTGAACGCGGTGCCTGTTGACCCGGACAGTGTGGCTGATCTCCATGCCCAGAAAGGAATGAAGTATGACTGATAGAAGAGCGTGCCGAGGATGCAGCTTATGTAGATTCCGTAACGGTTGGTAATTGTGAAGAAGAGGACGAAGCATACAACCATGCCTGACATGATGATCCTGGATTTGCGTTAGCTCTGATATCCTGGAAGTGATCCGGGGGATACGAACATGATAAGTGCGGGTCGGACGATGTAGGCCTTCGACATGAACCAGGCTGAGAAAATGAGACCAAGGATGGCAGCTGCAGCTGGTGGAATGTTGAGCAACTGGTTCTTCGGCAGACCCACGAACCCCAGGTTGGTGACAATCGTCGGCAAATACCACGTCAGCGCATATCCGCCAATGTTGATCAAAGTTTGTGATAACATGAAAGACCAAATGAGTGGGGTCTTCAGCACCGCAAAGATCTCCTTTTTGGAGAAGTCTGGATCGTTGGTGAGCGGTGCGTTCTCTGGCAGTCGAGCCTCGATGAACTCTTGCTCGCGTTTGGTAAACCATCGGTCGCTTCGGGGAGACTTTGGGTAATCGGGTAAGTACCAGAACACAGCGCCTGAGAAAACGATCGTCGCTAGCCCTTCGAGTAGATATACCCATCTCCAGGCGCTGAGACCACCGATGCCGTTCATGTAGCTGATGCCATAACAGAGCAGAGACCCGATGATGCCTGCAAGGTTCGAGGTCGCGAAGAACCAAGTCACGGGCTTGCCGATTTCATCGGTGCGGTACCAGCTGGATAGCTGGGCCATGACTCCTGGAAACATGCCCGCCTCGAACATTCTGTCGCACCAAGTCAGTCTATGTTGAGCAAGTCATACTCAAGGGGGCCGGTGCCTACCCTAGTAAGAAGCGCATCGCATAAAGCTGGTGCCGATTCTGTGCCGCGGCATGGCATGCGGTAATGATTCCCCACGTAAGGAAGATGCGAGATTGCCACAGATGCGGACTCATGCGCTTGAGAAGAAGATTGCTTGGCGCTTCAAACACGATATATGCAATCTTGGAGGTGTTAGTCTTATGCACGAGGTGCATTGTGGGTGTTCGGATGATGTACTCACACCGTAGATGGACCCAACCCAGTTGTATTGGTCAGAAGTCATACTAAGCTCCTTCATGATGTTTCGAGATTCGCCAACCTGAAGAACACGAACATTTGCCGCGTTGCTTTGGTCAATCTTCATTGTCCTCAGTCAGTTGAGTGTCAATACTTCTTCAGCCCACAGCCGACATACCTGTTTGATCATGTACATGAAACCAATAATAATCAAGAACCTCTTGTCGATCTTGTTCAAAACGCTGCGCTCTTCGTCGGCTGAGAACGTTGACAAGAACGCTGCCCTAGCTTCAGGGTCATCTCGAAGATTGTCGACATTCGATCGAGCGACAGTGGCATTGGCCTGTTTCCGAGTCGCTGCCGCCGCGTCATGGTCGACTCGGACCTCGTCAGGCTGAATCATGGAGCTCATCGTGCGGTACTGATTAGTCCTGCAATGGCCCCCAATGTCTCGGTGAATTTCTGTGGACAAGTCATCTTTATCTTCAATGGGAAATTTTCCATCGAATACCCGATGCCGGGCAGAAGTTCGTTACTTGCGGCGTGTTACCGACGTCCCGCGTCCTTATCAGCGGGGGTTCGGGGGTGGCATGTATGATGTGCTTGATGTCCATATGGCGATATAAGCTGCTCGTACTTACATGGAGGTCTAAAGTGCCATTGGTGAGGTGCTGAGAATGCACTTGATTCGTTGAGGAACGCCGAGAGTGGATGGCGAAATCCCGGCCCACCATGCCACCATCCGGCCAACCTCGCACGCTGTCGCAACAGCTCCGACTTTGAGCACAACCCGGCTAAAACCCGTTGTTTTCGTGCCACAATTGTGGTTGTTCCTTTGCGATATTCAACGTCTAGAAAATGTGTGCCGCCAAGCTAGGTTCAGTGTCCGATACAGGACCCGACTTCCGGGGCACCGGGGGAAAGTATGGGACTTATGCGTGATATGTCGGAAGGATTCTTCACGCAAGACTCGGGCACAATGACGCAAACCAACAGGATCAGTATAATACAATAATCCTTTCGGGGTATTGGTTGAGCTAGACTGGGTGTAGACACTCAAAGCATCTTGCAGTGGTCGTGTTCATTCTGCCCTCAAAACGTCGCTTGGCTGCACCTAGACTGCTTGCCTTGCCGCCAACTGAACTTCACTCACGATGACTTCATCAAAAGCCCAAAATGAAAGCAATGGCACCAAAGCCAAAAAGCAAATTTTGCTCAATGCCTTCGACATGTTCACGGTTGGCCATCTGTCATTCGGGCAGTGGCGAAACCCGAAGGACCGGGCCAAGGATAAGCGCCGGGATCTCACTTACTGGACCGACCTAGCCAAGCTCTTGGATAAGGGGGGCTTCGTAGGCCTTTTCCTAGCAGACACATTTGGTCCCTACGACACGTAAGTGTTTCCATCCCGGAAGTTTATGGTGATCACCGTTTTAATCCAGTCTTGTAGATACAAGGGCAGCGCTGAGCCATCTGTAAGGACCGGGGCCCAATGGCCAATGGCCGATCCTGTCATCGTGAGTGAGCCCACGGATGACCTACAAGTTAACTTAAGCTGATTCCTGGCCAAAGCCTGTCTCAGCAATGGCAGCGGTGACGAAGAATCTGGGCTTCGCGATTACTACGTCTACCTCGTATGAGCAGGCTTATGTTGTTGCTAAGCGGTTTGCAACACTCGATCATCTCACTAAGGGCCGTTTTGGCTGGAATATTGTGACTAGCTGGAAAGAATCTGCATCTAAGGCTGTGAGTGGTCTCAGTTGCAGGTCGTCAAATATGTGAAGCTGACAAGTAGCACAGGTCGGATTGCCCCTTGTAGAGCACGACACTCGGTATGAAAATGCGGATGAATACCTCCGTGTCCTATACAAGTGAGTTGCTGAGCATCTATGAGCAGATTATAACTCAGGAGCTCTTGCTGACGTTGCATCCAGACTATGGGAAGGTTCATGGTCAGACACAGCTTTGAAGGAAGACGCCGAGAACGGCATCTACTCCGACTACTCTCAGATCAGACCTATTCACCACCATGGCAAATTTCACGTCGACGCGCCATTCTTGACAGACCCATCTCCTCAGCGCACGCCAGTTCTGTTTCAAGCCGGAACATCGCCGTAAGTCACTATCACGTTTTTAGATACACCAAGCTTATGCGTAACAGAGCCGGAATCAAGTTTGGCTCAACCCATGCCGAAGGCATCTTCGTCGCCGGTCTGTCACCTCATGTTGTGGCACCTCGAGTCAAGGCTATCCGTGAAGGCGCAATCGCTGCTGGTCGCGATCCCTATTCTGTCAAGGTCTTCGCTATGATCACTCCCATCATCGGAAAAGACGAAGAAGACGCCAAGCGCAAGTACGAAGAAGCCCTGAAGTATGTCTTGATCGAGGGCGGTCTCGCTCAATTCTCAGCTACGACCGGCATCGATGTTTCAAAGTTCGACCTTGACCATGAGCTCACGGAAAAGGATGTCGCAAACCATTTGCAAAGGATCCACTCTTCATTGTACAATCTGCGCTACCGCGGCGACGATGTCCCCAAGCTGACACCTCGCAACTTGGGCACCGTCACGGCAATCGGTGGCAATGGAGCTATGCCAGTTGGAACAGCCGCCCAGGTCGCGGACGTCTTTCAGGAGTGGGTTGACGTTGCCGATGTCGATGGCTTCAATATCGGATACGTCATCACTCCTGGCAGTTTTGAAGACGCCGTTGAATATCTCGTCCCTGAACTGAGAAGTCGGGGACTATTGCCGGAAGCAATCCCGGCGGAGGCCCCTGCGCCTACCTTCCGCGAGCAAATCTATGGTCTGGGGCAGAAGGGGCTGAGATCTGATCATCCCGGGTTCAAGTACAAGTATGACACCTATGAGGAGACTATTGCCAAGGAAAAGGCGACGAGAGCAGATGCAGGGAGCGAAAAGGCATGAGGCTCGAGAATAACTAGCAAGAGCCGTTGTACGCCCTTGAAGACAAAGGGAAATATAGTCCTCCATATGACAAACTTCAAGATCTCTTTGAATCCAGGCTATCTATGCTACTTAGGGGCCTGGAGCACCGCAGCTATAAGATGAAGTTCAGATCCAACAATAGTCAGGGTCGGGTCCATTGTACCCAGGTCTAAGTGATGCTGATGATCTTCCTGCACCACAACCAGGAATACGGACTTTCAGTATAGCCTAAAAACAGTGCAGCTTATAACGGCGAGCTCCATGCCAATTCGACTTTGAAACATAACGAGGGATCTAATCATGACCGCATGAGGATATCACCGCCCCGCAGCATCTCGCGGCCGCCAAGATCTGCCCCGCGCCGCAGCGGAGCCGATCAGGGGCAATCTTGGCACGGGATGTAATTTTCCACAACTCAGATCGACTATTAGGTCGAAATTCATCCAGAGAATGCAGGATGATCCAATTTGTCCGTCCAGGACCCATTCACTCGGTGTGGAATGGATGCATTCTCAGGGTTGTTCGGAATAATCGCCATCAAGGCGTATTGCCGAACCAGCATGTTAAATGGTCGCCAAAAATGAGTAAATATCGATAGATCTCCTATTCAAATAAGTCGTGTCAGTTTCTTTGGAAGACAGATCAATTTCATTCGGGACAATCCATCTTGCCAAAAATGAGGTCTGTGAATGCGGCGCTTGTAGTAGGCGTTGTGGCAGCAAGCCTGGGTGCGGGCGCGCCAGCATCCAATCATACTCCGTATTCTGCATGGATGACCGACTCGATGATCCGACGTGGAGTTGAGCCAAGTTTTCACTACGATCAGGCGACTCTATACACTTCTTTTGAGGCTATCTATGAGCATACGAAGAACCAGACGATTTACGACTACTACCGAGCCCAAGTCGACGCGGTGATCTTTCCCAATGGCACCATTGACGGTTTCAACTATTCGCGCTACAGTCTTGATCCCTACCGCTTTGGCAACAACGCGCTTTACTGGTACGAGAAAACAGGAGAAGAAAAATATCGCATTGCTGCAGATGGAATCAAGAGAACCCTTGACAACCACCCGCGCACACCTACAGGCGGCTTATGGCACCGCGAGGTCGTGTATCCAAATCAGATGTGGCTCGACGGCATCTACATGGCTGATACCTTCTATGCGAAGTATGTGTCGTTATTCCAGCTAGATAACCAAACAGCTTGGGACGATATCGTACTTCAGTTTGACAACATCGACGCGCGCACTCGGCGAGATGACAATCTGCTGGTCCATGGGTACGACGAGAGCAAGCAAGCTGTGTGGGCCGATCCCGAGACCGGCGCTGCGCCGCTGGTGTGGGGCCGTGCCGATGGATGGTACTTCATGGCTTTGCTCGAGGTCATCGACTTGCTCCCTGAAGAGCATCCCGGACGAGAAAGACTTCTAGGATATTTCAAAGGATTGGCACAAGGTCTCAAAGGCGCCCAAGACGAGTCCGGTGGTTGGTGGAACGTGATGGAAAAGCGCTACGAGGACGTCGAGGGGAACTACATCGAGAGCAGCGCAAGCGTCATGTTCACCTTCGGTTGGCTCAAAGGACTCAACCTGGGATATCTTTCTGAAGCGGATTATTTGGATGTCGCGAAGAAAGCGTGGAACGGTATGGTGGATATGTTCGTCACTCACAATGACAATGGCACGATCAACTGGGAAGGCACAGTCATGGTAGGGAGTCTGGGAAGCAATGCCACCTTTGAGGTAAGAACCCTCTTTTCATCCGTCTTCGGAACAGAGAGATTGATATTTGACCAGTACTACTCGAGCATTGGCCTGCGCCAGAACGACCTTCGAGGCGCTGGAGTCTTTATGATCGCTGCTCTTGAATGGGAAAAGCGATTTCCTTGAGATTCTTTGTCAGAAGGCAATCGGAGAATCTTGAGTTGAGGTTTATGGTCTGTGCCACAAGAATAAACACAGGGTATTCTATTTCTGTTTAAATCATCAAAGCTACTTGTGATCAATGCGTTACCGTTGACCAGGCAGGCGTCTTTAGTGAATCTCACATCCCTTCCGACGCAGTGTTTGACACCAAATTCACTCCTAGCTTCGATTCACTGATCAAAAGACCTGTCACCCAGACTTTCGAGCGCAAGTTACTACTTAAATGACACATCATCATCTTCATTCGTCTACTAATTCTCCACATCCACATAAGCCTCAATTGATACTTAGAACACAAAACACATCACTAACCAAGACCTACCAGCCTCCCTGTTCCATCATCATGACTCAACCCAGGGCCAAAGAGATCTCCGCATACCGCGACGGTATGTCGTATCCGGTCAGACAGAAGGACTTTTGGAACGCTTTGGCTAGATGCGCGAAAGCCTGCGGGGACTTCAACAATCTTCCCAATGACGCAACCCCCGAGGAAAAGTCAGCAGCTTGGCGCAAGTGAGTAGTCCCAGATTATCTTCTTATTATTGTCCAACGTTTCAGGACAATCAAGTCACATGCGACATGGCATTGTATGGAATAAAACTAACCATCCTTCGACTAGGATCGTCGCCCCTACCTCAAGTGCCGGCACACCAGTTAGCTCTGCCAACGATTTCCCCACCCCGTCCGTCAAAGGACCGATCAGAATTGACTACGGCCTGCGTGTTCACATTGCTGCGGACACCTTCATCAACCATAACTGCACCATTCTTGATACTCCTGTTGCCGACGTTCGTATTGGTAAACATTGTTCCCTCGGACCTCATGTCAGTATCTACAGCGTCGGACACAACCTCAACTCGGACACACATCCCAGAGTCAGCTTTGGAAAGCCAGTCACCATCGAAGATGGCTGCTGGATTGGAGGGAACGTAACTATTCTGTGAGTTGACACCTCCGCCACGGCTGCTAGCAGTGATTCGGATTCAAAGCTAACTCATCATAGGGGCGGCGTCAAGATCGGGGCTGGTTCGACCATTGCCGCTGGCAGCGTTGTACGCAGTGACATTCCTCCTAGATCCGTTGCTGCTGGAGTACCTGCCCGTGTTATTCGCCAAATCCGTCCTAGCGAGGAACACGACGCTTTCCCTGTGGCTTCGCTCCATGTCGCTCTACAGATCCCCAGCAACCATGGCGGTGTTGAACACATGAATGAGGCGACTAGAGTGCGCCTCGACGAATTTCTCGGCGAGCAAGACTAAATCTTTCAGGAGAAATGTCCGGAGAGGCTTTCCTTTCGGCGCACATCTCGGGGTAGCGACGAGCGAGGAGGGAATACGTAGGGGCGTAACAGGATAAATTGATCAGGTAGAGAGAGATATTGCGATCCCACTAGTGACTAGACACCTCCAACAATCACATTAAAGCTTTGCCGTTCCTTCCATAAGCTCGACCTCAAGAATCCCTTGTACCGATGACGGTGAACCCCATATCTTAACAATCTTCAATCCAATTGACTCGATCAGCTCGCGCCACTCTCTCTCTGTGCGCTCCTTGGCAGAACCAAACGCCATCATAGTGATGTCGTAACTCGCAGCATGAGGATGCACAGGCCTGCTGTCGTCTAACACATGGTCATGAATCAGGATCTTGCTGTACCCTGGCTTCATGGCAGCCTTTTGGTTCTCGAGAATTTTGAGAACGACTTTGTCAGGCCAATCGTGGAGAATATGGTGCATGTAATACGCCCGCGCATCTACCACAAAATCAGTGACCTGAGGCCGCATTCAAATGAACATTCGTTCGGACTTACGCTTGATTGGTTGAGGTTTGAAGAAGTCATACGCAAGTTTGTTGATCCCCTTGACCTGGCAGGCTTCCTCATCTGCAATGACGGACGGGAGGTCTTGCAAGTACAGCCTCGACGCTGTCTCTGGAAACTTCTCTACGAACGGCTTGAGATCTTGGCCAATGCTACCTCCCACATCTACAAGAAGCGGCAGGTTTGGGTCGGAATCCAAGAGGGTGTGGCAAGGGTAGACAGAAGTCCATCTGGCTTGGCTTGACGTCGAAAGCTTCTGGACGACGTTGAACCCCTTCCCCTCCTCGGGGTACTTCTCAAGGTAACCAAAAAGACCACCTTCCCAGTTGAATGCGGAGTCGAACATTGTGTCGCGGCTTCGTGTTGGATTGACAAACTTTGTCTTTTTGAGAAACATTGGCATGTGGTGCAGCATTGGCACCGTGAATTTATGACTATGAAACATCAGTATCCCTTGAATGAGCTATGAGTGTATCGGGGAGAAATACTGGAAATGGAGCATGTGCTTGTAATTATTGTCCGCCAGTTGCGCGAAAAAGGGAGTGGGTTCGAATTTTCCAGTATTGGTGATTTTGATAAGACGGTTGGCAGCCAGGAGACGAAGCAGACGGCCTAAAGCTGTCAGTACATGAAGAGACGAGGAAGTTGCCGTAGGCTGCTCACGAAGTAGTGCGGGGTCACATGGAGTTGCGACCCATTGAGCGAGCTCTGTCTCTGTCGCCGGCCTATTGCCATTCTCGTTCCATTTCTCGAAGAGTTGCAGGCTTTCAAATGTTTCCAATGCAGCTAGAACGGACGGCTGCGCAGGCCAGTCAGCAGCAAGAACGTCATATAAGCCGGCTCACCCTTCAGAGGAAACTTGCTTCACTGAGATAAAGTCTCATGTATGTGTCCCACGGCGACTCGACGTCAATCATGAGTTCATACATCCTGAGCACGATTCTCATGCGGTCATCTTCGCTCATATCAGCGAGCGATGCTTTCAGATCATCAGCTGAGCGCAAGAAGGCCTCTGCAGCCCTACTCCCATTCGCTTGCGGTGCCATATTGACAGGATTTGTCGTTCGAAAAATGTCCTTGGTATCTCGTTGAGCCAGATATTACACGTCGTCGTCGTGATCGTAGTCAAGTCTCGAGAAGAACTTCAATGCGTGAGTGCTGGAATACGGTTGCTGTTGTCGTGGTCGTACTTCAGTGTGATACCATAGGGCTTGTGTAGGGCCTTGTACGACTGCCTCCATCTTTCCTCTTCCTCAAATACTTCATGCTTAAGCAGCAAAGTCATCCGTCGGAGGAACTGTGCAGCCGTGCCCTGGGAATCGTCTGATAGATAGACTTCCGTGAGCTTTGACTTTTGCGTTGCAGGACGTGTAAAAGCGCCGGAACACATTGTTTTGCTATTTGTGATTGGTCAAGATTTCAAGGTGGTGTACGTTAAGCTATCGCGAAACTTGGAGTCAGGGAGAAGCGGAGGTCTCAGAAAGTCTGAAAGCATACCATGTGAAATGAACGTGAGATCAACTGAGATTACGGAATATTCAGCGCGCATCATATGCTTCCTCATGTAAATGTTCTAACCCAGCTGCCTCGGGCAAATTGGGTTCACCGGGGAGATAACCGTGATGAAATCTGCCAGCAGGCCCACACCCTCCGATTTCCGGTCCGGACCCGTCGGAACGGTGCCCGGGTATTGGCCAAAACTCCGGCCGCTAGCTGCTCTCCGCCTTGATCAATGCTACGATGAGAATTCTCAACACAAATCAAGGACTGGATTTTATCGACGCCTGTTGGTCCCCAGATCCCCCATTACGCATCCATTGACATCAACACTTCGCATTCTTCTGTTGAGTACCTTGGTTGAACTCAATCGCAGCATTCTCAATCTGCTCTATCACCAAGTTCAACGTTGAACATATCTTCAGAAGACTCTGCATCAGCTGGTCCGCTAACGCCGGTGTTCTGGAATGAAGACGTGGGTAGCTATGACGTCGACCGGAGAACATGCGACTGTTTTGACCATTCTGCCAAGCTTCTTCTGACATATTAGCGAAGGCCACTCCCAGAAATTGATAACTTGGAAGGGTTGAATGGCAAAACTTCGGCGGTTTGGGTCAGATTCTCTACTCTCCATCTCCTCGCGTTCGACAATTTACGAGCAGGCCTCCAGCGTGGGGCCGGTCCCCCACCGGGACTGTCAAAAGGGAACCTGATTGTAAGCAATTACAATGTCATGAATTGAAATGGTGAGCATAATAGCCAAGCGGTGAGCGGAAAAGTTGGAGATGCCAAGCATTTAACATGTGCCGAACGTGGAGCCGTCGATGTAGGATTGACAGGTGACCACCAACCCGGTTTACCAAAGGGCAACTGATCCCCGCTTCCCCGCAACATCCACCGTCACAACACCACAAGTCTCGTGCTTTTGTTCGTCCCGAGAGTCCAGACACCGTGAGCTGAGGTGATGAGTAGCATTCCACTCACGGACTAGATATGAGTCTTCGTGAATGCGAGCTTCGGATTGCGGGGGAGGATACCAGGTAACCTGCTTGAGGACCCGCCATCCTCGAGGTAGGGCCGATTCAAAGCCCCAGCTCAGTAATTCCAAGCACTTTCCAGGCTGTCACCCCAGCATAGCATCATCGGCGAGGTCGATTTATGGTCAAGTCTGTGCCCTAATGTGGAGCAATCTAAGGCTCTGGGGTCCCCGCATGTGTTCCGTTCTGCTGGTGACCCGAACATATGCCGACAGCTCCGGTCGGCAGACGATATCCCTGTATGAAGAGCGTGTTTGCCTCACCGTCACCTCATGTCGTTGGGAGAAACTTCAGTTGTGGTCATACTCTGTACCCTAGATCACGAACATCAGCAACACAGTGTTTTCCGAAAGTCGTACAATGGAGGTTGGCATTAGTGAAGAAGTCAACTACAGATTTCTCAGCATCGCGAAGAGCGGACCGTCGTGTGATTACCATAGGTCATCGGTTGACAGCCAGAAGTCTGTTCTCATACAGGAAGCCATTGCCGCTCCCGGCTCGGGATTCTGCCATTGTCGCGCTGGCCTGCCCCCGACTTCCGAGGTGCCCCTCCATTGTTATGGGGGCATCATCACCTCGTACATGTATTGAACCCCTCTTCAGCCATTTCAGCGTCATCACTCCAGTTATTTGGACCGACGCAAGGCCGTAAAATATGTTGCCAAGAGTAGCCTTTCCTAATTCTTTCGTGATTCCCACTTCACTGGTCTTGCAGCCCAAAGACTCAAGGACTCGAAGTTTGCCAGCCAATGGTAAAGGTTGCAGCCATGGAGGCAGTCTCTGGCATAAATACCTGCTGCTCTTCTGGAGGTTCATCAGCATGGCCACTCACCTCAATATCTCAGTCTCCATTGAACCTCGTTAATACGCCTGTGGGAGGCCAGTCAAGATATGAAGTCCGACTTAACGACACTTGCCTTGGCACTGCTGCCACTGGGCGTCAACAGCAACCCCACTGCACAGTACTCTTGGCTCACTCATCGTGATGACTCTCTCCCTATTTACAAGAACTCTTCTTATTGCGTCGAAGCTCGAGTGGAAGACCTCGTCCAGCGCATGACATTGGAAGAAAAGGCCGGTCAGCTTTTCCAAACTCAGCTCTACCAAGGACCCAATGGCACCCTTGACGAAGGCGATGAGGCCGCACGCCGCAACAGCACCGACAATATGATCGGTGACAAGCACATGACTCACTTCAACCTCGTCGGAGATATTACCGACGCCAAGCAGGTTGCCGAGTTCGTCAACCTCGTTCAGCAGCGCGCTTTGGACACCCGCTTGGGTATCCCTGTCACGCTGTCGACAGACCCAAGGCACCACTTCACCGAGAACATCGGAACCGGCTTCCAAGCTGGTGTCTTCTCTCAATGGCCTGAGACCCTGGGACTCGCTGCTCTGCGAGACGCTGATCTGGTGAAGAAGTTCGCCGAGATCGCGCGAGAGGAGTACATCGCCGTTGGCATCAGGTCAGCGTTGCATCCTCAGGTTGATTTAGCCACTGAGCCACGATGGGCGCGCCTTGGAAATACCTGGGGTGAGAACGCAACTTTGACCAGTGAGCTCATCGTTGCCTACATTAAGGGCTTCCAGGGAGAGACTTTGGGACCCCACTCTGTTACGACAGTGACGAAGCACTTCCCTGGAGGTGGACCGATGGAGAATGGCGAAGACTCTCACTTCACCTACGGCAAGAACCAGACTTATCCTGGCAACAACCTTGAGTATCATCTCATCCCATTCAAAGCTGCTATCGCCGCAGGTGCGAGACAAATGATGCCGTACTATTCCCGTCCCATTGGAACTCAATACGACCCCGTCGGCTTCTCTTTCAACAAGCAGATTGTCACAGACCTTTTGAGACAACAGCTTGGCTTCAATGGTATTGTAGTCACTGACTGGGGACTCATCACTGACACTGTGATCCGTGGCCAAGACATGCCAGCCCGTGCCTGGGGTGTCGAGAACACAACCGAGCTCGAGCGTGCAGCTCGTATTATCGACGCCGGCTGTGATCAGTTTGGCGGCGAGCAGCGCCCTGAACTCATCATCCAGTTGGTGAACGAGGGTATCGTCGCCGAAGAACGTCTTGACGTCTCTGTCCGTCGTCTGCTTCGCGAGAAGTTCGTCCTTGGTCTTTTCGACAACCCTTTTGTGGACCCTGAAGCTGCTTCGAGAGTCGTCGGCAACGACTACTTTGCTCGCCTTGGCAATGAAGCGCAGCGCAAGGCCTACACACTTCTCGCCAACAAGAACGATATTTTGCCGCTTAAGACTGTCAGCACGGAGACCAAATTCTACATCGAAGGTTTCAATGCCACATTCATCGAGGCTCGCAACCTGACCGTTGTTGAGACGCCTGAAGAGGCCGACTATGCGTTGATTCGCGTCAATGCTCCCTACGAGCCTCGCAGCGGAGGCTTTGAAGCCAACTACCACGCTGGCTCCCTCGAGTTCAACGCCACGGAGAAAGCACGACAGGCTGCCATCTACTCAGCGGTGCCCACCATTGTGGATGTCATCCTGGATCGGCCAGCGGCTATTCCTGAAGTCGTCGATGCCGCTTCGGCAGTACTTGGAAGCTTCGGTAGTGGAACCGAAGCATTCCTGGACGTCATCTTCGGTATTAGCTCTCCGGAAGGAAAGCTACCCTTTGACCTTCCGCGGTCTATGGAGGCTGTTGAGGAGGCTTTCGAAGACGTTCCTTATGATACGAAGGACCCTGCTTTCAGGTTTGGCCACGGTTTGAGATATGCTGATAAGTGTGCTGCGTAAATACGTCGACCGAATCCTTTTCGGACATCTGGACAGGCGGGGAGTAATAAGTAGCGGATTACAACGGGAGACCAACGAAGAAACGGCCCGATCTTATGAGGTTATTGGAAGGGGGAACATGGGTATTACAAAGCTTCACGTACATAGTTACTCACGGAATTTGGACGACTCTATGAAATGATGTGTCACTTTGTCTCTTGCTTCTGATCTTTGAGTCCACGTTTTCCGTGTCTTTTATTTTGTGTCAATCCAAGACTTGAAACCAATTTCCGCACGTCTCGAATCATGCGACGTCGCTGCCTATCCGTTTCTGAAGAGAGTCTTCAGTACCTGAGCTGGATGATTTTCCATTAGGGATAACGCATGCCAAGCTTCGTTTAACTCCACGATCGACGTCAGTCAACCCGACGATCAACCATGCCAAGCACGTTTCTTTTAACTTCTTCACTCTGGATGGTCCATTCACCGTCAAGCGGCAAAGACTCAGTTCATCCTCGGTCGCAATGCGTATACAGGTAAAGATATTCGGGATGGAATCTTCCCATGTGTACCTAATGCCGAATATTTTCCTGCGTGAAGGATTAAAGCTACCCAAGAGGCTGGATTTTAAGTCTGAAAGTTGCTTGTCAAGGTATGGCGATGAAGTCCAGCGCTGGTCAGGCATCTCAATCAAGACGCAAATAGAGTAACAGGCCTTTTCCCTTTACTTAGACTAAAATCACGTAGACCTTCGGCTGCATCTGCAGGGTGTACCATAGGATGCTTTGCCGAAGCTGTATGTCTTGGCCTTATCGCCGGGCCCCCAACTTAAGCAACTCGTTCCTTATCGCGAAATCTAACGGATATCAGACACCCCAGCCGTGAATACCCCAGCTTTGGCGAATCAGACTCGCAGAAAACAATAATGATCGCCATGTTAAATATCATAACTCGAATGGCGGCCATGCCGTCAGGGGAAATACGGGGATACCACTACCTATTTCGGTCAAAATACACGACCACTCTGGCCGTCCGAAGAATTGTCCTCGCCCGGACCAGCCACCTTCCCTGCCTCTGCGCGTCTGTTCAAACAGCTCCGTCCCTTGCTACCCCGCCTTGGCACCCTTGGCATCCACTCGGATGCGAGATGTCTCGACGAGATTGATATGACTGGTCGATGGGGTGCCGCGAAAAAGCTTCTGTTATCGGCAGCTAGCTTGTTGTGGAAAGGGTGACTGGGATGTGGTGACATGGAGCTAGGTTGTTTGTAGGGAACAGATAGGCCAGCGTTATCAGACAAGCTTTTGGTCCGCCCTCGAGGGCAGCTTGTCTTACAGGCATATTCCAGAGCGTGGCACGGGATGTCCCAAGCTGTGACCTCAGTATAGTTTCCCGAATGCTATTAATTGGCCGGCTCCCGTGGTAGTTCAGACGTGAGGCCATGAAACTCTATCTTCGTCGCACATCTTCGCGAATTCAACGACAAGACAAGATGACGAAAACCGATTATGAGGATTTCCAGCCCGAGGTGGAAGCGACACCAACGAGTAATGGGAGGAGATCGTCCCGGAGCGGCACCTTACACAGCGTCGCTGCGGGCGATGTCGAGACACTGGAGCAATTGGGCTACGAGCCATCCAACCTGCACCGAAATCGATCCACGCGCACGCTTCTCTTCCAATCCTTCGCCATCTGCTCGATACCATACGGACTTGGGGGGCCTCTGATCAATGTCATCTATGGCGGTGGTCCATTGGCCCTGTTTGTTGGCTGGATAGTTGTCGCCCTCCTCAGCCAATGTGTCGCCTTGTCAGTAGCGGAATTGGCTTCTAGGTATCCAACCTCGGCCGGTCCGTACTACTGGTCCTTCCAAGTTGCATCAAGAGGCAAGGCAGCTCTTTCTTTCGTCACTGGCTGGACCTGGTTGATTGCCAACTGGACCATCACGCTCTCCGTCAACTTCGGCTTTGCATCACTCCTCGCCGGAACAATCACCATGATGGAGCCGACTTGGGTCGCAACGTCATGGCAGCTTCTTCTCATATTCTACGGTCTGACGATATTCACGGCGGTGGTGGTTATCTTCTGCAATCGATGGCTCTCGACTGTGGATGCATTCTGTTCGGGATTCATCGGGGTGACCATCTTCGTCGTCTTGATCGCACTGTCACTCCAGGCAAAGGCAGGCCGTCACGATGCGGCCTATGCCCTAGGCCACTACGAAGAGACCTTCTCCGGGTGGGA
This sequence comes from Colletotrichum siamense, assembly GCF_013390195.1. NCBI lineage: Eukaryota > Fungi > Ascomycota > Sordariomycetes > Glomerellales > Glomerellaceae > Colletotrichum > Colletotrichum siamense. The sequence continues at coordinate 1,385,692 of NW_023501020.1, forward strand.
ACACTTTACGTTCTTCATCGGTCTCTTGCCCTCGGCATACGTCTTCTGCGCTGTCGGAATGATCTCCGCCATGGCCGAGGAGTGCAAAGATCCATCTGTCAGAGTGCCTAAAGCCATCGGACTCACTGTTCCTATTCAAGGTGTGGCTGGCTTGTTCTTCATCCTGCCTATCTGCTTTACCTTGGCCCCACTGGATCAGATCATTGCATCCCCTTACGGCCAGGCCTTGCCGGTTGTTTTCAGCGCCGCCATGGGCACCCCCGGTGGTGGTCTTGGGCTCATGATTCTCGTTCTGATTGTTACAATTGGTTGCAGTCTGAGTATCACAGTCGCCGCATCTCGTTGCACCTGGGCATTCGCTCGAGACAACGCCATCCCAGGTGCTCACCTGTGGTCCAAAGTCGACGCAAAGTTGGGGGTTCCCGTCAACGCCGTCATCCTAGTCACCATTGTCGAAATGCTGCTTGGTCTCATCAACATCGGAAGCACTTCGGCGTTCACAGCTTTCGTGTCCGTTGGTGTGATGGCCCTGGAAATTAGCTACCTCATCCCCATCCTCATCAGCTTGATGCATGGACGTAAAGAGGTCAATGGGGCTCGTTATACCTGTGGACCAAAGATCGGCACGCTCGTCAACTGCATTGCTATTGCTTGGATCTTCTTCCAAACGGTCTTGTTCAGTATGCCCACTGCGCTGCCAGTCACGGCAGTCTCTATGAACTACGCTAGTGTGGTCTTCGTTGGTTTCGCCGTGCTATCTGCCATATGGTACCGGGTTCATGCACGGAAAGGTTTGTTATTCCTGGCATCTAAACTTTGCGTGCATTATACTGACATTCCACCACCAGTTTATAAGGGGCCGCCTGCAACAGATGGAATCGCTGCGTGAGACATCAGGGTTGTTGGGGAGACGACGTAAGAAACAGACTAGAAATCGTATTAGACCGAGAAATCCCAGTTATCAAACGAAAAGTCCAGCCCGAACATGTTTTGTGCGTCTCCGATACTGGATAGCCCACCTAGATATGGAGAATCGCCCACAGGTGTTCTGAAACTACTCGCAATCAACCCGCCGCCTTCCACGCGCTGGCGTTGAGCAGATCCCTCGGTCTCCGCCATAAAGTGTTTCCGCCAAGTTGCGAGACAATCATGCACGACACTAACGCTCAGCCGATTCCGAACCTGCTTCAGTTGGATATCCTCGACTGTTGTGCCACCGACTTTGGTAGGATCGGGCAAGGCGCAGAAGAACCCGATGACATCGCCTAAGCGGGCTGGCAGATCGTTGTTAACCACGCTCATCTTCCTCAGAGCTGCGATGGATGCTTCAACAAGCTTCATTCCCTCGGTTGCATCAACCATCGAGCGGAAGTGGCCGTTCGATGCAATCCTGAGGACAATCATGGATGCACATACGAAGATCTGATAACAGAAAAAAGGGCAATAGTCGAAGAATTGGATTTGGCGCTCGTCTAGCATCCGACTTGAGTCGATCAAAGAAGACGCTGTGACGTAGAGGGCACAGATGCGCTCTTCATAGCCCTCAGATGAAGCATGGTCGAAAAGATAGAATGCATGCAGATGAAGCCGCGCCGCCGTGGAATGCCACGTCTTTACTTCTATTCGATATGTCAGCTGGGGTCCCTGGAATCGCGAATGATACTGACCAGTCGCACTTGAGATGTTGAAGTTCTTGCCCTCAATTTCAGTGATCTCTTTGTTGAAAAGCCGATATAGAATGAGTCGTTCTCGAGTAGCCGGCTGATGCCTGGCATCTCGTGGTTGGTCCATCAGAGCCATGGTGACTCGACTTCGAAATATCTCAATCATGAGGTTGTATTTGAACTTGGCGTTGTCGACAGCGCTTTCTATATCGTTGCGTACCCTATCGTCTTGCGATATGCCTGAGCCGTACTGCTGTAAGGGTGTTTGCAAGCCACACCCAATAGTCGCACTGGTGAGTAAAGCTTCAGTATGTCTATGCAGACCAAATGGCTAATCTCAGCCAAATATTGCTTGGCCGGCACATGTACTGACCTTTGAGAGACGATCATACATGCTTCCCACGTCCTTGTCCATTCAGCAAGCTCCGTATCAGTCAATTCCAAGGGCGCTTTAGAGAAGTCCTGTGCGTCAACAGGACGGTTGAGACCCATCTGTACGCCCATCTGAATCATCAAGCCCGTCAACATGAATGTCGGATCTGATGTACTGCTGCTTGTCGGGAATGGCCATGTGCATAGCAACGCAATAGCCTGAACGACATGCACAGAATATGGTGTAGTTCGCACAGTTCTCCAGAGCAGGTCGGTCACGTTACGAGCCAGCTTCGGCAGCAGTGTTGGCTGTGACTTGAGTCGTCTGGCAGCGATGGATATAATTACCCAGAAAAGGAGTCCAGAGAGTTCGTAATATTCATGTGGCGTTCTCGTTGTATCTATCAGGGGTAGAAAAGGATGATAATATGTCTTGAAACTGTTCTAGATATTAGAATAAGTGCTTTATAATTCTGGCAAAGTTATTGCAACTGGATGAACCTTCAATGCTCACATTTGGAATAGGTCTTCAATCTCTTCCACAGAGAGTACGGCATTGTCCAAGGCCCGTGGACGAGGCATATTGAAAGACCCTCGAGGTAGCCGGCGCGGTGTCTGTTGGTCAATCTCGGGTCTCGTTGTCAACCCTGGGGCCCGTGACTGTTCTGTGGTGATTGTGTCTCCTTCCGGGGATTCAATCGCATCGATGCTTCCTGAAAGTGGTGCAACTGGCAACGCAGAGTCATCTTGGTAAGCTATGATGGTGTTGTTCGGACTGGGATCGAGGTGCCGTCTGTTCATCTCTGTTGCCATCGTCCATTCTGCTACAGCTTCCTCGCCAGAGGACGCGTGAGAGATAGCTAAAGACCGTGTCTGGGCTTCGTTGAGCTGCCTTTTCAGTTCATGAATTTCATCTTCAAAGTCAGCGGACCGCCTGATCCCCGTAGCAATACCTAGTCAGTATCATGTTCCGCGGCCATGCTTAGGTGTTGCAAGGGTTGTCCCACCGTCTCTTTCTGGTTCTTCTGAATCCCTCTTCGATCTTGCATTCGAGATCTAGCCTGTGACAGCGACGGCATCTGATTTGCATCTGATCGCGTGATTCGTGAGACACATATTCACAGCGAAGCTAGGTATGTATCAAAGTCAGCCCAGACAATAAGCCGCCAACGAGATCCAGCAAACACTAACCTTCTGCTGTTTGCATTGATTACAAGCTTTCCTCCGTGATGCGACGTCGCCAGGCGTCTTCTCTGACGCATTTACGCAAGTAACGCCAGACCGAGATCGTGTCGTCCTAGAAGATGAACAATCATCCCCTTGGGATGTGGCGGTCCTTGCGCTATCCATTCAGTGTTCCGAGATGAGAATCTTGGAAAACATTCTCAAGGCCGATACGGAAACTGGTCGATATGGCGACGAGCGCGACAGATTGAGGAGAGAAAGAAGGGAAGCCAGGTTGGTGCCGATCGGAATTCCGATCGGAGCTGGGTGCAGATGGCTAGCGTAGGATGACCAACATGGCGCGGGGTACATTTGTGGCCATACCCGTCATCGACGTCATCTCGGAAACAGACCGTCTTTATTTTGGTTTAAATGATGATAGAAGTTGCTATTCTACATACTGTTCTTCCTCAAGCCAGTAGAGATGAATGGTCCGTGGATGAAGTAGACATGCGTTGGCGCCTTGCGTCGAAGGACCCACCAGATTACACCTTATTGTAAAAGCTTCCACCCGCTGCCGTATCGACAGCCATAGCTTCCTCCAATCCGACAATGGTAAACAGTTTCTTCGGGGTGAACTCCTTCTCCAGCCCTGTCTTTCCGGTTTTCTTGATTTTCACAAAGACATCCTTGATCGCCTGGTAGGCCGGAGCAATGGACGCGAAAGGGTAGATGATGACTTTGAAGCCGAGCTCCTGGGCTTCAGCCGGGGTCCATGACGGTGTGGCACCATGTTCCACCATATTGAGTAGCATAGGAGTAGGCGCCATCCTTTTACAGACCTCTCTTGCTTCCTCGGCTGTTGTGACTCCTTCCAGAAATCCGACATCGGCACCCGCTGAAGCGGCAACCTTGAGCCTGTGTACAGCCTCATCGAAGCCATGGGTTTGGAGTGCGTCGGTTCTTGCAATGATGACGATGTCTGAGCCTAGGCGCTTCTTCTCGTATGCAGCAGCTGCGATACGTTGTCGGAACGTTTCAATGTCAACTACCGCCTTGCCGCCTAGATGCCCACAGCGCTTGGTTTGGACTTGGTCTTCGATGTGAAGGCCAGCGATGCCTGAGCGATGGTATTGTGCGATGGTACGTGCGACCATATTTGGGCCGCCGTATCCTGTGTCAGCATCCGCTATAAGAGGCACTGACGGGTTGAGGTTCGCAATCATTTCTGCGTGTTCGCGCATGTCGTTGAGAGATGCGAAGCCGAGGTCAGGCTGCCCGAGTTTGGAGGCGCATGTCCCAGCTCCCGTCTGGATACGATTCGTTAGCAATCTGGGTTCAAATAAGGGCTGCCCCGAAGAGATTGCTTGAATACCATGTAGATGCAGTCGAAGCCGACTTCGTGGGCGATACGGGCGCTGTAGCCCTCATACACGCCGGGAGCAATGAGAATCTCATCACGCTCTAGAAGTTGTCTCAACCTGGCACCGGCAGATGCACTAGATGTGGCTTTTTGATCAACGGGAACGGAGCCCATGGTGATTAGGATAAGTTGCCCGGATTGGTAATGAAGAAAATGAAGCTCAAGGCGGTAGGCAGGCTCTAGCAGTCTGGATGAGCGGAATAAAAGTTGATAACAGTCAAATGACCCTGTTCATTTGTAGAGCCTCTTTAAACTACACCTTGAGCCAGTGACTCTTGTAGTGCTTCTTGTATTCTGAGAGTTACGTAGATGAAGTCCGGACCGGTCTCATTCATCGCCGATCGGACTTGCAGCGTACATATGGCCCCCGATCGGCCTCCCCGCATCGGAACTGAGCGCCGATAGGAGGACACATTCTAAGTCAGTCTCTTCTCGGAAGTCTCCAGAATCTCCCCATGGGGAAGAGTTTGCATATCTGGGGTACTTGCAGATACTTGGCCGCATGAGACATGGTGCCGGGAGTCATCATCCAGCTGACCATGTTTGTGAGAGCGTGGGTGATGCATAAAAGGTTATCATCACTCTAATGTCGTCAAGCTATTCAATATTCTCTCAGTTCGAGAATCTTTCATGAGTTTTGACAGCTTGGCTACAGCTTTCAAAATGATGACATCTGTGAAGAACAACATCACGGAACCCTCTAGTGCTCATATTGAGGAAGGCGAGTCTTTCGAACTCAAGGCATCTTCAATGAGCCAAGGCCAGAAGAGCAAGCACCGACATAGTTCCTTCGGTTATCATGAGAGCCATGAATGGAAAGCAGCCGAACGCCGTGTCGTCCGCAAACTGGACATGACCTTGTTACCCGTAGTCTGGGTTCTCTACATGTTCAACTACCTCGACAGAAACAACATCGCGTAAGTCACAATCACTCATCCATCTAACTGCTAGAAGTTTTGCTAATTAAAGCAGACAAGCTCGTCTTGACAACTTTGAAGAAGACCTTGGCCTACATGGTACTCAATTCAATGTCGCCGTATCAATTCTTAACGTCGGCTACATGCTTGCTCAACTTCCTTCCAACATGATCCTCACACGAGTTCGTCCGAGTCTGTATCTACCATCCTGTGTTATTGTCTGGTCGGCTATATCGGCAGCCACGGCCGGTGTCCACAACTACTCAGGCTTGATTGCGGTGCGGTTCTTCCTCGGCATCGTGGAGGCCCCTTTCTTTCCAGGGGTATGCAAACCTTTAACTGAATCGGAGCTTTTTCTTCTGCTTACATGATCATCGTGAAGGCATTCTTCATGCTATCGGCTTGGTACACCAGCAAAGAACTTGCTCTCAGAACCGCAGTGCTTTACTCAGGTCTGGTTTTAGCTACGGCGTTCTCCGGACTTATTGCCGCTGGCATCTTCTCTGGTCTATCTGACAAGGCGGGTCTGCATGGATGGCAGTGGCTGTTCATCATTGAGGGCGCCGGAAGTGCACTTGCCGCCATATGTGCCTTCGCTCTTTTGCCCGATTTCCCCAATTCCCAGACGGGGAGTGGGAAATGGCTGTTCAGTGCTGACGAACTCGAGCTTGCACAGCAACGTATCGCTTTAGATCGGGTCTCCGTACCTGAAGCCGACCGGTCCATATGGCATGGGCTGCTTCTTGCTGTGAAAGACATCCGCACGTGGATATTTGTGGGTTTCGTGTACGATCTTCAACAAGTACTTTGCTGAATAGTTCCAGGTTATTATCCTATGCGCAAATCACACCGCGTACGGCTTCAACAACTTCTTCCCAACGTGAGTATCCTCTACCAACGAGTTCAAAGAGACCGATGGCTGATCCCAATCAACTATAGTATCGTCAGCTCCATGCACCTTGGCACCCGCACCATCACGCTGGTTCTGACGGCCCCTCCATACTTATTCGGGGCCGCCGTCTCCTTCATCGTCGCTCGCTCAAGCGACCACTTCAATGAGCGCGGCTACCACATCAGCGTACCGATGGTTGTGGCCATCGTAGGGTTCATTATCTCGACGGCAACCCTCAATGTTCCTGCCAGATATTTCGCCTCGTTTCTTTACTGCTCGGGTGCTTTTGCTGCGAATGCTGCAGTTTATTCCTGGGCCGCATCCTCTCTCAATCAAACACCCGAAAAGAGAGCATGTGCCACTGCTATCATCAATCTTCTATCCCAGCTGGGGAACATTTGGAGTCCCTATTTCTTCCCATCATCGGACGGGCCCCGGTATATCATGGCAATGCTTCTCATGATGGCATTTTCGGCGTTGAGTGTTGTCTCATCATTGCTGATGAAGTTCCTATTGAAGAAAGCGAATAGGAAGATACTTTCTGAAGCGGAGCGGACAGGGCAGCAACCCAAACTTTATACCGAGTAGCTGAGACCGCCGAACACTGTTGTGAGCAAGCTGGTGAACAGGAAGAGAGGGAATCTCTATTTTCTATACATTTACGCCAACTCAAGCGAAACATCAACATCTTGGGCAGCCTCTATGCTCTTGCCCAGGATATTCTTCTCGTGATCCAACAGCTCTCTCACGTTTGTGCCGACCATGCAGCTCATATCCTTCTTCTTCGCACCCTTGACCCATTGTTGGTCAATCATCCAGTGCGTCGGAATTTCGAACTCCGTTGCGTTGCCCATCTTATTCTTCAGCAGTCCACCGTTGTACCACAGCAGATTATCCACCTCGTCCACGTGCGCAATCACGAAGCTGCACACCTGTGTCATGTCCGTCTGGACTCCGCGAATCGGAAATCTCCAGCCAACCATGCCGCCGTAATGCCTCGAGAAGGAGTACTTCGATCCCGTCACTTCCAGACCGATCCAGTATGTTTCCTTGTCGCCGTAGGTAATCCGATACGTCCATGAGTTGCGCACTGCGTAGGTGTTTTGCCAGCCGATGTGTAGCAAACCCATGAGAACATCAAGTCGTCCCTTGTTGAGCACAACGATACCAGAGTCCCCCTCCTCGGCGTATCTCTCTGTCCAGACACGTGATTTCGACAGTTCTTCGCTCGGGCGCTTGATCATATCGTGGTACCAATCGTGTCGTTCGGGGAACTGCCCCTTCCAAAGGAGTCGGTCGTGGAAGAGCAGCGCGCCTTTCTCGCGATAGCTTCGCTGCTGCAACAGCTGTTCGGGCGCCTGCATGAAGACGACATCGGCGTCCAGGAGAATCACCTCCTCGAAGCGACTGCCGAGCGCGGCAAACGGCTTGATCGCCCATCCTCCCTCCGCCAATCTCAGAGTGGTGTCATTGAACACGGTTGTAATGTCCAGGAACTCGATGTGGCCATCATCGCCCGTGGCAGCGGCCTGAACAAGTGTATCACGGTCCTCCTCGCTCAAGTCCTCGTCGCCAGCGTACACAATCTGGATCGGTAGCGTGGTTCGGTGCACGCGCGTCAGCGACGCCACCAGATGGCACGCGAATCGCAGCGTGCCAGATCCGGTGGGGATGACGATTCCCGCATTTTTCGGCTTATAGATGCCGTCGTCCGGCTGCCTCCTGGAGATAGCGTCGGCCGCCGCTGCCGGTGCACCGGCGACTGCATCGACGCTGTCCTCGACGACTGGGACGACTGGGAGCTGCTGCTGCTGGGGCTGGCGAACAGGGGGTTCCGCACTCCCAAAGCTTCGCCGAAGATCCGCGAGGGGTGACCGGCTGTGAGGGTCTCTTGGCGGAGATTGCAGGAAAGGATACAGGGATGCCGCGACTCGTTCGATTTGCTCGGCTAAGAAGTCTCTCTCAGCCCCCACAAGCCGCTGTCCCTTAGGCGTCCTCTCCTCCAATGCCTCAATCCATGAGCGCAAGATCTTTGTCCTCTCGCCGAGTTCACCAAAGATCTTCTTGTATGGGGGTCCGAGAGGGTAGTCGACAAAGTATTGCGCCGTCTTGTTGATTGCATCGAGGTTGAGTCCTGACGTTGTCGACGTTCGAAAGCTGAACTCTGCTGAGCTGAATGGTGTAATATGACCGTTAAATCGCAGTAAGTAGACAACGGTAAGCGTGATGAATGCCGCCGCCGCGAGGACGGGTGTCGACTGAGCGCCGTATCGCGATGAAAAAAGTAGTCGAACCATCCTCCACCATGTGTTTGGAACAAGTCGTCGAAGTCGTTTCCCTCGCGGCAAGCTGCGCGCAAGACACCAGACAGGAAACCAGACTGCGCAGCCGTTGGAAGGCTGGGCACGCCGTCTTTAAAGAGGCCAAGACCTGCAACGATAGCTTCCATTTTTGGAGATTGAGGGTTTTTTTTAGTGAAAGCTTAACCATGCCGGGTTTCCTTCCGCTGCGGCAGGAATTAATCTATCTGACTGGCAGCTCCTCCGTGGTGCGGCTCGCAAGTCCCGGAGTGCTCTGGAGAACTGCCAAACAACATAACAGGCCATCCTGTTTGACGTTAGATAGGCCGCGCCAGCAGGCTCAGCCGTGGCGTCGTCTCATTGCGAAGCTGTTGCGTCTGGGATCCCCTTTCAACTCCGAGCTGCCGGGACAAACACGCGTCTTGGATATAGCGTGGCCCCACGTCCACTAAGATCCAGGCCAATGCCTCCCCCGCATTCCGAAAATCATGCCCCTTTTTTCGTAAATGGCGAGATCTCTCGATCTCTTTGGAGGGTGAATGAAGCTATTTTGAATCATGGCGAGATGGGTTGTTCTGTGAGAGTTGAGTTTTACTTGGTGTTGAGGATTTGCACTTGACACATTATGATCATCAATCAACGTTGTCATGGTTGCACCAGATTAATGACCGCCTCTAACGCTTGGCGGGCCTCTCACGCTTCGCCCAAAGTACTTCAATCAATCGCGAAATCTCACGTACATAAGAAGGCGCCCAAACTCGGGACGAAGATTCAGCGAGATGCCAGCCGATGTTTAGTGGAGACACGGGGAGCACCAAGGGTCTGCCGTCTGGTGACAACACCCCGGGCAGACCCCTTTCTCATCGCCGGCGCTGTTTTTGGACTCATCCAGCCAATGGAGTTGCGGGGGTTGGTTCTTAGGGCTTCGCGAATGCTTGACTGCAACGCTGGACTCTAGAATCTGGAGTCCCCGATGAAAAGTGCCAAGTCTCGCGTCTGACAGTGTTCACTTTCTGTAAGATCGACAGTTGGATTGTCATTTGCGAACACGGGATGGATCATTTCGCTCGCTGTCCCTGGGTGCGTCGCCAAGCTCCTTTTGTCGTAGCTGGTCTGCAGTCGAACAAGCTTGAAGCTTTTAGGGGTTCGCCGGTCGGCTTTGCTTCTGAAAAGGGGTTAAGTTAGTGCTGGGTGCCTGGGTGTTTGAAACGACTGACCGCTGTCAGTGTCAATGACTCAAACCATTAGGGCGGAGGACCACTAACGGATGGGCGCATTGTCAGGCATCGTTGCTGGAAGTCAGGGTAATCATTTCATTGCTGTTGTTGGTGGCCTTTCCTTGGAGGATCGGCGGAATTAAGTCCTTGGAATTAGGTGGGTATCAAACGGTGGCAACAGCATATCGCAAACCGCGGGTTCCGATATGCTCTGTTCAGGTAGGCCGAAAGCCTTTTTAAATCGAAACAAAACTCTGTGCTGAAACCACAGTATTCTTTGAAGAAGGTGTGTTCGCGCCTGAGTTGCTTGAGTTGTGATCACTGGCTCGATCCAGACATCAGACTCGATGAGTTCAACTATTATATTCATATGAGACAACTTTGAATGTCGCGCCAGTCGACCTAACGTAAACTATGTGAGTACGGCTTGATTGTCTGTGGCAAGGAGAAACTCGTTCATATATTGGCCAGCTCAGTCCCAAGTGATCTATCTATCATTCGCCTCATCCCAGGATCAACGTCCAGGCCGCACTTCAACGTCAACTCTGAGGTAGCCATAACCAATGGCCTTTTGGTCTTAATTGCCTCTAGCTTCAGGAGGCTGATTGGAGCTTTTCAATATGTTCTTGGGTGTTTATTCGGCTCCCAAGTCGTTTCAAACAATGATCGCGGTCTTTTGTTCTGCCCGTCGACCATCAATGTATCAAACCCTCTATTGCGATTGTAACAATCGGAAGGATATGCTTCGCCATGCTGCCCTTGAAGACTTTCTGATGAAGGGTATTTGCGACCTCTTTGCTCACTTTTCTTAGCACTTTTCTTGTACCTGGCGACCTTGTGTTTCCAGCTAGGGTCATCAAGTATTCCGTTGTCGTCAGTGCTGCTTGGGCTCTGTTGAGAGGCGTTCGGCGACCAAGATCGTCCTCGCTCTCTGGGTGTGATGGCGTCCTCCAACATCGTAATAATCTCATTCATTGCCTGAGCTTTTTCATCTCCAATATCTTCGGCACAGTCCTTTGCGTACTTCAAAAAGCCGTCTTTTTGGTAGTTGGTGAATTTCCTACATCCTTCCCTGAGCAAAAGCCGAACCACTTCGCTGAAGGCCTTCGCCATCGCTATGTTCATAGCTCTGTCGAGGTGTATGTCTTGTTGTTCTACCGGGAGGCGTTTCCCTAGAAGAACACGGGTGGTGGCAAGATCTTCATTATACAGGCAATGCTCCAGCGCAGTTCGACCGCCCACTTCTCTGGCTCCAAGGTCCGCACCTTTATCCATGGGCAACTGAACCATGTGACGGTGTCCATTGGCAGCTGCCCATATCAGCGGGGTCCTTCCGTTGTTCGCGCTTGACTCGACATAAGCTTTCCTGCCTAGCAAAAGCTGCCCCGTCTGTTCGAAACCTTCATAAACAGCAGCTGCTAATGGAGACAAGCCCCATTGATCCTTGACATCGACATCGGCGTCGTTATCCAAAAGGAGCCTGACCACGTGGTGGTGGTTCTTTCTGGCTGCTAAGTGCAATGGTGTGATGCCGTCATCATCTCTTGCGTTCGCGTTCGCGCCATGATCAAGTAGCAGACGACTAATTCGCACATGACCCTCATAAGCTGCTACCGCCAGGGGACTGCTACCGTTGCGGCCAGTAGCCTCAATGTTGGCTTTGCGATCGATCAGTAATTGCAATACACCATCATGACCTTTGCTAGCTGCCATAGTCAATGGAGTTTCTCCATTTTCATCTTCGGTCTCGAGAGCGGCGTTTGCGTCCAGCAACAAGCGGGCAATCTCAACCCGACCGTAACGAGCGGCTAGAGTTAGGGCATGCTTGTCTGCGCCGGAGTCCATGTTGCTAATGCGAGCCTTTGCATCTAGCAACAACCCGGCTACTTCAACGTAATCGTTTATCACGGCCAAGACAAGAGGGCTTCGACCATCAGAACCTTCTAGGTTGATGTCTAGGCCAATATCTTCCCTGCGTTGTAGCAGCGATAGACACACTGAAATCAAACCCCCAGATGCTGCTCTCCCGAGAGGAGTCATTCCGTCACTGTCTTGAGAGTTGACGTTGAATCCTCTTTCAAGCAACCAGATGAGGGCCTCGATGTTGCTTGACTTGATGGCGGTCGACAACGCTGCGGCACTCGTGCTGGCTTTGGTGGCGTCATCCAGTTGACCAGAAAGATATTCCATCGCTCCTAGATGGCCTATGGCAATAGCCCGCATGAACAGCCTGATCCTCTCATCGAAAATTGACTCTATATCTGCATCTTGAGCTGGCAGAGTGCGGGAGAGGCCTTTAGCGACTGAATTGTGCCATTTCATCAACCTCTGTACCCCCACATCCATTGGTAAGCGTTCGCTGAGGGAGGATATTGACTGAAGTATCCCGTTCTTTTTCTCTTTAAGTCTTTCATCTTGGTTGGTGAGGGATTTCAGTAATCTTTCTGATTCAGCCATTTCCAATGGCAAGCGCTCGAGCTCTTTCTTCATTGATGAAAATCGAATTTCCTTGTACTTAATGTCCGCCTGTTTTTCCAGAACTGAACTTGCTGCTCTGTTGACCTTTGGACCTAATTGTATATCCTCCTCGAATAGAAATTGAAGCCGACGATCACACGCGACCAATTCAATCTCGCTAGTAATGTCCAGATAGTCGATTTGTCGTCTCTCCAACTCAACAAACGATATTTCGTAGACGATATAGCAGCCTTGGCGTTTGGTTGTTTGCTTAACTGTCAAATTACACCAGCCATTGCTAGCTCGTTCTCTTCCAGTAAACCGCGAGAGGGATGGAAGAGCGGGGATTTCACGCGCAAGGATATCCAATTCCATGGATCTAGAAGCCACCATGAGGTGGCATCTTAGCTGCGGTTACGACGAGCTGATTTCCAACTCCAACATGACAACAAAGTCCGGACTTTGCTCTTCATTGTGCCGGAGTCTGATCCATGAAAGTTGTTTGGCGTCGCATAGAAAGTCAACGCCAGTAATGCCAAATCTCTTACTTGTGTCCCACCGATCCTTCGGGTAAACATCGAACACGGCCAATTTGCTGGAGGCTGGTACTTCAATGCTGTACCCGTACCTACGATCAAACTTTCTGATGTTTTCGGCCAGTGAGAGGTCTCGAATTCGCAAATTGGACGGCTCTTGTGAAGAATCTGTGTGAAATAGCTGGATGGCTTTGCTTTCCTTGGGCCTCATAAACTCGTCCGTTGCCGATCCTGGCTCGACTTGACAGAGAGGAATTCCTATGCAACCCTTTTGATGGGGCCTTGAATAGCATTTGAGCAAGCCAAAGGTGTGTCCCGCCTTGGTTGTGTGTAGCGGAAGTTGTAAGTGATAGTAGCCACCGTTCACGTCTAGGCGTTGTCCGCTGTGACCATTTTCCCAAGGGACCACGGTTCCACAGTTGACGAAGTCCTGAGGGCTGGCGGCCAAAACGTTCCCGTATCTGTTTGTTGAAGGCTGTTGAGGGTGGAGGTCATCATGTTGCAAATGAAGTCCCCAGGCTAAAATGGAGGCGTCTGGGGTTCTCTGGAGGATGGCTTCCTGTAGCCGGCCGAATGCAGCCGAAGCCCCTTCTCCATACATGATCGGAAGACTGACGTTGAAAATACCGAAAAGACAATAGGCTATGTCTTCTCCTCTCGTTGTCACTCTCTGGGCAGCCCAGGACATGCGCTGGGCAACGCTTGCATCCCGAAATCCGCCAAGGAATTGAGCAGGAATACCAGTGGCCTCTTCGATTATGCTAGTCATAGAGACTTTCTCTCCTAGCTTATTCCAGTCTTTACTGTAGAAGACCAGGTCTTGGGGAGCTAAGAGCTCCTGCAATGTCCATCCTCTGGTGTGCCACCGGCTTCGTCGGAAGTCGTTGTCGAACGTCAAAGCTGACTCGTCGGGCACATCGGCAAGATAAGCATAGCAACGGCCAGCAGTCTGATACCAAGTAAACATCGAAGTGATTGCTTCTGAGTAGTCTGTGTGATGGGACTTGTCGATGCAGCAAGTGTCGATCCAAACGTAGTCGAAGCCATCAGCTTTCGCCTGCTGGCAACATCCATCGAATTTTATCCTGCCAGGTCCGGTCTTGGATAGCTGGTGGTCTTTCTGGATATCGCCGAAGTGTATCTCATCTTTCTCTTCTCCCCATGTATGAGAAAGAATAGCGTAGCGTGGAAAGTTGTTCTGAAACTTTTCCAGCTTGCCGCTGTGGACGTTGATAAGCCAGATCATGGTCGATGTCTTACGCTGTCTATCGTAGGAAATATTCAGCACTGGCTGACGTTGATCTGTACAAATTACAAGACAAGGCGCAAGAGTGAAGGCAAGTTCAAGGTCAATCTCGCCCTCTCTTGTTGGGATAGGATGGCTCAAAGTGCAATGTAAAGGGGAAGCCCACCGAGGCTATGAAGAATCTCTTAAATGACATTGGATTATGGGATACGCAGTGTACACAATTAGCTGACATTGCGTACCACTAGTAGCTACGCAGATCCAATCAGAATATCTTCTGAGTGCTAGCCTATGTGTTGTCATCGGTGACCTGCATTGTTGCGTCGGAGTCGAGCCAATAGACCAGCAGCCAGCTGAAACTTGGCATTTGTGGCTGCAGTAAGGTATCAAAATGTAAGAATGAATAATTGGATCGCTTCAGGCTCAACTATCAGAATAACCGAGCCCGACTGCTTGATTGCGATTACGCCTTTATAGTGCCTACTTACATTTGCAGTCGCACAAGTCTCATGGAATTTCCCGAGCTGAAAATTCAGCGGTCATCATTCAATAGAACCACTTGCTTGTGTCTTCATTTTGTTATCCATATTCATCTAGGACATCAAAGTAAAAGTTGAATCCTTGTCACGATGCTTAATAGCTAATGTGAGGCGTGTTTGGATGATCCTCAGCTCGGGTGAAAGGTCACCAGCGGGACAGGATCTCAAAGCTGCTCGGGAAAAAAAAAAACGTTCTAATGCACTATCAAGTAGCATGATTGACTAGTCAAGTCGGGCTTTCGTTTGAGTCATGATGGCGCACAATGGAATTGACGGCCCACGAGTACACGGGGCTTTCTCGAACTCTAATTCAAGCTTGTTTGGAATAGAGTAAAGTTTTGACTAGTTCGTCAGCCTCTGGGAACGTGGAATAGCCTCGGATACTGCATGGTCTATTGAATTTAGTGATGCAAAGATCTTTCGTCAAATGAAGCCGCCATAGGCTCAGTCGACGAAGCTCCTACAACTCGGAAGGAACTCGGCCCTACCGAACTTGAAGAGTCTGTGCGCTGAAGAACTACAACATGATGTCTAAGATGTTCTGCAAAGAACTGATGGACATCTCATACGAGTTCAGCTCCTCGAGGGAATATCAGGTCCAGTATCTGGTTTCGCTATCGCGATGAACCTAATATTGACGATTTTCTGAATTTCGGAGAGCTCGGTCGATCCAAACTGGTGGAATGAGCTTCTCCCGCCCGAGAATTGTGGGTGCCTGTGAGATTTGGGTATGCGCAGACGTCTTGGCACAGCACCACGTTACAGTGCTCGTTGATGAACGTGGTAGGGGTTACCCCTACGTCCGCTTATGGCCGATAACAAAAACAGCTAGAGCTGAGCTCCTGTAAATCTGCTCACAGGCCTTTCGACTCAAGCCGCTGCCACTCACGATGGAGTCACTCGGTTCGGTAAAGTATGTTAAAGAGAACCAAGAAATCCGGCCCTCTCAGCGAACGCCGCCAAGACTGCTTCATTTTGGCACGGTCAGTATCTGTAAGCGGCGCCAGTCGGATCCGACGGTTGCTTCCGCATCGAGGAAGGAAATGATGATTGTATAAAGGCGACCCCGAGTCTGTCCCACGATGTCGGCTTTGGACGGAATCAGTATCGTTTCGTAACTGCGAATTTTTGTTTGTCAACCCAACATTTACACTCTTTCACAACTGCCCATTATGTTGTTTCTATCAACACTTGTTTCGTGCCTTCCCCTGGCCCTGGCGGCCAATATCTACGTCGCCCCCACCGGCAACCCGACCCCGGACGGCAGCTCGGCCAAGCCGTTCGGTGATATCCAAGCCGCCATCAACATTACCCAGCCCGGCGACGTTGTCATCCTTCGCGGCGGTACATACGAGCTCCTCAAGAACATCAACATCACCGTGAACGGCACCGCGCAGGCCCCGATTACCCTACGTGCGGCCACGGATGAGGTAGTCATCATCGACGGCGAGGGTCTGCCGAACACTCCCGCGCCGGTAGGTGCTTCGATCCCCGGCAAGGAGCGCGGCGTCCTCCACGTTGAGCGCATCCACTACTGGAACTTCCAACGCCTCACTTTCACCCACGGCCCCTATGGTGTTTACGTCAAGGATAGCAGCAACTTGCGCTTCAACCAGATCGTGACTCGGGATAACTACGAGAGCGGCTTCCACATGCAGGGTGCCCTTTCTAACAACGTGATCTCTTACCTCGACTCGTACGGAAACCGCGATCCCAGGAACAACGGCGAGAATGCCGATGGTATCGCCATCAAGGAGGGCAAGGGAGAGGGCAACATCATTGTTGGCAGCAGGTTCTGGGACAACTCTGACGATGGAGTTGACTTCTGGTAAGTGTTTTGTGACAGGCGTGGTATCCAGGTTGCTGACCATTTGCAGGGAGTTCCACTCCAAGTTGACCATCAAGGACAGCATCGCCTGGGGCAATGGCTACAACCGCTGGGTAAATCGACCTCTCACTCCATGACTACCTGTACTTCAGAGCTGACTAGTCGTCCAGGACCTCCCCGACTTCACCGGCAACGGCAACGGCTTCAAGCTCGGCGGCGGCAGCGCAGGCGACATTCTCCCCGCCGGGCGCGACGTCGTCAACTGCATCGCCTTCGGCAACAAGGCCAACGGCTTCACCGACAACTCCCAGACGGGCGAGTTCCTCTTCGAGGAGAACACCTCCGTCTGGAACGGCGCCGTCGGCTTCCGCAGCGTCAACGCGACGGGCGTCCTCGAGCGCAACATCGCCGCCGTCAACCGCCCGGGCTCCCCAACCAACGTCACCTACGGCGGCCAGGTCACCCTGCGCGGCGCGCAGATCTCCAGGGACAACTCGTGGGACAACTCGGCCCCTCTGCTCAGCAACGCAAGCTTCAAGAGCATTGACGTCGGCCTGGTCACGGGCGCGCGTAACAAGAACGGCAAGATCGCGGCCAGCGACTTCTTGTTGCCTGTTGATGGAGCGAAGCGGGGTGCCACCACCTCCTGGAAGTAGACCCCGCCCTGATTCGGGTGCTGGCATTTTCATTCTTCATGTACATATTTTTCCCCCAAAAAGAATAGCTCTCCAATGAGACACTAGATGTTGTCATGGACCATTCTAGAACTCACATAAACTTGCATCCTGAAGATCTCTGCACACTGTCAAAGCCGCCCTAAGCGCCGATCAAGACCGCGGTGCGGGGCCGCAAAAGCAGGGAAGCCGGTGATCGGCGGCCTCGAACCCACGGCCCCGGAATCGGCCCTAGATTGACGAGTCGGAGGGGAAACGGACACACGTGCTGGAGAAAAGAAGGCTCCGTATCGTGCGATCCCGCCTTACTAATGCTGCCGTGCAAGGGAACATGCCTGGTTAAAAATCTGTAAATAGTGACGCGGTGACGTAATGCGGGTGTCAATGTGGGTGCAGGTCCCTTGCCAAGCGAGTTCCAGGTCGTGATGTGATCATGCGCGTCAATCATGTTGCGGCTTATCATCTCATCTTATCTTCACCACCCGCCTAGCTAACTCATCGCATGAGGCCAGATTATAGCGTGAACGGCTAGACACAAAAGCGGACTCACAGTTCAACTCATAATCTTATCATCCGATCAGCGCTAGTGAGCATCTTGAGCAGCACGATGAAGTCTATCGGCATCTTTCCGGGCTCGGGTGGTTTGGGCGGCAGTACCTACGAGTACCTGCGCAAGCTCCTCCCTAATGATCAAATCATCCTCATCAACCGATACCCAGAAAAGATCCCGCAAGAGCATCTCGAACACGGAGTCAGAGTGCGCAAGGCCTCGTACGAGTCAAGCCCCTCCGATCTAGAAGCCGCGTTTGCAGGCATCGAGGTCCTCTTCCTCATCTCCTATCCAAGCCATGTGCACGATTACCGAAGAAAGGTAAGGACGCCCCTCGCTGTGCAGGGACAAGACCATCTCACAGGAATTCCGTCAGGTGCAACTACCCGCCATAGACGCAGCGCGCCGCGCCGGTATCAAGCACATCTTCTACAGCTCCCTGGCCTTCGGCGGCGACTACCAGGACACCTCAATAGCGGAGGTGATGCAAGCCCACCTCGACTCCGAGCGCCACCTGACAGAAGCAGCCGCCTCCGACCCCAGCTTCACCTTCACCTCCATACGCGAGGGGCTCTACTCAGAATCGTACCCGATCTACACGGCCTTCTTCGACATCAACGCGCCGGCGGACGAGATCCTCATACCCCACGACGGCTCCGGGCCCGGCGTCGCGTGGGTCAAGCGCAACGAGCTCGGGGAGGCGACGGCGCGGCTCATCGCGAACTACTCGTGGGACCCGGACCAGTTTGCCTACGTCAACAAGAAGATCCTGCTCACCGGCTCGAGGGAGTGGTCGCTGGAGGAGACGGTGCAGGTTCTGGGCCAAGTCGCCGGCAAGGACGTTCGCATTCGCCAGGTTGATGTTGATGAGTACGTCAAGCTGCCGCAGGTCGTCGCGCGCTTCGGATCGCAGGAGAAGGCAAGGACGTGGGCGACCGCTTGGGATGCTATTCGGGCGGGAGAGACAGCCGTGGTGACGAGTCATATGAAGGACATTATCGGGCGGGAACCTGAAGCGTTTGATGTGACTATCGCACAGTTGAGACAGTCATGAAGTCATCGACGTGGATGGCTTTTCGGCAGATTCGGTGCTATGTCGATAGCCAGACGACATGCGCGGCAAACGAGGAGGGATGAGATTCGATGTAATAATTTCATTTGGGGGCTACAAGGATCGAGAACTCAGCTCGAGGGAGAGAAGAAATGATCAATCGGCCTCGGCGGGAGACAGAGAATGCCGGGGCCGGGGTGGAAGCAGCACCGGAGCGACGAAGGCATCATGGTTAGGTTTCTAGCCCTTTTTCCTCAACAACGGGCGAATGGTTTAGTGGTATAATACTCGCTTAGCATGTGAGTGGTCCAGGGTTCGATTCCCTGTTCGTCCATTGTTTTTGCCATTTTGAGCTTTTGCACTGCTTATAGACGATCTTCTAGAGATCAAGAATTATTTGCCATTATTTTAAGCGTACCAACCATGTCCTCGTTTTCTACGGGTTTCTTGCGATTGCTGGAGATTTGCGAATGGGGACTTGCCTCATCTCATGGTGAGAAGGTCCGTGCACAACGCCCGAGGAGGCCGAAATTCGTGAAGAATTGAAGTGTGGATTGCGACATGTCCTTTTGAGTCAACTATTCAGCTGTGACCTTTTTACGTATTAAAGTCTCGTTTCTGAATAACAGTAGGTTGAATTAGTTCTCGCGCATGCTTCTGTTGTTCACTGATCGAGCGGTGTTTCTCCAAAACAGACGGCAAATACAGATCTCCGCCTGCGTGTCGTATTCCTTGTGGCACAAGAACACCGGACTGCGAGGTGCTCGGAGCCCATCTCATCCCCGGCTCTCACTTTTCTGTTGTGCGCGAACTGACATCATACCTTAACATGAGATGTCATAATCTCATGTCGTCCGTTTGTCCTTCTTGTCTCAACCGCAGACTCGCAGAGAACAGTGTTGCCAACCTGAGTGAGAGAATGTCGGGCTGCTCCGCATGAGTTCGTATCGGACTTTGTGATGGCAGATAAGCCTTAATTGGGGCCCCATTCGCTAAACTCACTGTTCTAAACCTAAAAATGACCCGACGTTGAAGGTTCGCGTAGAGCCATGCATCGCCATCTTCAGCTCCAAGCTCGCCATTACCGTATGAAAACGCCTCAAATCCTCTCGCACTCCATCTTGTTAGCCGCAGTTCGAATATACCACATTCTAGATTAAGCATCCTTTGCAGAGAAGCGGCTCATGCAGCAGGGCCTGCCTTAGCCTCCGCGAAGCTTCTCTTCCCCAAGTCAACAGCGCGATCCCCCCAAACTCCTGAATCCTTACCGCCGCGCTACCCCAGTTCCGGCAGGTCGGCTGCGTGCAATCCGGCACTTGACCTGCCTGGATCTGCTTAACGACCGCGGGGGGGCTGGGTTGGGTTGCACCAGTCCACCCCCGTTTCTACCAGTCAACTATCGCCTCCCTCCCGAACTGCTTAATCAAGCCGTGACGCCGGTCGAACGAGAAACAAAAGAACCATGGCCAACCGGACGGATGTATTGCACAACAAGCTCAATGCGGCCCCAATCGTCCCGTCAGCGGTCAAACGACAAGCCTATTAGCTCGCGCCTGCATGCCCCTCGTCTGATGGCTGCTGGCTGGCACCTTAATTCCTTCTTCCCTGAACCCCGGTCGTTCCCCCCTCTCGAGAAGACGGAAAATCTCCCAGCCAGAACCTACGTAGAGTCATGGACCTTCCCCCTCAGATCTGGCTCCCAAAGCTGGCCAGGCAGCTAAGATTGTCCAGCTTCTAGACACGGCATCAGAAGCTACCCTGCATGCTTGCCCAGGCGGGGACTTTTGTGAGTTGTCTCTTCGCGCCTTGTTTTGATCGGGCAGGTCTCCTGTCCCTCAAGCCAAGATATCTGACGAGCTGGGCGTGCATTCGACGCGGGTCGCCATGACCTGAAAAGGAAGGTTGTAAAAACTGCCCAGGCGATCCCCGACGGTCCGATCCTGCTGTCCCTGTTGATTCTGTCGCCTTCCCCTCATCGGTCTTGCGAACGACCATATAACCAGACGACGCCGCGCACCGGTTGCGCTGGTGAAGTTCTTGTCTCTGCACTCTCGACGATATCACGCGTTGTCAAGATGAAGTCGCTCGCTGTCCTTTCCACCACCATCGCCGCCGCCTCTGCCGCCGCCGTGGCGGGGGCTAGCTCCCAACGGGTGAGCTACGACGGCACCAAGGTTTTCCGTGTGTCCGTCGGCGACGAGGTCGACCGCGTGAACGGCGTCATCAACAAGCTTCAATTGAACACCTGGAAGGGTGTTCCGAGAGCCGGCGCTCTGGCCGATATTGTCGTCCCGCCTGAGCAGGTCGACGAGTTCAACGCCGAGATCTCGGGATTGAACGTTACGACCATGCACGAGGATCTCGGCCTCAGCATTGCTGATGAGTCCAGCTTCTCAGTCTACGCCGGTTAGTAAGACCCAATCACGCATCTGGACTGCCACTGACAAATTCCAGTTGGATCCGCCAACACCACTTGGTTCAACTCGTACCACGCGTATGCCGACCATCTGCAGTTCCTCAAGGACTTGGTGGCATCTTACCCCAACAACGCCGAGATCGTTACCTCTGGCAGCTCGCTCCAAGGCAACACCATCACGGGCATCCACATCTACGGCAGCTCCAAGGGCACAAAGCCCGCCGTTGTCTTCCACGGCACCGTCCACGCCCGCGAGTGGATCGGCACAATGACCAACGAGTACATCGCCTACAACCTGCTGACCAAGTACTCCACCGACACCGAGGTCAAGGGCTTCGTCGACAAGTACGACTTCTACGTCTTCCCCGTCGTCAACCCCGACGGCTTCATCTACACCCAGACCACCAACCGTCTGTGGCGCAAGAACCGCCAGACCACCTCCGGCAGCAGCTGCCTCGGCCACGACATCAACCGCAACTGGCCCTACCAGTGGTCCGTCACCGGCGGCGCATCCACCGACCCCTGCGCCGAGGACTTCAAGGGCGCCTCCGCCGGCGACGCCCCCGAGACCGCTGCCCTCTCCGCCTGGCTGTCCAAGACCAAGGCCGCGCAGGGCCTGAAGCTCTTCATCGACTTCCACTCCTACTCGCAGCTCTTCATGACCCCCTACGGCTACTCGTGCACCGCCGTCTCCTCCAAGAACACCGAGCTGCAGTCTCTCGCCAAGGGCGCCGTCGCCGCCATCAAGGCCGTCCACGGCACCTCGTACCAGTACGGCCCCATCTGCACGACCATCTACAAGGCGACCGGCAGCAGTGTCGACTACGTCAACGACGTCGTCAAGGCCGACTACACCTTCACCCAGGAGCTGCGCGACACCGGTAACTACGGCTTCGTCTTGCCCGCCAGCCAGATCGTCCCCACCGGTGAGGAGACCTACGCCGGCGTCCGCTACCTTCTTCAGAACATGAAGTAGAGTGGACCGCAGTGAATACTCAGATAACCCAAACCTAAACTTTCTTCATGTATTTACTTTATGCACTCTTGTGTATTTATCAATACAATGCAGCCACCATTGAAAACAAGCTGCTTAACTGCATGATACTCTGCTATATGTGGGTTCGTCTCTAACTTTAACCTTCACCGTTGATTCCAAACGGCCGCAATCCATTGTGATCTCTTATTGCTTCGATTGAACCACGATTTTCCTTCGCCTAGCGCTGCTAGCCTCCCCATATCTTCAGAGGCCTTTTATTGATCTTCAATGTCTACCCTGTTTTTCATGCCGTCATGCGCGGGGTTCAACGCCGAGCTCACTGCATGCTGATACGTCCTCGGTGACAGCCGGTTCACACATCAGACGAAGCTTCGGCAGCACATGGATGTATTGGTGCCTCCAGTGCCCTATCACGGTAAACATCCGAGCGGATCTTTCCCAGCCGTCATCCTTAACCTTGATGGATGAGGGAATACTTTTTTCAATATTAGGCTTCTCCTCCCCGGCTAGAGGGTGCTGATTCTGGAAGAATATCAGCTAAAGAAGATCGTAGGACTGGTTCTTGACACAGGGGAAAAGTTTGAGAAATGCTTCTTTGAGACTCCAAGGATGGAAGGCTTGGAGTTGGTGCAATATTGCTTTTGTTTATTGAGGCCCGGGAGGGAGATGCGAGGACCTTGACAGATGTGAGGACGACTACCCTCAATTAACAGGATGTCCATTAACGAGGCCTCCTCCTCGATCCGCTCAATTCCTACCCTGTTCTCACCCGTGTTCTTTTACCTCTGCAGAGACCCCTAGCCATAGGTCCGTACCTCCTAAGGCTGAAAGTAGGCGTTCTCGTCTTGCCCGCGAAACTCTAGCGATCCATCATGCGCCGGCTTCACACCACCACAACGGCGCTACTAAGCGCGCTCACGCTGCCGCTCATATCGGCACATGAGCCTCCCGCGCCGCGTGGTGACCAATCTCTCCCGCTCTCCGTCGTCGGCCGAGACATCCTTGACGCAAAGAATGACACCGTCGCCCTCGTTGGCGCCAACTGGCCCGGCCATGAGCAGACCATGTTGCCCGAAGGCCTGCAGTTTCAGAACATCTCCAACATCGTCACCAAGATCGCCCAGACCGGCTTCAACTCGGTGCGTCTCACGTTCGCGACCGAGATGGTGGACGACATAGTCGACAAGGGAGGCGACGTGACTCTCAAAGCGACCCTGGAGAAGGCGCTCGGCGCGGAGAACGGCACCAAGATCATGAAGCAGATCGTCAGCAACAACCCCCGCTTCGACGAGAACACTAAGCGTCTTGAAGTGTGGGACGCTGTTGCTGATGAGCTGGCGCGTCAGAACATCTACCTGCATCTTGATAACCATATGTCCAAGGCTGGATGGTGCTGCAACGTAGCCGACGGGAACGGGTGGTTTGGCGATGCTTACTTCAACACTACCAACTGGATTAGGAGCTTGTCTTACATGGCAGAGCATGTGAGTCCCGCCTCTCTCTAGTCACGCTGCTCACTGTTCTAACGCATGGATACAGGGCAAAGCCAACTGGAAGTCCTTTTCGAGCATCGGTCTTCGCAACGAGATACGCGAGCGGTTCAGCTACGACAAACCCCCCGCCGCTCCCGCCATCGAGCCCGGAACGTGGGAGACGTGGGGGAAGCGCATGGTCCAAGGTGCCAGCACCATCCACGCCGCCAACCCGGACGTGCTCATCTTCTTCGGCGGACGGCTGGGTGGCATCGACATCGAGGCGCCCGCTAACGGGTGGTACGCCGACGAGCCGAAATGGAACTTCTCCATCGCGGCGCTGCCGTTCAAAAACAAGTTCGTCTTCGAGCTGCATGCGTACGACCACGGTCTGAGCGATGACTGTGAAGGGTACTACGGGATGCTCGATGGCTGGGGCGCGGACGTTATGACCAAGGGGCAAGCCAATGTGGCGCCGCTGATCATGAGCGAGTGGGGCCATGATCAGTCGGATACATCGCGAGATTATGAGAAGAAGTTCCACAAGTGTCTGATGGACTTGATGGTTCAGAGGAGCGTTGGGTGGATGGTTTGGAGTATGGGCGGCAGCTACTACATCCGTGAAGGCAAAGCTGATGTCGAGGATTTCTGGGGTAAGTTGCGTGTTTCGGTTTTGCTGTCTGCCTTTGATAGGGGATGTACCTGCCGCTAACCATTTTTCAGGGCTTTTGGATCGCACATGGAGTGATTACCGAGGTCGCGATTCGATCAAGAAGCTTCAGGTCGGCATGAAGGCCACATACAAGTCTTTCAACAAGTCTATGCCAGCCGCTGCGAAGGAAGTTGGAGGTAGGTAGCTCGGGCGAAGTTAGGAGGAACAGAGGTGTATTCTTCAGCGTCGCCCCTGCTGTTCAGTCTAGCAACTTGTTGATGGCCCTTGCCACAGCCTTAGTCGGTATCTTTGCTATATTTGTATGACCACGTTGAGACTTCAAGTACGTCCGGGAGTTCACGTCTTTATGCTGAGGCGAATCGCAATTATATCCCCGGATAATGAAGACGCCTTAAGAAGTGGGCCAACAGATGTCTTGATACAATGATTTCTCCTCTCCCCCCTTGTTCTAAGGTTTCAATTATGTCTTTGCACAGCACACTTTATAAGCTGCCGTATGACTTTGACAGGGATATTTACGAGGGTCTGGATAGACCACAGGAAACCCCTCCAAAGGTAGCCTATTGGGTATCTGAATTAGGCGCGAGTCGGCCGGGGCAGCTCCCTCTCCACAACACCACGATCAAACAGATCCATAGATGTATTCATCAGTCAGCAGAAGATACCAAATATTTGGTAGTACGATGAATTGATTGATATCTTCCTACATCTGGAGCTTGCTGGTTCTCAAGCTTTATGCTAAATCATCACCGGACAGTAAAGTTGAAAAGACAGTTGGACTGAAATTGTGATAGGATTCTTCGTACTGCTAGAGAAATGCTCTGACACAAGCTAAACTAGATAAGACTACTAGAGCACCTCAGACAAAGACATAAAGAAGAACATCGATCCGCAAGAACCCCGTGTTCGTGCACATGATTTAGAATCTCGCAGAAACTACGAGGAAGATCAGAACGTAAATTAGCAATGAGACATCTCCCAAATGTCGCGTGTACTCCAGAATCCATGCCTCTGTATATTCCTTGTCTCCTATCAGCGTATATCATCGGCAAGTGCTGAGCCCGCCAACCTAAGCACTGGTTGCTCCAATGGCATGCTCGAGCTTTTTGTAGTTCGGTGCCAGCATGAGAGCAGGAATATGGTTGTAACACTCCTTTTCTCCATCGCCGTCTGGGTCGTCACTGACGCAAGGAGTCTTGTATGAAAAATGCTGCTGATCGAAGGGCAAAGGAGTCCCATCCTCATATTCGTAGCCTGTAACAGGGAAGTGTAAAGTCAGCTGACAAGAACGTCCCGTGGTCCCTTTCTTTGTCAAAACGAAGAAACCAAACTTACGGACGGCCCAGAAAACCTCAGGTTCGCCGTCTGGGTTCAGCTTCGGTACCAGCGAGCATACGTTAGCAACATTCTCCAAATCTCCAACGCAGTCAGGATCGTCTGCTGGGAGACCAGTGCAGGGCAACCCAGTACACGGGGTCGGGGCAGAATATGTTTTGCGCGAGACGGTACCACAACTCTCGATAAGCTTAGGAAAAAAGACCCAACGAGAGTACTGTTCCGAGCTGACGTCCTTCATCGATCTTGTTGTAGTTGTAAGTGTCGTCTTCGAAATTGACCCTAATTCCAGTAAGCTTCTACTACGAACACCATTTTGGACGCTACGCACATTCATAGCTGACACCAGCACCAATGACTTCTTTGAAAATTCCCTCGACGCCGATGGAGAAGCCGTTGGAAATAGAGGTCTCGAAACCTCCACCAAGTTCTTTGGCCTCGCCTGGGAGCATCTGATTCCCTCCCTCGCCAGGTGCTCGTTCCTCGTGGCCAAGGAAACCAGTCCTGCGGAGCTCGCAGAAAGCCTGACAGTTGCTCTCAGGCACAATCTGGCCACCACAAGATCCATCTTCATTCAGCCTGTTTTTGGCGTCACAGTCAAAGTGTGGAACACCGTCGTAAGCCCACGCGCAGTCGCGCCTGGAAAGGGATCGCCCTAGCGAGCGTTTCCTCGATCCAGGAACATCAGGAGGATTGGAACCGGGAGGAGGAGCTAGACTGATCCCTCCGACACCATAGGCGGCGAAGGTCAAGTTATTGACGACGTGGATACCAGTGAAGCCGCCATTGAGACCGCAGTCTTTGATGAGTTGGTCGACACCACGTCTAGCTTCGTCGCGGTTGATGGTGCGGTTGCGCTGACTGCCGTTGCAGAGACTGACAACAGTCGCGTTGACGTGCGCAAAAATGCAATCATGTTTGGCCATTGAAAAGGCATCAGATGTCACAACAGTGTTCGTCAAGTACTGCGCAGCCTCCAACGAGTCTTGCTCAGTGTATCTATTCATCGTCTCAGCATATATACTCATCTGGAACAAGGACAAACCAATTGTATGTGACTGTTGATTCGAAAACATACCCACGATCTTGACCACAAACAGTGTACCGGTCAGCGCTGTCGCCATCTCTCGGTAAGACGTGTCCAGCCGCGCGCAAGAGTAGAAGGAGGCGGTTCAACATGGTTGCCAATGACCAGCTAGAGTGTGAGAAAGAGTTGGGATTTGTATATAGAAGAGAAGAAAGGGTCTTGTCAGTAGCAAAACCTGAGCGTGGCGATGGTGAAGAACAGAATTGAAAGCTTTCGGCGAGCAATCAAGCCAGCTTTAAATAATTTTCACCCTCACTCCTCATCCGCGCTCTTCAGGATTAACCTGCGCCTCTACAAGTCATGAAGTAAATGCTAGTATACTAGACACATCTGAAGATAGCCCAAAAAACTCACTCGCCGTACAGCTGTTCCAAGCAGCTCAGTGAAGTCACGGTGCTCATCTCGACCGAGCCCGAAGTCTCGAGCACCAACAGCCCCCACCTGCCATTCATCCTCCACACCTTCCAGGCGAGGGCGGTCTAGATCATTTCTTGAATGTTTAAGCTCCAAACTGACTTGATCTTTGCCTCGAGGTTTGGTTGAGGCACTTCTCATGGTGACGAGGCTTGCAATGATCAGCTGATGGTTCTGAAAGGAGTTCGTTTGGACTTCTTCCGAAGATGTCTTTCGAATTTCTCGGTCCTATAACTGCTCGTGAGAGGCGCAGCAGCGCAATACCTTCCTTTTCTACATTTCGCGTTTCGAAGATGTAGTTCCGCGACTAGGTGTTCCGCCGATCTATAGCGCGAGCCAAGATGGGCATTGAGGGCAATACTCTGTTCGCCAAGTCTGCAAGCTCCCAACACAGGCAAGCCAAGGAATTCGATATTCCAACCGCATGAAGTCTTATTTGAAGTTGTGTTGTGTCCAGGGTTATCAACCGTCCTTGTGACGGGCCGCAAAGGTGATTTGAAAGAAATACGCGAGCTTCGTATGCTGTTGGAACATGTTGACAGAAGATGGGAAGAGCTTTATTGGTCCAACAAGATTAAGAGACAACCGGTTGGTTAGGAATCTCGTATTCCAAGACAGCCGGATAAATACTGTAGAGTCTGGACCGTCTGGATTGAGCGATTCACCCGCCAAGCCAGGCTTGGCGGACTCGGGGTTGATTGGCACCACCAATCAGGCAATGTCAAAGCAGCTACATGAATGTGACCATAACTGTCGAACTGAGCCTGATTACCACAGCCAGTCAAGTTTGAAAGGGCTGCGGCACAGCAGCTGTGTAATTTTGAATCCAAGGTTCGGAGCACAACATACGTCATCTTGAGTTGGCCATTAAAGAGACAGCTGAGAGTTCAATCTTTTGTGACAGCATTGCCCGTACCCACCTATAAGAGAGACTTAGGCCAAATTGCCCACCTGATAGTAGTGCGGAGTCAAAGTCTTGTTCACATCGTCAGCTTTCTTTGAAGGGGGATCCGTCATTCAAGTCATTCTACACTTTCGCCCGCCATGGACCAAATCCCCGTGGTCAACGAAACGCATCGAACACATGTAAGTAATGGGCTCCCTTCGTGCTCTATGAAGTCTGAATACTATCTACGATCTAAGATATGTGTCTGACGTATCTCTCTAGCTCCAAGAGCGATGGCACCAAAATCCACACGCGTGCGCGCGACCTGCCCCTGACCTTGGGGTGCCCATTGTCTGCCGCACGATAAATGACGTTATCTTTACTCGCGGATATCTCGTGAGCCCTGGAGGAGACTTTGACCTCTTCGAACATTGCTGTCCGAGCATCCGGAATGGCACGAATGTGTACACGACACAGCGTTTTTGCCAATCCATGGCATGCTTCACCCATCAACCAGAGGTAGCCATCAATTGGCCAAACTGTGTCAGAGAGGCAGCAGGAAAGAAGATAGACGAGCTTAAAGCTGAGGGTAGGAAGTTCAACTACACCAAGGAAGTATTTCAGGGAAAATGCGAGTGGATCGACTACGCTTCTCTCAAGAAGGAGCTTCAGTACAACAAGAGCGAGTCTAGACAGTTGGCTGTGAGCAAATTCGTCATACTTGCTTTGACTTTGACGTCTGTAGTCGGGGCTCATTTCGTCATGTAGCTTCCTTTGTGTATCGTGGAGAAGGATTTGCCGAAGGTTAGCCAGACGCTCGATGATGATGTACTTATATTGTCCTGGGCCGTGCTTGGATTGCTCGCACAATAGCTCAGTTTGTACTTGGATGGATCTGGTGAGAAGAGAATGGCGATCTTAATAGTGAATGCCAAGCTCTACCATTGCGGCTTCTGTTACTCTCTGACTCATTCGTATATTTAATATCCTTGCCTAATGCTGATCTAATCTATCGCGACACCAAACTCCATCCTCTAGGCCTCAAACCTGCCCAGGAAACACTTGCTGTCCCTCAAACCAAGTCTCCACAGCCTTTGCCTGCAGAGCCTTCTCGGGCTTCCATTCAAGATCAAATACAGCCAAATCAGCCCTCTTACCAACTTCAAATGATCCTACACGATCGTCCAAGAAACAACTCCTTGCCGCACCCTCCGTGGCCCCGGCCACAACATCACACATGGACAGCGCGAACTGGGGATTGACAACTGTCTCCAACTCCGGCTCGCGGGCCGACCTCCGCGTGGTTGCAATGTAAAGGTTGTTGACAATGTGATGCGGCGCAGTCGGCGCATCAGAACCAATAGCCACGGGGGCTCCCCCGTCGGCGAAGTCGCTGTACGCGAAAGCGCGTCCACAGCGGTGTTCGCCAATGAGCTTCGGCCATGCGCGTAGGATGGCAGGGTCGGAGTGAACAGGCTGAACGGAGGCTGTGATGCCCAGCTTACCCAACCGCTTGGCGTCCTCCGCGGTTGTGACTTCGAGGTGCTCGATACGAGGGCGATGCTCCGGGCCGACATATTTCTCGAGCACATCGATGGCGTTGGCGACTGTTCGGTCACCGATGGCGTGGAGCGCCACTTGCAAGCCGTGTTTTGTCGCTGCTTCCACAACGGGACCCATGTGTTCCGGTGACCATACGGGGTCGCAGTTCTCGTTGTTGTGGCTGTATGGCTCCTTCAAGGAGGCTGTGCAGGCGTCGATGATGCCATCGCATACCAGCTTGATACCCACGAGTCTGCAGTCGGGGTCCGTCTCCAAGTTGAACTCTTTGGCGAGTTCTGCAGCCCTCTCAACCTGTCTGATGTTCTCCGCATCATTGTCCCTCGGCAGGATCATCCAGTAAGCAGCGAAGCGAATAGGGAACGGTCGACCGGCTTCCTTCTCCCTCTTGCGATAGTTCTGCAGCGCTTCCCATCCCTCCTCTTCCATTGCCATGTCGATGAGACCAGTGAATCCAGCACTCGTGTAGTCGTTGACAGCGGTTTTGATTGCCGATATACGATCTTCCATCGTGGAAGTCCTGGCCATGTACAATGGAATCCACTTCATGCTCGCTGCCTCCGAGAGCAGACCACTCGGCTTGCCAGTCTTGGGGTCGCGCATGATCTCACCACCAGGAGGGTCCGGCTCATTGTCCAGGTCCAGTTCTCTCAGAGCGGCGCTGTTGCACCACGTAGAGTGCAGGTCCTTTGCTGTGATCAAGATTGGACGAGGATCCAAGTCGTCAATGAGCGAGGCTAAGGGACCCTCTGGTGTCATGAAATGCATCCAGCCACTGCAAAAGATACGCGCCTGGTCCGGGTTGGCGGCGGCATGGTCTTTGATAGTCTTCCTGATATCCGCTAGGCTCTTGCACTTGTCCAGAGGCAATTTCTGCAAGGTCTGTCCCAGCTGAGTCAAGTGAATGTGTCCGTCGAGGAGACCAGGCAGGACGTGGCGGCCGCCAACATCGCGAACCTCAGCTCCTGCATCGATAGCGCTCTTGACTTCGTTTGCTGAAGCTTCGCCGACGAATGTGATAAGGCCGTCCTTGATCACGAGAGCCTCGGCGAAGTTGGCCTCCGATCGCTGTCCAGGCGGAGCCTTGTTTGACCGGAAGAACCTTCCGTTCTGGAAGACGACGTGCTTTGAAGTCGTCATGCTGGGTTGCTGGGACGTCTGAATAGTGTGTCTGACAACTCAGCCGCAACTGGAGGTCCTGTCAACCTTGTACCTTGGTGAACGAAAGCTTAGTAAGTTTAGCGCATGCTGCAATGATTGTGAAAATGTGGCAAGATCAGAAGGAGGGGTGAGGTTGCATGATGGTGTGATAGCCTAGATAGCAAAGATAGGTAGGAGGGGCATGCGGGGTATCATATCCGACATCTCGGCCGGCCGCTCGGCGTTGCATAATGGCACGCGGGGTGGGCTTTCGGCGGCAAAAGAAACAGCGCAATACCTCCGTGATCGGTGAAAACGATATTGAGGAGGGCTTGGCAATTTGGAATTTTGTTTTGGCGAGTGAGGGAAGCTTGGAACCCGAGCCCATCACGTAAGATGGTGGGGTCCCTGTGGGTGGCGTTGCAACGCGATTTCTAGTTTGGGTTCGGGTTGAAGGTTGGAAGTGTCGAAGCAATTCAACCGGGACTAAAATAGTCAAGTCTTTAGCAAAACTCAGAGACATAGAGCTAAGAGATTGCATAACAGCAGGGATATTAGGCATGTTGAGAACAACATTACAGAGCGACGGGAGAACTAGCCTCTCCCCCATAGATACAGCTGTCCGCGCGGATGTCGAAATTCTATTGCCGAGTTGTACCAGACTCTTCGGGAAAGGTCCAGAAAGGGATGTAAATGAGACTGAACTGATCTCAAATTTATTTTACACCAATATCAGTTTAAGGATACATCTGAGCGCATCAGAAGGCTGGCAGATTCAGTCTGTAATCAAGGCTGACTTGAAGACTAGTCGTTGACATGTGCTTAACTCGACTACAGCTTGTGTGACCAAGTCATCCAATAGCAAGAGTCATATACGAACTTCTTCAATTGCTGTCACAGACGGCTGAGAACCTACATATCAAATTGTTCCTACTATCTCGTTGATAAAGATATCTCATCGTCCATTGGTACAGGCTAATCCGAGCAGTAAAATCTTCGCTGATTCTTTGGTGGCTTTTGTACAAAGACTCACATAGGAAGATTTACGCTGTTTTCTCTCATTGTGTTGATTCCCTTCATCGTTGCCTAGCTTCAGCTGAACGCTCGGCTTTTTAGAGCTTAAGCTCCGGCAATATCGTATTGCTTAGGTTGTGGATCCTTTCACCCTGGCCATGCTGATAACGGCCTCTCAGCGCAGAATTACAATTGACGAAACCCGCAGGGTTGAACCTATGCCAGAAAGGACGCTGATGAAATACGAATCCATTTGCCACCTAAAATTAGTGAACCGAACCCCCAAATGGCAAGTCTATGACGAACGTGGTTGGTCACGTTGCACAGAGGGATTCAGAGCAGGGTTTCTGAGCCATCGCGCTGTCAACTGTCAACAGGCACCCATCCCACTTCAATCAACCCCGCAATCTTCAGCGCACCGGCCAAGTTGTGAAAAAGGGTCCAAAACAATTTGATTGTCATGTGACCGCGGTGGTTTTTGTCCCGCATCTCTGCCAGCCCCTTACGCGCGCAACTGACCGTCTCTTTGGTGGTGGTTGCCTGCCTGCATGCCCACTTGAAGATGGAGAAGAACAACGTGAAGCGGATATCGTAAGTTGATCTCAGCATCACAATTTGAATCAGAAAGATGCTAAACATGTAATGAAAAAAAAAGGTGTAAACGGTGTCAACAGAGAAAGGTACCGCGGTATTTGTAATCCCCGGAGTCCCTCCGATATCGCCCGCCCCGTCTTCGCCGATGGCCGTCGGCCACCGCCGCATTGTGGAAGTCTCATCCGGCTGACAACGGCGCCGCTCTCAGATCCGATGTTCCCGCACATTCCCGTGCGCCAATTGCTCCGCAGCTTCGGCTAAGTGCGAGTTTCGGGAGAGCGACTTCAAACGGCCGCCGGTGTCACGTGAGTATGTTGCGGCACTGGAGTCTCGCATCGCCTCGCTTGAGGGCTTCTTGGCTCGGCTCAAGGAGGCTAGCAACGATGAGCGAAACCAGATTTTGGACGAAGTTGAGATCAAAGACTACGTGCCGTCTTTCTCTAGCTTGCCCTTGGAGGACGAAGCAGCGTTGAGTGAGGCTTTGACCAAGGCGACCTTGCAAGAGACTTTGGATGGTGAGGTTCTTAAGAAAGTGGATGCAATATGTTCTGGTGACTGACAGTCCAGGCTCTATGATTTACCACGGCCCAACCAGCATCTTTCAAAATGACTACGGAGATACTTGTGGCAGCTCATCCGGCAACTCAAAGAAGTCACCCTTCCAGGATGACAGAAGCAACCTGATCAACCAGACAATGCGTTTGTGCTTGGGTCTGTTCTTCTACTGGCAGTACCCCTTGTTCATGTTCATCGACAGGGAGGCTTTTGTAGCCGAATTCGAGGACAACCCCATCGACGGCGACTTTTGTTCTCCTCCTCTGATTTACGCTGCAGCTGCAATCGGAGCTCTAATGTCGAAGGATCCTGAGATCAGGTCCCGGGCGCAAGGTTTCGCGGATACGGCACAAAGTATCCTGACAACGGAGGGTCTCAGCGCCCCGAGACCAACCTCTGTGCAGGCTTTACTTTGCTGTGGATATTACGAGGTCGGACAAGGAAACATTTCGAGGGGCTGGATGTTCGCTGGTACGCTAAGGTGACCCCATTGCCGTATTATTCAATCGCTCACGCGAAAGGCAGGTATGGCTTTCAGAATGGGCCAGGACATTGGCTTTCAACGAGAACCGACCCACTGGGGCTCAGAAGACAGGCCGAACTCGAAGTCGCCGTTTCCTTTCGATAACGAATTTCGACGCCGAATATACTGGGGCTGTTTCTTGTCTGACAAGTTAGTCTTGCAGATTATTTTTCAATCGATGACGCGCTCTAATTCGTGTGCAGAATCTTCAGTTTGTTTCTCGGGCGCCCAACATTCATGTACGAGAATGACGCCGATGTCAATTTGAGCGAGCCACTGCCGTTAGTTGTCCTTAGAAGCTTGCTCTATCTTCCGCTGACAGGAACTTAGTCATGACCCTCCGGTTTGGGAAAACTGGCTCTTTTCCCATGACCTTGGCTTTCTGAAGACGGTACGCCCGGCTGGGCCAAAATTGACTCTGCTGTTCAACCAGCAAATAGAGTTGGCCCGAATAATTCACGACATGCTGTCTACCACATTTGCGCCTAGGAAAAAGACCGATGCGCATGCCAGGAGATGGACTGAGGTGTCTCTTAATAAGCTGAACGCCAGACTTGTTGCCTGGCATGAGGCTCTCCCGACCAATATGAGATGGAAGAAGTGGTTTACCAACAAGGATAACCTGCAAGTCAACGTGGCCATTTTACAGTAAGTATTGCATTCTCTGACTTCGATGGGAATAGTAGACGGAAGTACTCACACTCTCTTCTTTTGAAGCACTCTCTACCACAGCACGCGCATCAGCCTTAATCTGCCCTTCATAGCCTCGATAGGATCCATGCCATCGTTGTCAGAAGACAAGCCCGAAAATGAAAAGAACCCGCTCGCCCAGTCGTTCAGAGTATGCAGAGCGGGGGCGGAGGGTATCGTGGATGTGTTGCAGCGTTTCAAGAGCGAACACACCCTCGGCAATGCGCCTCTTCTGTTTGTGGGTGGTTGCATCTTGGTTATGAATGCGATATTAGTTACTTGTAGGCACATGAGTAATCCCTCGTCACTAGCCAACGACACCCTGCTGCCTATATTGGACGACGCACTGCAAGACATGGCTCATTCGTGGTCACTTGCGGGAGAGGCCAGGCTGAAGTTCAAGAGCGTGCTGGATGCGAAGACCCGTCGCAGTGCTGGTCCACCTACAGAGGCAGAGAAACATGTCTCGGGATCTCGCAGCGCCTCAGAAGTGCCCGCGTCGGTGCCGGTCTTACATGAGGAGCTTTCGAAAACGGCCGCAACGACTCCAGCCCCCAATATGGCCTCGCCCGGGCCTGGTGTGCCCATCGATCCTACCCTCATCACACCGGGGGATGAATCACTAGGAAACATGGGAATAGCAACACAAAGCGGTGACTTGGAAACTCCTGGACACCATGTCTGGGAGCCGATGAGCGTTTTGGACAGCGAATCGGCGTATTGGGTTGGAGTAGGCGACAATTTCCTGGCTGAATCAGATTTGAATTTCTTTGACGGTGTGCCGGAGTTTGACTGGTCAGATCAGCCACCGATACCATAATGATTTGTGAGAATTTGACTTTTTGGGGTATTTCTGATAGTAATAAACTTGGGTAATAGCGGATCTCGATATTCTTCCTCACATCCACCGTTTTCTTTCGCAAAGGGTCTTACGTGTCGCCATCTTATGCCTTCGGTCGGAATTCATCGATAACACTGACTGGCTTGGTGTAGCTCAGCTCAGTCTTGTAATCGTGGGGGAGGCCAAAAACCTTGGGCCCAGCAATCTCGAGGGCACGCTCGGTTGCCCAAAGGGGATGGCCCGCCATGATCATGACGGCCACCTTTAGTCCGTATCTGTATTCCTGGACACCAATGGCTTCGCCAGTCGAGGTGTCAAGGAGGAAGATCAAGTCGGGAACAGTCGCGATGACCTTTTCAAAACAGTTAGCATCATTGCCAGGAAAGGTGTCAATGGTAATCAGGCTTACCTTCTCCGTCCCGTCCTCAAGCTTGCCCAAAACGCCGAGGTTCTCATTCATGAACGGAACAACAACTTCCTTCAAGCCCTCGCCAACTCTGTCCGTATCCGTTTCCATTTCGCTCTCACTCAGTCTCTCAACGGTCACCTTGCCCAGGCTGTGTGCCGTCGTTGTCAGGGTGCTTTCAACACCACGAATCTTGCCCTGGAACAGCACCTTGGCGCTACCAGAACCCCCAGCAGCCTCGATCAAGTCCTTGGTGACCGTTGAAACTGTGCCGGCTTGCTGCGCCAAAGCGACTACGCGTCCCAAACGCCATGCTAGTGAGTAAGTGTTGGGGATGCCGACCTCGCGCATTAGCTTTCCGGGGATGGGACGGCCGGCGGCGCCGGCTGCTGAGCCCATGGCCACGCATGCATCACGAATAGCAATGCCTGCTGAGGTCTCATCGGTTTGTGTCGCGGGGATGACAACGTTGTGACCGGTTCCACTGCAGAGAGTTACAGGGAGAAGCTCGTTGACGGACTTGGCGTGGATGTACTGGGAGACCATTTCGAACTGGGGGTAAGCTCGGCCTGTGGACATAGTGTTAGCAATACGAACGGTGTGTTGGAGTCCATTAGTCTGAGAAACATACCCATCATATCTCCGTCAACCGTGGGGATATCGTAGTACCGTGAGCTTCCCCAGATAAGGGTAGCGACGCCATTTGCTCCGCCGATCTCGGTGGCAATCAGTCTCTCAAACTTGGTCTTCATCTCCTTCTCCATCTCCTGCATGGCATGCCATACGCCGTGTCCTCCGGGACGCTCGATACTAACAGCCGGTGTAC
Organism: Colletotrichum siamense; assembly: GCF_013390195.1. Taxonomy (NCBI): domain Eukaryota; kingdom Fungi; phylum Ascomycota; class Sordariomycetes; order Glomerellales; family Glomerellaceae; genus Colletotrichum; species Colletotrichum siamense. Next base: position 1,421,951 of record NW_023501020.1, read on the forward strand.
CGACACTAGCAACGGGCGGCATCATCTCCTCGTCCTTTAAGTCCTCGATGCGAATGATCTTCATTGTCTCTCCTTCTGTAAGAAGCTGTCTCAACTGGAGATAAGGGGCGTATGGAGACCCGCCGCCACCGCAACCAAGGATGTAGCAGCCGATAGACAAGAACCTTAGGTCGGTCTCGGAGAGAGTCCAGAGACCGCTCGACTCGATCTGCGGGCGGTAGGTCTTAAGGTCGACGGTATCATCCTCGTCGGCATCACCAGCGTCTGTGGTTTCATGCTTTTTGGTCTCCTCGAACATCTCCTCGTCAACAAGTTGGTCAGGGGCAGCTGTCTGAGTCATCTCCGAGTAAACCCGCTGATGGTCCGCAGGCAGCGCAACCTCGATCTTGATGGAGGTCTGGTTCTCCACATACGGCACGCCAGCCACTTCTTCGTGGAGGACCGTAACAGAGCTCGAGTCACCGCCCTTGGCTACAGCGTTCTCGATGGCTCTAGCCTTAACCTCTGCAATGCCGCCCTGGATATCTGAGCCGTAGACAATAGTCTCCGCTGAGCCGTATATCTTGGCGATTGCGGCACCGATGGCATTAGCAACGCCAGCATGCTCAGGCAGCACCACTTTGCTCACACCGGTGAGCTCTGGCGGGCAAAGAACGGAGCCACCTCCGACCAAGATAACGGTGCACGGCTCGGGAGAGAGTTTGGCGCGATCGATGACAGATTCCAGCATCTTTCTGACTCGCGCCTTACCCTTCTCAATAGTGTCGGTCGGCAAGGCAACTGTGGTATTGCCAATCTTTGCACCCGATGCAACAGCAATATCTGTCGCCGTGGCCACCTCGCCTCCGAAGCACAGCGCCTTAGTAACGAGGTCATGGCCGACGCTATCGGGTCCAACAGCAACAGAGCCATCGTCACCAACGTGTAGGATGGAACCTCCGCCCAAGCCGATACTCTCAACTGAAGGCATCTCGAGATTGACCTTGACGCCAGCCAGGGCTGTGTAGCTCTTGGATAGACGAGGGTATCCATTCTTCAAAAGATAGCCCACGTCAGCAGTCGTGCCGCCAATATCAACGACGATGCTGCCAGATTGATCGATCGCGTCCGATGCAAGGAAAGCAGCACCTCTAATAGAGTTGGTGGCACCCGATGAGAAGATCTTGATAGGCGCCTGCATGGCTTCGGAAAACGGCAGAAGGTGACCAGAGTTGGAAGTCAAGTACAGCGGGCACTGGAGACCAATTCTACGCATGGCGCCGATGAAAGCCCTGATCGTTCGCTGGGCAAAGTTGAGAATCGAGGCATTCAGGATCGTGGCGTTCTCGCGGGCAAGGAGACCCGGACCTGCGATATTGTGAGACAGAACAATGTTGACATCTTCTCCAAGCTCATTGCGAAGAACCTTAGAGACCTCTTCTTCTTGGTGGTAGTCTTTGTCGGTAGAGCAACCGATTCCAACAATGGCCACGTTCTTCAGCCCTTTGGACTTGATGATGGCCGCTTGCTCGCGGATCGCTGCCTCATCGATGGGTCCGATGAGTGTGCCGTCGATATTGCATCCGCCAGGGATGATCGCAGAGTGTCCATTGATGATACGCTTCAGAGCTTTTGGCCAGTCTGCGAAGGGCGGTGTCCCCGTGGAAAAGTTGTGAGAGGCCAAGCGAAGGACTGCAATCTTCTCGACACGCGACGTGTCTCTCTCAATGATTGCGTTCAAGAAATGCGTCGTGCCGATGGCGAGAGCAGTGATGCTGATAGGGTTGATGGTTGAGGTGTCCAGCAGAGCTTTCAGAGTTGCCTGAACAGAGAGCGTCACGTTGGAGGTGGTCGGGGCTTTGTGAGACGCAACCACGGCGTCCGCACTGGTCTTAGAGACATTAAGCAAGACACTGTCCGTGTTAGTACCTGGGAGATACGGTTAGTTTCCAGACGCAGAGGAGTCGGTGTAAGTGACACGGGTCCGGGGGCCCTGTCAGTCGCTCACCTCCGACGTCCACTCCCACCACCAACGTCCCATCCGTCGAGGCCATTTTGACCAGACTTTTCGTGCGACGGGCGCTGAAAATTGTAGCTATTGCCGTTACACTGCGGAAAATTAACTTCTTTACGATTCCAAAGCACGCCACGTTTGACTTGATTGAGGCGATCGCAGGCAAAAGGGCTGTTTCGTCGTCAGGAGCGGCTCTCGGTGATGACCTCCGTGTACTCTGAAGGTAGTTGATGCGGGCAGATTCAGCCGGGAGGTGGGGTTCAAGTAACGGAGTCCAACTCCGTTCATCGGCGACCGTATGCGACCCTATCTGGGTTGGGCGCACTAAAAGTGAGTGACCCTCTCGCTAATGCACCCGCAACCACTTTTGCCAGGGCTACGCGTATGGGGAAGGTGGATGATATGCAGACGGTTAGGGCGTCTCGGAGTTAACCCTTCGACCCCATTCTCGCCTCTATTGGCCTTGAGTTAGAAAACTGCTTATGATTGATGAAAGAAAGTTATATCTCGGCACCATCCTTCAGGATTTGCATCTTGCCAGCTCAATTTCAGGTGCCTGACTGAATCGCTAGTGATAACAAGAGAGTTATCCGAACGATGATAGGATTCATGATCACGCAATTTCTCTGGGAAGTGTCGATAATACTATTTGTGGCAGATAGCAATATTCAGAGTACAAGTCCGAGCCGGGTCTACTCTTTGTTACGAATGACTCGTAAGAACGAAAAGAGTGCAGTTTAAACAAGTCCAGCGAACGCTGAACTCCCATCACCCACAGCGACGATAACGGCCATGATTGATTTTTCAATACGCTTCGCAAGAACCTTACGTTTGTGTGGGAGTATTTACACTTCCTTCATTTTAGCTCAAAAATTGGCTTCAAAAAGCAAGGAAGACAACGTAGAGAGAATCACATAGAACGTGGCTGATGGAGATGTTGAACTTCAGAAACCTGACTCAGTAACTGTGGAAGACGCCAGTGGAACCAGCAGGATCCAGGCTGTCCAAGCAGTTTGGGGGAGGCATGGAAAACTGACAATCGTACAGGTAGAGCGGTGAGTTCCGAAAGCGAGCATTGCAGTCTCGCACTGAAGTGGTTTATCTTGCATACGTCGGCATCGGCTCAACGCTGCCGGGCTTGGTTGTCGCAATCCTACCCCAACCGCATCCAGTCCTCATGTCAGTCGATCATTCCTCTTGCTCCCCGCGGCATTATTCATAGTATTGCCATCCCTACTAGTCTAGTCTCTGTTGCAATAAGGGGCTAAAAGCACCCGCTCGAGTATGTAAAATTATTGTAATATCTTACAGAGATGCACAGGACTTTGTCGAGAACTGGGGTTAGTCGAAGACCAACGCAAACACACAACGTTATGGAGTACACTTATGAAGGCGACGGCATCCTTAGTTGATGTTAGAGAAGTGTGATTACAATTGATATTACTCAGATGCCCAACTGTGATTCTCATTGGCACCTAAGGTATTCAACGTATCCTTGAGTTTGTTGCAGAACACTGGATAGGCACCTACTGTGTGATAACTGGTATCGGTTGTCGTATCTGCGGGTATCCTGTCTCGTACTGCTATCCTTAACTCAAACGCATTTACAAACTCCTACCTATCTTTCATTCCAGGTGAAATGCTTCTTTTGACGCAGGTGATAAACGTTCAGAACTTGACTGCACGCAATTCCGGAGTCCAACTCCGTCATGTGTATGTGACCCGCTGTGACGTGACCAGCCAATTCCCGGGTCGAGGGATCCAGCAGGCAGCATTAGCGCAATCCGAAGCTATCAACAGCGGTCCGGCCCACTATACGATAGCTTAAATACCCCTCCGCGGGGTTTCTCGCCGCATCTGAGTCAATTGAAGAGCAAGCAGCATCCGCGATGTCGGTCATAAGCGAGAGCAAACACGGCGTTGAGTACCTCACGGTCGATTCTACGTTCGGGGCAGTCAAGGGGTTCATCAACAAAGATTATCCGAACGTTGCCCAATTTCTCGGTATCCCCTTTGCAGAGCCACCAATAGGATCCCAACGCTGGCTTCCTCCCACACCGAAAGCGCCTCCGACAGTGATTGATGCTACGAAATTCGGACCCTCCTGTCCGCAACAGAACAAAGGCGGCAGACCTTCAGTGTACAACACAGATGTTCCTGAACTTCAGATCAGAGATGAGACTTCCGAAGACTGCTTGTCGCTATGTATATGGGCACCAAAAGAGGCAGTTGAAAGCGCATCAACAGTCAGACTGCCCGTCATAGTCTTCATCACTGGCGGCGCGTTTCTCGTTGGCGGCACAACTGTGCCATATCAAAATCCCACGCCGTGGGTTGAAAGCAGTCAGAGACATATTGTAGTATCCATCAAGTAAGGAACATTCATCAAAAGGCTCAGAATCTTACTGATTCCGAAATGCAGCTACCGCCTCACAATCTTTGGCTTTCCAAATGCCGCGTGCCTAAACCCTCATGAGCGAAATCTAGGCCTCCTTGACCAGCGTCTGGGTCTGGAATGGGTGCACAAGCACATTGCATCATTTGGCGGCGACCCGTCGCGAATGACGCACTTTGGTCAGTCCGCGGGTGCTCGCAGTATAGATGCTCACTCTTTCACGTACCCCGACAAGCCTCTGGTGAGAAATATTATCATGAACTCTGGCTGCGCACTGCCTCCACTTCCAGTGAGTGATCCTGGATGCACACACTTCAGCTTCCTAGCAAAGTCTATAGGGTTCGAAGGTGATGATACTGTCGCCGAGCTGGAGTTCATGAGGCAACAGCCAGCTGGCAAGCTGGTGGATGCGATCCGTGAGCACTGGGAGACGAGTGAGAGGCCTTTCTTGAGTTTTCGGCCTATCGTCGACGGCTTTACCCTGTTTGACGACTATGAAGAGCGTGTCCAATCCGGAAAGTTTAGTAAGCTTGTAAGACTACCTAAATCTAAGCCTTTGACAGAAAGGAAAATATTACAAGCTGACCATCGCCACTGACCAGCCAGCGATCTGCGGGACGATGAATGACGAAGGCACAGCCGTAGCGTTGTATAAACCCGAAGGTCCCGACCCAACGGTGGCAGAACGAATTACAAAAGGTTACTTCCTTGGACCTATGGTCAAGATGGCAAGGTAACGAACAATCTCAGCGACGAGTGTGTTGTATAAGGCTGACTTTGCAATAGGGCTCGTTCTGCCCATGCTCCTACCTTTCGTTTCTTGTTCAAAGACTTTGCGCCACCTGGCTCCAGTTCATTTCCCAACATCTCGCCGCGTCCCTGGCTTCGGGCATATCACAGTTCAGACATGCCCTTGGTCTTTGGCACACATTCATGGGCGAGGGGCCCTTCGACAGCACTTGAGGAAGAGGTCTCTAAAGCCTGGCAGGACCTTTATGTTGCATTCGCAGAAGATGGCCCGGATGGGCTAAGAAAGCTGGGTTGGAACGACATGAGTGACGGTGAAGGAATAATAATAGGTTGCGGTGAGAAGGGGTGGGAAGTAACCCCTCTTGAAGAGGTCGACCGATAGTGACAATGTCCTAGGACGGTGTGATCACTCTACTTCATACAGATTTAATGTTTTGGAGGCCAAATCCAGGCTTCGAGTTCTTCTATGCCATACGTGTGTCGCCTTCCGGTCGGGCGATGTTTCTCCTATATGCTCAACTCTCAAGATATACATTTTCGCAAATATCTCCAAAAACCTCCATGGTTCTCTGATATCCAGCGATCACCTCGTCAACACGCTTGGCCACATCTCTCCCGAGGGGCAGCACTCTTTCAGCTTCTTTTCCTTTCCCAATACCAGTGCCAGTGATTACTTCGTAGATCACTTGAGACGCTTTCAGATGATCGCCGTCTGCGGGGAATCCATCTGTGGCGGACGCCGCCATGACTTGGTACACCTTCTCCATTGCACTTCCCTCATAATCCGCCGGAGTCGGTGTCCTCGCCAACTTCACCGATGGGCCCATATTGGTGTCGAATGATCCAAGGGCCACTGACAGTACACGGACTCCAAAAGGAGCCATCTCTTTGGCAAGGACTTTGCCGACACCTGCGATTGCGACAGTCAGCTCGAGACGCTGAGAATATCATGCTTACGTACCGTCCATAGCAGCCTTCGCAGCAGCGTAAACTGCCATCGATTCTCTGCCCTCCAACCCTGCACCTGAGCTGATGTTGACGATAGCGCCACTCCTCCTCTCTCTCATGTGCGACGCCACGGCTCTCATCAGACGATAGGCCCCGAAGAAAACAGTGTCCATCTGCGCTCGGGTCTCCTCTTCCGTAAAGCCTTCAGCTGGGCCATGGATAGACCACCCGGCGCTGTTCACGAGAACGTCAATAGCAGTGCCATTCTTCTCAAGATCGTTCACGACATCTCCTGATTTGAGATCATCCACATCCAACCGTAGCCATCGCCCGCCGCCTTTCTCAACTTCTGTGACCAGCTCGGGGTTCTTCTGGGGATTGCGTGACGTCGCGATCACATGGTGTCCGTTTTTCAATGCAATTCGTGTCAGAGCTAGGCCGAACCCTGAAGAGCAGCCAGTGATGAGCCACGTGAGGGGTCTATCGGGGACAATGAGCTGGTTGGACATATTGAGTAGTAGATGATAATGTGTGTTGTGAAGGCGACTTCACGGCAAAAGCCTATACCCAGAAACCCTCCTCAAATATTAGAAGGCAACAGCTCTCGGCTTACATCAATTTTAAATCCGTAGGCCCGACTGTCGCTTAGTCTCCGGCGACTCCTTTGACGGCCCCGCATCGGCCGCATAAGGCGGTCCAGCCGTTTCCGGACTTAAGGTGAGCCGGCCGTGGCTAAGCTCCGTCCATGTGAGGTTGAGTCTTACAAACATCCAAATGCCATCATTCATAGGGTTCACTCTCGGGTAGGCGATGCGAGAAGACCGCTAGATTTCAGTATGCGGCCGGTGAGCACCCCAATCATATGAACTTTCCACAAATTGATGCGCAAGGATGGATGCAAGGCCCAATCGCACGATGCGAACATGCGCTTAGCTAGCGATAAAGTTACAGTTACGGGAGATGAATACAGGGTGAAAGATTGTACTCTAATCATTTTCTATTAAACCGCCATCTTCCACGCAGGCGCATGGTGGGCAAGCCTCAATAGAATGCAGTTATTATCCGACCTTGGCTGTGGGACTGGGGCTGGGTACATAACCAGGTCAATTGGGCCGTTCGTCAAGGTCGGTTAGCTCAGTTGGTTAGAGCGTGGTACTAATATGTCATCTGATATGTTCAGTAATGCCAAGGCCGGGAGTTCAAGCCTCCCACTGATCACAGATTTTTTGGCATTTCCTAGGATACGACACATTCTTTTTTGATTGGATTTGTCAACCTCTTGACTCTTGAAATTTGAAAATTTTATGATGTGAGCTTTTCAGAGGGTGAGTCGCCAGGCAAGAAGAAGGAAACTTAAGCCCCACCTATTATAAGCACCATTCACTTTAATTGAAGCTCTGTCACTACGAGATCATGTTGGTTGTTTAACAGGATCCTCAAAATACTAGAAACGAGGAACTCTTATGACCTCACAGTAAGTAGTCTTAATAACATCGCTCAACCCGCGTTTGCAGTTGGCGCCATATCAAGGAAAACCTCCATAAGTCTGTCGGTCGGGAGGTGATGGCGCTGGACGACAAGCCGAAGTTCACTTTCTAAGAAAGCGAGGCTTATCTGAATGCGCTTCTTTTTCGCCCCTATTGTACGCTTTTTGTCTTGGAGGGTAGATCATCCCGTGTGGTCCTCGAGTCCTCAGACCGCGTCGTTTTCGGTACCCCTCTGTCGAGTTGCGTAATCCCGCGGAGCGGACGTCTCGTCCCGTCCTGTCGAAATGTTGTGCAGTAGGGCGCGGCACATGTTTGTCGAGCGGATAAGAACATTCCAGCCGAGTTACTCCTTGAGAGCCACCGAGTCTGTTGTCATGGTTGGGGAAAGTACGACGATGGCGAGGACCGTTGGAAGGCACATGCCGAGCTCCGGAATTCGGTGCCGGTCCGTTGGTGTAGTCGACGAACAAATGGCTTGTTCTCCGATGTCTTCTGTAGTAGCAACCTTTTATATGAAAAGGTTGATTAAAATCGGCGTAGGTTCCGTGTCGCGGTGGCGCCTTCGTCGACGGGCTGTCGTCAGTGGAGATTTGGAAAGCACTACACGGTCTACTCCATGATCCTCCCATCCCTTTCTACCTTGAGTCCACTCACTGTTTGTTGGAATTCACGGGCTTAAAGCCCCATTCTCAATGCTGCCTAAAAGTACTATGAGGCCTCGGTATTCCATCCTACAGCCCATGCGCCCTGCGATGCCAACATATCTCCGGACAGGATGTGATATCTCAGAATTGAATCCTAGCTCTACACTACAGCACAGAAAACCCCTCACCTAGATGTATAGTTGTTGCGTAAAATTCTATCTCTGTTTTAACTTGCGCTTTTGTTGTTATATATTTACTTTTAGTTTCATTTGATACGCGTTGAGATCTGATCCTGGCTAGAGTACCTTCATATTATGGCTTATTGGTGGCTATTACCCGCCATATGAGTCTACGGTGGAAACTCGAATCAAGCAGGTATTTGTTCACATTCACGAATCCCGGGTCTGTTGCAGCGACCACATTTTGTCCGGACGTGGTATTGATTTCTACTTATAATCTGAAGTTGGTTTAATGAGTGAAGAGAAGAATAAAATCACAAACAGTGTGTAACATAGCAAATAACCCTCCTTTTCTGATCAGATGAAAGCGTGAGTCCTGTTTCAATCCTGTGGCTTTCAATCCGACCGGAAGGTCATCGTCGACAGCAGGCCTATTTCTCACCCCAGCTCAGGACCTTGTCGAATTTCATGTCAGGGACAGCGGCAACTCTACCAGTCGAGCCCTTGGCGATGACCTTGTCCTCCTCCTCCGACCAGCACGCACCGCCCTCAACGTCCTCGCAGAAGGGATAGACCGTCTTGGTGGGCATGTAGCAGAACTTGCGCTCCTCGAGAGACACGAAGCTGGGGCCGACCGACCTTCCGGCCCCACAGAGGCCCGAGGCCGTGTGCTTTGCCTCTTTGCTCTTGACCAGGCGCGTGTCCTTTTCGAAGCGTCGGGCGAGGCGAGCGTGCTGTTTGTCGACGGCGCGGCGCTCCTCGGAGCGGGCGAACGAGGTGGAGGGCTGCTGGCTGAAGAGGTCACGCTTGCGGGTCCAGAAAATAACGTCGGAGGGGTCGGGATCCTCGGTGAATCTCAGTACGGGGTCGTTGTTGCAGTAGTAGTCGAGGTCCTTGGTGCCGGAGTCCTTGGAGTATTCAGGCCAGTGGACCTGGATACCGGTGGTGTCGACGTCTCCGTTCTTGTCGACCCAGGCGCAGAAGACGGTCTCGTCAGGGCCGTCCTCCGTGGGGACGTAGATATCCGAGTAGTACCTGGTGATAGGATGTTAGTGACATGCAGAGGACAGGCTGGAGAGCTTGGGCTACTGACCAGTTACCACCTCTTCCGTAGGCTTCGTCACAACTCTGAGCCCAGTTGCCGATCGTGTTGGCGTAGTTCTGGCCACCCGGAAAGGTCACGGAAGCCCAGGAAATGCAAATGGCATCGTCGTTGCCGGTGAAGAGGGTGTAAGTGGGCTGCTGGACAACATCCGAGACGCTAGTCTCGCAGAGGTCGGCGCCGTTCTCACACTTGTTGTTGTCGTTGGTGGTGATGCCGAGGAACCCGCCCTGCTCGTTCCAGCAGCGGACGTCGGGGATGTTCCCGCCGGCGTTGCTCAGGGGCGGATCACCAGCTCCGTCAAGGCCGATCTTGAAGGCGAACTTGGCGCTCGGATTGTCAGGCTCGGGGAACATGTCCTTGAGGAAAGAGAAGATGGTGATGACGCTTCCGACGACACCGATAGCGGTAGCCATGTTGAATAGTGGTGAATGATGGTCTAAGGGTTTCAAGAAGGATCTGAACTTGCAAGCTGCTTCAGAGCCGAAGACTGGCGGGCGAAGAGGTTCTACTGAGGATGTTCTGCTCGAGTTGCTGATTTGAGAGAACAAAGGTAATGGAATAGGAGCTTCTTATAGTCGATTCCAGAGATATCTCGCCTCCTCCCACAATGAGGCCCAAAGGTTCGGCGGAATCCTCATCCTCAGTTCTTCACACATTCGATCCATCTAGTCCGCCATCACATCTGATTTCGGTAATACTGTTCGAGCTCAGCAACCTTGGCTGCGCTGACTGAGTGGCACCGTCACGAAGCGGCTTACATGGAGGATTAAAGCTCGCCCCCAATTGATACGAGGTAAAGAGGCACAGAGGTTGCAGTAATGACTCCAACACCTTGCCGTGACGAGCCTGACGACCTGATTCTCTACACGATCTTCGACCCCTCCCAAGGCGTAGATGAGAATGAACTGACTCTGGTAACCTTTGGCATGGCTTCCTAGCCGCGTGTTTCCGCTCCGCCGCTCCGCCCGATGGCATTCAGCCTCGAGCCTCACAGTCTATATTGGCCGTGCCATGAAGATCGAGATCTTGGCCAGAATTAGAATTCGGTGTGTCTGCGCCAAGTCGGTAGAGAATCCTGCAATGTGCTGAGCCTGCTGGAAACTCCTCCAAGCTTCCGAAAGAAGAAGAGTCTGGCCTCAAAACTTGGCTCAATGGGCTCCATAGTTGTTGGGAACTTCTGCAGAAGGAGTTGTTGCTGAGCCGCACCAAATCTTGAGAATGTTCAACCCATAAAATAATCATTATACCTGCCAAGTGAACTAGAGTAGAACCAAGTAGTAAAGCCTGAACGTACGATTGGACAGAGTTAATGCGACGGGATTTCAAAGTAACCATCCAAGCCCCACTCGTCCAGGCAACAACAGGATGTTGGCACATTTCGAGAGCGACTAAGGCCGCTTATAGCAGACGCTCAGATTGATTTTCTTACAACAGCTATCACACTTATTGTTTGACGAATGAGTCTTCGCTATGTTTCAAAACTCGAACACGTGTCAGTTGATGTTGTTGATGAGCAAAATAAGTCCCGGCTGTCTCGAAAACTGACGGGCCGTTTAAAGTGACATCGATCTCAAAAGCTTATAGAACAACATTTCAAACTAAACAATTCCACGAAACGGAAATTACTACCCTATTTCCCTGTCGCCGAAATAAATGGCCGGTTGTTTGGTGGTGAATGCTCAGAAGACCGGCCATTTACTTTGGAATCCGAGTGTCCATATCTTGCGGCACACACGCCAGGAGGCCTCAGAGCCTCCTGACAGGTGCACGTTTACGGACCATAACGTGGATCCATCCACTTATTTGAAATGAGCGGGCGGCTGGATATTACTGCCTGCATCAGTTACCATGGATCGCAACGCCCGACTCCAAGGGGATTAGGTAAGACTCGATCAGGCGATCCGATAGAGGGTGGACGCTCTTTCAGACGTTCCTCTACCTCTCTGACCACCTCCAACACGGCCACATTCCGGGTGAACTGTTTGTTCGAGCCTACAACAATGCCAAAAAGGGAAAGTGATGTGACCAAAACGGATGAGTTGCAAGGGGTCATGCCGATCGTTCAAGCAGTACGCTCGCGATGGTGGCTTACATAGGAGCGGCGCGGAGAAAAAGGAGCGGGACGGGCCAAGAGCCAAGAGCCAAGAGCCGCGCGCCAAGAGGTAGGAAGGAATACGCCTTGCTGTGCCGTCGGGGGCACCGGAAAATTGACGTAATGTGGAGAGATTTCGGCTGAGTTTTATGTTGCTGTTTGCCTTTGTGAGGCGTTGCATCTCATTTGCCGCGTGTTGGACCTTTTTTTCGTATCATTCTTCTTCGTCTACCTTCGCCGTTGGCCAAGGCTGTCGCCAAGCGAGGGGTAATCGCTAATGTCGAGGTCGAAAATGATCACACGGCAGTGATGTGACATCATGTTTGTTCCCGCAACCACCAAAGATCCCCGGGAACCTTTCGACCCAAACAGAAACACAGCGTACCTCACCCCAGGAAAAGAGAAAGACTTAAGAGCGGGCAAGGCCCAGACGACTTTGTCAGATATAGACTATCTATAGCGCGGGCAACTCACGTCTACTCCACTGCAACGGCGAAACCAATTCAACCCGACTTAGTACGTACTTAGCAATTGTCCGACTCAACCACCCTTTCAGACTGTTCTTTCCTAAAGCACCATGAACACAAGACTCCTTGCTGCTATAGCTCTGGCAACCTCAGTTGCGGCCCAGCACAGAGACATCTCGTCGTGCAGCGCCCTCTCATGCATCAATTCCGAAAGCCAGGGTGTGTGCTCGTCGGGCAACTCACCCCGCTTTGTTGGAGTGGGAATGGTACCTGAAGTGCTCGACGTCGCCGATGAGAAGCTTTCGCTTACTCTCGTTGATGGGAGCCCGGATGGCATCCTCGCTAGCCAGCAAGGCTATCAATTTTCAACTCAGACGCTGTATGTCGGCGTGCCAGCCAACTTCAACTCCAGCAACCAGGAGGCCGGCTGCGCCCTTATGATGCAGTATCAGGAGCAAACATTTGAGCTGTCCGAAGACGACACGCAAAACACAACTTCTTGCAACTCGGTCATTTCTGACGGTTGTCAGAACAACATAGCAACTTTGGTGGAGCAATTCCGATACACTACGAACGGTCAGAGCAACAACACCGGAAGCGCCTCGTTGCCACGATGCGAGTCCCTAGCGCAGTTCCTCAACACCAACATCCACCACGAACTGTCCTTCTGCGACCGCTTCGCCGGCCACATTAACATCACCGCAGGCCCTATCTCCGGCGAGGACCTTTCTCCTAGCCCAGTCCAGCTCCAGAACGAAGGTTGCCAGCCCGTCATGCCCGAGAGCTACGAGCTGCGCAAGGTAGCCGAGATGCGGCAGATTCTTCCCACAGGAGATAACAGTGGCCAATCTCTGGGTGGCCGCTCTGGCGTGACTCCCGTTTTCACCGTTCTATACGACGATGAGAATGATAACAGCCCAGAGGTGCAGTTCACCTGCATGAAGACGTTCACCGCTGAGGGTGAGGAGATGCCTGATTCGTTGAACGGCAACGACGACAAGAGTGGTGCTGTTTACACAGGCCATGGTGCTACAGCCGCAGTCGCTGCGACTCTTCTTAGTTTTATCTTCCTTCTCGGTTGATCAGCAACATTGGACGGTGCACTTGAAGGCTTTCTAGTTGACCGCGCGGTTATCGATACAGTGAGAATGATCCGGCCATGGCGCTCATAAGTATAAAATGTTTCGGTACTCTGGCTGGAATGAGTAATGAAGATTACATCTTTCAATATCATAAAACTGAGGACGAATCAAGTTAATAGTCATGTGCGTGAAGAAGTGCGGGTGGAGTCATTCGTCTAGGCTCAGTCGTGCTGTACAGGAGGTAGCATGCGCCAAACTTTACAACATTCAGCAAGCTGAATGAAAGGCCGGAAGAATTTCATCTCAGTGATGAGATCTCAACATAAGCTAAAACAAGCAAGTAGTGTCTATGGGTAGGTAAGCCGGACTGTTCGCACTTCACAACCTTTCTGGTGACCAGCCCATGTATATGGTCGAAGTCCGTTAACCGGGCCACAGTCGAAACAGAGTCTGAACAATATTCATGACGTGGCTGTCCGATGACTTTCACCAACCGGAGTATCTGTTTTGACACGTGAGGATTTCCACAGGCTCGATTATTGTGGCAATCGGCTCATATGTTCCACACACGGAGCCTTATTCACAATGCCTCCAACGCCTGATAACAAATCATTTCATATCTTACAGGATTTGTTGTTGAAGCATGTGCTGTTAACTACGGAGAAAACATTGATGCAAGAATAACGGGGTGCTTGAGGTTATGGCTTCTACCATGGCATATCGAACTGTTCAAGTCAGTAGCCAGATGACGGAAGCGACTTTGTGCTTGAGCATCGATCAAACGCATCCTGGTGCAAACTAACATTGCTTTACCTAACCTTTTGGTGGAGGCGGTGCTCCAAAGCATGCATGCATGCCATGACCCCCCACTGATCATCTGAAGGGGATCAGTCGCGTAGACGCAATTATTCCTAACCGCAAATTGGCTTACACACTAGCTATATCCCGCAAAGATACTTACGTTGAACGGAATACGAGTCTGAAGTCATGTCGTGCGCAGGGCAAAAAGTGCCCCCATTCAGACCTTAGAGTATGAGATTCTGGTTTCGGTGATGATTTAGCTGACCTTCGATGCGCAAGGAGCATCATTCATTGCACAGAAATCAATAGTATGTGAGGTATCTATTTACGCTGCAATCACCACACTTCGGAAGCATCGATTGGCTTTGTTCAGCACATGTTTGCAAATGTGCCAGTGCTCTTCTGCGTTCTATGACACATGGGCTTCCATTGGGACGATACCTCTACAAAACAATAACTCTTTTCACAGCCAATCCCAGTTGTGATTATGCGTGCACTGCAACCAGTCAAACGTATTCCTATCATGATCCAGCCAGGATGACAAGGGCCTGGCGCCAATGGGAAATCAGCCGAAGCATCCATCCACTCTACCATAATTAGCACACCGAGTCCACTTCCCGAGAAAGCGGGGCTTGCCGAAGCCGAACTTGCAAAAGTTCGGCCAGTCGCCCCTAATCATCCCCCTCCGACGTCTACAACATCGGTCAGACGAACCTTTCTGCTCTTCATTCATCTGTCTCGGAATCAATTGTCTGGGCGTCATTGCTCACTTTCCGAAGGTTCGTTTAGATATGGCCGACCGGGGTACACCGCTACGTTACCGCAAGAACGGCCGCATTCAGGCGTGCGACCCCTGTCGCCGGCGGAAGGTCGTATGTGACCATGCCCGTCCGATCTGTGGCAGCTGTCGGAGACGGAGGAAAGCCGGAACATGCGAGTACACGGCCGGCTCGCCGGCGCGGATGCAATCTCCCAGCACGCCGGCACCAGATCCGGGTCAGCTAGGGCCTCCTACTTCGGACGGAGTACCGGAGCAGCATCTTACTGGGTCGACTGCCGTTGAACAGCCCACACAAACAGACCAAAGTGCAGCCGGACACGACCATATAAACTCTAGTCTCCAAACAGTCAATCCCGAAGTGACAAGTTCAGGCCATCTTGGATTCAACTCATTCGGCGATATCTACAGAGAAGTAGGAGACAGCTTGTCTGACCACGACAACAGAGCAGCTGGAACGTCCAGAACTGATGGCGCCACAGTCGGAAGTAATCTGATAACACCTTCAAATTGCATCACTGAACTGCCGCCGTCAACAACAACATTAGAGACATGTCTCTTCGTCTTGCAGAGTATACCCACCGAAGACAAAGGTCAGGCGCTCTTCGCAGCACACTTCGATCCCCATGACGCTTTTGTCCGCCCAGTTGCCCAACGCGCCCTCGACTCTTTGTATGCCACGTACGGAAGCTACCTAGGCACGGTTCGAGACGATGCCCAGCTCTCGGAGTTGACGCGCATCCTGTGCGCCAACACCGCGAAGCCGTTCTCGGAGAATGAAGCCGATCCCGAGAAATGGGTGGCCCAATTCACCGGAACGAACGTCAGATGGGAGACGCTCGGGATACTTTACATTTACTGGGAGCTGAGCTCTAGGAACAACCACCTCGTTCGCCCAGAGACCAAGCCGCCTCCGCCCGGGGGTCGAGTTGCTGCGTTCCGACAACGAGATGTGTACAGAAAATGCATCAATGACTGCCAAGCACTGGCGAGACGAGCTACTGAGGTCGGTAATACTCTGCTGCTGTACGTGTACTGGAAGCGGACGATTGTCGCATCCATCGTGTCGGGGGATACTAGTAAGTGTTTTTGCCTTTCCATCTCATGCCGTTCTAGACTCACACCAGACTTCTACTATAGGCCTGTCATGCTGGATGTACAACGGTGAAGCAGTCTCTCTAATGACCTTCCTCGGTCTACACGTCAACTCAACTAAAGGCGTTTACAAGCCAACATTGGCAAGCGAAATCAAGAGACGGCTCGTATACAAGATTTTCGTGATCGACAAGGTTGTCTCTTCAATAACGGGACGACCTCCTCTGCTTAGCCGACGTTACATGCTGACACCCCCGCCGCTGGATCTTAAGGACGATTACCTGGTGGCAGACGAAGAGACACTATCGCGTGCGGTTGCTTCTCTGGATAGCAATGGTTACAACACGGACGGAGCAGCTTACTCCATTACGTTCTGGAGGGCTCGTGCCCAGCTCATGATCATTCGAGATGAGATATTCGAGATCTCTCTCGGAGTTGAGGGAGCTACCTCTGCGGAAACCCTTTAGTAAGTTAATGGTGTTATTTCGCCGATAACCTCAGCTCATGCGTACCCAGTGCTCTGAAGAATAGAGAACTACAGGCCGCAGCAGACATGCCATCAGTACTACAGTTCAGGGAGGCGGATGTGCGAGACCCCGACGTCAGTACCGACATGCTCTACCCCAGAATCCTCATGCGCCTGGAGCATCTCCAAAACTTGTTCTTCATAGAACGACTCTTGCGCCGCCATGGTTGTGCCAATGAGAAGGATCTTCTCGCCGTGAGCTACGACTTGACCACCACCACCATGCTTTTCTGGACGAACATGGATGGTCTCGCCATGGTGTACGAGGATTTCAAGTGGTTGGTGAGTAAATGACCTCTTCCTCACACCGTGTGCAGGGAAAACACTAACGCGGCTTCTAAGGTCATGGCATATGCAGCCCCTGGCGGAGGAATCCTCTGCCTCGAGCTCCTGAAACCGACTGTTACCCTCAACGAACCTAATGGCATCACTAGTGCCAATGGCGAGAGTGTCACCCGGTCCAGCATCGTTCAGCTGCTGAGTCTGCTTGTTGGGTTCCTAAACTGGGTCAGTCCAAAGGAGGCGAACGGCAACATCTGCGCCAACTGCAAGATCATTGTGCAAAGGGTGTTGGATCAGGTGCTCAATGTAGCGCCTAACCGGGATGGTCCGTTGGCTGATTTCTTGGAATGGGATTTCTCGACACATTTGGACTTCAACTTTGATTTGCTGGATACGTTTGAGTGGACACGACCGGAGTTTTCATGGACGGACTTGCCTCCTTAAGGACTTGGTTTTACACTAGGAATACCGAGGTGACGTACATTATTGCTCAAACTAGTCATGAGTGACTAAGTGACTAAGAAACCACGACTCATTGAACGTCCTTCCTTCGAATTGGCGGGCACGTGGGAAGCTGATATCAAGATCAACATCAATCGCGCGGAGTCAGGTAATGCGTTTGTTAGGGAGATTTCCACGCTATAGGGAGCTTGCATAGTCCATTCTACACACGCGATTGCAACTCGTCCCACGGGCTTGAACATATGGGATAGGAGTAGTGCTACAGTCCTGTAGGTCTAGCTATTCAGTGAATGTGTGGCTGAAGGAGATGTACTTTTTAACATGAATCGACATGCTTGAACATCATACCAATATCTCATCAACATCGAGTGGCACTCAGTGGAAGCTGCTGTTTCGAGGAGCCAGATATGGTCGTGTTTCTTACTAAGGCCATTCATGTTGAGTGTCATTATCCCTTCGCGGATGAGAATGTCCGCACTTAGGCTAAGACGATCATGGAGTACTGAAGGTCAAAGCGGTCTTAATAATGTAACCCAGGAAATATCCATCGGCTATATTCCGCTCTTAGATCTCGGCGTCCGTCCGTTGAGGCCTGGTCGTATGGCGTCGGTAGATGGACTGCCCGAAGTTGGCGCCGCTAGTTAGGTTGGAACTAGCAACGGATGAACGTG
This sequence comes from Colletotrichum siamense, assembly GCF_013390195.1. NCBI lineage: Eukaryota > Fungi > Ascomycota > Sordariomycetes > Glomerellales > Glomerellaceae > Colletotrichum > Colletotrichum siamense. Next base: position 1,439,708 of record NW_023501020.1, read on the forward strand.
CTCATTCACCACGTTCGTGATGGGCGGTTATTATATCATGAAAAAAGAAGTGTAGACATGACGAGAGTGTATCTTATGTTGGGGTATTTCCAAAGCCCGGGAGTCTCTTGCATCGTGACCTCCATCTGACCAAAGCACTGCTGTCAGGGGCGCAACTCATCATCAAACACCGAAGACTCACTACGCCGTAGTTACTTAAGGAAAATACGGTGTGAAAGACTGTGTCAGAGTGCCTGTAAGCCCCTGTCTGGCTGATGAAGAACTGCCCGGCCATTGTACATGCACGGTGCCATCCCTGCATATTCTCAAAAACGCGCCAACCCAATCTCTGCCATGATCTTCACCTGTCTCCATCTTCTTCGGAAAAAGATCGAAAATAACATCTCCCTTTGATCGCCAACACCTCCCCACGTGTGTCCCCTACCGAGGCTTCCGCCGCTCGGAATACCTGACTCGACGACGCGCCACAATGGAATGAGGGAGACCATCACGGCATATCCGCCGATCGACCCCCGAGCGTTCGGCAGACCGAACAACGGCGACTGCGGCGCGCAGCGGCGAGCAGTGTCGGAGACTCTTCGGTCGGAGAGACGGCACGAATCGTCTGAAATAGCGAACCTTCAGCACAGCATACCTGGACCTTGCCGTCGATCAGCCATGGACAGCCGAGACATCTGTCTCTCTTACCCACCATGTCCATCAATAGCTCCTAACGGGGGGGTTCCATAGGGTTGACGACGTCCTACGTCGGCAACTGTTGAGTACCACCCTCCGACACACGTCAATGCAGATCCGGGCAGAGCTGCCATGCCCTTTCCGCCCGCCAGGACCTTCTCAATCGCTTCTTGTCGCCCTAGGCCAGCGGCTGCCGGATCGCCGTCTTCTGAGGAATCACCCCCTGGCTGAGCTGGTCGCATCGGCTCCCTCTCACGATAGCGCATTCTGTGTGGCTTGTCTACCCAACCGCCGGCCACGGGATGGTGGCATCATGCCAATAGGCACGGTGGCAGTCGCTTGACGGTCGTATCCAGGGATGGAAGCGAAGAAGCAAAAGACGCCGACTCCATTGTTCTCCCTTCAAAAGATCAGCAGCGGTTAGACACTCGCTGAACGGCCCGCGCTGTCCTTGAAGGACTCTAACCGGCTGAATGGGAATCGCAGGCCAACGTCGGGGTGTCCTCCAGGGTGGGCGGGCGATGTCACCAGAGAGAGGCTGGACAGCAACAGCAACAACACTTATTCGCACACCGTGCCGATGCGACCTCAGAGGAAGATCCACCAAGTTTGTTTCAACGAGTGCATCCTCCTTCTCTGTACGAACATGCGCCACAACCGAGTCGTTGGTCTAGATCTTGCGCTCACAGTCGGCCAAGGAGCCACCATTACCCGTCTCAGTCTTATTTCCGATGCAGCTCTCTTGCATGGGATGTTGCTGACGCTCTTGTTACCGATCACACGACACCAAAGGGGTCCGAGCGGGCCATGCCCAACACAGCAGTTGGCAGCTGGACGCTGGAACTGAAGCATCACGATCATCAGGCCGCCTGTGAACTTGAAGAGGCACCATCAATATTCGTATCAACTACGCACGCCGATCTAGCATAGCAGCAAGGGACTAGTCGCTCTTTGGATCGATTAGAAAGTCAATTACCGTGGGGTACCGTGGTTCCCTCACGCGCTATTGTGGTATCCGTCAAAAGAATTACAAGTGTCATACGTGTCGTCAATTGCAAAGGAGGCCGACGCCCATAAACCCGCTAACAAAGGAAAACAATCCGTCAAAACGGCGACCCGCTCCTCCCCGTCTTCGAACTCGACGCCTCTAGCTCCCGCATGTGCACTAGGCTAGTTTCGTCGTGGTAGTCGACGGTGTACTCCTTGGTGTACATGATGCCGTTGGGGCTGGAGAGCCCGGACTCGCGGTCGACCGTCTTGATCTTGGCCTCGTTGCCGAAGGTGCGGGCCCTGCTGCGTCCGGTGGTGCCGCCGTGGTTGCCGCTCGATTGGATGTAGTACTTTGCGGCGGCCGAGGTGCCGCGCCGCGTGGTGCCGAGCAGCTTGGGGAAGAAGCCGACGAGGATGATGCGGACCGAGGGCATGCAGGCGCAGATGATGCCTGTGTTGATCTCGACGGTGGACCAGGTCGCGACTTCGAACTGGTCCCATGTCGGGTTCTGAGACTTGGCGAAGGCGACGAGGGACTGCAGACGCAGGATGCTGACGACGGTGACGCTGTGACGTGTATCAGCACACGTGCCCACGTAACTGAGACGTTTTGAGAGAGGGATGGACTTACAAGGTACCGACGAAGAACATCATGGCGACTCCAATCTTCTTCTTCCAGTGCAGGTTGAGACTCTTAATCTGGGAGAGGGGGAGCGCGAGCATCCAGAAATCCAGCACGATCGAGATGCCGGCGTTGGCCCACGCAATGGCATTGATATCTAAGCACGTTCCCGGGGTCTCTCCATCCCATTTGGTCCAGTAGAAGCTGATCGGGGTGCATTGGAAGACGGCGACGAAGATGAAGGTGAGGCCGAAGACGGCGTTGAACGCGACGGTGCCCCAGATGAGCTTCTTGCACATCTTGTTGTGGGAGAAGATGCGCATGTAGAAGAAGAGGAGCGACATCTTCAGCAGCGTCACTTGCGCGAAGTACATGGGCTCCATGACGAAGAACCAGTACCCGAAGTCGGTAATCCTGTCGAACGGAACCGTCCAGATGTCCCTGCCGAGTCCATTCCCTACGAAGCCCACCGAGTTGATGACGGTGCCGGGGATTCCTGAGCCGAGGGTGATGAGGATGAAGTAGTCGTCGACGCCGAGGTCTCCCATTGTCGCGAAGATCTTGTGGACCAGGCGGATGATGACGAAGACACCGGAGAGAGAGCCCATCGTGATGGAGATGATGTTGTACTGCGTGGAGCGGTCTCGAACTGGCGCGCCGCATGTCGTCTGGGTGAGGTTCTTGGTTGCTGCGAGGGCAAGGTTAGCCGATGGTTGTTCGAGCTTGCTGGTGTTTTTTTGACTTCAAGTTCCCGGAAGTTTACTGACTGAGTGCGTTGCGGAGCGTGCAGTTGGCCAATACACAAACTTCAACTTCGGCCTGCAAAGGAGCGTTGGTGCAGATACACGTCTGGTTGGTGACCTGGCATGGCGAGTTCAGGACCGCCGTGACGAGGCATGATTGCTGTTCTTCCCGTTAGTCTCACGAGTCTTCTCTGGGCATGCCGTATGCGAGGTTCGAGATTTACATACCGCACAGGTCGGCAATGCAGCCACGGCCGCAAGGGCATCGCTTTGGGCCGCGACGCAGCACAGCAGCGCAGCCAGTGATAGGAACAGCGAGAAGAACCTCATGGCGGGGTATCGTCGGGTTGGTGAAGGGACGAGGAGAAGGCCTCCCTCTTTCCAGAAGGGTTCGGGGACGGGAGGGGACGGGAGGAACGGTCGTCTTGAGGCGCTAGATATCTATCCCGTTGACCATGGCGTAGCGTCTGAATCGGTTCGTCTCTGTCGTGATGGAGGCGTCAAAGTGTTTTTTCCTCCCTACACCAGACTAAAGAAGGGGGGGACGGAAGGGATTAAGGTTGTCGTGAAACGCTCTTCGGGCTCAGTCTTAGTCAACAAGAAAGGCCACTTGGGACGAGTCGTCTAGCGACATGCCAACACGGAGATGATGCTGGATGCAGAACCGGGATGCAGGAAGGACGTCTGCAGGTTCGGTCCACTTGGGTCGACGCCACAGAAGACCAGTGTGTTGGTAGCGTGGCCGGTCTAGTCGATACACGGTGGTCGCCGTTACACATCACCGTCGTATGACGGCCGTGGTCTGGCAACGGCACCGGGCCCCCTTTCCCCCTCTAGAAGCTATTAGTGTTGAGACATGCACACACTGTAGGCGGGAATCTGGTACGCCAGACAATGGTGGCGGTGGTTGAGGACGGTTGCGGTTCTCGTAACCGAGGGACGTTCGACCAGCATGGCTAGACAAGAAGCAGGACCCTGGCTCCTAGCCTCGGGCTTGGCAACAAGGCACCCAGGACGGCAACCACATGTGGCAGGCGAAGGCTACTCCATGGAGAGTGAGACTGTGATACACTGACATGCAGGAGGCTCCCCGTCAACGTGGGATAGCAGCGGACCGAGGCCGCGACTGGTCTATCGTCCGTCCATGGTCGGGTAAGGGACCAAGGGCCTCAAGGGCGCCCCTCGAGATTGATTGAACATGGAGGAAAGAGCCCACCATCTGTGCCACCCACCCACATATAACACACATACAGGTATCTTCAGGAAGGAAAAGAAGAAACTCCAGGAGGAGACGGCGGCCCAGGCACGCCGGAAGACCACAGCCAGGGCAGGGTCAGGGCCAGGTAGGGGCCGGGTGGGTGATCGTGCGCACGCAGGGATCAACGGCTTGCCAGGGGGGAGAGAATATCTCCTTGAATTCATCGATGGAGGAGAGAGGGGCGGCCAGCTTGCTACAGCTCTCGTGGTTTGTTGTGCAGCGCATCTCTCATGCAGGGGCCAGCATCCCGTCGGCACTACGATGCCATAGTCTGGACTCGTTTTTTTTTGTGTTGTCTGGCTGAGAAGCGGGCCCGTCTTGTCAACCATTCTACGCGGGGCAGCAGAGAAACTCCGAAAGGACCGATGTTGTGTTGTTGTCTCGGTTTTAGGAAATACTAGTTCATAAGAAACCCAAGAAAAGACAACGTACGGCGCAGCAGCAGCAGCAGCAGAAGCTACACAGGGAGAAAAGCTTCTTTCTGGACGCGGAAACTGGCCGAGAGAGGTGCGGCCCAGATCCGGCACTGCAGAGCTGAGGCAAAGCTGAAGAAACGCGGCACCAACGGTTTCCTGAAATCCCTCGGCAAAGACGACGGGCTGCAAGCCTCCCGACTTCAGAGCATGAGAGAAAGAACTAAAGAAAGAGACAAAAACGTGGCCGCATACCTGCGCCGCGCAACGCCAAGGGCTAATGAAAGAGACGGACGTGCAGCAGTTGTATGGGAATAAGAAACGTCCGAAGAACTGCCAGAGTTTTGTGTGACGGCTTTAGAAACGGCATCGAAGGGCTCTGGAAAACCGCCCCCGACGCAACGCAGCCAGCAATTGGAAGCCTGAAGGGGCGCGCCACTGCTCGCCGCGCGCCCCCGGTCTTTGGTGCGTCTTTCAATCTGCTACCCCCTTGGGACGTTAGCCCGGGCGAGGATGGCGTCGCAGTTGGCCGGTGCTATCCCTATCCTGGTGGCACATCCGGCACGCTGTGAGTGTGTGGAGAACAAGATGGAGAATCAAAGCCAGCGGCGGGTTGGCAAGGTTCACTGTGAGCAAAAAGAGAGGAGAGGGTCTGACCGGTTTGTGACGCTATTGGTGGCTCGCGCCCTTTCTTCTCTGGGTTGTTGTTCTGGTTTCTGTCTGGTCTCTGCTGCAGGATCAGACTTGCGACTGAAAATGCGATCAGCTTCGGGAACTTGTTGGGACGGGGGATAAATGAGGTGCTACGCGACGCAAGATTTCGGCCCTATCGCCGGATTTATGACTCGCGATGGGGCAAAACTGGGGAAATCGGTGATCGAGTTGCCTCTTTTGAGGGCGACTCTCTGTGTGGCGTGCATTGCGTTGCGTTGCGTCGAGCTGCGTAACGTATGCGTGCGTGCGGGCGAACGACCTCAACTCAGGGCAGCAGGTCCTCCTCTCTTGGTGAAGGGGCCATGCCTCGGACATGAATATTCATCACATATTGGCAACCGGCCGAATCCTTCGGCAGTCTGCCCTGTCTTCGGCCCAAAGACCGAACTCTATCGGATTATTCGCATTGGGAATCCAGGGGTTCTCAGTCTCAGAGCGGATCTCGACCTCGCTCGCGGGCTTGGGTTATGGGTATTCCCATCTTTATTGGATTCTCAAATGCTACGCAGCGGATGGGTAATGGCCTGAGGGCAAAGTCCCCGACTCCAGTCTCCTCGCTCTCTGGGGGGTGGTGTTCTTCCTTGAAGTAGGGGTTCGCCCCTCTCACGGTGTCACAATAATTGATCAGAGAAGGAAATCGTGTTTCCGGATCTTCTGGCGTCTGGGGTGGTTCATCGTATCTAGACCAAGGAGGATCTTAGTCCTGCTTCCTGAGGGTTTTGCGCGTGGGGAACAGGTGGAGGTGCGCAAGATTCCTGTGCCAAGTTTTGCTTTTTCCCGTCACCTGTCAGCTTTTGTCTTCATCGGCTTTCTTAACAGTTGCGCGTCCGCGAGATCCAATCGTCGATTGCCTTTTTTTGTCTTCCTCGTTCAGAATGACGACGAAGGCGCGGCCGTTATGAAGAAACTAGCCAGAGCTAACAGGATTTAGAGAGACGGTTGCGAGATGAGAAGCGTGAGCTAGCTACAATGCCGCGTATTTCCCCTCTCTTCTAGTGATCTTCTAGCGGAGGCGCCGCCATCACCGTCGCACGCCCGCCGACGAATTCACGGGACTTGCAACAGCCCGTAGTTCCTCCGCCGGCGCGCCGGTGTTGTGGAGTTGACTTCTCTCTTTCAGCTTCCACTCTCCTCCTTCCTTCTTCTCGTATGACACAGCGGGCTGCGCTGTGGATTATGCTCCTCCCTTTTCTCCTGTGCTTATTCTCATCGTACCCAATCCCTGCTTCCACATCTCACCGGGACCGGGGTTCCGGCCGGGCAACGTCTGTGAGTTCCAAGGGGGCGCAAAGGGGGGCGCGCGACGACGGAGCCAGGGCACTGAAGCCCCGGCCCTAGGGCCAGCCACGCGGCGGCAGACCTGGGTTCCGTGCCGGCTTGGGGAGGTGATATTGGGGGCCGACATCGTGGAAGGTGCTGTAGCGATATGACCATAGCCATTAGTTCCGGCGATTTGGGCTGAACTGGAGAGCTGGCTTTCTGGAATAGGACTCTGTTTCGCAATCTTCTTTCGGTTCTGTGCGCTTTGGGCGTTTCTTGAATCTTGAGCCGATAAAGATGTCTTGGATTGGGGCAGGACACGGGCTAGGCACCAGATTCGCTCTTGTCGAATCAAACCTCACATGCTGCCGTCTTTCCAGCCTCCATTGCCGTCACAGGCATACCGTTGTCATGTTATGACCTTGACTGGTAGAGTCAGAGCAGTGATTTGTCGAAGCAGTCAGGCAGTCTTGCCCCTCGGACTATGCTCTGCTCTCAGCTCCCAGTCTCAACTTGGTCTCTGCCTGGATGGTTTGGGGCGGCTTGGCGGAAACCCGGGAAATGATCGAGGCAGGCCGCGGCGACGGTTCATGCGCGACACGGACGACCTTGGTCGCGCCCCGATTTTTGCCCATTCCAGCTTTATGCGAGGGAGCATTGCCCCATAACTTTCCTGCTGCAGCTCCACGGTTCTTTTGTTAATGGGTTGCTTACTACGCCTTTGTAAGACTGGAGGCTGTTCATGTCAGAATTTGACAGGAGATCCTTCATGTTTCGTTTTACAATTTTTTTTTCCTTGGTATCCTGGCTGCTGACGTTTGAGAGGTTTGATCCTGCAATTGAGTCTCGGTGCTACCACAGACGGAGGCTCTCGTTCGAACACCGGGTAATCCGGGTAGCCGGGTTTCCATCAGGGACCAGGCAGGCAGGCAGCATTGGAATGGCTCGATGCTGCTCGGCGGAACATAAAATCAATGCCGATGTGCGACTGTGGCGCAGAAGGGGTCCTGTTGGCTTTTGTTCGAGTTCAATCTTGGCTGCAGAATGTGTAAATTACTCGGCCGAATGCCGTCCTACAGCAGTGATCCAATCACCGAGCCGATCAAGGTTGTCCGTACTTGAATCTCGCCTCTTCCAAGGACAACCTCGACACAGCCTCACTCAGCACCCGAGGATCAACCCGTCTGCCTCGAAAATTTTACAGTTTGACATGTCGCGGGAATTTTTGTTTCCTTTGAACCACCGAACTCGAATGAACCGGTGGAAGGTTCAGGCCAACGGAGCTGGCTTCCTCTTGCACGCTGCTGTGACGTTGGTGTGGGCATTAGAGTTTGGGTGTCGATGGACGGTTCCCCGAGATGGGTATGCCTGCAGCGAAATGACTCGGCCACTCCGCGTTTTCTCTCTTGGGTGAGGAAACACACGACCTTTTGTTCTTTTCGGGCAGAAATTTTCTCAACGGGTGGGCTCGAATGCTACCCAAGAGTCCTGAACGGCACAGAACCGCTTCTCTGGAAACTGTGAATGTTGCACTGGACGGCTGTATCTGGCGAGACTGTGGAGAGAAGGAGACAATGATCGCTCTGAAAACTTCAGTGCGCAAGCACATCCCAGGTTTAAGCTTTGCATCTTGGCAGGGGCCCAAACATCGTCGGCATCGCACCGACTGAATGGTTCTTGTGAACCTTCCGAATTGAGATAAGTAGCCGCCATTCTGTTCAAGATAAACTTCGTCCCTGGAATATATTGCGACGATCCCCTGCAGTCGGCAGATATTCAATCTCGGCGGTTGCGAGGTTCATAAAAACACTACGTCCACAATATTTGCATGCCGGTAGTAATCACTGAACAGTCAGTTTAACTTTGTTGGGGGCTGTTTTCGGAGCTTGATCCGTACCGCCATCTGCCGCAGTTTTACTTAGATGGAACTGCCCCTCAAACCCCGTCAATGGTTCACAAGCTTCAAGACTTGGATCTCGTTTTCGCATCATCTGGGTAATAACCTTAACGCTGTGAATGTGGGCTTGGGTTTTGCCAAGCAACTGTATCAAAGCCTGCAAGTAGCCGTGTTGCTTCGAAGTCTTAGACCGGATACGCATCAGCTTCAACTCCCAATTGCCTTTTACCTGCAAATTTGAGTGTCTGAGATTTTCCATCTCTTGTAGTTTCGGAGCGCTGGTCAATGAAAGATGCCGCAGGGAGTCGTGAGGTATATTTAGAGTAAGATTGAGATTAAGTTCGCCACATGGTTGTGCTCAAGAGCACTTCGCAGCCTCGCTAGAACCAAGATGAAGAGCACTTGCCTGTTGCTGTTTGAGGGGAAAGGGTTTGTGTTGCGGGCAACTAACACAGTTTATCGTTTTCCAAAGCTAATACTGTCCTAGTTGTTATCCTCTTATCATCGCTAATGGATGGTTCAGCCTTTCACACGTTTCGTCATATTGGGAGCAAGTTCTCTGTAAGGCTTTGTGATGTATATCACACAGGGTAAGTGCTGAGGCCTCCAAAGTCCGCATGCAATGTGTTTCTGTGGTTCTAATGCTCATACTTCCCTTGGGGCGATAGTGCAAGAAATTCAGACCCAACAAGTGGTCACATTCAACCTGAATTAAGAGCTTTGCTAGCCAGGCAGCGCTGATCAGCTATTCGAGTAGTGTCCCCTGTACCTCTTGAAGCGTACTTGGTACTTCCATAAGGACCATAGTAGCAGAGAAATGATAGGAATAGAGATAATCATCAGGATGATGGACGACGACAACGGCGTTGACAGTGGACGGTAGTAGTACAGGTGATTAGAGGCGATGTACGGATCACACACGTGTTTGGTGAACACTGCCCGGATAGCCACTTGACACTGGCCGGCTAGCAAAACTCAAGAATAAAGCGCTGAGTTACTCCGAAACTTCCCATCTCGTTGATAGTTGAAGGTTTAACACTGTGACATAACTCTAGGTAAGGTCTTTCTTCCCTTCTAACTTTTCCTCTTCGCAGTTTGCCGCCTGGAGGCGCACTTTGTTGACTGCCGTATGACCCTAGGTAAGGTAAGGTAGCCAATCGCAAAGAGGCAAAATGGCAAGAGCGATGAGCATATTTATAGTAGACATAGCTGCAAAGGTGCGAATAGGGCATGGAGTTTAAGACTTCAGATTGACGGGTACCACGTGAACTTTTCTTTTGCGAGTGAGTATTTGTTGATAAGGTGGCCATTTCCAGTTCAAACAGCTCAACTAATTACCGCCCACATTCAAAGTTGTAACAGCATCCAAACTCTCAGCGCACCCTTCTTTGAACGTAAAGAGTCCAAATTCTCATGGCTGTGACGAGTGCCATGACTGACCACCGATCTCCCAATCCACCAGTTGCACCATCCCCCACAAACTCAAATCTGAACGGCTTGTTCCAAGCTAATGCCCACTTGAATCCAGTCATGGCAACGCAATCAGAGCCATTTTGGGTCGTGGTGTCGCGAACAGTTCCTGAGTTGAGACGCACAAGCTTGAAGACCGCCTTGGCGTCTGGCATCTCACTTTTGTCCGCCTTCTGCCATTCGAAGTCCTCGCGTCGAATCGTGCCAGCATGATCCACCTCGATGGAGAAACGGTATCCAAACGTCACTTGATTCTTGAACATTCCCCCGCGCATGATCTCCGTAGCACCATTGAAACTCTGCTCCTGAGGCGCAACGGCTGCGTCGACCGCGTCATTAAGCGGCGGCAGTGTAATGATGCTGCTTGTCGATGTCAAAGTCCAGTTTGGCTCCTCGGCGACCGTAGCTAGGGCAGGGTCTTTATTGCTGGGACCATTATGGAGGATCATGCACGGCTTCCCGTCATATTTGCCACCACCAGAAATGTAATAGGTCGAGAAGGCGTAGAGCTTGTGATTTGTGCTGTCGCCAAGATGTGCGGTCTGGGTGAACTTGATTTGCGAGTACACGCTCAAGGTATTGGGCATTGGGTGATAAAGAGAAAGAGATGGACTGAGGGGAACTTTGGATTTGCTCGTAGCTGGCGAAAAGCTTACTTGGTATGCAGAACTCGATGAAGCCACCGTGGCATCGTTCGATACGTAAGGGGGAGGTGGACTGAGGTCCTCTTGCGTTGTCATGGCACTGACTGCCTTGGCTTCAGCAGCATTTCCCATGTTGGATTGATTCTTCAACCTCTTGTGATAACGGAGAGGGGTTTGACGGGCGAGGCTGGAGGTTCTGATCTCGTTTCTGCTGTCACGTAACAGGGTATTTAATCAAGGCAAGTCCATTGCACCTGTCAAGGATCTTTTGACTCAGTTTCTATTAATATCGTTTGTTGGTGGTTGGTGGTTGGTGTTGGTGCTCGTAAGGGGCACAGCAGATCATGCAAACACACTCCCCTGCATGCTCATCCCAACAGCACTGGGCATCCGGGCTATGACGACGCCAACAGACTTGGCATTGGGGCAGGATTCAGTGTAAAATCAGCTTCAGCTGCATAATTAAATTCAGGTGGCGTGTCGAAATCAGACCGTGCAGTGCCAATCGCCCGCGATCCTGTTGACAGTGTAATCTCAGACTATTACAATGATCAACACAATCAACTTGATTGAACAACCGAAGTTTTCGATGACTTGATGGACCATTGAAAATTCAGTTTGAAAACAAAACCATCTATGTTACGCTTGAATCAAGGCAAACATGGCACAGTGTGTTCGGCAACCACAGTACCTTTACAAGGAGGGCTTTGAATGCTACCAATTAGCTGCGATTGCCACCAGGAGTTTAATACCAAATGGACTTGGGAACCTTTCTACAGCCACTTTTTACTATCCACTAACATAGATGTCCCTCGGGAGGGCTTTTCAGACCTTGGCGTTCCATAACACATAAGCTTCGGATGTCAAAGCTTTGATTTATGAGCTTTATGGACTATCTTCCTCCTTATTTCACCTTTACCGCTGGGTGAATGAAAAAGCGCTCCTTGCCTTTACGAAAAAAAGTAAAGAGAAAGCAGCAAAGATGGATTTCATCAGCGCAAACGACTTCAAACCCGCAATATTGTTTGTGGCTTCTGCTACGTTGACTACGTTTACTCTTCATCTTCCTTCACAATTTCACTCGTGGCTCTTTCTTCCAGCATGGCTGCTCACTGCCTTGTCCTTGGCCTCCGTCAAGGAAGACATGACACCGAGCGGGCCTGTAGGACTTAACTCGTACACCGTCATATCCTGCTTTATTTTCATGCTCATTTTACCTACGATTCTCCTATTCGAAAATCATTCTTTGGCGCCACGCCCGGATCAAAAGACCGGTCAGCGTGACAGGGCCAGTCTGTTGTCCTGGCCGAGTCGGCGCAGTGTCGCTGCTGCCTGTCGCATTTGGAACAACCCCCGAAACCTACAATTCCGTAAACCCGGCCCAGCTTCTGCTTCGTGGAATGCTTTGATTCGATTCCTCTTCCGCCGCGGGTCAAGGGTCGCGGTTGGTTTCCTCGTCGACAAATTGGTCTTCCAGCGCATCCAGAGACAACTTTTAGCCGCCAGTAGTCTACTCGATTTCACGCCAGACCAACAGCAAATCATCAGGCCAATCTTCAGTCATTTGTTTTCTGATGGTATCGAAAGCCCATACGGCTCCATCTCTTCACATCGCCTCGCACTTCGCGCCTTCACGTCGGTGTCGTGGATATGGACCAACTTCCTCGTTCTGGAGTCTTATCACTTTCTCTTGGCAATCATCTTCGTGATGATACTTCGTCTGGACGATCCAGAAGACTGGCCTCCTCTTTTTGGCAGTATTGCTGATGCATGGACTCTCCAGCGCTTCTGGGGTCGCTTTTGGCACCGCGTTGCAACACCAACGCTCAAAACTTGGACGAGATTTCTCTTGCGAGGAGTAGAGACAAGGGCTTTGGAAAAGGTGCTACAAGCATTTGGTGTATTTTTTCTCTCTGGGTTGATGCACGCAACAGCATCGTGGAGAACCGGTCAACACTTCGAACATTTAGACGTGTGGTTTTTTTCCGTGAATTTCGTCGCAATTGGAGCTGAAATCACTGTCATCAAATCTCTCTCCTGGGGTCTCAGGGGCACAAAAGCCGCGCTCCTGGTTGAGAAGAGCTGGCCAATTCGCATCATGTGTAAAGCTTTCGGGTTTATGTGGGTTTTCGCGTGGTTCTTTTGGGCAGTACCAAGATGGGTTTATCCAAAGACTATGCGATGGGCAATCAAGCAAGCTTTGATTCAATCGTATGCCTCTTAGTGAAAATTCCTCACTGCTCAATGATCATATGACATCGTAATTGATTTTGAGCATTCATTTTGAGCATATGTTGCTATTTATTATACCATTGTCTTGATCGTGATTAGCAGGTCAAACATAAAGGATCTATGGATGAATTAATCCACGTCATTTGTTGGAGCAGACACTATGAGTGTATCCGGCTTTCCATCTATAATAAACTCTTTCCAGCAGATTTGTCGCGCTGTTGTTGTTATGTCATCAACTTCTAGACGAACTTGTGCGAACAAGAACGACTTCGCTTTTCGTCAAAACATACTTATTGCCTCCTCAGACGATCTCCAATCAATCTCAGCCTTGCCAATCTACCGTACCGCATTCTTGAGTTATTTCATGTTATTGTCAGGAGTCAAGGGGCTACAGAGTGGGGTCACTGATTGGGTTGGTGATCAGCCCGCTCATTTACAAGGAGGCTGTGGCGCATGTTATACACACCTTATCTATATAAGAGCGGGTAGGATGCTAAGCTTTCTAATAGGCGTAGAGGTTTCTCTATGAAGCCTAGACCATCCTGACCCTTGAATATCTCCCCGTGAGAGTCATACGGCAGTCACCAAGGTGCGCCTCCAGGCGGCAAACTGCGAAGAACAAAAGTTAGAAGGGAAGAAAGAGGTTATACACACCAGACTGCAGCTGAGACGTTGCGGGGTTTGCTGAGCTAACATTAACCTCTTAGTACGGCAGCAATATGCCGTATAAACATTAGCAGCCAAGGAAAAAAAAAAAGGAAAAAGAAAAAAGAAAAGAAAAAGTAAAAAAAAAAAGAAAAAGGAAAACATCGTCGAGCCAAATGAGTTTGCCATTCCTACTAGCTCATAGGTTGATTTTGGTGCGTCGTTTAACGAATGTTTTCCTGGGCAGAAGACTTGGATCACGGCGTTAGAATATTTTCAAATGGAAACTGTAGAAGATTTGCGAGCCAAGGCGAGTGAATTTGAGACTTTAACTTACAGCAGACAAACCTTGTCCCACACCGAATAAAATGATGCCAGGAGGTCCTCAGCTATCAACTATCTTGGCCTTAGAAACATCCACACCGGCAAGGCCCACTACATAGGCAGGCAACACCGACTATCTTGACTGCAGAAAATTCAGCTCCCGTATCCACAAGGTGAGGCCACCCAACTATCACGACCTGTCAGCCTAACGAGACATTCAAAGGTTCAAAAACGGATACTATTTGGTATTTCTGGGTCCCTTTTCGGCTCGGCTTGAGTGGACGGTCTGTCGTACGTCGTCAATCTCACCTGTTAGAGTGGGTTTGGATGGCTTGTGCCACGACTTCCAACACATCTTGGGGTCTCAAAGCACTGCCCATGAACTCAAAAAGGTTTTCAAAGCGAGATATTAATCGTACGAGTATCGTCGGGGCTTATCGCCGAGCCCTCCTGAGCACCGTGACGGCCCCAAGGACTCTGTATTCGTGAAACCCTGCGCGTGAGTTAGTAGACGGTGCTACGAACCTTCGTGACCCATCGTGGAAATCCCATGACGGTTGGAAGCTTGCTGATAGAGGAAGTCTGACATTATGATAGGAAGCAAAGTCCGTTCTCCAACATAACCTTCTTCCCTTCTAACTTTTCCTTCGCAACTTGCCGCCTGGAGGCGCACCTTTTAAACTGCCGTATGACTCTGACCCAGAAATATGTGGAGGGTCACAGCGTAACCTCTGTAGTTAACCCATGGGGTATATGAAGGGGGGTTTCGAGCCGCCTTCAGCCCAAATTTGAATTCCTAGTGCTCAACAAACATCCATTGAATTGCAACAAACACAGAAACATTCTCAATCCCACCACCAATATCGATTGAAGACCAAACATAACTATTGGTCAATTCCTTGCCCGAAGACAACCCTCAATTCTTCTTCCCTTCCGCAATACCACCACACTAGGTTTATCATGCCTTTTCCTGCGCTCGTTACAGGCTTTAGTGTCTGGGCTTCTGGATCTATGACTTCCGGGGGCGTCTCTGGAGTCGTGTCCAGCGCAGTCAATGTAGGCATCGGCTGTACTACAAAGTCCGACTGCAAGCGCCAGGAGGATGCTATTCGCTATGCACAAAATATGGCGCATGAGATCGCCGCAGAAGTTGCGGCGGAGAAGCAACAAGACGGCCCCGGCGCAGCTCCTGTTGGTGTCCCTCAGCACATCTGGGACGACTGCTACATTGAAGCTCTTGGCTCTCACATCACAATCACCGGTCCCATCGGCGACAATCACATCCGTGCTGAAGGAATGCCACCCACTTGCATGACCCTCGCCAGGGTTGTTGGGGATACCGCTGGTCAGGCCATTCCCATTCCCTGCGGCTCGGCCTGCATGGAATGGACGAACATGACGCCCGAATATTACGAGTTCGTGCGTGGCATGCTCAATTCCCAGGTTCTCAGCGCCTGAAAACATTTTTGATGAACGAGTTCTCTTCAACTTCTCTTGTGGTCATCCAGCTAGCACCACCAAACCTGGTGACCAAAGTCAATAAGAGGACAATATGGGGGACGCAGGCTGGAGCCGTTTATCTCGGTCTTTACTTATTCTTTCAACTTGCCGGGTATTGGTCTCTCTTAGGCTGGATCTGTACCTTATGTAGGGGCACATGTAAGGTTTGATGAGATCTTTGTAGAAACGTCTCATTGAATCTTATAGATAAGATGTAGATTTCGGGATGAATAGACGCTGTTTTCTTCACAACCAATTTGAAGCATTCAATGTTCCTCTTTACGTGAACTGTCAAGACGAAAAGTGCTGAGACGGGCTGTTAAACAGGATGAAAACTTGCCTCATTACAAGTTGTTCGATCAGCACGGAATTACACACTATAGAATCTCTTACGACAGGAGCAAGATTAAAGATATTTACGATATATCGCGTCGCGGCGATTGGTAGGACACGTAGCGGAGACACGGACAGTCCATTGCCGGACCTCGCAGTACTGGGCGCTCCAGATGTGACGAACGCAATAAATATGGAAGAGACACAGTTCCAACAGAGCACAGCTTATTGATGTATTGTGGCTGTTTGTGAAGCAGACTAGACGAGCTAGCTTGTGAAAGAAGATCTATAATTCACAACAGAAAGAGCACAGTGAGAGGCAGTACTAGATACCAAAAAGTGTCGGTCGATTTGGCTGGTTTGAAGCGCACACACAACTTGGATATTCCAAACTTCGCCTCACTACAAGCCCGTCTGGGTGGCACCAGGTGCTTGAAGTGGGCTGATTGTTAAGACGACTGTAACCCCAACTAAAGCCTGTGAGCTATCGATAGTGCCGAGGGATGAGCTACCACTGGGTAACGTAGATGCTGATGAATCTGGTCCCGTGGTCGGTGACACGGAAGCCCCTCCAATGCTGATGTCGAAGATGGTGCTGGCGGTGGTAACTCGAGGTGTTGGTGGCGAACCGCCGGGGGAACTTGTCGTTGCAGAATCTGTGGTAGAGCTTGTCGTAGAACCAAGCATAGTACCAGGACCAGAATCAGAAGAAGATCCCACAGGACTGATGGCGGAGCTAGTAGGCGTTACCAAGCTCGAGCTGGACGGTATCGTGAGTGCGGTCGGAGACACCACACTCGATGAGGCTGTGCTCTGGAAGCCTCCATCACTTGTCGACGCGCTTTGTGCTACTGCAGTATTGCCCGTCATCGGTATCGTCATTGAAGTCGAGGAAGAGTTGGTCAGCTGGAAAGTGGTTGCCCGCGAGGTGGAATCGCTTGAAGACAGGACCAACGTAGTGCCGGATAATATCGGATTTTGAGAACCGGCAGATGTACCGGGAAACATCTGTGACAGCGATGCCGACGAACCCGTTGTGCTGAAGCTGGGTATAGGAGACGATGCGGAGGATGATAGGCTTATGGTGACCGATGAACCAAATAAGGGAGACGTCGAGGTACTGGAAGACATGACTGCGGGTGATCTAACACCGTAAACCACGACGTATTGCGCCTGGCAACTAAGACTAAAATTGCAGCCGCAAGGTGATGTTGAGTCTGATCTGCAGGGATATCTGTTGCAATTCTCATCGTTGGTAGCTGGTCCACGCGGAGCAACCATATTGCGTAAAGGAGCACAATAGCAGGCCGTGCCAACCAGATACACGAAGAGAGCACTGAGGTCAGCGCAACGAGCTTGACATCTCACTGGATCCCCAACAATGCCATCTTGGTATATGTATGTTGATCCCGCGAGGCCCTCGTCTGTGTAGCATCCAATATATGAGTACGGTGATACAGGATTCGGTGATATGCCAGTCCTTTGCAGCGAGGCTGAAGATGAGGCCGAAGATGAGGTCGTGCTAATAGATGGTATCAAAGTTTGCGTCGCGACTCTCAGACCGACTGCAGGTCGGACTAAACAGCACAGGGCTGCCAAGAGGGGACCCCACCACAAGCCCATGATGTTAAGTGATCAGAAAAGATTTGACATAAAGATGTGATTCGAGAACAAGCACCCTATCAAAAACTCAAAGATGGTCTAAAGAATCGTTGTATGGTGTCTGGGAGGTTTATCTGTCGCGATACAAGGGCCTGTGGAAGAGGTTATGTGGGAAACAGTTATAGATGAAGGCACAATTAAAATAAGCTGGGGGGCTGCGTCCCCTACTTCTCCTTGAGGATCTTAAGTTCTAGCTCTAGATGAACGAGCTTCTTCTCACGACATAATCTCCACGTCGCATTCCGAGTTCGCCAGGCTGGGAATCGAGAATCGACAAAAAAAAACGTAAAAAATCAACAGCGCCACGAGTTTAAGACCAGCTGAACCAAAACTGTTAGATTATCATCATTATACGTGAGCCTTGGCAGTCTAATACCGGTTGTTCCAAATGCCTCCCTCCACTCCAGTAGTTGCAGCCTGCATTCGCCGCGGCCCGAGGGTTCGGTTCGTGGGCCGAATCCGGTACACGGTAATCTACGAACATTCCATTCCAAAATACTGCCTCCCAAGGGGCGGAAAGATTCACTGACCGCTTCCAGGCTTCACTGACTGGGGATCGTCTCAAAAAGCAAACAGGTTCCCTCTTCTTCTGCAATACAGGTGAGCCCCTCATTCTACGTGAACCAGATTCCAGCGAGGTTTTCGCACTTTCTTTTGCGGAACCATTATGTGGTAATTGAAGACATTTCGCATTGCAAGATTTTCAACTTCCAAAAGCCACTAGAATCAGGCGCTCATCGCCCGAGTCGGATTGGGAGGTACAGGAACAGGCGGTAAGATCGAAAGAACGACCGGAATCCCGACCAGCCCCCCCGTCGACGCAAGAGTTGGCCTGGATGAAGACGACAAGCTTGTCGTGGATCGTGTCGTCGTAGATGTCGTCCTCGAGGGACTGCTAGAGCTCGCGGCTGGTAGCGTTGATGGCTTGGTTGAAGAAGTTGACGTGGTTGACGACCTGAGCGAAGAACTTGGTATGGCTGACGTTGCTGGGGTAGCTAGGTTCGGGGGTAGGCTTCGAGAAGTGCTCTGGTCATTAATGCCCGGTATGACGATCGGTGCTGCTCTCGGGGTTGAGACTGTAGACGACGAATTTGTGAATCGCAACGAAGAGGACCCAGCAGGTATGTTACTGGGTGTCGTTGTGGTTCGGGGCACCGAGAGGCCTGCAATACTTGTCGAAGACGTAGTCAACCGAGTGGTCAAAGACGTAGCCAATCGAGCAGTTGAAGTGCTTGAGATGGATGACCCTGGCAAAACCTGCACAACTGGGTATCCATACACCGAGAACTTTGTCCCAGCATTGCGCCCGCCGCAACGGGCGGTACGATTCCCTTCGCACACGATCGTGCAGAGGCTTTCATCGACAAGGAGGGATCGTGGCGGGGCCATAAAGCCACCCGTCTGGCAGAGACAGGAAATCGAAAACATCAGCAAGAATGGCGCTGCTAGCCGGGCGCAGGCGGCTTGACATGCAGCTGGATCGCCACCAGCAGAGTTGACTCCTACGTAACGGCCTTGATACTGAAGGTCGTTGTCATAGCAGCCGAGGTAAGAGTACGGGCTCGCAGAAGACGGTAAGGTGTTGGCGGTTGTTCTCGTGGATGAGGACGTTGAGGACCTCACTGTTGTGGTGGATGTAGACGTTGAGGACCTTGAAGCCAGAATCATGCTGTTTGGGCTCGTAGAAGAGATCGAGGTTCTAGAAATGGCCGGGCTTTGGACAGATGAAGAGGCTGCCGAAGACCTCGATATCGTAGAGATGCTCAAGCTCCCAGGTGCTATCAATGATGTCGGGACTGGGCCTGGGGTGAACATGATAGGTCCTCGCGTAGAGACACCAGCCGAGGATAGAGCCGATGCTGATGTACTTGCCAAAGACCCTTCCGGGAGATAATCTCCGTACAAAACAGAATAGAAAGTATTATCCTCGAAGTTTCTTCGGCCGCAAGGGGAAGCGGGGTTGTTCAGGCAGGGCCCAGCGCAGAAAGAGTCGTCGACCGGAGGGTTGTTTATGCGGAGATATTGGGGATTTCCACAGTAACATACTGTTCCCACCAAAGTGACAAAGTGAGATCGCAAACGATCCAAGCATCTTGCTTGACACGCAGCTGGGTTGCCGAGGATGTCGCTTTGCAACGTGAACACGTCCGTGTTACAAATACTTAGCATGTAATAGCATCCGACGTAGTTGTATGGAGGCAAAGGGTCTGGGAACAAAGATGCCGAAGGCGACGCAGATGACATTGAAGTTCTGGTAGAGGTGAGTCGCGATGCCGTGAGGGGCAATGTATTTGACGACGAGACACCTGGCTGTCTACCACCGTACACGGTGTAGAACAGCCCCGAGGCTGAGCCACCGCAGGGAGAGCCAGGGCTATTGCGGCAGGCAATGCTGCACTCTGAATCAGCTGCAGGAAGACCTGGTGGTGCGTTGATGCCAGCACTCGCAGGCTGGCAATAACACGAGTCAAATAGCATCATCAGGAACGGCGACCCGGCAGCATCGCACGCAGCCTGGCACGCTACCGGATCACCGACTGCAGTGCCTTGGAATTGCCAAATTGCACCCGACTGGACGCTCACGAAGGAGTAGCATCCTAGATACGAGTATGGCGGCCGCGGCAAGGGGGTGAGAGACCTGCTTTGAGGCGTTGATGATGTCGACGTTGAGGCAATCGTGCGGATACTCGACGATGTGACGGCTGTAGACCGTGTGCTGCTAGTCGGAGACACGCGTGGGCTGAAGGACGCTCTGGGGCCGTACTTCCCGTACACCGTGACATACCTCCCAGCATCCGTATTGGACAATGTGCCACACGGGGCGTTGGGGTCCACGAAGCACGGCGTGGTGCAAAGGGAATTGTCGACCGGAGCGCCACCCGGCTGGTGGATGTCGAACTCGAACTCGCGGACCTGGCAGTAGCAGTATGTGCCGTACATGAAGACGTAAGGCGCATGAAATTGCTGATCACAGCCGATTTGGCAGTCGACTGGGTTGCCATTATTGTAGCCCGTGGCGATGTTCGGTATGTCGTATGCCCCGATGGCGGTTTCGGCAGTGTAAGGATAGCATCCCAGATAGTAGTACGGTGATTGTTCCACTGGCGTGAGGATGGTCGTGCTGGTGATGGCGATTGTGCTGGTGAGAAGCGCCCCAAGGGAGAGAAGTACTGATACGCGCATGTTTGGGAACGAGTTGGGGATCTTCTGGGGGATTAAACGCGATTACTCCAGGTTGGCGATCTCTGCAGCTGTGGCCGAACGAATGGCGCAAGTAAACGATGCATAAAAGTCCGCTTCAATCCAAGAACGACTTGGCACCTTTGAAAAGGATCATGGGTGGTCGCACATGATAAAGGCAAAGGCGGGGGCTCAATACGCTATCTGATGCTGCTGTTGATGTCTCGATTTGGTATGCTTGGCGTACAGTTTTAATCGTTAAGTCAGGGTCCAGATCTGCTAATATCTCCAATCTACCGGCGTTCTCCAGGGCTGAAGGAAGCTGGGGAATGGACATCAATTGCAGGGCTGAACCGCGACGAATCACCGCTCAAGATATGGCTCATGTTTGAGACACTAGACCCCGAAGATCAATGTAAGTTGCTCACCAGAGTGCCTGAAGGATGCCTAAATCGTAGCAGTTGCAAACTTTCCCAAGCCTCTAGTTTCTCCGGCTATCCCTAAAAATGTCGTATGGCTTGATCTTGCCATAAACATTTGTTCCTAGATAGAAGGTAGAGTGACCGTTTGTTAGAAGACTGGTGTTTCCGGACAATAGCTTAACTTTGCATCGACGCCAGGCCATACGCCTTTGGGAGGGATTTTTGTACCAGTACAACCTTGAAATAAGACAGCTCCCTCCTTGATCGTCTTATTTGAACGACGAGATTGAGCGATGAGAACTAGAAGCCTGTTAACACGGCAGTGCTCAAGAGGAACAATGGCTTGCCGTATGTTTTGCGACACCCGAGGTCCTCCGCTCAAATCTTGCGACGGTAGCTTCCACTTTAGTATCTCTACTGTCCTTCTCTCCTATTATTTGTTCGAATGGTTGGATTCATTTGAATCGCAAGCCTTCAGCTCGGATTCATACTAGATTTCCGCGAAACACACTTAGGGATACGCCATGTCATTCATGACTTAAGCATTCCCCCTGTCCTTTCGCCACTAACTACCGTAGCTGATATGCGCAAACATTCCCGATGGTCAAAAACACCGTAAGTGAGTGAACACGTTTTAGTTTATAAAGCACGAAACCTGGACAATTTCGGCACAAACAAGGAGTTTCGTTGTCACAACACTGGCCACAATACCTCGTGCCCCGAACAGCTGGTTCTGGCTGTGTTTTCTAACTCCTATCTCATACCTTATCCTGATTCATGCTATATAAACACTGTATAGTGACCCAGAAAAGTCTTCTTTGTCCAAAATAAGAAATCTGGCTTTGATCAAATGCCAATAAGTCTGAGATCCCGAAGCCCGCTGTCAAAATTCTCATCAACGTTGCCACACATCAACAACTAGCGACGGATGTCAGAAATGCTATCGCACATTGAGGCGGAATACTTGGGAGACTTGGAGGAAAAATGACAGGCGGCGACGCCGAAGTCAAGAACGCCCAAAGTACAAAATTGCTTCGGGCGAGTGCCAGGGTCTCAGCGACAATGACGGCTGGTAGGAAGAGGGCTCCCAGAACACTGGCACTGTAGATGTCATGGCAATTCTGCACGCGGTGAACATCTGATTGATCAGAGAAGAGACCTTTGATACGTGTACGTCCAAATAAGTAGCCTCAAAGGCAGTTCAATGCATCTTCGTGCATAATGACTGCCTCAACAACGCGCCTCATAACTCAACGTTTCACAAGTGCTCAGTAACGGCTCTCCAAACAGTACAAGCCTATAAACTCATACCAAAAGAGAAGAAAATAAGAGCCAAAGCAACCAATTCTGATCGGAAGCATTATTTCTTTGTGACTTGATACCGGCAATAATTCCATAATACACATAGCTCCAGCCATGCTAGACCTCACGTTTACACATTGAATGCGCGTGGCGCTTTTCTCCCTCGCTAGCTTTCCGTCGTCCGGCTTCTCCATCGCGCGAGTAAGAAACTCGTATTCAGCCAGACGTCATGCGCCCTTGATATCAACTTTTTGCTCGGTATCTAGCTCCTCTCCGGTGTTGAGGCTCGGTGAGCTTAGTCGCTCCGACATTCAAGCCCCGGAGATGTAGTGTCACCTAACATCACCAGAGTGCGATTACCCGCCAACAAAACTCCATAGTAAGATGCCTTTTAATAGTTGAGCGTCTAAACAGGAGCTCAGCCCGCAAAAGTCACGACTCGGTGTCGTCTCTCCAAGCCAGACTACGTGCCCCCGACCGAGTGTGCCTACGCGGATTCCTCAGAAGAAGGCAGACGCCATCGGGCTTCTATTTATAAGAGCACATCTGGAGCAGCGAGAAAGATTTCTACAACCATTACACTGTCTCTTCTTATGGCCTTTGAAACTTTGAAGATATCTGAAAAACGTATTCGTACTCAGAAATCCCGTATCCGCGACTAGCATCTCCAACCCAGAACCCCATCTCCGTTCCTCATCACCATCACCCGTCCTCGTTCCCAACGTATTCAACCCATTAAGCCAGAACACTCATCTTTTAGATGTATATGGAATCAGAAAATGGCGTTCGCTCATACCGACTCTGGACAGTATGCAAATTCCCCTCGCTAGACTCGACCAGATCCCAATATCGCACACCCCCGATGTTGGTCCCTCTTCTCAATCGCTATTCCGCTAAACCACAAGTCTTAACAGAACGATATCCAACTAAACTTCCCTCCATTGAAAAAATTCGATTATCATAGCATATATGTGGCACCTGCATCGTCTCCTCCGGGCATGGACAGACGATGTCGCCAGAAAAACGTCGTCGGGGAGTCAAGCAAAAAGCACAGCATACCCGGCCGTTGAAGTCAGCATAAGTTTCCCAACTTTCCCAATTGTACCTGTACCACTGTTCACTTTACCTGCCCCGCCGTCACCCAACATCCTACCTTGGTCTTTTTGGCGTATTCGAACGAAAGTAATCTAGTAGCCACAGGCACCTTGCATGTTTCGTTTCATTGCCGCTCATATTGCTCTTTATGTGCATCGACCCAGAATGAAGCGCACTATGAACGCCAAGATTGGTTCAGAGAGGCCACCCATCTCATCACTGTTGCGTCACACAAATGAACCAGATACCAGAACAAGAAAGTAGTTGTATTATTCAGTTCTAGCAGGGCATATTCTTTCACAAAGACATCTAGTCTATGCCAATGCCTCTAAACTCCCTGCTAAAGTATTCCTCAAGAACCCATGACAAAGGGGATATCAGGCCTGTCCTCCCAAAATGGCCTAGGCGGTATATTTGTGCTGGTTATGATTCAGCACAATGAGCAAATAAAAAACTGTGTGAAGCGACTTTTGCGCGTGAAGCTAATAAGACGATTATGCAGAAGAGTCTACTCAATCCTCTTCTTGCCCTCCTCAGCGTTAGAGTATCTTGCCGTGCTGAGGCCACGCTCATGGCGGGCAACAAAGGATCCCAGGACTGAGTCCTTGCGAGCCTTGGACATGTGTTCGTTGTAGCCTTCAAAGGCCCAGGGTCTGGGGTTCAGCTTGGGCCAGTTTACCTAGGCTCTGTTAGTGATGATCATCTCCTCACAAGTAGGGGACTTACGTAGAGCATGCCGTGGCCAAAGATGAAGCTCGAACACCAAGCAGCAACCGCTAGCCAGAAGAAGATGAAGATGCGCATGGTAACGGTAGCCTCAGTCTTGGTGAAGAGACCAACGAAGATGAGGAAGAGACTGAAGGCCAGAAGGTAGGGTACGGATTGGATGAGAATGGGGCGGCGGTCAGCGAAGATGAGGGAGCTGCCGATGTTGGCGGTGCCTGGCAAGTAGACCCCGAGAAAGAGATCAAACGAATCTTGACGGGGGCCGTCGAGGAAGTTGTTCTTGAAGTAGCGGGTGACACCGATACGGGCATCCTGAAGAGCACCCATCTTTGTGCGGACGCCAGTACGAGTGACGTCTGTCTTCATGGCACCAGTGCCAGAGTAGGAGTTCGAAACGACATCGGCGTTGTCGGCCCAGAGGTTGCGGAACATGTGCTCGAAAGCCGGGTCCTCATCGCGGAATGAGGAGCCACGGCTCATGAGACCCATCTCCTCAAAGATGCGGTCAAGCATGTGGCGGGCGAACATGGACTGAACGACGTTGGTGCGGTCGAGGCAGTCCATGCAGTTGGTGCGCATGACGCTGGTCTGGTAGCTGCGGGGCTCAAGACGGCCATCGTTGGCACCGGGCATGTCGACAGCGCGGAAGTAGCCCTGGGCATCAAGTGCCTCCTTGAGCTTCTCAATGAGAGCATAGGCACGGTGCATCTTCATGCCCTTGGTCTCGTGGTGGTAGTCGAAGTAGATGTAGTGAAGACGATCGAATTCGACGGCGCGCTTCTCAGGCTGGATCGTCGTGAACTTTTCGTTGGTGTGGCTATCGCCTTCGGTGCGCTCCTTGGGGGTTGAAATGAGCTTCTCGACCATCTGTTCGTATGAGTTCTTGACACGCTGCTCGCGGCCCTTCTGGTTGACCAGGTTGATAAGGTAGTTGTCGCCGTACAGGCGGATCTGCTCCTCAAAGTGTGCCTTGGCCGCAGGGAGGGCGCTGTCGATGCCGCGGACCTGCAGCTTCGGAACGTAGCGCAAGCTGTTGATCTCGGCCCAGTAGGTGGGGACACTGCCGCGAGTCTGGACGTAGGACATTATTTGCGTATCCTGGCCGCTGGCGCCGTACTTGCCACTCTGCATATCGGCGCTGCCAGCAAAACCTCCCATACCGCTGCCCGAATCATTGAAGATGGTGATCTGCTCGGTCTCGTTATAGTTGGCGGCATGGCCTTCGTCGTCGACACCTCGGGTGAAGTATCTGGTTCCGCCGCGGTGTCTCGATCTGCGCGAGATGAGGGTGACAGTGACTGGCGTTCCCTTGAAGGTCGTAGGCTTGATCTCGAGCATGCCGAAAATGACGGGGAGGATGAAGGGGTCGGCGCCGGCCTGGGGCCCTGCTTGACCTCTGGCGCCGCGGGTGCGGAAGTCGATTAGGTCGGACTGGAGGAAGCGGTTGAAGAAGAAGCGATCGTCGGCGCGCTGCCACAAGGGGAGAGAGGTGTCGGCAGAGGCCTGGCGCTGGAAGGAGTTTGTGAGGTCGATGGAGTAGGAGAAGTACATGGGGCCGTTCTTCATGAAGGTATCGAGCAGGCCGATGAAGGTGTCCTCGTCGGGGTCGCGGATCTGGCGCTCGCGCATGGGCAGGATCTCGGTGGTGATGACCTTGTAGACCATGTGGCCCTTGAGGCGGCCCATGGGCTGGGCCTTTGTGATTACAATGACATACTTGTCTGTCGCAATCGTCGAGTCAGTGCAGTGTTCGTTGGGGAGCTTGGGTGGCTACAGGCATACCGAGTCTAAGCTGGATGATGCCCAGAATACCAGCGATACTCGAAACTCGGGAGACTCTCTTGCCCAGGCCTGCATCGCCGAGGCGCAGGTCGCCGGTGGGACGGTCGATGACCAAAGCCGGGGCATCGGGGGAGGAGGGCGAAGTGAAGATGTAGGAATCGGGGGCGACTTTGACGTTGATGTCGCGGTAGGGGAGAGTGGGTGCCATGGTGTCGACGGCAACGGGTAGACTCGAGAAGAAGAGGAGAGTAGAAGGGTGTGGTGAAGCAAGAGGGAGAGAAAGGAGCGAGCGAAAGGATTAGAAAGTTAGGAGTCTTGATGCCCGTAGGATCGGTCAACGAAGGTGGGCGTTGGCGTTGTCGGCGATCGCAAAAAAGAGAGCAAGAACCCAGAGCCGCGAGCCTTGAGGACAGCTGGAGCTTGAGGCTTTGGTTGGCTGGCGAGGAGTGGCTGTCGTCACTTTGCAGGCGCAGTTCCCTTTCGCAGGCAGGTCCCTACCTCCTTACCTCATACCAAGCAGGACCCTCCACGGCTAGGAGGCGAGAGAGCTCCCTTGGCGGGTGGAAGGGGCAGCCGGGGGGACAGTGGACTGCTGCTGCTGCTGCATCTCAGTCAAGTTCCAGCTTCAAGGGTGCCGCTGCACTGACAGTGGACTGCCTTCGATACTGGTCGAGCAGGTAGGTACGTACCTCCTGGAAGTCCGGCTTGTGAAAGGGGGGCACAGACCACAGAAACGAAGCTCTGAGCCAATAAAAACACACAATAGACTCGGCATCACATGGCTTACATAACGCACCTCTTCATGTCACTGGGTCGGCTCTGCACTTGCACGTGGTACGTACCTGAAGATTGGTACCTGATGGACAATGATGTGGGCGGCGTGGAAAGTGAAGGGGCATTGGTCACTCAACACGTTCATCTCTCCAGCAGAGCTCCCTCTAGAACGGGACAGCGGAAGACTGGAGCTCAGCAAGGAGGCCGCGGACAGCTGAGGTAATAAATCAACGCCGTCTGCCACCAGCAGGACGCTAAGCTGCCTGAGGTAAAACGTGCTGCAAGAGGTGCTCTGAGCTTCCAACCGAAGTACCCTCAACCAATCTTCTGCAGCAAGATACCTGCGGCAGTAAGGTCATCATAACGGACCGGGCAAGCAGGGGATTTGGGCTATCGGGGTCACTGGAGGCCCCGTCCGCCTTGAGAGCTGCACCTGACAGCACTGCGCCGTCGCTTCCTCTGCTCTGCTGGAGGTGCCCGGTGCCCGGTGCCCAGCGTCGGCGTCAGTGCCAGTTCCATCCATTGCCTTCAGACAGAGAGGGACCCCCATTTCATTTGCAGTGCAGCCAGTGTGCCAGTGTCCCCAAGAGCCTGACGTGTGCAACGTGCCCGCCCAGCCATTCATCATCGAGCTTCACCACCCCCCAAGGCAGTCACATTATTCCAGGACCCGATTTACTTGCCATCGACTCCTTCTGACTGCCTGCCTTACCTACTACGCCAACCTACCTCTCTGTCTCCCACCTCTCGCCTCATCCACCACCCCACGCCGCGCAATCACCATTTCGATCCACGATACCACCGTTGCTTTGCGACCGACGCTGCTTTGATCGATCGTGCCCCCCGACCGACACCGCCCATTTCCCCCATTTCCGTTTCGACAAACGTCCGCTCCGCCAGCGACCCCGTCCGGCGACATTCCAGAGATCGGCTCCCAGTGCATCCTATCCGTCTGCGAGGTCCATCCACCTTGAAGCTTTCTGCAGCCGCCCACTTCTCCCATCCAAACCTTCACATCGCTCAAAATGTCTGCCCGAGGTCCTGGTGCCCCCGGCGCTCGCGGCATGAACACGCGCTTTGCGCAGTTCAAGCTGGTCTTGCTAGGTATTTCATCTCCGTCGATACCTTCTTTTGAATTGCTGGGCTAACAACGATGGTACAGGCGAGTCCGCTGTTGGAAAGGTACCTTTTCGGAACTCAGGGAATTGCTGCCCATCATGCTAACGTGTCCCCCTAGAGTTCCATCGTCCTGCGATTCGTCAAGGTATGTGGTCGATACCCGACGTCGATATCTTCAGAAAGCATCCCGCTAACGTCCGCCTCCATAGGACCAATTTGACTCTTACCGCGAATCTACTATCGGTGCCGCTTTCCTGACGCAGACCATCTCTCTCGACGAAAACACCACGGTCAAGTTCGAGATCTGGGATACCGCTGGCCAAGAGCGCTACAAGTCCCTCGCCCCTATGTACTACCGCAACGCCAACTGCGCCGTTGTTGTTTACGATATCACTCAATCCGTACGTCAAATGGCATGCACCAGCCGGAAACCGGAGGCTAACAGATGCAGGCTTCGTTGGATAAGGCAAAGGCGTGGGTCAAGGAGCTGCAGAGACAAGCGAACGAGAACATCATCATCGCCCTCGCCGGTAACAAGCTGGATTTGGTCAACGAGCAGCCTGATAAGCGAGCAGTTTCCACAGCAGACGCCGAGGCCTACGCGCGCGAGGCCGGACTCCTCTTCTTCGAGACGTCCGCGAAGACGGCCGAGAACGTCAAGGATCTTTTCACGGCCATCGCCAAGAAGTTGCCGCTCGACCAGGCCGGCCCTAGGCATGCTCGGCCAGGACAGCGACAGGGCGTCAGCCTCCAGCCCGAGACCCCCGGCAGCAACGTCAGCGGGCCCTGCAGCTGCTAGATGAAGACGACGCAAAGGATATCACATACCAGACGAGCCAGAGGACCGGAGAGAGAAGGGTATTTTTATCGGTTTCAGGCAGATTCCTGCCGACAGACTGCCCCAGGCGACCCAGCGGCCAAACACCACCCACAAACATGCACGTATATGACGGCGTTTTGGCTGGATGAGGTCGGACAGCGTTGTCTTGCACCCTACGCCGAGATAGGGTATGCCAGGCCCAGCTTTTTAATATCAACAGTACGTTTTTCGAGAGTGTGATTTACATTTCGTGTCTTCATTGCGCTGGTCATTCGGTTGTGGCAACTCGGGTGTAGGGACAGACCTGGATTAAGACGGTGTACGGGAACGGATTCACTTTTTACTATGGGGGGAAGCATCCTGCAGCATTTTTCTGATGTACAGTATGCAATAGAGGCAACTGTTTACGGATGGTTCACTTCATGGGTGTGCGCTTTATGAATGATGTTTGTGAGGCGTGCTGCCACGTCAAATAGAACAGATTGGATGGCAGATGTGACTTCTGTGCTGGGCGAGGATCGGGTGACGTCGTGAGGTATTTCTGGATTTCTCAAAGATGATGATAGTGCCATGAGATGCACACGAAGCTGCAAAAACCAATCCAGAGCGCATACAGACCAAAATCAATGTTTATCTGATTTTTTTGTCTAGAAAGTCTGGAGCTCGTCGCTCGCTCGCGTGTGCAGTGCAGTGACGTGAGCCACTGTTCATCCCGGTTCCTGCCGTCGGGCAGCGGATAGCACAGCGCGGCTGGCAGCTCCCAGTTTTAGCCGAACTTTTCCCTGAGCTTTTTTGTGCCTGGATTCCATCACATCCTCCACCACAACTCCCTCGACATCATCCCCCTCCCAAATCCGCCTTGTCGGCCCATTGCATCCCCTCATGTTGCGAACGTCGATTCGATCCGTGAGGGTGCTCGGCCACAGGCCTGCCGCGGCCGTCATTGGCCGCCAATGGCAGGCCGCCGCCGCCCGCCGGAGGCATTTTGCCGACGACAAGAAGCCCGACCCGACCAAGCCTGCAGTTCTGCCCGCATCAGAGACCATCACCGCTGAGAAGAGCGCCGCTCCCGAGCTCGCCGCCGCCGAGGCCACGATCCCCAAGACTGAGGTCCCTCTCACGCCCCCGACCCCTGCCACCGAGGCCGTCGCGCCTCCCCCCCAGACACCCGCCGCCGCTGCCCCGAAGAAGAAGGGTTTCTTCCGCAGACTGAGGAACCTCGTGCTCACCCTCGCTGTGCTCGGTGCTATCGGTTTTGGTGGTGGTGTCTGGTACTCCCGCGTCAACGACAGCTTCCACGACTTCTTCACCGAGTATGTTCCCTTCGGAGAGCAGGCGGTCCTCTACTTTGAGGAGATGGACTTCCGCAAGCGATTCCCCAACATCTCCAACAAGATCAAGTCGAGAGACACCGGCAGCCAGGTCGCGGTTCCCGCCCAGAGCGGTGCATCCTGGAGGGTAGCCGACAACGGTGAGCCTGCTGGCCGTCAGTCTAGTGCTGTTGACAAGGCCCAGGCTGCCAAGGTCGCCGCTGTCAAGGAGAAGCCCAAGCCCGTCGAGAAGAAGAAGAAGGCCCCCGAGCCCAAGCCTGCGCCTGTCGAGGCCAAGGTTGTCGCGCCTAAGCAGGAGGAGAACGACTTCAAGCCCCCCGAGGTCAACGAGCCTTCCCGCTTCCCCCCGATCCCGCCCATCGACGCTATCAAGATCGAGGACGCGACTGAGCCGGTTGTCCAGGACCTTGTCCGCATGCTCAACGACATCATCACCGTCATCAACGCCGACAAGGCTCACGGCCGCTACTCCCCCACCATCACCAAGGCCAAGAACGAGCTGAGCAAGGTTGGAAGCAAGATCAAGGCTATCAAGAGCTCCGTCGAGGAGAAGGCTGCTGCCGAGGTCCAGGCCAAGGTTGCCGACTTTGACAAGGCCGCCAACGACCTGATTGCCCGCGTGGAGGGCGCCATGGTTGCCCAGGAGGGCGCGTGGAGGAAGGAGTTTGAGGATGAGATGAAGAAGGTCAAGGAGAGCTACGACGCGCGCGCCAAGCTTCTGTTGGAGCGCGAGAAGCAGCTCAACGAGGAGCGCCTCAACAACCAGCTCCTCGAGCAGGCTCTTGCCCTGAAGAAGGAGTTCGTCACTGAGGTCGAGAAGCACGTCGAGTCGGAGCGCGAGGGTCGCCTGGGCAAGCTCGAGAAGCTGTCCGACGCCGTCGCCGACCTCGAGAAGCTCACCACCGGATGGAACGAGGTCGTCGACACCAACCTGCGCACCCAGCAGCTGCACGTCGCCGTCGACGCCGTCCGCGCCACCCTGGAAAACGCCACCTCGCCCCGTCCCTTCACCCGCGAGCTCGTCGCCCTGAAGGAGATTGCGGCCGACGACCCGGTTGTCAACGCCGCCATCGCCTCCATCAACCCCTCCGCCTACCAGCGCGGTCTCGCCAACGCCGCCCAGCTGATTGACAGATTCCGCATAGTCGCCAGCGAGGTCCGCAAGGCCTCGCTGCTGCCCGACGAGGCTGGTGTTGCCAGTCACGCGTCGAGCTACCTCCTCAGCAAGGTCATGTTCAAGAAGCAGGGTCTGGCCGACGGCAACGACGTCGAGAGCATCCTGACACGCACGCAGACTCTGTTGGAGGAGGGTAACCTGGACGCCGCGGCCCGTGAGATGAACGGCCTGCAGGGCTGGGCGAAGACGCTGAGCAGAGACTGGCTCGGCGAGGTGAGGAAGACGCTGGAGGTCCAGCAGGCACTTGATGTGAGCTTTTACCTTTCAGCTATGACATTGACACTAGCTAACAATTCACCAGGTCATTGCGACAGAGGCGCGTCTGCAGAGCCTCAAGGTAGAATAATGGACGGGACACACAAACACTTTTTCTTTTGTGACGCGGTTGGCTCGTGAGGAGACTTAGAGAGCCTAGACCTCTGGTCTGTGTAAGACATAGCCATAGACTTGAATGAAGGCAGTGTATTCTATCAGCTGTACTCTGTAGTATTGTGATGTACGAGTATCTCATGCTAGCCTTGAGCCTATTTGATTACAAGAGAAAGCATCACAGAGTCATTCATAAGATGCTAACACGCCCAGTTGACGGGACTGCATTATTTGAATCATGGAAAAACCGAGTCTATCGATAACTCGGTCCAGCAGCCGGTGATCGGAAGTAACGCCGAGCATTGACTTTTTTCATGGGTTTGTATATAAGTACCTTTTTCCCTGACAAGCTTCCAGTTCAAGGGAGCGCGGGAAGTGGGGCAAAGGTCCAAAACCCCCACCAACGGCATTTGAGAGCTTAGTGTTGCTGCCCCTCCAGACGGGAGCCGAATATGCATCATGTCCCTCGTCGCATCGTGCGCCTCGCCTGGAAAACGACGACGTTCACCAGCGGGAACAGGAAACCTACAACAGGACTTTTCGCGAGCACGAGGGGTGCTTTTAGGAATATGGCGGGACGAACGTATAATGTGAGTTTTTGCGCGGTCGGGCTCCGAGGTCGGGGAGGGGAGGAATACCCCGCGGTGGAGGGATGATGTTGGAGGGGGTGATGAGGACGCTTGGGACAGACTGAGCTGATTGGGGATGACCAGGATGCCGTCGACGCATTGAACACGCTGCAGACGCCCTTCGCTGTCATCGAGGCGCGGCGCAAGGCGGGCGTGCGGCCTGATGAAGCCTCCGTCAGGGAGATGAGGGCGTACCTCGCGCGGATCGGGTACACGGTGCGTATTCCTTTCTCTACATCTCCAAATCACAGACAGCCAGCTGACACGACCTCTTCGCAGACCGCAGACCTCGACAAGCTCAACGTAATCCACGTCGCCGGCACAAAAGGCAAAGGCAGCACCTGCGCCTTCACCGACTCCATCCTCGCCTCGCACCGCGCGCTCTCCCCGTCCTCTGTCCCGCGCAAGGTCGGCCTGCTCATCTCGCCGCACCTCATCGCCGTGCGCGAGCGCATCCGGATCAACGGCGCGCCCATCTCGGAGGCCCTCTTCGCCAAGTACTTCTTCGAGGTGTGGGACCGGCTGGGCAGCAGCACGGCGGACGCCGAGGGCGTGGCGCTCGGCACGCGGCCGATTTACTCGCGCTACCTGACGCTGGTGAGCTTCCACGCGTTTATTGAGGAGGGGGTGGACTGCGCGATTCTGGAGACGGGGATTGGCGGGGAGTATGACGCGACGAATTTGGTGGGACGGCCCGTGGCGACGGGGATTACGACGTTGGGGATCGATCATGTGTTTGCGCTGGGGGACACGGTGGGCAAGATTGCGTGGCATAAGGCGGGGATTATGAAGACGGGCAGTAGGGCGTTTACGGTTGAGCAGGTGGGCGAGGCGCAGGGTGTGCTGGAGGAGCGGGCGGCGGAGAAGGGGGTGAATTTGGAGGTTGTGAAGGTGGATGAGAGGATGAAGGATGTCAGGATACGGCCGGATAAGGAGTTTCAAAGGCGGAATGCGAGTTTGGCGGTGCGGCTTGCGGAGAGCGTGTTGGAGAGGCTGGAGGAGGGGTTTAAGCCTGATCCCGCGAGGTTGCCTGAGGCGTTTGTGAAGGGGCTGGAGGACGTTGTGTGGAGGGGCCGGTGCGAGGTGAAGGACGAGGGGAGCGTGGTGTGGTTTGTGGACGGGGCGCATACGACGGACAGTCTGAAGATGGCGGGGCGGTGGTTCGCTGGGGAGACGGAGGCGCGGAGGGGGAGGCGGGTGTTGGTGTTTAACCAGCAGGGCCGGACGGAGGCGATTGACTTTCTGGATGGGCTGTATGAGGCTGTGAAGAGGGACGGGAGGGGGTTTGATGGGGTTGTGTTCTGTACGAATGTGACGTACAAGGAGACGGGGTACAAGCGAGGTGAGTTGACATTCTGCTGGATGGAGGGTTGTTGGGAAGCTTTGCTGACGCCGGACAGATTTCGTGAATCACCAGTACGATAATAAGGCCATCGAGGCCATGACGGTGCAGAAGCAGTTTGCGGAGCGGTGGAGGGAGCTGGATCCGCAGGCTGACGTGCGGGTCATTCCGACCATCGAGGAGGCCCTGGACTACGTCCGCGGCTTGGCGGAGAGCAATCAGGAGGGGGAGAGCGTGCAGGCCTTCGTCACGGGCAGTCTGCACCTCGTCGGCGGCGCGCTGCAGATTCTCGAAGGGGCGGATGCTCTTTGAGTACACCATGTCCGTATGAACAGGCGTTTATGTGGGGGGTTTTGGGGTTTCAACATTACAGCGGGGATCTATATATCATTCCTCGCGGATTCAACTCTAGATTACTTTTTTCAAGAAGGTGTAGGTTAATCAAAACTGGCTTTCTGGCTCTAGGAAGCCTATCAAGTTGCCGACCAGGTACATGCTCCCCGTCACGAGGACCTTCGTCGCCTCCTCATGAGCGGATGCGATCTCGTCGACGGCGGCCTTCATCTCGCCCAGATCCGCACACACCGTTGTTTTGGTGTTAGGATACGCCGCCCGCAGCGCCTCGGCGCACTTCTGCTGCACTCCCACATCCGCATCCTCGAGCCTGGCCTTATCGTTCCGCGTGAAGATTGCATGCGTGAGCTTCGCCTCCAAGTCCACGCCGCACGCCTTCATCTCCGCCAGCAGGCCCAGCAGCAGCTCCGCGGCGTCGCGCTCCTGCTGGTTGAAGACGAGGACGAAGGGCGTGTTCGGGGGTGTGATGAGCGGGGCGATCCAGGCGGCCACTTGCGCGAGGGAGTCGGCGTTGTGCGCGCCGTCGAGGTGGTATGAGACGCGCCCTTTGGGGATGATTTCGTGGCGCCCGCGGAGGGATGCGTTCCGCAGGCCTGTGGTGACGCCCTCGGGGAGGTTTGTAAGGGAGGTGTCTGGGGCGATGGCGGTGTCCTTGGACTCGAGGACGCGGAGGTGGTGCCGTGCTGCTAGGGCCGCGAGGGCCTGGTTCCTCTTCTGGAACTCGCCGCCGGGGATCTTTGCGTCAGGCACACCAGGCCAGGAATACACCTCCGCGTCGGGGAGCTCGACCAGCGTTGCGCCGGTGGAGGCCGCGCGGTCGCGGAGGACGGCCATGACGCCCGGCTGGGCGTCGAGGGCGCGGGTGAAGGTGGCGACGCCGGGTTTCATGATGCCGGCCTTGTGCCATGCAATCTGCTCCGCGGTGGAGCCGAGCATGGCGACGTGGTCGATGCCGAGCTGCGTGATCACACACGCCGTGACGGCTTCGGGGGGCAGGATGTTGGTGGCGTCGTATTCGCCGCCGATGCCGCACTCGACGACGGCGGTGGAGACGCCCTCGGCGAGGAAGATGCGCAGGGCGAGGAGGGTGAGGTAGCGGAAGTAGAAGGGCTTGGCGCCGGCGTCGATGTTCAAGGATGGGTCGGCGGGAGCGGCGGAGAGGGTGTCCCAGAGGGCGAAGAAGTGGTGCGCGAAGAGGGGCTGGGGGACGGGGAGGCCGTTGATGGAGATGCGCTCGCGGGGGTGGAGGAGGTGCGGGGAGGTGTAGGTGCCGATCTTTGTGGATGGGGGCGAGGAGGCGAGGACGGCGGAGGAGGTGAGGGTTGTCACGGTGCCTTTGCCCTTGGTGCCGGCGATGTGGATGTAGGAGAGGCGGGAGAGGGTTGAGGGGGGGAGGTTGGCGCGGAGGAGCCAGGCGCGCATCTCGGGGATTGCGAGGGCGTTGGGGTCGGCGGGCGGTTTTGAGGGGGAGGAGGCATCTTTATCTTTGGGGGCGTTGAAGAGGGCGTGGACTTTGAGGTTCGGGATGAGGGTGTTGAGGTGGTCGAGGGCGTCTTGGTATGTTCGTGAGGCCGACATGGTGGTGAGCGAGCGGCGGGTGAGAGGTTTGACGGGTGAGGAGGAGATGAGCGGCGATGAGAGAAGGCGTATGAGACGGCTCATTGGGTGTTAACTAGAAGATGTCATCGGTCCCAGGGTTGCATGGTGTGTGAGTTGGATTGGTGGTTGAGTTAGGACGATTGAGGCTCAAATTAGGTTGGAGGGGTGAAGTGAAGCTTTGGAGGGGTAAAATGGTGTGTAACATTTGGGACGACGTTACGGCATTTTTAGCGTCTTTTTGGCGCGTTTCCCCACGCGCTCCTGCGTCTGTCTCCCTTTGGACACTTGCAACATCCAACTTCAAGACATCAATCTCGCAGATTTACTAGACAGCCAGTCCCATGAAATGATTCAGCTATCCTCGTAGTTGAGCGACGACTCATGAACATAGTATATTCACTGGAGCATCTGCCTGACATTGACGGAAATCCGTGGAGAATGGCATCGGAAAGTTACTAACAACTTTGGCAGATTTTCTCCATTGAAGCCCTCCACAGACTGCGTCTGGACCTCGTATCGTCTGAAGATGGCGACCGGATCCTTTTGATCACCATTCAACCCGACCGCCGACCGGTAAAGTCGGGCGGAACATCTCGAAATCTCCGGCCAGGGCGGCGCACCACCGCCGTTGCATCGGGAGGAGCTCGCTTCCAGAACCAAGGACCAAGGACCAAGGGACCCCGCAACTCCGTGACGCAGGGGTGGTGGTCCAATGCAACATTATGAAGAAGACCCCAATCCCTAATGACCCCGTGTTCTGTGTCCTGCAGTCT
Source organism: Colletotrichum siamense (assembly GCF_013390195.1). Classification (NCBI taxonomy): domain Eukaryota; kingdom Fungi; phylum Ascomycota; class Sordariomycetes; order Glomerellales; family Glomerellaceae; genus Colletotrichum; species Colletotrichum siamense. The sequence goes on from NW_023501020.1 coordinate 1,475,884, forward strand.
GCACATCTCACGGAATGACCACCGACAGGGAGCAGCGTTGTGCGAGCAACGGCGCCTCCGCCGCCCTGTTCGTTGAGGCTATTCAGAGTCCGGATCCAGACTCTTCCGCGCGGCCTCTGCAAGGCCCGTCGGCAAGGGAGCCAATCTTGCCCTGTTTGGAGTATATACGTGGCAAATCACCTTCTCCTTTCCCCCCAGCGAAGTTTGTCGAATCCACCTCTTCATATCGAGCGATAGGCATTCTCGCCCAACATCTAGGCGGGCATCGGCTTCAGATCCAGTGAAGACGAAAGAGAGAGATCATCATTAGCCAGAGGTCGGGTAGGGCTGCCGTCCCCCTTAAGACGGGATTTCCTTCAATGCCGCCTCTTCCCTTGCTGCTATTTACAGCAAGCGCTGTCACCCCTGGTTTGAGGCGTCCAAGGCTGATCCCTCATCCCACGCACACGCCGTCCAAGGATCTGGGACGGTGAACGGACCTAAGCCCTGTAAGGCACGTTTCCACACATCTCTCTTTTTCCTTCTTTCATCTCAACTTTTATGGGCAGAAATAATGCAACGAATAACAGCAGCCGTCAATCCCACGGCATGAAAACACCATATGTGAAAGTTCACGATGCCGTGGACCCAAGCTCTCGGCGTCTCCTCAAAGCTTGCCCCAGACGCACGGAAATCCCCAGAAATTGGCACAAATCAACTGTGGACCGTTTCCCTCGTCAATTGACAATTGCCAGAGAAGATTATCCCAGCGACAATTCCCCCGTTGATCAATCAAACCGCCCGGGCTGCCGGCGGGCGGAACTCGCGGGGAGACGGACAGACGAACAACAAGCGTTGTAAACAAAAGCTCTCCACGTTGGCAGCAGCAGCAGCGGCGGCGGCCTCGCCGTCGAATTCGTCACCGCCGCGCGACCCCCAATTTGCTTTCCGGAACATGGGAGGACCCTCCACGGGTTTGATCATCTCGACCAGTCGTCGCGCATTCTCCAGTCTCACATAGATGGCGGTTCATCTGGCAGCAGAGAGCCTGTCCGGGGTGTCACGACTCGCTTGCCTGGGCGACTGACTCGCCGGCCTGTTTTTTTCTGGTGATCTGGAAACCCGCCAAATGGGCTCGGTCTCGCCAAGACCAAACAGTCAAGAATGCGACGGCGCTGTTTCTGTTGGGGGCAGACTGCATGGAAAATGGGAAACTCAATGGCGTGCTGTCTCTTCTCTTGACTCTCTCTGTCAAACCAAGAAATGCTCTCTTTTGTTTTCAACGCCATAACATAGACATATTATCAACTGCCCACGCTCGTTTCTACTACTCACGCCCATCACGGACCATTCATTCAACTTCTCTTCGACAAGGGCAGGCGCAGAGCGTCTTGCATTAAGGCGCCGTACACTAACACAACTCGGGACCGAACCACCCACCAAATGGCTCGAACGATCTGGCGACACAGCGCCACGTCCTCACCGTATGGGGACTCGCCAACCGCGATGGGGAGGAACTCGACAGAGGCAGCGCGGCGGGAGACGATCGACCTCGAGGATATAAGCGCACACATCCGGGCCTCGCACGGGGGTGCCGCCGCTCCGACACGGCCGTGGTCGCGGCGGACGGACGGGACGACGGATTTCTACGGCGCACGGCATAGCATCGACAGCGCGAGGACGGACGATATCAGGGACTGGCCGCGATACGCCAAGATGGAGAAGGCCGGGTCCGCGTTCCCGTCGCCGCTGGGGACGAGCGTCTCGCAGACGAACTTCCTGCACCCGCCGACGCCGGACGCCATGGACAGCAGCGCCAGCGCGGCCTCGTTCGACCGCAAGCGCGACGAGTTCAACGACACGATACACCTGACGTCGAACGCGCCGCCGGGGGCCGAGGGGGGCAAGGCGGGCGGCAGCAGCTTCCTGTGGTGGACGTGGGCGCTGTGGCTGCTGGGCGCGCTGATGGTGACGCTGACGGGGCTGTACTCGACGGGGTCGGCCAAGGCGCTGATGAAGCAGAGCTTTTTCGTGGCGTCGCCGCAGAACTCGATTCTGCTGCTGCGCGTGCTGACGGAGCTCTGCGCGGTGGTGTTGGCGGCGCTGGTGGTTGTCGTGGTGGAGGATCTGCAGTGGGCTCTGGCCTCGAGGCCTGGGGGTGTGAGCTTATTGCACTTTGTCGGATTGGATTCCGGGACGGGGGTGTGGGGGCTGTTGAGGCTTTTGGCCACGGCGGATTGGAAGGAGAAGTATTCGAGTTTGTTTCGGTGAGTGGTGATGGCGCTCGAATGAAGAGATGGCGTGCTGACATCGGACAGGTTGTTGGTCATTTGCTCGATTCCCCTACCTGGTATCATTCTCATGGGTGAGTTAGGTCTTCAGACTAATACCACGAGTTCATGCTGACATCTATTCCAGGCGCCATCTCCATCGAAATGGTCACTTTCCCCGAGAAGACCTACCCAGTATCTGCCGGCATCGGCCCCTTTAATGCCTCTAATGTCTATCATGTCCGAAACTCCACGGCGACCGCTTTGCTGGTGCAGATGGGCAGTCCCGCGTGGTCCGACCGAGACTCCTTCTCTCTGGACCCCCTGACCAAGGGCGTCGGGAAGTGCACGGGGCCGGACGGCAACTGGGCTCCGTGTGATGAGTCGCATCTCCTCACCGGCGGTGTCGTCGCCATTGCTCCGCAAACAGACGACCTGAAGCAGCTCCCGGGGTCCGCCTCCTACGTTGTTCCCAAGACGAGAGTCGTCCAGCTCGAGTACGGAAAGGTGCCGGATCTCGAGAACCTCCGCAAGACCGGCAAGTGCTTCCTTCTCGGAGCCGCCAGCGCCGCGTCTTACTGGTGTGCCAAGACCGGCGACAACAACGCACTCCTTTTCGGTAAGACTGCCATCCCACTTGCATATCGCAAGGATGCTAACATCTCACACCAGGCTCCGCATACTGCCCAATCTCCATGCAGGCCACGAGCTCCTGCATCAACGACACAACCTGGACCAGCAAGCTCGAAATCTCCTCCTCCCTCTTCGTCTACTCGCGCCTCGCCACCATCACCTACGACCGCGGCAACTTCTCCATCCTCGCCGTGACCGACATGACGCCCGCCAAGCAGGACATCATCACCCTCGACGACTACATGCTCTCCCTCTCCGCCGTCGTGCCCGGGTTCAACGCGAGCAGCAGCCAGGACGCCACCAAGGGCGACAACTCGGCCCTCGCAATCTACGCCGTCACCGCGCTGCCCATCAACGACTCCGAGGTCGCCAAGAAGCAGTCCCTCAAGGCCATCCGCAAGGCCATGTCCGTGCCCTTCCACTACTTCCACGCAAACTACTTCTCCAACGGCCCCTCCATCTGGGAGCTGACCGGCCCGCGCGAGGGCCTGCCGGCGGACATGTACACCGACCTCTCCATCTCCGTGCTCAGCCACCAGGTCGTCGCGGGGAAGGTCAGCAGGGTGCTGTTCGTGCTCGTCAGCAGCACGATTCTGTGCCTGTCGGCGGCGATTATCGTGGCGACGTCGCGGGTGTGCGAGAAGAGACCGGAGCGGTGCGGGTATCCGACGCTCGACTTTGCGGCGGTGTGCGCCGTCCGGGGGATGCAGCCGGCGCCGGCGGGGTGGGACCAGGAGAGGCAGGACGGGACGGGCGGCCCCGGTGCTGGTCCCGGAGGTCCCGGCGCCGGCGGACACACGCTGCACAAGAGCCTCACGCAGCTGGGGCAGAAGCCGAAGCCGTTTGACGTTGCGAAGAATATCAAGAACGACCGCGTAATAATCAGTTAAGCACAGCAAAAGCAGAACGATACCATTTAGAATTTAGACTTAGAATTAAAGAGTAATGAATTATGAGTTAATACCCTACCATTCATACCACCAACCAACCAATCGACTAGATAACGTTCTGTTATCCGTGAGCTTCGAAAAAGCGGCAGTAGCGACACCGGAGAGCCGCGAACTGTAAATGGCAAAGCGGCAGATCCGATCCGATCATGACTGGACAATCACGGCGTCAAGGATGAGGCATCGAATGCGGGGGGCAACGTGGACGCGCGGGGAAGCCCCTTGCTTCCCGCTGCAAAGCGTCCGGTTCCTCCTTGGGTTCGCTGCGTCAGCCGTCCGATGTATGGTATGCCGCTTTTCTCCTGTGCATGTATCATGTATTAGTCTCGTCGCATCAGTGTCGTAAATACGACGGCAATGAGCACGTCTTTTGAGGGAATGCTGCTGTGATTACCAAGCCATCGCTAGAGTCTGGCTAGTGCCTGGTTAACGCGCCCTGAAGTTACATGAGCGAGAGCTTCACCGACTTGTCGAATCGGACAACAGGCTTTCTAGTCGTCGTGCTAATTACTGCATGGAACGAATTAGGCAGGTCATATGAAGTCCCGTCCGGTCGAGACTAAAGTAGAAGAACAGGCGGCTGCTGACAACCTCCGTATCCAAGCTCAAGGAGGTGCGGCTTTGCAAGCCCGAGGATGTCCTGCTAACTCCGATGAACATTCGTTCCGATTAGCTTGAGTCCTACGTATGTGTCATTCACTTTCCCGAGCAAGCTGCTGTGCTGCAAAATTCGTCGGAAACATGAGCAAACTTTCCCAGTCAAGCATTCTCTGTTTAATTTTCGCCGATTCGGCAGCGCGGCAGTGCGGCAAGCGACGCCAATCTCGACGTCCACCACCGGCCCAGACTCCCCGGTGGTCTTAGCCGGTTCGAGGAAGATGTTGCTCCATCCCACTTTCCCCGATTTCCTCGCTTCTCGCTTCGCGGCCACATGGGTGACCGGGGGGTTGGAGTGGTTCACGTTGGAGCGGATGTGGAGGTGCTGGTCATCGACTAGGTAATGAAATTTGCCCGGTTCGCCTTCGGTTTTTTTTTTTTCTTTCTTTTCGCGACGGTGACGGGTCGACCTCGTGACTCTTCCTTTTCATACTCACGCGCTTGCGTATTGGTTTTGGTCACACTCGCTACTGTGACTTATTCATCGAAGTTCGCTCTTTAAAGCAGGGAAAAGGGTCCCATCGCAAGATCCATTGGGTCTCATCCACTGTTACTGCTTGGAATCTGGAAAGAGCCTTGATGATTCTTCAGACTGAGAACGTCTTCGCTCGCACATCAAATTACAACGCTTAACACCCAAAGCGCAAACAACTCCGGAAATCGTAACCCGAGCCATCACCACACAACCCACAGATGACAGCAAACCACCACCTCCACGACGACGAGAAAGTCGACGACGTCGAGCGCGCCGCAGGCACAACGACAAGCAGCTCCGACTCCATCAGCAGCAACAATGAGGTGACCGCAAACCCACCCGCCTCCGCCGCCAAGGCCGAGGCCGAGGCCTCAACACCGGAGGCGGGTCCCACCGCCGGCGAGACAAAGCAAGATGCAGCTCCGGAAGCCACCGCAGCTGACGCCGACGCCGACGCCCCGGAGGCCGGGCGCACCAAGCTCGAGACGACGCTCATCGTGCTCTCCCTGTGCGCGGCGCTCTTCCTCGCCGCGCTGGACGTGACCATCATCACGACCGCCGTGCCGACCATCGCGCAGGAGTTCAACAGCAACATCGGCTACATCTGGATCGGCTCCGCCTACCTGCTCGCCAACGCCGCCTTCGTGCCGACCTGGGGCAAGATCTCGGACATCTGGGGCCGCAAGCCCGTGCTGCTGTCCGCCGTCGGCGTGTTCTGGGTCGGCTCGTTGCTGTGCGGGCTGGCGGTGGACATGGCGATGCTGATTGCCGCGCGCGCGATCCAGGGAATCGGCGGCGGCGGGATTATTGTGCTGGTGAATATCTGCATCAGCGACTTGTTCTCCATGAGGCAGCGCGGGGTGTATTTTGGCGTCATGGGCATGGTGTGGGCTGTGGCCTCGGCCGTAGGACCTGTCATTGGGGGTGTGTTCACGAGCCAGGTTACTTGGCGATGGTGTAAGTTCTATCTTTCTCTTTCACTTGTTATAACGAGTCATAATGTTGACTATGAACACAGGCTTCTACATCAACCTCCCCATCTCCGGCGTCGGCATCATCATCCTCTTCTTCGTGCTCAAGCTGCACAACCCGCGGACGCCCGTCGTCAAGGGGCTCAAGGCAATCGACTGGATCGGCACCGTCACAATCATCGGCGGCACCATCATGTTCCTCTTCGGCCTCGAGTTCGGCGGCGTCACCTACCCCTGGAGCTCGCCCACCGTCATCTGCCTCATCGTCTTCGGCATCCTCACCATCGGCCTCTTCACCGTCAACGAGTGGAAGTACGCCCGCTACCCCGTCATCCCCATGCACCTCTTCAGCGACTGGTCCAACCTCGCCGCCTTCGCCACCGCCTTCTGCCACGCCTTCGCCTTCATCTCGGGCTCCTACTGGCTGCCGCTCTACTTCCAGGGCGTCCAGGGCGTCTCGTCCCTGCTCTCGGGCGTCTACCTGCTCCCCTACGTCCTCTCGCTGTCCCTCATGTCCGCGCTCGCGGGCTACGTCATCCGCAAGACGGGCAACTACCTCTACCTCATCATCGCGGGCATGGCCGTCGCCACGCTCGGGTTCGGGCTCTTCCACGACCTGCCGCTGCAGCGGAATTTCACCAAGATCGTGCTGTACCAGATCGTCGCGGGGCTCGGCATCGGGCCGAACTTCCAGTCGCCGCTGATCGCGGTGCAGACGTCCGTCGAGCCGCGCGACATCGCGGCCGCGACGTCGACGTTCGGCTTCATCCGCCAGATGGCGACGTCCATCTCTGTCGTGATCGGCGGCGTGGTGTTCAACAACGAGATGCAGAAGCAGCACCCGCGGCTGCTCGCGGAGCTGGGCCCGGAGCTGGCGGGTTTGCTGTCCGGCTCGAGCGCGGCGTCGAGCGTGGGGGTGGTGGCGGGGTTGCAGGGCGAGCAGGGGCAGATTGCAAGGGGCGCGTATTTGAATAGTTTGCGGACGATGTATATTGTCTATGTCGCGTTCGCGGGGCTAGGGCTGGTGATGAGTTTGTTCATACGGCAGAAGCAGCTGAGCAAGAAGCACACGGAGCACCGGACGGGCTTGAAGACGCTGAGGAGCCGGACGGGGAAGTAGGGTGGTGTACATACATGCATCGTGCATCATGGCAAGGCGTTCAACGGGCATGGAGCGGATACCAAAACTTTGGATTCATTATCTCTTTCTCAATTCAACTTGAGCTCTCTCAGACAGTGGCGCTTTCCGCATGTTGCACATGTGACCTGACCGGGTATATGAAATATTCAGAGAGGCTCAACCGGCTGGGTTCAGGCTAAATGGCGGCTGATGTCTCCTCCACGTGGGACATATTCAATGGGTAACATTATGTATAGACACACAACGAGGAAAGATACTATTGATTCTAAAAGTGCTTTCCGCTCACCCGGAAGACGGGGAAGGTCGCATTGACAAGTGAGAGTGTGGCAGAATCCGGTAGTAGGCCGGTCGTGACGTCCGAGATGGGAACCAATATGGCCTAGGCTAGGCCAGTTCTTTGGTACTGAGGCGTTACCGTGTTGTCGAAGTCCTGTTTGGCATGCAAAGAAGGTTTGCACAGCGAGTCCTTCGGAAACAATTTCATCTTATACTTGCGCTCGTTCAACATGAGAGACAGTAGCGATGGTATTGCCACCGAAGCCTTTATTGGCGGAATCGCACGGCCCCACTCACGGAGAATACTTCCGGTTCAGGGACGGATATCTAGCATACCGTCCGTGATCTCTCTTTCTGATGAGAAACAGTTCTCAAAGCGACATGAATTCCTCAAAAACTGATGTTTTTGCTGAACGCTTAATGTCAAGTTATCAAAACGCATCATTGGGGTTGAAAGGCCGTCACCCACCTCTCAGGCCTGAGAGGGATGACCCAAAGCCACGCCCGTAGCTCCGAGCAGAAGGTCGCATCGTGACCCGGAGAGGTCCCGGAACCTCGCATGGAGGAGGGGTCGCAGCCACTAGCTGAACACCCACCGGAGCCATCACATCCGCTGCCTCATTCGCGATCTTGACGGAGGCAACATGGTATAAGACGGACGCCTTCTTCTCAAAACCCACATGATGGGAAACCGGTGTTTGCAGGCAGCTCAACCCAGCATCAAGGCCAGACTAAACATCACCAGAATGCGTCTCCTCAACCTCCTAACCGCCGCCCTCAGCGGCAGCATCGCCGCCGCTGCATCCCTCCAACAGGTGACCAGCTTCGGCGCCAACCCGTCGGGAGCAAAGATGTACATCTATGTGCCCGATAAGGTGGCTGCGAGCCCGCCAATCATCGTCGCGATTCACTACTGTTCCGGGACAGCGAGCGCGTACTACTCCAACACACCGTACAAGTCGTACGCGGATCAGTACGGCTTGATTGTTATTTACCCAGAATCGCCGTACAGCGGCACCTGCTGGGACGTGAGCTCGACGGCTTCGTTGACGCACAACGGTGGTGGAAACAGCAATGCGATCGCTAATATGGTGGCGTATACTCTGAACCAATACAACGGCGACAAGAGCAAGGTTTTTGTGACGGGTACCTCCTCTGGAGCCATGATGACGGTAAGTCCCTTCTCAAATACGTGAAAAATCATCTTTTGAACACTCGTTCTTTTCTAGAAGATGCCTCGCTAACAAGGACGAAGAATGTCATGGCAGCAACCTACCCCGAGCTCTTCGCCGCAGGCATCGCCTACTCAGGCGTCCCCGCCGGGTGCTTCTACACCGGCACCGTCAACGGCTGGAACTCGACCTGCAGCCAGGGTCAGTCCATCTCGACGCAGGCCGTGTGGGCGCAGACGGCGCTCAACATGTACCCCGGCTACTCGGGCGCGCGGCCCCGCATGCAGATCTACCACGGCAGCGCCGACACTACGCTGTACCCGCAGAACTGGAACGAGACGATCAAGCAGTGGACCGGGGTGTTCGGGTACAGCCTGACGCCGCAGCAGACGCTGCCCGGGACGCCGAGCGGGCAGTACACCAAGTACATCTACGGGCCCAATTTGCAGGGCATCTACGGGGCTGGGGTCGGGCACAGCGTGCCTGTCATGGGCGCGGAGGATCTCAAGTGGTTTGGGATTACGGTGAGTGTTCTCGCGGGTTGTTCTTGTTGATGTGATACTGATCGTTTAAAAATAGGGCGGCTCCGGAACGACGACGACCGCAGCGGCGCCACCTGCGGCGACAACAACGGCGGCACCGCCGAGCGGGGGCGGAGGCTGCACGGCGAACCGGTGGGATCAGTGCGGCGGGAGCGGGTTCAGCGGGTGTACTGTCTGCGCGTCCCCGTACACCTGCACCAAGGCCAACGATTGGTATTCTCAATGCTTGTGAAGTAGTCGTGTGGGTAGAGCAATATTGATGAGTGACTGATGTGGTTGAATATAGTTTTGTACATACTTTGCCTTTCAACGTCTCCTCTTGCTTGGCTACCAATATCAGATGAACTTGTCAAGCGACATCCTCAAATCCATTGAGTACCTCTTCAACTCGACTGAGTTCCTTTCTATGAACAGCACTCTATTTTAGATATCACCCTTTCTCCCGTGCCTCAAGTAGAAACGCCACCGTGAGATTCGAGAATGGTCATAATCCCCGGCCAACAAATCCTGTTGTTTGAGGATTCGCGATGGATGGGCGTTCCGTATTTCCGTATTCCCGTTCCGTAGTTCCGAGCAATCACAGCCCGGCCAGCAACTGGGGTCAATTACACCCACCGGAACGTAGGCCGAAGAGCCAGGAAACGCCAATCATCATAAATCACCTCAAGCTTACCCTGACAACCCATCCAAAGCCGCGGGTTTCTCAAGTCTGGATGATGACGGTAGCCGCGCGCGCCGTTCCAAGCCAAACCCTCCGGGCCGATCGCCACTCATGCTCTTTCAGCATCCGAACCCGTCCCGGTTCGTAATCCGGAGGCAATCTTCCCACCCCCACCAACCGACCTCGGACCCGAACAGCAGAGCAAGGGCGATAGGCGATAAGCAAGCCACTGGCACGTTCAGTGCTGAACAAACCACAATCACCGACACCAGGTGCCATCAACGTGGAGCCGGTGTCAGCTTGTCAGTGTCTTGTCTTGACTCAGGTCCCAGCTTGGCCGCTTCCGACCTAGATGGGATGGCGTCTTCTTAGCCTTTCCCCCTCAAGCGCGCGCGGGATTTCTACTGCGCAGCTCTTTGGTGGCTTTTCCAGAGCTTCTTAGTGCTCGGAACTAGACCAGCCCAGCCCGTCTTTTTGGCGTCCCCTACCGCTGGGACTTGTAGCAATTCAGCCCTGCGCATGCTTGAAGAGGGGAAGCTGAGATAGAGCCGGCTGCAGCTGAGTGGTCTCGAACGTCCGCGTGACCTTGCTCTGTAATAGGAAGTTGATGGTCTCCGTGTTTCTGAGGAAAGGGTGTTCTTTGCAGGTGCCAAGTTGGTCCATGGCTGCTTCCGGGCTGCCAGCGGAGGGGCTGGTTTTCAGGCTCTCTGTCACTCTGTTTCTTGATGTTTCCCCCTCGTAGACATCCGAGACGCCCTGATTCCTCCATGCTCAATGTGAATCATCAGGGTTCTCGGGTGTTCTGGAAGAGGTGAAAAGTTGGCGAATTTCAAGGCATCGGCGAGGCCTTGAAATCTGGGACCACTGGCATCATCGCATTCGATCATGTTCGACACCGAGTCAATTGAAGAGCCACATCAGATTAGATCTCGCAGGCGGTATTCCCAAAGGAGAAAAAATATCCAGACAGGGGGGTCCATAAAAAAGCGAAGAAGCTGTCACTCAGTAAGCAAGCACGGACTGAAATGCAGAACGTGAGTTTTCCGTGGTTCCAATTGATGTGCCGTCCGACTCGCGGTGCGCACGCCGGTTGGACGGACGGCGTTTAGGAGTTTAGTCGTTCTTAGTCTTGACCCATCGGCGTTGGCAACTTTGAATGTTCAAACAGCAGAGAGACATTGAAAATGGAGGCAGTTTTTCATCAAGGTCTTCCTGGAAGAACCCACCCACCATCACATCAAAACGGATCCATCCCGGGACCCCCTGGGCCATGCAAAATCGATTCGACCCTTACAAATTTGTGAGAAAAAACGGACCAATCCCACGTGTAATTCCGGACGAGGGAGACCAGGCCCCGGGTGGCTCTGGGTCTCGCCGGTTTTAGGGGCGATTCCCTTTTTGCTCTTCTTTCTCTTTCAGTCCCCATCTTTGCCTGGCCCTTGAACGAGTTAGCGTCTCTGCTTCGGTATGGCGAATTTGAAAGGTCCCGCTCGTATCTGCCGTCGCCGCCTTCACTACGGGTAGATCATTCTTTACTTCAACTCACCTTCTTCCTACCCCCCTCGGAGCTGGTGCCGCCTAGTTTCCTCTCTCTGAGGACTTGGAAGCTTTGCACCAGACAACAACGACAAGATGTCTTCTCCTTCGGCGCCCGAGAAGCACCAGCAACCGCGCAGGAGCGCCGACTCGTTCTCCGGAGACAGGACCGCGACGGCGACCCCTGATGTCAACATGACGAAAGAAGACAAGCCGATCCCGGACGACTCGAGCGCTTCGCCAGACCAATCGAACCGCGATGAATCCGACGACCACGGCGACGGTCTTGCGCCTACGCAGACCAATGCCTCCGAGGTTTGGCCCGTGACGACGATGTCGTTCCCCCGTGAGGCGCTCTTTGTAGCTATCTGCTGCATGGCGCAGTTCTGCACCCGTGAGTCTCCCTCATAGCTAGCTATCTATGGCTCTTCTACATCATGTAAGATGAATATGATTGACTGAACAAAATATCCAGAGGCCGCATACATGGAGACCCTCGTCCTCCTGCACGTAATCGGCGGCTCATTCCACGTCGACAACCCAGCCCGTCTCGCGTGGCTCGTCGCCGGCTACTCCCTCACCGTCGGCACCTTCATCCTCTTCTCCGGCCGCCTAGGCGACGCCTTCGGCTACAAGCGCATGCTCATCATCGGCTTCTCCTGGTTCTCCGTCTGGTCCCTCATCGCCGGCCTCAGCGTCTACTCCAACTTCACCCTCGCCGTCTTCTCCCGCGTGCTGCAGGGCATCGGCCCGGCTATCTGCCTGCCCAACGCCCTCGCCCTCTTCGGCGCCGCCTACCCGCCCGGCCACCGCAAGGCCATGGTCTTCTCCTTCTTCGGCGCCGTCGCCCCCATGGGCGGCGTCTGCGGCGCCGCCATCGCCTCCGTGCTCGAGCTCGAGTGGTGGCCGTGGGCCCTGTGGGCGCTCTCCATCTGGCTCGCCCTCCTGGCCGTGGCCGGCTTCTTCATCATCCCCGAGCCGCAGCGCAAGATGGGCCCGCCGCGCGGCCTGAAGGAGATGATGGTCGAGCTCGACATCCCCGGCGCCGTCACCGGCATCGTCGCGCTGGTGCTCTTCAACTTTGCGTGGAACCAGGCGCCCATTGTCGGGTGGAAGACGCCCGAGGTCCTGGTTCCGCTGATCCTCGGTCTCATCCTGTTCGGCGTCTTCGCGGCGATCGAGTTCAAGTACGCCGAGAAGCCGCTGCTGCCGTTCGACGCGGTTAACGCCGACGTCGCGTTCGTGCTGGCGGCTGTCGTGTGTGGATGGGCGACCTTTGGCGTGTGGACGCTGTACCTGGTGCAGATCCTGCAGGAGATCCGGACGCTGTCGCCGCTGTTGACCTGCGCGTGGTTCTCGCCTGTTGTGGTCACCGGTGGTATCGCGGCTGTGATCACCGGTAAGCTTCTTGGCCCTCTCAAGGTCCGTCCTGCGGTAGTCATGACGATGGCTCTGGTTGCGTTCACCACCGGTGTCATCCTCACGGCGACGGCGCCCGAGAACCAGATCTACTGGGCGCAGATCTTCGTGTCCATGCTCATCATGCCTTTCGGCATGGACATGAGCTTCCCCGCCGCGACGCTCATCTTGTCAAACGCCGTCAAGCGGGAGCACCAGGGTATTGGTGCCAGTTTGGTCAACACCGTCGTCAACTACGGCATCGCGTTGGGCGTTGGCTTCGCGGGCACCGTGGAGGTCCACGTCAACCGCGGCGCGCAGACGACAGAGGACAAGTTTGTCGGCTTCAGGGGCGCGATGTACATGGGCATCGGCCTGGCTGGCCTCGGACTGTGTGTTTCGTTAACCTTCTTGGCGAGGGAATGGAGGCACCGGAAGGCTGGGAAGGTTGTGAGCGAGGAGAAAGCCGAGGCGCCCAAGTCGTGATGGGGATTAGCATAATAGAATTAGATGTAGAAACGCATTGCTCAGCGCCGCGATAGATATCCTTGACTTTTTGTACAAAAATAGAATTGCTCGAAGAGAGATTTATTCAGATACCCCATTTTGGAATACATTTGTGACGTTACTGGTGAAGGTGCTGATTACAGGAGTTGCGGTCCAAATTTGGGGGATTTGCAGAGCTGTGGCTTGAAGGCCACCTTGGTTGAAGTTAGGTTCGGGTACAGGCATCCGAAGACTTCCGCTAATAGTCCTCGTTGCTCAATGAGAGAATTGAGAGGGCAGTGATGGAGAAATGTCCAGCAGATCCTGGAAATCCAAAGAACAAATCTTATTAGGGCTAATTCTAAGGCTCCCATAGTCTCGGCTTGTTGATTGAAAACAAGAGGTTAAAACTGTAAAGAAGTTCAACATGTTGGGTTGTTACAAAAGAGATTTTGCCGTCGGTACGAGCAATTGCTCCATCACACACTATTTCTAGAAAGACCTATAGCTAGTTGTTACTAAGGTGGAGGTCAGACATCCAGCCTTCCCAACAAAGCATTTTGGCCCTTCAAAGTGTTCTGAACCATTCCCTACTAAGGTCGGACCGATTGATCAGTTGGCGCGAGATCAGATCCTCAGGCTTGACCACGTATTCCGGAAGGGTCAGATTTCCGTTAGCCCATTTGTACACGTACCGATTTCCCCCACGAGCATTAGTGTATTTCTTTTCCGACTTGTAGGGCTTGAGGGCGCCAGGGCGATATCGGGAATCCTTTTCCATACGATATCTCACGGCAGGATGGACTTGCTCTTTGGTGATCCCAGGAGCGTTCTGATGACCGTCTAGTTTGTATTCGCCCGGAGTTCTGTCGTTCAAGAAGAAGCGGAAGAGCCAGCCAAAAAGCAAGCTCAAGAGTGAGCGGAAGAGCAAGCGTGCGAGCGAGCTAAGAAGCAATCGCCCGTCGATGAAGGACGTATCCCCAATTATGGGTCCCAGGGCCCAATCTTGGTTGTCTTCGCCCATCTTCACTAGCCTGAAGAAGACGAGTAACTGACGGCCGAATTTCACAAGTGAGCTGTAGTGAAGGCCTCGAAATTGCCTCGAAAATTCAATGAGCTTCCCGCGTGACTCAATTTCGCGGTCTGCGAGGGTTGACAAGGTTTTCGGCTTGCCTCCATATGCCTCTTTCTGCTGGTCATCAAATCGGAGGAAGGGGCTGACTTGGTCGCACATCCAGGTGAAGGAGATGAGCGCGAGTTCTGCCATGGTCAGCAATCGAATTGCATTCAGGGAGGGAGGAAATGCTTACGTTCGCAGTCAAATGGTGCTCCCATCAAAATGCCAGGATTACCGCCTCCGATGTTTTGGTGACTACCGGGGAACCAAACTTGCTGGAGTTTCGGTTCGTAAAATTCTGGCTTGTCATCGGGCGAGTGCTCGTCTTTCAGCTGATCCCACATCTCACGATCTACCATGGCGCTCCATGCGTCATTTATCTTCTTCCTCGTCTCTGTGTTCGGGTTTTTGATACTAAGAAGCTTCCTGAGGTCCTGTGCGAGCGTTTCTCTCGTCTCCAGACGACGTCGAGGAGCTTGTTGGTCATCGGTGGGAAGGCGCCACAGAGTTGGTGTGAATGCAGTCTTCTTGTCGTCCAGTGCTAGGGCATGGAATGCATGCTTGATGTCTGCGCATTGGAAAGTCAATCTCTATGTCGCAAATCCCAAGCGATATTCATTACTTACACCTGCTCAGGGAAGGGTTGTGGAACCCATATTCATCAATGCCGAGAAATCGAAAGTGCTTAGCAACCTCGTTGCTCAATTTTTGGGTCCAGCCCATATAAGGTATTCCCAGAGCACCGACAGTATCGAAAACGCCGACAACGTGGACAATTCTCGTAAACTCAGGAGGCAGGGAGTGCGGCACCTGGGACCAGTTGTTATCGGATCGGCTTGTGTCCGTGACCCAAGACTCGACTCCCTTCTTCTCGACGCCCATGATCCAGGTTCGGTACTCAGGGGACTTGCGGAACCCGAAGCTGTCATTGTTGCTGCACTTCCGATACAGGCGGTAGAGCTCCGGGAAGTCATCCAATTCTTGAGGCTTGATGATACCGATGTCCGTGATGAGACCTGCCACCGCGCGGGCGGTATAGGCTCCTCGAGAGAAACCAAAGCAATAGATCTCGTCGAAAGGAGAGTAATTCATGACGACGAATGTATAAGCCTTGATGACGTCAGATACAAGGCCATCGCCGAACGCTGCCTGGCGTCCCTTCTCAAGGATGTTAACGCCGTCGCCGGTACCGATACCTGGGCTGTAGTACACAATCTGCTGGATCTTGTCATCTTGGGCCTGGCTATCATCACTGCCAGTCGGTCGATTGTTGTGAGCAATGGAGCGTGCTAGCCGTGTGACATTGGAAGGAACGTTCTTCCGTCCTGTGGCTGAAGTCTGCCAGGTACCGTCGCAGCAGATGATGATTCTCTTGCGCGAGAGACCCTCACGCTTTGCAGCGTCTGCAGGGTCTTTCGCAACCTGGGGCTCGTCTAAGTTTTTCCGGGGCTGGTCAGTATGAACGCTGGGTGGCGCTGCGAGCTTTGACTCCTTCGCCGGCTTGGGGTGGAAGTACCGCCAGGCCTTGTGCCCAACAAAAATGCTGGTGGCAATCATGGTCAAAAGGTATCAGAGTAAATATGAATCCTTAGATTTTGAAGTTCCGCTGTCCATGGATAAGCTCCAATCACTTGAACGGAGCCTAGATGGGCTATATATGTGATCTCGTTTCGCGATAACATCTCCGGGAACGGGCCGTCGGGACCCTCCGCTGCGGGGTTTTATTGTTGTCTCATTCCTAAATTCCAGTCTGCTACAGAACAAATTGTTAATTCAGGTGAGGCTGAGAGGGAGCCGCTAAGCTGTCTTGAAGCATGTGAAAACAGCAAACCCTGATACTTCGGCAACGAAGGAAGTGAGAAATTTCTCGTGTTGTGTGATAAGAAGCTGTTATGCCATGTCCGTTTGCCATTTCAGTATGTGAGGTCTCGGAGCTTCGGACAGCGCGAGGAATGACATGTTGAGGCTGAGACATACATATTATGAGGCAATTCTAATGTTTGTGATAACGCTAGAATAGAGACTCTGAAAGCAGCATTTCATGGGGAAAAATGAGGGAAGTCATGAGACCGAAGTTGCCGGCCTTCTCACCTAACATGTGAAATTTAGGGCAGCAGAGGATATTTGACAGCTTTCATACCATATTTGAGACACACCAAATAAGCTCGCAATCAACACTATCGGGCCGCAAAATAACGGCAGCGGGTTGGCTGACAGAAGCTTTTTCGATCATTGGATGTCATCATTCAGCAATTAACGCCTGTTAGAGTCCATCCTCACGACAGGGCGAACATAAAAGTTTGATAACATCTTCGAAGAGTTACTATCCAGCTTTCAGCACTGGCAGACCCCCTCCACTGAGTTTCTTTTCCATCTCCGTCCAAATTCTGTTCAGGAATCCCTGAATGTGTAGGAAAATGTGAGGCGTCAAGAAGGCGAGCTGAATGACAACTCGTAAATAGAGTTCGGATGATGTCTTGACTTTTAAGACAAACTGTTTTATGGTGGGTTGCCAAGGCTTCTTTGCAATCCGTCGCAAACGGTGAAGGCGGAGCTGTGGTAAGACACAGCTCGCCGAGTAGCTGAGTCCTGACCGGCAATGAAAAACACGATATGGAATGTGATAAAGCCAGAAGAAATGCATGTGAGTTTACAAAGCTGAGCATTCGATTTCGTGATTCTTCGTCGGAGAACGCACCATCTTGGGATGTAGACTGAAAACGCTCGAGGGCACCCACATTGACATGTGATGTGCCCTATGATTGACAAGCTCGAGTCTAAAGCTGCTCATCTGGGAGCAGCATTTTCAATTAAAAGTGAAAAAGAGCCTTTACCAAACCAGCAATGTCAAAGAGGTCATCGGGTGGTTTTAAGCGTGGATCTCGCGTTAAACAATGTGACATGTTGAACGATGACCTAGTATACCCCCACGACAGCTCTGCTTGCTCAAGGTGTTGGTCATTAAATGAAGAATACACTCATGGCATGCTTAAAGAAGGCAACCACCGGTGGAAAGTTCATCAAATATTCAGCTTCTCCGGTTGCCGGGAATCCACGGAGTTTTGCTATCCGGGCGGATACCTGTGGCGAAACGAGCGGACGACTACATATAAGCTCTATTGAAAGATGCCTCCTTTTGTTATCATCGTCCTAATTTTCATTGTTGTCCTGACTGTCGTCGTCGTCGTCGTCGTCCGTTGTCGTCCATCGTCATCATTGTTCACATGATCATTGTCTGCGTCGCACGTAGTCATTCAAAATATACGAGAAACCCGATATGCGTGTCTGTAGTTGATCCAAATTCATAACATAGCAATGCTTTTGTGAATCTATTGCTACAAACTCGAAAATTGTTTCCACTCCCTCAGTTGTGAACCTAGTTTTAACAGATTACAAGGAAAGTTTGGTAGTTCTGACGTCGTCAACTTCACGTCGTAGGTTAATTTGTGTCCTTCACAGCTAGCTGCCACTTGTTTCCATGCACCCAAAGCCTTCTCGCTCAATGTGAGCTGCCATGTCGCTATCACGGCAAGCGATGGCGAGCCTTCCCGAACGTGATATCTGAAGATGAACCCCTTGTCGGAGCCTGAGGCCCAGATTTCCATTGTTTCCAGTAAAGGCATGCGCGAAGCGGCCCAACTTGCTTGAAGAAGCAGACTTTCCAGGGCTGACGGGCTGGATACCAGGTCTTCGATATGCGTCGTCAAGGCTAGGTATTTGAGGGCTGGCCATGTACCAAGACCATCTGATGGCTGAGAAAGGTCTGCCGGCGCATCCCCCGACGCATGCCAAAAAAAGTCTCTGGCATCAACAGCGTGACAAACGGTAAAACACTGGAGACAGTAGCTTGCATCGACCGCTCGAGAGACAAGGTCTTCCTTGCCAAATCTGTCGCCAAAGCTGTAGAAATATGCGGGTTCATTCAGTGTAGACTTCGCTTCCCAGATATGCACAGAGTCCAACGTGGCCAATCCGCTCGCGCAGTCGAGCAGCATAGTTGTTGCCTCGTCGCGGGAAATTTGTTCGAAAGGAGTAATTGCTTGCCATGGCTCGTAGTTGATAGTTTTGAGACGACAAAGGCTATGAAAAACTTTCGCAAGTAAGGTCTTCGTCAGGCTTCTGTAGCAATATTGATTTACAGAAAACATGTTGACGACAGAGACCTGAGGAAGCTTGAGAGCGCCAGAGCTAGCGTCTAATAAGTTGCCAAGAAGACGCTGCCTAGAGCTCAAGGAGGAAATACGCATCCTATCAAATTGACTCCTCTGAGTGCCTGTGTGATGCTCCAAAGGGTGGCTTGGATCGCTCGGAGAGCCGGCGGACAAGCTTAATTTGATGCCAGCCGTAGGCGAGTCATAAGACCATGTAGAAAGAGAAACAAACAATTTCTTCAGGGCCTGACTGAAGACCTTATTGTTTGCCTTGATCGTATCTCGGCTCTCTGGCCAGTCGAATTTGTCAACATAATCGTACTCTTCAGTTCTTACGTGAAGTGAGATCTTCTTGACGAGATCTCTTCGATAGCCGTGAACACAAGAGTTCAGATCGTCGATATCAGAACCAGGAAATTGAAGCTTCAGGTGGTGGAAAATTTGCGGTTCGAAGAAGGTTTGCCATTCCCTCGAGACTCTTGCCCAATTCGACAAATCATGGGCTTTGATATTTCCGATCTCAGCTTGCTCCAGAATCATCAGTCGAATCTCCGCAGGCAAGGCTGCCCATCGCAGGTGACTGGCAGCGCCGGCCGAGTATATGGTTCTCGAACGGAGCTTCATTTTTCAGCGGGGTCGTTCGAAGTGAGATTGGGTCGTTGAATTATTGGGTGCTGAAATTGATCAGAGGTAGTGATGATTAGCCCGTACTTGGCTAGACGTATTCAATATTTTCTGACTTGTTGTGGGTTGCAGGAAGAGGAAGAGGGATGGGCACAGGGCAGCAGCAGGGCTTTCATGGCCGTGAGAACCTCTTGGGAAGACCACTTTGGTTGAGGAGTCATCTTTCGTGTGGTGGCGTTTCCAGGCCATGAGAGCCTTAATGGCCCACTTAGCCTTGTCATGCTCGGTCACGCGCTGCGCCGTTCTCCCTTCTTCGGTCTATTCGCTACCTATAAGCTATATATGAAGATAGTTTCCTCTATTATTATCGTTATACTCGTCGTCGCCGCCGCCGCCGCCGTCGCCGTCCTTGCTGTCTTCGTACTGATTACTACTAATATCCTATTATCACCATCCGCCCGGATAGCCCCCGAATAAGAAAAGTCAATCCATGATGGTACATAAGACTGGACCAACTTGCTGCGAGCATGGATCGGGGCGGTTGATGGGCCCAAGCAGATCAGATAGACCGGGCACGTGCTTGAAGGTAGGCAGCACCATCTACAAGGAAGTCGTCGGTCCGGGCGAGTGGCCAACAGACATGAGGCTCCAATATCTATAAATTGGTGATCTCTTTCCCTTGAAACAAAGAGAGATTTTCATAGAGTTTTCCGGCTGTTGGAGTGGTATTAATAAGATTTTCATGGACACAGGGTCGCAATGCAGACAGGAGGTTGCGTGTAACTAACAACTCTTGAAGGAACCGCAGATCCGTCGATAAAAGGTCGCTCTAACGTGGTCTGCAGAATACCTCCGGGAATAATAACTGAATAGAATGCAGAAGATGAAGCCCAGAAAGACCTGAGGGCGGTGACGAAGCATCAGCATCTCCAAGTCAGGTTGCTGTCATATTTGCCGGGATGTCACTTCCGCGACGGTTGTTCTATCAGGCCTGAAGATTGTGAACGGCAATACATTTAGTTGGGGTCCACGATATTTCATTAGCTCGGACTTTATATACTACGCCAGAAACGGAGCTTTCGCTATGACTGATGTCTAAGTTCAAGTGGCGAGTCGCTTTCACATCTTGTGTACAAGTAACTTCCCCAGCTGTGATGCATCTTTGGAACCTCAACAATGAGAATGGTAGAAGCTAGTAGAAACCATGGCTATTAATACCCATCATGTCCACAATCGTCCACTCAAAATATTCCAGCATATGTGCCTGTAAGTAGCCGCGTCTGATTACCCGTCACTTCTAACGAAGTATTCAGCGAACCATATTCCCCAAATCTACTCGATACGCGAGAAACAGACCAGGACAGCAGCGTGAATGGCGAAGATCGTTAGGCTGCATGCAAGCAGCGAATGCTGTATTTAGTGCCAAGATACGCAGACCATCAACAAAACACCATTGCCGCATCTCTCAAATAACACGTTTTCGCAACAACGACCATTGTCCCAGACCATCTTCAGAAACCAATTGCATTTAAATATAACTACTAGGTATGTCTTTCCTCTATTTCGGCCCTTTCACCTCTTCCGCAAGCCTTACGCTTGGAAACAATAAATCGTCTACCCATAATCACCAACAGCAAGCTCTCGAGCATATATAAATAAGCCGCCGCGTCCAAAGGAGTAACGAGTTCTCAACGATAAATGTACCGCTGAGACATACCGCATCTTAAGTGAGGCAGCCTCCAAAATTGCCACCGAGACCAACGCATCAATCACTACAGCCGTCAAAACTCAAGACCTCAATTCCTCTTCTCTGATCATGCGCCAGACGAATACGTTCACTTTTCCTCGGGGATATACTGCAGACGGCGATTCCGGCAAAGGCCACTCGCCAGAGTCCAGACCAACTCACCTACCTTACCTTCCAATCGAATCCTCTTTAACTCGAACGTCCTGGAGCCGCAGCTTCATTGCGGGAAACTCGACATGTCAGAAACCATTTCGATATTGTTTTGCTTGCTTTCGACATTCCTGCGTCGATGTTATTAGTTTTATACCCACCCTTCATCCCATATAAAAGCTGCTGCAGGCTTGAACTCGAAGACGTCCAGTATAAAACCCACTACGATGCTCGGAAATCAAGAATCTTTCAAAGAGAGACGCAAATGCCGCCGAAGAAGACAGGACCATGGCGAGGCTCTGTATCTCCTCCTCCCCACCACACTGCCTCTGATCATTACACACCCGAGGTTCCAACCCCGAATACGCCGACTGCTGTGACCGAATCAACTACAGACGACAACTCCCAACAACGCCAGACCACATACAAATATGAGATCACACTGTCCCACCACTCCGTTCTCTCTCAATTCTCCCGCGAGGGTTCCTCAACCAGCCAATTGCGGAAAAGCAGTCACACCCCGAGCACGAGCGAAAAGATTCTTGCCCTCTCAAGTCTCTACTCCGTCATGCTTTAATACACATAACCGTCACCATCTACTACCTCCTTCTCCAGGGGCTCTAGCCGAGACGCAAAACGATTCAAGTCATCACCGCAAGTCCGCCGGCGGTAGCGCGCAAGATAAAATGGGGCTTCCTCGGGTCTGGATTCTGAGAGTCTACAATCGAAATCTACAAGGACCATGCCTGCTTCTCGGCCAGTCCTGATTGATCACTGCGTTCTGCCGGCGCGCTGACATGGGCGTCTAAGGCATCACCCAGTTACTGCCGCTCACGCCCTCGCAGGCTTGTTTTCCAGACTCCGTTCTCCGCCATTCTCTTCTTCCGTGGAGTATTCGATGTCCCTCCCATACACACCTTCGGTCGGCCACACGAAGCCAGGAGGGCATCGCCCGTCTGCTGCAAGATGTGTTGAGCGAACATGTTGTAAGATATGAAGTGTTGCGACAGACCGCAAGTGATGATATGGGTCTAGATTGCGCGTCTGAGCTTTTGGGAAGGGCCGCTCAGCGCGCGGCAATAAATAGCACATGATGACCGACGAAGATGTGTCTCAACGCGAACCACCGTAACCCAGCATCGTCTGCCTTGACGAGGTTCCACGCCAGCAACACACGAAACAGAAACCCATCAGTCCACTCACACAATTATATCAACACCACTTTGAAGAAGATAAGTTATGTATCATTATTATATATCCCCAACCCACTCGCCCGGCTCAGCCGTAGTTACATCCGGCTATCCAAAGGAGCCCGACGAAGAAGTGTTTTCCTAAACCTACCAAAAAAGAAGAAAATGTGTTTACGCGCAAAGCCCGAGCGATTACAGAAACAAAAACGCAACAGGGAGTGTCTTCCGGTAATCCCCCTTTCTCATCGGGTATCATCACTCTCCCTCCCCTCATCTTTCTCACTCTCTTGCCTCTTCTCTTTTCTTGTGTAGCTCTCCCCCTTCCTCCCGCCGTTCGTCTGTATCCAGCAAACATCCAAAAAAGTAGAAATTTCGACTCCGTAGCTTGCTGATGATGATGATGATGCAGTCTCGCTATGCATGTAATGACAGTAGGTAAAGTGTAGTAATAGGAAATGCAAAGGCCCGTCACGACAGGAGGACCTCACAACCACAGCAGCCACCTCACAGCCCCAACGGCGCCCTGCCCAATGCCCCAAAAGACCCTCAGGATCATCACGACGAACCACACGTACCACATGAAACCGACTAGCACCCACTCGACTGCGAGCCACATGGCCCGACGGACCCAGCGGAACCTACGTCTGCGCCGGCGGAGCATCTTCTCGATCACGTCGAGGGTGTGCTTGATCTTCAGCCGCTGGCCGAGCGTCAGATCACGGCTGGTCTCGTCGGCTTCGTCGGCCGCTGCGCGCGTCATGGCTGACAGGTCTGTGGCCACACGGCGGCGGACGTCCTCCACACGACGATGCAGCGCGGGGACTGTCTCCGAGACGAAGGTGTCTGCTGACTTTTGCCATTCCTGGCCGGAGCATTGGATCGATGTGCCCAGAGTCTTGGCCGCGAACTGGTACAGTTCCGTCTGGGGAACGGCTTTATTGCGGATGGAGGGGTCGGTGCTGAGTTTGGCGACTTCCGGCCAGAAGACGTTGGCGACTTGCAAGTCATGCTGTGACGGGCGCCTTTCATTAGCAAATATGGGGCGCGGTTCGTTGGCGCGGCGAGTGATTTCCATTGCCTTGATGCCGGAACTGAGAACCAGAGCGCGTAGGCGGGCGATCTCTCGCTTCGACATGGGGGCGCGATCTGGCGCCGGGCTGTGATCGGAAATTGACCAGTGGCGACTACGCTGCGAAGGCGGCTGAGCGTCAGGCGATAGGGCCTGGGGCATCGTGAGAATGGAGTTGAGCCGCTTGTCTGCCTCCTTGACTCCTTCACTGGCACCTGATCTCGGCTCCCCCTCGGACAGATCAGACAGTCGCTTGGCCGAGCTGGGTGATGAGCTGGGCGAGGCGCTCAAAATGTCGATACGTGGCGGCTTGAGTCTATCAAACCGAGGCGACCTACGGCTCGGCGGGCGAGACGTCGGATCCAGGGGAATAGCAGGTTCGCTTTCGGTGGCTCTCAACTTGTCCGATTGGAACGTTGGCATCACATCTGGGAAGTTCTTGTTGTTCTGTTGGCGAATGGATGCAGTCCTTGACAACGGCGTCTCGCCTCTTCGCCTGCCTCTTGGCTCCGTATCTGACTCGTCCGTCGTCGTGCCCTCTGCCTCCGATGGGCCATCGCCCGTATCCGACTCCTTACGCCAGATGAGGTCGCCCAGCTTCGATACTCCACCGCTAATAACCTTGTCGATGCGGGCTGCTTTGAAGATTCCTCTGACGCCTGGGTCATCGCTGCGCAGCTTAACACTAGTAACGCTGCGGTGCGACTTGTGGCTGTCGCCGGTCGTTCGTTGGGCGATCTTACGGGAAGGACTCCTAGACGATCCCCGCCTGTCAATTGACTTCCGCTCTCCGGATGACTCTGGCGACGCTTCAAATGGCGTCTTCGGTGCGCTTGCCAGATACTCAGCGCTAGAACGCTCTTCTGAAATCCGTTCGCTTCCTCTCTCTTTACTTCGATCGCGGAAGATTGCTTGCTTGACCTTCGAAAAGGGGTTCCTGGTCGGTGAGTTGGCGCGACTGGATCCCGGGGATAAATCGCCTCCAAGTGCGGGAATGAAAGGATCCCCGCGGACTGCACCATCAGGAGAGTTGGGTTGTGAAGAATCGACATCAAAAGAGCTTCTGCGTGCCGGGTGAGGAATCTCCAGACTGGGTCTTCCAGGTCGCTGGAGGTAGCTCGGGGTCTTTCGAGGCTTCTCTTTGCTCTTCCTCTCGTCAGACTCGCTAACCTCTACAATCGAAGGCTTTCGGCTGTGTTGGCGTGATTGCGGCTGAGACAGCGCTCCCGCATCCCGCTCCGGGGTCATCCACCCAGAATCGTCCGTCCTCTTAGGATCGTTCTCTCGAGCTTCCCTAGCAATCATCTCCAGCATCTGTTTCTCAAGGATATCTTGGTGACTACTCGTCAATGTGCCGGTCCGGTTCCTCCTCTCAATCTTCTTGATCTTTTC
Source organism: Colletotrichum siamense (assembly GCF_013390195.1). Classification (NCBI taxonomy): domain Eukaryota; kingdom Fungi; phylum Ascomycota; class Sordariomycetes; order Glomerellales; family Glomerellaceae; genus Colletotrichum; species Colletotrichum siamense. The sequence continues at coordinate 1,500,468 of NW_023501020.1, forward strand.
GCTCTCGCTGTCAGATCCATCTGAGAAGGATGACTTGCCGAGACGCAAGTAGTCATGATGGCTATGCGTCGACTGACTGTGGCGGTGATGGTGATGGCCCGTGAGATCGTGAAGCTTCTGGCGAGCACGATCCCGGGTGCTGCTGGCGTGTGAATGGTCGGTATCGGATTTGGCCAGCCTTGGATAACCGGTCTTGGGGTCTATCGCAGGGTCCGCATCCTCGTGCTCCTTCCGACCCGGCGTGTGACCCGACTCGCTGCCATACTCTCCATTCTGCCTTGACAATGGTCTGTGGAGATCGGGCATCTGGGGAAAGATCTTGCGCCATTGCCGGTCTTCAATCAGTTGCTTGTGATGATCTTGCTCCAGCCAGTATGCGTCAGCAAGGAGATCTGCCGGGTCAACGAACCAGTCCAGCCTTGGTCGCCTCGGTTTATTGGCATTTGCAGCAAGCTGTAAGGCATTCTCTCGCGCATCAGCATCGGGGAAAGGGGGTAGCGTGCAACCGTCCGCATTCGTCTGGCCCGTGGCAGCCCACTTGGCCACGTCATCAATCCAGTTGTCGACCTTGATGGTATCCCCAAATCCCTGGACCTCTCCGTCAATGGCCTTGCGTTCCCGCGCCCGAACCTTTCGATTTCGAATGTATTGTAAGGGGTTATATTGTCGGCCTAGACGTACGCTCCCATCGGAGCTGCCATATGTCGGAGTCTTGGCAATACCCCCTGAAGACGTCGGCGGGCTAGCCGTCGTCGGGCGGCTCGAGTTTTGTGGCTGGATCGGCGGTACCAGCTCCATTAAGCGCCTATACTGCGCCATAAGTTCGAGATGTTCCTTTGCCTTCTGCGCCCTAGCAAGAGTCGACGGAGTAAAGTGGTTTCGAAAAGTGCCCTCGCGGCTCATGTCAAAAGAGGCCTGCAAAGGGCTGTGAAGCACGCCGGCCGACGGCAGCCTGGGCGTCAAAGCCTTATCCGGGCCCGGCGACCTCGTCCGTGATATTCTTCGTTGTTGTTGGTAGTGGTTCTTCAGGTTCGGACCGGTAGCGTCCGGGAGCTGCGCCAGAGTGGGCACCGCCTGGGATGCGATCCTTCGCGACGCCTGCCGCCGCGACTCGCTCAAGTTAAGAGCCATGTTCACGATCTGCGTGGAATCGATATCGAGAGAGTGGCTGGTCGAGGGCGGGGTATAGCTCGATCCGCTGAGCGGTCTGCCGTTCACCGCATCCCGTTTCCTGACGGTCAAATTATGTGTCGGCTGCGTGGGTGAAATATCGCCGTTCCGTCGCGGCGAGGTGTCCATCTCGGTAAACGTCAGGCCGGCGTCGCGGCCAGCGCCAGAACCTGATCTGTCGGACGCTCTCCCAGACTCTTTTGCTCTGCGACTGGTCGGTGGGTTGCGTGAATGTCGCCGGCGGACCCCTTGGTCCCCATCGGAATCGTCATCGTTGCGAATGGCATCCTGCAGCAGGAATCCGCCGTTGGAGCGATGCCTAGGCGCCCTCTGCTTCTTCACGTCCCTCGCAGCATATCCGGTCGTAAATTCAGCGTCTCTCGGTGCCGACGAGTTGGATGTAGGGCGTCGGCCACTCGACTCGTCGGGCGAAGGCAGGAGGGTGGTGTCGTTGAGGAGGCTCCCCGTCGCGCTCGACTCGCCCGTCTCGTAGCTACCCCTGCTGCTTCCCCTATCCCCAGGCATCGAGTGCGGGCTCAGCTTCCTCGTGAAGACGGCACGCTGCTGGGCGGCATCCTTCTCCGTCATTGCGGCGAGGTTGCTCGCATGGCCGCCGTCGTTTGGGGAAAAGGGTGTTGGGTGGTGGAGTTTCTCAAATCGGTCTCGTGGTTTTTGGTATCGTCGTCGTGCGGTGCGCTGCTCGTAGGGTGTTTCTGGTGTCGGTGTCGTGTCGCCAACGAGCGTCGGTGGTTACGAAAAGGAGGACGTTAACAGGCCGCAGCGGCCATCGCAGTCCGGTTGACGTCGACGCAAGGGGGGGCACAGGCGACGGTGCGTAGGTGCAGGTGCAAAGACGAGTCTAGAAAGGCAGGTATCCCATGTGAAGGGACGAAGGTGACGAAGTTTTTGGCGAAGAGAGGCGCTGATTCGTCCGAGCCGAAACAGGGCATTGACATGTGCCAGCTGAGCATAGGTTGGTGTCGATCTTGGGGAACCGGTTGACCAGGAATCGTTGACTAGAAATCGTTGGGCAACGGCAGCAGCGCCAGACCAGTGACCAAGAAGACTTGGGTGGTTGTTGGAGTAGCAGTAGCAACGGGAAAAGACCTGGCCAGTAAGGTACACAAGCGGCCATGCAACGCGACCGGAACAGCAAGGGCAGGGAAGAGTGCAGTGACAAGCAAGCCGCAAACCAGACTCCCGAGAGAAGCTCCCTCTTGTCCTTCTCCAGTTGGTACTTGGCAGCTAGCTCTGCCGTGGCGTAGCACCAAGCACCAGAGAACCAAGCAACAGAGCACCCACTCACCCAGGTCGCGCTAAAATTGCCTTCTCGCTTGCCGCTTCTTCCCCACCCGCTGCACCTCCGCTCCACACCGCTTCTCCACCGTATGTTCGGCAATCGCCGGCGCGGATCATCCAGTTACTCCGGAGGATTCAGGGAAGAACCAAAGGTTAAGGTACGGGGCAGATGGCGGGCAGCTTCATTCAGAGGTGACATCTAAAAAATCTAGGTAATATTCTGTTGCAGCCTCAAGTCCGATGTTCCCCAGTAACGCCATGGCACGCGAAATCTCTATTGCTCAAGGAAAAGCATCCATAATGTCCTGCCCGCTGATTACAAACTCCTTCGTATGCTCATCGCCCTTCATCGTAAACGGCTCGTTGTAGAACCTATCTATCCCCCATTTGATCGTGTTCGGGTAGATGTAGGTCGAGAAAAACTCCTCGGGCTGGTCCCTGGTGCGCGCGTACGCCACGAGCGACGACATGGTCGAAATCAGGTTGCCCTGGAAGTACCGGCCCTTGAGCAGCACCGCGTACTCGATAATCGCCTTCTCGTCGAACGCCAGGCTCTCCACGAGCGCCAGCTTCTCGGGCTGGTCCGCGAACAGCGTCCACTTGTCCGTCACCGTGTACCCGTCCACGGCCAGGATGTCGCGGAACTTTTGGATCACGTCGCGGTCCGCGCAGCTGACGTACACCGTCCGCGTCGGCTGGCCGGCCGCCTCCCGGTTCGTCTTGCGCACCTCGGCGGCGTGCTGCTCCATCTGCCGCTCGGGCGTGCCCCACTGCGCCGGCCAGTCGTTCTCGGCGCGCAGGTGGATGCCGATGAAGTTGCCGCCGTGCAGGCCCTCCGACAGCGCCAGCTCCTCGCCGATGGCCAGCAGCGTCCGGTTGAACGACAGCGCGTTGAAGAGCGCCTTGCGCAGCGTCGGGATCTCGCCCGAGTCGCGGTAGCTCCACGCGACGTGGCTGTCCGAGTAGCGCAGGAGCAGCTGGTTCTGCGCCGTCACGTTGCTCAGCGTGACCTTGTTGTTCTTCAGCGTGTCGTTTACGAGCATGCGCCACGTCTCGTTGAAGTGCGGCCTGTGCTGGTAATATCTGCTGGGGATGTTGATCTCCTGGCTCATCCCCTCCGGTTCTTCCGCGCACGAGTTGATGCGCAGCCTGGGACACCGCTCGGCCATCTTCTTCTTGAGCCGCTCCATATCCCACCACACATCGGGGCAGGTGATATTAGCGTCCGTTTCGGCCCACGCGCCCTCGTTGCGCTTCGTCTAACCCTTTGTGTCAGCCTTCTCTGTCTCATCCGGGCGGGACCTGTAGATTTCATCTCCATACCACGTAGGGGAAGCTGACTCCTGCGCCGATATCGATAGCCAGCCGCAGACAGATCTGCAGGCGATTCCGGGCGTTGTTGAGTCCTCCGCAGATGGACTTCTTGTTGGGGCCACAGTCGCTGTGGCAGCTCAGCCAGAGCCCGTCTGTCCACTGAGTCTTGTTGCAGGTCTCCATCAACGCGAGGTCAGCATAGTCGTACTCGGGTCCAGGCGAGGGATTGCCGAACACATGGTGGCCAAAACCACTCCTCCAACCCTTGCCGCCGCCGCCGCCGCTGCTGCTACCACTGCTGCTGCCACTGCTGCCACTTTTGCTGCTCACTCCGCCATGCGGAAGAGGGCTTTCCGTGTTCGACAACGCGACTATCCAAATAAAAATCAAGAATCCAGCCGCCACAAGCGGACTGCTGACTTTGGGACTCATCGTTGGCAACATCGTCCGCCTTCGTCGCCGGGATGCAGGAGATGGAAAGGAGGCTGTGAATGTCCGAACAAGGGGATCATGCCTTGGGTGCGGAAGCCTTCGAAGGGGGGTGGTGACGAGGGAGCGCCCATCTTTTTATCCCAGATCACCATTTTCTCCTGTCCGTTGCCTTTTCTCCCTTGAAGAGGTCCCATCGGCATGAATATCCTTTCCACGCAAATTTCTGGACACTTTCAGCTACACAGCATTCTCACTCATGATGGTGGCTGAGACAGGCCATGACGAACAATGCTAGGGCTAGATATCCGATGCCCCCTTTTCGCTCCTGTTTGTCCAGAAACCCTTGTCGAAGGCCATATCATTCCAAGCGATTCCCAATGACTTGGCAATGAAAATAGGAGGAGAGCATGTCTATGCCCGCGCCTCGCTTCAGATGCACCTCCGACTTCGACGAGGAAGGTCACGATGCTTAGGTACGCCGCGTCGGGTGTTCTATTTTCGGTACTGTGCCGGAAAGGAACATCATTATTCCAGACGCCATGTCCACCTTCCCTTCCTCACAGGGGGGGCGCGGAACAACAGACGGCAGCTGCCAGCTGGAGCCACTGGCACCCCGATCATCAAGCGCAAGCGAGCTGCGGAAAAGCATGTTGTGCAGCAGCAACCCGTTTTCCCTGTTCCTTTATTCCCCATCACAACCGCATCCTCGTGCTCTTCCTTTGAGGGGTCCAGTTCCAACCAACTTCTAAACGGTTTTACTCGACCGCGCTAACGCAGCAAGAATAAAAATGGCGGGGCACCCGATCCGCGCTAAACGGAGGAGGACGGATCAGACCGCCCATCGCATCTCTCTCTCAAAGGGTCTACCCGGTTTGCTGCGACATCTGCCATGGCCGCTTGGCGAACCCCTCATTGGGTGTTCGTTCAGATATGGTTGCTCCCCCGCTATTGCTGCGAAGAGCTAGCAGCCTCGTTCATGCAATTCATCGAACATGCCGCCTCACGTATCTCACTTACCAGCTTTGCATAGTACACATTTCATCCCAGACGACAAATTATGAAAAAAACAGCAATAGTATTGGCGAACCGGGTAATTAAGCTCTAGGAAGACCAGAAAGACTCCAGTTAGGCATCAGTATCCTGCTCCTAACGGCCGGGGAAAACCGTTTTCCACATTTTCCAAATATCGGTTTCCCGGAAAACAAAGCACAATCCCGTCTTCCCTTTTCTTTTTCCTGTGTGAGAGCACGGTTTGAAAGCACACCAAATACACAAAGAACCAGCCAAGAGCCCATAACCGTGTTCCTCGGGACCCCCTACTTCTCTCTCTCTCTCTCAACGAAGGACTTTGATATGATATGGAAAATTCGACCAAATAGCAGGCGCGCGCGCGACACGGCGGACCTTTCCTCTTGTCCTAGGGGTGTCCTGGGGGGGTATCGGGGTATCTCACCCTAACCAAACTACCTTTACTTCAAGAGTGAACAGGGGACTTGTACTCGGAGAAGTAGCGCTCGTGGATCCGTCCAATATACTCGACCAAGGCGGGCTTCTCGCGGATCAGAGCCGCGTGGACCGGGTTGCTGTGTCAAGCGTGTTAGCTACTTCTGCCATTTGACCAAACCATCTCCCAGCAGGCATGCTGCACTTACACAGAGGTTCCCAGAACCGTCGCCAGGTTGCCGTAAGCAACAAAGTCAGCCTCGGTAGGTCTCTGGCCGCCCAGGATCCAGAAAGGCTCGCGGGACTCGCGGGAGTCGAGCGATAGCTTGGAGAGCGCCGTCTCGCAGAAGCCGTTGAGAGAGGTGACGACGTCCGTGGCGAAGGTCTTGACCTCGTCGTCGGTGTAGCGGCCGACGCCCTGCAGGTACAGTTGGGAGTTGACGTAGCCGCGCGCCATCTGGTGCGAGATGTGTCTCGCGCCCCAGACGAAGTGGGCAAAGGGGCCGTCGTGCCACATCTGCTCATACTGGCCGCGCCATCTCTCGTAGAGCTGCAGTCCTCATCAGCATTCATTCTTCACATGTATAGTCTCTCGTCCAGCGAAGCCACTTACAACGAGGAAGTAGGCGCGATCCTCCAACATAGCGCGGATGCAAACATCCTTGGCCTTGTCAGCCGCGGAGAGGTCCTTGTTGAGGTCCGGAAGCCTGCCAGTCTGCACCAGGCGCTGGATGACGAACTGGGCCTCGCCGACGAGCTCGTCGGAGTCGGCAAGCTTGACGTACGGGACGCGCTGCTTGGGGGCCTGGAAGAAGTTGGCGGCGCGGTCCTTGTGCTGGACGCCGCCGTGGCGCAGGCGCATGCGCAGCTGGATCGTGAAGGGAGTGTAGCCGTACTGCCCGTTGGGGCGGTCGAAGCTGTAGATGATCAGGTCATGCCCGATGCCCTTCTCCACCTCGGCTTCGTCCTCGGCCGCCTCTCGGAGCTTGCGGGGCAGGTATCTCTTAAGCGCCAGCGCGTTCTGCTTGGCGTTCTGAGCTGCTGGAGGTGCCTTCATTTTGTCTGTGGTTTTGGGGGGTGCGGATGGGTATCTCTTGGGGGTATCTCTGGGTATTTTTCGAAAGGATGTACTGTTCTATGCTGATGTGATGAGAAACGATTGTGATTGACAGGCTTCGACCTGTCTTATTTATTGTTTTTGGCGCCGGGTCTGGAAGCTGTTAGCTGTTGAATATGGACGGCCTGTTCGGAGCTGCTGGAGCTTTACAACATGGTAGGTGCTTGTGGCAATGCCCTTGACTCCCGAAACGTAGGCCGAGTCAGACCAAGAAGTAAAGCGAGGACAAAGCTGAAATATCCCATGTCTGTCTTGCATGAAATGCAAAATCAGATGGAATATTGCAAGTGGATGGGGAAGAAGCCTTGCCAATGGGATATCTGTTGGCCGACACGTCATGGCTGTTCCATGTTGAGTTGGCGGGCACTCCAAAGAACGAGGCTAAACGGAGGTGGTGTCTAAAGAGGCATATGGATTTGAGCATAACCCCATCTTGCGTGTAGGGATATCGTAGCCAACACAAGGCCTCGTCTCCCTGGTCAACAGCTTGGCTCAATGGAAGCAGCAGTACAACCACCATAACACCTGACCCCAGGTTTAATGCCCAATTCAAACCCTAAAACACTGTGACCGTATTAACATGATCGTTCTTCAGCACCTCAAACACGAGGCCTGGGAATCCAAATAGAGTAGTGGTTGAATCGTCTGTACCATCCAGTCTCTTGGCGCCGCTGTCCTCCCATCCCCCAAGAAACTCGCAACTGCTGCCGGGACTATCCCCCCATCCCCTATTGAGGACCATACCTCTTTGGGGAGCCTTTGAGTCTCCGTCGGGATATGCGCTGCTCCACCGTTCGTTCAGTCTATCTTTGATCTCGGTGAACTTGGTCTCTGAGTTTGCCGATGCACCCGGCGAACCATCATCTAGGTAGCTAACTTCCCAGCGGCATCTACGGTGTCGGTTGAACTCGTATGAGCCAGGTACATTGCCGTGAAGAACCAACTTGGTCGCAACCAGCCGGTCAGGAGACTCTGACTTGATGGGCTTGCTAGGCGGCACCTGAGACTCATTTTGGGCAGGCGGCGGTCGCGACGGCGGAGACGGCGTTGAGACCAGAACGTCAAAGCCCAAATAAAAGTAATTGTAGAAACATTCTCCAGAAACATTGCCAGCAATGTCTTCCTCGACAGCCTCGTCGTTATCGTCATCTGAGCCTGTGTTCGCAGACGACTGGTCGGTATCCGTCAAGTCGTCTGGACGGCTCAGGTCAGCACCGTTCGACCGAGCGCGGCTATGGCTCGCCGTCCGAAGCTTGTGTATTGTCATTCTCTGGTCGTTCTTCCGATATGTGGCGTTGGGGGGGCCAAGCTCTGCGATCAGTTCCTGAGGACTAGTCTCTCCCAGGATGATCCAAATTGACGAGTTGGACCACTTGCGGAACAGCTGGAGCTTGCCGCCCCCATGAATCTTGACCAGAGAGATCTCGTCGGGGACAACGTCCTTACCCCTCGGGAGCACGGGAACTGTCTTGACACTGGGCAGGATCTCCGTCCAGAGTGCCTCTCGCGCTTGCGCCCATGAATCTCCACTGAACACGGCCATGGATGTGGCCACTTGGCTGGTAGCGGAAGACAGCAAGGACACGACGTCCTTGGTGGGAGAATATGCAGATTCGGCGAGTCGGAAGGTAAAGGCGACGCCGGGATAAGAAAGTATGTAGTTACCCAGGTTGTCGGGGGCGTCCGGTGTAGGTGGAATATACTCTCCGCCGTAGGTTGGCCCGAGCAGCCTGTGGTAGATGTGTCGGAAGGTTGGGCCGGAGCTGGATTCTCCGGGGACGGGAGACGATGGCGGCCCTTGCGAGTTTGCAGGCTTGACCAGATCACGATCCTTGAAGGTTACATGATTCTTTGTAAAGTCGATAATCTCTATCAAGCGCAAGCGCTGTTCGGGGCCATCGAAGCGTAGGCGAATGCCGTTGGCAGGAAGCGTCAGGGTAACAGGTTCCTGGACGGGTTGGTCGCGGGAATAGGCGAGGTCGAGCTGTGGAAAACGCTGGGGTTCGGCTTTCAGTCGCGTCAAGACATCATGCAAGGATGCTCCGAGAACTAGGCGACAACGATAGAGTTAGTGTCTGAGAGTGCCTCTCCCAAGGGCAGAGTTCATGCAAACCGAGAAAGCCCAGAGCCCGCCCTGGATGGAGCTGCGCGGTGAAGAGCGACATGATCAGCGAAGGCGATCGGAGCTCAGCGTGGGGTCCGCGGGGTGCTCAGGGCGGATGGTGTTGAAGTTCGTGGGACTGATGTTGTTTGGGGTAGAATAGAGGCCGCAAGATGTGTCTATCGGGTGCTTGTGTAAGGCGTAAAAGGGGCTATGGAAGAGTGTAGGAGGCAGTTCCGCGATAACGACGAACAGCGCAGTCAGACAGAGACGAATGGCCACGGGTCTTGGAGAAGGGGTTCATGTGATGCTTCAGCAGTGACAACGACTTAGCGGGGCGTGGGGTCGCATATGGCGGGTACTTTCCCAGCATTGAACCAGTCAGGAGGAGAAGCTAACAGCACCGGCGAATTAGCGCCATCGCTTGAGGTGCAGCTGCCCCACTCCCACAGATTGCCAGCAGGGGTGTAGCTCTTATCTTATCAGTCATCCTCTGGAGGTGTGCGTGTGTCACTGTTTAAGGTGGGTCTGCGCCGGAACAGCGGGGGGAAACTCACGCCTTCCCAGATTCCCATCGCAAACTCCGACTGACACTGGCTGAAGAGGCATCGAAAAGTGAAGGAGCTTCGCTGTGAAGTGTGGCAGCTGCCTCCAACGGTTTCTCCCCAGACACTTTTTTCCGCTTGGGCAGGTTCGATACGTACTGCTGCCCAGTTCCTGCCACACGCATCACCCACCACATGTACCTGCCTCTGATGAAAGACGAGCTGCAAGGGCAGGCACCTCATCTTGCACCACACCAAACCCTCAGATGCCTCAGTCTTCAGATCAACGCTGGCCTGGAACATCGGGCCATGTTATCGACGGAAGGTACAACATTGTAGGCGCATCTGGAATACCCAATAGACTTCCCTCGACACCATCTCTCCCCGCATGCTCTCCAACTCAGCGACACACTGCCACGTTTAAGCTCACCACACGCAAGAACATCGAAACAAGACATCTCAAAGCATCCCAGCACATGGAGCAATATCTCCAGCCGCCCCCCTCTTGGCACACACAGCTTCCAGACCATCACATCCGCCACTGACTTCTCTTCCGTCTCCGCATGGAAACTTCCACTGCTATCTGCATCATGTCTGCTTCAACTGGCCAACGGCATGCTCCAACTGCCACTTTCGTCCTCTCGCCTGAAGAAAAGCACAGAGGAAATTCAACGCTTGAGGCACTCGGACCTTCATTCGATGAACTCTCGCTCCGTTTCACCTATTCCTGTAGGTTCGATTGCTCCATCTTCAAGGATGTCTCTTCAACACCAAAAGCCTTCTCACGCCATTCATTCTGCCCGCCCTCCTTTACGGCTTGCCCGGGGGACCATCGAATTTCAATTCAAAGTCCCGCATTTCCTTCAAGTATGCGACCTTTGGCCCGGACCACACCACGACGGAAAACTTCAGCCTATCATCATGGTGAAGCCATCAACGTCGTCTTCCTTGTCCTGCCGTTGCTGTTGCCGTCTCCACCAGGTCTTGGCCACTACAATCGCCTTTTCGTCAGTGACCCGCGAATGCGGGCATTATGTTAATTCAGCTTCAAGGCGCTTCAAGGTACCAGCGCCCTGATCGTTGAGCTTGGCCGAGTAGCCCGGACATGGCGCACTTCGTTTTTTTCCTGCGATTCGTATCTCGTCTTCGCTTTCTGCAAGTGAACTCAGGAAAACATCACTCCGTCCTCAATTGACTTTTCCGATCCTACGAACTGCGAGCCTCTTGAATTCGGAGCAACCTCGTTGCCGAGACTAAACAATGCCCCGGCAGCTTGCGTACATACGGATCGATTTACTTCTCAGCGATACCATACCACTCCATCGCCGGATCTCCTGCTTCGTCGATTTCAACTGGGCGTGGATTTGGAACATGTAATCCGAGTCACTTGAGCTGCGGGTTTCCTGGTAACTGCGAGAGATGGTGCTGGCTCGATTACACCGAGATTACAATTAGGAAGGATTCTTCTGATGTTTCGCAACCACGTTTTCCCAACGACCACCACTACAATCGCGTTGACCCTGAATCTCATCTTGGCTCATCTCACAGACATCACGGCTAACGGAAAGTACTCGCAGCTGTGCGGTTGTATTCAGCCCTTGCGACGTTGGCGGACGGGAGACAGTGCCTTCGCCGAAGCATACCACTATCGAGAAACGAGCCGCATGTCTCCGGCGCCTCTCTTTGGTCAAAAATAGGGCGATTTTGAGTCTTCCCTTGCAGCTACTGGATCAGGCGATCTCACTCGGTACCTGGCGCATTGCCAACGTCGAGGCATCTTCGTCAATCAGAGGCGACTCGAAAGACGCTGCATCCATATGAGGGCCCGTTCTTCTTGTGCAACATGAATTGGAAGCTCCTCCTTCCGCGCGCTCGAGCTTCATCCTGTTTCGAAGAAATGGTCTTTCGATGCTGATCTCTATAGCTGGATATTACAGCAAGAACTTCCAGAACGCTCATGTCAAATGAATCTTTGCCCACCCAACTGGCATCGTATCCGCTAGATTTTTTGACGTCAATGAGCATATTCGGCCCCAAAATGAACATTCACGCTGTTCGGCTCGAGAACGACGGTGGGTAGTGCCGGCATCGATGAGCAGTTTCATGGCCTCTGGATCTAGGCCGTGCGGCAGCGCACAGAGATAGCTTCAACCCACTTTGCTGGAATCCGACCCTGCCCGGCGAACTCAACTCTTATTTCCAAAGAACTTGATTGGGTTGCGAGCTGAGCCCAACGACGGCAAGCCTTGGCTGCGTGGGTCAGCTAATGTGACGGCTTGAACGACCACCTTCACGACGCAGCCTAATCCCAGCCTCAAGTACAACGCTGCTGGGCTCCTGGGTTGCTTGGATGTGGCAGCATTTCATGCATGAACGACAGCATCAGTCATGGTGATCTGTCTCGCAGAGCCCGGCACTAAGGGAGACCGCAGACATATCCGGGGCGGCGGACAAAGGCAGACCTGGACCTGATAGCAGTCCGATTGGGCTCCAATGCCCGGACCATCGCGGTTCATGTATGTCTGCCGTAAATACGGCACCGACACGTGATGGACATCAGGCTGTCCCGTGTCACGATATGCCCTTACTCTGTAGGAGCATGCTCGAGACAACGGCAGACCCACGTTGTTACAGCGCTAGGGAATCGCCCGCGTACTGAAGAATGGCATGGTATTTCGGCCGCTCCGCTGACAGGATTGACCTGTCGAACGACTGGTACAACATCGGGCCGCTATATTTCTACGGAGAACTGCCTCCTTGGCATAAGCCGTTGCCTATGAGTGCGATGAGGGTGAGCCCCTGATAATCTGAGCATGGGAGGCTTTGACCTTGAGGATCCACATTCATGCTCATGAAGACCGTTGTCAAGTCCGAGTAATTCGCTCTCTCATGAAAGGCAAGGCTCGGATTCGGCGAGTCGCTGGTGAATTACCCACCAAATCATCGAGATTGACACGCGGGTAGTCGATATTGGTAATATCGGTTCCGCCCGTCTCACCGAATCAGCCCGTCCAGGGTAACGAGTCGTAATACGGACACAAGGCAGCACTGATGAACTTCGGTGGACAATACCATCCGAGTGTTACGGTATGACGGATTGCCAACTGAAAGCTTTTGAGCTAGCCCTAGCAGGATAGGTCGCTCGTTCCTCTCTTGCAACGCTCTCCCTGATGTGGTAACGGTCATTTTCATCCCACGTGATCAGCCAATGCCTCCCTTATTCACGATCCTGTATTATGACGTGTTGGACTTGTAGTTGAGTACTAATGAGTTATGTAAGCCGTGATACTGTTCTTGTCTTCGTGCTACTGCCCGACAACTGAGCTTCTCTCATTCAACCACCATCAAACCTCATGCTAATGACTCTTGTCTCCTGCTACTCGCATATCATCTTACAGCCTGTCAAGCTTCTTCCTACGCGCTTCCCCCATCTTTGCTCTGAATGAGTAGGTGCGTCGAACGTGAGTCGTGGATGTGAGGCAACTCACAGCGTCGCAGTGGACGTCGAAACATGCTTCGCTGTCTCATCAAAGCCCGATGAGGTGGATGACGAATGGCAATCGGGACTGTCTTATGGATACTACTGAGACTCTTACCATCCGAAAAACAGCGCTACTCAAGAAGTAGCATTCGGGGACTTTTTCTTGGGTTTTGGTGGAGAGACTCATCTGATGTATGATATGGGACAAATACAACGTTGAGAGCTTCGCACTAGATATCGCGGGCTTCATGTTCTCAATGTCAATTCAAATCTATTGAGCCTGGCTGACTTTGATAGGGGTCCCGGCGCCCGGGGGACTGCTTCGTGAGAAGCCTTCAAACTCACAATATCTCAGAGCTTGTAACATGTAGTAACCATCAATTCACTCGCAATTTGATAATATTCCGTACTCTGATTATTGACAGTGCAAACACCCAACTTGGCAAACGTTGATAGCTAAGTCCTTACGAATCCATGCAACCAACCGGCTCGCTTATCTCTCATCCTCCCAAAACGAACATCCGCGCCTCAAACCAACGTCACACCTTCCCCTCATCACCAACCTCACTCTGCTCTTCATTCCGTCGAAGGACAAGCAACCCCGCCAAAACATGGCCAAAATCAACATCCGCGACGCGTCCACCGCCGAAGACGACGTCACCTTCATCGTCGCAGCCTTCGACTCGACCCTCGCGCCCCTCGCGGCGCTCGGCAGCGGCGCGATGTGGGGCACCACGCTCTTCTCGCAGAAAGACGGCTTCGTCGAGGAAACAATCAAGGATGTGCAGACGTCGGAGAGGTATCAGGCCACGGGGGAGGCGGAGGAGGCGCTGAGGATTTTCGTGGCGGAGGTTGAGCTTGAGGATGGGACGGAGGCGGGGGCGGGGCTGCGGTGCCGGGAGGCTGGGGACGGGAGGCGGTATCTTCCTGTCGGGATGGCGATGGTGAGGGAGGGATGGGTGCCGGGCCATGTGAAGAATCAGTTTCATGTGGAGAAGATTAGGGAGGAGTTGGAGGGGCGGAAGGATTTTGTTTATGTTGATGTTTTGATTTCTGATTTTAGGACCGGGGGGTTGAGGAAGGGTGCTGGGGAGGCGCTGCTTGGGTGGGCTAGGAAGCATGCTGTTGAGAAGGGTTTGAGGGAGGTGTATCTTGACGCTTGGGCTGGTAATGGTGGAGGATTGGTGAGGTGAGTTTGAAACCGGATGTAATCTTGTGAACAGTTGCTAACTGAGGACAGATACTATGAGAAGCATAGGTTCAGATTTGTTGCTGAGTTTGAGATGACGAGAGGTGACGGCACGATTTGGCCTGGGGCCCTTATGAAGATGGAGTCGCGTTGATAGGTAGGGATGACTTCATCGTGCAATGCTTGCTAGCTAAGTAGGCCCATTCTCTGCAAAACTCAGAAGTAAACTGCAGAATCATATAACTGTTATCATCTCTAACTTGACCCTTCGAGCTTCAAGCTTCTCCGGTGTCTGGCGAGGGTCTAACGGCCACCATGTTTCGTCCTCGGTTCTTTTCCAAAGTAACTCGTTAGGGTCGCTTTCTTCTCTCTGCTCCCAACCAACAGGTAGTTCTTTTTCTAGACGAGGATCCTCTAAGGTACGGCTGCCATCGGGTGCAGTGAAAGTCGCAAGACCTCGCCCATCGAACACCATTTTCCATCCATTCGGCAAAGGCCCAAGGACAGCTTCACCATGAGATAAGTTAGGAACATAACAAGGTCCCACAATACTGTACTTTGAGTCCTCGACATGTCTCATTACCAATGGAAAGTTGCAGCCCAATACCACGAAGATCTCGTCGCCTACACGTGCTGCACCAGACCCTAAACCGAAGTGCCCTTCGTTGGTAGCGAAGATTGCCGCACCAGGAAGCAAACGACTGAGTTCCGCCAACAATGGTAGAGCGATGGGACTTCGGTTGTCTTTTGATGGTGAAGGCTCCTTACTTTCTTGCAACAGCGCACTTTCGGCATCCAGCATGCTGAACCTACCGAGGTGGTAATGTTCGATTGCGCGGCCACCGCTGATCGTTGCCGCTAGGTCGTTTACGGCCAGGCCTTCATGAGATTGTGATTGAATACCTCGACCAAAGAATTGATGAACCCAGGACTCGAGTGTGCGCTGGATGACCTCAAGGTCCAGTTCCTGTGACATAGTCGAGGTTTGCTGTTTGATAATTCCGCAACGAGTTCCCTGCATCTCACACAACCCATCTGACAAGATGCGGAAAACCGCCTTCGTGTTCCCGTCGCTTCTCGAATTTACACGTTTCAGCTGTAGACTCCTCGGTTTGTCTAGATCCGGGACCCAGCTAGGGCTGCTAGCCATTTCGCATATCTCTAGGAACGACAGTCTTGAGTGTTCCCTATAGTACCCCAACACCCAGTCGGCATACACTTCTTTCACACTTTTTTCATAGTCGATGTGTATGTCAAGGTCATTTTGAAGGCCGAGAATGCCATAGATCCTGTCGCGTGGATCTGCACATTCACATCCATCCAGTAACTCAATAGTGCTCAGAGAGTCGCCCATTTGATTTTTGCAATGAATCAGTTCCCACACATTCCTGAAAATCGCAGTTGTTAGATGCATTGGGGCCGGTATTACGATCGTTTTTAGCCTCTTCAGCTTCATTTCCAGGTATATAACTGCGGAAGAGAGTTTCGACCAAGGCATCTGGTGCTTTCCGCTTATAACCATGGCTGAATTATTCGCCAAGGCTATTTCTTGTCTGACCCAAAGTCTCGTAAACCAGGGAAGGCTGGTTAAGCTGACAATACATTGCCAGTCGTAGATACTGAACGGCAAAAGATAATCTCTGTCCATATAGGTCTTGTCCATTCCCTCCAGCGTATGGATTACGTTGCCTTCGCGGCCTACGTGAGACCCGATCTCGTCGAGCATGTGCATCGCATGAGAAAGATGGTCGTTTTCTGGAGCAAGCCAAACGACAACCCTATCTGCGTGGCGATATATATCTGCCATGCGCTGGACTTGAGCAGTTCGTTCGGATTGGTCTTGTTGATTGATGCAGACGGCATCGCACCAGATGGTTCGAGATTCGGACGTGTTTCGAAGGCCACGTAGGGCTAATGCCAAGTTCTTTCCGATTTGGAGGACAGTTTCGTCTCCAGTTGAGTCGTCGACCACCGTCAAGATTTTCAGGTCATTTTGTTCGCCCCATGCGTAGGAAAGCGCTTCGTAGATTGGCACCCAGCGGCGGTACTTGTGCCACTTCGGGATGAAAACGCGATGCCCGATGCATCCCTTCAGTGGATCATCGGATTCGCCTGGAGAGAGCTCGAGTATTCGAATCGATGCATCTTGTAGAGGCTTGTACTGATATGGGGACATCTCGGATGTGAAAGACAGCGCTCGTAGCGGTCCGCACGACTAGCCGCACGACTAGAGAGGAATGTACGAAAGCTGAAATGATGAAGTGGGTTGAAGACGGAAATGCGATGCAGATGAAATCGATGGCATGCCAGCCTGTTTTCAGTCGAAGTAAGCAAGATAGGTGCCGTCAAGCCGAGTTCAATCGGCAGCACATCCACTGTTGGGTGTCAGCTGCAGCCAACAACGGGAAAGGAAACATGATTGGATACGTGGGGCAGGTCTCTATTGGAGCGATAACGCTCTACACACCCATGATCAGGCTTCGTGGTGTTCGTTATTCCATTTTGAGAGCTGCGCCTTGCGCCTACACCACAGCCACACGAAGCGCATTTGCGACGAAGAGATCAGCGGTTGTCAATCATTGAAGGCCAACGTGACTGTGCCGCATTCCATATGCTCAAGCAGGTGCGATAACGACGAACGCCAACATCAGGTCCTACTCAGCATATTGGCTTCGTGGAAGATGTGGAAGCCTGTGATGTTCGGGAGACCAAGACATGAAGAGACCAACGAAGAAGCACTGATCACGGGCGCAAGCCAGCACGAACTGATGGTCATGGCCTTCCTCGGTGAACAACCCCCAGCTTCGGTGAGCCGTCCACATAGAAAAAAGAGGAGAACAACAAGACGGGCGGGAGCGGGTCGAGGCGTTGCCCGGGTGACGGGACCTTCCGGCGACCAATTGCAGAGCTTCCCCCCACTTAGCGCGCATGTTGTATTTACTTTACCCTGGCACCTGTCAACACCACCCACACACAACCTCCGACATTCAATACATCATCCACACGCCGCAATCCTTCTCTCTTCTAGCAAGTTCCCAGAAGTCTTGCAAGTTTCAGTTCACACACATGCCGCGTTGATTTCTTCGTTTTCCACCAACAGCCAATACTAACCTCACCACACAACACATCACAACATGAGCTCCAGACGGGAGCTGACGAGGACGGCCTCGTCGAACCTCCGCACCGCCGCCGCCAGTCGCACGAGCGTGCGCCCGACGACGACCAGAACCTCCAACCTGCGTTACCAGAGCGGCCCTTCGAAAATCGACAGGAGCCGCGCGACCTCGCCTGCAGAGTCTGTCGCGTCCACAGCCACGACCGCGACGAAGCGCAAGGAGCGCGACTACGAGTACGAGGCTCCCGGCGGTGGGACCAACATCAGCGTCGTCGTCAGATGCAGAGGCCGCAATGAGCGCGAGGTTCGCGAGAACAGCGCCCAGGTCGTCCGCGCAGACGGCGCGAAGGGCGAGAACATTGAATTGTCCCTCGGTGCCAACGCCCTCAGCAACAAGACATACAACTTTGACCGCGTCTTCTCCGCCGCGGCGGACCAGACTATGGTCTTCGACGATGTCGTCAAGCCTATCCTGGAGGAGGTACGTAGTGAAGTCACACGCTTCCATTACCATACTGACATCATTGCAGATGCTTGCCGGCTTCAACTGCACTATTTTCGCCTACGGCCAGACGGGCACTGGCAAGACCTACACCATGTCTGGTGACATGACCGAGACTCTGGGTCTCTTGAACGACAACGCCGGCATTATCCCAAGAGTTCTTCACGCCCTATTCAACAAACTCGAGGTCGACGATACAGAGAGCTGCGTCAAGTGCTCTTTCATTGAGCTCTACAATGAAGAGCTCCGCGATCTGATCTCCGTCGAAGAGGACCGCCACAAGCTTAAGATCTACGACGACACATCAAGGAGGGGCCATGCAACCACCGTCGTCCAGGGCATGGAGGAGAGGCACATCAAGACCGCGAGCGAGGGTATCAAGGTTCTCCAGGGTGGAAGCTTGAGGCGTGAGGTCGCAGCCACCAACTGCAACGATCTCAGTAGTCGAAGTCACACCGTATTTACCATCACCGCCTATGTCCGCAAGAAGGGCGAAGACGGAGAGGAGGACTACGTTAGTGCCGGCAAGCTGAACTTGGTCGATTTGGCCGGTAGCGAAAACATTCAGCGATCCGGTGCCGAGAACAAGCGCGCCGCTGAGGCAGGCTTGATCAACAAGAGTCTGCTGACTCTTGGCCGAGTCATTAATGCTCTGGTCGACCGCAGCCAGCATATTCCCTACAGAGAGTCCAAGCTCACTCGACTTCTCCAAGACTCTCTTGGTGGACGAACAAAAACATGCATCATTGCGACGATTTCGCCTGCCAAGAGCAACCTCGAAGAAACAATTTCCACACTCGACTATGCTTTCCGCGCCAAAAACATTCGCAATAAGCCGCAGCTTAACGCCATGATCAATAAGAAGATGCTGCTTAGGGACTTTGCAACGGAGATCGAGAGGCTGAAGAGCGAGCTGATTACTACTCGGCAGCGCAACGGTGTCTACCTCTCCAACGAGTCCTACGAGGAGATGACTGCCCAAAGCGAGTCGCGACGCATTGTTGTGGAGGAGCAGGCGGCCAAGATGGAGACCCTCGAGAACAATTTGAAGAACAAGGTCCAAGAACTCTTTGCTCTTACCTCGAGTTTCATGGGCCTGAAGAAGGATCATGAAGGCACCAAGGCTGAGCTCGATGAGACACAGGGTGTTCTTGACCAGACGGAGCTTGTTCTGGCGGCGACTCGCAAGAGCCTGTCTGAGGAGACACACATTCGCAAGGCCCACCAAGAGACCGAAGAGAAGCTGGCCGAGGTCGGTGGCGAGTTGATTGCCACTCTGCAAAAGACTGTCAGCGACGTCGACGGACTCCGAGCCAAGAACAAGCGCAAGTCTGACCTTCAGTTCATCAACCGTAGCGCCTGGGGCACTGCCCAAGCCGAGGTCTCTGAGGTGACGAGCATTGTTGAGCAGAGAGTCCAGAGCTTCCAGAACAAGCAGCGGGAGAACATCTCGGGGGTTTCTGAGCGCATGAACGCCTTCGTCAGCGAGGAGTTGAAGAAGCTGTCCGATACTCAGAAGTTCTTGGATGAGCAGCTGGAGTCGTTCACCGAGTCAAGGAGGGAGCTCCTGGAGCAGAAGGAGAAGTCCAAGGATGAGATGGACGACGTCCTTGAGGAGATCAAGGTTGTTCGTGACCACGTCAAGGAGCGAGTAGGCGACAGCCTGCAGGCGATTGCCGGTGCTGCCGAGCGCATCGCTGCGGACGTTCTCAGTGAGCTGGACACCTTCCACAGCCAGGTAAATAAAACATGCAGTCACCATTCGGAACAATTTGCTAACATCTTTGCAGCTCCACTCTTCATACAGCTCTCTGGGCAAGGAGTTCAAGGGCATTTTTGAGGACCTCATGAAGCACATTACCGAGCAGCGAAGTGAATCTGATAGACTCAGACAGCAGCTCCAAGCCGCCACCAACACCGTTGTTGAGCAGAATGCAAACATCTCTGATCAGATGCAACAGGTGTTGGAAGACGAGAGGAAGCAAGCTGCGCAAGACCGCCAGAACCTGCTTGCTCAGATCACTACTCTCATCAACGCACAGGCCGAGACTCAGGAGACTCGCCTGGCTGAGAAGACTTCTCAGCTGCAGCGTAGTGTCCTGGACTCGAATGTGGCTCTACTGGATAGCGTCACCCAGTATTCTGAGGACATGGACATCTGGGACTCCAAGGAGGGCCAACTTCTGGAAGATGTTGCCAAGTCCCGTGACACGATGAAGAATAAGTTGAAGGATGACTGGAATGTGAGTAGCCTTGTCCCCTCAACAGCACATCACAAACTGACAAACGTAGACCGCAAACGATCACAGCACCACTATCCAGGAGACCACGAAGTCGGTCCACGCCGAGACCGTCCGTGTTGTCGACGAACAGCTCAAGGATCTGGACGTCCAGATGGAATCTTTGGATGCGTTCGTCACCCGCGCCCGCTCCGAGAACGCGTCGCACCACGAGAAGCACGGCGAGTCTATGGAAGGCTTGTCATCAACCGTCGAGCAGTCATTTGGCAACATCTCCAACCACTTCAAGGTCACCTTCGACCGTGTTAAGGACCTTGGAGAGGAGATGGAGACCGAGACTGAAGAGATGCAAGATGGTCTGGAGCCGCTCACCCAGGAGCTGTGCAAGCCGTTGAGCAACCTCCGCAAGGACATCGAGTCGACCAACATCAAGGAGTACCAGCCCACTGGCGCGACCCCCATGAAGATGCAGTACCAGTACCCGACCAACCTTCCCCGGACCGAAGCGCACGAAGCCCTCCTGGCCAACATGAAGGACGAATCCACCCCAACCAAGCCAGTCAGCGAGTCGATGGTCTTTTCGGACATTGACAACCCAGACCTCCACCGCTCGCCGCCGGCGCGCCAGTCGACCCGTATGTCGACCCTCAGCATGATTTCGGAGATGCCCCCTTTTACAATGAGTCTGCGGGAAGTCAACCCTAACACGACTAGCAACCTTACCTTCGACCCCTCGGCGAGCATAATGTCCATCAACGAGAACACGGCCCCGCTCCTCTTCAACAAGCGCACCTCGACCAGGTTCCAGAGCAAGGGCCCGCGCAAGCAGACCAGCTTGCTCCCCATCGAAGGCCGGGAGAACGTGCCTCCGTCATCGTTCTCTCAGAGTCTGGGACCTCGCAGGAAGAGCCCCCGTTTGAATTAAGTGGACGATACTATGGATAAGGCAACTGGCTGTTTTTGGGAGATTGGTGTTTTTGGTATGGCAGGGTTTGTCACTGGTTGAACTGTACAGATAACAATCGCGGGTGTTTGGATGGCGGATTGGGCTTTTTGTGTTTTGGGTGTAGGCTTATTGGTATTCTTGATACCCTTGACTTCTTTTGAGGATGTTACATTTGAAAACAACGTTTCTGTTACTGCAATGGATTGTTTGCCTCTTCATGAACGTCTATGCTTGTTGACAATTGAAGTCTGCTCTGATCATTTACCCAAGTTCTGAGATTCGATGGTAATGGTTCGTAACTGACGATCTCATCTCATGATGAGCGTCGAACACCGAGACAACCTGATTTTAGTGAAGCAAGATTCATTAACAGCGATGGGGCAGACATTCATTTGGTTCCTGGCCGTCTGTCGTCTGTGATGTATTGTGTATTTGAATACTATGTGGTTGATGCTGCGTTGACCTAGGATGACTCGAACGGTGGCTGAGTATCTTGAATAATATTCAAGCTCCGGATAGCTTCGGTTGATTAAAAGGGAAGGGCTTCAGCACCTTGTTTGACGCCAGAATCAGTGTCGTTTCTGTCCTCTTTTCGCACTGATCTGGCGTGTGTCCTTACATCTGTGTCGCTCATGGACCGGTGTGGTCACTGAATCCATCAAAGTCGACTGATATCAACGTTTCGTTCTTCACACTCTCCATCTGCTGTGTATCTTCGTAAATAAGCGGCCGGCAGTGGCAAGCAAATGGAGTCGTTGATTCAGGACTTGAGATATGGTCATCGATCGCGGCGCTTATACGTCTTAGAAAACACAAGCATGTTGAGGGGCAGGAGTATTTGATAGTTCGTTGACACACTAAGATTCCCTGCGGCAAATGCAATCAATTTATAGACTAGTATTCGTCTCAAACACAGTAGTCGATCAGCTGCTTCACAGCAGTTTTGAGATGTCTACTATCCCGCGATTACAAGGATGGATTCAGTAGTTGAACCATATCTAGATAGAATTAGGAAAGATGCGATTCTCGACAGCCTCCTCGATCAAGAATTATCCTTTGCACCTTAGTAAAGAATCCGAGCGACTGGGTGCTATAGAAGCAACCCTAAGTCGATCGGCTTTTTCGGTTTATGACAGTAGCGTTATGTGATCCAACGGAGTTTAGCGATGCTGGTATCGCTATGCGGGACGGACTTGGTTGTAGTAGACAGAAGAAAGATGAGCTGATTGAAACTCGACGCGGTCAAGGATAGTGTCGACGTAGACAAAGAAATCACACAGCTCAAATTGCCAGGCAAAATGAATTACTGGAGGCAGTTATACGGCCGCAGAGACGGCTGTCATCAGAAGGTGGTGACATTTGACTGGCTATCGCCTCCCCGCTCGTCATCCACGCCCTTGAGGAGTCGACTCTAAGTCTACGTCAGTCTATCAACGGCAATCATATAAATACGTCAAAAGATTCCGTCTTTTCTTATGCTTACCTTCAAATCAATTTCATCTTTACAAAAAGGTCAGCTTTGAAGCTTCGAAAATCATACAAGCGCATCCATCCTTTACCCCTTTCAAAATGGCTTATCCCGACCTGCCATCCTTCAAAGCCCTCTCCTTCGACTGCTACGGCACCCTCATACAATGGGAACAAGGCCTCCGTTCCGCTCTCACCCCAATCTCCTCCCGTCTCCCCTCCAACACCCCCGAGGCTGAGAACCCAGTCCTCTTGCTCCAGCGCTTCGACGCCCTCTCCGCAAAGCTCCAAGTCGCCGAGCCAGAGCTGCGCTACAACATCAACCTCTCCCGCTCCTTTGCCACCCTAGCCTCCGAACTCAACGTCTCCGTCTCCGACGAAGAGGTCGAGAAATTCGGAACCTTGCCGGGAACGTGGCCGCCCTTCCCCGACACCAACGCGGGGCTGGAGATTTTGAAGAAGCATTACAAGCTCATCATCCTCTCCAACATTGACGCGGACAACATCGCTGGGTCCGTGAAGCAGTTCAGCCCGGTCGAGTTCGATGGCGTGTACATTGCGCAGGAGATTGGGAGTTACAAGCCGTCGCACCGCAACTTTGAGTACTTGTTTCAGCACGCCAAGGAGGAGTTGGGCGTTGATCGGGAGAAGGGGGAGCTGTTGCACGTTGCGAGGAGTCTGACGGCTGACCATGTGCCGTCGAAGGAGCTGGGGTTGAGGAGTGTGTGGATCTCGAGAGGGGGGGAGACGAAGGAGGGAGAGGGTGTTGGCGGGGATTATGAGAGGTTGAGGGGGGATGTTGGGTTTGAGTGGCGGTTTGACACGATCGGTGACTTTGCCAAAGAAGTGGAGAGGCAGTTTCGGGAGAAGTCTGGGTGATCTTATGATCCCACCATGTAGACCAAGCGTAGTTCAACGAAATATTTCCCAAGAGCGTGTCAGTAATAATCAGTTGCCTTCATTACTCTGGGTATACCATGTCCCTAACGCACCCCCTCAAGAAGAATCCCAAAACGACTCCTCACCTCCAACACTACCCTCATCACCGCTCTGAAGCCTCCTGCCCCGATAATGCCTCTTCCGCTTCCTCATCCCCGTGTCTTCCGCCCTCCATCCCTTCCTAGCCCGGATAGGCTTCAAGAACCCATCAACATGCACCGCCCCAAACATCTCATTCTCACTCTCGACATCATCCACATCAACCGCCTGGCCAGGATGGACCCTCGCCACATGCCTCTGCAAATTCGCCTTCCTCCCGAACCCCTCCGCCGCCCTCTCACACCCCGCAACAGGACAGAAGAACAGTCCTACCGAAGACGACCGCGACACACTCCGCCTCCTACTCCCCGCCCTCGCCTCGGAATCGCTAGGCGCAACACTCTCCCTCCCACGGCTGCGCGCCCGCCTCTTCCGGCCCCGGGCATCCACACAATCCCCCTCGTCCTCCGAGCTCGACAACGAAACCGCGCGGTGGCGCCGCATCCCCGGGATATAGCGCGTCCTCTGCGGCTTCGATCTCTTAGACGCCGGCCCTTCGACGAGAGTCTGCATATCCATCCCCTGCCCGAACAGATCCGCGCACCGCTGCGCCGCGCGCGCGACGACTTCCGGCTTGAAGCCCGAGAGGGACGCCGCGCCGAGGACGTCGCTCCAGTCGCGCAGGCCCCAGTTGCCGAGCATGGCCTCGCGCGCTTTGGTCCGGGCTTCCATGCGTGCTTCGGGGGGCAGGTCGCGCTTTTTGCGGGGAGATCTGGCGGGGGATTTCGGTGTTGGACGGCGCTTTTCAGGGCTCATGTCTTCATCGTCGGCGTCGTTCTCATGTATGGCCGCAATATTATCCATGCTAGCGTTATTATCCTCCGCATCAGACGCGGCTGGGATCTTCTTCTTCTGCGCCCTCGCAATCCGAATCACCATCTCCCTCTCCGTCTCACCCGGCAACGGCGTCTGGACCTTCCTCGGGCGTCCCTTTCCCCTCTTGCCAGAGGCGCTGCGCTCCGGCTCGGGTGTCCGCGGCGCCCGACTCCGCGACCGGCTTCGCTTCCCACACTTCCTCGACGGCGTGCGCGACCGAGACCGCCGGGAGACAGCACTGTCGGAGCCCTCCGCGTCGGAGAGGTCTGTCGCCGAGGCGGAGGAGTCGGTCATGTAGCTCAGGCCCGCCAGACGGGCGTTGTGCAGGGTCGTCAGGGTGTTGTCCATCACGGTCAGGATGTGCCTGACGGACGGGCGGAGGAGGTCTGCGGAGAGGTCGTCGTTGGCGGATACGACTGCTTCATACGTCTTTGTTCGTTGAGTCTGTGGGGTCTTCTCGGAAGATTCTGGTTGCGTCTCATCATCCGCGGGAGGTTTAACGTCGTCCTCGTCGTCTGAGGTGACGCCGGACATCGTAGCCGCCGATTGCGACGTTGCGGCGGCGGCGTGCTGTGCAGCAGCCTCTTTCCGCCTGTACTTTTCCTGCCGTTGGTAGAAGCGTTCCTTGGCCTGCCTTAGAATTGTGGCCGTGAGCTCGTCTTCCAGGGCGGTGCTGGGCATCTGAGGCGCATTGGACCGGATCGTGAACTCATCGTCCTCGTCATGCGTCTGCTTCAGGAAGTCGTCGCCGGGTACTGTCTGCGTGTTCATAGGCCAGGCAGTCCACGGGTTTGGCGGACGCCAGTCGCTAGCATCCACAATCTCCTCAAGCGGTCTATCCGCGTCCTGTGAAATTTGAATCAGCAGCTGGTATCTTAGCAGCCGGCATCGGTGTGCTGCCTCTCACCTCTGCATCAGGCTCTGCTGCACCCGCCCGGGTCTCACGATTTTTCAGCGCAAACGCATTGTACAGGTGAACCGACAGGTCGCGGTTGCGAATTTCTTCGAGCGATTTGTAAATGAGGCGCTCCTCCTGCGTGTAGACGTGCCATGTCGCTTTGCTACCCTTCCAGCGGTTAGGTCTGGTCTCGTAGAGTTCTTCCGAATCGATTGAGCGGATCTCATCGGTGTCGAGGTCCCACTGTTCCTCGTTGGCCGTCATGATGACATATCATAGAACAAAACAAGAGGATTTAATCAGATGCCATTTAGGTATAGGTTTTCTCGTTGGCGATGAGAAGAAAGTGTGTTTTGCAGGCAGGATCGTTGATCGCAAGTGTGTAAAAGTGAGGTGAAGAGGGAAAAAAGTTGGGTCCGCCCACATTACACCGAAACTCACCGAAAATGAAGCAGAGTTCTCTCACAGCAAGGCAACACCTCGCACCATACAACTAGGTAGGCATCATCAGAAGCGTTTTACTTCATGTTATAGTCACAAATGCAAGAGCAGTCAAATGTATATCAAGCAATTGCATTTCTTTTCCCAACACCACAATTATGGTATAACGAACGCCAACTACATACAGTCTACATCAGGAAAAAAAACAAGAAACTGATTCTTTTTTTACGCCTTCGCCTTCTTGTTCAGCTGCTTCTCCAGCTTTCTCCTCTTGGACCTCAGCTTCTCGTCCTCGGCGCTCTTCTTGGTATTAGTGTACTGCATCTGCTCAAACAGCTTCCTCTTCTTCTTGCTGAGCATGCCCTTGGCGCGCTCAATGTCCTCGGCCTCCTCGGCCACCTTCTTGGCGTGCGCCTTGCGCGCCGCCTCCTTCTTGGTCTTGGGCTTCGTCTCCCTGCGCTTGACGCTGCCGCCAGCGAGCTCGGCCTCGAGCTCGATCTGGCGCTGCACCTCCTCGTCGTCGGACAGCTCCTCGTCCTCGTCCGCAGAGGCGGCCTCGTCGTCATCGTCGCCCTCCTCCTCCTCGTCCTCGGATCCGGCAACGTCCATGTCGTTGTCGGCATCCTCCTCGTCGACGTCCATCTCGCCGTCGTCCTCGCTCTCGGCAAGGGCCTCGCCTTCGGGCTCCTGCTCCTCGAGAGGGATGGTGGGGTCGTAGGCGCCCTGGACCTGTCTGACAAAGGGGCTGAGATGGGGAGGCAGCTGCGCGCCGGGGGCGTACTGGTCCGCGGGCTTCAGCTCCTCGTCGTTGACGCTGTCCCAGACCCATTGAGGCTGGACGTATATCCTGCCAGGGATGCGCTGGTTAGGCGCGAGCTTCTGGGCTGTCTGGTTGTCTTCTCCGTCGCCTCCCTCGTTTTGCGCAGCGTAGATTTGGGGACGGTCGACAATCTGGTGGGTGATGGTGGGGTCGCGCTCGTTGGTCGTGAAGGCGCCCTCGCCGAGAACGGCGTCCCAGCCGATGCGCTTGCAGCCGAAGGAGCGCAGGAGGAACTCGAGAGGTTGTCTCGGGGTCTCACGGGAGAGGAAGAAGGTGCAGTTGGCGAAGAGCTTGCCACGGTCGGAGCTGGAGTACTCGGGCTGGGGGAGGACGTCGCCACCGGGGGCAGCGGGCTCGAACTTGTCGATGGCGTCGGTGGACTCCTCGGTAGACTCGGCCTTCTCCTCCGTCTTCTCGTCGTCGACGTCGGTGTCCTTGAGCTTCTTGATAACCTTGTTCACCGCAGCCTGCGTCTTGGGGTCGACGTGGTGCTCCTCTCCGTTGGCGATCTGCTTCTGCTCGGTGACAGCGAGGTTCTGGCCCTCAATGGTGAAGGCGCCGAGCTCCGCAGACTTGTCGTCCATGTTCTTGTCGAACTTGGGAGGGTACTTGAGGCCGATTGAGGTGTACAGGCGGAAGTTGATGAAGCCCAGGAGGGTCATGTAGAACTCGACGAAGGTGCCCATGATGCGGAAATCGACGTCGCCAACAACCCTTTGGTTGAACTTGTAAGGAACCAGCCACAAGACATCCTCGCCCTGAATGTTCGCCTGGTAGTAGATGCCCTTGATCGACAGGAAAGACTTGGTGACGGCCTGCGAAACGATAAGGTAGTGCTGGAACTCGAGCGTCAGGCGCTCGCAGCGCGCAATCATCTTGGCCGGGACGGACGAGGACGAAGGCAGGTTGGCGAACAGGAAGAGCATGGAAAGGCAGTCGTCGAGATCGCGAATGGCGTCGACAAAGGTAGGGTAGCGCTCGCGGATGACGTGGTCGAGGGTGTATCTCGGCTTGCCCGTCTCCTCGGGGCGGGCGGCGTTCTTCTCGAGCCTCTTCGCATCGCCGACATCGCCACGGCCGAGGGCGCGCGAGATCTTCTTCTCGAGGGCCTTCTGGTCGCGGAACTTCTGGAGCAGCGGCTCGTGCAGGAGGTACTGGATGTCCTTGGCGTAGTAGAAGGTGGTGGAGGCGGTGGAGGACTTGGAGACCTTCTTCTTGCTGCGCGGCTCGCGAGGGTAGATTCCCTTCCAGATGCAGAGCTTGCGGAAATCAGGCAGGCTGATCTGCAGCTTGCGAATGGCCTGGTTTCTGGTAACGTAGTTCTTGGCCGCTCCGGCCTGTCCCTTCTTCTTGATCCTGGCCATCTTGGCGGTTGGTGGTCGTCAAAGTTGGGTGGGAAAAGAAAAAGGGTGGTGGTGGTGGTTGGACGGTTCAGAAGCTATCAAAACTTCCTGTCGCAGCGGGGCACCAGTTCTCGACTCTCTGAACTTTTTTTTTCCATTGATTTTTTCTGCCGGGAGCTCACCGCCTTGATAAGATCTAGGGAGGGACTAGCGCAGATTCAGAAGGGCGCTCATTGGGCGCTGCTATCTAATCGGTGGAACGGCCCCAGCTCCAGGGGTTCAACCCACTAATACCAGGGCGACCGCGCTGAAGTCGAGGCCGTCATTCGCTGAGCTCGCAGCGGACCAGCGCCCCGGACCAGCGCCCCGGACCAGCCAGGTGTCATCCCCGTCCCATCCAATTGTCCATCCCGACTCACAGCTCCCGTTCGGCTTGTCATCCGCGAACCTCAAGCTCCGCGCGCCGCCGCATCGTCACCACGCGCAACACCCCCTCGGCCCCTCTCTTCCACCCGCCCTTCCGCCTCCCGCCGGGTCATGGACTGAACAATGACTGCCGGCACAATGAATCAGGGAGGCAACAAGACGGGCGTCTACGCTGCAGCAGCTGCGCTGCGTCTGCTGCTCTTCGTTGCGTTCCCCGGTCTGCCTGACCTGCTTACCGGCCGCGTCGAGATCTCGACTCCCGTCACGAGCTTCAAGAGACGTAGGTCCTCCTCTGTCCATGTCTGAACTTCACTCGCTGACCTTATCCCATACACAGTTCAAGAAGGCCTCTTCCTCTACAACCACAACGTCTCCCCTTACGATGGCGGCGTCTACCACCAAGCGCCCCTCTTCCTCCCCCTCTTCTCCCTCCTCCCGGACCCGAAGTCCTTCCCGATCTTCACCTACATCCTCTACATCCTCTTCGACATCCTGAGCGCCGATGCTCTCTCCAAGATCGCTGACTCAGGCGAGGCCGGGACCTCGCGTCTCTTCACCTCTCCGCGCCGCGGCAAGCGCTGGAGCGGCCTCGTCGTCGCATCACTGTAAGCCAACCTCCCCCCCTATCCCCTCCCACCAGCCCTCCCCGCTGACCATTCTCCCTCCAGCTACCTCTTCAACCCCTTCACGATAGCAACCTGCATCGGCCGCTCCACCTCCATCTTCTCAACATGCGCAATCCTCCACGCCATCGCGAAAGCCATCTCCGGCGCCCCCCTCGGCGCAATGGTCGCCCTCTCCTTCGCGACCTACCTCTCAATGTACCCCCTCCTCCTCCTCCCGCCGCTGCTTCTCCTCGCCTACGACCGCCAGGACCCCGCCCGCCGGATCGCCTCGACCTCTCACTTCGCCCTCGCAAACACAGGCGTCGTCGCGGCCGTCCTCGGCGCCCTCTTCCTCATGTCCTTCCTCCTCACCGGCGCCTCCTGGGAGTTCCTCTCCAGCACCTACGGCGCCCAGCTCACCCTCAACGACCTGACCCCCAACGTCGGCCTGTGGTGGTACTTCTTCATCGAGATGTTCGACTCCTTCCGCTCCTTCTTCCTCGCCGTCTTCTGGCTCCACCTCTCGAGCTACGTCCTGCCCCTGACCATCCGCATCCGCTCCCAGCCCCTCGTCGTCCTCACCCTGCTCCTCGGCATCTTCGCCATCTTCAAGCCCTACCCCTCCATCGCCGACACGAGCCTCTTCCTCGCGATGCTGCCGCTCTTCCGCCACATCTTCCCCCTCATGCGCTATACCTTCGTCGGCGCCGCGACAATCATGTACGCCTCCTTCCTCGGCCCGGCGTTCTACCACCTGTGGATCTACGCCGGCAGCGGCAACGCGAATTTCTTCTACGCCATCACGCTTGTTTGGAGTCTGGGCCAGAGTCTGCTCGTCAGCGACCTGACGTTTGCGGTGCTGCGCGACGAGTGGGAGGTGGAGCGGCCCGATATGGTGGGCAAGGAGATTCGGCAGATCTAGGCTGTAAGAGTGGACTTCCTTTGATGTCTTCCTGTTAGAAATACATGTGTACGATGGTTTTTTGGGACTGCATTGGTAGCATTAAAAGGCCGGTTCACGGACGGGAACGATGACATGTCCAAAATAATCGAGACAGCATTATACAGTTTTATATCATGAGACTCGTTAATGCCTCTGCACTCGTGTCCTCTATCGTACTTTTGAGTTGCGTTTTATGCCCTTTTACCGGGCCTTACCGTGACCTAGCCGAACCTGAACCCATCCATGACCATGCCATGCCTTAATCGACACTCAGCTCCTGCTCAACCACCCTGTGCTCATCCCCACCTCCCCATCCCGCAGCCGGACTCGCCCTCGGCGCATCCGCAAGCCCAAACGAGAAATCCAACATGGCGCCCAGCTCCCCAAACCGCCGCAGGCCGCCCTTCTCCGCATCCCACACCATCGTCCGCGCGCCCCACGGCGGCAGACTGCGGTACGTCCACACCCCGTACGCGATCGCCGTCCCCGCGGCCAGCACACCGCCCGCAAGCGCAACCGTCCTCCGGTCCGCGACGCCCGCGGCCTTCGTCTCCGCGCGGCGTCGCCACTCGCCGAGGTAGAACTCGCCCAGGTTCGGCGTGTGCTGGACGACGGTGTCGAACAGACGCGCGGCGGTGCGGAGGGCCGACGGCGGGGCGGAAGCCCACGGGAGGGCGCCGGGGTGGACGAGGCATTCCTCGCGCAGGCAGCGGACCATCTCGTTCAGGTGGGGGAACTTCTTTGCGAAGATGGAGAGGAGCCAGGCCTCCGGGGCGGCGACGGCTTGCACGAGCACGAGGTGCCCGAAGACGAGGCAGTCGAGAGATGTCGCGGTGTCGCCGCCGAAGAAGCGCATTTTCTCGCCCTTGGTGGGCTCCCCTTTTGCCCGCTGCTCCTCCAGCGGGGCGAGCGCGTCGACGGTGACGGCGTGCAGCCTGATTCCCCTTGCGGTGCGCGCCCTCATCTCCTCCATGACGCTCTTCTGTCCGCTCACGGGGAGGTGCTTCATCGCGCGGTCCAGGGTGCCCTGCCCCGATGAGCCGGCCTTGATACCGCCGTCTTCGTCAGCGTCATCGTCGTCCTCCCCGAGGCTGCCGAACCCGAGGTGGGCGCTACGCGCCTCGGCCCCTTGACGAAGCAAGACCGGGACGGTCCAGCTCAGGGGGAACCCGAGGATCTGGCTGAGGGCGGGGCGCGTGACGGCGGCCCAGTTGTCGTGGTCGGCGTAGAGGTAGGCGTCGAGCAGGGGCGCGAGGTGTGCGTCGACGTGGGCGGCGAGGGCGAGGGCGTCGGCGCGCTCGGACGGCGTCAGGCGGGAGTCGAGGTTGAGGGAGTGAGTGGTGCGCAGGTGGGATACGATGGAGGCGTAGCCCGTTACCCAGACGCCGTTTGCGTGGAGGGCCGGCAGGCGGTCTAGAGGGTGGCCGTTAGCTTCTGGCCGTTTCGTTTCGTGTCGTTTCCTTTCTGCATTGTTTGCGTGGTGCCTGGGTTTCTTTGTCTGGATATGGGCAGTTGTTTGGGGTTCTTTGTCTGCAGGGCTGTTGTGGACACGAGGTCGCGTGGGTTCAACGGTGTAAGCCTCGTGAGGCTCCGCTGGTGAGGGGACTTGGCCTCGTGAGGGCAGATGGGGTGAGTGTGAAAAGCGTGGGATGAAGGGGGCGTGGAAGGGAAGTGTGACGCGGATGTTGATGTGAGTCAGGGTAGGAGGGTGTTGGTGTAAGTGAGATACAAGCGTCACTTGTCACTTACTTGATGTGTCGACGGCAGGGTCGTTGCTCGGGACAAGACACCATTCGGAGCTTGGGAGAGCGGTGTGAAGGTATGCGATGGCGGCGAGGCACTCGGCGTCGACGGAGGGCAGACCGAAGGCCGGGCCCCAAACGTGGAGTTCTAGAGGCTCCATCGTGATGGTGTGTGTGAGTGACGTGAGGCGCGTGTGCGTGAGTGAGCCGTGAGAATGAGTGAGTGACGGGGGCCACTACCAGGGGAATGCACCGGCCGAGCGCTTAATCCCAGGTATCCAATTCACGCTGACTGGGGCTCCCTCAAGACCCTGATCACCAAGATGGGTAGCGTCCTAAGCGCCAGGGAGGAAATGATTGGGCTCGAGAATGACGGTGAATTGACGATGGAGGCGTCAAAGCTTGCCCGATGAGTCAACAGTCAGGCACTCACTCTGACGAGACGAATGGCAGATCAGCGCTTGTTTCGAAGAATCCAGCGTTTCGGCACGCCGTCGATAGAACACGGACTTCCTTCAGTGATGATCGTGACGTTTACGATGGGCGCGACAGGAAAACAGGGTCCTTCTTCGTCCATCCGCTGACGCAGCAGGCGCCGATGATCACCCCTGTCTGAGCTCTGAACGAAACGTGAAGTTGCGATCCACGAGGAATGAGGCACGTGACGATAAGGCGATAAGGTTGCCGACAACAGGCAGATCTTGCTTTGCTTTCTCGGTTCGTCGGGTTGATCAGACGGGGGTCGTGGTGGTGGTGGAACCCAGCAAGAGACACTGGAGAGTGGGAAAAAAGAACGGCTTTCCATATTTGGACAGACCTGCTGCCATCTGCAACGCAACCTACATTACCCTAGGTACACTAAAGCAACCGCACCACACCCCTGGCGATCCGGTTCAAACGTCAAGGGAAGGGGCGGAAAAAAAGGCCTTCCTCTCTAATGAAGTCCAAAACACGCCGGCCGTGGCGACGCTTTCAGAACGGCAAGATCATCGGGCCACGTTGAGGCAACTGACGGGCGCGCATCCCGTTCTCCACGAACCGACAACGTTCTCCGTTCCTGCATAAACGGCGGCCTCTTTAGGAAGTTTGACCTAAACGCTCTGCGTCCATTTCAAAGAACCCAGAAAGTCTCCACGAGATTAAAGACTTTGTTGATGCGTGGTCGTACACGCGTTGCACACGCCCAGCATCTCTTCGCCACTGGCGCCAGGAACCAACGACAGCGGCATGCAATCTAATTCCGTCTGAATTTCAGACGCACTGGAAACGAACAAACGGGGTGGGAAAACAGATTTGACGACGCCACGCCACCCGCGCAGAGGCAACGTTGAAGAACACCGCCCCTGTTTCACACAGATTCAAACACACGGCTCGTCAAGTGGGGGGTTCTTCGATACAGCAGCTGTTGGTCGCGGAATTTTCTCCACGGGTAGCGGCTTAATCAATCTGGTTACCCTTTCTGGGGAAGCACCGATCAAAGGTGTCACTTTGATGGCTCGGGGACAAGGGAGGGAGAGAGGGATGAACCTCAATTGAACAGGCCCAATTGGACTCGTCTCACCCGTCTCAGGGCGTGGATACAGATAAACGACAGTCCTTAGCTGTGCCAACTAAGCCACTGCCCCCATTATCTCTCTCTCGCGCCCACCTCACGAAAGGGAGAGATGGTTGTTTAACTCGTCCCGTAGTATAGGTAACCGACTAGACGGCACTTTGAAGCCTCGCTCGCACAGCCGTTCGTGGCGGCCCCCCGATTTAGATTACGACGTACACGCCATGCTGCTAGCAACGGGCGGCAGTAAAAAGGGGGATAAATCAAGAAAGGGGGTAAATAACGTTTTGGACGACGACGACACCGACGACGACGACAGCTGAGCTCTACTAAACAGCTACGAATGCACTACAGATACACTACTTTGACCTTCGCATCGTGGCGGGTGGATCCCTGGCATCCCATCCCATCAATCCACGTCCACGACTCCTCGCGCGTTGCCGCACCACGTTGACGGGTTCCGCCCACGGCGGCTCCGTACCGGGCGGCGGCGACGGCGCGGCGCAGCGACCTGAGTTGAAGAATTAAAAAACGGAGCCCACCAATGCAGCTATTGCTGCGTGTATGCATGCTACTGCGCTGCAGTCTCCCTCTGCTGAAGCCGCAATTTAATTTCACCGTCATGCTATTCGTCTCCCTTTTTTTTTTTTTTTTTACGGGCCTAGCTCCTATGCGCCGTTACGGGGGAAAAGAGGGAGAGAGAGACCCTTTCTCTAAACGACAGACGACGGCGTCGACAAGACACGTCTGTGTACCATGAACCGACTACTTTAGCAACACTAGCAATTTAGGGGTCCAGATTTGATGGGGGGCGTGTGTGAGACTTGACTTTCTCTCATCCCTTGGATTATTCCCCTTTTTTGCCATTTACCCTCTAGATGCGTTTCGTCTGTCCGTTTTGGCTCCCTCTGAGCCTCAATTCTCACCGACGGACACCGAAGTGGTAAAGTGCAGCAAAACAAAAAGAAACAAGGGGTCATTGGGGTCCTTTTCTTCAGTAGGTTGTTAAGCCTACACCCATCGAAACGGAGACCTCAGGTGGAGGAGGGGGAAGAACCGCCGCCGAAATATTTGGCGAGAGTGATGCTGGTTACATGCGCATCGTGGGGTCCTTATTTTTTCTTCTTTCTGTTCCCTTTGGGGTCTCTTGGGGGCTTTCTTCAGCTGGGGGTGTGGGCAAGGCCATAGCCAAGGCAAGGCAAGGTAACGATAACGGAGAGTGTCGTAATTGCTACACAATGAGCGGTTGCGGTGTGTGTTGCTCTTCAGCTCGGCCTGGGCAGCAAGTGGGCACGCACCGAGTTCCAACACCGGAAGAGAAAAAAAAAATCGCAAACGGAATCTCGGAGGCGACGGAAACTCATCAAGCCCCCGACGATACCTACTAACTTACCTACCTGCATCATACACCCACCGAGAAGACCATTAA
The DNA here is from genome assembly GCF_013390195.1 of Colletotrichum siamense. Lineage (NCBI taxonomy): Eukaryota > Fungi > Ascomycota > Sordariomycetes > Glomerellales > Glomerellaceae > Colletotrichum > Colletotrichum siamense. The sequence goes on from NW_023501020.1 coordinate 1,534,882, forward strand.
ATCCAACAGCCGCGCATCGCGGGCCTTGTCGCCGCCGCCCGCATGCTGCCCAAAAGCCGAGGGAACAACACCAGCAACAACATCCACCCCCGGTAAATCGCCAACCTTTTCCTGTCCCTCCCGTCCCGGCCCCCCTCTCCCAATGTGTACGAACATGTGTGGTGTTTGTCTGGCGTGCCCTGCCAAAACCCTTGCTTACGCGAGATGAGCACGATGCCAAATATGCCCTCGCCGCCTCGCCGAAATCTGCTGTGAGAGAATTTGAGTGAGCACGCAAAGGAAAAGGGAAAAAGGGCCCGCGGCAAATGCCAAATCCATCCCAATACTACCCGCTTTGCTTGTCGCTACGGCTCTGCCCGTCATGCGCCCTACCCGCTCTCCCAAATCCCTCCCCCATCCAACCCACCCTTGCCTGCGCTTTCACGCCGTTGGCGCAACCACTCTCGTGTCTCCGTCTCCATCTCCTGCCCGAGGTTTTTTTCTGTGAACGTCGCGAGGGAGGAAGACCGAGGACGGGTAAAGATCTCAGATGATCTTCCCTTTTACCCACACACACACACACTGCACACCGCACACGCACGCACTTGCACTTGCAACCCCCCTTCGGTATCGATTCGCCAGACCGGCGGTATCAAGTTGACGATGACGCATGACACTACCCGGTCTGCCAGTCTGCTTCCCTTTTCCGTAAACACGCCAGATTGTCCGTGGAGCAGCAGCACCACACCGTGACAATCGTCATGTATGAACCATGACCAGCCCGCAATGTGATTGTGATGCCGAAAGTTGGGCGTCTGCGACGAGTAAGTCGCGGAAATCAAGCCGTCGTGTGGAGTTGCCAGCGTCCTACCCCGGCCTGCCGCCCCCCCAGAGCCGATGTTCGATAAACAGCAACGGTCATTGTCCGTGGTTGCTGCCGTGCTGTCGTGCTTGCGTGATGGCTGATGGGTGATAACCTTGGATCGTGCGGTTCGGGTCGGTTATGCGTGGCCTACCTAACCCAGTCCCCCTCCATCCATCCCCCCCTCAAACCCCGGGACCCCAAACGAAAAGTCAGCAACAGAAACCTGCAGATAGGGCTCTCACAGAACGAGAGAGGGAGGAAAATCAAACAATAACACCGCAAAGCAAAGCAAAAGGAAAAATGGCGGTCGGCCAATTGGGCCGCTGCGACGTTGCCAACAACCATGCGCATGGCCCCCATGCAGCTCTCTGTAGCCGTAGCCGTAGCCCGCAGGCCACCACCACCACCACCACCACCACCCCCAAAAAGATGCTGCAGGTGTGTGTTAGCTCAGGCAGGCTGAGGGATTGAAGAGGGGGAAACACACGAGATTTGATTGATCGGCCCTGGGAGATTCAGGAACACCGCGTCTGGGCCCGGTGTTCGTTGCGGCAGGCACGGAGGCTGGGAGGCTGGGGGACGCTGCTTGTCTGGAATCTGGCATGAGGGTCGAATGGTTCGCTCGCGCCATCTGTTGTCTCACAACAGCGAGGGGAGGGGGGCTCGCTTCCCGTCTCGCAAGTCGCCCCAGGCCGGCGAGCCGCATCTGTTTACCCCATGGGCATATCAGACGCTGACAGGTTTCCTAGTTGCTTTTCGAGGTCAGGGCTGATTTCTCTTCACAAGGCGAATGGGAGGCGAGGTAGTCATGTGGTTTGGATGAATTATTTGTGTGGTATTATGAAACTTTCTCTCATCTAGATTGTGGTCTTTGATGTAGTAGAAATGTGAAAGAACTCCGAATCTTTCCCCCAGATTTTTTGATGCAAAACCCAAAAAGAGAACTTTCGCTCGTTACTTTCCGTCGAATCCATCCGTCTCTCTGAGAAAGGGAAGGGGGGTATCGGCGACGACAAAGTGGAAAAGAAAAATAAAAAACTGAAAGGGGCTTTCTGTAAGACTCCTTCCCTCCCGAGTTGCCCCGTTACAATGCTGATGTCTATTGATACATGATGGTTGATGATGATGAGGGATGACGTTTCAAGTTGTATCCTGGTCCCGTGATGATGCTTCGCTCGTTCCGTTGGTAGGTCATTGATTAAAAGATTGGTTGTGGTTGTGATGGTACAATGGTTGTAGTAGAGAGTTGTTTGGAATATTGCTCAGAGGCACTCAATGACGAAGCCAAGGTAGAAGAGAAGCGATTCTGTGACCGGCACGAAAAGAGGGTAGGACGAAGAGGTTGAGAAGGGCGTTGCCCACTCAGGAGACGGGCTGCGACCTCGTGATCGCGGCGGACGTTATCGTGATGCAGAGATGATGATTGTCGGCCCTCGAGTGGGAGGGGTCGGCTGCAGTAGTCTGGCGCGGGTCAAATCGAAGGCGGCTGAGAGAGAAGTTGGATTTCCTCCGTCCGAGTGGGTGTGGGTGGTGTGGGTTTGTGGTTCTAGGTGGTGGTCGACCATGCATGGCCAGCACATGGAGATGGCGTGCATATCCGAAGAGATGTTTGGTAATCCTGATTTTCCATGCGGGCTGCCAGAATGGGCCGGCTTGTTGAAGAGGTGGTGGTTATGTTCGTTCGCAATTGATGTCCTGACGTGTGCGGGAGGATGTCCCGACTGTCCGACTGCGAAGACACCGGTGATTTTGTTGCACTCATTGCTCTAGTAAGCTAATTGAGTGTTCCGAAAGACAAGAGAAGTCGTCATTGTCGGGTTGGTTGCGAGGCTGTCGCCGCCCAGGCAACTCTTTAACCTCTGGTGGGCAGAGGGGGAAGAGGGCGCTGAGGCGGGGGGCCGGGGCAGGGAGGAAGTTGCGAGGGGCGCTGAGCAGGCATGTTGAAGTCGAGAGCGGAGGAAGCCATAAAGCTGGTGGTGATGGTTGTTGGTGGTTGTGGTTGGTAAGGCTGTCTAAGTGAAGCCTTGGTGTTGTTGTGTTGGTGGTTGCGAAGAAGCCGTTGAGGAGGGACAAAGAGTCTTGTTTGGTAGATGGAAGGTCTTGAGAGGTTATATGTAGAGTAAACGGTTTAGTTTGGCTTGCGAGTAGAGTCGTCTGGATTGGTGATGGTCGATGGTGATCTGGTTGAGATTCTAGGACAGACGATGCTAGGGGGGAGTCGGGTGCCTTATGTATCTACGGATGCGGCCATGGGGAGGACATTTTGGCTGGCGGTGCCTGTTTGCAGAGCGAGCTGTCCGAGACTTTGCAATTTTGGAACAGCCAGAAACCTTGCAAGGGTTAGCCCAGCTTGACCTTGGATCGGGCACTGGTGTCTCTCTTGGAGCGGACCGGGGGGGAGGGGGGGGTGCGAGGGCGGTGGGTGTCCAGGGGTCAGAAAGGGGGGTGTGGTGTGGTGTGTGGTTAAAGTGAAGGTGAAGAAAGGAATTCTGCTTCTTGGTGCAAAATACCGTCGGGGACGAAATACGTCAGTACTTTGGCCCCTTGTACCTGACACTGACACTGCCAAATTTAAAGCTTGCCCTGGGGCGAGCGTCCGTCTGGTGTGTGGTCGCTGTGGTGGTGGGTGGTGTGGTGCGGACGTGGACTGGGACGTGGACGAGGACGGGGACGCGGTGGGTGTGTGCGTTAACTTACGGTTTGCGGTGCCTGGCATTACGGTAGGGAGATGCAGGTGGTGTTGTGATGAGTGTGTGCCTGTGCCTGTGCCTGTGTCCTGGTCCTGTGCCTGAGTCTGACCCTTGGGGGGGTGGGCGCCTCCGTCAGCCCCTCCCGTAATCCGCACTTTCCCATCTTTGCTCGTACGAAGGACTGAGTATCCGTACCTACCTTACCTTACGGTACTGTCGCCGGGACGGTGGGGGCCACCTCAGCTGGGCTTGTCCTCTGCTAAAACGCTGAAACCCAGACGCTAACCCGAACACGGCCTTATAACTCAACCGTTTCCCTCCGCCGCACCGTTTCGTCCCATTTCGTACGCTCCGTCTGCCCTCTGGCGGTGACGCAGCGGCAGAGTCACCGTGGGGCTTGACCGCCGCAACGCAAGGAAATGAAACAAGCACGCGCACAGGGGGGGCCCCTTGTCCAGAGCATGTGTTGCCCCTGTCACACCAACCCAGGCCTTGGCACGACCGTATCCACCAGAATCTCGCGGTCATATCCAGCATATTTCCAGAAAACGGCAGATGGTCATGCTCCTGCTGCTGCTGCCGTACTCCGTACCACCCGTACCGTTCAGATCGACGTGCATACGTATCCATACTCCGTAGGGCACAGAAAGGAGAACCGATTCGGCACCTCCGTACGGTTCAATCTCAAACCGTCTGGGAGATTGCGACGCTCACCTTACCCGTAAAGTAAAGTACCTACCTTAGTTGCCTTTCACCGCTCAAACCCACCACCCCCAAACACAGCGGGCAGAGCAGCAGCAGTGAGCACGCAACCCACAGTCCGATCAGAGCTCCCCTTTCTCTGCGACCATCTTCAGACGATTCATCAATCAACCGGCAACACGGCCGCACACAAAGCCAATATTTTTGAGTTGACGACAACGAATACTCGCCGTGCGTGTCAGAGTAAGAGCCAACAGCGTACGTATGCGCGCTGACAACCACCACCACCACCACAACCATCACAACCCTACCCTCCCTCTCCGCTTAATCATCCCGCTGCTCTCTTTTCCTTTCAGGTCCCCGAGGGAAAGGGAGGGGGGGAGGGCGGCCGTAAACTTCAAAGCGGTGCCTGGCTAGTTGTCAAAAGGTTGAATAGACTCCGTTCAACCTTTGCAACTTCAGACAAAAGGCCCCTCCCAATCCAAACGCGTACGACATTTGACATTCAAACTTCTGAGAGCCGCCTGTCGCTGCCGGAGCGTACCTAAAAATTGTCCTGTCCAAACTGAAATCACCAATTGGGAATTCTCATCGTCAAAGGAAAATAGAAATACACCAGACGATCTGTGACGACGTTGATGTGTGCCACTCCCGCGCAATCCCGTCCTCCCGGCCGATAGTCCATAGCATAGCCCCCCGTTCGAGCCGTCCGTTACGTCCGTAGCCCTTTCACCAAAGCTCTACGAAAACTTTATGATATTTGACGACAACTAAAACACCAGAGATATCTGCAAACGGCCGTCTGTACAGAAGATCCCCCCGGGCTCCCATCATTGCGGGCCTCTGACCTCCGAGATGCTGCAGTCTTCCGGCCGCGCGCCCGCGCCCGCGCCCGCGCATCTTCGCGTCGTACAAGGCCAATGTACCGGCCGTCAACGTTGCCTTCGAATGGAAGGCTACCTAACCATCGACGCTGCTAAATTTGATATGCTCTCCAGGGCCTCACTCTCACCTCAACAGCGCCCGCGTATTGCCGCTACTGCACCGCTGCGCCCCCAGCCTGATGCTGACCTTACGAATACCTCACGTCAGGGTGCGAGATAGCTGCTGTAGCCTGCAGCCTGCGCGGCCCTGTCTCCTGTCCCCCTGGCTGTTGTTGAGGTAGCCTACCTATTGACCCAGGGTCGCAGACACAGTAAGCTGAGGCCTGGGGGTCGCAACGTACGATTTTCTCCAGGCTAGCTTCGAAATGCTCCAGGACTCCAGGACTCCAAGCTGGCCGGGGGCCTTCGCATAGCGGGCAGAGCATCATCATCAAATTAGAAAATCTGCCTGTCATCAAGCGCCGTCCCAGGGTTCGGAGTGGGAGCAAATCGTATCTTGCATCAGACCAGGCTGAAAGGGCAGGGCAGGGCAAGGCACCTGGGGGGTCAACTAGGGACTTTCTCATCGCCAGCATCGAAATCGGGAATAATGAAGCGAACGAACCGAGGAAATCGCCCAGGGTTGCGGATTATCAACCACCAGCAAATTGATAACATCGAGGTCGCGGACCCGCAGTACCGTGAGAGAGCAGCTCCCTCGACATGGAGAAGGGGAAATTGGGATCTCGCTAGAGGACAAAAAAGGCTGGAGTCCTTGAAGAAGGGGAGCAAGGGGGGCAAGGGGGCGTGCAAATGCGAGTGGTTCCGCTTTGCTTCCCTCAATCCCCTGCATAGAACGTTTGGAAGCTCTCATGGAAAAGAATACAGAATACGTGGAGCTTGTCGACCGCCTCCCATCTCCATTTTTGCGCGGCCTCCATCATTGTTAATTTCCCACATCTCAAGCGGTCTCCAGCCCCAAAAAAGAAGCCAGCCAGCCAGCCAGCCCAGGATTTGTTGGGTTGATCGTGCTCCCCTCCCCAGCCAGCCAGCCCCCAAATTCAGGGCCTCCAGGGGTCGGTATGAAGTGTCTGTGTGAGAATCTGGTGGCTGCTTTTCCATTTGCTCCAGTGGATTCCGAGAAGAAGCGGTGTCAGTGCTGGCTGGTCACGATGCCTCATTTTCCGGATTTTCATTCACACTTTCCAAGCCGAGCTAAGCATGGGAAAAATTTTGTGCAAACTTTTTTTTTCTTTTCATCTTCCGTACACTATCCCAATCTGTTTTCACAAATCTCCGTCGCAATTTTACAGTTGCAAATCTTCTTCGTTGCCATGACTAACGTGTACTGGTATGCTTAATCACATCCCCAAAGTCTAGATTCCTCCTCCTTCAGCCTTGTCGCAAAACCCGTGTGTGTGTGTTGTCACCGTTACAGGAAACTCCGAGGCAGGAACGCGCAGGACCCCTAAAACTTGCTCATAAAGTCCACCTCAATGTTTAATTTTGTCCCTTGTGTGTGTGTCACCCTCGCACAAAAAAAAAATGTTATTTTGATTTTCCGGACTGCCGTACGGAGGTTGCAATACGGTTCCTCGGGGAGGGGGCCCCCATCTTCAGACAAAATTCACTTCACCCAACCCAAGGCAGAGGGAACATCCCTGCGTCGCTCTCTTCACCGCGCTTCGCAAGAGAGCTGCAAGCTGCAGCTCATCTCATGCCCCTCGGCGTTTTAAGCCTAAAGCCCGCCCGTCTTGTCTTGTCTGCCTTACCGCTCAACCGCCCGCCTGCTACACTACACCGCTGCTGCGGGAGGGAGGGGACTCAGAGAGAAAAACCTTGAACTCATGACCCGTGAACCAGTCAATCTGGCTTTCTCCCTGACTCCATTCCCAATGAACCCGTGGCCTGACGGGCCCCCGAACGGAAATTATCATCATCACTGACATCCAGCCCTGAACCCTGAGCGGCGAACAGGAAAAAAAAGGTGAAGCCTTAAAAAAGGCTAATTGGGCGGGAGAGAGAGAGCAAAGCAAGAAAAGAGGCTCGGGAATGCAAGGGGTCCAGCAAGGAATTCCAATAGCCCAGCACACCGAGACCGAACAACACATCACGAGTCACACCGCAGATGAGTAACAAAAGAAAGAAGGGGGCCTTGTTGTTGATCGTGGACGCGATTGATCAGCCGCCCTACCCTACCCCCTGCTGGCAAACACAGCAGCAGAAGAAAAAAAAAGAGGAACATTGACGACACAAGATACCAATGGCTCGGGTCAAAGAGTGTCGCATCGACGTAAGCCCTGGGGGAGAGATCGTGGGGCAAGACACAGAAATGTGATGGGCGAACAATAGCCTTGTTTCTTGTCTCACAATGTTGTACTTCTGTTCCTGGGTTTATTGCCAATGAAGACAAGCGAGCCACAGCCCGTGTCAGTGTCTCACTCAGCCTGCAGGCAGCTGTCTGTCTCTCTCTTTCTCCTCCTTCACCGAGGGAACAACAAGCATTGATTGCGACGTCGCTCAGCTTCTCTCGTGCGTATTCATTGCTTTTTCCCTTCGTGTCCCTTTTGGTCGTTGTTGATGCGCAGCCTCTCTCGGTGAAGGGAGGCAGCTGAATCGGGAACCCCCCCATCCCGAGGAGCTATTCCTGTCTGCCCGCCATTCTTTCTTCTTCTTCCCGCCTTTCTTTGGGGAGATCAGTCAATTGCCCTCCTCACCGGTCCAAGTCTCAGCTGAAACCAACAGATTGGTAGGCTGCAGATAATCAGCAACTGACGCTGATCTTGAACATCATCTCTCAGTCCCCCTGTGTGACAAAGATGGTTGGTTAGATCCGCATTCGGCCCACCGTTTGAACTTGACACACCGTCTCGAGTGTTGGCGGGCTGGCATCCACCCAACTGCCCCTCCCCCTCCCTCCTTCGTTTTGCCTGCCTCCCCACCGTAAGGCCTCACCGTAATTTTTTCATCATAACCACCAACACCACCACATGGACGACGACGACGACTCACCTTTTCCCATGCCATGCATACCGCATCGCATCCTGCAGCAACACCACAGCGTCGTAATCGACAATCGCACACACACCCCCCGGCCTTTGCCCAGCCTGCACGTCGTGGTCAGCTGGCCCTACATCAACCAGGCAAAAGAAGAAAAATTACGCACAATAGAGTACACTAAACCACTAAAACCACACATCAAGAGAGGGGAAAAAAAGTTCCCTTCCATGTCCGTAATCCCGCATTGCGCCGCAGCAGCAGCAAGGTATCTGTAGAGTTGCAGCAGCCTAGCCAGCCCTCTTTAATTGCTCATGACCACGTTGTCGCTGCATGTGAGGGGCGAAGCCGCAAGCGACGAGCAAATCGCACAGCACCGTTCCCGCGTTATCCCATCTGCCCGGATTCTTTCTTGCTCACCACGCACACACACAGCCTACAGCCTGCCGCTGGGCTGGGTGGAGGGTGGAGGCGAGGGATGAAGAAATCCGGTACCGATGCTGACTGACTACCTATTGCTGACGGTCACGACCGGCCGATACGGCTGCATCTCGACCTTTTGGGCGAAACGGAACCAAACAACTCCCGGCTGCGGCGGCGGTGTTGGTGTTACTGCTGCTGCTGCTGTGCCTCGCCCAGAAGAGCCATACCACCGGTCGCGAAGCCGGCGGCCGGGTACCGTAACACCGTCCAAACTGCCGTCGTGTAAGAAACATGCTGCAGTCAGCAGCTTCACTGCAACATCGTGTTGTTTGATTGACGGTGATGATGGCAGTGGTGGCTGAGCCGCTACCACGACGCCCGATAAGCCCTGCTTGGTCCTGAATATAGCCCCCTCCAAGCAAAGGGCAGGTCAAATAACACAAACAAAAGACCAACCGTACAAACGGAATTATGAAACAAAACGGTCTGACCATAGGACGACCCGCAGCACCTGGACAGTTCACGTTTGGACAGTCAGTCAGTCAGTCACAGTGCTTCGGCGCGGCGGCGGCGGCGGCGTATGCCAGCGCCGAGCGAAGCGAAAGCGCCCCCGCGGCGGTCCCAGATCTCCGGATCATCCCCACCAGCTGTCACTCGCGCGAGGATCATGGCTTGCCGCGACGTGACTTGTGTGTGTTTGCCCGTGTCCCAGCTGTTTGGGACTGCCCGTGGAAATGGCGCCGCTCCAAGCCCCGCGCCGGGCGAGTCAACGGTATTGGGAAAGGGAGGCACGCAGTGGTGCAATTCCTCCTCATAAAGATCGCATCTATGAGAGGGGAAAACGCAACGCCATCGCGGCGGCAGAGGAGACTGAGTTTCTTACGTTGGATAGCGCCCTCGCGACACCTTCTTCTTGCGTGCAAGCTCCGAGGAGCCCTCTGTGAGAAGGGGCGCGCAGGTGCAAGCCACACCCAAATCGACCCGCGCAGACAAAGGGGGAGAGGCATATGGCATTGAATTTCCCCTCACTACATGGTCCCCGCTGGTGGCTGCACTGGACGCCAAAATGCCAGTCGCGATCGTAGTGTAGTGAATCCTTCTGCCGTGCCAGCAGCGCTGTTATTGTAGCTGATATTGCCGGGTCATTTCCACATCTGGTGTCGTTTCAGTCCCGGCAACTTGGATACCGGCGCGGTCGTTGACGCGGAGCACAAGCTTGGAGATGCCCGACCTGGACGCTACACCAAGCGCCAGTCTTGCCGTGGTTGGTTCCTGTCCTATGCCTTGAGGATCTTCTGGCCCTACGCATTGCATTGCGCGGAGGGAAGATACACCCATTGGCAACGTTCCACGTCGTCAGGCTCTTGTTGATAGGGCCTTGCATGCATGCATAATAGTAACGTGAGATGGACGTCGCCTTCTCGCACGACGACATGTCATCAATGACGAGCGTGTTAGTCGGCCACATCATATCCTCCCACACCTCTCCAGGCAGCGCAGGGCATACCGGAATTTCCCATCTCCCAGTTTTCGCATCGCTTTAGACCATGCCCGCCCTTCTTCGACGAGGCCCACGAACAAAACGCCATGGTGATCCGAGTCCAGACGGCTTAGAGTTGGCCGCATCTCGCACAAAGTCACACAAAGTGTAAAATCCCACCGGTGCGAAAACGAGGCTCTCAAACAACCCACCCACCCCATCAAGCCAACCTCCCTCGGGAGCCCTCCCCGTTCGTCGCCGGCGTGGTCGTGGTCATGGAGGAGGCCACGGGTGCCTCGCGAGGGGGAACATGTTCCAGTCAGAAGCTTAACGACCTCCCGAACAAAGACATGTCCGCGCCGTCAAACCATCCACCAATCCATGTGTGCGTAGTAGCCCGGGCTGACTGGAACCTCCCGCCCCAGCGAAACCCAATTCAATTCACCAGCTGTGCCGTTGCTGATTGATTGATTGATTGCTACCTTGGATGCTGTGTAACACACACGCTCTCTCTTGTGTTACACAGCCCATGCCCCTCCGTCAGCAACAGCGCAGCACTCTGCTGACTTGGATGGGAGGTGCGGAGCGGGAGACGCCTCAGGCCCCAGGCACGCAGCACCGGATTCCGTATGGGATGGTGTGCCTGGTGTTGTAGTGTAAATCCGTACGCGACGCGCACCGTATCCTCCGACCAAGGAAAAGGGAGCCTCCAGGATAACGGCCGGCCGGCGCCAAGGCAACGAGCACGAGCACGGCCGACGGGAGGCTACATGTTCTGGAAGTCCCCATTCCTTCCACGACCCCTTCCCTCCGTTTTGATTATCCCATCAATGACGACGGAGTGATATCGGGATGGGGCGGGCAGGGGAAACCAACCAACTGACCGCCCATCGAAGTGTGAGTGTCTGTGATGACACATGGGCAAGCTGCATGTTGATCCTCTCCCATGCAGCCTTATCCTCCAACTCGGAAGCCCTTGAAATATGGGCTTTTTTGCGGTTGGGCTGTTGCCTGAGTGGACGCAGACAGTCACTTCGGCGTTTGCGCTGGGCCCTCTCCCCTTTGGCCGTCACGCCGATCCAGTCATACCGCGCCAATTCCCTGCCTCCCTTCTCCCGGAAAACGCCAACACCCACGAACGAGTCACAGTCCTCGGAGAACAAATGATCACCAAAGAAAATCGGGCTGATGCTGGTTCGCGAATTCCAAGGCCACGTTATTCACCGTGAAAGCAGCCCCGTCCCCGTTTGATGAACAAACGCCCCCCCTTCCCACTTTCGCCGTCTCTGTCTCTGTCTTCCCCACCGAGAAAACGTCAAAAAAGAAGGGCTCCATCGAAAAAGGGTTCTCTTGCATTTGATATGGAGAAAAAAGGGGACTTGGCTCTGTTGACGCTGACGAACCGCAACGGTGGAGAGGCCAATCCCTGTCAGATGCTTCGTGCCGAGAAGACCGAAAAGAAGGAAGGGAAGGGGAAAAAAAAAAAGGTGCCCCCCTCCACCGCCAAGCCAGGAATTACCAGGTATCGCAGCACAGAGGCGGTCAAGTTTTCTCTCTGGCTGAACCTGGAAGCAAACACACACACACGCAGCTGTTCATGGGTCCCGTCCCGTTGGTGTTGTTGATGAACATCCAGCATGTGTGACTCACACTGAGCTGGCGCATACCCAACCTAACCGCCAATGGCCCGCCGGAGATGACCCCGTCAGTCGGACATTTTTTTTTTCTGCTTCGTTTAACGGTTTGCGACAAAATTCAAGGTTGAGACCCGTGAAAAGATGTGCGCTCTTTTGCACGGGCACGCGCGCGCGCGCGCGCGCATACATACACATGGATATCATGGGCCCCGTCCAACGGCGCCTGGTCGTCAGGTACCCCTACATCATTAGCTCCAACGCAGACAGAGAGCGGGCAGAGCAGAGAGCGCGTAGCGATGCCAATGCCAATGCCAATGCCAATGCCCAGAGGGTCAGGTAAATTCTTCACGTGAACGTGTTGAAAACTCTCTGACCGCGAGAACGAGGAAGAAGCAACACGCCCCCTCCCCTTCTCTTCTCTCCCAAAGCGAGATGGGAGAAAATGGGTGCCCATTTCAAGTGTAACGTGGGTCTTGCTCTCGTGCTGCTGCCAGACCGCATTCCCCCAACACCGTCATTTTGGACAAAAACCTTGGAGTTTTTGCTCAAAAACCCCAGAATGAAACTGTGTTGTGGAGATGGCCACAAAAGTGGACGAGGAAGGGCTCCATGGAATTCTGAACCCCCCCATCTCCACACGTCTAGAAGGATTCCAAGCATTCTTCCAGAAGGAGTGGATCAGTTCCAGCGGTGTTCGGTAATGACCCGATTCTCTTGCCTTTTCGCCTCCCCCTTTCGCTTGTTGGAGAAGAGCACTCTATCCTGAAGCACAGAACGCCGGCCGGGATATCGCTGTCGGACGTCATAAGGGTATGGACCATGCGTTTGAACCTCCCCTGCCTCGGTCACCGCGAATACTTGAGACGAACATCAGACCGAAACCCGTCTGCTCGGCGCGACAATTTTATTTTGCCTCTCCCTCACCCCCAAAAAAGAAAGGGAGAGAGAGGGCTCGAGCCATGCCGGTCATCCCCTCGAGAACCCGGTGGGTTCCCACAGATGGAAGTTCTCCAGTCCTTCTAGAGCCTCAGAATTGTTGGGGAAAGAAGCCTGAAGCCTGTGATTGTGATGCATTGCCCGTGTTGCGATCTGTTCCATCCCGTGAGAACAATACGATCTGACCATTGCAATACCGCTTCGTACGGATGGCCTCGCTGGGCCGTGTCGCGCCGTTCCTGATCTCATTTCGGCGGCGCCGTTCAGTTTGTCCCACGCCCATGGAACGTTTCTGCGTTCTACCGATCAGCAAACGGCAGCAGAATCCCTCAGTATCTTGACGGCCCGTGTGAACAGACGGTTTCATGGACGTGTTGACGATGGAGCGTATTGATGGCTCGTACCTACCAAAAAGGGGTGTGTCCTCCGTTTGAGACCTCTAGCCCAAGTCTCAAAATAACAGCACCTCATATCGCCGTAACGCCAAATAAGCTTCACTAGACTCGCTGCGCAATTTGCTCCTGAGAGCTGTCAGAACTCTGTCAGACGGTCCGCGTAACCGCGTCGCTGGGCGTTAGGAGGCGGGCTGGTGTACTAGCTCCCGGGGAACCAATTCCTGGTCTCATATTTGCCCATTTACTGAAGAGAAGGAAGAATTTTTCTCTGCTCTGTGTAAGACGCAGCGCATATTTTCCCGCTCGGCATTTCTCTAGCGGCTTGCTTCACGACAACTGAATGCCCGTTGGACATTGCCTACTGGCCGCATCGTAAAAACCACAAATCCGCTCCTCGCCGGAACGGGACAAGGCCGATCGAGGCAGACACTTGCAGCACCTTTCACGAGGGAGAAGCATGGCCGCCGCTGCATGGGAACAAACACATGCCCGCCGGAGCCAACAAACAAACCACACGCACGTATCGGTCCCAAGAATGCGGATGGATCCCCGGGATCGCGATTGATGTCTCTTGACTTCCTTCAGCAAGCCTCCATCCCACGAGGCGTCCTTCCCGAGCGTACCGCGATGCCGGGAACACACGCCGTCGACAATAGGAAAAGCTCCCCGCTGAAATTGTGGCAGTGAAAGGGCAAAGGCAACGCGGCTCCGATCGAGCAAGTGTGGTCCGTTAATGCCGTGATTCCAAGTTGCAGGTTTTTTTTTTGGTCCCCGATTCACCACCCTTTGTAGTCGTCGGCAGCTTCTCGTCGGTGACGATGGCGGCGTTTGTTTCGTTTCGTCCGTTCAACGCCGCCGCTTCTTCGTCTGATAGGCTCGGTCGAGGGAGCCGGCATATGGAAGGGAAGGGAAGGGGGGTGGGTGGTGTTCATGCACTGACGACTGACGAACGAGACGCGTCCTCGGTAACGACACGCACCATACGCCGTGCCGTCCACACACCACTTAGACTCAAGAATAGCAACCGTATGTGTGTGCTCGGACTGCCTGTGAGAAATCTCCGACACGAGCAATGGCCATTTCGCTTGCTTCATGAGCTCTATGCGTCGCCTCTGCCCTCTGTGCAGTGTTGCAGCAGGCAGATGAAGAAGAGTGCGCTGCGCCTCAGGCCACGTCTCCAAAGTCCTCCGTTTCGAATCGTCTGCTCTTCCGTAACGGTTCTCCTTTTCCCCAACCTCCGTCTTCCCTGTCCCTGTATGTTCTCCATCGTCAAAGAGAAGCTGTGGGCATTCTCTAGAATTTTAGTCAGGAACCACAAAGTCCACCGCTTTCTTCCATGCCGGGATGATGGATCTCGCATTCGAAGGAAAATATGGCTCCTTCGAAATTGGGAGGCAAATTCACAATGCCTTTCCCTGTTCCATCGAAATTGGATGGTTCGTGAACTTCTCCAGAGACTCCAGAACCAGCCCCTCCGTTACCAGCCAGCAGGTTCGCCGGTTCGGCACCGCTTGCTGAGGCTGCAGGTGTGGGACTTGCGGTCACCACCTCTCCCGTCCGTTCGCGCCAAAGGCCCAACTGCTACTCCACGCGTGTGCGGTGGGACACTGGGAATAGCTTCGTCATGATGCTCCACGATGCAGGTGTGTGATCGGCTCTCCGTGGGCCGCCCCCCGTCCTGTCAGTCAGCCGCCAACTTTGCAATTTTTGGCTACACCGCACGCACACCGACCGCCCTGCCATCCCGGTCAGGGTACCATTGTCTCGTAAAATCCAGTCATCAGCAATCACAGAAAACCGAGAGGCACAGCGAACACATTGGGGTTAGCCGTCCCAGCCGTGTGCCACGCCCCGTCCTGCAGATGCAGCGTCGCATCCAACGAGTCCCGTGACGGTTCCAATGAGCCGGTACCAAGCCAAAAAGTTGGAATCACAACAGGCGGCATGTCTCCGACCAACTTCTTTTTTTTCTCCATCCCATCTCGGTGAAGTTCCATTTGCAGACCGTATTCTGCCGTCCGTTCTCACGATGCCGACGCGGGAAGGGGGGGTGTGCGCTCAAGCCTTGGGATGTCTGCTTGCCGCCGCCGCTTGCTTCTTTTTCCAGAACCTACGGGAATGGCATCTCCCCCACAGACGGAAGAGCAAGAAAAGGGCTAAAGTGCATGCATTCGCTAGTCGTTCGAATATTACCCATGTTGCTCAGGAACAAAGAGTCCGTGCCATCGATTCAAGCTACATTCCACGATCACAGAGACAAATGCGCTTGGTGTCTTGTGTGTGTCCTGTCTCGCATGTCTAGCGTCGCGGTAGCTCGATTGCTTCAATTAGCCGGCAACCCATCACAAACGGTGCCTGAGTCAGAGGAAGGAGCTCCTCATCTTCGGCCGAAATCGAAATCTCCGTATCGTGACATTAGAAACTTGGTTGCTTTTCTGTGCCCATAGCGATGGGGCTATTGACGTTGACGAGCTGTCACTAACACGACAGCTTGCTGTCATTTCTCTCTCAGAGTCTCAGACGAACCAACCACCCACCGCGACGCTCCTCCACGCGGGCTGCTGCTTTCGGCGATCCTGCGACATCGGCTGCCTTGGACGAACCCTTGCAAATATTGGTGATCAACCCGGAAAAAGTCCAACACACAAAAGGCTGCAGCTTTGATTCCGAAAGGGTCGCACAAGGCCCTGGGAAAGCCATCATCTGATCGATAACCCCATCACGAACCCTGTTTTCGCGCGGTTGTTTTCGGAGGCTCGGCAGTTCGGTTGACTTTATTGGGCTTGACGCCGCTCACTTTGTCGAGAATGCGCCGTCAGAAAGCGACCGCCGCTGCGGTGATCAAGGTGACACGGAACACGATCACCATCCACTGGCCCCCAATCCCCAGCCGTGCCAACCATTCAGCTGCAGGTGAGCCGGGGGATGCGATTTCGCCAATGTTTTGGGATATGAGCCAGGACTGGAATCCCCCTCATGACGGGCATGTCAAACCATGTCAGAGATCGCAATTTCTCCAGTTACGCTGGGCCCCCAACCAACCCCAGAACCAAGCCTGCACTCACCGCTTGAAGGAATCGTGCAAGTTGGTCGGCTGAGACGTGGCCAAGACATCAGGCTGATGTCGATTGATTATTTTGGAAGTCCCCCGGTCGAGCCAGGCGTTCGTTGATCGATGTTGATGAGCGAGCGACGGGGCTTGTCAGAGACCTTCACCACGTAAACAAGAATTTGACTGCTGCGCGGGCGAAACATTGGCATGTCTCAACGCTAGTGGAATGCCTCTGATTTAACGTCTGTTGCTGCAAGTTGAGCTGAAGATTTGTCGAACATGTCTCTGCCGACGGCGACGTCCGCCGAGACTAACAGCATTGACAGCTCAACGACTTGGCTCCGTGCATCTGGCGTGAAAGACAATTCTCGAACCATTGTGAGGCGAACTCGTTCGTGACATTGGCTGCCCGGGCAACGAGTATCAAGAGCGGAAGCACAGGTGGTCCGAGTGGCTGAATTGCATGATGCGAGGAGCCAGCCGTGTCTCTGGAGTCCTCGATGGCATCCTTGCCTGACTTGCAGCCCTACGATAGCCCCCAAAACGCTGGGGAACCAATCTCGCTATTGCCTTGCCTGCCTGGCTGAGCTCAGCTCACGTTACAGTACCTCTGATATCGATGCATCGATCAGAAGATGGAAGCGCCTCTTCGCGCCATTCCTGCAGGTCCCAGCAGCTCCAGCAAGGCTGTGCGACGGATGGCGTTTTTAGGTGTATGTAGTGTCCCATCGGCGGGAGTCTTAGTGACCTCGGGAACGCAAAATAGTAGCTTCGGTGAGAGCTAGCTACCGCAAAGGGCATCGTGTTTGCAATATTGAGTAAAGCGACAAGTCAGAAAAGGTGCCACAGAGTGCAGGCATGCCGTCATAGATTGTCCGCGGCTGCGGCGCGTTGCACAGCCTCTCGCAGCACTTCGATCGTGACATTGTCGGATGAGCTGGAAATGAGTCGATGCTACTATTCACGGAAAAAATTCACCGCACAGAAGAGTCTCGGAAAGCTGCTTCATCGGTTGAGCAACTGTCGTACTCATCTCAAGAGTCTCAGACAATTCGCGTTTGTTCGACGGGCTCTCAGAGCCCCATCTCGTCCCGCGCGACCTCATGATCGTTTCACTGGCCTTTTTCGTCACGATACTGACAAGCCAAGTGTTCTGTCATTTCCGCGCGCTGTCTCTGGTTTCCGCAGTCCGACAGAATGCAGGCCATTGGCCGTTCGCCAAGGGAGGCGTCGGCAGCCTCGGCATGGCCAGTCTGAACAGAGGCAATACGGTCAACTCTCGTTGCATAGCCAATCAGAGAGCCCAGACACAGAGCCGTAAAGAGGCATCTGAAACAATGCTCTCTCGTCCTCGCTTCGCAGTGACACGAGTGCGACGCAAGCCCCCAAATGACAAAGTGTGAGAGGGCGAACAACGTTCAGTAAAGTCCGCCCCACGTCCGCAGCAGCTCGGCCACTCACCGTATTCCCACGTGGTGGACAAGGGGCGGGCTGACGAGCAAGAACAACCACCCCTGACGATCATACCTTGAACAGGGGCTCAACGGGCGACTGCGACGTCCGGGCTCGAATCACGTGCCGTGCTGCACGCAGCTCAGTGGTTGGTAATTCAGGCTCAGCGCTGTGGTTTGCTGCGTTTCTGCATCGCGATGCCGCGTTTGCTGATCAGCTGGTGTGGTTTAGTCGCCCAATAGACTGCTTGGCCAACACCAAGCTACAGACAACCACTACTGCAGGTACGGTGGCAAACGGCAATGATTCGATATCCCGCATTCCAGTTTTTGTCCAATTTGTATTCCGCTCCTCTCGGCTTCCGAGACGCTTCCCTCGGCCCCTTGAAGTTGATTACAATTTCTTGCAGCACTTTTGAAGCAAGCAAGGAACACCACGGCGGACGTCGGGCTAGACGTATTGAAGCAGCCTCAACCTGCGGACGAACAAGCTCATCTCGTAAATGAGGACAAAATTGACCCCTTCTACCCCATACCATCTTGCCGCAATCGCGGTGTTCATGACCCACTTTGCTTGATGTCGTACGCGATCTGTCGAAAATAGGTAATCCGGAGAAGCCAAAACGCTGCCATTTTAGGCAAAACGAAGAGAAATGTCCCCCCGTGCTCCTAACTCCGCCTGCTGTATCCTTGCGTGGGGGATTTCTGAGACGAAGGTCTGTCTGCAACAGATGCTGCACGCACGTCCCGTCTGAACGGTGACGGAGTGTAGAAACGGTCAACATCGGCCGACTTTCGTGAACACCCACCCACCGGCCGACCGGATCGGTGGGGGGAGGAAACGGTCTTTCGGCCGTACAACATGGCGTCTTCCCCATGGGACGAGGCCAAGTCGTACGTGCATGTTTCCGCAGCTTCGTTATCAAGTACGTCAATGGCTCGATAGTTGGTTGCCATGCTATTCCTGTTCGACGATCACCCACACCCTCCGCTACCTCGCAGATGGAGGTCATGCGGCCAGCAAACTGGGTTGCGGTTCGACGGAGGATCTGCTGTGCCGCGCTGACACCATTGCTGCAATCAATTCTAAACCGTCAGCTTAGCGGGGTAACGGGTAACGATCACCATCTTATCGAAATCCCCTGCAAACCTGCAAGGCTTTCCAAAGGCGGTGTTGAGGCTGCAATCCTTATCAGATTACCTGCGGCCGTCCGTCAGCGTGGGTTGCTGTGCAAACCTCGGTACCGGTGGGGTTGACCACGGTGTGTAATCGACTGGACGGTCTGCCTGGATTCAAGATGCTTGAGGCCGCATTGCCGTCCGCGCCCGCTGGCATGGCGTCAGAGGCCCTCGTCAAGTCGTCCGACTGCTCCGTCCGTGCCTTTGCCGGACGGCCTAACGGGAGACTGCCGCGCTTCTGCCTGTCGATGAGCCATAGCCTGGATGTGATCGGCCGAAGCAGCTGTAGTCAAGCTGTCGTTATCGGGATCCTAAGCCACCATCGCTGGAAAGGGTGGTGTGCAGCTGTGCAGCCAAGGATCCCACGACACCATTGCTCAACGCCCACGGTGTAGTTCAGCTTCGTAGGCAACACGTTGCCTGGTACTTTGATGGGATGTATCTTTTTCTTGAACAGAGTTGGTGCGTGGGATTAGCCTTCTGTTGCGTGTTCAGCAAGGTTGGCGTCAGCGTCCCATCTTGGACCTGGCTGTGTGTGACATCCTTGTTGGAGGTCCCCGATTCGGGTGTCCGTGATGTCCATACTCGCGATGGACCTTCCAGAGAGCGAGTAAACCCGTCAGCAAGGACCTGACACAGCGACTCTTGAGACAGCCGACGTGCGTTTAAAGACTTATGTCATTCAGCGGTGAACCACCGTGTCCCCTGGTCGTTTTCGGGTCCGGCAGCTTCGGCGACCGCTTGAAAGCGAACTTCAGAAATGTGACGCTGTTGGTAATCACTTGTACAGCCGCCTGCTTCGGACCGAGTTTGCGCTGTCAGAATGTGCCGTTCGCTCATCGAGATGTCATCGTCGATGCAGTTCAGGTGAGTCAGTTTCCTGCTCAGTAGTTCACGCCAAGAAGACACCGCGACAGTCAAGAAGAGGGGTTAGAAACGAAATTCTAAAGTTGGCGCAGGCGCCGGTTGATGTTCAATGATTCCGGTGGAGAGGGAACTTCGTAGATCTAGCGTTGGCTTGGCATAAGTGCCCCAAACTAAGACGTAACGTCGTAAGCTCCATCAGCCACAGACCATGAGGCTGGGCTGTCGTCTGCCAATCAATTGGCGTGTCATTGAGCTCGTTTCACTTGTCGCCCGTCTAGCTAAACATCGTCGACCGTGCGCTCGTTTTTCAACAACTGTTGCCCATGGCTCTCGAGGATCAACGACTCGGCACCATGCCGTGGCAGAGCACTGGAAACCCGGGGACTTTCCTGGCGAGCAAGACGGAGCCCGTCCGCGTGGCCAAGCGCCGTCTGGAGGCCGGAATATTCTTTCATACGGCACGGGCGGCCATTTGGCCAGAGTCCGGTGATCGAGCCCAGGATGTCCATGTATTTCCCCAGCGTTACCCCAAGGCTTGGCCAACACCAACCCTGGGCACACGTGTCCCCGACATGATTCTTGAACCATCTCGCTCTCGCCATGGTCATGTAGTGGGGCTCCCTCGAAACAACCGTTCCTGGGATATTCGCCTATTCCTGCTGCAAGGCCTGCGAAAAACTCCAGATCTCGATCTGACTGTGAGGGTGCATCTTATGATTGTCGCGTGTCCTATCACGAGAGGGCGCTCGGCGGTATCCATACACACGAAACAGTAGGATGACAGTCCATCAGTAATACCATCATCCTATAGCCATATTGCATCCCAACAAATGACAGAAGTGTCAAATTCGATCCGAAGCGGGCTGTCATCGTACCATCGCGTATTCATGCCACCAGAGACACTAACTTAGGCTGGAAAAGCGGCATCATCTCGTCATGCTTCTCGTGTTGGGTTGGGTGTGTAGCAGACATGCCTTGTTTGCTTCTTCGACCCACGCCTCACAAGGCGTCTTCCTCGGCACCAGGGTTAGGCATCTGAGTTGAGGTGATCCAGTTCTCCATGCTGGCTTGGCCAGCCGGCTGCTTGGCGTTCCCAGAAGTGCCCGACGACGCCAGCCTCAGACCTTGGCGTTTCTTGACGACGAGGCACAGGACACGACCGTAGATGGCAAACCCCTCATACGAGACATCCATGGCCATCTTCTTCTTGTCGTCGTCTTCCTGGTCGTCGCCAGACCCGGTAGTCTGTTTCTTCAGGCGCTTGGACGGGCGGGGAGCGTCGTCGTCCGAGTCTATCTCGATTGCCGAGGCCTCCCCGCCAACATCGTCGTCCGAAGCAAGGTCGTGATCATCGTCTTGATCACGAGCTGCCCCGCGCTGTCTTTTGGAGCGCCGAGGCCGTGTTGTTTCATCAACCGCGGGGACACGGGAAAGACCGGCGGGCTCTTCTTCGGACTCACTTTCGTGCCGAATGTGCACCATAGTATCGGCGGATTCGGCGTCCAGGTCAATGGGTGTGTCATTGGTTTCGTTTATGAGCTTATTAGAGTTGGACTTCAACTTGCTCTGTGCCTTGTCGCGGAAATGCTTGTGCTTAGTGAGCAGCGAATGACGGGTGGTGGTCTCAGTCAAGAACATGGAGACCTCAAACTCGTCTGGTCAATGCAGCGGTCAGTCTAATGTTCAGACAAACCATGCTTTCATACCGTATATGGTGGTCCAGACCAGGCTGATTACGACGTTGGAGAAGTGCTTGGATGGGAAGTGGCAGCGTGCAAGGCTGCGAAACAGGGTGGCAAACCTTGAACGACGACATCTTTGATGGCCTTCTTCTTGGAGCTCTTCTTTTTGGATCTTTCGCGTTCCTTTTCCTCGCGGAGTTTTGGTAATACCAGGGGGCGGACACTCTCAATGACTTTGGGCAGGATGGGATTCCGTGGGTTGAGCAACCAGCTCTGTGCCAGGGCCGGGTTGTCGAGATAGATGCGGCATTCAAGCACCGAGTACTTTGTGATCCGGAGATATCGGCGGAGGGGTGCCATTATTCAGGTTCGAAGTAGGTCGTGCTGGATGGTGTTGCGGTCGCAGGGAATCTTCAAAGGTTCAGCTGCGTGTGTCCAGGACGAAGACGTGCTTCGCTGAGAAGATGGATGAGGCTGGCAACGTCGTATGCAAAAGTGAGTCAAGCGAGAAGCTGATGAAAACCTAGATGACCGCAAAAGGACGTGCTTGAGATGAGCAGGAAAGGAAGGTCCAGCGTTGAATGCGACGTGGTTTGGACAGAAGGAAGTCAACGGGAGAGTGACGCTGTTGATGTGATGTGAGAAAGGCCCCCACCGTGCCGAGGGAGGTTCCTTCCCCGGGTTTGCCTGCATGCAGTTGCAGTGGTGGATGGGGGTGGTACTTGCCCAGCTCCGGCAGGTACCTCACGTAACTCAGCTTTGGCGGCTCTCAAACATGGAACTTTACAGTGGACTGTCAGCCTTGCAGCGGTGCTACCTGCGCTGTTGCTGCTGCGACCTCGGTGCGATGCAGGCGGTGTGCCCCACTTAATATTTTCTCAGTCGACGGATGAAGCATTGGATCGCGTCAATTCGTCGGCGATGAAGGTCAACATCGACAGCATCCCATAGAGCGCATCGTCGTTGCGGCTAGTCCACCTCCCACACACCCGTCCCGCGGTGATGCCCACGAGCAGACCATGTCAAAGTCATGGGCATCGACGCTGAGGTTGCCCAAGTCCACCTTCCCGTAAGGACCTGACCCCCGCCCTCCGCTCCGGCCTCAGCTGACCCGGCCCGTTCTAGACCTCGCCCGCTCCCGCAGTTCCGCGCCGACTACCTGCGCCGATGCGCCGATGATTTCTACAAATGGCAGTCGGCCAATGACTCTCGACCGGGCTTTACGCTTCACGATGGGCCCCCGTACGCGAATGGTAGCCTTCACGTTGGCCATGCCTTGAACAAAGTCCTCAAGGACATGATCTCCAGAGTCAAGGTCCAGCAAGGTTGGAACCACTGACCCTACAGCACCAATGCTTCGGCAGCTGACTCTGTATACCCAGGTTACCGAGTGCGATACAGACCAGGCTGGGATTGTCATGGTCTTCCGATCGAATTGAAAGCCGTAGGCACCTCTGGCGGCAAGGACATGACCGCCGTTGAGATTCGAAAAGCTGCGAGGCAGCTCGCTTCCAAGACAGTGCTGGAACAGATGGAGGGTTTCCGATCATATGCTGTCATGGGCGACTGGGACGCACGCTGGACGACCATGGACCCCGACTTTGAGATTAGGCAGTTGCGTCTGTTCCAGCAGATGGTCCGCCGAGGCCTCATCTACCGCAAGAACAAGCCCGTATACTGGTCTCCGTCCTCGAGAACCGCGCTCGCTGAGGCCGAGCTGGAGTACAACGAGAACCATGTGTCGACGGCTGCGTACGTCAGATACCCCATCATCGACGGCCCTGCCCTCCCCGGTTTCTCTGGTCAGCTCTACGCCATCATCTGGACTACCACCCCCTGGACACTTCCCGCAAACAAGGCCATCGCCATCCACGACTATCTGGAATATGCCGTCATCGCTGTCAACGGAAGCGCATACCTCACTGCTGTCACTCGTCTTGAGGCCGTTAAGGCCCTCTTCACAGACGCCGAATCAGAGGTCATCGTGCCTTTCATTAAGGGCTCCGAGCTGAGAGGATTGAAATACCACAACAGGCTTCAGGGCGTTCAGTCGACTCCCCAGCCCATCATCCACGCAGACTTTGTCTCTGCCGACTCTGGTACCGGTCTTGTTCATATTGCTCCTGGTCATGGTTTCGAGGATTACGAAGCTTGCGCCGCGCTGGGGATCGACGCTTTTGCACCCATTGACGACGAAGGAAACTTCACCAGCGAAGCCTTCCCTGATGCACCCGAAAAGTTGACCCAATCCTCCTCGATCCTCAAGGGTGGCAGCAAGGCTGTTCTCGCCCTCATCGAGGACGACGTCTTGCAAGCTGCCAAGTACAAGCACAAGTACCCCTATGACTGGCGGACGAAGCAGCCCGTAGTCATGAGGTCGACCGCACAATGGTTCGCCGATGTGGACAGCATCAAGGACGACGCGATCACCGCGCTGAAGGATGTCAAGTTTGTCCCCGCCTCTGGAAGAAACCGACTCGAGAGCTTCGTCGTGGGCCGTAGCGAGTGGTGCATCTCTCGCCAGCGTGCCTGGGGAGTTCCCATCCCCGCCCTGTATGATGCCAACGGCGATGCTGTGGTTACGGAAGAGTCTGTCGACCACATCATCTCAGTCATCCAGAAGCGCGGCATTGACGCCTGGTTCTCCGACGCCCCTGATGAGCCCGCCTGGGTTGCCCCCTCTCTCCAAGGTCGTTACCGTCGCGGTACTGACACCATGGACGTGTGGTTCGACAGCGGCAGCAGCTGGACCGAAAGTGGCGGCCAGGCTGACGTCTACCTCGAAGGCTCTGACCAGCATCGCGGTTGGTTCCAGTCAAGCCTCTTGTCCTACGTTGCGGCCCAAAGAGCTGAGGGTGAAACGCAGCCCAAGTCGCCTTTCAAGACTCTCATTACTCACGGTTTCACTCTGGATGCAAAGGGCAAGAAGATGTCCAAGTCCCTGGGCAACACCATCACCCCTGGCGAGATCATGGACGGCACACTGCTGCCGCCTCTCAAGCTCCGAGGCAAAGCCAAGGTCGCCGGCGCTGGTCCGACCTACGAGGCCCTCGGCCCTGATGCCATCCGCCTCTGGGCCGCCAGCTCCGAGTACACCAAGGACGTCGCCATCGGCCAGAATGTTCTCAAATCAGTTCACATCCAACTGGTCAAGTACCGCACCATCATCAAAATGCTACTCGGCTCGATGCACGAGTCCGCTCGCACCGCCCCCACGACGACCCTGGACCATATCGCCCTCGTCCAACTGAAGGACGTGATGGAAGAAGTCCAAAAGGCTTATGCATCCCACGAATTTTACAGAGCTTTCAGCGCCATCAACCGCTGGGTCTCCAACGACCTGTCCGCATTCTACCTTGAGGCCATGAAGGACCGTCTCTACTGCGGCGACGGCGGCGGCGTCCTGGAGCCCATCTTCCACGGCTTCCTCCGCATGCTCTCCCCCATGACCCCCCTCCTCGTCGAAGAAGCTTGGGACCATCGCCCGGAATGGATGCTCCCCCTCGCCCACCCCCTGCAGACTCCCTATGACGCCCTGGTCCATACTATTCCCTCTTCCGTCATCAACGAAATCTCCCTCCGCAAAGACATTCCCGCTCTCCTCACCGCCAACTCCGCCATCAAAGCTGCTCAGGAACTCGGCCGCTCCGCCAAGGTCCTTGGCTCGGCGCTGCAGTCCTCCGTCATCCTCAACAGCGAGGACCCTGCCATCCTTGGCGTCCTGGAGAAGTACAAGCACGAGCTCGAGGCCATGTTTGTCGTGTCCTCCGTCGATGTTGGTACGCCCGTTCCCGAGACCAGCGAGTGGAAATACGCCGTGGAGTCCGCCATGCCGGGTAAGCCTCAGGCGTTGGTACATGCTACCGTACTGCCGCCCAAGGACCACAAGTGTCCCCGCTGCTGGCGGTACATTGCGCCCAAGGAGGACGATCTTTGTGGTCGCTGCGAAGATGTCACGGCGACTTTGTAAGAATATTAAAAAGGATATAGATGTGTATAAATAGTCGCCTCCCAAGAATCTAAGAAAAAAGATACCCTTTTCTTCTTGATACAAACCGAGTCATCATCTCGACAGCCGGAATTCACAGCATGAACGTCTTTTCCGATACGGAATGGCAGTGCAGTGTCTATGTGCCAGCTGGAAACCGGCTTAAAAAGGTCTGAGTTTGACGTCTTTCTTTTGTGTATAGTATGTTTTCTACGTTCTGTTCTTGTCCATGCCCGCTCTTGGATGTGCAGTCAGTGTGAGAGTATTGTAGTCTTCGTCTGTTCCTATCTTCCTGTACGAAACACCAACTGCCATTTCCCGCAGACGAACATAGACTCTGTCAGGACCTTTCCGGGACACCTTCTCACGCAGAGCAACCAGCATAGCCTCCAGACTAGACCCGCCAGAGCTTTGAAGCGCGTGTATCTTGATGCCCCTTCTTCTACACTCGCTCTCATACAACACGGCCGCCCAATGGTCTCCCACAGCGAGCAGAAAAGGTTCTGTCTCGCCCGGGGCCCGCGTGCACCATCCCAGAGCAAGAACCCTGTGCCAGAGTTCGGGTCCAATGGCCAAGGCGTCATATGGCTTCTCCAACCACTCCACGTCCATAATCGGTGAGAGGGAGACAGTGTCGATCGTCCACCATAGCGAGGCGTCTTGTAGACCAGTGATTGCGCTGTGAGTGCTTCGGTGTGTAAGACTTCTTTTAGACAGATGGATAATGCAAATGCTTTGAAACCTGTGGACGAACTTTTCCCGTCTCGTTACTCCGTCGCGTGGAACCAGGTCGAACGCGCGCGTGCGGACGTAGTTCCTCCCGACTGGACTGCCACTAAGTCCTATTATGATGCAGAAGTTCATCGTTCTGCAGTAGGTATCGAAACGCTTGGACATGACCCGGGTAGAGCCATCCACAGCTGGCGGTAGACAGATTTGCAGGCCTCTTGGGGTGAGATACGGCGCATGATGGTTCTCAATGCCCATGGCGGATTCTGCAGCCGACCAGTTACTGATCATCGCATAAGACCAGACATTCGGGTCCTCCACGAAGAAATCGCTTGGGTCCTCTGCCAGTGGCGGTGCCCGTTCCGAGTCTGACCCGAGTGAAACGACAGTATCGCTACGAAGCGGACCATATTCCTTGAGCCTCGAAGTAAGTTGAATCGCAAGGTTTGGAAGTAGGAGAGAGTAGTCCTCTCTCTCCTTCAACATGGCTTCTTGCAGTCGAATGAAAGCGCGCTTGCCTTCCCCGTACAGCAAGGGCATGTTCACGTCCATAATACCGAGCAGCGAATACGCCACATCTTCCGCACGAGTCGTTTGTCTTGAGGCGGCCCACGATAATCGCTCTGCCGCACAACGTCTGTGGATAGACTTGTGCCCTTTCAGCACGTCAATGTCGATTTTTGTGATATCCGCGATGCGCGCCGCAAGCGACGATTTGGTGCCAATCTCAGTCCAGTCTGCGGCGTAGAATTCGACCACGTCAGGAGCCAGGAGTTCCTGGAGCGTCCAGCCTCGAGTGAACCACCGGCAATTCCTGAAGAGTCCTGCGGGGTCGAAGTCGTCTTCGTTCCAGATGTCAACAACTTCGTCAGCTCTGGGTATGTCGGCCAAATACGCATAACATATTGCAGATCCCCTGTACCAGCGGAACATTGAGTTGATGGACTCGGAAAGCTCCGCGCTACTCGTCTTGTCAATGCTGTACTCGTCATGTCAGCGCGATGAGTTATTGATGAGAGGTTGGGTTTTTACCAGCATGTGTCGGCCCATGCCCAAGAGAATCCGTCGTTCTTAGCCTTCGCGCAAGTCGACTTGATCTTCTCAAAGCCATGCTTGGATTCGATGGTACTTTTGTTTCGTAAGCTGGTTTCGTCATTGTTCAGCGCCGTCATCTCCTGGAATGTGACTTCATCCTCGCCCCATGTGTGTGAAAGTGTCACATATGGGTCTGGTGGTAGATCATGAAATTCAACAAGTTTGAGCGTTTCCGTGTCAATTACTCTCATTTCGATCGCAACTGAATTCGCACTAGGATTTGCAGAATGAGCGACATTGAGGATTTGGTGGTTGAAGGAGACAACAATGAAGCTGCGCCGCTACATTGTCAGGGGCAGGACTAAGCACATGATCGCTTTCGCATAGTTTCAGCCACCAGTTTCCCACAGAAATTGCAAGATCGTATGGGCGGCGAAGATTTAAACCAACATCAACATTATCTTTTAGATTCAAAGGTGAACCATCCTCTCAAAGGTCATGAACAGAGGTGAGATTAGGTAAGTCGGCTCCGATGCGCCGCACAGTCAATGCACTATACGGGCACAGTCCGTGCTCCACTTTAAAATTTCCAAGTCAATTGCAGCTGCGACAAAGACGCAGGCCATCTTCGTCTGCAATCTGCACCCTCAACCATGGATATCCTCAAAGTGCTGTCGCGTGGCATCAAGCAGCCCTCCAAGGGCGCCAAGCCCGCGAGCAATGCGACGGCAAACCTGCCGTCTGCCGGCAACCGGCCGAACCCCCAGCTTTTTCACGACGAAGTCCCCTCCGGGCGGGGCCACAAGAGGAAGCGCACCAAGGACGAGGTCGAGGAGAAGGAAGAGGAGCAGCTGCCCGAGGTCGACTTCTTTGCCCCCAAGCCCGACCCTTCGAAGCAGGCCGCCGAGGCAAAGGAGACCTCTTCTCAGGAGACGGACAAGGCGGAAGCGCCTAAGGTCAAGCCGAAGCTCCTCCCCGAAGACGAGTGCCGACAGATCCTCCGCTCCCACCGATTGAAGCTCACCCTCCTCTCCGAGCGCCACAAGAACCAATCCAAGGTCACCAAGAGCACAAAGAAAAAGAAGAAGGTTGCCGTCGAGGTCGAGAAGGAGACGAACCAGCTGCACCCGCAACCTCTGACCTCGTTCCGCGAACTGAGGACGAACTTCAACATCTCGTCTCTGCTGGCGGACAACCTGGCGCACCAGGGCTACAAGGTTCCCACGGAGGTGCAGCTGGGCAGTCTGCCACTACTTCTGCAGCCTGAGCTGGCGCTGAAGAAGGTCCCGAATAAGGAGGAGTTGGGCGATGTGTCGCACGGAGTCGACTTCTTGGCTGTCGCGCCGACGGGTAGCGGAAAGACGATCAGCTTCTTGATCCCGGCGATCAACTCGATCATGCAGAAGAGGGCGTCTGCCGGCGGAGAGCAGGATGACCACGAACTCTCTGCGATCGTCGTTGCGCCGACGCGAGAGCTTGTTTTCCAGATCGTCAACGAGGGGCGCAAGCTTGCCCAAGGCTCTGGCATCAAGGTCGTGGGTATGAAGAAGGGCATGCGGATAGCTTCCGAGGAGGACGAGATCTCTGAGAGCGAGGACGATGAGTCGCAGGATGAGGGCTCCGGAGACGACGACGAGGACAGTGAGACGGAGCCTGCCAGCTCGAAGCATGTCACAAAGGCGGACATTCTTGTCACCACTCCCACACTGCTGGTCAACTTCCTCTCGTCGGGATCGTCAAAGACCCAGCGTGTGCTACCAACAGTCAAGTCGCTGATCCTCGACGAGGCGGATGTCCTCCTGGACCCACTCTTCCGCGAGCAGACCATGACCATATGGACTGCTTGCTCGAACCCCGACTTGAAGATTACCTTCTGGTCGGCAACCTTCGGATCCAATATCGAGACTCTTGTCAAGGAGATGCAGGCCGAGAGAGCATCAAACAGACCCTTGCTTCGTCTCGTGGTCGGATTGAAGGACACTGCGGTTCCCAACGTAACGCACAAGCTGGTCTACACCGCAACAGAGAAGGGAAAGCTCCTCGGCCTCCGCCAGCTGCTTCACCCAACAGCAGGCGACGACTCCGGCCCGCCTCTCCGGCCCCCATTCCTCGTCTTTACTCAAACCATCGAGCGTGCTACCGCCTTAGCAGAGGAGCTGAAATACGACATCCCCCTTGCCGCTGGCGGTTCCACCAGAATCGCCGCTCTGCACAGCGGTCTCACCGACAAAGCCCGCGCAGGAATCATGCGCCGCTTCCGCGCCGGTGAGGTATGGATCCTCATCACTACAGACGTCCTCGCCCGCGGCGTCGATTTCGCCGGCGTCAACGGCGTAGTGAACTACGACGTCCCCGGCTCCAGCGCCGCGTACGTCCATCGCGCGGGCCGTACCGGCAGAGCTGGTCGCGAGGGCGGCGTCGCCGTCACCTTCTACACCACGGACGATATCCCCTTTGTCAAGACCGTCGCCAACGTCATTGCCGCGAGCGAGAAGCAGGCTGGCAAGACGGGCGAGGAGGCCAACGTGCAGAAGTGGCTCCTCGATGCTCTGCCGAATGTCAGCCAGGCGGATAAGAAGAAGTTGAGGGAGAAGGGTGTTGAGGCTAGACGAAGCCATGGTGCTGCCATGATCTCGACGGAGAGCAAGTGGGAGAGGAAGAAGGAGCATAATAAGAAGGGTGCCGCTGCGGCGAGCAAGCAGAGGAAGAAGGAGGCGAAGCAGTCTAGGAGGGGCGATGATAGCGATGGCGGCGAATGGGGTGGCATTGACGACTGAGCTGTCATAGGGAATAAACCAACACTTACCTACGTATGGCTATAGAAAGCGCTCGTGTGACGACTGGAATAATTGCCGGATTATGTTTCGAGACATCATTACGCGTCAATGGTGTTTTCATCGAATCCCTACTTGAACCTCACGCACGAGAGAATTGATGCTAGAGGCGTATGCTTCAGTGACGACGGCCAGCCCCCTGCTCAACAGTCTAACTGAGGCCCTGAAGATACGAAGACTAGCCGGCGAGATGTCTTTCCCAATTGTTCCCCGTGTGTGGCTGCATGAGGCACAGATGGGCTGCGATAGGCCGACTGCGAAAGAAGCCTGACACTACTGCAACGCAGTTCAGCTCAGTAATTTGACGACCATTGCGATTGGTGCACCGCGACGGAAATCACTGAGCATCTTCTGACCCCTCTGAGAAGTGTGCCTAGGGGTGCCACACCATGCCACTCAAAGCGGCTGTGCAGATCAGCATGAGCTTTACGGTCTGCCTGATTGCTCATAAATCCCTCGCTTCCTCTTGTAATCTGGATCGTCGGGAATGGGCAGGCATAGAGCGGACATCGCAGACGACAAGCCATGGCAGATCCTCTCTCCATCGCCGCCAGCGTGGCGGGCCTCGTTACTCTTGCCGCCTCAACCGCGAAACTGGCGAAGGCGTCGTCAAATAGATACAACGAGAAAGCTGCTGCTTCAATACGGGGAAACGTCGAGACTCTTGACTCGGCGCTGATCCGAATCAACAAGAGTCTTCAACACCAAGCATTCGATCATCCTGGAGAGGAAGCTCTGAGGCAGCCTATCGAGTTCTGTGCGCGAACACTGAGAAACATCGAGATGCAGTTCCAGAAACTTGAAACAAAGGGCTACTCGTGGCATAGTATGAGAGGGAGGATTTCTCGTCCAGAGGTGTTGAGGGAAATCTCAACGCTACAGATTATGCTGGAGGGGCAGAAGACAACGCTATTGATCGCAATGCAGTAGGTTTCACCCAACGTTTTCGACAAGGCTTCTTCGAGCCATTGCATTCAATTTATCACATCGCGAGCACAGGTTGATCATGGCGAATAGGAACTGCACCGGAGAGAGCCAGAGCAAGATGCTGCACATGATATTTAACGCCATTGAGGAACTCAGAGCCATCATTGAAAGAGAGAAACCCATTAACACGCCTCCTCAGGATATTGACAATGGCGTGCTCGCCAATTCAATGACAGCAGACTTCGGCTACGCAAGCACTCCATCTGCGGTGCATGTGCATCCCTCTTTTGATGACTGGCTCTCAACATGGGCAACACCAGACGACCAAGACGGCCAGCCTACATCCTTAACTGACCAATCACCAAAGGAAGGACATCCAAATTCGGAATCTGGCACTGCATCTGGCCGGCCGCCGCAGAACGTGAAGTTGATCATCGAAGGTCTCCCGCAAGCAGGCCAGGAAGGAAATGCGACAAGTGAGATCACCACACCCGCAAACACACCATTGTATGATATCATGTTCCAACTCGATAAGGAGTACCTACAGCCACCTAAACGTGACCGCTCTGACAATCTTCAAGGACCTGGCCGAATCTGCGGTTTCGCGATCGTGGATAACGGAACCAAGGTTGCACCATTCATGCCTTGGAGCACCTCGTTCGTGGTGGTCACGGAGGGCCCAAGTTGCTACGACGTTCAGTCTGGGCTCAAGATCAACCACAACGAGAGTTTGATCCACTTCTACAATGGCTGTGTACGCAGACGACTGGATATCGCGGGAACGAGACAGCCGGTAGTTGAGAAGCTGCAATCTAGCATTGTGATACGGAATACCTCGGTTCCCGAACGTACTGCCAGCGTGACGTTCCAAAGAACGTTGCGTCTTCCGGAGCGGTCTTGTCAAACCCCAAGGCAAAACTCGACGAGTCACAATCTAATGTACGAAAAGGCTCAAGGTATCTCAGAGTTCTTGGGTCCATTTCCTCTTTTCGACACTGAGGCATACAGAGATAGGCTTCCGAAGGAAATGAAAAAAAAGGGAGGACTGTTCTTCCCAATCTTTCAACGAGAGGCACTTGCCTTTTTCTTCGAGAACACCAGCAAGGGTGACAGGCGGGCATGGGAAGACGAAGACGATCAGCAATTTGCCATCAAAGTATACTCCGGCTCCATCAACTGCGTCTCTGGCCAACAGGTCACCGATTCCGTGCCACATGAGCAGGACCACATAATCTGTCCTAGACAGAGGAGGCTAGACGGTTTCAAGTCCGCAGACAACGAAATTCGACAGTTTGTGGCGATGCCTCTGGGCTGGGAGTACTCGGCTGAACACCAATTGACTGATAAAGAAGACGTAGGCGGGATCCAGCTACAAATCGCGCCACGTCTTAGAGATTGTGTGGAGTTCCGTGCCTTGGATCACTTATGGAACTTGGGGAGGGCGTTTAGATGCTCCGCCACAGCTTCAGAGTTGGGGCTGGCAACTGGTTTTGTCATCGCCATGTCCGACTTCGACCCCGACATAAAGCTTCTTGATGAGTTTGAGCACTCATTCGCAGACCGCAGCAGGTGGCAGATTCATGGCCGGTCCGACCCTCTGCTGTACCCCATGGATGAGACTGGTCTGCATCGCGTCACTACGGTCCAGGACGTGCTTCAGAGACGTGGTGGTCAAAACCTAGGTCCGACCTCCACCATTCACCTCCAGCCCGTCTTTTCGGTGGCTATTCGACTGAAATTCACCATCGCAGATGAAACCCACCAATCAGGTGAACTCAAGTTCGTCACGAGTTTCAATTGTTCACCCTTTCTCGACTTCGGGCTTATTGCATCAAAGTGCCTTCATGATCACGGAATCAAATGCGGCCAGTGTGAAAGCTGCGAAACATCCGAGATTTTCTCGAGTCCCCCAGTATGGCAATTCGCATTGCTGGGAAAGGAAACCTTCATGTACGGCTGGCCGCCTAGGTACCATCCCGTGGAAGCAGTGGTTGCCGAATCAGGCGCCTTGCCTGGTGATTTATGTTTTTACTGTACCAGGTACAGAGCTGGCGTCCCGTATATTCATCCCCCGCCTTTCATAGACAGTCGCCCTGAGCAATTCAGGTTCCAATATGGGCAATCACCCAGTTCAGCTGGCTGGGAGATATCGCTCGGTGCCGGAGCACGCCTTCTTCAGGAAATACACCGCGGCAAAGAGCAGACTTGGGACTGGAACAACAGTTGTTTGGTGAACATTCAGCTACTGAACGCGGCGGCTTTCAAATCCGTCACAGGCATCCCGGCTTGGACACCCATATCTCTGCTGGATTATCGCAAGAAGCGGCGCATGTTGCAGTTGCCAGTGGTAGCGGAGAGCGCATATGATTCTGCGACACATGTTGCTGCTATATGTGATTTGAAGTCCATTAGTGCCCTTGACATAACACTTTCGGACGACGTTAGATATAAGCGTCGTATCATCACTTGTCCTCAGTGCGAGACGAATATGTGCAATGTTGCGTAAGTTCAACCATCTCACTGGAAATGGCGCACCACTAACATGAAAGCTCATAGACTTTTGCCGTGCAAACACATCTTCTGTTCAGATTGCGTGGGCAGTGGCTCCAAGATATCCTGCTTTCAGTGTGACAAACGACATACAGGCCAGGTCATCTTCTCCGGCGCCATGGAATCCCCGTTTGGGAAGTCAGCCAAGATGTTCTCTTCCCGCGCTCTCTCGACTTACCAGTTACTCAAGCAACTGCGGTGCGTTCCTGGTTACAATAGTCCACAAACGCCGTCGCAGGAAAGCCCCCAGACAGTAGCGACAAAGGTTGCACGGCTGAGCTGGGGAGATCAGACTCCTTTCTGGTTCAACTTCATTATTTCCACCTTGAACAAGGCGGATAAGCAGTCACGGTCGTCAATGACCAAAATACTGGCAATCGAGAAGGCTCGATCTTCCAACATATATCAACTTGAGGCATTACTTCCGCTTCTTTCGAAGGCTGATTTCTTTAACGAGAAGGATTTTCATCAAACACAGCTACTGGAACTCATCAGCCTGTCGGTGAACAATGTGGATAGCTCCAGGGTACAAAATCACGGCTGCAGTCCGAGAGCTTCTACATGCCTCGAGGCTGTGATCGACTGGATGGAGACCGAGTCTATCAGGCCAGACGAGCTGTTACGCTTCGGCGTTGACTTGAAACCATGGCTTTGTCCCCAGCAGACACCAAGTCTGAAGTGCGTGGCCCGATTCTTGAAACAAGGTGGCAGGTCGTTTCTCAGAGATTATGGGTTCAACCGAGAGGATCTTCAAATGCCGGCCTCCCGGAAAGTCAGAGAGTTACTTCTCGAGGACTTTATATCCAACGGCTTCGACCTGAACGCTCGCGATGCACATGGTCGCACTATCCTGTGGACTGAACGTCAGCTCACGTACATGTTGCTGGACAACGGTGCTCGCGTGGACATACCGGACAACGACGGCAACACCATACTTCACTGCCTAGTCCTGAAGCAAGATCCTACAAGCCTCCAGAACAACCAAGGGCCATTGGAAACCCTGTTGAACCACAAAAAGGGAAGGGAAGCGGTGAACGTGCGCAACCGGGATGGGCTGACCCCCTGCCAGCTTGTGCTAGGGATTGATGCGATTCATTATTGGGATATCTATACGAGACTTTTCGACAACGCTGAGGCTGATATCAGAATCGTCTTTCCAAAAGGTGTTTATCGAGATAAACTGACGTACAGCCTGGCGAAGTGGCAAGCCGAGGTGGGAAGTGTCAGTGCGTTCAGGAGGCCGGCTGCTGAGGAACGCCTCTTGAGGGCGCGGCTGGCGATGTCATACTCTTGATATGGAACGCTTGGGTACTGAACAGAAGCTCTTCTAGCACTATAATGTTTTGGTCCGCATCAGACGAAACCTTGCTATGGGTCTGACACTGGGGTAATTTAGTTCCTGGTGATAGGAATCACGGTGCCGGAACGCAATCGTTTTCGGAATACCCGAGCGGCGTCGGTGACATCCTCGGGATAATCATCAATCTGTGAGTTGTAATGTATCTCTGAGAGAAGCTTCCAGGAAAGCTTTTACCCCGCAAGCCTTCTCGGATGGACCCTGGCATACCTATATAACGCTGTATCTGGACTTGTAAAACGATGAATCATTGGACTGTTCGCTCGTTCATATGAGACGAAAGCTCATTACCCAGCTTTGTCGTGTTTATACCGAGTTCGACGCCGAGAAAACGATACTTGTCGGTAATTTGCGGTTGTGGTCCTGCAACGTTGGAGTTCCTTGAGTATTCATCTCGACTGATCCATGTCACTGACTCCTACTTTATTTTTGAGAAATTTGAAGGCATGCCTGCGTCTGATATACACAAACTAGCCACAAACGTCCAGCTAGTATGTCGGAATTCAATGAAATTGATTGGCAATCACAGACAAAGCCATCAGAGACTACGTTGATTGGAGTGGAGCAGAACCATCACTTGAATATTGATTTAAAGCTTTTAGCCTGGAGGTGTGACCGACCACCGGTAAGCTGTCGGTCTTTTCCATGGTTTAAAAAGGACATCTTTCCATGTGAAAAAGAAACATGAAGAATGGTACTGCTGACTTTTGACAATAAGATGAATGGCCTCGAACAGCGAACTCACTGACGCCCACGTTGTGATCACGTCGACTTCACTCAAAATCAACAAGTCCAAAGCGGATCACAATCATTAAATCGCACATAATGCACCGGAATAATCTAAATACGATTGAGATGACTGCCGAGACATTGTGGTATTTGAGAGTAGCTCGACATACTGTTCCAAGGTTGGCGTTCGATACACCTACTGACCGATGTTTGACGGTCTGCCACTTCACAAAGAACCAGCTGAACCAGCAAGCCATTGTCTTAACGTCTAAAATTACCAGCCCTCCACGCTTATATAGCACGCGATGTTCTTTGGAAAGTGTCATAGAATTATCCGCATGGCCCAATTTCTCACTTTTCTGATCCACAACGCACCACACCTCCAGCAAATACGAGCATGCTGTTCCTTTCGTCAAGTATAAAAACAGCCAACATAAGACAGAGGATTCGTCTTCTTTTCTTCTTCTTAAGACACAATGGCTGCATGAGAAGTGTTGATGGTCTAACCCTCGGTCTGCGTTTTCAAAGCTTCTCATGACTTTCGAGTAAGAAGCATGTAAGACTGCCGGAAGCGAAACCTCGAACGTAAAAAACACACCAGTATTGTTCTAGTATAAACAACAGACGCCATACAATAACGACGGCAAAAAGACTCTAGCTGAGTTCTACTAACAACCAGCAGGTTGCAAACTTTCCACGAGCAGGCTCTTCAGTTCTCAGAGGATTGCACGTAGGACTCAATATCTCCTATCATTTGTTTCGCTGTGGTGCTTTCTTGCATCATGAACAGCAAGAAGTTATCATTTTATAGATACTGGAGGAGGTTAATCTGGAACGGCTTTACATGGCCACGCATCGCGCGTCGAGCCTAAGAGACCGTGGCCACGGCACTCGCAATTATTTTGAATCCCTTGTCACGTAAACACTCATTGAATCTTGCCCGGAGACTGTGGACATGACATCCGCAAGATCCTTTCCATTCCAAAAGCCTCATCACGCAATCATACACGTCTGTCCGACCCTTACCCCATCTTCTCGAAGCAAACCGACCTCGTTGACAGTGATATATGAATCCTCAACTAGACACCTAGAGAGTACATCGCCCTGCACACGTTAACCTTCAGAGTAATGATCGAGATTTATTGCTGGCTGGTAACATAGATCTACACCGCGCAGATGCACATAAAACAGGTACCTATGACAAAAGCGAGGAAGCCATGGAGGGTTTGGTTCATCACGAGGCGATACTAGAATGTCTTTGAAGCATCAAAGTCTTACTGAGGGCCTTGACGAATTACTACTTTCATCAATCAGGAAACCATCAAGTCACCGCCACGAAAACCTTCATCATGCCATCTCAAAGTCAACCCCCAAAGAAGATGGACACAACTCCAGCAACACATACGACCACCTCACAGAGCTGCGATCCTTCAAAAAGACTGATATTCCTTCAAAACCAACACGCGCGTAAACAGAGTACAAAAGTAACAAGTCCAGCTGAACACCCCTCAAAAAGCTTCGCGTCTACATCAAACCTACCCACCTCCCAACCCATCCGTGCTCTCTCCCTATACACTCATCACCCCAAGATTCCACATGCTCACCAAACTCTGCCGATGTAAAAAAAACCTACCGTTGTCCAAACTCCCTACCGATGCTGCCCTCACATAAAATTTAAGCCTCCAACCAAGCCACGGCCCGTCATGTCGTGCGACAGACACGTTCTCAAACCACGCAGGGTCTAGACCTACGAGAACACGCCTGCGGCGCTTAAGGAAACCGTGATCCCGGGGGGCTGCCGTTCCCGCCTCCAACGGGAATGAACCGGGCGGGAAGGCACTTTCAAAATCTGCAAAGGCAAAAGCCGTTGACATGTGGTGACGCCGACACTCCGCAGCTCCGTTATGCAACATCGACATCTAACCCCTCCAACCCTCCCACAGACCCAATCCGCAGGCAGAAACAGGAGGAACAAAAAGACAGATCCAAACTAACGCGATAATCAGGCAGAGAAAGTCAAGCCAAAGCCCAATCGCCCGGATAATTCTCTGCTTCACATGTCTAGCTCCGTGAGGCATTTTGCGTAATGCTTTCCGCGTCTCGGGAGTTGACCCCAATGTAATCGGCCCAGCATCGGCGCCGACACGGAGCCAGGTTGCAGCAATGCAGCCACAAAGCCACAGTAAAAGCTGAGCCAGAGAAACCAACGACCCCATCTCAAACACTAACTCAAGTTCGACGCCGATGCCTGGGTCTCGACTAAGACAGGCAGTGGTGGTGGTGTGCTGGTCCCCACTTGGGTTGTGATGTACAAGTCCGAACGCACCCAGTCGATCGGTACATCCACCGGGAGATAGGGGAGGCAAAAGAAGAAATTATTGCTCTCCTGCCCACGCCAAAGGGCAAGGAAAAAGAAAGCATGTGAAGAATGATCGACAGCGGCTCAAAAGTTGCGTCAGTGCCATTACCCCACGTTCCAGCCCCCATCGCCAATTTCCCCCTTCCCCGCGGGGTTTTGACAAGCGCGACAAGCCACTCAACGCAACCCATCCCAAAGAAGACGGTCTCCATGGCCCATGGCACGAAACTCTGCCAACCTCCATCTCGTGCGGGATGGCACATGCGATTGGAAAATGCAAAGATAAGATCTGCTTGCAAAACCGTGTTCGAGATGGGTTGAGGAAAAGTCTGTGTGTTACTTTCCTTCCACATCCATCCGCTTCGCTTCGTCGCTTGGCCTAGATAAGCGCGGCCGTCACATCGGAGACATGCATGCACTACCTTGCCTTAGCTTGACACGGCGGGCGAAGCAGCGGCGAGACTTCACCATTCCAGCGGCCTCATATACTGAAGAGGAAACACCGACGTGGAGAGCCGGGCGGACTTAAACCAGGCATCAGTCCCATCAACCGTCTGTCATGATGTAGCAGCGTCAGCAGCGACGGGTTAGATCGTAGGCATCTCGTAGACCGATGTACCCCTCCAATCCACCATCCCTTTCGGCCACCTTTGGCCGGCATATCGTTCGCGAATTTCTTCCTCTTTGTAAGATCATCCCACGATGGGCATATCTGATAATGGGACCGTTCAGCATGTGACGCTAGCACGCGCGACCATGAACCACGAGCCACCAAGTAGCGCCTTGTTTCCATTGGCCCGCTTCCTCGCCACAAGCAGAGAAGAAGAGCCTGATGGAGAAATATTCTTCAACGCTCGTGACATTTCTTACTTGCTTCAAAGAATGCCGTCCGCAAGCAGGTATGAAGACACGGGCACATGCTGCTTGGTTGTTTCCCCCCTTTGAATCTGGCCATCTCAACACGGGCAAGCTTCTCGTCTGAGCAACGCCAAAGTCCGAGTGTGGGCACATTGTCAACCTCCTAGTGGTGTTGCTGCAAGCAATCCTGCAGCATGTACGCTCAGACCTAGCCTTGCTTCTGTGCGAGGTCGCTGCGTACAGCCACGCACCATCTTGCCATCTTTCGCGGAGTAGCGACAAGTAAGACCTCGTCATTATGGGTGAACGACCACCCCAACCTCAATACTCCACCAACTGCTATACCTAGAGTGGTGGTGGTGGTGGGGAGAAAGGTTGGAGGGGTTGTGAGAGGGCGTGCTTCTGAGCTTTCTTCGGGCGATAGGCTCACGCCCTCGTGCCCGGGCCGGTCTCTGGCAAAGGCGACCAGGGCGTGCCCACATCCGTGTTTGCAGGGTCTTGACAGTCGGCCAATACTTTCTCTTCGCCAATTCTTCAGCATTTGCCAATTCCGCACTCCTCGGCCAGGTCTCGGTCGGTCCTTAAACGCCAGTGGGGGGGTATTCTGGGGTGTGTTTGCTTTGGATGACCCTCGTTCCTTGGTGCGAAATCGAAAGAGACGCTCTCCATGGCCCGTTCGTTTACGTCGTTAACCCCTCATAAAAAACAAGCGGACGACGCCGCAGCCGCGACATAATGGCTTGCTCGGACCACGATGGGGTCCATGGCACTGCCCGCCGGTATCTTGATTCTTCTCAAAGAAAACGAACCATTGAGTTGCAAGGCTGAGCCTCAACGGGCCTTGAATGCGAGAATGGAACCGAACTCTCGCTGACCTATGTACGCAACCAAAGACGGCCGAGAAACTCGAAGAATTGTGGATATCGATGCGAAAAGGGTGTCATGGCTCGGCTTAGGTCTCCGAACAGCGGCCCTCTGGGCAATGAGGCTCCCGTTAAAACGTGAATGGAATACTGTTGATCAGTTCAACGTTGTGGTGGGCGTGGGGGGGCCGGGCAACGGGCCAACGCCGTTATTGCATGACGAGGTCGGAATGGAAAGGCACGCGCCTGAGATTGGCGACGTGCTCTGCAGAGCCCTTCATTGGTGCGGACGCCTGCCACGGGCTGACACCTTGATTCTTTTCGCATGTTTGATCCCTCTGCCACAATAAGCTTATCGTCCTCCACTGACCATCTCATGTCCTCCTGCAATTCGCGGATTCACATCTCGTAGCCGACCTGATGAGGCGTCGGCTCGTCTCATGCGCAGCTGTGCCAGTTCCAAGGACGAGATGGAGGAACCTTGGTGCATACAAGGACGCGAAGGCAGCGCTGACACAGCAAACTGGTTTCCGGGGCTTTCCCTGAATCAGGATGTTGAGGGTACATGGCGGGTACTGATGTTGTACCCCGAGGTCGAGAGGCCGAGGGCCCATTTGTTGGTGGCAAGGGCCCTGGACGTTTCCTCCGTCCACAGATGGATCCTGTGTCTCCTCCAGTGTCAAGTGTGCGGATTGACAGCGAAAGCTCCTGCGGCGGTCCATCTGGCCATTACGCCCTCTCACTGCAGCTAGCGTGTTCAAGGTGAGCGAACAGCCTGAATCAATGGGGCCAAACATGTCAGCGCCTTTCTCCTGCATGCTCTGGACCTCGACAACTTTGGCTCGAGATTGCGTCTTTCTCCGAAATGGTATTCCCGTGCAAGGAACGAGAGCTCGAGGTCACATTGCATTCGCTGCAGGCGCAACGAATCAAGAAGCCGGTGGCCGCCCATTGGACGAGACCAGACGATCTGAACATCAGAATCTCGAGGCAAGGTCCAATTGGTAACTACACGTACCCTGGCGACATATTCTTCAACGGCTCAACAACGCCGAAGATGCTTGTGTGGATCGAGGGATTGCTGACGGCCAGTTGGGGGTTGGAAGGTCTTTGCCATTGTTGGTTCCGAGTCTCGCGAACCTGCATGATAATGTACGTTGAGGTCGCAGCGAACCAAGGATGGTGAAGTGGGCTCCCCCTCCTGGGCCGGGATTTTTTCGAGATGCAGGCTCTGCCATTTCCTTTCTTTTTCTTGGTTGTCGTGGTCGAATTCCCCATATTTATTTCGCTGGCAGGTGCAAGGGACACAATGGACCCTGGTCGCTGAAGAAGAGCTGGCCCGGTCGATGTCGTGATGGAATGATGCTATCCTGCGGGGATGCCTGGACACGGAGGGGAACTGCTCCAGCAGGTCCCCATCCACCCCTCCTCCCAGCCAGTGTCCTCGAATCGACGCGAGGGCGGGAAGATCGTGAGCCTGCCCATCCGGGCTTGCTACGGACAAAGTTTGCGGAGAGCAGATTGCTGACAGGCAGACGTGGCATAGCGCACAAGACTACAGGCGCGCGACGCGGCCTGGATCGTGCGAGGTGCTTCCCCGGCGGATCTCGGTTGGGGGCATGAAC
The DNA here is from genome assembly GCF_013390195.1 of Colletotrichum siamense. Classification (NCBI taxonomy): domain Eukaryota; kingdom Fungi; phylum Ascomycota; class Sordariomycetes; order Glomerellales; family Glomerellaceae; genus Colletotrichum; species Colletotrichum siamense. Next base: position 1,575,934 of record NW_023501020.1, read on the forward strand.
GACTGAGATGCAAGTTGATGTCAACCATTTCCTACCGTAACCGCAGGATCACGGTCGCGAGGCGGACCCTGACGCAGATGCATTGGGTTTTTTTTTTTTTTTTTTTCAATGGCCAGAGCTGCTGGAGATGATGCCAAGTGCTGTATTAACCCTCACAGCGCATGAAGTGTTTCTGTAGCGCGAGAGTCTATAACTTCTCTGAAATGATGATTCGAGCAACAAAGTGTCCGTCCTGCGTTACACGTCGGCGAGACGGGATGAGTATGGTACATTGTAGGCGGCGCGAAGACGACGCTGGTCCACCTGGTTGTCTCCACCATCTTCCGGCCCTGATCAGCCTCCAAGCTCTGGGCGTGCGGAGGATCGTAACGAGGGTCAGGGCTAGGGTTTGTCGTTGCAATTGAAGCTGAGGAGTTGGAGCTGATGACCTGATGTTCATGTGTTTACCCGCTGGAGAATGGGCATGGCGTTGCTGAGAATGGCACTTTGGGTGTCGGGGAGATGACGATCTGGGCATGGTGGGAACCCCAAAGGGCCGCAGGTCGCCAAGGAGTGGGTGGGCAAGCGTTGAGGTGCGGTTAAGGTGTGGTCAAGGTGAGATGAGGTGAGGCAAGGTGTACGCAGTACATAGTACTCCGTAGCTGGCGGGTGTCGAGGTGGAAGGATCTGCTTTAGACTCGGATAGCCAATTAGCTAGCTTAGGTAGCGTTGCAACCTCGTACATGTAGGTCGAAATAGAGGCTCTTGGCTCATCCGAATGTAGACTTGCCCGAGACCAACATTCCGCCAGTTCCAAGGTACGGCGAAGCCGACATATTCGAATTCTCGCTGCTGCGTGGTACGGACAGAAATGGTCGGGTGAGGTCATGGGGGTGGCAGTCATCGTGCTCGTCCGAAGCCGACAAGAAGCGCGCGTAGGTAGGTAGGTAGGTAGGGAACCTCGGTGGTCCAGCAAGGTACTTGTTGGTGGGAGGAGGTCGGTCTCAAAGCCCCCAGATCTGAAGGGGATTCAAAGACCGAGATCACCAGATGGCCCAAACGGGCAGCGAGTGGGTGGTGGTATGGTGGGGGGGGATGGCACTGCGTACGCCGTAGCTACACAGGGCACTGAGCAGGTAGTTTGTAGCGGCAGGTATCTGTTGTATTGTGCAGCAGGTTCCTTGTCTGTAGGAGGAAGTGGAGGGTGTGTTCGTACTTCCGCGGTGCCTGGGTAGGCAATGTAGGCAAGGCAATCTGTGGAGCGTTGTTGAGTGAGGTGGGAACGAACATGGGAATGGGAATGGCTTCGTCGGTTGGGCACCCCACCCCCTCTCTTTGCGATGATCCCGGTTCGCATGGGTGATGCAGACGCAGGTCCAAGAGGAAGAGGATAAGCGCGGCAGCAGGCAAGGGTGGGTTGCACTGAGGAGACATGTCCTCTTCATCTCTTTCGCCCATCCGACGGAGCTCTGCAGCCAGGACAGAGAGAGGTGCTGGTTCAGTTCCTAAAAAGAGAAACAAGAGTGCGGCAGAAGCATGGAGAAGAAGGACGCACCGAGGGCGAGGGCGCAGAGATGACATGATGTGATGATGTCGAGGCCGGAAAGAAGCTGAGATGTGACTGCCAGTGGAGAGGGATTGCGCGTTTCGGCATCGTAAAGAAAACTCTTCATTGATTATTCTTTGAAGAAGGTGTGGTGGTCACTGGTGAGTCCATCCAACCTCAGGTTGTCTACCTTACCTAGGTAGGTACTGCTGCGTTTGTTTCGCATTTGGCTATCTGGGCAGGGCAGGGCAGGGCAGGCAGGCATGAGGGAAGAACCTGCCTGCGTGCTTGCTTGCCTGCCTGCCTGCTGAGAGGAAAGAATTTGAGGCTGGAGTAAGGTCAGGACCTTCCTTGCCTTGCGGCTGTTGGAAAGAGAGGGCAAGAGAGCGAGCACGTACGGCGGAAGGTAGGTAGGTACCTGCTCAGGTCGTGGAGATACAGCGGCCGCCTGTGCGTTCAAGGGACCGCAAGTACCTCGTTCGTCCCTGCCCGTTTTCCCGTTCATCGTCGTCGGTGTCCGTGCGCCGAGCACAATGTGGCCTGTGCTTCCAGTCTGTTCCTTCCCCACCAACAACACGCTCCAGTGTCCAGTGTCCAGTGCCAGTACCAGTGCCAGTGCCAGTGCCAGTGCCGTCCGCGGGTCACATCCGTCGTCGTCGTCGTCTTCGTCCTCGCTCTTCGCTGTTCAAACTCCACCGTCCTCCACGTCCTCCAGTGTCTCGTGCACTCTGCCACTCTCTGACTCTCAGCAGCTCCAAGGGCCCAGATCGTCGCGGGCATCGCTATTCCACACCCAAAACATACAATCATGTTCCTTGCCCCTCGTCTACAAGTCCGAAAAAGACAACAAATTGCCGTGGCGGCGGAGCCTGGTATGACATGTCAACGACCGTGCGCACGACGGCAACATCAGTCAGTTCCAGAAGGGTGTGCCTCCATCGACCGGGCTGCCCATCGGACGGCCTGGCTTGGCTGGCAGGCAGTGAAGATGGCAATCAATGCCACGGCCACGGCGCGGCATCTTATCATGGCAGCACGATGCAGACGCAGACGCAGACGCTGTCGCAGACCCCGATGCAGATGCAGATGAGAGAGGCTAATAACCGTCTTATCATCATCAACCATTCACTCGTTCCAGCCACGCTAGACATTCCATCGCGCTCTCGGCGCCTGTGGCTCCTAGCTCCTCGTCTCAGGCCCGCTCGTCCGATCCCATCCTGTCCGTTGGCTCAACCGTCCTCGTACCGTCCTCGTCCTGCCTTTCGTTTCGCCCTCGTCCATTTACGCCGTCTCTATTACTGACCCTCTTGACACAATCGGGGCCTGTCAATATCGGAGCCATGGGCAGACTATTTTCTTCCCTACGGATCCTGTCCGGCGGCAATTCTCTTCGTCTTGCTACCGCGCCGCAATTCCGTCTATTTCCTGCCCTGCGGGCTTTCGCCTGCCGTCATTCCTAATGCGTCTTGACTCGTGCCGTCGCATTGGTTCGTCCTCCGTCACCTCACAATGGAGCGTGTGGCACCATCAAGTTGGAGAAGACCTGCCAACAAACCAACAACAAGAAGCAAAAGAGATTTTTCCTCCCCTCGACCACCGGCCTTAGTCAGTCCTCGCAGCACACTGTGGTGTCGCGACCAACCATCACTGGCCTGTTGTTGCTCACTTCTCATTATGGACGACGGATTGGCATTGGCATTGACAAGAAACGACAGAATACTCCAACCTGTGGCCATGATTCAAGACGTTGCAGGCGTTGCAGAACCCCAAAGCACAAGGCCTAGGACTTCCTTCACGCCGCAAACTCCCTGTGCTTAATACGTCTTCTCAACTTGATTGCGACACACACGCACACGACTCATCTCAAATTCTACACACACGGCTGCCAGGATTTCAGCCCACCAACTCAGCCCACACAGCACCTTATTAGTTCGATTTCTGTGACGACCGCTTGCATCTCTAACATATCGGCTCTTTGGAAGCCCGGCTTCGGGATGCACACAACCACCCACGAAAATGAGACATTGAGCAGTGAGCTCTTTTATTTCTCTTCCCCACAATGCCGCTTCCGATCTGTTGCAGCTCTGCAAAGACATCAAGATACGCGCGCTCTCGACTGTATCATGTCGTGCGTGTCTCCATCCGACTGCCCCCATCCCGACGTGCGATGTCTAGCATAGACTACATCTAGCCCCATATAAGAGGGGTCGGGAAACACAGATCCATATTAATCGAGTCGAGCGCGAAACACGATCAGATTGGAATCAGGCTCACCTATGTCATCAATGGACCTCTTTTCGTCCACCTGCAGCAGCATCAGGGCCAGGGGTACGAATGGGAGGGAGGGGGAGGGGCAACCCAGGCATGCTCGAGAGCATGGGAGCACACGGTGGGCTGCTCGATAACGTAAACAAGGCCGCCGGACGGTATCCCCAGTCCGTCGAGAAGGCTGCCAAACCTCATCTCTTGACCTCGAAGCCTAGCTTCCGATGTCTTGATTGGACCGTGTGGTCTGGCCATCTCATCTCACCCATCCACCCATCACGACTCGTCTTCGTACTCCTAACGAACCAACATCCGGTACCTGCTAGGCACAGCTCTTTTCGTCTTGTGAGTCGGGCCACCCTCTTCTTTCCGACAGCAGCAGTACGGTTTTTCGATCCAAAGATTGCCGGCCTGCGGGGTTTTTACGTATATTCAAGTCGTCACCTGCCTGTTCTACCCGTCGAGAGTGGAGACGGGAAACCTTCAAGTATCTGAGTCCGGCCGCTTAGTCTGGAGAGCTCTCGTCCTGATCGAGCCAAGTCTCGAACCGTTCGATGGGCTAGTAGGGATGGAGGGGTGTGTGAGATCTCTCAACCACCAGCCACGAAAAAAGAGAGAGAGAGAGAGAGAGAGTACGCGCACCATACATCCTCTTTACCAGGCTAGCCCACTCCCAATCAGCCCGCCACTGAGACATTGTGCCACAACCTACGAAGAACGACCTCAGAGTCAGAGAGGCACATGGACTCTCACGATTCGGTAACAACAACACCACCACGAAACAAGAGTCCTGGCAACAAACGACCACCCGCCAGTGTCGTTGTCATCCACAACGGTCGTCTCTATCCACAGACCGTTGTGGATGAGCCGGATGAGCCAAATACCCATCAAATAGAGCGGAGACAGGCCCGGGCCAAATCCCTCCTCCGAGAGCCTCGTGCTTCGTCGGCAATCTGTCATCCACACCCTTCCCCCTCCCCGTCCCCTCCCCTTCCTACCTTAGCTGGTCGGAACCCCACCAAAGCTGGGAAGCAGAGACGTCATGTAAGACAACGACACTGGAGAATGACACCTCCACACCCAAAACCCACCACCACCTTCCCATCCGTGACGACCGTAAACGAGGCGCATGAACATGGCACAGCCGTGGGATTTCCCCATCACCCCCCAGAAAGGGTGATATCTCTCCCTCTCACGAACCGGAGATTTTTCTCTAGCTGGCACCTGTGGCTCCCCTTACCCCCCATGCTGTGTAACCCGTCATCGTAGCAAACCAGATATCGCGGGTTCCCCGGAACCGCGTCTGCTGCGCGTATCATCGATAATTATTGGGGGCCATGGGACATTCGGAACCTCATCCCCGGACATGGATACGAAGACGCAGTCATCTGCTGTGTAACGGCCCACCGCGTGGGAAGGCACGATACCTTGCCTTGCCTTGCCAGCCTTAGTCCGATCGGGGAGGGGGGGGTGTTCGTTCCCGAGGAGAAACAAGCAGTACCAAGTAGCAGCAGCTGGTCGATCCCCCAGTTCGTCAACGCGGACGTCGTGTGCTAGGTTGATGATGTTCGTGTCCCCCTATTGGTTCGGTAGATCACATTTCTCCTTTGACAACTGCAGCTTGCCGTGACATGACGAAGTACCTGCCGTGACGAAATATCATCATCATGATCATCATCTCGAGCATGGTGTTTTGATGAAAATTTGGTTTGAAGGAAAATAAGCCCGGCCGAACATCACAATCATCGTCTCACGCATGGTGTTTTCATGAAAAATAGTTTTGAGAGTGCTTTCATTTCTTCACAGTCTACCGAAAGCCTATCGTCTGATGAGAGAGAGGAGAAAACCATGAAGTAATAATAGTAGTAATAAGAGACCATATGGGTCTAATGCTTCTTCTTCTCTCTGTCTGTCTGTCTCGCCTCTTTTTTGGTTTCGCAATGGATAACGGAAAGAAAATGCCGCCGTTCTTTGGAGGTCTTTGGGGGAAATATAAAAGTCAAACTGCCTGCCCGCCCGCCGTGCGATGCCCTTCCCGCTATTCTTTTCGGGAATGATGAAAAACCGGAAAATGAACAGAAACAGAGAAATAGAGAAATCACAAAGGCCAACGATCCACCGTTTCCCTTCCCCCCCTTTTAGTTTTTGGCAAAAAAAGGTAGAGAGAAATTTCCAGAGACCAAAATCGTCTCCAGAAACAGATCACCAAACCCATAACCCTCCCTTCTGTCCTCCCATGCATGCTGCTTCAAAGATGCCATGGATGATTATGATCCGACACACAATGTTGCTGTGCTGTGGTTCCGTTTCCGTATGCGATCGACCGTGTGTGTATCCATCGTAGAAAGAAGAAAAGAAAGAGAAGAAAGGACAACACAACTTTTTCCCCCGCCTCAGTAACCTTTTTGGTGGGTGATTTTGTTTTCCGGTTAGAAAAAAGGTCGCAAGAAAAGGCGATGATGTCGCAGTCGAAATGATGACCGCGACCAAACGATCCTCCCATGTTCCCTCTCCCGAAAAGTAGGGAGTCACCCGGCCAGAGTCCCGTTTCACCTCTGGCAAATTCCATTCGTTGCAAATTCATAATTCGTAAAGTGAAGGTCATGCTTTCGTTAACCCGAAGGGTGCTCCAGGAGCGAGAAGGTGACGTGAGGCTTGATGCCCTTGGCGGGATGGGTGTTCATCCGGACAGCCTGGGGTCTGCGGGGCTCCTGCCACTCGGAGACCACCTTCTCGGTCATGCGGTAGCGGACGAGGTCGCCACCAGGAGGAGTGGTCAAGCTCATGGCGCGCTTGGGACGAGGAGTCAGACGGATGTCATCGTTGGTGTCACCGTCGGCTCTGCTGCCCCAGGAGGTCTGTGTTGACAAGGTGTTAGCTAGACTGGCAACGAAGAACAGCATGCATCAAGAACGATCACTCACCATCTTGAGGGTAGACAGAGCGTAGAGCTTGATAAGACCGTGGCCCCAGCCAAAGACGATGGAGACGGGCAGGAACATGAGGTCGCTGGGGTTGCGGCGGAAGAGTCCCATGAGCTTGACGACCTTGGTGAAGCCGAAGACAAAGATGATCTGGGCCCACAGAGCCTGCTTGCGGCTCTCCATGTCCCAGTCGGCGGTACCCTTCCACAAGGCGAAGATGATGAGGGGGTCGAAAAGGAAGGCCAAGGACGTGAAGGTCGCAATGTGGAGAGCGTAGGTGCACCAGGGCTGCTGACTGCATTCGTGATTGGTTAGCCTTCTAAGACATCGATGCAAGGTGCGGCGCAGATTTGGGATGAGCAGGGATTGGGATCCTTGCTCATTGGTTATGGAGGGGAAGAAAAGAATTGCACTCACGTAAGGACGTATCTCTCCTTGACAAGGCTGGTCCAGTTGCTGCGCCAGTTGCTGCGAGCCCAGCGGGAGCACTGGTACAGGAACTTGGTGCTGTTCTCGAGAGTGGTCTCAAGCTCACACTCGCGCTCGTACTGGATCCAGGTCTTCCACTGGTGGCTGACGAGCCAGCGGGTGACGAAGTTGTCGTCGTCAGCGTTCAAGATGTACTTGCCCCACTTCTCAGTCTTGAAGCCCTCGAGGAAGTCGTGGCTGGAGAGGATCTCGGAACGGTAGGCGCCGGTTCTGCCAGACATGCAGGAAGTGCCGCCATCGATGTTGTGGGTGGCGGAGATCTCGAAGTTGCGACGCTCAATGTAAGCAGCGCCGAGCCAGTTGTAGATGCGAGTGGACCAGTCACCCTCCCAGACGCGCTTAACTCTCTGGCAGGTGCCGACACCACCGATCTTGGGGTCCTCGAAGGGAGCGAGAATCCAGGGCATCAGAGTCGAAGGCCAGGTGACATCGTCGTCAGCCATGATGGTGATCTTGGTGGTGACCTTGGGAAGAGCCTCGCAGACCTGGAGGCGCTTGTTGGCGATGGGAGTGGAGTAGACCTGGACATTGGGGTGAGGAAGGCTGCGAGCAAGCTTCTCAAGAGCAGCGTGCTTCTCAGTGGTGGTGACAAGCATCAGAACGTGAGGGTTGCAGGCGAGGATGCTGAGAAGAGAAGGACGGAGCTCCTCGAAGACATTGTGAATGGTAGGGATGATGACAGTCACGTCGTCGGCAGTGAAAGTCGGCTTGCTGGGAATGGGCTTGGACTTGTAGACCCAGTGGCTGACGCAGTGGACGAGCAGACGGGTGTATCGGTGAAGCCTTGAAAATTGTCAGCGGAAAGAAGCTTGAGAACAAATTCAAACACCACGGGCAAGTGAAAAATCCAGCCGGATGGTTCTGGCAGGTGAGGCAGATCGTGAGAAGGAAGGCGCGCTTACCAAAGGGCGATGAAGAGGTACATCCAGGCGCTGGGGGACCAGCCAAAGCCGAGATTCGGCAGGAAGATCTCCATGACGGAAGCCATGGTGATGAATTTGTTGGTTTGTGAGTGTGTGATACTGGGGGAAGGGGGAAGTCTGAGGAAGATTGTTGAAGAGGGGAGGAGTGGTTGTGAAAACCTGCGAGAAGAAGTTGCAGGTTGCGGTGGTGAGTTGTTGTGTGGAGGAGGAAAGGCTTTGTTTTTTGTGTGCGCCTTCTGAGAGAAATATTTAAAAGAGGTCTCGGTTGCAGGTGTGCGTGCCGGTCCTTAGCGTGCCTTCCTTTCAAAGGTCGTGGTGGTGGTGGTGAATTTTCGAGTTGCCTCGTGGCCGGTGGTGGTTCCTGCCGTTTTTGATGGTGCAGAGGTCGTCGTTCTCGGGTGAAAGAGACCCACTTTTGAGGTGAAGAATCTGAGGTGGTGAATTCGGCAACCACGCTTGAGAGCTTCCTGCAGCTTCAAGACAGTGTAAATGCCTGGAGATGGAGTGTGAGAGGAGGAATCAGGACACTAGCTCCCAAAAATTCCCTGTTACCAGCAAGGTATTACGCTCGTAGGCCAACAGCGGTGGATGATGGGATGGGTGGTAGTCGAGATTTCCGGGGGAGGATCGTGCCTCTCTCTCAGGTCGAGTAGCTTGCTTCCAAAGCCTCTCTCGCGTCTCGTCTTTTCGCTCTCGCTTTCTGTCTTCGCTCTATCTCTCCAAGTCTCTTCTTCCGTTCTGTCTAGAAGGACCCAAGCGATCGAAGTGGCAGATCGGACTGTTAGAGCGCCTTGTCTGCGTCCGTTCAAGTGTGTGGTATCAAAGAGTGACACGGGCAAGACGGATGATGTCCAACACCCAAGCCGCGTGTATGGGTTGCTGGAGGAGGAGGAGAACAAGGAAGAGGGTCGAGGAGGAGTCAAACAAAGGTATTATACAGAGATGAAAGACGACAATGGAAACTCAGACCATTGCGCGGACCAATTGGTCTTTTAAAAAACAACAATGACCCAAGGGAAGAAGTGATGAAGTCGTCCGAGGTCAGAAGAGCTGGGCGAGGGACAAGGCAAGGATATATAGCCAGATGTGGTCGAGGTGGGTTGCTAGCCATGCCATGGGTTGTCTGAACAGATGCACCAGTGCATTAAGATGGTGCTGCTCCCCCATCCAAACAAGGTCATAAGTATATGATAAGTACGCATGGAGGTGTCTAATGTAATGGGATGGATGTATGGAGTGCTGTTGTCTAACGGACGGCAAGTCGACGGGTCTGAAAAGGTACCTCGTCTAGACTGTCACATCCTCGACTTTTCGACTTTCTTAGCAGCTACACCACACTTGAGAAGGCAGTATGCATCACGTTCATCTGTAAGGGTATTGGAGAGGGGGAGGGGGAGGGGTGGTCGGCGGTTGTATCGGGGGTGGAATGGGGGGGCGTGTGTCGGCCGTGTGGGCGTTGCAGAAAAAAAGAGGCAAAAGGCGCGTTAAATCGACATCTCTCCTATGCAGACCCCGGCAAGGGTTTGGTTTGGAGGATACATGGCAGGTACTTGCGCGTACTTGGAGGGGAAGAGTCCACCCACACGATACAGGTATCTCTCTCTCAGTGTCTTTTACTGCCCTCCCACACACAACGAGTGCCCTCTCTGCCTGCCTTTCCAGCCTGCGTCTGCCGCTGCCGCTACCACCACCACTACTGCCATGTATGCTGCAAGTCTGCTGCCTCTTGTCTCTAAGATGGGCTGGATTGGCGACCGGCTAGGCTTGGGCTGGGGCTTGTGCTTGTGCTGGGGTTGTGGATGGGGGACCCAGAGGCTGGCTTTTGTGGCTCCGTGTTGGGACGACGCTTCTTTAGCAGAACAGTCAGATAGGCCCTGGTATTGGCAGGTTTTTTTTCTCCCGGTTGACGCATCGCATCGGCCTGGCATCAGCACTTGCGAACAGTAGCGTACCGATACGTTCTTGCATAGCATGGTCTTGGTTCCCATCTCGTCAACCTCACCACCGAGAAGTGAGTCTTCGCTCCCGTCGTGCGCCGTCGACCGGCACGAAATGGCAACGGAAGCAGGTTTGGGGGCCACCAGGTGCCTTGCCCTGCCCTGCGCTTCCCATCTCCCCTGGTCATTACCTAGCTTCGACAATGGAGTCAACCACGGAACACGGACCACGGGCGGCGTCCTAGACCCTCGATCCTCGACCCTAGGTTGGAACGAAACGATAATACAGGTAAGCAGTCAGAGGCGGCTGGAGCTGCTGGTCCCTGCTCGCCTCTCTCTATTTCCCTTCGCTCCTGTTGGCCCCCATTGTCCTATGGACGGACGACTGGGGAAGCGCGAATCACAGGGCGGAGGCGATCTGGTGGGGATGGGAGCGAAACGACCGCGGCCTGTGGAGGCTACGGATAGAGAGGAGACGGGCCTGAAGAGTTGAGAGGGGCAGCGAGGACGAGGAGGCGACGACGGGCGACAAGAAGAGGTTAGCAGCTTTTTTGTTGGATGGATGATACCTGCCAGAGCCTAGTGTAGCGCGCGAATAACGCCATACCCTGCGCACCAGGGAGGGTCCTTTTGCTCTTGGTTGGTGACTGTTCTCCAGTCTCCGTGGTTGAGCGGCTAGTTGTTGTGGAAAATGGCAGCACGGCGAGATTTGGAGATCCACTGCTCGGGTGGGCAGATTCCATCATTCGTTTGAGTACGACCGGCCATCTGCACATCCAGAGACAAAGGTGGGGAGCAGACGCCTGGAGGAGCTGCTGGCGACAAGGACCAGGAACAGAGCCTTTCCGTCGATGGTGTTGCAAGATACCTGGCCCGGAAAAGACACAGGAATTGACCTGGTCAGTTGCAGCAATCGAAGAAGAAGGGAGACATGGATCTCGCCTAGACAGGCTAGATGGTGTCAAATCAACTGGCCGGAGAATTGCAAGAGAAGAGGACCAGACGAGCAGACGGGCAAGGGAGACGAAACGAGATGAGAGAAAAGATGGGATTTCGACAGCAACAGCAGCAGGCCACCAGCAACGGCAGCAGCTAATTCCAGGCAAGCCAGCAAGCATCCATCAGTAAAAACAGACAGCAACATGGACGGGCTGGCAATGCGACTGGCACCTTTAGCCGCAGGCCCGCAAAACTTGTGGTGGGAGGGGTAAAATCCTGTAGAAAAATTGGAGAAACAGGAACCTCCACGCAGCAGCTTCGTAGCTATTCGTAGGCGTGAGGAAGGCTCGCGCGCACTGACGAGACCCTGGCCCGAAAATGGCCTGGGCCATTGTCAAGACCCCCAGTTTTCGCATCTGACAAACGAGCGGACGGCGTGGAGTCAAATCGAGCGGATGAACAAGCATTTGCGCTGCTTATTATGGATACTCGTCTCTTGTCTGGCCCATTATCAAGCAGAGACCAGACCAGACTGGGACAAGCATGCCGCCGCACGTAGCGGAGCGGAGGCACGCAGACTGTCCGCTACGGCTTGCGTTTCTCTGTTTCTTCCTCAGCCTCTGCTACTAGCCTGGGGGGGCGGGGGCTGTATGCGTATCTGTATCTGTCTCTCGTCTGTATCTCGTAAGATGGCATTCGTACCCGTACCGCGCAACTTATCTCTCTCGGACCTGCAGGTGCCTCGACTGATCGATCCTCCGAACAGACCGGGACGCTTCTCGCGTCTTTCTTGTCTCCCTCTTAATTCCAGCCTGTCTGCAACGGACATGGCTTTTGCTCTCCACCTTGGAGATTATCGAGCGAGGATGAGAGCATCCGTAGAGAGGGTGTGTTTGTGAGTGTGTGTGCGCGTGCGTATGTGCATGCAGTAAGTGACGCGAGGTGTGCTTGACTATTGCAGTTCAGAGCAACACCGTACAATGCAATACAAGTCGTGGTTGGATGGCTTTTGCTGCTCTGACGATTCTGATATCTGATGAATGGTGCAGACAGAGCAGTGGCAGACGCAGCGCCGTTACTTTTGCACTCGCATTCTTCAGTCTGACCTGCCATATTCCGACGACAGGACCGACAGGGTTGACGTTCCATGATGGCCATGATCCTTGCCTTCCCTGGCCGGGGCGAATGCTGTTTTGGTGATGATAACGGGCCCCGGGGTTAGCACTTGCAAGAGGGCGCGAATATTTCCCGTAGTCTGTAGATCGCCATCCCCAAGGTTGATTGACTTTGACCAGACGTTGGACCGAGCAAGCGAAGAGCCACCAAAACCCCATGCTTTGTCGTCCTGCGGAGCGAGGGCTGCGGCACGGCGGTGGAGATTTGATATTTGAGTCTCCATCAATCAACTGGTCCGTAGTTTCCCGTCTCATTTCTGCTGGTCTTCGGACGACATGGAGGCTATTCTTGCCAGAGGTCCGGACCGGATGCACAGACAAGCCCAGCCGGCTGTTTCTCACACACACGATCTACATGCCCTTTGACTTCACCCGTGCCGTCCGAGTGCGTGTGCGAAGGATAGTACAAGCCAGCGTAGGCAACAAAATCCGCAAGTCAGGCATGTGCTTCGCGCTTTTCGTGCGAGGCGGGAAGAAAAAAATTGTCAAAAGGTAGTATGTGCCGCTGGATTTGGCTTGTGCCGGCCGCTATCTCGGGGTCCCCCTCATTCAACTGACCACCACATCGAGCTGGTGTGTCCTGCAGCTGCAAGCCATTGAAGCCGTTAACCTGATGGGAAAGACCTAAAACTGCGAATTGCGTGCATCTGCGTGAGACAGTGATCAGTCCATCACACCCACGTTTAGACCTGACATCAGAAAGCACTTGCATGGTGTAGGTGCAAGACGGCAAGGACGAGGTGTGATGAATAGATTAGGTGTGGTGTGTAGCGCCAAGTTGCGGACTTGTTATTCTGTCATGATCTCGATTACATGCGAGGGGAGGGCTCGCAGGACGAAGCCTTGCTGTATAAGGACAGAAAGACGTCGTGCCTTTACCCAGACGAGATAGGGATCCGTTAGGGTCTGCTGGAGATGATCGGGGCATGGGCTTGCGTTAGGTAATGCGCTGCGGAGGATCTGGATGGACGGGATGGAACGAGACAAGAACAACGGTGTTGGGACTCGTAGTCGGAGTTGTTGGAGGTAGCAAGGCGAGTGAAGGCGAAGAGCGGCCGGGGCTGGGTCGATGGGTGTGGCTATCTTGCTGGGTGGGCTTCGATTGTGGATGGTTGGGTGGCAGCCGGATCGGCCATTCGGCAACGGCTGCCACATGCGGATGTCCCGTTTTGTGAAGCCGTTGTCTTGTTGCATGATACAAGCAAGCCCGCCGTTCGAGTCTGGCAGGAGGAGAATAAGTCCGGTCGTGCCCCTCTTGGCCGAAGGGCATTTGCGGTCTCAATCGTGATTGGAAGCGTCACGGAGCGACGGAGAGACATTCCTTGGGTGCGGGCGGGAAGGTGGAATAACGTGATGGGATGTGATCAAGACTAGCATTAGCATTAGCATATGTCCAGCTGCATGGACAAGAGGGCTGTTGTTTTTGTGAGTTTTGAGATGGCAACGGGCGTGACTTACTGGCTTACGATGGCTCAGAGGTGTTGGAGGCGGGTTGACGAATGTCTCGGACCAATTTAGTTGGGGAAGAAACGAAGCTTGCCTTAGCGCGATGTTGATGGATGCGATGGGAGGGCTGCGAGAGGACATGGAGAGGGCCCTGAGCGCTTCTTCCGTTGGCCATGACGGAATGTGAGAGGTGAGGCGCTTGCAGATTGACTCAGCCATCCGAAACGGCATCTGGAGTGACAGACAGAGAGACAGGTCCAGGCCAGCATCGACCTTTCCGCCTTCCAGGTTTCCATCTGTATCCGTACCTACTTTACCTACCTACCGACCAACCCAAGGTAAGGCAACAAAACAAAGGTTACCTGCCTCGGTGAAGCAGAGCACTTTCCCATGGCAACGGAAGTGCGTTGGTTGCCGCCTCGGTGTGATGGGATGGATGCATAAAGTACGGGATCAGGTAAGGTAGGTCCTGCGTAGAATTCCAGAACACAGACTGCGGATGCAAGACCGATAGACGGGCAACCCAAACGCGATAAGGTAGGCACGTCCAAGATGGTTCCTGCCTCTCCTGCCGAAACCCAGCATTCCTACCCCGGAGCCACCTGCCTGAGGTGAAGCAAGGTGAGGCAGGTGCCTTACCGAGGCCAGGGATGGCAAGCACGACGACGTGTGTTCCTGCTTAACCTCACAGATGCCTCTCCACCTCCACCCAACCCAGCATCACGACCCCAACTACCTACCTTACCTTCCTTACCTACGTTACCTTAAGTTACCTTAAGGTAGGTAACTAGGTGTACCTCATGTCTGCCCGTGGTGATGGGTGATGGAAGGTGCACCGCGACCTGCTATGGATTGCTCCTTCCTCCCCAAGCAAGTGCCTGCCTGCCTGCCTGCCTGCCTGCCCTTCGTCGATATTCCCGTCCCCCGCCCGCCTGCCCTGCGCTTCAAGCGTGCCGCGGAAAGCATCCCGTCGCCCGTTGGTGTTGCCAAATTAATCTCACAAGGATTCTTTCTCCCGCCGTGCCCACAAAATGTTTGATGCAAATCATCATCAACGGCACACGCGCACACACGACGCACACCCTTCCTCTCCTCGTTGATTGACACGAGCCGTCACTTCTCCCAGGCATGTTCAATGTCTCTTCTCTTGGCCTGCTTCGAGCATGGAGAGGCGTAAGGGTACCCTCCAGTGTACGAATATGCATACCTTACGGACCCGGATGCATTGAGATAGGGTCGTCGGACAGCCTTCTCCACGAATGCTCCCTTCCCCTTGCTAAGGTACCTCGGGCTCTGCACGACCTTCCTCCACGCTGTCTGTCAGGCGAGGTTCCTGACTTGGGGTTCTCCCGTCGACTGCTCCGGAGTTGCTCCGGCGAAGCCATGTCGGCTCCAGTCTGTCCCGTCAACTTCGACCGTCGACGGCAGCGCCCCGGGTCTTATCACGGGCTTCGATTGATTTGCCGTGCCCACAAAAGTTCCCTCCATCGTGCTTCGTCGCACGACCTGGTCTACCTCAAGTCAAGACATCCTCGTACTTGGTCCATGAACATGTTTCCAGCCTGAGGAAAGCCGTGCTGTGTTGTCGCCAACGAGCCACCATCGTTGACACGCACAGGTGCCAGATTTCTCGTTGCCCTGCCTCGGCCACTTCTCCCGTACGCAATGGAACTCGGCGGCCGCATGCGCCGTTCGGCAACATGGGGGTCTCAATGAGCCCCCCGGAGGGTCCCATTCGTTGTTGGCGAGTCTGGCCCTCGTCAACGGGATGCTTGTCGCTCAATGTCCGTACCTGGCTACAGAAAACGGATACTGCAACTGTACCTTGCCTTTCACGTCCAAAAACCATGCGACAACGCATCCATCGTCCGTCTGTGGATATTCGACAGAAATTGCTCGCGAGAAAGATCCCCAACCCGCCTTCTCGCCCACGCTACATCGTCTCTTCTGATACTCGACCATGTCCCTCCCTTCTCGTCTACACAACTTCCTCGTACCTTGGACGGTCGATGACCGACACGGGTGTGGGCTAACAAAGTACCTTGCCTTGCCTACAGCAGCAGCACTTTGAATGCTACGCCCTCTGACACTCACCAGCAGGCAGCGTGGAGTCAGGGCATGGTGGGATGCGCCTGGCCCCATTGGGAACTGCTAAAGTCCACCACAGATCACCGTCACAGGGAAGCTCGACCTTACTTCGCAGTAGCTTGACATTGCGAGGTGGGCCGCCATGGACAAGCCGTACGCACCGGTACGATGCCACTGGATGCTATTCAGCTACCTCGTCTTGGCTGGCATCTGATCCCACCACATCGCCAACTGTATTCCGTCATCCAATGGCCTCTGCTGCCGTCAATGGCGAATTGATCGATCTGCTGCTCTGCAATCCGCCCGCCACCGTCCCAATTGCTACACCATCTCAGCTTGCTCTGTCCAGCCGCACCGCACCGGACGCTGAACCAACGCCAGCCGCTTGCACAAGAGTTTGCATGTCGCTACCAGCCGGATTTCCAGAAACTTGAGACGGGCCCCCAATGTTTGGAAACTATGGCTTTGTCCTTCCATCGTCTTCTGTCATGATTGACACGGCCCCGGGCGGAATGCAACTTGCGCGGCCGCTGAATCAGAGCCGTCACTCTGTCCTTACTGCCGAGGCGCATCGGCAGAGTTGCCCGCGCCGGATTGCCTGTCTCTATTGATATACAACGAACCACATTGGCTCTCCGCACGACCACGAATCGATCCATTATGCATAAAGCCCGCTCGCTATCAACTTCAACAAGGCATACTTTGACACGATATACCCGTCAAGTAAACAAGTCGGAGCTCAGTGGCCACGACGAGTCATGGCCCCGTCGAGTGAGCGCGGCCAGCCAGCCTACGATTCCGGCACACTGCGGGACCTGCTCCTCATCAGCGCTCCCGCAATCCGCACGCCTCAAGACCGAGCCGACGCCAGCGGAACCCCCGTCTTGGAGACATCCGGCCTAGGATCACTGAGTGTACGACAGTACTTACAGCATGCATTCAGCCCCCCTCCCCAGTTGCCTGCCTGCCCAGCCTCGCTATCTCCCTCCACACTGCGACCAGGCTCTTTTTCTGCAACTGGACACGCTCCGGTCGCACCCAGGACCCGTAGAGCTATTTACTTGGCTACGTTTTGCCGGAAAGCAAGGCTTTTTTCCTGTCGCTAGGCCGAGGTGCCGAGACAGCAACAACAGCATTGGTACCAACAGTGTCACACAGTAGGATATCATTCCTACCTTCAGTACTAAGAGGCGATGGAGAGCGTAAAAGACACGAACAATCGAGGCTCATTTCTCATTTCACATTGGAGCTCTAGCCAGCAGGTTATGGAGACGTCAAGCCCCGGGCAGAAGATCGTCTGTTCCCTTGTCTATTTAGAGCGCGAATCGCGACTGATACTCTGGGGCAAGCGGCCAGGGACTCCCCAGAATGTTTTAGCCTCTTCGGACACAGTCCATGGGCAGGTACCTAGGTATGCCTCAAAGAGGCGTGCTTGAAGAATGGCCGCCGTCCGGTTCGGATGACACACGGACCAGAGCACGGAGCAGGCGTTGTCAAGCAAATGCCAAACGTAGAGGAGTCGCTGGTTGTCAGATCGGCCGCCATGCACTCGCAACCACTCAACTGCAAGTCGCACTCTCATACTTCCACGACCAGCGTTGCAACATATCCGGCGAAAAGGTTGTCTTTTGCAGGAAGCTCGGCATGCTTCTTAACAACGGAAGCATTGCACAATAATCAAGTTTCCAAGGCAAACAAGCCCACTCTGGAGCTGTTGGTGGAGGTTGCATAGGGTGGAGGGAGGTGACACACGCTCACTCACTCGTCCTGCTTCGTCGGATGTTTCTTCAGGGTCCACTATGTTACTTGCGCCCACACGCACCTTTCGAGAGACAGCATTCAAGCTTGAGCCCACTCGGAAAACTCTGCATGGAATCGCGGCATGAGTATGCAGACTATCAAACTGCCAGGCGACTCCATTCCGGACTCAGACAGAATGGCCTCTATCACTTTGTGAGCTGTCAAGTATCGACAGTAGGCTCGTGTTTAGAACGCAGGTGCCGCCCGTGTTCCGCGTGTGTGTGCTCTCTTGAGTCTCAACATGCTGACACTCTTCTCGTACAGAACCTCAATGACGCAGCTTCAGACTAAGACAGAGGGCGAGACTGGCAAACTTCATATCTTGACGTCTGACCTGACGACAGCATGTGCAGGTCCAATATTGACTCTATGGCCTGATCAGATCGCGATCTGATGCGACCAAGCTGGAGTAAGATCAGTCCTACCACGAGCTCCTCACATCTCAGCTGCTCGGCCGTCTCCACAGTGTCAGGTCCCTGCACAATGCAGTTTAAAATACTCGTCTGGCAGGCTTCTCATCGCTGATACCGGCCGTGCAGCCAACCGTTATGGTTGCCAGCGTCGGAACTGCGGGCGAGTTGCGCCGGCAGACCCGGCGTGCTGCAAGCCGGCATTCGTCAACGGTCGAAGCCAAGAAGCGAGGTCACGGAGCCTAGAACGTGGTTTCCTTGGTCGAGAGGCGCTGGAACCGCTCCCAAACTGCTGGATATCCATGGTCTGATTCTCGCTGGAAGAGACGCACTGGAACCCCCGCCTGCGTGTTTCGCCCTGGCCGGCAGCCTCCTATCGATGGCTCACAGTATTTTCATCCCGAATGACCGGTCCATTCGAAGGATCCCCAAGCATATCGCAATCATCTCTGGAAAGCATACAAGTGGGCTAAAGCATGTACATTCTCGTAATGGTCCTGCTTACTGTGACCTCTTGCAGTGTCTTTTCATGCAGCAGCCTTCTTGTTCCGTCATTCCTGCCCAGCCAAATTTTACCCCCGCGGCTTATGTGATGGTGTCCTAAGGATTCTCCGTCATCATACGTCAGGCCCCAGTCCCTTGGGTGCGGCGGGGAGTGCCTTGGGTGTCCTTCTCGTGGAAATCTGGGCAGGCTTCACTTCCACATTTGGATGGTCTATACACCCACGCGGCCTGCGATGGATCCAGGCCCTGATGACAACCCAAGGTGGGAATGGTGAAATAGTGCGGGAAGCATGCTTCGGGGAAGCAGGAAAGCACATTCCGGAGTGGGCGATCTTGGATGATGCGCATACAAGTACATCCTCCCAGTCTCATGCACCGTTATTGCTGTCAGTCTGCTGGCTAAACAGAACTGCAGGTCCAATCGTCTTTGCTGGAACATACTGACGCCGCACAAGCTGCAGAGGCC
The DNA here is from genome assembly GCF_013390195.1 of Colletotrichum siamense. Classification (NCBI taxonomy): domain Eukaryota; kingdom Fungi; phylum Ascomycota; class Sordariomycetes; order Glomerellales; family Glomerellaceae; genus Colletotrichum; species Colletotrichum siamense. The sequence goes on from NW_023501020.1 coordinate 1,594,825, forward strand.
AAGGAAACTCTTCTGTGAGCGAGATTCCCCTTCCAACTCCGCTTTGTCATTATGAACTCAGTTATCCGCGGCGTTGGAGTGCGTACACGCTGCTGCATACGTTGCAGCGTCGTGAGCTGTCCAATCTCTCTAATGCAAGTCTCACAGGGTGCAAGGTCCAAGGGTCGATGCGGCCTCGTCCATTTGGTAGTCCAAGATGAGCTGTCGACTCTGTTATTCCGGACGTTTCTGGCGAAATCATAACACTTGCGCTATTGCGAGTTATCTGGACGATTCTGGAACATCAGTGTCGAAACTCATACGATGATGGCTGTGTAACCGAAGACGCCTCTGCCGCCGCCATTTGCTACGGCGGTGTGGTGACCAGGGCCAAACCCTCACACAGACGAAACGGATTCTGTTGGCTGGGCAAATTCCTTCGCATATCCAAAATGCACGACTTCGCTTGGTCTCGGGGAACTTCAAGCCGGAGGCGTGTCCATCACCATGCAAGGTGACCTACATTGCCATCATACGGCATGATTGTTGAGGCCGATCGAATGAGCCTTCTAATGGACTGCGCCGTTTGGAGACCAGCCTTTGCGCTCGTCTACCAAGGGCTTCCAAGTCGTGATGAGGACACACCTCAAGAGAGAGTCAGTACATTCAACTCTCATTGATCACTGTGACAGGCCTGGTGGCAATGTGCGGGCTACGGGACAGAACTGGCACGTTGATGCATCTCTGCTGAGAGTTGTGATGATATGGACTTCGCCCCAGGTGAGTCAAGCCTCCACAAAAGGTCTCTCCTTTATCAAACACGAGCCATTCACTGCTCGAGGATGACTTCGCCTCCTGTCCTGCCGTGTCCCATCTTCCCGTGGTCCAAGAGATAAACGGTCATGGGACCTGACTGATTCGCGTCCAGAAGGACCGGCAAGTCGCCCCAAGATCTGGTAGGCCCGTTGAAGAACGTGGGATAGCTGTCAAGTGACCTCGGCGTCCTTCCATTTCCTATCTCGACTTCACACGCCCTCCTAGGCATCGTACGCCCTGTACTGGCCTTCATGATCATCGTCGGACCTTTCCACAATCGCCACCTTCCCCGCATGCGAATTCAAATCTCACGATGCTCAGTGGTGAAGCCCCTGGACGGGCGGCCCTGAAGCCTCGACATGCTTACCAGATCCGGCCTGATGAGACGGACAGCCTGCCGTAGACTCCGAGAGAATGATCTAGGTCCATGGATCAGACACCGACAAGGACCGACGAGATACCTCATTCTACCTACCGAGTACTTCCCTGGGCCATTGCTCGAGACCTGAAGATCCTCTAAGCGCCTCGACGGGCAACGAGTGGCTATGCTCTCCATATACACGGGGTGTGTTCGGGATTATGCCATTTTCCCGGTACCGGAGCGACAGCGCAGAGTCCTCTGGGAGGCTGCTTCAACACGCAGTGGATCTTCATCCTGCAGCTCTGGAAAGCCGGAGGGGAACAATCAAGTTCCAATGCAAGCGAACGTGGTCACTGTGCGAGATCCCTCAAGGATCGTTTGGTGGACGTTGTGCTCCGGGAAGAGAAGGTATTCGAGCAGAGATTTGTGCTGTCTCAGATGCCTGAGCCGGTCGAGAAACGCGGCCGTGTTGAACGAAATGAGGCATGGCACTCGCCGTCTGTTCGACACCCTCTGCTGCCGTTTGAATTGATATCAGGCTGAAGCAGTAACTCATCAGGGGTTCGGGGTCAGTGCTTGGCTGACAGAGTGATTGAACGCTCAGCCTGAGTCAATTGAGGATTCACAGAGACAAGTGTCGATGAATTGCGGCTCTGAAAGACAACAGGTTTTAGCAGTTGCTCAAAAGAGGTCAAACAACGTGGAACAAAGAAGACAGAAATTGCGGGACCTGGCATTAGGTGGCCCGTTGGGCACTCAGTCAAGGATCGACAGGAGCATTCGGCCGGCACGCGGCAGCCTTCTCACCTAGACGAGGGTGGCAAAGACAGGAGGCACACACTGATCTGCATCAAGCTTCGGGCCAGAGGCACACAACTGCTTTGATGAATGCGCGCCACGCTCGTCAAGTAACAAGGCCTTGTCTCGCTCTTGGATAGCCGCGCGATGACCTTGGAGAGGTGCGACGCGGGACCGGGTGACGGCGTGCGACTGGACGCCGTGTGCTGTATGGGGGATCGTTCCGTCAAGCGACGGACGACGTTGACGATCCCGCGCGACTAGCCGCTCCTCAGGACGTCATCTCAACTTTGAGATACTGGACCGGGCTTTATCTAAATCAATGATGACCTGATATCACTTTGTTCCCTTCCTCGTTCAACAGTCGGTTGCCTGCTCGTGGACAAAGCGCGCGGCCTCGACATCTGAAGCAAGTCAGATGCGCAGATTCCATGTTTGGTTTTGTGGGAACGCGATACTTAACTCCGAAGGGCAGCGGGTCAGGTAAGACAACATATCGTAGCCCAATCTCAAAATAAGCCAGCCGCCTTGGCTGGGAGAAGGAGGGATGCGGGACGTGCGACAGTATTGTATGCCTAAATATCACAGGTATCAGACCACTCCAAAGACGACCGGATATCATTAAGATGATATTACGGCCGCAGCGAACCGGGGTCTGTAGCGGATGCCGCCGTGCCGTCACATGATGGCATCATCCCACGCAGAAGGAAACTGGATGGGATCACGAGACCCTTCCGACATGCTACCTACATACACACTATGCATCAGCATTTGCACACACGTAGGTGACATTGAGAGAGGGAATGCCGTTGACAGCCGATGACGACGGCGGGGGAAGTGACGTTTCCGCGTCTCTGCCTCTCTCTTTCCCCTCCCCCCTCTCTGGAATGGACCAGCCGCGAACGACACGTCCAAACCACCCCGCGTTTTCTTTTCTCTCCCATTCCAACCTCACCACCACCCCGCAAGCGTCCAGCATGGCAGGCATTCTTCAGCGGTGACATATCGGGGGCTTATCGTGATACGTAAATTCGAACCCAGATTGGCGTAGAATAGGAATTGGGCTGGGCGACGGTTTCACTAGGGACGTTTTCAAGCCCCCTGATTATCCCCTCCCTCGAGCCATCATCGTCGCCTACATCATCGCGAAATTCGCTTTCAAGCCTCTTTTCACTTCGTGGCCCGTAAATGATCTCCTCTTCACATGGTGGCGACATCTGTCATTACGTGCGAATCACACGACTTCCTGAGATATGAGACCGTATCGTGTGTCTTTGCTTTTTCTTCGAAATGCAATACACAATGTCCGTATGATCCTTGAAGTTTTGTAAACCCCTCTACCTAAATCGCCTCGTCCTTTCCAAGACAAAAGAATATGCCGTACAGAATTAAGTAGGCACAGGAAATAGACAGTCTTCTAATGATTCTAACGAACTACTACGCTTATAGACATCCACGGGTTGTTTTGTAGGTGACGGCAGATTTCTCCTCGGGCCAGGTCTTGAACACGTACGGGTAGGCGGACGGAGAGAAGGGCAGAAACTAGATGATGCCAGGTTCCTGGAAGAAGGACATGATGCTGGAAAGCATACATGTGCCAGACACAACGACAACAGCAACAGAAAGACATCTTTGGCAAACGATGCGAGCATCGCTCCGTCATGGACGAACAACGTTGCATTGTCTTGATTGCATTGCGCGCACCTGAAGGAATGCTTAAAGTGATGCCTCTCCGGCGTCTCAGATGATCGATCACGTACAATGACAGCCCATACATATCGCGTATAAGTCTTTTCCCTAGCAGGAATACGGCCAACGATCGAGATACTGCCCCCTTGTTCTAGAAGGCAGATGAACTGTTGAGGCAAACATGGGGGTCTTTCAGAGGACAATTATGCGTTTAGCAAACTTTCAATGTTCAGTCATCGCCACGCAAGGGTTGCTTTCTTTTGACGACGTGTTGGAATTCGAGCATTGCATGTCAGCCTCGTTTCTGAATATCGCACCATTCCTCGGTATGTATATGCCGTGCAAGCCCTACAGGATGAGTTGAGTTTCGCTTTCTAGCCAACAACTGAGCTGATTTTAGCTATCCGCATTGTTGGACGAGAACATTGTTGGATGAACAAAAGCTTTCTCCTCCCAGACAACAAACAAGGAGTTTGTTTCCTCCAGGAGCCCGTGTTTACAATGCATACACGACAAATGGCCAGTTGTCATTGCTCTCAAGGGAAACTCGATGGGATTGGGGAGGAAGGACCAGTTTTCTTCTTTAAACTCTAACATATATTAGGCGAGAACAGCAAAGCGGTTAAAGCGGTTTGATCTTTATGCTCCCCTCCCCGTGTCTGTTCGTTCAGGCGAAGGAGGAAGGAGGAGGAAGGGCTAGACTTTGTGACACATCACGCCTACGCAATGGACAGTTTCTGGCTCCCACGCGACGGTCGGTTGTCCGTGAGGTAGACAGAGGGAGATAGACCGGTGAGACTCCGGGGGGATGACGGTGTGCGATTCGATTCGCTTTCTGGAGAACTTGGACAGGGTGGGTGTCGCTTGCTGGCCCGGGTGCCAAACGCCGGCGACGGAAGTCTAAATCTGACGAACTTATTTTTCTTCTTTTATTCTGTCAGTTGTAGCCGTTGTGTTTTAGCATCAAAGTGTCAAGTGGCGTTTGATCTGATCTCTCTCCGCACCCGAGTTCTCCAACAGAATACTGTGGTAGGCAGATGGAGAGAGCCTGAAGAGAACAACTATCCAGCCGTGCGCCGTTCGCGTTCCGGAATTGTGATGTTGGCGGCAGCTGGGACTACCCTGATGCGGGAAGCGGGAGGACAGACAAGGTCGAGGGAGCCAACACGCAAGGTTGGACTCCTCCTCAGTCCATCATGGTGTGTCATCTATTTCTGGCTTGCTGATGCTGCGCGTGAGCAATAGTTCCCGTAGGACATATGCGCCAACCTGCGGGATTGGGGAGCTATCTTTTCCCGAGCAGGAGGGTCGGCGAATGGGACGAAGAGAAGGTGAGGAGGAAAGGGCGGGCGTGCTCTTGGGAAGCAGGCGTAAGCAGGTTCAATGAAGAGGAAGGACACAGCTTACTGTGGTTTGCTTGTGTGCTTGCTTGCCTGCTGCCTGCATGCTACCGCAGGACGCTCATGTAAGAGTTGTGCGTTGATTGGTGTAACCTACTTCTTACACACAGGATTTCTTGCAAAATCCTCCCGACATGCCCGTTCATTGTGTGTTGGGTATGCGTGTGTGCGTATGTGTGTGTGTGACAGGAAGGGAGGTTGGTCAAGTCTTGAACACGTCTGGATCCGGGGTTTTTTGCATGATCAAGAATGTGCGCTGGCCTGTTCGCGACATCCGTGCAGCGGACGAAACATGGTTCGAGATGCGACAACTCGAGATTGAGTTTAGATGGGCATGAGTTCGGGGAGAGGGGCCGGGTCGGAAGAGAGTGGGACTGCTTAAGGTGCGGGTTTGAGCGGCAAGGCGTTGCTCAGAGTGGTGGACGATGTTGGCATCGCGAGGCCGGCCATGTGTCGTACCTCATCCGGTGGTTTGATAATTTCCTGCTGCATCGTGGGACTCGAGCACCATCTTATCTTCACTGTGTAAGACGTATGCGTGGGCGTGACAGGATGCCGACGGAAGACAGGGCGGGTTCAGGTCCAATGAAGCCCCTCAATAGCGGACAGGCCGGTCTACACGAACGCTTCCGAGAGCCCACGTACAGCGGCCGGGCGGCGCAATTATTGCACCTCATATGTAATTGCTTAGAGTATCCGCTGCGAAGCTGCAAGGCGCTGCGGTGGCGGGGTAGACGGTCCAGTAGGCTCGGGCAGAGTGGGTTGTGGTTGGTGGTGGTGCGTTGCTGCGCCGGGCTGGGCTTTTTCGTCACTTCACTCTGCTGGCCTCGCTGTGAAAGTTGATTCGTGAAACTGCTACCGGGCCAGGTGCGGGGGAGCAGCCTGTCAGATGGAGAGGAGGCGGAAGGAGGCAAAGCAGGAATCAGTTGTGGTTGTTGACCATGGTGGTGGTGGCGGGCGGCGGGCCAACTAGGCTGCGCGGGAGACATTCGCAGCTGAGTACAGATACAGGGCCCTGAATCGTCGATGATGGCGCCGCCGGATACCACTGAAGACCAGCCACGACGATGACGAGCCTCGGGCCGCTTTGCTACTGTCTCCAGCTTGCCTGGCTGGGTAGGTTTGACTTGGCAGTTGGCTTTGCATCGAACGATGAAGATCGACCCAAGGAATGCCACTTTGTCATTTGACTTTTTCACTCTTGAGAGAGAACACACGCGCTCACAAAGTCTGATATAATAAGCGTCAGAGACAAGCTTCTTCCTGTTTGAGTGAGGCATTTGACGATGTTGATTGGGGGGAAAGCCGGCGTCATTTTCGCAGGATGCAGGATGATGTGGGGGTGGGTGCGCCTGGAATTCGGGCCGGAAGGTTCATGTTGATTGAGTGATTTGATTTGAAGATTCTCTGCCCTTTGGCGTTTGCGAATGGCTGATAGTGGTGGCCAAGGAAGACCATGATTTGCTGCCAACGGAAACAAGAAACTGTGCCCGTTCCTCGGACTGCCCTCTCCTTCCCTCCGTCCTCGAGTCTCGTTCGCATGGGGACAGCATCCCGTGAACTGTGAGCCTGACTGGGAATAGACCGCAGCCGGACGGTGAGTGGTCAAGACGAGGATGGGGTGGCTGGGGACCGGGGACGGGGATGCGCCGGATGCTGGGGGTAAACGGGGCCGTGACATTGACGGCCCTGGGATTTGGCGCCTTTTCATTCGCAGACTGTTCGCCTTTAGCTCGATGCAGCGCTGTTTCACTTCGAGAACGACGGGATCGACCTGTGCCCCCCAGACTTTGTCGCGTTGGTCCTTCGTCGTGGTCCCTCCGACCTGTGCTGCCTTTTGTTCTTCCTCGGAGCGACTCTCTGACTGTACATCCGCAAACATACAACCAGCTTCCTGGAAGCTACCACCGGAGCTGCATTCGCCACTAGCGAGCGAGCTGAAGAAATTGCAAGTCTTGAGTCGGCGGGTTTGTGGTGTTTAGATGATACTGTTCCGAAGCAGAGCAAACTGAGGGTGACCTGCCAACCGTCCAGTTTCTGTGTAACTGTGTAAGGTTGTGCCTGTGTGCGCATGCTGACGGCCCTGGACGCAAGGTCTCTGCAGAACTGGGTCGTTTCGTTCCTCTGAGTCTGCCCGCTACGTCCATCCCATTTCATCCCATCAATCTCAGACCGTTTTTGTCCCTGTTACTGTTGCTGCTTCGGCCTCTTGGCTGGGCGCAACGTAGGATTGCCAGACGCACTTCTTGCGTGTGCGCGCGCGTATGTGCGTAAGTAACGAGGGGCAATGGGCGACGACGAGGAACTCGTGTATGTAGGTCACGTTCTTTGGCGACTGCGCTCGGCATCGAGGATGTGCTCAGCAGAGGCAACCCATGTCACTGCCACTGCCAATGCCAACGCCCAGCCCAGCGCCAGTGCCTGTTGTACCTCTCCCACCGCAAGTTTCTCTGCTGCTGGTTTGTGTCGGTGTTTGTTCCTCTGTTCCTCGACAGGCTCCTGAGCTTCCCTTGCCTTCCGTTTCCTTCCCACCAACGCTTGCACGGCTTCGCTTCGCCCAGCTTCTTTGCCATCAGCGACGTCAAATCCCCCCCGTCCGTTCCACTCGTCGACCCCCCGGGACGGACCCAGATAATATTCATTAGTTTTGTTTTCGAGAACCTCCAGTCCGGGTCTCCGTTCTTGAGGCCTCTCATTCGGCCGCCCGAGGTCCACGAACCCGCCTTTTCTCTCACAACATTGGTTATGCCCGCTTGAGGGGAGACCCTTGAAAAAAGCCGCAACATCAACAAAACATCTTGGTCGTGTAAACAAACCCAACCCAGGCAATAGAAAGTAGTGTAGGAAAAAAAAAACCGCCGTCTGGTCGGTCCTTGGCCCAGACAACGCCGAAAGCAACCGTGGAACAACAGGCCTCTGGGCTTATCCTGAGAGCCCGCAACCTTAAAACCGGTTGGCAAAAGGTTCCAAGGACGCCACACCATTGCTTCTGCTCTAGAAGGGTGACCCCTCCTTTCTCTGTCAAAGTCTCGTCTCGTTCCTGCTCGGTCGGTCGGTCGCCTCTGATCCTTCCTCCGGGCGCATTTCTTGGTTTCCCCCACGTGCTCCATGCCAGTTGGGAAAGGAATGAGGCTGAATCAGGCGTAGCCAAGCGGGTTGCGGATACTCGGCGCAGGTCTGGCGGTGGCCTGGGCTCGCTGCGGTGTCTCTGGCCTGCCGCCGATGCGGACGCTGGCCCTTGTGTAGCTGGCTTTGGCTCTGCGGTTGGGGTGTCGGTCTGGCTGTTCTTGTGTCTCGTTTCCCCGTTCTCGTTTCCCCTCCCCTCACCTTGTTTCTCTCCGCTGTCCCGTTGGCGAGCATCTTGCACTTTGCGGCATTGTCAACAATAAGAGCGGCAAGGTCGACGCCGAGTCTGTTGGCTTCTGGGAGCTTCGGGTCGAGCCGAGCAGGTTTGCAATCACTGATTCAGACCCTCGAGGGCAGAGTGAGCGAGTTGCTGAAAGCGACGGGTGAGGCAGGCCGAGACGACCGCCACATTCTCTCTCCATCGATCCATCCATCCCCCATCCTGGGCCGTCCCATCCCATCCTATCCCATCCCATCTGCCTTGGACTCCGCCCATTCCGCTGCGTCAGCCTGTCGCTCCCACCCTTCATCTCGCCCATTAGATAACCCCCCGGCGCCGCTCATCTCGCTCCCCCTCCCAGCTGGGTCCAACACTCACCGTATGTTGAATGACATGACCGACGCGTCTTTGACCCTGTGGATTTAAGTCGTGTGCTCACCGTCACCTCCACAGACACTCGTCTCTGGCACCGAACCATTGCTGCCGCTCAACGTCGCTGCAGCCATCTCCTCCGTCGTCGTCGTTCCGTTCACCTGGTGTACGATCTATGCATCTCGACTGGTCTTCATTGTCGCTGTAAGAGAGAGGCGTCTCCAAATCGGGGGAGCGGTTTGCCGCCCGGCCTGCATGGTGGAGGAGTTCTTCTGGTCTGGCAGTACGCCCTAGCCAATCGCCAGTTGGACGAGACCGCTCGGAAACGACGACAGGCCACCACGATCAAGCAGTGGTGCTCGGTTGGTCGCAAGGAAAGCAGGACCTCGACGTCGACTCTGGTTGTGCAGTGCAGCAGAAGAACAGCCGTGTAGGAGAAGGACTGCGGGTGTTGTTGCAACTGTCGCAATGGCGTCGTATACAGACTTGCCGGGCTCTGCGCCCACAGGCAAGCTGTCGAAGTCGCGCAGCAAGACGGTGGTCAAGCCGATATTGAAAAAGTTGTCGCACTCGGAGAAGAATTCGCTCGACCTAGACCGTGGTTGGGATGAGCAGACGTCGTTTGGCAACTACGGTGGGAGCCTGGGGAGAGAAAGGGAAGGCTCGTTTGGAGGGCGGGACGTCAGCTTCAGCATCTCGGCTACAGAGCTCAACACTGGAAACAGCAACGGAAGGAGCAAATTCAGCCACGCGCGGTCAACCAGCGGCACCTCCCACGTCAGTATAGCAACCAACGGCAGCGGCCAGCGAAACGGCAGCTTCGTCCACCCTTTCCAGCAGACGCCGCGCACCTCGACACCGCCGCTCTCGTACGCCAATTCCTTGACCAGCTTCGAGAGGGAAACCACCGCCGCCGTCCCCAGCGGCCCTCGCGACTACTCTCCCACCATCACCGAGGACGACGACGACCTGCTCGACCAGCATCACTTTGGCAAAACCTCAAGTCACCAACGCCCCAACTACCACCCAACACCCCCCTCCTCCACTACCATCGTGAACAGCTCAACATCGTATCCCCGGCGCCCGTCATTAACCAGCCGTACGTCATCTTTATCCGACATCCACACCACCGGACCCCCCTCTCTGCGCATCAACACCAGCCGCACAAACTCCAACGCAGCCTCGTCGCGACTCGTCCACGTCTCAAGCCACTCCGACATCAACATTGTCGGCAGGAAGTCAGAGTCTGCCACGGTCTCCAGCACTGCGCCTACCTTTTCGCCATTATCAACAACGTCCCCTTCCACGTCAACCACCGCCATGTCTCCCCTGCGAACCTCTCTCGAGGGCTTCCGCCTCCGCTCCCGCTCTGAGCTGGACTCCAACTACCACCAGGAACGCATCCGAGAGGAGAGACGCCGCTGGCAGGAGAAGGAGCGCCTCAAGGACGCCAAGAAGGCCAAAGAAGACCAGCGCAAGCAGGAGCGCGCAAACCTGAAGGAAGCCCAGCGTTTTGAGAAGGAACAGCAGATGTTGCAACAAGAGCAGCAAATCCAGGCCAAGCGAGAGGCCAAGGAGGCTGCACGCAAGCAGAGCTTCACCAACAGCGCCCGCAACAGCTCCAGCGAAATCATCCGCCCTTCCATCAGCCGGAAGAAGACTGCCCCTGATGCCGAGAAGGTGGCCATGGGCGAGCTTGGATTTGCCGGTCGCAGCTACGAGAGTACCAACCAAGGCCAGGCGCCTGTTGCTGACCAGAGCACCTTCGAGGGTCCTCGCCGCTCCCTGACAGCCAAGCGCAAGACTCAGGGTGCCTGGACCAGCTTCGTCTTGTGGTTCCGGACTAGAATTCTGCGGCTGAACAACATGGCCAAGCGCTAAACTTCTCTCTACATATCTTTCTACGCCCACTCTTGATCTGTCACGTCAAGTTGCAGAGGACCCCTCTCTCAGGGGCGGATCCAACGCAACTTGACGCCACATATCTCAACCATCACGGAACATGATACACAAGCGACCGCTTCCAGCATGATTAAGACAGATTCGATCATCATGACACGGGCAGACAGAACTTGTCACCTGCATTTTTCACATTCACCATATACCCCCAAACACCACACACCGCCCTTTCACGCGCAATGCCTCCTTTTACGACATTGCCAGTGCCCTTTCAGAGGCTTGGGCACCTTTCATCACTATTTCACGCTCTCACATCCCACGATTATGAACGGCATTCACACGAAGTATCGGCATGGGCAGATGAGCAAAAAAAGAAAAAGGTTTCTATTTCCTTCGTTTTATATTATGGATCGGCATGGCGTTTTCGGAATCTTTGTCTCTCTCTCTGGCATGAGACACCACCACACATCACCTCCCCCAGGAAAAGGAAGGGAGGACACTCGCTTGGGTGCCGTTGGAAACGGCTTGGACAGACTTTGGAAGGCACCCCGACCTCGGCTCAAGGGCATTCGAGGAGGGACCTTTGGTTTGGGACGGCGTTTGGTTCGAGCGAGCGATCAAGCAAGCGAAACGGGCTCGTCTGGCCTAGAACAGGCAGACTGCTTCCTGCAGTGGAAAGCCGGGCCGTATGTAGAAGTATAGAGTCAATGGATTGGCTCCTTCAGGTCATACTCGATTTCTCCTCCTGCTCCCCATGTGATATTTCATCTGCTGAATAATGATGCCCCCCCGCCGAGCCAGTTGCGGTGAGGCTTCATCCCGTCGTCCGACTACAAGCCATCCGGTAGACAAGCTCTTTCGCAGAGGCTTCTGTCGAAGCATTCCCGTCCGCCGCGCGCCGCGTTAGCTTCAGAGCTTGCCCGTAGTGGGATGGCGGGGTAAATGTGTCAAAACACAAACGCTGACGCCCCTAGCGCCCACAAGCCGGGCCATCGTGGGAGTTCGTTGATCATGGGGGACCCTGGAATCGCAGGCGTCCCGTCGCGGGGCGCGTGTTTGAGCATCTTATCTGTTTTCCCGTGGCGAAACGGGTGACCTCGGCGCCTGTGACATTTCACAATGTAAGCGATGCAACCCCCATCTTGCGCCTTCACATCGTGGTATCTGCGGAGTAAGTAGCGTACTATGTAGGTCCCCCTTGCGATTAACACTGGAGCTATAATATCCCGGCAGAGAATGGACATGTTCGTGGTGATAATGGCTTGGCGGACGGGGTAGGCGCTAAGTGTTCTTCAGGTCGCGTGAGTGGTGTCCCAGACATCACAATCACAGTCCGACCGACGGGAGATCGGCTGGATGAATCGACCGACCTGGTGAGAGCTCAGGTACGTGTATTCCGTAGAGCGGTCTGGGTCTTATCGATAGCGCTGACCTAAGGTAAGACTAGAAGACTACCTAGGTACCTGATGAACTAAGGTACCTACCTACCTTACCACAGGCAGAGGGACGAATGGATATCAGACCGCTTGCAGCGTTTTCTGACGCTGGAGCGGTCTGCACGGCACGGAGACAGACTGCGGACGGGATACAAATAGAAACTTGGCATCAGATTTAATAGGGCCCAGTGATGGAAACAGCCGGGCTGCACATATCGGTGCATCATGTCCTTGACAGAGCCAACTCCCTCGTTCCTGAACGTGACTGTTATTGTATGAGGTGAGCATCATCTGGCCGTGCTGCATTGCTTACCTTACTTTCGTGTGCCTCACAAGCTTATTACCCAGAATATTCCCGACGGCTCGCACCACTTGCCATGCCGAGGCAGGAAGCTCCTGTGAAGATGATCATCCCTGCATTACCTCGCTGGTAGGCTATCGCACCTGCTGAAATATGGGGCTTTCAGCTGCTAGGTAAGCTCGGCGCCGTGAGGAAAGGATAGAGCTTCCACGTCTTGTGGCTCCAGTGGATCCCGAGTGCGTGGAAATGGGACGTGACGGGAGACACTGGCGTCGCTCCCGTACCAAACATCGACAGCCAGATCTGGAGCAACCTACCCAAGATAGTGCGAGCTAAGAGATCTAGAGCCCCGAATCTGTTTCGTTTCATCAACCATTTTCGCCCTAAAGGCAGACAGCCCAAGCACCCTGAGAATCCCACGGCAACCCAACGTCCGTCCGTTCGCTGATGAGGCAGAGACGACACAACCAACACACTGCAAAGCTCCAACTCTCCCCCGTCCTACCTCACCTTACCCCAAGCTCCGAAACTCTAAAGCTCCAGCCGAGCCTGAACTTCAAAGCTCCCGCCCCCAACGTCTTCCCAACGGCATCTGATGCCGGTTGCCTGAGCTGTAATAGCAGGAACGGTCATTTCATCCTGTGTTCCGCCTCGCGGTGCACTCTCCTTCAGCCCCTCGTCCTTTTTTTCTCGTATTCCACGATAGTTGCTTGACCGTCACCACTGCTTCCATCGCAACGTACGGCCCAGCTTCTCTGTGGAACGAAGGGACTAGAGAATAACACAGCTTAAACCTCAATTGAGTCCGGGATCATGGCTCCGAACCGCAAATACGCCAATTACCCCGGCGCCCGGGAGGGCCCGACCCAGGTCAACACCAACATCCAGAAGGAGGATCAGAACCCCGTCCTTCGCGGCTGGCCTCTAGTCGCTGGCTCAACCATGTACGTTCAGTCGCTCATTGTGACCCATGGCCCACTCACTAACCTCCAACACAGTCTTGCAAACTCCGGCGCCGTCCAGCGCTTCTTCTGGAGCAACGCCAAATTCGGTTCCATTAGGGACCTTCCAGGTCTGGATGATTACAGATACCGCTTCGCCGTTGGTATGCCCAGACCTATATTCTGTTGTAGAATCTAACTCAGTCGCCAGCCCGACGTCATCTGTCTCTCCGAGACGGGATCCCACCCGGACCCCATCCCCTTCTCAGCAGAAGTCACCACTCCGGCGCCAGCAGACCAGCCGGCCCGCTACCTCTCCAGCGCAGACTACCATGCCCTTTACAAGACGGGCGCCGTCACCCCACTCGACGTCGTCCAGGCCCTGCTGCCCCTGATCCGACGCGCCGAGGGCCACCCGCCGCCTCAGACGGGTCCGTATGCGAACGCTTGGGTGGCATCCCACGGCCGCGAAGACCTCGCCATTGACGCTGCCCGAGCTTCCACCGAAAGATGGCGCCGCGGCGAGCCCTTGGGACCTCTCGACGGTGTTCCCATTGGAGTGAAGGATGACATCGACGTGAAGGGATACGTCAGCCACAACGGCATGCAGTACCGGCCCGACCTGCCCTGGTTCAAGCCCGCAGAAAAGACTTGGTGGCCTGTCGAACAGCTCGAGGCAGCCGGTGCCATTGTTCTGGGCAAGAATGCCATGCATGAGCTCGGTGGTGGTCAGTCACAAACCCCCTTTCTCATCTAGTATAAGCGCAAGCTAACCTCCCACGCAGACACCAACGGCTGCAACGTGAGAAACAAACCCAGCTCCCATTGATTGCCATTGCTAACCCTCCTAGCCTCGTTGGGGAACGCCCACAAACTGGCACAACAAGTCCTACTACCCCGGCGGATCATCCTCCGGAGGCGGGTCCGCCCTCGGCGCCGGCATCGTCCCCATCTCCATCGGCACCGACGCCGGCGGCTCCATCCGCATCCCCTCCTCCTTCAACGGCATCTACGGCCTCAAGCCCTCCCACCACCGCACATGCGCCATGAACTCCTCCATGTGCGTCGTCGGGCCCCTCGCCGCCACCGTCTCAGACCTCACCATCGCCTACCGCCTCATGTCGCGGCCCAACCCCGATGACCCGATCCAAGGCCTCTACACCCCGTCCATCCCGCCCTCGCCCTCCGCCCCCAAGACGATCGCCATCGACGAGGCGTGGTGGTCCAAGGCCTCCGGTCCCGTCGCCTCCATCTGCCGCGCCGCCGTCGACAACTTCAAATCCCAGGGCTACTCCGTCGTCAACATCCGCATCCCCTACCTCCGCGAGATCCAGCTCATGCACTCCGCCACCTGCGTGACCGAGATGCAGGACCTCGCCCGCCACCGCCACCCGGACCCGGCCGCCTGGCAGTCCATCATCAACCACGCTAACAAGGTCACCATGTCCGTCGGCACCCAGACCCCCGCCGGCGACTACATGAAGTACAACCAGCTGCGCGACCTGCTCATGAAGCACCTCGCCCACCTCTTCGAGGAGAACCCCGGCATGCTCATCGTCACCCCCACCACGCCCCTCCCCGGCTGGCCCAAGCACCCCGGCGACGAGGCCTACGGCGTCTCCGACACCAACACCACCATCGCCAACATGAGCTACGTCTACGTCGCCAACGTCAGCGGGTGTCCCGCCGTCACCGCGCCTGTCGGCTACGTCGACCCCGTCCAGGGCGAGGGCAAGATCCCCGTTGGGCTGATGGCCATGGCGGAGTGGGGATGCGAGGAGCAGCTGCTCGGCTGGGCGCGCGAGGCGGAGACGTATCTACACAAGGAGGGACGGCAGAGGCCCGAGGGTTGGGTGGACGTGATTGAGATGACCAAGAACGGAGGTCTCGAAGCCAAGAAGAACATCTAAAAACAGTACGGCACTTTTCGTGGAAAAGAAAAGAGGGGGAAAAGGTGGTTGTGATATATCACATCATATTCTTGTAGTGTTTGGATAACAATAACCGGAATTCTATCAAGCGCTAAAGACAGTACAAAGAGGCAAGTAGCTGTCGCGTCTACCGCTCTCATCCATAATCGTTATCATCACATCGTACCAAATGAGCTGTCCCACCTGCTCTCAGAATGTGAGTCTTGTCCTCACTTGGCGAGGAACTTGGACGCCAAGCCCATAAAACCGCCCTTCTGCTCCCCCTGGCTCTTGAAGTACATCTTGAGCGCCATTTCGCCGGCCTGCTGGATCGCCGACTCCTTGCTGGTGCCCTCTGCGACCTTGCCCTGCGACTGACGCTGGTCGAACAACTGGAACACACACTCACGCGTTAGCCATCCCGTCTCCGGTGTGGCATGGAGAAAAAAAAGACTTACCCGACTAGCCTCCGCCATGGCAAGTCCCATGAACCCGCCCTGGCTCTGCTTCTGCCCGCCCGTCTCGCCGCTCGAGAACATCTTGAGCGCCTGCATCGCGGCCGCGGCACCGAGGCCCTTGTCGTCCGCCTTCTCGCCGTCGTCGTCGTCGCCAAAGAACTTCTTGTGCTTCTTGACGGCATCTGTTTTTACCAAAAATAGACATATGAGTATGAGTATCGCAACACATACCACAAGCAACAGAACTCCGTAGTAATGCAAGGATCGCAGGAGTGTCAACCTGAACGACAAAAAACACATACCGTCCTCATCAATATCTTCATTCGCCAACTGCCCCTTCTTCTGCGTCAAGGCGCCCAAGACAGTTGAGAACAGGTCCGCGTCGCCGCTGGAACCCGCGTGGCGCGAGGCCTGGTGGGCGGCCTGTCGATAATCGTCATCGTCGTCGTCGGGGAACGCGCCGCCGCCAGCGGGATAGTTGCCGCCATGAGCCTCTGCGCGTCGAATAATCAGCTTCGGGAAACTTTGTGAACAATTCTCATGTCTCTCTGCGAAAGCAAAGAAAAAGATACCTATGCGGGATCTTTCTCTCGGCAAAACAAGCCCCCCTCCCAATCCCTCATGAAATGCAATCTTGAGAAACCCGTGGAAGATCTGCAATAGATAAACCGATGTTTGGATGAAGACTAGGGGGGACCGCAGAAACCAAAAAAAGTAAATAAAATGCAAAACATCAAAAACTTACTGTCGCCTCCAGGAAGAGGTTGGCCTGTTGCGTGGTAATACACACACTATCGTCAGTAACAAGCTTTCTCGCTGGGTGAGGGGCGCGGGGTAATAGGGGGCGCCTGCCGGCACTGGGACACCTGGATGGCGGGGTAAAGATAGGTAGGGGAAGGGGAAGCTTGGGCAGCGCGTACCGTAGCCCTGCGAGGAGGACTGGTGCTGCGACGGCTTGTCGTCGTCGTCCTTGTTCAGGTACGCCTGCACCTTTGACTGCGCGAGGTCTGCGAGCTTGTCCATGTTTGTTATGTATGATACGTGATATGTGGTTGCGAAGATGCAAAGATATGAAGCAGTATATGTTCTTGTTAGGAAGAGAAGAGGGATTTACATGTGCCTGGGTTGCAAGCTCTTGTAGCTAGAAGGCCAGCCACGTCTCCGCAGGACAGACGGGCGATCAATTGTCTCAGGACACCCTGAGTTGGCCATGCACACCAGCAGCTGCGACGAGGAATATCCAACGAGCCAATGGCTGATGCGCGTTGCAGCCATAGAGGGGAGCAACATGCGTTTCTCAGCTGCCATGCCTAGCGCGCCCCGTTTCGTGAAGATTGATACCAGTGACGCAGCAGACCTGGCGTAAAGACTGGTTCAACAGCTCGCGCCTACGATACAAACGTCGTCTCCCGTCCGGCTTCGTGGGTTGACTGATGACCAGCACTGCGTGTGCCTGGCCCCCTCCACGTCTGATGTGCCTGTGCTACGGAGTCCCACCCGCCCCATTCAAGATCAACCACCATGGTCGCATCCGCAGGTGCATGCTCGTCCCGTCCAATCATGGCTTCCGTGCTGGGATGGCCTGATTTGTCCTGGATGCAAGGTCGGAGCCTGTTCAGCAGTATTCAGGGCTCAGCGCAAACGAGTTGTTTCAGGAACCTACCGGCCTTCCTGTAGACGTCTATGAGCAGCACAAGTGTGTCGATAGTGGTGGTCAAAAGTGCCTCTCAAGGCACCATACACTGTCATGTTCGACAAAAGGCCGAGGTCGTCCATGACTGGGCTTACTCACTCAGTGGTAGACAGTGGGCATGCTCACAGCAGCCGTGACCAACGGGACGCATAGTTGGAAGCCCCTCATCTGAGAGGCTCCATTTAGATATCACTTTTTCTGCAGTCCGTCCTGTCTGGCCAGGGTCTTGGCTGACCGCCAGTCGAACCGCCTCAAAATAGACAATTAGCCCGCGAGGGCCCGCCAAGCCGACAAAATTCGATGCCAGCAGCAGCATCAGGCTTGGCGGGCGGCTGGTAATTGAAAGCAACATGGCTTGAATTTCGCTGTTGAGACTGCCCATCTGAAATCTCGCGCTCCTTGTCCCATGGCCTGGTGTCGTGTTTAGGTATCTCGGTTGCTGCAAAAAAAGGCTGAAAACAAAACGGACGGCCGTATGTTCGTCATAGTCATAGTTGCGCCGTGCCCTCTTCCAGACGCCAACGCCGGAGGACATCATGAAGTTCCTCCGCCTCCCTCTCTCCGGGGGCACATGTCGATAGATGCGGCAGCGTCGACCCATTAACTAACTTTAACTGTGAGCCCCCGTGGAGTGCTCGACTGCCAGTGAACCCGCTGCATTATTGCTGCCGCCATGGCGGTTCTTCTTCTCCTTCTTAGCCCATCTAAGTCCGCAAGCGTTGCATAGCGTCTTGGGGCCACTCGGGCCTTTACGCCACTCGGGTGAATCGAGGGTACCTGTTTGACATCGTCAGAATGAACATCACTGTTGTCGCTTGGTTAAAATGAAGCCTACCGCAGTCCGTGCAGACGTATTCCTCCGAAGTCTTGAGCTTCTTCTTTTTGTCGCCTGTCCGAGGATCCCGGTCCAAAGGAATAGCAATTCCGGCATCGCCCTTGATCAAAGTTGGGCTTGCATTTCCTGTCGTGATGCCACGACTCCTCTCCCCCTCGATGTATCTCAACCCTGTCAACATCTCGATGGTATCGGTATGCGAGGCACCGCCCTCGTATCGAGCCATCTTGTCCTTCAGTGAGTCTGGACGACTTCCTGCGACACCCTCCAAAGCTTCCCGGGTGAGCGCGACGTTTAGTGCTGAAGTACGGTCATTGGAGTTATCGTTACGCGATACGCTCGGGGCGGAGGTGGTCATGGTGGTTTCTGAGGGAGTTACGTCTGATCTGCCTTCCTGACTTTGCTGCCATATCCTCTGCGACTCTTCATTTTCCATCTCTTCCTCCCTGCGAAGCTCAGCGATGCGCCTTCTCAGCCTCTCGTTCTCCATCTTGTGCTCGAGGAACGTGTCTAGCAGGCCTGCATTTTTTGTGGGGTACAGGCGCGACATCATAAACACGGCCTGACAGAAGGGCGATTGGTTGTGCGGGTTGGGGGCGAACTTGGCGGCGGCGATATGGGCATGACCGACTGACTCGAAGATGGCGTATTTACCATCCTTCTTCTTGAACCTAAAGAAGAGGCGCAGAGGGTTCCCTGAGGCAATCGACTCGTTCAGCTCTGCGACAAACACGCCTACGTCGTCTGGGTGTACGAGATCCTTGAGGAAGGTGTCGATGATCTCTTCGGAGGTGTATCCGGTTAAGTTAAGAATACTAGGAGAGACATATCGTATGCGACCATTGGCGTCGAGAATCTGAAGGAAATCTTTGAGTTCTTCGATGACCTTGGCAGGCCAGCCTCGTCGCTTCGTGAACTCGGTCAGGGTGCTGCTTCCCGCTTGTTGCATAGCTTGAGAATTGAAGCCGCCAACGGGCGGAGGCCCCCCTCCGACAACGCTGGAAGCGTCGTCGCCATTTTTCGAATAGCTGGTGTTCATGCCGGAAGGATCGTCGGTAAGGCCGTCGGGCATGGGGGTATTAACGAAGAAGTTGGACATTCCGTTGTCGTCGCCGGGGTTGTCGACGTTCATGGACATGGCATCGAAGTTCCCATATATTGTTGAGTCTAGGAGAGTAGACATCATGTTGGGGTCGGCTTCGGCCATCTGCATTGCGTCAGCACGGCTTGGGGAGCGGTAAGTAGCCATTTGATGGGGTTCAAAGGGAATGCGCCGGGGGTCGGCGGGTCAGGTGAAGGAAGAGGAGAGGTAAGCGAGAGTGGTGGAAGGGTTGGTTCGGTGAGGTCCCATGTGCATCAGGCTGTGAGGAGCAAGAGGAGGAGGAGCGGGCGGGTAGCGGGCGGGCAGCGGGCGGGGGAGCAACTAACAGCATCAAAGGCAGAGAAGTCTTGGGGCCCGAAGCCAAACATATTGGCTGGGGGCGGTTGAGGTGGTCCGTGAGACATGATTGTGGTGGTATTGTTCCAATACTGATGCTGGCACAGACGGCTTCTAACAAAGGCATTTGGCGGTTTGTGCAGCGACTCGGATGGTGCGCCGGGGGGCGATTGACCACTGAGATTGACGTCTTCGTAGTCCAGTGGTCACGGCGGCGGCGGCGGCGGCACGGCGCTGAGGTGCGAGTCCAGATAGATCTAGGCCTGGGCCTCCTGGTGGACTGTTGGCAGGCAACTCAAACCGCGATAAGGTATCGATGCTGGCTATCAGTTCCAGTGCTGCGAGGTATCCGTCGATAGGGTGTTCGATTGGAACCGCACCATGCGCACTGCAGCGCGACAGAAGCAGCAAGCAACGCAGCTGCAACAGCAGGGCCCAGTAAGCTGCACGAGCACCAGCGACAGCTCTTGCGACGACGGCTGGTGAAAGCGACTATGCCTATCTGCTTGCCGTGGACGTTGACTATCGGTTCGGGCTGGGCTCGAGCAGCTCGCGAGTGAGTTTCGGAGCAGGGCCTCGACCCCGACAGAGCCTAGAAACAGCTAGGTCCAAGGTACGGATACGGGACGGGATATGGGGCGTTGTGCGTCGACGGGAGCACTTCTCAGCCCTTCATATCTCTTTTTGTTTGGTCCAGAACGATCTATTCGCAGCGGCAGGAACAGAATAGCGACCGGTGTTGAAGAATTTCGCCAGGATGCGAGGTTGCTGCAGCATTAAAGCGACGTAAAACAACGGCAACGAGGGCGACGCCAAGATCAGGGTTGATCGAAGGGTGATTTCTGTGCGAGAGATTTCCAGAGGATGGGGGCTTGTAGTCATTAATAAAGGGCGGGTATTGGGTGACCACTAGCACAGAGTGCGTGCGTGAGAAAGAGAGAGAAGCCAGTCCAGTCCGATTCAGAGTCTGGCTTGGTGTGGTGCGGAGCGATGCGAGACTTGGGCAGCGGTAGCGGGAGCAGTTGTAAGGCAGAGAGATAGCAGCAACCGGGTAAGGCCAGCGAGGTAGCAGCGACAGGGCAGGCAGGTCTTGTCGGCTGGATTCCACACAACTCAGCTGGGAGCTAGGTAAGGTTGTCTCGTCCTGTCTGTCGGGGCTGACTTGCTTCGTGACACGGGGGGGCGTGTCCAGTCAGGGTCGTCGAGGTCGGATCACCGCGAGCTTGGCCGGCAAGCCAGAGACACTGCGCGAGATGCGGGCAGGATGCAGACTGTCGGGGTTGATGCAAGAAGCGAGGGGAGGGAACGAAAAGGGGACCAGGAATGGAGAGGGAGGTGTGCAGAGAGAGGGGAGAGGGAAAAGACAAGAAATGGGAAGACGAGGGGCAGAGGAAACAATTTGTGAAAATGGCCGGTAGGGAAGGTGAGGGAAACCAAGTCACGTCGTCACCAAAAAAACTAGATAGGTGTGGTGGGCAGGCACAGGTACAGGCACAGGCACAGGCACAGGCATGATAGGTGCAGGAAAGCAGGGTAAAGACGTGGAAGGGAGCTGGAGGAGCGGCGTGGGATGCCAGGGGACCTGCGAAAAGGAAGGGGACGGGGACGGGAGAAAAAAAAACATGGGAAACTGCAAAATGGAAATGGAGCATATGGCAATTTTGAGCGTCCGGGACATGGAATTCTGCAAAAACAACCCCTCCACCCCGCCCAAGAGCACCTCCTACGCAATCGCCTTCCCACTAACGATGCACCTCTGCCACCGCTGTAGGATGGATGACTGGGCTGCTAATCGCCCTGGATTGGGCAGTTTCCAGCGCACCAATGGGCCGTCCAGCACCTGCTACGGTGCGTGCTCTCCCTTACACTGGCACGTCATGTCTCCATGCCTTGCCATGCCTTGGGGAACTGCACGGTCCAGCTGTCCATTGCAATGGTTCCAGAGCTTAGATTCCAGGGGCTCTACGCAACGATCATCCCCTGTGGCTGCCGCCTGCGGAGCCACTGTCCGGAGCAAACGCCCCGACATCACGGCGGTCAAAGAAACCATCGCCGCTGCTGTTTGGCTGCGCGAGGCATCAAATTGGGTCGCGGTGGATCTGCTTTGCCGCTAGAGCCAGTGCTGGATGCTTTGCCTTAATCGGTTAGGCATTATTGCCAGCTTCCGTGGATCCTTCTCGGCCTTCTGGAAACACCGTACCCAGCATCACGTATTCGGATCGTGCATCACTAAGGTACCACACTTACGTGCTCACTTGGGTCGGTATGAATAAATAGAGTGCAGTTGTCGCGTTCGACAACTGTATGACGAGAGGTGTTTGACTGCCACGTTGAACCGAGGTGGTTGTGGTGGTGGTGGTGGTCTGGTCCGAAGTAAGGGAAGACTGTTGGTTGGCTTGTCAGATGATGCAATCCACCATGTAAGGCAGTGTGTATCCTTTTACCTTTGAGCAACGTGTGCGTTCTTCTTAATCTCGAGCTACCTTACTTACATAGCAAACCAAATCTTGAAGCTTCGAGTCTGACAGCTCGTTGCTTGCTGTCATGCATGCAGGCAAATGAGTGTTAGTGACCTTCCTTGGCGACCTTATGTACCCGAACCGCCGTGCAGTGCAAGCATGCCCGGGCAAGTCGGAAACGACCTACTGGATTGCCTAAGCTAAGGTATGATCAACGTCGTCGCCATCGCCTGTTATTACTTTGCCATTGTTTAGAGTCACTGCCTGCCGCTGTTTGCCTTTCTAGTTGGAGACCAACTAATTTTCCTCTGCCTAGGCGACTGCATTTGCTGTGTACTTGACTTTGATGAGGACGACGACGAGGGACGACGATGATAGCAACGATGATAGCGGCTACAACGGTAACGACGATAGCGAGCACACAGAAAACGTAGTCGCTCTAGCACACGAAACACAGGATGTCTGTTATTTTACCTTCTTTATGCCCAGCTTAGCTACCTACCTACTTAGGTCTACCAGGTAAGCTAGCCCGACCATTGGCAGAAAAAAAAAAAAGAAAAAAAAAGGCAAGATGGAGGGATTGGGAAGTCCGAGTCTTATCGTTGTCTTATCTGACACCTAGCCATATCTTATCTAATCAGACCACGATCATAGTGGTGCGCTCCTTCCAGGTTCCCGACGCGTGCGTGCCTGCTGCGCGTCGAGAAGCCGATGGCAGCCTGCTCCAAGGCAACCTAGAACGACTATATCCCGTGCACCCCTCCAAGCACAAAACAAACTGCTTCCCATATCCGCCTCGATCTTGATCTACTTTACCCTTCTTCAAATTCACACTGTTCTTTTTACCAAAGTATCATCCGAATCGGGCTAACGGCCTTCCGAGGCACTGCCCGCGATGTCCAAGATCGATAAGTTGTCCGTCCAGGGCATCCGCTCCTTCGGCGGCAGCCGTGAAACCATATCATTCTACACACCTCTAACTCTCATCGTTGGATACAACGGCTCCGGAAAGACGACCATCATCGAGTGCCTCAAGTATGCCACCACCGGCGAGCAGCCACCCAACAGCAAAGGGGGTGCTTTTGTCCATGACCCTAAGGTACGCACCCACCCACCCAGAACTCTCCAACCTTCTCAAGCTGACAGTTTGTAGTTGTGCGGAGAAAAGGAAGTCCTAGCCCAGGTCAAGCTCGCCTTCACATCGACTAGCGGCCTCAAGTTCGTTGCCACTCGCAGTCTTCAATTGACCGTCAAGAAAACTACGCGATCACTCAAGACCCTCGAGGGTTCCTTGGCCTGCAACAACAATGGCGAGCGCACAGTCACTTCCAGCAGAGTGGCGCAGATGGACGAATGGATTCCGAGAGAGCTTGGTGTCTCCCGAGCCATCCTCGACTACGTCATCTTCTGCCACCAGGACGAGTCCCTCTGGCCCATGAGCGAACCTGCCGCGCTAAAGAAACAGTTCGACCAGATTTTCGAGGCGATGCGATACACCAAGGCTGTCGACAACCTGAAGCTCCTCAGGAAAAAGCAGGGTGAGGAGCTTTCCAAACTCAAGATCTTTGAAGAGCAGGACAGGATCAATAAGGAGAAAGGCGACCGAGCTGAGAAGCGGGCTACTGAGCTAGAGGCCGAGATTGAAGCAGCCAGAGCGAAGTGCAAGACAATGTCGGCTGAGATGGAGGACCTACAAGAGCAGATTCGCGAGAAGCACGAACAAGCAAACAGTTTCCTCCGCATCGTCAACGATCTCAAGTTCAAGCGGGATCAGCTCACCTACCGCGAGGGCGCCATTTCCGATCTCAAGATGACCCTGGAGGAACTCTCAGAGGACGACGAGTACCTCAAGAACGCGCTTGAACAGTACGAAGAGCGCATGTCACGATACCAGGAGGAAGCGGACGAAAACAAGACCCAGTACAACGAGCTTCAAAGGGACATGACCAACTCTCGCAAGGAGCTGTCTCTGAAGTTGGCGGAGCAGGGAAAGCATCAATCCGACAAGGACAAGTACGAGCGTCAACTTCAGTCTCGCATGGAGCTGGTCCGACAGGCCGCGGAAATGCACGGGTTCCGGGGCTACGACGGTGACCTGAAGGACAGCCAGATCAAGACCTTCAACGAGCGCATCCAGAAACTTTTGGCCGACAAGAAGCGCGACTTGGAGCGCGTACAGAAGGAGAACGCCCGCGAGCTGGACCAGGCCACGACCGTCATCACCGAGCTCGAGGGCCGCAAGGCAACTATGACCCAGAACCGAGTATTTGCCAAGCAACGATTGGGTGCGATTGAGAAGCGTGTCAACGTCTTGCAGATGGACATCAACCGCTTGGACATTGACGAGGGCGCCAAAGCCATCTTGGACAGCCAGTTCGAGGATGTCGAGAGCAGGTTGAAGAAAGCCAACGAGTCATTGGTTGCTGCTGATTTCGACGCGCAGCTTCAGCAAGACAACGAGAAGCTGTGGCAGCTCGAGAGCGAGAACGAGAAGCTAGGACGTGAGCTGATGGAGTGCACAAGACTCGCATCCGAGCGTGCACAGCTGGATCTGCGCAAGAAGGAGTTATCGGACCGTAAGCGCAAGTTGGATACTCTGACAAACACATGGAAGCCCAAGCTGGACACTCATGTTGGCACTGCTTGGCAGACAGAGACGCTCGAATCGCAATACCACGATGTCATCAAGAGCCAGAACAAGGTGCTTGCAGAAGCTCGTCAAAAGCGTGAGTCGGCAAGAGACAAACATCAAAAAGTAGACTACCGTCTCAAGAGTGCCAAGGAGACCGGTCAGAAAAAGACAGCCGAGGCGTCGCGCTGCCAGGAGACTGTGGTCAATGCTTTGAAGTCGGTTCGCGACGGTGCCACCATCGAGGACTACGAAGAGGAGTACAAGCTCCACGAGGAGGATGTGGAAACCTACCAAACCGACATCAGCCTTTTGGATGCTTTGGCCGACTACTACCGTGGTTGCCAAAAGACCTTGCAGGATAAGAACAAATGTCGACTCTGCGATCGTGGGTTCGATGATAAGCAGAATGTTGCCAAGTCAAGGTTCTCCGACAAGCTTGTCAAGTTCCTCGACCCTAACAAGAAGGAGAAGGCAGAGGAGGATCTCGCCAACTCCACAAACCTTCTCAACTCGCTGCGTAAAGTCAAGCCGCAGTACGAAACATATCAGCGACTGATGGCCGAGATTCCTGGCGTTAAGGAGGAGTGCTCCTCGCTGGAAGCTGAATGCGAGGCTCTGGAAAGGCAACTAGAGGAGCACGATGCCATCGTCAGCGCCGAGGAAGAGAAGTTGAACGACGTTGAGTCCCTGAACAAGACTGTCATTAACATCACCCAAGCTCTCAAGGACATCAAGGACTCGGAGTCTCAGGTTGACAGAATCATGTCTCAGCAATCGTCGAGCGTTGCTAGCCGAAGTGCTGACGAGATCCACGAACTCCAGGCAACGTGCAACGAGCAGATCAGGTCGTTGAAGAACAAGATTTTAAAGACTTCGACTGAGCGTCAACGCATGAAGGATCAGCTCAACGCTCTGGAGCTGGAGAAGAGTGAGCTGAGGAACAAGCTGAGCAAGGCCCTCAACCAGCTTGAGCGCAAGAAGGACTTCCAGAACCAGATTCAGACCTTGAAGGATGACCAAACTCACCAGAGAGAACTGATCAGCAAGGCAGACGAGGATTTGGAGAAGATCGAGCCTGAGATTACCGAGGCGAGATCAGTGCGAAACGATACTCTGCAGAAAGGTCGTACCAAGGAGCAGGGCATTGTGGAGGAGCGCGACAAGGTTGCCAACTCCGTTACGGAACTAAAGATGGTCGAGTGCGACATTCAGGACTACATCGACCGAGGCGGCCCGTCCAACCTTGCGTCCAACGAGCGCGCCATTGCCGCTCTCGAGAAATCCATCGCTGGATTGGACAAGGAGATTTCGGACTTGACGGTGCGGACTAATAAGCTCAAGCAAGACATTGACAATGGCGACCGGAAGAAGCAGAACATTAGCAACAACATCAAGTACCGCCAGAATCTTCAGCAGCTTGAGGTTCTTCGACGTGACATTCAGGACCTCGAGGCCCGTGATGCCGACGAGGATTACAGGACATTGGCTGCTGAAGCCAAGCAGTTGGAGAATCGTCACAGCCGACTCGTTGCCGAACGCGGCTCTGTCATGGGGCAAATGACGACTAAGGACAAAGAGCTGGAGCGAGTGCTGGAAGAATGGAACCAGGAATACAAGGACGCGGCGAAGAAGTTCCGCGAGTCGCACATCAAAGTCGAGACCACCAAGGCTGCTATTGAAGATCTGGGTCGTTATAGTGCTGCCCTGGACAAAGCAATCATGCAGTATCACAGTCTCAAGATGGAGGAGGTGAACCGTATCGCCGGCGAGCTGTGGCAGAGCACCTACCAAGGTACCGACATTGACACCATCCTGATTCGTTCGGACAACGAGAACGCATCTACTGGCCGTCGCTCGTACAACTATCGGGTTTGCATGGTCAAGCAGGACACGGAGATGGACATGCGTGGCCGCTGCTCCGCTGGACAGAAGGTTTTGGCCAGTATCATCATTCGCCTAGCTCTCGCAGAGAGTTTTGGTGTCAACTGCGGCCTCATTGCCCTCGACGAGCCGACGACCAACCTCGACAAGGACAACATCAAGAGTCTCGCCGAGAGTCTTCATGCCATCATTAAGGCCCGCCAAGCACAGAGCAACTTCCAGCTCATTGTCATCACCCACGACGAGGAGTTTTTGCGACACATGCGCTGCAGCGACTTCTGCGACAGTTTCTTCCGCGTCAGGAGAGACGACAAGCAGAACAGTGTTATTACAAAGGAGAGCATTACGAGAGTATTGTAAGGCGTATGTGCGTATTCTGGTGTTTACAGCGGATTGGGGTAGGACGGTTTACAAAAAGCATGGCGTTCTGGTCATTTCTTATGGTCACTGTAGTCAATACGACTACGTTTGCTTAGGGTTAGACGTATGATAAGCGTGAAATGAGCCCAATTGAAGAAGATACCTTTATCACATGTGATATCGTCCTCAATTGTGCGATTTTAGTCCCGTTCGTCCTATTCTCGTGAGAATACCACCACGTCGGAATATTATCACTGACACTAAAAGAGGTTCGGGGTGAAAACGGTTCATGGTATCATGGCCCCCTTCTTGTACACGAGCGAGCATTCAAACGCTACTCAATCCCGGGCGGCGGAGCAGTTCTCTCCTTCTTCTCCTCGTCCTCAACCTTGGGCGCCTTGGCCTCTGATTCCTCTTCCTCCTTGACATCAGTCTTCATCTCCTCGTCCTCGTCTTCCTCCTTGGGCTTCACCTCGGCGTCGGCTTCCTCCTTCACCTCGCCATCCTTCTTCTCCTCGTCGTCTTCTTCCTTCTTCACCGGGGGAGCATCCTCGCCCGCGGTGACGACGTCCCCATCGCCCTCCTTGATCTTCTTGCTCGCGAGACCCTCGAGCTCCGCGTCCGCATCCCGTTTGGAATGTGACGTGACGGCGCTCGTCTCCGAGGCGGCGTCGTCGCCGGCAGTGGTGGATTCCGCCTCCATCGTCACCGACGAGGCGTCCTCCGTCTGCGAGTCCTCGTCAGCCGCCGGGGGCGTGTTGGACGCGGCCTTGCGGCCCACGGCGGCCTCGACGTCGATGCCCTGCATTTCCATGCCCGGGCCGCCGACGAAGCTCGTCGTGACGCTCTGCGGGCCGAGGTCCTCGGCGCCAATCTCCTCGGGCCCGCGGGCGTGCGGGACCTCGCTCTCGTCTTCAGCCGCAGCACCACCGCCAGGTTGCTGCTTCTCGGGGCTGTTGCCGCCGCCGCTTTCACCACCGCTGCCAGGGGAGGAGGAGCCGCCCGCGGCGGCGGCGGCGCGGAGGGCGGCGGCCTGCAGATGTGCTTCTTCTGTTTGTCGCGCGAGTTGGTTGACTGGAACGACGCCCTGCTCCTGCTCCTGTCGCAGTAACTCACCTTGCGTTATGCCTGCTGGGCCTGCTGCTGGGCCGCCTGCCGTGCTGATGTGGCCCGTGGCGCCCATGGACGGGATGCCGTTGACGCTGACGCTGACGGTCTCGATGCTGCCGACGCCGTTGGGGCCGTCGATGGTCTCCGTGGACTCGGTGCGGATCTCGGCGGGCCCGCTGTTGGAGCCGCCGCCGCTGGAGGAGGCGGGCGAGGCGGAGCCCGGGGAGGGCCGGCGCGTGAGCCAGGGGATGGGGGTTAGTAGGGCGCCACCGAGGGCTTCGTCGGTGCCGACGGTCGAGGCGACCGAGTTTGTCGAGTTGCCCCAGGAGACGGCGGCGGCGGGGTCCGGGGGGGAGGAGGAGCCGTTTGCGTTGTTGTTATTATTGCTGCCGAGAGCGCCGTTGGAGAGGAGCGTCATGGCCGAGACGTCGGGGATGGCGGGCGGGAGGGGGTAGATGTTTGCGCCGCTGGTGACATGAACAACTCGGTCGACGGCGTGGAGGTAGGAGGCCAGGTGGCGGTAATGGCGGCGTGGCTCGATGACGAGCTCCGCGAGGCGCTGGATCGTATGCGGGGGGTACTTTGGGAAGCTGGCGAGGACGGACTTGATCTCGATGAGCATGGCCTCGATCTGGGCCGGTAGGGAACCCGGGTCCGTTGTGGCAGCGGCGGCGTCGGTCGCATCGCTTTCGGCGGCCGGGGCCGGGGCGGTCGGTTGGCTGTTCTCCTTGTCTGCTTCCTGTGACGACGACGGTTCGGCGGCGGGCTCGAGGGGTGGCGGTTGTTGTTGGCCTGGTGGGTTAATGTGTTGAGGGAGGGGTGGCAGATTCGGGATAGGAAAGTCATTGTGAGCTATCTAGAAGAACATTCGCAAAGCGAACGTGTGAGCGCGCCCTGCGGGAGGCCAAGAGGAGTTTTCGGATGGGCGGTTTGAGGGAGGGGAGGCGGGAGTGAGTTGAGGTCGGTCGGCGATCGGGACATACCTTATCTAGCCTCGTGATGATGTCTTGCGACATGGCAGGCCATAGACCGCTTTGCGACGTGGTTAGCGATGGCGCGTCGATCTGGTGGGAGAGAGTGGCGATTGGCTTACTAGTCCATGTGGCCGCCTGACGCGACCGTCCGCAAGAGGTCGTCGTCGACCTCGATCTCCATTTCTGAGGGCATGGAGTCGTTTGGGTGGTGTTTTTATTGGGAAGAAGAGAGCTATTCCCGCTGACGTCGCGTGCTGGGGGCAAGGAAAGCGCGACTGGTCGGAAAGTTGGAGAGATGCGCTTAAACGGGTTGCGCCCCGCGCCAAAAATAGCTTCGCGTAGAGAGGTTAATGCAGATACAGGAACGTTGAGCCGTTGTGTTTGGAATTCCTTTTGCAACCTGAAAGATGCTAGGAGACGTCGAAAATGTGACCTGTGTTTTGTTACCGGGTAGTAGGGGTGCAGCAGGACTGCAGAGGTTCCCGAGGCTCAAAAGCTACGGTGGATACAGAGTGTGACGCCAGAGTTGCAATGGCGGGTTGCCGACAAGTCGGTACTGCACACTCACTAGAAAATCTAGTGCAAAAAAAGTTGGCTTTCAAGAAATTGAGACAATTAAGAAGGAAATCATCCTAATAATATCCATATGTTATAACAACATGCTGGGATATACTCCTAAGGCCTTTGCGCGCTGGTGTTATTGTCATGATGGTCAATGACGAAGCTATTTCTTTGCTCATGTTCGTTCACTCAGTCCGAACATCCACTTCGGGTCTCATCTTTTTTATCGTGGCATTTCAGATCGTGGTTGTTTTCCTGAAAAGTCAGATGGCAGCATCCACATAAAAACCACCAGACGCATCAACATAAAGGCAGTCATCTAATTGAAGCATTCCGTTGTCTGCGTCCCAGCGTATGCTTGCTGCGGTGTGCTAGGACCGAGTGCATGTCGAGCAAAATGGCAAAAATAGAATGAT
Source organism: Colletotrichum siamense (assembly GCF_013390195.1). Lineage (NCBI taxonomy): Eukaryota > Fungi > Ascomycota > Sordariomycetes > Glomerellales > Glomerellaceae > Colletotrichum > Colletotrichum siamense. The sequence goes on from NW_023501020.1 coordinate 1,624,890, forward strand.
CGATGCAGGGATCGAACCTGCGATCCTCTGCGTGTAAAGCAGATGCCTTAAACCGCTGGGCCAATCGACCAGTATTAGTTGTTAAGCCGGGAATTTTTAGCACCTAAGGAGCGCGGAAGCTGTTGCTGTCGGAGACAGCAACAAACTCACATGCACCAGCGTATTAACGCTTTCTTGATCGTTTGGAGTTCCAAGCCGTGATCTGTTTAGATATTACCTGCGACATCAAATGAACATTGGTTCGAATGACGTGGGGAATGAGGAGCTTGAGGGGACCATCGGGCGTCGCCCGTTGAGCTTCAATTTTGGTGGAGGAAAGAGTTGACAACGAAACTTACTACCTACCTGTAGTACCACACCTTCGTGTTAACTCCCACGCGAACTGGCGATGTTTCTTAAAGTGATTAATTCTAAGCCCCTATGTTCTATGATTGTTCACTGGGATGAAGCATACAGCGTATTTGGTCTGCAGGTGCGCAGGCGTCCTCAATTCATCGAGGACAAGATGGAATTTTCCCTGTAGCGTTGTCTCCCCTTCTACCAGATACAACAACTCCAGATTCCCCCAGAATTTGTACAATCAAGGTGTCTTTGGAAAACAGGAACGGGAAAAGGCAAAGAAGACATTACGGTATCATGTCTCAACCTTCCTACCCTTCGCAAACTGCACCTGAGAAGTGCTAACAGCCCACACGTGACGCTAGTGGGGTAGTTAAGAAAGGTACTCAAAATTTCTTCCTCCCACTCACATTCTTTCTCACCTCCGTTCCGCCAACCACACTCGCAACAAATAACCTCTATTTTCACACTCAAATTTCCATATCCTTCCCCAACAACTCTCAAAAATGGCTCGCGTCAAGAACAAGGCTAGCGACACCCTCGCCCAGCGTCTCGCTCTCGTAGTGAAGTCAGGCAAAATCTCCCTCGGCCACGCCAGTACCAAGAAAGCCCTGCGCACCGGCAAGGCCAAGCTGGTCCTCATTGCCGCCAACGCCCCTCCCCTTCGCAAGTCGGAGCTCGAGTGTATGGCGAATTCTTGCCCTTGCGATGATAGACTTTGAATGTACTGACTCTGTCACAGACTACGCGATGCTGGCCAAGGTGCCCGTTCACCACTTCAACGGCACCAACATCGAGATGGGAACCGCCTGCGGCCGTCTCTTCCGCTGCGGCACCATGGTCATCCTCGATGCTGGCGACTCGGATATTCTCGCTGATCAGACCATCGGTTAGATCTTTGCAGGTATGTCCCCCCGCGGCGGAAGTATTCTGCGAAGCGTGTGTATGCACGTGGAGAATGTATCGACTGACCGTTTCCCCCTTCCTACAGACCGCCCAGCGCTTGTCAATGGCTCTGATGTCATGGTACGTGAACCAAAACTTCTCAAAACATTCTGCGAAGCGTGTTACGCCGGAACACACGTGGAGAATGCCGACTAACAGGTCGTCCTCTTGACAGCAAGCACCGCACTTGCAAGGAGAACTGATCATAAGGTATGTCTCCCCTTCCAAACCTTCAATTTCCTGCGAAGCGCATTCTGCTTGAATGCGTGGAGGAAAGTATCCTGCGAAGCGCGTCCTTAATGGGCGTGTGGAGGATTGTTCCTACGAAGCATGCCTTGCCAGGCGTGTGGAGGAACGGTTCCTGCGAAGCATGTTATATTAGCATGTGGAGGATTACGACTAACCTCATGATACCTCAGACTATAAAACATCGGGCTGCTGCAGTTTCTCCGACGAGCAGTCCTCTTGAGGAACGGCCCGACTTTATCGACGCGACGCCAGGATACATGAAGGTTGTAGCTAGTAGATAGATCAAAACACAGTGTTTCTCAAGAACCCAAGATCTCTCCCCATCCCAAGCGTGACCATGCCACAACCACTCGAAACGTTCACTTGATAAACAAACAAACATGACCTTAACTTAATTGTATTTACGACTTATACTCTTCCACCTGTTCATGATCTGCCCATGGGCAAAAAAGTGCTGACTAACTGAAAAGCGCCGGTAGGTGACCTGACCGAAGCTTGGCGGGTCCCAGCCAAAATCCGACGTCACACCAGCTTCAAACTGTGAAGCTCCAAGCTTCAAAACGGCTGCACCCAAAAACACCACACCACCACCACCCAAGATGCACCCCTTCAGAGCCACCAGCACGCTCCTCCGCGGCGCCAATGGCCTCGCCCAAGCTTCGCGAAGGTAAATACCCTCCCCATCTCCAAGCAAACCACACAATTGACCAAGACAAACACCCAGCCAAACCCAGGCTCCCCGCCTAATCGCATCCCAAACCCTCCTCCTCCGCCGCACCTTCACCTCCAGCCCTCCCCTCGAGAAGAAGAAGAAATCTCCACCCTCCTACCCGACCGCCGACTCCCCCGCCGTCGTCTCCCGCACATCCCACGCCGCGCCCGACCACGACGCCGACCCAGACGACCCCTCTGGCTCCAAGCACCCGAAGCCAGACCCCGCCGACCCCCTCGACTTCGGCGACGTCGCCTCCCGCTTCGCCTCCCTCGCCACGCACCACATGGACATCCTCAAGAAGATGCAGACAGGCGACCGCTTCTCCCCGGACGCCATCGGCGCCCTCGCCGTGCACCCCGACAAGAAGGACCCCGCGCAGTCCTACCCCCTCCGCGAGCTCGCCGAGATCGTGCCCCGCCCCGGCGGCCGCACCGTTTCTCTCCTGTTGCACGAGAAGGACTACCTCAAGCCCGTCATGTCCGCCGTGCAGGCGTCGCCTGACTTCAACCAGCAGCCGCAGCGCGACCCGGACAACGAGCTCGAGCTGATCCTCAAGGTCGAGCCGCAGAACAAGGACGCCGTCGTGCGCAAGGCGAAGGACGCCGCGCAGGCGTGGCGCGAGAAGATGCGCGCCGTCACGGAGAAGCGCAAGAAGCTGCACACCAAGTGGAACAAGGACAAGCTCATCGTGCCGGACCTGAAGCGGCGCGCGGACACGGAGCTGAAGAAGATTCAGGACAAGGAGATGAAGGGCGTTGATGCGGTGGAGGAGCAGACTATCAGAAAGCTCACGTAGATGTGATGACCTGTGTGTATACAAAACTGTAAAAAAGAGTTCACGTTTCCCTCTTTTTTTTCTCCTTGTGTCCTGTCATCAGGGAGCGAATTTATCACGAGCCTCACAGAGTTGAGGTAGAAGAGACTTTGTATCTAAATGTACAATAACGTTCGTGTTTCTCCTTTTTGTTTTGAGGGGGTCCTTAATCATACAAATGCTCTCGATGCCATCACACTCATGCCTTGGCACCCGCAGCAGCAGCAGGCTTAGCGGCACCCTTGGCCCGGTTGACAAGCTGCGCAAGCTTCTCGTCAAACTTGCCGCTCTCAATCGCGTGGTAGCTCGAGTTCTGCAGGTGCTTCGCCCGCGCGACCTCCAGCGGCTGCTTCGCCCCCAACTCCACAAACTCGGGCCTCACATGCTGACCCTTGACGACCTTGTCCATGATGTACTCCCTCACGGCCTTCTCCGCGCCGGCCTCCAGCTGCTCGGGGGACCTCTTGACGACCCTCATGTTCGTCGTCATCTTCTCCTGCGGCGTGTTCTTGATCGCCTCCACAAACGCCCTCTTGTCCTCCACATCGTCAAAGAAGTGCGCCCCGTCGCCGCGGAACGCAAGCTCCGTCGCCACGTGCTTCGGCAGCGCCCACACGCCCGGCGCAGGCTTCGCCCCGCCGCCGACTTCCCTCAGCGCGTCCAGCACCTGCACCGCCTGGTCCAACGGCGCGCCCGTCGCCAGCGCCGGTGTGAAGGCGAGCAGGCTCTCCGCGGTCAAGCGGGGCTCGAAGCGCTCCGGCAGCCCGATGTCGCGCTTGCGGTAGTACAGGTGCTCCTCCTCCGTCGTCGGGCGGTGCCATTCCTCTGCTTCGGTCGACTTCGGCTCCCTCCGATCCTCCTCGCCGTCCGCATTACGTCTGCCGCGACCGCCACGGCCTCCACGACCGCCACGGCCTCCACGGCCGCCGCGGCCTCTCATCATGCCGCCCCGTCCTCCACCACGACCGAAGCCGCCGCGGCCGCGCTGGAATCCACCGCCTCTGCCTTCGCCGAATCCGCCACGGCCACCACCCCTGGCACCAAGACCGCCGCCACGGCCGCGGAAGCTGGTGGGAAGCTTGACGAAGTTGGAACCGCCTGAGCTGCTGCCCGGACCGCCGCCCAGGCCGCTGCCCAGGCCACCGCCGAGGCCGCGCTTCGGCAGTGTCTTGACGTCGATGACGCGCGCGGGCTGAGCCGCAGTTGTGTTGTCGGGTTTGGACACTCCTCTGGTCGATCCGCTGCTCAGAATCTGGCTGATTTCGCTCGCGGCGTTGCGGGATCGTTCGCGGCCGGAGAGGGGTGCTCTCGTCGGGGCACCATTGCCGTTGGAGTTGTTCGAGGAGTCGGACTCGGCGAGACGCAATTGTGTGGTGGAAAAGGTGCGGATGTATGATTTGACGGCAACGACGTCTGGCCTTATGCGGCCGCCGGCCGATCGCAGGGCCTGGGGGTGCATTGTTGGAGGTTTTGAGGACCGAGGCCGCGATGCGTTGCTTTGGCGTGGCCGTCGTGGTTGCTGCTGGACTGAGGTGAGGTTTGAAGCTTGAGAAATATTCGCGGTTAGGTAAGCAGGTGTGGGTGGGTCTGAGTACCCGGGGAACGTAGGGGGAGAGGCCTTCAACATCACGACCCCGTGTCTAGTAAAGCTACCCAATCAGGCACTAGTATTGATTAACAAAATCCTATCCTGGCTCGGCTTTCCAACGCCGAGAGTCTATCATGACAGAAGAGTTGCTGAACTTGAACATATTGGTATGCGTTTGGGTAGGTCATTACTGGATGCATCAACCCAACAGCGCTCACGAACAACAGCCCACAAGGATTTACACAACACGTCCAAACGTAACGTATCGTACTATGAATTCGTTGAGAAACATTTCATTGTCAATGGGTTAACACCCGCCGCCGGTATACCAGTGTTGCGTTCTCACTCCGTATGCAATCCGCTCCAGACTCCACGTCTTTGATTCTCCGGATGCTTCCGTCTCTGAAATGCCAGTCCCATAACCAATTAAACCAACCCATCCTCCAGGGTCTTTTGATGCCAGTTCCCCCTATGAACGCCAATCTGGCTAGTCTCTCTATGCGATAGAGACTGCGACCAGATATGTAAAAGGAAGCCTACCCCCCGCTTCGGTCCCGGTATCCGGGCACTCTGAATGCTCATGATGACACGACTCGGCTTGCTGGTGTCAAGCTCTAACTGAGTATGCTGAAGTCTGCCCCTCAATTTGAGACGATAGTCTCTGTGGTAGAGAGTTTCTTATATTTTGCAACCAACTCATTGATCTTGGGTATCAATTCAGGTATTCTGAATGGCTTGGAAATCACGTCATCCTGTAAACATGTTAGTAGAGCCCGAGTTGAGGTACCGGGAAATAACCACTTACAATGCCGGCTTCTTTCGCGCTTTCGATTTGCTCAGGCCGCGCGTAAGCCGTAACGGCAATGATGGGGATGTGAGTGATGAGAGTTCCTTCCCTCTCCAATTCGCGAATGCGCCTCGCGCACGTCATGCCATCCATGACCGGCATCTCTAGATCCATCAGGATAACGCTGAGGTCGAAACCTTCCGCCTCTTTTCCAGACCAGAAACGAGACTTCTTGAGTTGATCCAGTGCTTCCCCGCCGTGGTTCGCAACATGCGTGTTGTTGCCACAATTCCTTAATTGCTTCTGGAGAACTCGCTGGTTCACAATGTTGTCTTCCACAATCAAGACGTCCAGAGGTGGAGGTCCCTCTGGGACGGGCTTCCGGTAGGATGCCCGCCGTGGCAGAGAGTTCGGGGGAGGGGGCGTCGATGGCGAAGATGTCGGTGCTTTGATCGGTCTGGCAAGGTTCAAAGCCGATAATGTTGTCGAGTCTACGCTCGGCGCGGGCGTCTTGCGGCACTTCACGTAGAATGCAAAAGTGCTACCAATACCCTTCTCCGAGATGACGCCGATCTGGCCGCCTTGTAATTCAGCAAGCATTCTCGAGATGAACAAGCCCAGACCTGAGCCGCCATACTGCACGTGAGTGCGCGGTGAGGCTTGCGAGAACCTCTGGAACAGGAGCTTCTTCTCGTCTTCCCGAAGGCCAGGGCCTGTGTCCTGGACCGAAAAGTGAAGGTTGATTTCTTCTCCCTCGCCCCAATCCTTTTCTTGGGTCAGGGCCTTGACATCCTCCTTACGGCTGGGGAAGAATGAAACACCCTTCTGGGTAACTTCGCGGATATCTTTGGAGGCGCTCATGCTCATGATGATCTCGCGCTTTTCACGGCCTTGGGTGAACTTGATAGCGTTGGTCATCAGGTTGATCAAGACTTGTCTTAACCTAGACGGGTCTAACCTGACCCAGTCAACAGCATGCTTGTAAAATGCCTGCTCAATTGAGAATTCCAGACGAATGTCGTGCGTGCTCAACTCCGATTCGAACATCTTGATGACGTGTCGCACAATCGTGACGGGGTGTGAGTCGACCGGGGTCACCAACAACAGTTGAGAGTCCAGCTTGGAGAGTGTCAGAACATCATCTACGATGCGTTTCTGATGGCTAGCGCAGAGGTTGATTGTGTTGGCAGCCTCCGTACAGCCGTCCAACAATACCTCGAGCTCCTTATGGTCTGACTGTTGTCCTCGGAACTCCGTGATGCTGTTGACAATCTCATCTGCGCACTGAAGCACCGCACTAAGGGGGTTGCGCATCTCGTGGCTGGTGATGTCGATGAAGTTCTCCTGCTGTCGCTTGAGTTCCACCGCTTCTTCTCTTCGTTGCTTCTGGAAATCCTCGGCCCATTTCTGCGGCGAAATGTCGGTGATACAGCCAAAGATGCTCTTGAGGGTGCCGTGCTCGGTCTTCTCCGGGAACGCACTCATCAACACCCAGGTGTCGATGGTGTTGCGTCCGTTTTGCCGACTGCATTTGAATCGAAATTCGACGGTAACAGCCTCCTTGTCTTCGATAAGCTTCTTCCACGAGCGTTCGAGACCTGAACGGTCTTCCTCCCTGACGCTTTGCATCCATGTGTTGACGCTGTCTTCGGTGCGCGGATGCCTGGATATTTGCCACCACATATCATTGGCGAAGTTAATATGGCCCTTGTCATTAGCAATAAAGATGCCAACTGGTGCAAACTCGGCCATTCGGCTGAACTTGTACTCGCTTTCCACCGCCTCTTGGGTTCTCAAGTAAAGCTCCATCTGCAGCTCTTGGCGATCCAGTGCAGCAAGACGAGCGGCCCTCTGGCCCCGTTTAATTTCCTCTTCGAATAGCACAACTGAGGCCATCGATGTCGCCAGCTGTCTGGAGAGTAGATGAATGAAAAGCTGGTAGTCGTCGTCGTATGGTCTGCGGGGGTTAGTACCCAAGACGATGAAGCCCACCACTGACTCTCCTGCCGTTGTAGGATGCACAGGCAAGATGACAATTGTCTTCGATGGGTCACCGAAACCTCTCCAATCCATGCCCTCGAGCAGCTTGGACGGAAGGTTGCCGGCTTCCTGAGAGAGAACAATGGGCGCACCCTGCATGGTCATAGACTGACGCATATACGGCGCAAAGCCCTCATCTGAGGACTTGAGATCGAGATGGGTGAGGGCTGTCGGATGCCCGTCAGGAACACCCAAGGAGCCTTCAAGTTGCAAAAGAGGCGGGTGTGCTATACTGCCGGAATGCATTGAAGACACCTCGCTTTCGTTGTCCTCCTTAACAGAATAAATAAGGGCGAAGGGCACGTCCAGGTCATTGAATTCGAGGCCTTCACGAACCCTTGGCCAAAAGTTCCGGACATCCTTAGCGGCCGCGGTCTTCTCGCCAACCTCTCTCAAAGTCAACATGCGGCGTTCGTTCACCTTGCGGCGGGTGTTCTCAAACGCAGGGTTGTAGAGACCGACAATCTGACCGTCGCTTCCCAGCAATGGAATGATTGACCATGAAAAGAAGGTTTCCTCCAAGAAGCCGTGTCGCATAATGAAGAGCTGGTTGTCGTTCTTCATGATTGATGTGCCGTTATCCCAAGCATTGCTTACCACACCCTCCAGCTCCGACCAAATTTCAGCCCAGGCATCCTTGTACCGCATGCCCATGAGCTGTGGGTGTTTCTGACCGGCGAGCTCGACGTACGCCTCGTTGTAGAGGATAACATTGTCTCGGCTCCAGTACATGGCCGCCGGGTGAGGGCTGCCCATGACCATATTAGCCATGGCTCTGAGATCCGAGTTCCAGTGCTCGATAGGCCCCAGCGCGGTGGAAGCCCAGTCGACGTTCCGAGCAAAGCGGATGTGGTCGCTAAGGTCGTCGGTGATTTGAATGCGTGTCCAGTCGAAAGAGGGCTTCATCATGTTTGTCTGGAACACCTGCTGAGTGAACTCGTCCGTGTGATGCCTCCCGCCATCGTCCGCCATTATGCAATCCTCGCCCATGGTTGTGTCATTCATATCGTGGGTATCCGAGACGGCATCACCAAAATAGTCAGGCTCCTCTTCTATTTGCAAGATTGTCGGCTGGGGAGAAGGACCTTTGTGCCGTTGTTCAAGGACCGCCGACTCTTCAGCTAGTGGGGCTGGCGAGTCGGGAGCGGTTGACACAGCACTCATGTTGCCGCTCACGAATCGATAGCGCTTGCGCAAGGTTGAGCAAGTCCACGTGATCCCTCCATAGTTGTGAGATGGAAGGCATACATCCAACGACTCCTGGTTTTTTACGAAACTCATGGCCCACGCTTTGAAATGCGTATACTCAGAATTCTTGATGGCGTCGTCCCCTTCTACTGACAGTAACTCCAAAACACCGAGCGAAGCTCTTAGGGCCGCGTTAGCATACAGCAGGTGAAGCGCCGTCCTTTGGTTGTTGACGGGATTTGCCAGGTCTATAATGAAGGTTGGGCGCTCATCCTGCTCGAGAAGCTCGACAACACCAATATTCCTCAGCTCTGCGATGCCTGGGCCTGTGGACTGGCTGATTGGGCTTCGCGACGAGGTCAAGGTAGCCTCTGCAGAGGAAGACAAGCTACTGCTCCCGGGAGTGCTACCAGACCTAGCAGCGCCACGAGCATGTACGGTGCCGCGGGCCAGACGTACGGTATGGACGCCATCGTTCTCCTCCCTCAGACGGGCCAGCAGAACAGCGGCGGCGTCTGAGGGAGGTAGAGGGTTCGGGCGAGTGGGCATGGGTCGGCGGGTGTTGGAGCGGGAAAAGAACAGAGGGGACGTAACCCCTTGATTTCGTGCAGCCAGTATTGCCGCTGCAGTGGGAGGCCTAGGTAAGTCGATAGTTCTCGGGGGAGCTAGACGGCGCGGCTTCTTCAGCGGAGAGGGTTGTGTGTCGATCTGATGAGTCTCTTCATCCGATAGACGCTTCGCTTGTAGGGGTGCTGGCCTCGTCAGGCGCGGGCGAGAGGGCTCCTCGGTAGGTGAGTATGTGGTGGGAGAGGTCGGATCGGAGGTGGGCGTGAGGAGGGACTTTGAGACGTTGTCAAAGGGATTTTCGCAAGTTGTAGCGCTATACGTCAAACCGTACCGACTAATATCGGGTGTTGTCCATTGTCCCTCGGGGCTGAAGACGTTGGTGGAGGGAGGCGGCGAGGCGGGCAGATAGCGAGGGTTGCTGGACTGTGAACCGGAACCCGGGCCCTGGAGAGGATTGACGGACTCGGCGGCGGGGAAAGCAAAGGCAGGGCTCTCGGGTGTCGCAGCGGCGGTGTTGGAGGTCTTCGCAGCCGGGGTAGCGAAGGGATATGAGTTCGGTGTCTTCGTTTTCGCGGTCTTGGTGGTGGTGTTGTTGATGCTCTTCGGGGGATTCGCGGTGTATCCTGCTGTGGTGTAATGGGGTCGGATCGTCGGGGAGGACTGTGGCAGATAGTGGATGGCGGGTTGTGGAAAAGAGTCGTCGCCCTTCGGCATGAATGCGCAAGAGGGAGGGCAAAGATGGTAGGGCCCAGAAAGTCGGACCGGTCTGGAAATTTTCGTCTCGTGGCTACTCTAAGTGTATGGTTCTCTTCCCCTGCCGAAACTAAAATGATCGTCTTAGCGACAGCGGAGACGGGAGGTGAAGCAGAGTAGCAGTAGCAGCAGCAGCAACAACAGGCGAGGCAAGGCAAAGGCAAGGCCAGCGCAGAGGCGGAAAGGCACGACGACTGAAAGACAAAGGGCACGGACGGGAAGGGCGGGCACAGGCGCAGCACCGAAGAGGCGGAATAGGCGGGCGCGGGCAGGTGAGCACGGGCACCGCACCATGGGAAGAGGTAAGGTACGGTACGAATAAGGCAGTGGAGGGCAGGGTGATGCTGGCCAGGTGGTAAGGTAAGGGTGGAGGTGGGGAGGAGTAGCTGAGGTGCACCGCTTGCCCTGCAGCAGCGACCAGAGGGCGACGAGCAGGAAGCGGAGGAGATTGTGGTGGTTCGAGTTGGCGGTGGTAGCGTGCAAGTGGTCAACCTCAGGTCAGGCACCTCAAGGAACCTTGCCCATCTCAGATACCTCACCTAGCGTGGTAGTGGTAGCGGGTGTAAGAGGTAGTAAGGTACCTCAAGGTAAGGGTAAGGGTAAAGCAGGCAGGTGAAGGTAAGAAACGCTGTAGCGGGTAAGGTGTAAAGTAGAGAGCGGGCAGCGGGTGAAAGGCGCATGCATCACAGGCCTGGTACCCGGCTCTTTCTTTCTTGTGCTGTCCCGTCTGTCGTTGGCGTTGTCGTCGTCGGCGAAGAGCGGAGTGCGACAACGACAACGACAGGCGACGACGACGGGATGTATTGAAGGAGACGGAGACAGAGACAGAGGCCGGGGCCACCCACTGAGAAGAAAGGGAAAGGCCTGCAGCGGAAGGGACTGGACGGACTGGACCCGACTCCGACCTGGACCTGACCAGGACAGGCAGGGCACAATGGGCTGGAGGAGGCTTGGACGAGGGGGCACTTTCCCAGTACGACCGGGGGTGGATAGGTGCAGCGGTGCAGCGGACGGGGGGTGGATGTCGTATCGACTGGGCTGGACTCGGGGCCTTCTCTCTCTTTTTTTCTGCTCCTCCCCTCCCCTTGAAGTGCACTTTGCTTCCACCCCCGACAAGGGAAGCCCAGGAGCTGAGGAAAGGTTCGCGGAAGGAGCCGCAGTTCGCAGCAGCCGGTTGTGGCAGTGACTGTGAAATAAACGTTGAAAGGAAGGGAAAGAAAGCAACGACGATGGACGAGACAGAGGAGAGACGAGGAGACGAGGAAAAGGAACAGCAATTACCAGGATAAGGATGCGTCAACTTAGTCCAATCCAGTCTGTCGGTCTTGGGGTCAACACCACACACGAAGTGCGGTGGACGACTTTGCGTACGCGGTGGGTGAGATGCGATACAATGCGCTGCCGAGGCTGCTCTGCTAAAAGGGCTCTTGGAAGGGTGAACAGTCGGTAGGTAATTACTGGTGTCGTCGGTATTGGTGCTGGCTGGCGCAAGGTGCGTCGAGAGTCGTGTGCGGTACGTGTGCGTGTGCGTGTGAGGTGGCTGCGATGCGTGAGGTGCTGCTGCTGCTGCTGCTACTGCTGCTACTGCTGTGCCGTGCGGCCGTGCTGGCTTGAGCCCTGTGCTTCCGAGTACCCTCGTCCTAGGTCTGTCTTCTCAACAACGGGATAAGTGACGGGCGACTGGCGACTGGTGACTGGCGACTGAGCGAAATGGCGGCGGGCAAGGACACGACGGGATAGGGGTGTATCGCAATTGTCGTGGACCGGTGGGTTAGATGTACGTGGATCGGGGAAGAGAAATCGAGGGGCACTATGGGAAATCGGTATCTCGATGTTGAAGAGGGAGGACAAGGCAAGGGAACGTCGTATTAGCTCTGCTTCGGGTTCGGCTGTTTTTGTTGCGCTTGCTTCTGCCAAAGCATACCATCCGGCTAAGCAAAAACCGACTTGGACTCGTTTGGTTTGGTCTGGACTGCGGCTGGTTTGGTCTGGTCTGGTCTGCAGTGCGGCGCGTTGGTGGCCCTCTGGCCTGTGTCTGCTCAGGTAATCTCTCTCCTCGGAGGCTAACGAAAGGGACTAAGGCAATGCGAGGCAAGGTAGGTCGGAGGAGGCAGAGGACAGGACGGGATGTGTTGGGATGGGACGAGAACGAAGAGGAGGAGGAGCGAGGAGGGCAAGGTCTAGGGTGTGAATGAGTAGGGAGAGAGTGTGCCGCACTCGAATGCCTTAAGGTCCAGTCCAAACCCGCAAGATATGCGACCGCGTGTGTTGTGTAAAGCAGGTCGATTGGGTGTGTGTATGTGTTTGTACGCGTGTGTAACTACTAGGTAGGTAGGCAGGCAAGCAGGTAGGTCTGGCAGAGAGACGACAAGAAAAGGTAGGAGAGACGTAGATGTAGAAAGGAGTCAATATTCCAACAGTCACCATCGCATAACAGATTGGAAAGAAAACATTGATTACATGGCAGGTGCAGTGCAGGTGGACAGCAGCTGCCTGTGCTATGTCATAGGTAGTATGGCATGGCATGGACGCTACGAACAGGAAAGACCCTTCGGCCAAATCCATCCGCGTCCTTCCTTCCTTCCCTCCCGGCGTCGCCATATTCTTGCTTTTTCTTCCTGCTTGGTTTCCGTTACTCACAACCTTGGACCAATCTATCCTCCCCCACAACGAGTGAGGTAAAAGCCAAGCACGACGAGTCCTTACCCCTTCTCGCACTAGGTAGCCCTGCCGACAATGGGCGGCGCTATCGACACTCGACGGAAACATCGACAAGAATGACGGCCCTCGCTGTTTTGATAACTAGCGGCAACGGATCTGTGGTTGCGCCGGACAAAAACCAGACGACTTTTGTGGCACTTGGAACGGCGCGCGTGTTTGAGTCCACCCTATTCCCTATTCCCGACCAGCTTACGACCAGTTACGGCCAGTGTGTCTTCTAACTTCTGTCCCCTTCTCGGCTTCAGGTACCGCAGCTACCTTACCTACCGTACCGATACCGACCAATGCTGGGCCTGCGACGGGTCCCGCGCCGCGGTCGAGGGTGAGGTGGGGATTCGGGTTCACCACGAACTGGGACTGGGAACCGGGGTTGAGAGGGGGCACAGCTGGCAGACGGCAGCGTGGCATTTTAGACCCAGGTCTGGATTCTTGTCGCGACTCGCCCTTTTCCCACAGAATTACGACCTGTGCTTTGTTCGGTACGAGTACCAGGCGCGCACACACACACAACACACAGCACACATCCACACGGTGACTGCTTTGGTGATCCAGCAGCAGCGCGAATCTGCACAATGCAACGGGGGACCATGCCGGTGTTTCTGTCTCCTCTCATGTCGTCTTCTTCTCGTTATTAGGGGATTCCTGCTGCTGGGCTGTCTGCTGTGCAACAACATGCAAGTCGTGTCCCACAGGTCCCTTCCAGACTCCTGCTGATCTTTTCCAGCGAGCCAATGATACCGCTTCGGAGTCAAGTCCCTGGAGGAACACCACCACCAGCGACTGCTCTGGCCTCCGGTCCCCATGGCTGCCCCACTTACAGCGCCAAGCTCTCCCGTTTTGTCCAGTCAGGGCCGCAGCTTGGCCCTGCAGGTGGGTCCGATCTTTTGCTTCACGCAGTGCGCCAGGACTCGCAGCAGCAGCAACAGCATCAACAGACGACGGCTGACAATTTGATGCCACGCGGAAACTATAATTGCCGCCGACTTCAAACCAAGTGTGACGGGATGCTAAGAAAAAGTCATGGCAAGCCGCGGGATCCAGCTCGTCGGGGGCCTTATGTCAGAACTTGTTCATCGTGCATCCGCCTCCAACCCAGCAGCCTGGACACCCTGCCTGTGGCCGTGGCCGGCCTGCGCCGTACACTCAAACCAGATGCGCGCTGCCCCGAAAGTACAAAGGCGAGGGCGGCCCCCCTTCCACCGAAGAGGGCGGGTAAGCAAAGACTTTGGCCCATGTCTCTGTCTGTAGCAGCCAAGCTGCCCAGCTCATTAAGGGCTTTCATGCGTCGCGCGTTAGATGCGCTCGGCAACAGATATTTCCCACGTCACACGCCCTCTCCTCCCGCAGTCACTCGGCCGTGTGCGTCCAAAAATTGTGGCATGCGACATTGACATGGTGGTGGCTGTATCAGTCAGTAGTGAACCCTTGCATGAGAGACGAGGAAAAAGGGAGGAAGCGAGCAGATCGCTGGGGAGGGGGCGTTTGAGGGGGGTACCGTCCGAGGACCGAAACGTGGGGAATGGAAAGGGAAGAGGGGGGGAACTTTTCAACAAGCTTCGAGCAACATGGGATTTTCGTCCAGGGGATTGGAGAGACGGGATGGAAACCGCTCCACCACGAAGCAATTCGGCTTTTGCCCTTAATCCTGATGATCGCTGCCTCGCCTGGTAAGGAAACGAGGGATGAGGCGAAACATGGGATGCTCTACTGTGTGCACATCAAAAATTGCGCGCGCACTGCTGCCGTTGCCCGCGACAGTGAATATCTCACCCTCCAGATGGGAAACCGCTGGCAGTCACAGCAAAACCACCATGCCAATTTGCCATGGCGATATCAACGCTACGTTGTATGGACATAAGGTTTTGCTTCTCAGACAATGACAGACAATGACGATGATACATGTCACAAGAGACCGGGGGGAGAAAGAGAGTCGCCATGTTGAAATCTCGCGCTCAACAGGTACGTTGTGCTGTTGTACTTCGGTATCTCTAATCTCTTCCCATGGCTTAGTTCCTATAGGCTCGCGCTCACATGATATCGATCTGACTTGTCCTTTGCATGCAACGGTCCGACGTCCCCTCCCGGGTGTCTCTCTTCCACTCTCTCTCTCTCTCCATGGCCAGGAATGCAATCCTGGACGAAGCGAACCTCTTTTGAGACATTGGAAAACGAAACGGGAACCCATGAGAGAAATATGGACACACACACACACACACACAGAGAGAGAGAGAGAGAGAGAGAGAAAAGCAACGACTGCGCGAGCATGAATGGACGGTCCCTACAGTGTCTTTGCCTCGGCGCGCCCCATGATGCACGTCCAGCACCAGCACCCATTCAGGAAACATTTTTCAATCTGTTGAGGATGGCGAGGTGATGCGCGCCTGCTGCAAGTAACCATTTCGAAGCATATGGCGATTTTTTGCATGCAGCAGTCAATTATTGTGTGTATGGGCACACAGGCCGCTGGATAGCTTCATGCTGTCGCGGAGTATCTGCACCGCAATGAACGAGAGACATGCGCTACGTCACCTAATTTTCTGCAATGATGCAGCATCTTTTTCTAGTGTCGTCTAGCCAGACATTGAGTAGATGTCCGTGGCAGTATTATGTCGTGGTTCCTCATTCCTTGAACCCAGCCACCGAAGAAGTGCGGTTGCGCCGTCGTCGGCAACGGCTGCCAAAAGCACCAGGCAAGCAAAAAACAGCAATGGCGATTGGATTTCGGTACCCATCTTGGTGGACGAATTTGGGATGGGAAAGTGTGAGTTCCCTTCCACTTGGCCCGTGCCCTCAGACGCCAGCACCGATTTGAGGCAGGGATACCCTTGTCCTTGTGGCTCCTGCTCCCCTGTCGGTCTCGAACTGGCGCGGTCCAGACTGTGGTCGCCCCCACCCCGAGCTCGCCGATCGATGATCGTCACCTGCCAGTTCCCCCCATCGCCTAAGCCCGGTTTCATTGGTCCCATTCCGGCTTCACGCTTGTCAATTGCCTGTCTGCACTCTGCACTTTGCGCTGCCAGACTGCCTTGCCGTTTTATTCTTCGCGGATGATTCGCTGTTCGATGGCTTGCTCGTGTTGGGTAAGTCCAAGTTCAGCTTCTTTTTGCTGATGCTTCTGACAGGTCAACACGCAGTTTTTGGGGTTTTTTTTTTGGTTTGTTTTTTTTGGGCCTTTTTTTGCCCCTAACAAGCAGGGAGCCTGCGCCTACCTGGAGGTGCTGCTGTTGGGACTTTTCTCAAGTAAGCGCAGCGCAGTCACCCACTCCATACCTCGCCTTGCTGGTCAGCACCAAAGGCCGTGTCTCGTTGCATTCAGCCATGATCTTCGGTCCATCACTTCTCTCAAAGACGCCGTACCCCGTTCCGTATCCAGTGCCGCGCCGTACCTTACCTGGCCGTTCCAAACGCCGGTAGTTGTCAAGCAGGCGAGCAAGTACTGCCGCCTCTCCCACGTCTGATCAGCACAACAGCCTTCCTCTTCCACCTAGCACGAGGCATAGATCTTCCCGCCTCCTGCATCCCGAGGCTTTCAAAGGACACCGTTTAGAATCATTGCCAATCATCCATCATCATACGATGTTTGTGGGGCCGTAAGGCACCTGTGGCTGTCCGGCCTCGTGCGGACGAGCGCCTGAACGGGGGGCCTGAACAAGCGGATCGCCCGGGACTTGCCCAAGCGGGCGGAAACCAGCTGTGTAAGCCCTTTCTGGGGGCTGTCGGGCTGTTTGCTTCCAAAATACACTTTTACGGTTGCATGCCCGCCACCGAGACCTGCTGGTGCTCTTGTCTCTTGCTGGGTCCTTTTGACAGAGGGTGTGCTTGGGACAGGCTTGGAGAGACCGCACGCTGCGGTGTCCTCAAAGAAGCGACCGACATCTTTTCGCATGCCTCCTTGTGCGAGGGCAGCGTCGATGCCAGCCAGCCCCAAGGTCTCACTTCGGAGCCGGGGGAGAACTCGAGCGCGCAGAGCCAACGCCAGCCAGCCTTGAATGTCGGTGGAGGGATGGCACGCATTCCTCTCCGGCGAACTGATCTCTGCGGGAAGTGCGCGGAAATCTCTCCTGCAGCCCTCGCGCTTTTGGCCCTGGTGAGACTAGGCGATTGCCAGGAGCCGAGCTGCTATCTGCTTTCTATTCTTCTCTCATTGGATTTCCAACCAGAAGAATGCCAGGCGAGGGAGCGCCTCAACCGTCTCACATGCCTCCACGGCCTGTGTTCCGAACGTCTGCGCCAACCAAAGGGCGCAAGCGAGACGTTGAGCCTTTCCACGGACGAATTGCCCCGGCGTGTCAAGTCGCGAATCCGAGCAAAACGCTCGACGTCCATGTTGTTCAGGTCAACGGCGTATCTGTAGCAGCATGTTACACAATCTCTCCAGAGAACAAATTGTGGCCGATATGAAAATACCAGGAGGATTCAAGCGTCGAAGCCCCCTTCGTCATCCCGCCGTCACCAAGATATAACCGGCTGGTATCCATGAGCGCGGTCTAGGCCTTGCTAACATCGAACATCGTCGCTGTGAGAAGCGAGAAATCAGCCCTATCTCTCGTTAAAATGGAACGGGGTCTTTCCATCTCCTGGGTGCATGACGCAAGGAGAAACGGGCCAACAAGACGCCCATTGGTTGGAGCGAGCACCGAGATTTGGCAAGGCATAGCATTCCTGCCCATTTCTTCACCTGGGTGGGGTTCTGAGTCGCGAGGAGCCATGTCTCGTCTCGTTCCTCCCTCTCCGCATGAGAAACCTCATCTCCGCTTCAACCACGAGGCGCCATCGGTGTTGTCCGAGCATTCGCATTTTCGGAGCCGCTAACGACTGAGCACACGGCTGAGTTTTGTTCTCTGGAGACGCACGACAGTGGGCATCATTGCGTACGTCGTCCTTGGGGGCTGTTACGAGTGTAGTACCTCCTTCGGTCACCGTGTTGTCGGTGCTGACACGTTGAACCAGCCTGATGGGTTCGTCCGGTTGATTCGCTGTCTGTCAAGCTGGCAGTCAGCTATACCCAGAATACTTCACCCGATGGCACCCAAAGCAGGCAGAGCACATGCAAGTCACTCGTGGTGGTTGGCAAGGCACGACGCGGGTCAAGCTCAT
Source organism: Colletotrichum siamense (assembly GCF_013390195.1). Classification (NCBI taxonomy): domain Eukaryota; kingdom Fungi; phylum Ascomycota; class Sordariomycetes; order Glomerellales; family Glomerellaceae; genus Colletotrichum; species Colletotrichum siamense. The sequence continues at coordinate 1,642,693 of NW_023501020.1, forward strand.
TTGTCATCTGAAGGTGGCAGTCAGAGTCCCATTCTCGTGGCACTCTTGCGTGCCTTGCTGCCCCCCTATTAATATCTTTCGTCGATGATCCTTTGCTTATTGCCGGTAGATCGGATCGTCGCTCACCTAAGCCCGCGATGTGGGATTCCCGATAGCGTCCCGGTCTACGGACACCTTACCTTGCTGTCGGACACCGCTAGAAGCTTGTCTCCCTTGACAGACGATGGCAGCTTCTTGACAGCGAAAAAAGCACGGTGTGATCGTCGGTGTCTAAGGGTCTCTTCAGTCTAAGGTAGTGCTCTCCAAAGACACGTGCCATGCGCGGCGTCTGGTTGTTCCCGCCCGTGGGCCGTCGCCACCATTCCGGGAAGCAGACGGGAGGCCGTCAACCGGCCGGCCCGCTTTGTCAGATCCATGAACGGGTGCCCCATCACATCGCGAGACAAGACGCTTCGCAGCAAGCGCCGAGTGTGCAGTCTCGTTCGGTAGAACCAACACAATCACCCAACATCCGGGGTTTCCACCTGTCCATCACTGTGCGTCAACGCAAGCGATCACGCCGCTTCACCCCTGATTTCTGCTGCGTTTGCGGTCGCATCGCACCAGCATCGCACGAAAAGGCTGCTCTGCCCTCCTCTCTCAGTCCACAGCTCCCCCCAACGGACAGTGATTGAGTGACCGGAAAAAACGGCCCCCAGCCATCCAAGACCCTTGTCCCGTCCTCATCCTGCCCCCGGTCGAAAAAAAGACGGGCGGGTATTGTGCGCAACGTCGCGTATCGCCATCCCCATTGGCTAACTCGCCCAGGGGCCGGCCAATCGAACGGCCCCTCCCCAGCCCGGCGCTTAGCACCTCTGCCCGCCTCCGCTCCTCATTGGGCACCGCCGCTGTGATTGTCGACCACGGCACATGCAGCAGCCGTCCAATGCCGCGACCCTAAGCTGACCCGGGCCACCGACCTGCTTGCCAGCGGCCCCCCTCTCTGTGAACCGGTGAATGGTGAATGGCGAAGAGAGCGAATGTGTGTGTGGGCAAGCAAGGCCCGGGTGAAGGCGTGAATCTGCAAGAGATGGCCATTAAACTGCCACCCTGCCCCGACCGGGCTCGGCGGTCGCTTTGCAACCTCTCTTCTCCTTTCCCCTCTTTGAAGATTCGCGAGCGGAACCGACGACGACGACAATAACGATAACGAAGGGAACGGCGGAATAGTGCTGATTTTCGTTTAACAGCTGAGGTCGAGTGCTGGTACTCTGACCAATGTGAAATCCCTCCCATTGTTTGCCTCGGCGACGACTGCGCCTTCAGCGGGATAAGAATAGCCGACCAACACCCCCAAGCTTTCCAACCAGGCCGGAGGAATAGTGAGGAGAGAGTAGGACAAGACGTTTGCCACACCCGCGGGGGCAGTACAATAACGCAACCCGCCCACCTCGAACCTCGAACCGGCGCGAGCGCGCGCGGGCATATCGCAAACCGCTTTAATCATCATACCAAATCCACAGCCTCGCCAAGATGGCATACAAGATCCTGCACAGGAAATGGCTTCTCAGGCCATGGATGTGGGCCATCTTCCCGCTCGAGCTGGCCGGCCTCGTGCCGCTGCTCGTCCTCTTCGGCATCGCCCAGCCGGACCTCTACCGCACAAAGATGTGGGAGATTGGACACGCCTACGGCTTCAACTCGAGCCCGAACATGGTGCTCTACGCCTACGCCAACTATGAGTCCCTGCCGACGGTTCCCTTTGTATGGACGAGGACGTAAGTTTTGTTCTTGTGGATGAGTTTGAAAGAGATTTGGAAATTGAAGGAAGCTGACACTCAAATGAACAGACTGACCGACTTCAACGTCGCCCTCTCCGTCATCACCCTCTTCCTCCTCCTCACCAAGCTCGTCTTCTTCATCATGAAGTTCTGGTTCCCCCTCCTCGCCGTCGGCATCAACGTCGCCATGGTCGCCATGTACACCGTCTCCGTATACGGGCAGATGGGCCCGGACCACGCGGACCCGCGGTACCCCTCCAACGTGGCGTGGTACATTTCAAAGTCTTGCTCGTATGCGGCGCCCTACAGGGCGGAGAAGTCGTGCATGCTTGCCAAGGGCACGTTCGCCGTGACGGTGTACATGCTGTTCCTGTTCCTGTGCAGTCTGGGCATCGCGGTGTACGTGTGCCTGCCGAATAAGTTCGACAAGGAGGGCGCCGAGGACGAGGAGGCTGCGGGCAGTGATGGCAGTTCGCCGGTGGACCCGAAGGAGGCGCGAGAGTGGGAGATGAGGGACATGCAGAAGGGCCCGGCGACGCCGAGGACGGTGCCGTATACGCCGCGGACGATGGCGTTTCACACGCTGGATCGGAAGTTGCCTTTGAGGCAGCAGTACGGTTGAGCGCGTGGCAGGCAGTGTGTCTCGCAGGCTTCCTGTTCGTGGTGGTGGAGGAGAAGGATGGCGGTGGTTTTTTATGGCTTTCCTTACCGTCTAAACATAACTTTTCATTTTGTCGTCTACGCGGCTTAGGTCTATGGTACCAGCGCGCAAATAAGTCTCAAATGATGCCCCGAAGAGGGACGAAGTGTTCAGGATGATGAAGTACCCTAGATGTATAGTAGCGGATTTATGTGTCTGCGTCAAATGATATCAATCACTTCAAGAAGCAATGGTGAGGGATGGGGCATGAATGTGACGGTAGGAGGACCGGTATGAGGTTATCTGCAAGTGTGACTGCCGTGATGTTAAGCCGGCTTCTGAAGTCGTTATAAAGTATGAGAGGTCTTGGTGGAATAGCGACCGGCCAGTAGCCAGTACTCTTTGATCTTTGTCACTTTGGTTTCTGGGTGTACGCCTTATAAGTTGATCACTCGGCACATGGGACATCTGTGGCAGCTGCTCGTTACTGATCGAACTTGTCTAGAGTCTTTCCCTGTCTGTCGTTGTTGTCTGGCGTCTTGTGCTGTTTATACTGAACAGCAACTGCTGTAATGGTACAACCCGATGCTTTCGAACAACCAGATTGACACCTCGATTGCTTTGGAAAAGTCTTTAGACAAGTGATGTCTTGGAGATGAACGTTATGAACGCGCGCATTCATTTGTCATCAACATCAGATCGCAATATTTGTTTCGAAAGAGGAGAACAGCCCAGATACTCAGTGCACATGCTAGCTGCTTTAATACCTCTCGAAACGAGATGACCTCAACATCTTTTTGTCCGTTGAAAGCATACCTGCGCGTAACGGTCTATCCTTAACAAGTGCTATATCCATGCGTGTGCATAGAGGGATGTTTTCCCCGTATCGTGGCTCCAAGCATGCTATGATCACCAACTCGTGCCTTTTTGTTGGCCCAATGCCCTCCGCCCTTGAAATGTCGCTTGAAGAGACTTGAGCCACTTAACGAGATACAGCTCCCATGTATAAGTACGCAAGAGGTGCAGATCTCTGGACGCCCTGTCCAAATCCTGGTCGTCGACTGAATCGATTCGGCTTCGTAGCCATCCCCTACTTTGCCCCGAGTCACTACACTGCACTACAGGGTCAGTACTCAAATGGACGTGATCTATTTGGAACAACGATTCAAGTGGCTCTTGGGTATACGAACCAACGAATACATCGGCAAGGCCAGAGAGTCGAGTAAGTCTTCTCAAATTGCCACTTTTGGTTTCCATACCTGCTTTCAATTGTGATCCATCGTGTTATTAGCAACTTCCATTTGCCTCCCTACTAATAATATTCTAAGCAACCAGTCATTGCTGGAGGGGATTCGAAGAAAGGAAACGATGGCACCGTGATTTATGGAGGAAGCATATTGACCTCGTCGCGGGCACAAGACCGAAGAAGTGCAGGGCCCTTATTCTCCCTTCCATCGCTCGACGATCAACAGCATGAACCGTGTCGGCCCTGAGCAGCATGCTCTGGTATCGAATGTATGTATTTTTGATAAATACCCAGGCGTCAGAACTAAACAGCCTTGGTGGACGTTAATCAAAAGTTGTAGAATCGAGTACGGGCTTGCTCAGACCTCGCACATGACTCTAGTCGTGCGATGAGCTTCCGTGCAGATGTTATCAAGTCGGAGATCGTCGTATGGCATTTGGCATTAGAACCAAGCTCATCGCGAGCATCTTGGGATTTTATCAGCCCTTTAGATAATCTGAAGAGTGATTGACAGATGAGTTACACACTTTGAAGTATGGTACCAAATAGGAAACCATGCTTCCTGGCAGATGCAAGTTTAGGAGAAGAACGGAGAGACCAAGGGACTTAGTAAAAGGCGAATTGAACCCGCCAAGTCAGAATCCGCAAACAATGGGTTACACGCATCAAGCTTGTTGTTCTCTGTATACATCATGATACTAGGGATGAAAGGAGTTATGAACTGAGCTGCCCAGTTACAGGTGGCCCAGCAAATTGAGTCTTCACGGTCTCATTGAAGTCCTCGAACGGAATACACGAACACTAACAAAGCTGACTGACGCTACTGACCACGTTAGGTACGATATGATTCTCGCATACGTTCGCAATCCCAAGGCGACTACTTCATCGTCTTGCGCTATGGGCCTCTCCCTAATGACTTTCGAGTACCCAAATGACTGCGACATTGAGCTTCGAGAGCTACGTTCTGTCCATTATTCAATCTACCCCCTCACCAAATACCAACGCTATATAAAGTAATCACCCATGCTGAGCAGTACTGCACGGCGCCAAATATCCCTGATGGCTGGTTTCTCGTGGATGAAGTCACCGCTCGTCGTAATGGCTCCTCTGCGTCAGCTCGATGTCTGAAGAACCGGGCTGTGGTGCTTTCGGAATAGAAGTATTTCGACGAGCACAAAGTCACAGACCCCTCTCATGAATATATCAGTATATACCACAGGCAAGAATGACAAACATCAAAGCGAAACCAATCAAGAACAAAGTCACACTTGACTCGGCGATGGATCTTAGTTCGGAGACGGCCAAAGTGCTCAAAGCTGCATATCGCAAAACAATAAGATTCTTGTTCAATTGTTACAGATTCACTCGGAGACAGAATACAACCTCATATTTATATAACAACAATGTCTCTAGCACTTCGCACAACAGGGATGACGCAGCCGGACCGACCGTTGCGGCCGGCACCTCTCCGGCCGCCAGGGTGTGGATCCCCAGGACCAAGCCCTGGTTGGCGAGGGCTTCATCACACCTCCACCACGACGAAAGTCTCAACAATCTCAGGAAGGGTGGCCGAGTTGGTTATGGCGCCAGGTTAAGGTCAGCTTAACATCTGTTTCCTGGTGGGGCAACCCGCGCGAGTTCGAGTCTCGTCCCTTTCAAAGATTACTTTTTGCCGTTTTCACCCAGATGTCAAGATCACATTTTTGCACGGTTGGTGTTGTGATGTTTATTCCCAATTTTTCGAATGAGTCATTTCGTAGGTCATGAGCGTGTGAATTCAGTCGCCTTATGCGCCATGGTGAGGACAACAGCCGTCAAAACTCCAGCCCAACAGGCGCAACTTCAGCGGGGAATGTTAGAGAGATATATGTACAAGAGTAGTAGTTTTAGGTCGAATCGCGCGTGCCCTATTCATACACCAGTCCGGATCGAGACGCCGCCTTACCACTCGCTCACCTCGCCAGCCTTGGGAGGCTGTACCCTGACGATCTTATCGCAGTTGAGGAGGCAGAGGGGGTCGAGAGCCTTCTTGATCTGAAGAGAAAAAACAGTTAGCAATCGGAAGTTGACCACCACGCCGTTCCGCGGACTCTTGCTTACCTGTCTCATGGTGTCGACGGTCGTCTCACCCAGCTCGTGGGGGAGATAGTCTCTCTTGACGAGACCAACACCGTGCTCACCCTGCAAAATCTGTCAGTGACCACTTCTCTCAAGTGTGAACCGCATGACATACCGTGACAGTGCCCTCCATCTCGACAGCGCGCTTGACCATGTTGTGCACAAAGTGCTCGGCCCGCTTGCGCTCTTGGTCGTTGTACAGCAGAATGGTGTGGAAGTTGCCGTCACCGACGTGGCCGACAATGGTCCCGAACAGCCCCGTCTTGGCCAGCGCCTCCTTGGTCTCCTCGATGATGTCCGGCAGCCTGCTCATCGGCACGGCGACGTCGCCGGTCCAGACGTGGTCGCCCTCGCGCTTGACCGCCATGGTGCTCCACAAGGCCTCCTTCCTCGCGCTCCAGAGCTCGTGCTGTTCCTCCTCGTTCTTGGCAAAGTCGAATGTCTTGCTGCCGGTCTTGGCGGCGAGCTGCTTCACGAGGGCCACCTGCTCCTTGACGCCGCTCTCGGTGCCCGCGAACTTGAAGAAGAGCGTCGGCGCCTCCGCCCACGCCTTGCTCGTCATGCCCGCCTTGTTGATGCACTGCATCTGCAGGTCGTCCAGGATCTCCACCGCCGCGACGGGGATGCCCGCCGCGACGACCTTGGCCACGCAGCTCGCGGCGTCGCGGATCGTCGGGAACGATGTCACCGCCACGGACGTCGACGCCGGCTTCGTCGTGACCTTGAGCGTCGCCTCCGTGACGAGCCCCAGCGTGCCCTCGGAGCCGATGAATAGCTTGGTGAGGTCGTAGCCGGCGGAGCTCTTGCGCGGGCGCTGCCTCGTCTTGATCACGGTGCCGTCCGCCAGTACGACGGTCAGACTAAGAACCCACTCGCGCATGGTGCCGTAGCGGTAGGCGTTCGTCCCGCTGCACCCCGTGCCGATCATGCCGCCGATCATGGCGCCCGGGCCCGGGTCCGGCGGGAAGAAGAGGTTCGACTGTGCGAGCTGATCGTTAAGCGACTCCCAGCCGACGGCGGGCTGCACGACGACGTCGAGGTCCTCCTGGTGCAGCGCCAGGACCTTGTTCATGCGGCCAAAGTCGATGGAGATGCCGCCGCGCGTGGGCGTGAAGTGGCCCTCCAGGCTGGTGCCGCCGCTGTAGCCGACGACGGGGATTCGGCGCTGGTGGCAGATGCGCATGACCTGCGAGACCTCGTCCGTGGAGCTGGGGAACACGACGCAGAAGGGCCTCTCGTCGGGCCCCGCCGCGTGCGACGACCATTCCGAGCTGGCGTGGTGGTCGAGGTCGGTGCTGGTAGTACTGACGTTCTCCTTGCCGACGATGTTGACGAAATCCGCCCACGCGGCCTCGAGGTTCTCCTTGTTAAGTTTGTGTAGCGGTGCGGTCGTCTTGTGCAGCGGCAGCGTCGACTCTTCGTTGGGACTTGAGGGGACGAGGGTGCCGAGGTAGTACGACACACCAACGGATGTGAGGAGCACTGCAAAAGGAAGCACACAACACATTAGCTACCGAGGGCACTTGTGTATCGGGGCAAGGCTGCTGTTGTGCTCACCAAAGGTGTACGCCCAGTTTCTGCCGGGACCGGTCTTTTCCCGCTCAGCAGCGAACCTCTCGCGTTCCGCCCGCTCGCGCGCCAGTCTCTGGGAGATGGAGCCGACGACCTGGCCCTGGAAGGACCTGCCGTGCTTCTCCTCGTTCGACGCCGGTCGTTCGGGCTTGCTGGACATTTGCCGCGCGGCGCCAGCGAGGGCGACGCATCGTCGGCGCGGGGCCGGGCTCGCGGCTCTGAGGCCCTGCAAAGCTGCTTGCGGAGCTCTGGCTCTAAGATGCGCCATTGCGCTGGCTCGGGTCGCGAAGGATGATATTATCGTAGGAGCGGTTCTAGGAAGCAATTGAGACAATTTCGAATTAGAGGAAAAGACGGTATAGTTTATAAATCTATCCGGGTTGAGAAGGAGGGGTGACAAAGGTAACAATGTGTAGGTTGTAGGTGGTGGTTGTGGTGGAGCTGCAAAACCCCCCCGGGTCTTAGATCTTTTGGAGCTCGAATGGCGAAAGAGAATCCATGCAAAAGCCTGCAGCTGCCACAGCTGTCGGGGATAAGGATTGGCCGGCCCGGCCAGCGGGGTGGACGACCTGGGAAGCTGTGGAACCCCGCGGTGCACCGCGACCGGCGCAACTCCACACTTTGCCGTGGCTTCCTTTTCCCCCTTCCGCCCGCCCTCTACATTACCAAGCCCGAGGTGAACTTTGGCTTACTGCAACATTGGCGAGGGGCGCCACCATCACTCATCGGATGAGGGACTGAACTTTACGAAAAACAATTGGATTCCAGCCATGCATTAGCGTAGATATCTCGTAGCCCGATACTGTCTCTCCCGTACCCTTCCGGCAGCAGCACCAGCATCGGTATTTCGCTCGTGTGAGCATCTTCTACCCTCATTCGGGCCATTATATCCTAACAGTCTATTTATCGGTAATTCGTGTACCGCACTTTACCCGCATGGAACACCTCAGCCAGTCTTCCATCCGGGGACGAGCTGCACGTTGAAAGTGGGCGTGGCACCCTGCAAGTGCGCCAGGTATGCAGCCAGCTCCGGATCTTGGTCAATCTGCAAAGGCATCTCTCCGCCCTTGCCATCCTTCAGCACCCCCTCAACTCTCAGGCAAATGGCCCCGGGGAACTTGCTCGCCGCCACGTGCCGCAACTCCTGCATCGAGTGCGAGCTCAGCGTCGCGATCCAGAGGTTCGCATTCACCACGAACGTCGACGAAGGGTGCAGGCGCATGTAGATAGCCACGGTCGTGGGCAGTGGCGGGGCGGCATGGAAGACGGACTGCGCCGCCGTGAACTGCTGCGCGTACTGCTGGTCCACGAAGGCTGCCTGCGCGTTGGCGGCGAGTAGGAGGGAAGACCCGAGATGCGAGTCGAGCGCCATGTTCGGCTGGCCGAGGAGAGCATTGGAGAGGATGCGTGCCGCAGAGTGGCCGAGAGGGTCGGCGGCTTGGGCTTGCATCGGGACGGGTATGAGCAGCTGCGCCTGGTTGTCTCCGGAACTGGGGACCAGGCCCATCGACGAGACTTGCCCTGCGTTTCCGTATTGGCTGACCAGGTCGGTGTTACTCTGGATGTCTTCCACCATGTCTGGCTGGGGCTGAGCCACCTCCGCATGCTGATTGTGCCGGTTTCCAGACACCTTCGGCGGTCCCGTCTTCGTGGCGCCCCCTTTCTTTGGCTTGTCCTTTCTCGACATGTCGTCTCGCAGCCTTTTCATGACGTCCCGGGCGAGCACATCCAGAGCTCTTACCTTCTTAGCATGAGAGGAATCCGCAGGCCCAAGTGCGAGAATGCGCTGGATGAGATCCGATCCGTCCACCCACCTGTCTTTCAAGCTATCCCACTGCGCAGGCCCGGCATCAGCCTTGGAGCTGAGGCCACCCTCCTTCAGTATCTGCTCAAAAGCGGTGCGCACGTCTCTTGCCTCCTCGGGATTGATGCCAAGTATGTTCTTGGCCTCCGCGAGAGTGATCCTTTTCTCCAGCGTCCTCGCACGCTTCGTAATGTCGGTGCAAATAACGTCGAGGGCCAGTTTCTTGGACTCGTGGTTGTCCCTGGACTGCCACATGGCTGCCTGGAGCTGCGGCATCTCTTGTATCAGCCGTTCCTTCACAGCCTCCCACCTGTCGGGCCCGGCAATGGTCTTCTTGACGATGTCTGACTCTTCGCAGAGCCGCGCGAACGTGGTCCGCAGCTGTCGGTAGACGTCGTTCGCCAGACCAAGTATGACTTTGGCCTCGTCGAGAGTGGTCTCGGACGGAAACCGGGGAGCAATAGGTGCATCCAGCGACGCACTCTCAAAGGCCTTCAGCCGCCTCCTCTTCCTCCGGTTGTTATCCTGATCCCACGCCGTGCCGACATCGTCAGGCATCGCTCCCAGAACCTCATGGTCTGTCAAGGTGTCAGGTGTACCTCCACCATTGTGTCCCCCGAAGCCATCTTGCAACGGCGACGGCCTCAGCTCAGGGTCGGGCACGTCCTTCGCCCTCTCCCCATTCGCAGCCTTGAGTAGCCACCGATTCTTCGTCCTCACCCGGATGAGTTCCCTCTTCTTAATGTCGAATCCCTCCTCGTTCAACACCCTCAGCATCTCCGTCTGCGACAGATTCCTCTCCCACAACTCCCTGACCCGCGCGACCAGCCGATCATTCTTGTACGCGGGGTTCTGCTTCGAAGGAAAGTCCCATTTGCGGAACTGCGTCTGGAAAGCTCGTTTACTGCACGATACGTCATCAGCCCAGGTCCCCTAATTTCTACCCCAGATTTTGTCCCCCGTTTCCCGGCAAGCAGGTGAAGCTTGCTGGGTGGATCGGATGGTCCGGCCGGCGAGAGAGACCACCGAGGACGAAGGGGTACCCCATCCAGAGAATCTGGGAGTCGGTTGCTTACCAGGGCGAAAAGTCATGGTGGATTTTGAGATATTCCATGATGTCCTCGAGGGACTTTTTCTCGTTGATATATAGCTGGAAACATAGCTTCTCGTGGGCATCCCAATCATAGACCATACTCTTTAGGATGTTGCATGTCTACGGCATGTCGAGAATGCGCCTTTGGTCGAGCACGGAGGCTCTCGATGCGCAAGTGGTTGGTTGAGTCAGCCGTACTGTGTCGTGGGTCTCCAGCACGGCTCTTGGCACTGTCTTTATCTCATCCTTATCGGAGCTCCCGGTGAGCTCGGTGAACATGTCACTGTGAACGCAGCTCCATGGACTTACATTACAGCCAAGGGTCATGGTATTGGAAGAGGAGGCTTCTTAGATGTGTTGTTACAATAATTTCCGACTTGAAAGTATCAATTATGCCCTGTATCTCATCTTATCCATGCCGTTTTATTGGGACTCGAGGAAAGTTCATAGTGACGTTTGACAGCTCCCGCAGCCATAACGGACCTCGGTTGTAAACGACCCCTCCATCTCCAACTCATGTTCACCATCATAGCTTCATATACCAGCTTCAACATCCCATATATCAATAAGAAAAATCGCCTTGAATTCCTTGATCACAGAACAGACAAATCCAAACAGAAAACACAACCAGCACCATGACCGCCCTCCCAGAAAGCTACACAACCCTCTCCCTTCCTCACCTCCTCCTCTCCCACCACCCGCCATCCTCCCCAACCGTCACCCCCGTGATCATCCTCACCCTCAACCGCCCCGCCGCCCGCAACGCCTTCACAGACCAAATGGCGCACTCCCTCGCCCGCGCCTACGCCCTCCTCTCCGCCGACCCGCGCGTCAAAGCCATCGTCCTCACCGGCGCCGACCCCTCCAACAAGACCTTCTGCGCCGGCATGGACCTCACCTCCCCCGTCCGCCTGCCCTCCACCCGCGACGCCCACCGCGACACCGGCGGCCTCGTCGCCCTCGCCATGCACAACTGCTCCAAGCCCATCATCGCCGCCCTCAACGGCTCGGCCGTCGGCGTCGGCATCACCATGGCCCTGCCCGCTTCCGTCCGCGTCGTCTCCCGCGACGCCAAGATCGGCTTCGTCTTCGCCCGCCGCGGCTTCAACATGGAGGCCTGCTCATCCTTCTACCTCCCGCGCTTGATTGGGGCCGGCCCCGCGCTGCACCTCGTCACCACCGGCGCCGTCTACCCCGCGACGGACCCGTTGCTGCGGAACCTGTTCAGCGAGATCGTTGCGCCGGCGGAGGTGCTGCCGAGGGCGCTGGCGATCGCGGAGGACGTGGCGGCGAACACGAGCACGGTTGCGGTAAGGGTGATGCGGGACATGATACTGCGGACGCCGGCGTCGCCGGAGGAGGCGCATTTGTTGGAGAGCAAGATCTTCTTTGACCTGTTCGGCGGGAAGGATAGTAAGGAGGGCATGGATAGCTTCATGCAGAAGAGGCCGCCAAAGTTTGAGGCGACCATGGAAAAGGATGCGCCGAGCGCGTATCCGTGGTGGAAAGAGACGGATGTCAAGGCCAAGATATGAGCATTTTGTGAGAAGGAAGAATTTGTGTATACTTAGAATCGAATTAGGACGAAGTGCAAACTGTTTGTGTACTAATCAACGCTCTGCCTCACCCTGTGGATATGAAAGAAACCATTCGCCCTCAAGGCCGATACTTCCACCGACTCGGGTCAAAGATGATCTCATAAATGTTCTTGTTGAAAGACCCAATCGCACAGCTCAAGTCATGGAACCCCTCCAACCCATCAACTGGCCCATCCTGTTCCGCGTCAATCTCCTCGTGTAGGTTCCACTGCCCCCTCAGCGCACCGTCGCGGGTGAGGAACACGTCGACGTTGACTCTGCCGTCCTTGGCCGAGAAGGTCATGCCGACACCGATCCTCTCGCCAACCCGGAAGGGGTCAGTAAACGACTTGCCTCCCCAACGGTCATTGATATACTTGTGCCCATCGTCACCATGGATCGCAAGACTGCCACGATGCCATCCCGGCAGTCTAAAGTTGGGGTACGGCAGCGCCGTGAAGCCGATAGCGACGTCGACCTCCTTGTTGCCGCTCTGGCGTATCTGAACTTCATAGTACGCCGTGAATGGGCGGCCGGTGGCCAGGGGCGAATGGTTCTTCACGGAGTAGAGGGGCGGGTAGCCGATGATGGTGCCGTCGGGGGCGCTCTTTGGTGTCGAGGCTTCCCAGACGCCTGGGGCGACTTGGTTGAGTGTCCCTTTGAAGCCGCTGGGTTGAAGCAATGAGATCCTGCTCGTGTGGAGGGCTGCGAGAGCCGCGTGGTCGAGGTCAATGGGCTGGATCAGAGGATACTTGCGAACCCACTCCTCGCCGGCCTCGGCTTCCGCCTCGGTTGAGTTGTTGGCAGGCGACCGGTCCCAGCCGCTGAAGAAGGCTGGCGGCGGAGGGAACAGGGAAGTGTCAGGAACTGCCTCCTCCCAATCGTGCTTCGGCTTGGATTGGGAGGGAGGAGGACCGGGGGGCGGCGCCGTGTAGTCCTGCTTTGAAGGCGGGGGACCCGGCGGCGGTGCATATTCTCCCTGCTGGTGGGAGGGAGGCGGTCCAGGAGGCGGAGCGTATTGTTGACTGGGCGGAGGGCCGGGCGGCGCGGCGTACGATTGAGCAGGTGGAGGTCCCGGCGGAGGTGCGAAATCATCCTGTGTCCGGCCCGGGGGTGGACCACTCGGGGGAGCATACGTCTGACTCGGAGGCGGACCGCTCGGCGGCGCATATGTCTCGCCACCAGAGCCCTGCCCGGCGGGTTCCGCGTACTGGTTGCCGCTCATCTTCACGTCCTGTTGCTGGTGGTGTTGCTGTTGCGCTGAAGATGGTCGTTGCGCTGGTCTCGGTGCAGGAGAGTCATCCTTGTCGGCCTTCCCGCCGAAACACATCGTTCCAGGGAAAAAGGGTGGCGAGGGAGGGGGAAAAGCTTTGGCCGGGATGGTTGGTGGAGGGAGGAGACAGGAATTCAATGCGCGTGTTCGTCTGGTGTGTCGGATGCTTGCGGAAACCGCCAGAGTCGCTGGGCCGCCTTGACGTTGAAATAAAGCCCAAGCTTGAGCTTTCTGGGGTTAGGGATCTGAAACAAGGACTGCGATTGGGCGTGGACCGGATGCTGTGTGTTTTGCAGTAGTATCGCGGATGGCGCGCAGCTTTCGAATTATGCACTTGTGTTTCTTCTTTTTCCTGCACTTTTGACGATGATGCGAGATGGAAATGGCGATGAATGATGCGGGATGGGCGGTTGAGATATGGGCAATGGAAGGTGAGATGTGGCTGTGTGGCTTGGCTACAGAGGTTCGCACCGGTGAATCCAATAAAACACACTGAAGCTGTCCGGTTTAGGCAGCCGCTCCATTTTTATTCCTGCAGGGCACCTGAATGATGAATCCGCCCGCCCGCAGGGCACTTTACACTGATGCAAGCCGCCGCAGCAGCTCCCCGCAACGAACGGGACAAAATGTCACCCAAAAGCGCGCCGCCTCCTTGCTGCAGTCCACACGTTCGTTTGCGCAAAAAGGTCACATTGAACAGTTCTGTTTTCTCTCCTTCAAGATACGATTGCAGCCCGGCTAAAACCAGAAAACGGTTCCAAACAATTACACCGGGTAGGTAGGCAAACGGTAAACCACAACCCTTTCAGGCTAGGACAAAGAATGCTCAGCCACTGCTGATATTTGGCGGAGGCCGCCTGTCTTCCACGGCGCCGCCGGGCGCAAACTTCCAGTGGTCGGGTGGGGGGGCGCGTCCTGTCGGGCGCTGCGGCTAAAACTTAAGCTTACCCGGTGGGCCACCAGATCTCGATGCATCGGTGTGATATCACCGGCCGACAATATCGCGAACAAATTGTCGTGATACTCACGCGGAAAAGACTTGCACGGCCAACCCAAACTCACAAAACGAACGAAGCAAGGGAAAACATAAAGAAAAACCAAAATACAAAAATGGGACTACTAGGTCCGCATCCTCAAGGCCCTTTTTTACTCGCGTGACGAGATTCGAACTTAGCGCCCCTCCTAGGTTACCAGAGAAACCCTTGGGAAGAATTTGTTTAAACGTGTGCTTTTACCAACTAGGTCACGCCGTTTTCGCTGAACTGGTGACAGATCCTGAGATGCAAGTAAAGATATACCATTGGGAAGGCAGGAGGCGTGGTGGGTCCATGGTGAAGGTGAAGGTGAACGTGAAGTGATGAGAGGGAAGGCACGAAGGCCGCTCTTGCTGCTGGGGGGGAGAAGCATTCTAAATACCCGAACACCACCTCACCGTTAGCGCCTTTGGCATGTCAGAGACCCACATGCTTTATCCTGTGTTGTTTGAAAAGACGTTTGAATGTCTACTTCGAACATCATTCTCTACTCATGTACTCACGCGATCACGTAGCAGCCAAATTGAAAACATTGATGAATAAAAGTGTTTGATAATCGGCGTAAGACGACCCGTCCTCGTCGCTCGAGTGAATGACGGTCCAGTATCGTCTCTATTTACTGCCGTCTAAGAATGGCCTTAAATTGTTACAAATTTGGTCATGTGAAGAAAGAAATACCCCAATCCTAATCATCCCCTTGGTAAAAAGTAGCCATCGACGTCAAGCGACGTCATACGGCTAGAAAGAAAAAAGGAGTCATAAAGCATCATGAAAGTCATAAGCTGCCCTCACCAACAACTCAGCCTCGCTGACACGTATCCTACAACGTCTCGTACACTTAAGCACCCAGAGCGTTGACCTCGTCAGAGTTGGGGTAGAAGAACGCCACCAGAGCGATGATGACGTATGTCGCACACAAGAGAGCACCCTCGAGGTAGTTACTCCTGCCGTCGAGGACTAGGAAGTTGACGATGAAGGCCGAGACGAAGAGACAGACCGTCTCGAAGAGGGTGAAGTACAGCGACATGTCCCTGCCAAGAGCCCAGCCGATGATGACGACGATGGGGGTGATGAACAGGGCGATCTGAATGGACGAACCGACGGCGACACCGATGGCCAAATCCATCTTGTTCTTCATGGCAACCGTAATGGCAGTGACGTGCTCTGCGGCGTTACCGACAATTGGGAGAATGATGAGACCGATGAAAACCTCGCCCAAGGGACTTGACTCCACGACGTCGTTGATGGAGTCGACCAGGAACTCGGCACAGACTGCGACGAGACCAGTAGAGAACAGGAGGAGGAGAATGGCGGCAGTGCGAGACAGGTGGTCATTGGGCATTACCTTCTCCTCCGTACCGTCGCTGCTGTGAATAACATTCCTGGGGATTTGGGCGGGGAACAAGGCGCCAGGGGGTCTGACGCCAGGGTTTGCGCCATATTGGTTCAGGCGGTCAGGCAGGGAGTTGGTGCGGCGGATACCGAAACGGACGCGGGGGACGGGGCCACCAGTAACAGGACCAACGACCGGAGAGCCAGGACCCTGAGTGAAGACAGCAGGGGTAAAGTTCTTGATGGACAGGCCGCGAAGGGCGGGCAGGGGTCTGCGGTCGTTCTCGGCCTGGGAAGGCTGAGAAGGTCCCTCAATGGGCGCCGCATCCTGCTGCGCGAAGTCGACGCGACGAGGTTCGCCATTCTGGAAGGAAGCAGTCTCAGAACCATTTCTGACGGGCTCATCAACATCGACAAGGGTGGTCTTTGACCTCTTCTTCGACTTCTTGTGCTTGTGGTGGCGTCTGCGGTGCTTGCGATGCTTGCGAGGCTTCTCATCCTCAAGGGCATCCTCACTGCCAACGCTTGAACCGAAACGAGGAAGACGAGGGCGGCTGGGAGAGCCCTTAGTGCTGTGAGTACCAACGGAGGTGCTGCGAGTGCGAGGGCGGCCCTCAATGTCGACGGAGGCCACGCTGGACTTGCGTCTTCTGCCGCCACGCAAGACCTTCTTCATCCGCTGGCGGACGGTGCCGGCGGAACTGTCCGAGCTGTCCGAGTCGGTGTCGGAGTCTGAGTCGCTTTCAGAGCTGGAAGTATCCAACCATCCGACGGCAGGACCAGGAGCAGCCTCAGCATCGACAATGTGCTGAGGAGTAGACTCATACATGTAGGCATGAGACTTGAGCTGGAACAAGAGGTAGACAATGTACACCAAAAGGAGGATCTGTTCTGGTTAGCAGCGTTCATCGTCAGTTGCGTATGGCTACGTACGACACTGGTACCACGGCTGATCTTCAGCGTCTGATCGTCGGCAGTCTTGAGGTTCGTGAAAGAAGCGTGGAAGGCAGTCTAAGCGCGATTTGTCAGCGATCATGTCGATGTGAGAATCAGGAAGTACGCACGGGCAGGACCAGACTGATGACACTCAGACTGAGCAGACAAGCACTCATCTGGGTGACGGTGCTGTTGTAAATCTGCCAAGAGTTTAGTGTTCCTTCGTCAATTTAGCAGAATCGACGATCATACCTGCTCTCGGAAGCGCAAGCCACCAAGGAAAAAACACATGCCCAAAATGAGCAGCAGGTTGGCCAAAATGGAGCCAAGGAGCGACGCCTGGACGATACGGATTTCATTCTGTCATGGCGTTAGAGGACAATTCCCAACTTTGCGATTGGTGGGGGAAAGCTCACCTTGGCAAGTGCGATACTGAAGCGTCACAAAAGATTATCATGTCAGTAACACTGTAATACAAATTCAAAATGAAGGCAACGTGTGTGCATAGACGAATGGACGAAGGCGGGGAGAAAAAGCTGCATGATTTGGGACTCGATTGATGTGATAGTGTCTTTTTGCATCGACTTCTCTTGTCTTTCTTGTCTTGATCGCCTGCATTGGTGTAGAGACATACATGCTAGAAGAATTAAGCATTAGCCAAGGTTCTGCCAAGAGATGCGAGATGTGCGGATTTGAGGGGCGAGTAAGGGCCAAGATCCGGGGTGCGACAGGGCCAAGACAAGAGCCAAGCCAAGCCAAAACATGTCGGATCTCATGGTCCCCTCACCTCTCACCATCCTCCCGAAACACCAGCTGGCGGCGACGGGTGGAACCACACCGAGCGGTACAGTTTGGATGGTCCAACAAGAACAATTGCAGGGGACTTACAAAATAATCAACTCCACGGCGTTACCAAAGGTCACGTTCAGGAGGGCGCCGACGGTGTCACCGAGCTTGCTGGCCACGGATTCGGTGGCGTGGCTGAGTAGGCCGGCGAGAGGGACGATGGCGATGGCGTTCATGGCGAAAACCACGCCAGGGTTCACGTGCAATCCCTTGACAATGATGCCAACGGGCACGAAGACGAGGAGCAGGTTGACCCAGCTGTGGAACATGATCATCTTGCTCGTCTCGTAAAAGCGAGTAGCGACATTGGGCTTCTCGGTCTGAGCCGGGGCGGCTGTCTGCTGCTGCTGAGGGTGGGTGTTATTGTTGTTGTTGTTGCTGTTGTCCTGAGGACCAACCCCATTTCCTACGAGAGACCCCTTCCCCTCAACCTGCGTAGATGTGAGGCCATTCTCGCGGGCAGCAGACTTTTCGTAGTCGGGGAGGTAGTTCTTGCTCGCGGAGGAGCTTGTGATATTGGACGAAGTGATGATGTCGTCGGCACGGCCATTGTTGCTGCTGGAGCTGGAGGTCGTGGTGTTTGAGAGGGGAAAAGGTTCGATGGCGTCTATGGGAGCAGCCGGATTGCCTTTGGATCGCTTGGAGGAGGAGCGGTGGACGCCATGCGCGTTTGCTTCTGCTGCACGACTGTCTATATTGGGCGGTTCTGTAGAGGCTTTCTTCATCGAAATTGATGACCGGACACTCGTGTCTCGGCGGAGATGCTACTTCTGAGATAAGGGCACAGTAAAGTGTGATATTGTTGTTGTTGTTTGTGTTTGATGGGTGAAGAAGGGACGCAACCAAGATGAAGACAAGCTTCGAGAGGGGGGAGGAAGGGCAAGTAAGAGAGAGAAGAAAGACCAAGTCGAGACTGCGGTTGGACGCGCGAGACGAGGGATGCTTTAAAGAACTCGGATGCGATGGGCATGAGGCAGAGGCAACGTCCCAGCCGGGGACCTTAGCTCGCTGCACTGCACTGGACCGCACCGCTCCCTTCCCTCTCGCAGCGCAGCGCAGCGCAGTCTCGCTCACCTTGGGACGGAAGGCCGATGGATGGTGGGAACGCGGAAGTGTACCGGCCGCCAGAGCTACCGTGGAGGTAAAATCAAGGTCCCCAATCACGACAGGGGTGGCCCCCCGCCGAACATGGGGCAGCTCTCGCTGCAGGGAGCCCCTGTCGCTATCTGGCATGCCCGAAGCCAATCGCTAACGTCGAAACGTTCTAGTGGATGAACCGCCGCCGAAGTTCAGTGCCAGATACAGTAAGAGAGCGCTGGTCACCTGCCTCAGGCACTGCCGTGGCGCGTCCACAATTTCTCCATCTTTGATTGTTTTTCCTTCGTGAGTCTCTGTTTCCTCTACCATTACCGCCGTTTCTATTTCCATACGCCAGTGTGAAGACTCCAGTTGGCCGTGACCCTGATTTGCAATGCTGCATCAGATAACCGGAGCTCTCCTGATGACATGTCTGGACCGTGGAGGGAAGTGGAGAGTTGATCCCGCGGTGTAAGGTCCCTGACGAATGGGTAAGGAACACTACTGTGCAAGGGATGTCATAGGCACTGCAATCTGGAACCTGCGCCGTGGACCAAAGGGCGTTGCGGTCGCACCAAGCTTTCGCCATGGAACAGTACGTACACGTGGGTGGAGGAAGCAGGACTGGGCGAGGGCCGGTACGAAGGCGACGACGACGACTACGACGACGACGCCATACCGAGTACAGCAGCGGCAACAATGCATCATCGGCCTGCCTGCCTGCATGTACATGCTGTCACAGTCCGCTCGCCTATCAACTTCCACCATGGCGAATCCAGATCCAGGTTCCATCCAGCTCATCCATTGGCAATGATATCACATCCCATCATCAAGTCAACCCGCTGCAAGGGGAGAAACACATCATTGCCGGTCCATCACATACAGCATCCATAGCATCCGTATCGACGATTGACGGACTGCGGACTAAGGAGGAGGCCTCTTGGCAACCGAACTCGATTGCTTGCTGTTCGCCTCAACGTCTTTCGCCATCGAGGGTCATCTCAGCCTCCTTCTCAACAAAGGGCCGCCGTCGACCGAGACTCACAGTGGATACGCACTAATAAGCAACCATCAGATAATGACTGTGACAACAGACAGCAACGGCCTTTCGCGCAACGGAAAGTGGGATACCCTCCAATGCTCCCAATGCTCCCTCCCCCAAGTGCCACCCATCCCTGACCCTACCTACCCTCCCCTCCCCTCCTCTCACTGTGAGTACTAGGTGTGTCCTCCCTCGCTCCGCCCGCTCCGCCCGGACTGTGCAGCTGAGCCTCACAGTCGTAGTCTAATTCGCAATAACCCTCGTCTCGCACCGTCCCAACATCGCCAAAGACCGACTGTCCGCTCTAGTGAAGAGGAAGGGAAGGAGCAAAAGAAGGGACACACACTCACACACTCACACTAGACTGTGGCCCAGTGTAGTAATCAAGGCGCCGGCCGCGAATTTAACCTACGCCACACTGACACCCACCGTCCAAACAAACAGAAACCACAGCTTCGCGTCCGAGCCCTCTGCGACCGGCCGACGATGCCTTCTTTCTCCCACCGGACGGAAGCCAAGCCGTGGGCGGCACGAGCTTAAATCATGTTCACTTCAAACGATCCAAACAAAACACCACCCGTTGGAAACATACTGAAGCAGGAAACCTGCAAAAACACGCCCTACCTGTGAATATGTGAGTGCGAGAGAGCACAGGAACCAAACACTGTTGTCCACCTTTCTTCAAGAAACAAGCACCTAGACCACCACCGCAACTCTCGCGCGGCCTTTCCTCCGACTCAAGTCGCAACGTGCGCCAAGAACAGCGAGTCCAGATGATGGACGCTTTCTCCCCTTCTCTCTCTCTCTCTCTTTTCCTCTATCTATCCGCACAAGGCGGCAAAGCAAGAGGAGAATCTCGAAACATGGCCCGAAAGACACGGACGGTCGGTCCATTCCCCCTCATCTGTCTTGTTTCTAGTTTCGCGGGATGCTTTGTCGGTAAAAAGACACTATGGTACACTCATGATCCAACCGTCCATCCATCCACTATGCCTCCTCTTGCTGCTTGTTTTCCTTACTGCTCCTCATGAGAGGCAGCACAAAAGCCGGGGCAGAGCCAGCAACCGTAGAATCCACAAAATGTAGCAATACAGGTCACACGCATTTCGCATTCCCCCCTCCCGCCCAGTAATGCACAAATGCCTTATCAGACAGACTACACCCCGAGGATGACCCTCGCACCTGGCCCGGCTGTCAAAACCTCCCTTGTGTGATTGTCAACAACACGTGTACCCTGTGCAGCGACATCTCTACGCGAGGAAGATCCATCCGGCCCGGCTATTTGCACCTCATACGCAAAAACCACAAGTTGTAGACAACCAAATATGCAGAGTGAGAGAGTCATGACTATTCCCACCAGCAACCTGCGGAGGACAACCCAAAAAGGCTTCCCAAACAATGGAACAGACATGGAAGACACAGAGGCCCTTGCTCATGCTGTTTCTCTCTCTCTCACCGCATCTGCAAAGACTGCCTCCCCGGTGCACGGAACCACTCTTTTTTTTTTTTTCCCTTCACCTCGTACCTTACCTCGAATTTTCCGACCTTCGACGAACCGCTCCCCTTGCCTCGCCTCGCCTTACTTTTCTGCTTTGCTTGGCCGAGCCCATCTTTCAGAAACAGTTACACGTCTCTGCAACTTAATTCCCATCCCCCCATCCCCCCACCGCCGGCCGGTCTGGCCCTCATCCGTCCCCATCTGCAGTAACAAGCCCACAACCTAATTCATGTGCCGGGCGAAACATTGGAGAAGTGAGAAAGACAGTGAGAGAGAGAGGGCACTTGCACGACCTGCATCCCAAAGAAACATGGGAAACAGAAAACCCTAAAAAAAGAGGATCAACAGTGCATTCGTGCATGTTTCCAACGGCCGCAAAGAACGCGTCATCCGCGCGATCTGACAACAGCTCTCTCTCTCTCTCGCACTCCCTTCCCTTCACAAGTCACACCGGTCACACTCCCAGATAATCAGGGGAATTAAACTAATCAAGTCAAGCTTCAATCACACACGAACGGAGCCGCTTCCATTCGCCGCACATCCAATGAGAGCCCTGCCAAAGGAATACCAAGCCGGAGCCCACGTGCCGAGAGTGACGTCAAAATTCTCGGAGTCCATTCCCTGCTGCGCCACGTATCCGTAGCCCCTGAGCCACAATGACGGGTGGCACAGGGGTGTTAGTGTTGAGCCACCCACCCGTGCCACCGCAATGGCGAGCCCCGAGATGAGAGAGAAGAAAAAGCAGGAAAAAACATCCGGACTTCCTCTCCAGAAGGGGACGCCGGTGGAACATGCGCAGTCTTGGCTTCTGCCAAGACATCATGGCCACCGCCAAGCCATCTAGCGGGTCATCCCGTCATCAGTTGATCAGTACCAACTTGCTAGATGCGATGAGCACCTTCCAGATGATTGAGCTGCGTGATTGCTTCTCGTAATGGGATCGCGGTATGACTTCACTTGGTCGCAAAACAGTGCATGGCCAGGTTCGCCATTCAATATAGCTCTCAATACGCTTCAACCCTACACGGAACAACTAAACGAGGCTGGGCCGTCTTCTACCTCGCTACACAATACGCTTGACAACTCGACCACCGCAACTCTGGCTCTCTTCTTCTGTGTTCCCGTACGCCTTTGCCGCCGTCAGCGAGCAATCGAGGATAGTCGCTGTGATGCCATCGAATTAAGAGGAAAACGACGAGTTGAACCAACGACTGCAAATGATCCCTTGCTGAGGAAGAAAAACCACCAATCCGTCTGTACCGAAAAAAAGACCTTTCCCAGACCCCTTCGTCAATCGACGCAAGAAATA
The DNA here is from genome assembly GCF_013390195.1 of Colletotrichum siamense. Lineage (NCBI taxonomy): Eukaryota > Fungi > Ascomycota > Sordariomycetes > Glomerellales > Glomerellaceae > Colletotrichum > Colletotrichum siamense. Next base: position 1,664,850 of record NW_023501020.1, read on the forward strand.
ACAAACTTCCCTATTACGAAGTGAGGAACCACGAACGAAAACTCCTTCCACCTTTCTATGCCGTTTCGCCTGCAATGCAGTCGGCGATCAAGACAACATGGACATCTGACAATGAGACCAAGAGACCAACCACATTCTCTTGGCTTGGTATTCACACATTAAAAACCTCGAAATTGTAGAATAGAGGGGTGAGTGGTGTTGCATCCCCCTTCTCAACGCTCCACACGTCGTGCCGGGGATAAGCTCATCTGAGACGAACGAGCACCGCAAAGAGGCCGTGAGCTTGAATCCACTGATGGCGTGCAATCAAGGGCATCAAGAGTTCTCTATCTCTCTTCGCCGCCTCTCGCCTTGCCCCGCCTCCTGAAGAAATCCATAACTCTCTTGGCTGCTCCGCTGCTGCCTTGGTGGCCGTGGTACTGGTCCTGGTTGTAGGCGTCCGTGAATCTCTTATTCTTCTGTAGCACGCCCGACCGACCGTTGCCTCGACCTCCGTCATAGCCTTCAGAGCTGAAGCCACCAGTTGGCTGCGGGATTCCTGATCGTCTTCGTGATTGAGGATTCTCGAAGGATGATTCGGATCCAGTGTTCAATGTGGCGCCATGCTGCATATGGCCGGGCACCGCGCTTGGTTGACCAATCGGGCCCACGTATTGATCCTGGCCCTGCTGCTCCTGCCAGCCTTGACGTTGGAGTTGCGGCGCTGAATTGGACCCAGGTTGGCGGTAGCCTTGATCGTATCCTCCATCGTAACCACGAGATTGGCCCCGCTGATCCACGTACCTGCCGTGCTCGTCGACCTCAGGGGGGTCTTGGATAGGCAGGTCGGGCTGAGACTGAGGCTCGGACGGTGGTGGGTGGTGGTCATAATCCCTGCCAAGCCCGATGGCCTTCAATGAGAATGACTGAGGAATGAGTGAAAACCGCCTGTTTGGCTTCTCGCGGGAAGTTTGCGAATCTGCGATGCTACCGCTCCGCTTCTTGCCGAGACCCAGTGAGAAGGACCGCCGGGACGCCCTTGAGTCAATCGAAGGACGGGGTTGACCCTCGAGCGGCATGTTGTTAGGCATGCTGACTGGAGGATACTTCCGGTTTGCGCTCTGCGAATCGGGCCGTTTGCTGCGGTTCTTACCACCGAAAATGGACCCGTTTCGACCCAGCAACTTCGATCCAAGGTCACCAATAGTGTTGGATCGCTTGTGGCCGTGGCTTCTGCCGTCGCTCGATTGAGACGGTGTCTGGCTCTGCGGGGGTTGCTGCTGTTCGGGGAAACCGGCGACTTTGGCGAATTTGGCGGGGACGGCGACACTGGGTCGTCCCATGGCTTGCGGATCCTGGGAGTTCGGTTGTTGAATCCTTCCTTGAGCATTAGTACCTGCGACGGCCGGGGGAATAGGTTGGCCGTACGATCCTCGAGCACCGGCTCCCAGTCCCATGGAGCCTGATGCCATTGAGCCTCCTGTCTGAGGTCTCGCGGCGGGGGGTGGGTTTGAGACTGATGATACGAACGCATTGTCGGAGGTTGCACGAGTATCGCGGGTTGGCCTTGTCGGCGGCGCCGCAGCCGTGTTCCGGTGAGCACTTGGCGGTCTTGTGCCTTGTCTGCTAGACCTGTACGAGTCTCTTGATACGGGAGGGTCTCTCGGCAGTGGCTTCTCTGCAGCAACCGGCTCCTCGGCCACTTCGACGGGGCCCTGACTGTTTGAACGCGCCCGCGATTTACTTCCGGTCGCGTACTCTCCTCTTTGCGTCTGCGTCGTCGGCGCAACATACTCAACCTGTACAGTGCGGCGCTTGTTGTCCCTTTGTTGCTTGGCAATAGCGGCTGCGTCCGCGTCGGCGTCGATCTTGGCATGCTTGCTGGCGAGACCTCCCACAGATGTGGGCGTGTTGGCCTTCGTCTTGGACGATTCGCGCACCGAAGCGCTGCGAGCAAGACCGGATGCCTCCTGCTCCTCGGAGGGCACTGTTGTGTTTTGAATCTGAGTAGGCGTCGTGGTACTACTCGTAATGAACTCCACGACGTGGGCATACTCGCTCAGCCAACTGTGCCGGGCAACCTCGAAGAGATCGGCACGTTTCCTGGGGTTGGGGACAAGGATTCGGCGGAGGAGGTCGCGCGCATGGGGGGTAACGTATTCGGGGAATGTGAGAGGAGTGTTGACAATGTACTTGTAGAGGAGGTTGATGTTGTCGCCCTCGGGGTTCGCCGGATCATCATCGAAGGGAAGATAGCCTGCCAACATCGCGTACTAAGTTCTTGTCAGCTTCAATCATGTCTGTGTCACCAGACTAGCAGTACTCACCAAGATGACACCACAACTCCACACGTCAACCTTTCGACCGGTGTAAAGCGAGTCACTAACAACGAGCTCGGGTGCAGCGTAGCAAGGACTGCCGCAACTCGTCTGCATCAGATCACCCTTCCTTGTGCCGTTGGTTTTGACCCTATCAAGCCCCAACTTTTTGACGAATTCACGATCACCAAGGTTTAGTTCCTCCTCTTCGGAAAGCTCTTCTTCGGCGTCGAAGGTGTTTGCGAAGCCGAAGTCGGTAATGATAATGTTGCGGTTACGGTCCAAAAGCAGGTTTTCCAACTTGAGATCTCGATGAACAATACCCTTCTTGTGCAAGTAGCCCACGCCAGACACGAGCTGGGCGAACAGTCTGCGTGCCGCATTGTCCTTCAGATAGCGGTGATTGAGGATGTAGTCGAAGAGCTCACCACCAGATGCGTACTCGAGAATGATACCAATGTGTCTCTCTGTCTCCACCATTTCGTGCAGACGAACGATGTTGGGGTGAGAGATGCCTCTCAGAATGGCAATTTCGCGGTAGATCTTGGCCAATCTAGAGGGGTTGTTGCCAACGCTGTCTCGCTTGATCAACTTGATAGCGACCTAGACCCGGAAAATTAGCTTGCGGCGGGTATCACCATCGGATCAATAAACTCACTTGAACACCACCGTCCTGCTTCCATCCGAGCTTGACCTTTCCGAACTCGCCCTCGCCAATGGTGTTTCCGAGAATGTAGTCGCCAAACCTGACAACTTTATCGCGCTTTCCAGAGTGGTCGTGTCGACTTCTGCCTCCTCGCCTACCATCGTCATGTTCGGACATGCCAATCGGGGGTGGCACGGCGTCGTCGTGGGAGGAGCCGACGCGCTGAGGCTGAGCTTCCGCCAACCGCTCCTTCTCGCGGGCGACGTCTACTTCGGGTTGTGAAACAACCATTCTGTTCAGGACATCGCTTCCCTCGCGGGTGGGCTGCTTGGGAGACGCGGTCGACTGCGGGGCCGCATGGGATCGTACAGGGATTACCGTCGGCTGGCTTCCCGGACGACCACTGGAGCGGTGAGGGGAGTCTGGAGCCATTTGCTGGTGTGATCTTCTGCTGCGAGAGGCAGCAGCGTCGTCTGAATAAGAGTAGTCGGCATTGCCGTTGGTGCCGTCAGGTTGGGCACGTCGTGGGGAAGAGGTAGCCTTATCGGCTGCGTGATCGCGTCTTTTCGAGGAGGCGCTGTTGGAGGTGCCCGTGTAGTTCGTCGAAGACGTTCGAGGGGGGGCGACGGGCGGCATGTTTTTTCGTCGTTCGGAGGATGAAGACTGGTAGTCTGGGGAGGAAGGCGCGACGGCGACGGGACTGGCGGGACCAGCTCGGGACGTCATGGGCGAGACTGGATCCGGACTGTTTACAGACGCGCCGGTTCCGCTCGGTCGTCTCGAGGGGCGGTGTGAAGATGCAGGAGAGGAAGTCGTGTTCTTCAGATTCGCATTGTACGCCTCGCGGGTTGGAGAGGAATGATTCGACGTGTAGGGGCGGCTATTCGGTGAGGCTGCGACTAGAGGCGGTGATGCCAAAGCTGGTGTTTGATGGGCAGGCTGCAGGGTGGCCGAGGACATGCTTCTGTGACGCTGAAAACGCAGGCGCGGAGGAAAATAGAGTTCGACTGAGCAGCCGTTCTATTTTGGCGTGTTTTGTTTCGCGGCTATCGCTAACCAGTTGGTCTGCGATGTTGGTGCGCTGAAGGAGCCAAGGGAGAGAAAATCGTCGCCTGGGCGGGCAGGATTGAGTAGCGAGCGAGGAGAGTGAGTAATTGAAGTTCTCTGCGGCGGTCTGGCAGCAGGTTTCAGGACGCAGGAATTAATGAGCTGCAGGAATTAAGTCGGCCAGAATTGGGATGAGATGGTCGAGTCCGATTGGAGGTATTATGGACCTTGGGCTGCGTTGTCTGTCTGCTGTACCAATGAATCGGGCTCTGGCTCTGGCTATTTCATGGCGCGAGTGTAAGGGTATCGCTTTGGGAGGGGCTTTTTTCTGGACCAGGGCTGCCGATTTGTTGTTTACTGCAGCTCAACCAGGACGAATTGTCTGCGACGACCGTCTGTGGTAGGTCGAGTCAACACCGCAACACACAAAAAAGACGCGACAAGGGGGGGCGATCTCACGCACGCACACACTTTGTTGTTGTGAGCAGCAGTGCGGGCTTTGAGCCTATCCCTCTTGTGTGTGTCTTGACACCGTCTGAGACCACACGGGGCTGCTGCAGACAGTGGGAGGAGGGAGCGAGTGAAAGACAGCCAAAGCTGTGGTGTTGTCTGCGGTGTTGGTGGTGGTGTAGTTTGATTGAGGGAGAGCGCAGGCTGGAATTTGGCGGCGGGCAACCTAACGTTGTTGTTGATAACCCCCTATTGCTGGCCAATTGAGGTCGCCTGACTTGATTTTGGAGCTCTTGAGGAGTTGGAACGATACCAGGCAAGACAGCAGCGGTATGGGCGCGCGGGCCCAATTCCTGGAGTTGACTTTTGGTTGATTGTCGAAGCTGTCGATGGTGCGCTTCGTCGCCTTCGCAAGGTCGAGGCTAGCGGCAGACTATCGGGGCAAGGTTGGATCGTCGGTCGGAAAAACAAGACGAGACGAGACGCTGACAACGACAACAGAAACGAAGGTGCGCTGCGTGTTGTAAGGTATTGTCTGCACCGTACGCAGGTGGTGGTGGGATGAGGTGAGTTGAGTGCGGCCCGACCTGAAGCGAGGCGGTAGGAGGGAAAGGTGTGGAGGAGTGGTGTCGGCGGCGGCGACGGCGCGGGACAGACCAGACCAGAGGGATCAGAGACCAGACTAGAATGAGAGAAGGACTGGCGCTGGCGCTGGCAAGGGCGCTGGTGGAAGTGGGAATGGGCCTTGTCTTGGCTTGGACGAGGGGAGACTGGACTGCGAGGGAGGAGAGCCAGCGAACGGTCAGACTCCCGTCGTTCTCGTTGGAGTAAAATTGACGAGATGAGACCTTGGGGGCGTGCCGGTTGCAGGGCGCCCGATATTTGGAACAGCAGCGCAGCGCGAAGCGCGACGAGGAACTTGGAACTGCGGGCTGCTGGTGCTGGTGCGGGTGCGGTGCACTCCAGTCTTCTGCTGCTGGGTATCCGCCGTACGGATCTAGGGCGGGAGGAGCAGAGAGCAAGCAAAGAGCAGCGAGATTGGAGACGAGCTGGCTGCCCTGGTTGACCTGGCTGGGAAGAGAGAGCGCGGATTCAAGAGTGGCTTCAAGGGTATCGTGTACCTGCAGGGGTGGTGTGCAATGCAAGTACCGCCCAGGAAAGTGAAGGCGGAGATGTGCGTGGGCCCCAAGGGGGAAAAGCGGGAAAGAGACAGCAGGTGCGGTACATGCAACTAGGAGCTGATGCAGGTACCAGATACACACCTAAACCCGCTAATGCTGCGACTAGGTAGCTAGTTACCTCTGCACATACGAAGGTCGCTCATGCGACTGCGACTGCGACTGACTTGTCGACTGCTGCTGTCCTGCTGCAGCGGTATGCAAGAGGAAGGAGAAGTGCAGATGATGGCTGAGCTTCTGAAGCAGCCCGGACGGGGTAACGGGGTTGCGCTCGCGGTTGTCGTGTCGTGTTGGACGTCGTTTCGGCAGGGTATCCGGATTGAGAGCAACCTTCTGACGTCGAGGTAGGATCGAGCTGAGCTGAAGGTTGATTGACTATCTGCGCCGAAGCTCTTTCTGCCCGTATCGTCGGTATCATCCGCCTCAACTGAGGTTGTTTGGCGGTGGTGTTTGGGGCCGCACAGGCTGACAATCGAAAATGAGGAGATGTCGTCTCGTTAAATTATGGCACCCGTGGCCGTCCAAGCACCACCACGCGCAGGCTGGATGAATGGAAGATGGGTGAGCAATTCGTCGTTGCTTTTCTCCCTTGGGCTTGGGTTGGATTGGACTGGACTGGATTGCTGGCCCGAGAGTATTAATTATGGCCGTCAATGCAGCGGCAGCGGCAGCCGGAATGGATGGAATGGATGGATGTGCCCTTCCGTACCTGGCTGCCTAGCTGCTGGAGAAGAGCGCGGATCACAGGCAATGGTGAAATGGCAGTTGGCGCGCAGAATGAACTATTCGAACAATGATTCGGACAATAGGCACGTCTTCCCACTCGGGGTAGGAATTGTCGAGTCTTTTTTCGACGCGGGCTGTCTTAGGTGAGGTCTCAGCCCACGCACCTCTCGCAGCGTGTACTTCGCAGGCTTCCTGATGTAAGTCGAAGCTATCCTACTTCTGAGTCGTGCCCTTTTAGCCGTAAGGTACGAGCAGCCACCACCACCACCACCACCACCATGTGAGACCAAAAGTGGGTTGCACCACAGCCGAAACGTGGATGTGGCTGGTGGTGGTGTTGATGCGGACGCTAGCACTGATATTTGACGCCGATATTGCAAGTCTTGGCCGCGGCCTCGACTTGAGATTGGGTCTTTGTGAAGGAAGCAGCTGGAATTCGACACTGGCCGGAACTCAGCCCGACATGGAGATTTCACGGATGGAAGGACCAGACGGTCGGTGATGGTTCTTGCCCGTGGAGTCGTCCACAGTAGGTACCTTACGGATGCGGAAAGGGAAACAATGGGGGAAGAGCGCGAGGATGCCCCTCTCCAAGTCAAGCCTTCCCGATATATCTTGGATTTTCTTTTTCTGTAAAATTTCTGTCACCTCATCCCATGATCCCACATCTCACAGACACCACACACGTTCCACCATCTCCACGACACAACCCAATCTGAGTCCGTCACTCTAGATTTTCTAGCTTCTCCATCTCGTCGGGATCCGGCCTCAAGACGTCACCACCACCTCTTCGAACCTGCCAATTATCCGGGCACCGCTTCTCCGAGGGCCTCAATCTCCAGCAACCCCGCGGGCCAGGCATCAAATTCTCATCTTGGATATTTCAAAGTCGGTCAACGCAAACTGGCATCAAGCCTCGACGGCGCCTCCACATCGTTCGAGAAGCCCGAGAGCTCCCAAGTAACAGGCGACGGCGGGATCCAACTTCATGCCCGCCTCAATCCATGCCACATATTTGAGATGGGATGGCCCTTCCAGCAAGGGTAACCGCGGATCATGCAGCCCATCTGCCCGCGCGTCCGTCCGCCCCGTTGCTCTGTCCCCATCTTCAAATCTTGTTCATCCCGACATGAGGCTCCGTGGCTCCTCTAGAAGAAGAGGCAACGAAGAACGCATCCTGTGAGCCATCTTGGCAGAATGTGGTCTATCTGCTCAGTGCTCGCACCATCCCAAGACCACATGCGCCGTGCAGTGCAGCATACCCTGTACCTGAGATGAGAGGTCATGCATATTGCCGAACGCGCCTGCCTCTTCAAGGACCACGAAATGCGGCTTTCCACGATTCGTGACCGCCGTGGGTGGCCAATCTGGCCTCTCAATCCCACCTTCGACTGTCGACTTGCATTGTGAATATCTCTCTCTTCTCATGCACAGCAGATGCAGACGCTGCAGAGTCGTATCGCGATTAAACTGACGGATACCTTTGTAACCAGGACTCCTGCCGACTTCTGTCAAACGAAACTCTTGCCATCCCTGTTGCTGGGCTGGGCATCCAAGCTGCTAGGACAGGGATCAGGACATGGTTCAGGGGGTCTTGTCATTCTCGGTTGTCATCATAATCCATACAAGCAACCAGCGCAACAGTGCTACAGCGGTGTCAGAGTCAGTCAGCGCTCCTCGCCGCCCGCAACTTTTGCATTTCGTCCGATGCCATCCCGTCTCTTCTCAGTCGCTCGTTGACTGCCAGTGGTGCGGTGTGGCCCGTCAAGTCATTCAAGTCAAGCACATGGGAGAACAGCTCGCCATCCTGCGACGCACACCTCCAGTGGCCCCTGTCCACCATCACTACGTGACCACATAGCTCTGCCCAGGCGGGATTGTCCTGTTTGCAATCGCATAGTTGCAGACGACTGCCAGTGGACGACATTGAGGCAGCAGCGAGCTTCCTTGCATCAGCATGGCAGGACGCATTTCTTCAAATTAACGTACAAAAGTCTGACTGGCTGACCATCAATGTTTGCGAGACCGGGCGACCGACCTTCCTCTCGCCTTCAAACGACGGACCGCACATGTTTGCGCATGTCGCATTTCTTGCAGCGTCTCTGGCCTCCACACATCCATCTCGATGCCACCGTGGCTGCGCCCGTCTTGTCTGCGATTTGTTACCTCATGCGCGCCATAACACGGGTCGGATTGACGAGGCGTTGTTCGATTACACGCAGAGTTGTCTAACCTTGATGCAATATCCTTCACCATAATGAAGGTGCCTCTATCGTCTTATTACTCCGGATGGCCCACTCAGCCGTCTCCCGTCAGCAAAAGGCATGGCATAGCAAGGTACGCACGTATCAAATGTACACCTCGCTACTCCCACATACCATCAGCACCTCGCATGCCCAGATCTCGGCATCTTGACATCTTTCCAGCCTTCTCTGTGGCTGTCTCTCCCTTGCAACGCGCAATTCGATGCCTCGTACCCGATACGTACCTATGCGCCCACCCTCACGGACGAGCTCCCGTTGTGCAGGTCCCATCGGGCTCCGTCGCACCTTAATATTCGCTTGTCTCGAATCCGCAGATCCTGGAAGGAAACACAGCAATCAAAAGCGGCTAAATGTGTCTTGGACTGGCTCTCGTCTTATGTAAGACATGATATTTTCCGAGGACAACTTTGTGTTCTCTCGGTGTTTATGCCGAATTTTGCACAATACAGGGACACATGGCAGACGAATGGCGCCATTGCTTCTTCCACCGGGACCAGCTGACGTGTGGAAAGAAAAAGGTTCTACGATGCGTCTCGGCGTGCATGAGCCAACAAAACGTCGACCAGGCGCAAAGGGGACACCAGATGATTTAGGGCTCATCTTCTTCCGCCGTCATTTGCCAGTTGGGCCACGAAGTCTGACAAGCAAGCATTGATGTCGGAGATGAGGCGCACGGCTCACACCAGGGGTCTGCCGGCTCCGGCGCAAGGCTTCAAATCAAGCTGTCCACGGAATCAAGTTTGATTCGTCTCCAGTACGAATAGAGCAACGAGACCCTCTCTTTGATCTGCTCTGGAGACTTTCAGCCATGGTCTTCATCCATGGCTGTATATGGGGCTCTTAAGATTCTGAGCCAGGTCTCGAGAAACATACGGCTGGGTCTTATTTGACATGGCGTCTTGAGCTCGTTCAATGCCTCGGCCAGGCCATTCCGGCTGTCACCATCCATCGGGCTAACGCTTACTTCAATTTGGCTGCCCAGTTGGGCCATTGATGGAGACAAGCCAACTGCCCCATCGAGAAAGTCTCCGGGTAAACCCAGCCATACTCGGCACTTGGCCCCAAGTACGTGTGGCTAGTGACATCATACGCTGCCTATCAGCTTCGTTCAGACGGCGCTTTCACGTTGGGTGTCAACCGTTCAGGCGGTAACATTTCACTATCAGAGAGCATCAGGGTTCGGGGTGGTGATTTACAACTCCACACGCCTCGCAAGGCACCAAAAAATGTGCTGTGTTCATGCTGCTCCATCTCAGAATCCCTCATCGACGATCCCACTTAGACGGAGTCCCATAACATCACGGGAAAAACGCGACGCGTCCTGACCCCGCCCATCGCCAACTTCAAAAACTGGAGACCGTCCAACTCAGAACCATTCCCAGGGACGATCCCGGCCTTCTCGCCAACGTCTAGTCGAGTATTATCCTTCGGGGGAATAGCGTCCGCCGTCCATTGCCAACTCACGGAGAACACGCAATCACATTGCATTTCTGCCATACAGCGCTAACATGCGAGATGCCAAACGGCTAACGGGGTCTCCGACAGACGGGAAGGAGGGGAAAAATAATACGTGACTACCTGGTGAACCGAGAACATGGCCAAGCTCACTCTCTTCACCCACTCGCCTTTGAAATTTCTTCTAGAATGATTCCAAACCCAGCGGGGTGGTTTGGTTCGAGGGAGGAGGGCCGAGCGGCCGTTTCCAAAGAGGACGTTCATGCAAGGGGGGCTGGGCTGGGCCAGGACGTTGAAAGAGATGACTTTCTGCTCGGACCAGACGGAGGGGGGATATCGCCCGGGCAAGTTTGCGATTTCCCAGGGCTATTCGCGATTTCCCACTGCAAACCGAAACGACCCTCGTGTTGGACGGTCTCGGGAAAGAGCACGTACGTCCAGGGCTTTGTGAGATGAGGCGGAACCAGTCGTCGTCTGTCTTTGCTGTAGGTAGGTTTCCGACGGCTCCGTTTCAGTAACCCGTTACCTCGGATTCGCCGGGGCTGCTGGGCGGGTTCATTGGGACGACGAAGGAGCGTTCGTCCCGTCAACTGGGATGCCTGCGCCATCTCGTCCCGAGGGCTGCGGAGGTATCAAGTTCGTGGGTGTTGGCATCAGGCCATGTTCGCTGATGACCGGATATCGGGTTGGTGCTTCACTTCTTGCGACAGCATGTGCCGTCGTCTCTGCCCGTTATCGTCTCTGATGTCGCTGGCACGTCTGTACAAGATGTTGCCATGAAAGTAGTAATGTCCCCACCGTCTGGATGTCACAAGTGCCAAACATTTGCGGTAAGCTTCAATTGGTATCTGCTCATGCCATATCTACACATTCATATACACATATACAGTTAACCTCAAGTCCCTACAACTTGATGTTGATGTTGTACGCGTCGAGAGCCAATGCGAGAGCAGTCAAGGATCCGCTATACGCCATCAAAATGCCCATGGTAGCGAGCGGGCTGACGTCCAACGTGGGCACTGTCATGTTGACCAAACCAGTCAAGAGGTTGGCGATCAGGAATAGAAAGAGACCATTGCGGTTGTAGGCACGGAACACCCTGCTCGTGGCCGTCTCGTAAGCCTCCTTCTCAGACTTTGCGTCCGTCGCGTTGTAGAAGGAGGGGAAGAAGACGGTGTCGACGATGCAGTACGCAAGGATCTGGGTCGAGTTGAACGCCGCCGTCCAGAGGATGTACGGCAGGTTGGCCATGCGGCGCGACACGCTGAGTCCGTCGCCGTAGCTGTAGCTGGTGCTCAGGAAGTACAGACCCGTCCACACGGCCGACCAGATGGCCATCATCATGAGGAGGGTCTTGCGCTGCGTCGCCGGCGTGGAGTCGCTCTTCGGGTTGACGCTCCTCGGCAGGATGTACATGCCCGTGTCCTGTCCCGCGAGGAAGATGGCCAGGTATCCGATGAAGCTGAAGATGCCCTCGCGATTCTTAGAGATCAGGTCCGTCCTCGGCGCTGTGAGGATAAACGCCTTCAAGCTCGTGCTCTCGAGCACGACCTGGTACAGCCCACCGAGAATGACAGCCAGGGCAGCGTAGCTCGGCACGATCTTCAGCGCGGACTGGAAGATGGCGACGAAGGGCGGGAGCAAGCCGAGGGTGAAGAAGAAGTTCCAGTGGACGCCGTACTCGGTTACGTGCTCGGCGTAGTCCAGCCCCTTGACGCTGAGCAGACGGATGACGCCCAGGACGAGCAGGGGCAGGGAGTGGCGCATCGAGGCGGCCAGGCGCGTGGCCAACGGCGTCGAGCGGCCTTCGGCGCGCTCCTTGAGGACGGGACGGGCGGCGATGACGCCGGCGCTGTAGACGAAGGAGCCAACACCCATATCCATCAGGGACGTGCCCCACGTCTCGACCTTGGCGAAGCGGCGGGGGAAGAGGCGGAAGTCGACGGCGAGGATGGCGATGCAGGTGACGACCATCATGCTCCCGCGGTAGTGCGTCAGGAAGGGCTTGACGGAGAGGGCAGGGAGCGGGCCCTGGGCGGCAGCTTTGGACTTTGCATTGGGAGGGACGACGGGCTTCTTGCGACGGGTATTTGGCGGGAAGGCGTAGACGACAACGGCCGGGGCGAGGAGGAGGAGGTTGAGGAGCAGGGGGGAGGAGGCGTAGAGGGTTGTCGAGAGGAGGATGGCGGTGACGTTGAGGAGGTAGTCGACTAGGCCGGCGAGCGGTGTGTAAGGTTTGAAGAACGATTGTCGGGACTGGAGGACGGACCAGAGGAGGACTGCGACCTGGAGTTGTGCCAGGTTAGCTTTCTGCTTTGTTCCTTTGGTGCATGCGCGCCGTATTGAAGGGGGGAGGGGGAAGGGATCTGGAGGGGGAAACACGCACGGGTGCGACGGCTGTCACGTAGTTGATTTCGCCGGGGGGTCCGCCGGAGAGGTTGGAGACAAAGTCCTCCTTGAGCTTCTTGTAGCTTTCGGCCGTTGCGGCAGACATGTTTGCGATCGACGGATGGGGGTCGAAAGAAATAGGGACGGGGTGTATCCGGTGGGTGGAGGGAAGACCAAGGAGGGGCCTGTTTTTTTTTAAAAAAGACGTCTACAAGCCCGATACCATTTCTGTAGATGTGTCTGCTTTGACACACGCGCAAATGGGCGGGTAAAGGAGGGCGTGGGAGGTCCTTTGGACAGAGTTGGCGATGTGTCAATCCCGACTTGCAACGTCTCCAAAATTGCGGCCGAAAAGAACAACCAACGAACGACACCTCATTGCGTGTGATGCTTCAGGGTGGTCCAAGCTCCCGACCTTCAGGTGACAGACGCAATTCCAGGGTCCCCCCTCCAAAGTGCAGACAGCAGGAACCTGCCCATTCAATCCTCTCTGCCCAATCAGGAGCTCCTAATTGAGGTGTCGCACGGGTCCACTCCGGAATGGCTTCGGAGGCACGGGGGTCCAGAAAGCCTTACCTGACGCTGAAGCTCTTTCCATCTCCGTGTTTCCTCCGCCGGTCAAAGGAAGCTTTCCCACCGTCCTGGGGTTGGTGTCTTGGGTGTCCTGAGTCCTGACCTCCTCCTCTTGCAAGAGATCGACATCACGGCCACGCAGCACTCCAAACTGCCCGCGAGGCAAATACGTCACCTGCACTCGACGGGAGCATTTCCTACTTGGTGTCTCATCCCGCTCCACGTCTCCTCTCAACTCAATCCAGCCCAGCCCCGGGCCGGTTTGCTCGGGTGCTCGGTTCATCACAGCTTTTTGTTCATTGCCATTGCTGCCTGCTTGACAAGACGATTAGGATGGCCGTTTTCCCTTTTTTCGCCATCTTGGACGAACCCAGCCGAGACATTACCACACTGTGACTCAGACACTTGAGACTTTGATGAGCCAGCGCCGTTGTTGGTCTCTGTCCCGTCCCGCCTCCACACACACACTTCCTGTCTCTCACTCATCGTCTGCTTTCTCTGTCTCTCGGTGTATCTGTCTCTTCTCGCACACCATCGGCCGCACTGCGGCAACTGAAGACAGCATTACGAGCATGGAAATGAAGATGGAGATGCAGCTACAGCTGACCTGACGGATTCGGATACAGCCACGCCAACTCCTAGCGCCAGTGGCAGGTGCAAGTGCACCCCGCCAGCTTCAACAAGGTTGCGGTTGGCCGTGATGGGCGCCTGTCAAAATCAATCTCTCTCTTTCTCTCTTCCCTGCCATCAGTCGTTGCCGAACCCCGGACGCAGCGAAAGAGGTCAACGCAAAGAAGGAAAAAGAAGGAACTACCGCGCCGTGCGCCTGCATCAAAAGTCCAGAGCCCAAGCCAGAAGAATGAAAAGGGAAAGCCTTCATCTCTCTTTCCCTGAGGGTTGAAGAGAAGGTGAAGCCCATTCCATTTCCAACACGATAGGCGAGGAAGCACTCTGCCAGAAACATGACGAATGAGGGCCCAGACAAGCCACACTTTCTTTGTTCTTTACCCTGCAATACCCAGTCCCATCTGCAGAAAATCCCAAGTTGACAAGCCCCTCCCAAGCCCGTCCATGTTGGGTCCTTTTTTACACACCCTTGGGTTTGCTACCACAACCCACACGCCGCTAGCTGCTATCCTTTGTTCTCGCGTGCGGCAACATGGTCAAGGTTGTCGTCCGCAACCGCCCATTGTCGCCTGAGAGTTGACGACTGCATCCTGCGATTTCCACTCCACTGACGCCCACCGACCTGCCAAAGCCCCATCCCGGCAAGAAAAGAGGTGTGGCAGTGACAGAGCGACTTGCGGCCGGGAGCTTTGGCCTTTGAGCCGTTCTCTTTACACGCCCTCTGCTCTTCAGTCTCTGTCAGTATGTCTCTCTTGCTTCGTATCAAGGCTGCGGCCCTCCAAAGTCCTTTGATAGAGAGGCCTTACCAATCCTTTCATTTCCCGTCCCCGGCAGTTGGCGTAAGAAACTCTTTTTTACCCTCTTCGTACTGTCTGGCGCGCGGGAAAGAAAGACGGACGGATATACAAGACCAAAAGGGTGATCGACGATCGGTCTAGATATTTACCCCCTCAGACGTCCTTCTCTCTCAGACATAAGAAAGCCGGTCTCCCTTGATAATCCTTACCGAGCTATAGACTCTCGCTTCCACCATCACCCTATCAACCGGTTGCACATTCCGATCTTTGGGTCCATTCATTGTTACCACCAACTTGATTTAACCCTCTGCCCTACCTGGCATCAAACAGAAGAAGCCTGTGCGGTTATTCAGTGTCAGGTATTCAGCATTCAGCATCAACACCAAGCATTCATCATCACCACGACAACTATCATGGCTACTCCCATTGATAACCGTCCTAGCCTCCATCCGCTATGGACTTCTCAATACAATCTGGGTGGCTTTCCTCGCTCCTCTTCGGGCCGTTCTGCCTCCGCCTCGTACTTCAGCTCATCGGACCGCTCTCCCAAGAGCTTGCCTACTCCGGTATTCCCCTCCAATGATGGCTCCATGAGACAACATGAACGGGCCATGGTCGACCGCCTTGGTGGCCAGAAACCTCGTACAGCACTGCGCCTCGACCTCAGCCCAAGGAAGACTGCTCATCGCCCATCACCGCTTTCTCCCCTCGCCGAGCACTCCGTTGATGGAAGACGGTATTCGGCCGCTCAAATGAGCCCCCGCCGACCTCCTCCCCCGCCTTCCCCTCGGTCACCACCAGTCGCAGGCAACCGCCGCCAGACGCTCGCCGCTGAGAACCGCTCCATGCTCCTCGCTGGCCTGGGAGACGAGGCGAAGCGCCGCCAGTCTGTCCCGAATGCAGGTTATCTCCCAAGATCCAAGGATGCGGACAAGCGCCATCAACTCGAGCAACTTCGCGCCTGGGGACATGTCTACCTCGGCGATGCAAAGACCTCAGATGTCTTTGTCAACGCTGTGTCCCTCCGCCGCGACTCCAACGCATCCACAAACTCAGAAGGATCTGCTGGCGACTCTTCCCCGACCCGCATGCCAACGACGCCCACAATCCCCTCCAACCAGACCGCAATCCGCGCTCGTGTGCGGCCCCGTGCTCTGGAACGCAAACCGTTCCTGATCCAGCGTACCTTCGACATCGAGCAGCTGCGTTCCACGGTGGCAGATCCGCTCCCGAGTACTCCCCCGGCATCAGATGCCCGCCGCCGCCCGTCTCTCGCGGGCTCCCCGCCGCAAAGGTCTCCTCGGCCGGCCATGGCACGCCGGAGATCCAGCAGTGCCGCGCATGGCTCTTCTCTCCCTTACAGCCGCGCAGACTCGCGAGCCCCGTCGCGTGGCGCATCCACCATGCCAATCCGTAAGTGTACACCCTGCTCCCAAATGTCTCACTCCAATTTTATCACATCCACCATTTCTTCCCATGCCGCGACGTTTGCGGTCAGCCCTTTTTAGGCCGTAGCCTCCAAAGCCGGCGGTCTCCTTCCCGAGGCGCGAACCTTCTTACAGAAAGAAAGGAACAAGCACACCAAGCTAACCCCAACCCACCCGCAGATCTCCAATACGCCCGATCCTCTCTGCCGGTGTTGGCTGCCCTCATTGTCTCCGGCCACATTACAGCTGGCGACGTTATCGATCTGCCACTGCCCTATCCCGAGGTCTGGGACCGCACGGTGGCCTACGTGTACACCGGACAAGGGGATCTGACGGATGCAGTCAGGGAAAACATCCTCTACCTCGCCGGGAAAGTCTAAGGCGCATGGCTGGGTGGAGAGGCTTCCGATTTCTTTTCTTCCTTCCTTGTTCACGACTTCATGACTCTTTTCTTTTCTTCTCTTCTTACTCGTTCCCTTTCTCCTTCAACTCGAATCCGGCATCTCTTTTTCTTGTTTTGCTTGCTCATCCATGATCACGCGAGAAGTGGGAGCAGCTTTTTGCAGGGGCCGTTTTCTTTTCCTTCATCCTTTCTCTTCGATATCCCTCCTTTGTTAAGTGTCTACCCCCACGAGCAAACACTTACCAATGTTCTCCCGTATGAATTTGGCAACCATGCCTATATGACGAGCCATGTATTTTAATGAACTCCTTTCAAACCATTCTTGGGGCATCGGGCAAGGATTGCTTTGAGAACAATCAAAAAAGTATCGTCCAAATCAACAATATTTGCTTCCATATCTCGCTTCCACCGTGAATAGCCACATGACACTTCAATGACATCCCAAGCCCACAAAGCCACAGCCACGTCTTTTTCCGACACCGCTCTTTTCTCGTGGCAGGCAACTTTAATCCGCCTGACACCTGTCAAAAAATAGTACATCCGGAGGAACGCCCAAACACGGTAAATAGGTTTTCCTCAAATCACCACATTTCCGCAAACGTGGTTTATGAGGGAAAACGCGCCCCAACGTACGATTTCCCACGAGGGACAACCTTGTTTTCTCTCTCTTAACCCACTTTCCGTTTTCTTCCATCCATCTAATTGGGGATTTCTTCTTTCATCCTTCACACGCATGTCTCTGACGTTCTTGGCAATACCAGCGAAATTTTCTTTTTCTTTCCGACTTTTGGATGGGACTGTGTGTGTGACCTGATTGTCCGAGGTGAGGAAGAGATCGACGTTGGCAACGAGCTTCTACCGGCCTTGCGAGTTTAACAGACGTTTTCATGTCTTCGCCTCCCAAACTATCTGTCTCCCCAGACGTCTCCATCACGGTTCTTCTTTCTTTCTCCATCACGAGGAGGCCTCATTCCCCATCTCTCCCGTTCATCCCGAGATGAATCAACAATACATCCACCCCCCTTCTTGACGCCGATCCCACTCCCCTCCGCCTTACCACTGCGCCTTGCGTGTGTTGGCCGATCTTCACCCAAGATCGTGGCTTGTCTCTCGGGAAGCTGTCAGGCGGCCACGAGCGGGTGTGCCGCGGTAGATGCTTCTCGCCAAGCCCAACGCACGGAGCTGGACAAAGGAAGGAAGACGGTTTGCGTCTTGTTGTTTTCCTTTGCTTTTTACCCTCAAGCTCCCTCCCCTCTTTGAACAAACTGTTATACTTCTCCTGCCTGAAGATCGACATCATCGACGAGACGGTGAGAAAGGTCGCTGCTTCCGGCGCGCGGTGATTACGAGGCCGCGGCTGACGGAGTGCGTTCCGTTGGCCAATGTGGGTGGGTGGTGGGAGTCGGGATGGGTGGGATGATGATGCTTCCGGTCCGAGGGTAATATGCCTTCATGCCGGGTGCGGTGTGCCTATATTTTGCCTGTACCGGCGTGGCGAGTTTCGGTCCGCCTGGGCTGCAGACAATGAGAGTTGCGATGCCACGGTACCGGATGATGACCCAAAGGCGCGTTGTGCACGATGATGAGCTCGTTTAGAAGACGAAAGGCATCGCGTGCCAATATTTTGGGCACAACCGTCTGCTGACCAGAGACAGTGTACCAGTAGGCAAAAGAGACGCCTAGGGAGGACGGGTGATTATTTACCGCCCGATGCACATATACCCCTTCGGAGTCGCATGGAGACTGCGATGATGAAAAGCAATAAGCCAGCATGAGTGCGTCGAAAGGAACAAACATCATGTGATAGATTGCTTTTATTAGCTAAGAATTTTACATAGACCCATGGCTCTTTCTCAAATGTCAGCAAAGAGCAACATGCGGAGTATGGCCTTCTAATCGTTCGTCTCTAGACCTTGCCTGAAATAAAGAGTTTTGCTAGTCGGGCAGTGTCCGTTAGCTATCCGGGCAGTACCCCCTCTGATCCGTGATTATAGAGAGAACGATAGAAGTAGTAATAAGGGATAATGACGACGACGACGACGACGACGACGACGATAACGATAATAATAATAATAATAACTAATAAATAATAAATAATAACTATAACGAAAACGAGAATAAGAAATATAATAGTTACTTTAGAAATAGGCTATGGATAGTATATGTGTGTGTAGACACTGCCTGGATAGCTAAATAACACTGCCCGACTAGTGAAACTCGAAATAAATTCTACTGCAATGTGTTCCGAGATGCCTGAGGTTGAGAAATGCGCAGAAACATAGACGGTACTGATCTCACTCAAAGCCCAGTTCAGCTTCAAGATGATGCAAGGAAATGTTATCAAAACCATGAAGTTTCCTAAAGAAACCAGTGTCTTGAGGTTGTCATAGCGGGCAAAGCGATACTGCATAACATATCGTTTGCCTTCTTGCTCCATTCGAACCTTAGAGAGAGACATGGCGGCCGTCTTGAGACGGCATGTCTGTGGTGAGCATAGGGAAGTTGGCCAATGATCCTTTATACATGTGATGTACATTCTGTATGTAAGTCCTATGGACACATTCCCATGGCCAGGCTTTGTCGCCAAGAGCCAAGGAGCCGAAAGCATGTACTCCCACCAAATGCTATGTTCACATAAAAATTGAGAGAAGACGTTGGCTACTAATTTCCATGACTTATAGACCCAGCAGGTGCATTGATACCTCTTCATGGTTGCTCTCCTTCGACAAGGGCGAGTTCGATGTCTGCCACTGTGAACCACTTCGGATCAACAAGGCGGAGGTGGTGAGAGCTGATTCTGCCTTCCATTATACACCGGTTGCTTTTTTTCTTGACCTTTATGATGGTTTGCATCAAAAATTGGCATCAAAAGGTACTTTCGAATTGCGACGACCAACCACGGACCGAAATAACGTTCAGCTGGTACTCCTCGCTGACTTGTCGGTGTGGGGTGTTTAAGGTGTAGACTGAATGTGCATCATGTAAGCTTCCAGTGGATAAACGGTTTCCAGCATATGAGTTAGGTTGCCTTAGTTGGGGTTAGGATACTTACATGGAAGCTCTCGGTTTACATGGGGTTTCTGGGGAGTATTCCTCCATTGTGAAATCGCAACGATAGCGGAGGGCACAGAAACAAGTAGACTGACTAGAGCGAGGATTGCCTCAGTAGAAAGCATAGCACCGCAGAGATGAAAGACGGTGCGGATTGCCCATGTAATGAAGTACAATTGTAACGACGCGGACTTGACAAAGACGTAGACCAAAGGGGAGGGAGAATTTGTAGGAATGAATTCAAACGTAGCTCAAACCGCCCAGGTCGCCTTGATTTGGGGTTTGAGCCATAGTAGCCGCACAGGAAGACGACCACACTCGATGTCAAGGCGCAGCTGTTGTCTAACAACCGATTACTCTCCGACTCTGAGGGTTCTGATGCTATTGGGTTATTGGTCACCAGCGCTGGCCGCAAGTTATGCAACCGCACTCCTTCTGCCACTTTGATTGGCGCAGGGGCAAAAGTGTGCATATAGTGGACCAAAAATCTGCACCCATTGCGGCACTAGCCAGGCTATTGCAGCATGGCAGGAGAACGCGGCGGGATGAGGTGGTAGTGTTGGTGCATGGCAGTTGCAGCATGGCAGCAGATTGCGGCGGGATGAGGTGGTGGTGGCCGTGGCAGTAGCAGATGCTGTCAGACTGTCGAGCAAGTCGGCGGCGGAGACGGCGACTACAGTCATAATAGACCGCCTCGTTTTCGACAATACTTAGATAAAAATGAAAAAGTACGTCGACAACCTCTAAGCCGAGACAATGTGTCGCTAGCCAGTCTAGGCAGGGGCCAACTTTCAAGAACTCCGCTGGTTTTTGAGGCGTAGTTGTGTGGCTAATGTCACACTGGATCATGAAATAAGCTGCGATTACCGTTTTGCGTGGCTGATGTAAGAAACACCGAGGGAAAATGAACTTTGGACACTGTTTTGATCACATCAAATAACATGTGTTGATGTTGGCTGGAAAGAAAAGCAGGCAATATATAATTGGCTTCTTGACTCCTCTCTGATGCTCCGATTGAGGTCGTCGGCGATGAAGGCTTAAGAGCACATGCTGGAAGGAAATGATCGAGGACGCAATTGAGATAAAGCCCTCGTGTAGAAGTTGAATTTGACATTGATTTGTTGGTATGAGAGCGCACGCCGCCCTGTGCCTTGTTACAGAGCACCGAATCTACATCGTTGGAACTTCTATTACTTGCAGCGTGACAGCCTCAAAACGGGCAGGAGTTTGGAACATTGAATACCTAAATCTCTACCAACGTGTTAATCACTGCTCTCGTCCCAGTAGCTTCAGACTGCTTGAGCTTCCCAGATATTTAGTCCAATATGTGTGCTGACATATTGGCGCTCCACACATGCCACACCTCCAAACACAGTTGTTCGGGACGAGTAAACGGATAGGCCTCAGTCTCGCGTTTTGAACGTCAGCAGCCGTACTTCAGTTCTCAGGTACGCATCGAATTTCTTGGTCAGATCTCAAATCTCCCGTAGCTCAGTCAGGCTGTTCATTCGCGATAAGGCTTTAGTATCAGTGCCTACGGTATTCCTGTTAGAACCAACTTTCTCATAATATCTTCTCAATTCTTCCCTGGAACTAGAAGACCTTGCTGCATCCTACTACAGGACTCAATGCAACGGCTTCACTCGCAGCTACCTCAACCTGTACTTGACCATCCTTGACCTCTACCGTCTCGCCAACGGTCACATTATCAAGCTTCACAGGCCTACCCTCGTCGAGTTCGTAGTTGTAACTCCAGCCATCCCACGTTATGCCCGAGACGGCGTCGCTTCCATTCGCATGTAGCCGCTGAACCTTCGCCGTGCCATCTTGCCAGGGGACCTCAAAGGCGTACGAGAACGTCGGCCGCTCTGGAGCTTCAGGGTCCGGACTGGTACCGGTACCCCCGAGTGTGGAGTTGTATGCTTGCAAGTTGATCACGAGCACACGCGTCAGATCGCTTCCTTGGAAGGCTGCGTAAGCGGAGGACCTCTCGTTGTCGTCTGATAATGGGACGTGGACGACAGAGACGGGGTCGGAGGAGAGGCCCGGATTGATGAAGGCGGCGATGGCGATGTTGCCATAATAGGGGGCCTTGGTCCCGATGGATGTCGTCTCTGTACTGACTGGCTGCCAGCTCGCATACTGCTTCGTGTCAGCGATGTTCTCCTATTCAGGAAACAAGACGTACTCGATAATCAGTGCCCATGTGCAAGTGAACCCGCTTGATGCCAACCGTGGCAGCATAAAGATTGAAGTCAATGCCCCAAAGAGCCGCACCAAACGAGTTTGACAACCCCGGTTTGCCCTGGTTGTAGAGCGAGTTGTGCTCTCCTAGGATCTGCGGCGGCACATCATCGAAGCGAGACGTGATGTTGGCGTACTCCCTCTCATGAGCTTGAACAGATTGGACGGTCCGGGTATGGTTCATCAAAGTGCCCTGCAAAGTAACTCCAGGACTTTCGGCGCCGCTGATGTAGTTGTGGCTTGAGAACAGGGCGATGTTGTTGTCGGTGTTCAGTCCAGCAGCCCACTGCGCCGGGGCGCGGAGTCTGTTTCCTGTTCCTCCGTTCGAAGGGGCCATGAACACTGGGGCCGGGAACTCGGGGCAAGCTTCGGCCAGGACGGATGCGATCTCCCGGGTGCCGTTGAGCCACTGCTCCACATAAATGGATTCGTTCCACGACGGAGGCCGAACGGGACCTTGGGCTGAGGTGGAAAAGAGGTCGGGCTCATTGCCGTACTCCCACACATCGAGGTTGTCGACGCCGATGGCTTTACAGGCTAGCGGCACGGTGGCGACCAGAGTCTCCCATCCTTCTGAGCGATTCGCGCCTAGCCCGAGGTTGAAGCCGTGGGTGAACTTGGTATCCGGGAAAGTACTGTAAGATTCAAAGAATGACGGGCCTATATGGATGGTGGTCGGGTAGTCCTTGGATCGATTGAAATCGTAGGTTCCGTTGACGGCGTACGGAAGTGATTCGTCGTAGAGGGCGTAGTCTTGTGTGTTCCCACCAACTCGAATATAAGGCCGAGTGCCCTGTAAATTGCCCAAGTTCACCAACAAGTTGTCCGAGAAGGTGTTGGGGGAGGACTTGTTTCCTGGCAGATTAGTGAGCACCACCCTTGGAAATTCTCGTGATCTGACGCCTACCTGCAAAATCTGGAAAGAAGCCAAACTCAAGCGAGTAACTTAGAAAGGCGTCGAAGACGGCACTGGCACTTTCAGGTCCCGGGACGGGATTGAGGCCGGAGGCTCTCGGCGCCAAGGCCGCGGCGGAAAGCAGTGTTCGGGGCCCTTTGATCATGTTGACGCCCGGTATGTATGTGGCGAAGAGACACCAGAGCTCATCGCTCATGACCGAGGCCACAGCACTTATAGTCTCGCGGGCCGACATGACGAAAGCTAAGAAACAGCTTCAGAGACACTCGGCTTGGAGGTGGTGGAAGGTAGCAATAAGCTTCCCCGCATGATCAATCATCGGGTACCACACTCGCACGCGGAGGCGGGGAAGCAACGGGTTTTCATCTTCAGTCTGGCGGGAAGGCGCGGGGGCAACGGTGCTGTGGGCATGACGGCATGCAGGTCGGCCGGGCTGTCAGAAACGGGGCGAGATCACCACTGAATGGCAATACGAAGAGCTTGGCTTCCAGGATGACTGGGGTGCTTTGTATTTCTCCGAGCGGGGAAGGCCGAGATCCTTTCTTGGGAGCATGGCGAGAAACATGGCGAGACCAAGGCCAGTGAGGCTGTAGATGTATGTCAAATGGCACCCTGCAAAGGGTCATGGGAAGCTCTCATTCTGGCGTCTGTCTCAAAAAGTCTTGGAACATGAGACGAACGGCCTAGATTGAAGCAGCTCAAGGTTTACAAAGACCCAGCTGAGTCTTTTTTTACTCGGAAAAATGTCATACGGAGGCTAAAAGGCTAGCATGGTGTAGGGTGCGTTAAATAAAAATCTATCTGTCAGTAGATGATTTTGAAGCTTTCGGTGTGGCGTCCGGAGGTGTTGAAAAGCTGAAGCATATTGGAGCTCTAGTGGAGTCCTCATCAGTGTCCTGGACTGAGTAATTGTTATCTGTTAGCGACCCCGCGGGTATCAAGCCCCCGGCAGTCTGCCTGAGCGATACCGTATCTTAGCGCGGACTTGCCGGTCCCTTAACAACCGGGCCGGTTGATGTGGGGGGGACGTCATCGAGCGTCACTTGGAATGGCAGCTCGCAGCTCTCCGTTGTCGCTCAAACACTACAACTCTTGCGATAAGTGCCATTGAGCGTTGTCGAGTGTGAAAAACTCATCATAAACACATCATAACCCCCAATTGACCTCCCTCAAAGGCATCGCCGGGAGTACAGGAGTGTTTGAGCACGCCCAGATCACCCAAAGGCCACCACCACCACCACTACAACCTCCCCGCATCCCATCTCCGCAGCTCCAACCATTGTGCGAGCTAAGAGCTTCTTCATCGTCATCCATCCTGCCTCGGCTCTCCACCATGCCTATCGCATTACAAAAAGCCGTGGCTCCGGCGTCGAGATTCGTCGCGAGAGCCTCACTCAGATCTATCCGGACACCCTTCATCCCCTTCTCACTCCGCGCAGCCTCAACAATGGTTCCCAAGGTACATCTCCACACGAACATAGCTCCCGCCCTACCTGGACCCGGATAACTGATATTGAACAATTGCAGCTCAAAGATCCGTCGCTGCTGAAGCAGGACGTTTGCTACGTCAACGGCGAGTGGATCAAGGCCAAGTCTGGCAAGACTTTCGCAGTCACTGGTACGTTTGTCGCGTCCATCCCACCATGAACATGAACCCCGCAATCGGTCCCGGAGGCTGATCCAGAGCAGACCCGGCAACCGGCGAGAAGATCGGAACATGTCCCGAGTTCACCAAGGCCGACACGGACGCCGCCATCGCCGCGGCCTCCACGGCCTTTGAGACGTTCCGCACCAAGACCGGCCGCGAGCGCTCCAAGCTGCTGCGCCGCTGGTACGATCTCATGATGGAGAACGCCGAGGACCTCACCACCCTCATCACCTGGGAGAACGGCAAGCCCGTCGCCGACGCCAAGGGCGAGGTCACCTACGCCGCCAACTTTCTCGAGTGGTTCAGCGAGGAGGCGCCTCGTATCTACGGCGACACCATCCAGTCCTCTGTTCCCGGAAACCGTGTGTGGACAATCAAGGAGCCCGTCGGTGTCTGCGGTCTCATTACCCCGTATGTTCCCAGACTCATTCACTTTCCCTTCATTCACAACGCTGAGACTTCTATAGATGGAACTTCCCCGCTGCCATGATCACCCGCAAAATTGGTCCCGCCCTCGCCTCGGGCTGCACCGTCGTCTGCAAAGCCCCCGGCGAGACCCCCTTCACCTCCCTCGCCCTCGCCGAGCTCGGCCACCGCGCCGGGATCCCCAAGGGCGTCATTAACGTCGTCACGGCCCTCGACAACACCCCCGAGGTCGGCGAGGCCCTCACTACCTCCTCGACCATCAAGAAGATCTCCTTCACCGGCTCCACGAACGTCGGTAAGCTGCTCATGAAGCAGTGCTCCGGTACCCTCAAGAAGCTGTCCCTCGAGCTGGGCGGCAACGCCCCCTTCATCGTCTTCGACGACGCCGACGTCGACGCTGCCGTCGCCGGTGCCGTCGCCTCTAAGTTCCGCTCCTCGGGCCAGACCTGCGTCTGCGCCAACCGCATCTACGTCCAGAGCGGCGTCTATGACGAGTTCGCAAAGAAGTTCGCAGCCGAGGTCGAGAAATTCAAGGTCGGTAACGGCTTCGAGAAGGGCATCACCCACGGGCCCCTCATCCACGACCGCGCCATCGACAAGGTCGACGCGCACATCCGCGACGCCGAGAAGAAGGGCGGCAAGGTCGTCGTCGGCGGCCACAAGATCGACGGCCTCGGCTCCAACTTTTACGAGCCCACCGTCATCACCGGCATGACCAAGGACATGGCCATGGCCGAGGAGGAGACCTTCGGCCCCGTCGCGGGCCTGTTCGCGTTCGAGACCGAGGAGGAGGTCGTCAGGCTGGCCAACGCGACCAACGTCGGGCTGGCGGGGTACTTCTTCTCGCGCGATATCCAGCGCGCGCACCGCGTCGCGGAGCACCTCGAGGTCGGCATGGTCGGCGTCAACACGGGTCTCATCTCGGACCCCGCCGCGCCGTTTGGCGGTGTCAAGGAGTCCGGTTTCGGCAGGGAGGGATCTCTGTATGGCATCTCGGAGTACCAGATCACGAAGATGGTTACGTACGGTGGTATGGGCCAGCCCCTGCAAAAGTAAGGATTGTGAAGGATTGCAAAGAAAATCTAGCGGGCAACCCTGGGTCAGGAGTTTAATTTACACAGGTCAGATATTTCCAAACAAAAAGAAGTCAAATGTTCAGCTCAATCATCCGCCAAAGTCCATAAGCCAAATGTTAGGGCAGGGTCGCTATGAAGACTCTCAAAGTCTCGTGCCGCCATAAAACTCATCCTCTCTGGGACTCCCAAGATACGTCTCCTCCGATCCGAACGAAAGGACCTGGGCCAAACCCTCCAAATTACCTTCACGGTCTGTTGCTGACCGCTCTTCCCGTAAAACACCCCATCGAATCCTCCCCTCCGCCAGCTCGGCTCTCCAATCATATTCGGGCCTACTCTCATAATCGGTCTCGACTGAAGACACCTTGACTTTTTCATCTTCCTTGGCCATGGATGTATCTAGTTCCAGACGGACAAGCTCCGGCCGTTTCTCACCTAGTGTCCTTCGTTGCAGATGTTCCGGCTCGATGACATGACAACCTGCCGATATGGCCGCCGAGCAGCTTCCGACCAGAACAGACTCGCCAGGTAGGGGGATGAGCGCCATGAAGATGGGAGTCACGAGGATGAAGAAGAGCGTGATAATGGTCCCCAGCGCCGCCTTGAGAGAGACGAAGACGTTGACGTACGGATGGTACGGTTCAACGGTCGACGGGTCGGCATGGAATGCTTCAAAACAGGTCAGCGGCATCATAGGGGGGGTTGGTTGGGTTGACTTACACTCGACATGTATGACGTAGATTGCATTCGAGCACAGCCAGCGGGTCAACGTCCCGATGGTTACAAAGCTGAGGAAATACTTGGAGGGAATCTCAAAGAAATGGTTTTCTCTCTGCTCGCCCCTGGGTTCGTTGACACGCAGCGTCTTGAGCCTCGCGGCGTAGGAAGACCATGTCCTGGCGATGAACATGCGCGTGTACGTGTGGTGCAAGATCAGGGGCAGGATGGCCAGGAGAAGCTGTGGCATGGTGGCGACCAACGAGGCCCCGATGGGCCGG
The DNA here is from genome assembly GCF_013390195.1 of Colletotrichum siamense. Classification (NCBI taxonomy): domain Eukaryota; kingdom Fungi; phylum Ascomycota; class Sordariomycetes; order Glomerellales; family Glomerellaceae; genus Colletotrichum; species Colletotrichum siamense. The sequence continues at coordinate 1,691,487 of NW_023501020.1, forward strand.
GAAGCCAGCATGACCATGAAGGCACGCAGATTCTCGGACGGATACTTCATCATGAGGATGGGGTTGCTGGAATTCTGCCCAAAAATGCTCGCAGAAAGCGCCTTCTGCCATCCGCCCCTGGTAGCCGCCTGTTAGCAAAGCGGTTCAGAATGACACACGAGGTGCTCTCACCCTGCCTCAACGAAGGAAATCAAGGACAAAAGACAGATGACGAAGCCTACGCCACCGGGCAACAGCAACTTCACCCAGTCAGAGACGTGAACGGAATCTCCCCAGCGTCCTCGTCGCCGTACGTATTGTCGTTGGCTGTGAACCCAGCCCTCCAGCTTCGGCTTCTGCAGTCTTTCGATGGTGGTCGAGGAGAAGTCGCGCCAGCCCAGGGTGCACATGTCCCTCGTCGTCATATCCGGGCGTCGTATGAAGGAGTCCACGGCGTCGCCGATGGCAACCAGGCGGTCCTGGCCCCAGAGAATACGCAAGGCAACCGCGCACAAGGCGCTCACAGCGAGGGCGAGGAGGCAGATGGCGAGGAACAGCGTGTTACTGACGCGGGCTTTGCAGTGAGTCGGGAACGGCTCCGACAGGCAGTACTTGACGGTCAGGTTCTTCCTCAGCACCGGGGTGTTGTGGAGGTTGTCCCTTGCATGCCATGGGATGATCCAGTTGTCGTGCTCGTCCACCATGCCGTCGATCTCGGCCTTGCTCGATGCTCCTCTGGTGGGCACTCTCGGCCTGTTGTCCGAGACGATGGAGACACCCTCGTACGTCCCGTTAACGCTATCTGAGGTTACGTTCAGGCCGAGGGTGAGACCGCCGCACGGCAGACCCTGCTTGTTTGCCTCAAAGCCACAGACGCCGGCGTACCAGACGCTGGAGAGGCTGTCAAGGAATTCGCCGTCCCAATCATCCGTAGACATGACGGCCACCACGTGCCGTCTCTTATCGACGTTGACCCAATATTCGTACTTCTGCAAGCATTCCCTGCCGCTGAGACGCTCCCACCCGGCCGCGTGGGCAGCAATGTACTCCACCGCTTCCGGAACAGACATGTTGAGGTCATTTGAATAGAAACCAGGCGTGTCTTGCAGGTACGCTCCCAATCCGAGGCCGGGCAGGTGATACTTTCCCCCTGACAGGAAGGACTCCGTGGCGAGGACCGTCACCCACGGCGTCGTCCGCGCCGTTTCGGCCACGGACGCCGGGGCAAGCAGGTGAAAAGGGATCCATATCAGCCCGAAGAGGACGAACAGGACCCTCCGCCCGTTCGAGATGAAGCGCAGGTTCTTGACGGACATGCAGCCGATGTCCATCCACCTGCGCTGGGCGTGAGCCCTGTCCACGTCTTCCCGTGTCGGGCTGACCAACAGCTGCATAAAGATGTAGGATGTCACGATGACCAGCGTCGAGAGGGCGCCGATGAGGAGGCGGACAACAACCATGACCCTGCGTGTGTCTTGACAGTCGGCGGCGCAGAAGGGCGGCATGTCCGAGAGGTCGTGGTTCTTGGAGAAGGACGTCAGGAGGAGCACCCAGAGCAGCACCGTCATCAACCACACCAGGATGGCGCAGATGAGGGTGTTGATCCTCCATCCGACGAGGCGTTGGCCGTAGATCCGCATCACGATCGTTGTTGCCCGCTTCTTTTCATGGAGTTCCAAACGATTTCACAACACTAAGAATTATTTACTGTCTCCGAAGGAGAGAGGACACGCGATTGGTTTGTATATTATTGAAGTATAGGAACCCTTTCGGGCTCTGCCCCCCGCGGCACAACATGAAGCTTATCATGGTGTGCCGGAATGGACGGGTCAGTGGCTTGAAGGCGTATTTTGACTCGGCTCGATAAGCATACTCTACATGGAGATCTTGAAGTGTTATTCATGACGATGACGAAGAAATATTGACGTGAAGCTCCATTCGGCAGGGCAACTGTGCTGAGTGGTTCCTGGTACGTCGAGATGCCCATGTTGGCCCGTCTCCATGATAGCCCCTTTCTGACGTCGACTTACACGAATGCGGAGTCGCAGAGACACCCGGAATCGCCATGAAAATTGAGAGGTTATTTTCGGCCAAACAAGCAAGCGGGCGCAGCGATAGTTCCGTAGACCATTGATGTTGTTATCTTGACATGGTGGCAACGTATCAAGTAACGGACTGGATTGCCTTTAAGCATACATCCGACGGCCCGATCCAGAACCGGTTCTATTGGTGACATGCATCCCCAGGATCGTGGCTTTGGGATTCTTCAGGCTCATCAACGTGACAATATCGGGGTAGCCTCAACGCAAGAAGATATAGCAGCCATCAACTAGACTCGGGATGTTATGATGCCATACCGCCGAGATATGATTACAACGTACTATGGATTTGGGGCATGTTCGTAATCGGCTTCACGATGATGCTGGGGGCAAGATCATTTCAGACATCCCATATACGACAATCGCACACAGTAGAAAAATTACTACAAAGAACTATGAAGCCTTCCCATCCCGACTCTAAGACTCTTTGCCATTCATCAAATCTGCAAGTCGGACCTTCTCCCGCTCCCCGTCATCAACACGTCACGCCCACCTCCACCACGGAAACACACGATCAACAGTCCCCACCGAGCCTTAATACAGAGCCCAACGACGACAAACCCACAGGACTACTGCATGGTAAAGTGGCCTTTTTCTACCCACGTAAAGACCCTCTCCACTTTCGAGGTTCTAGACACCACGCTTTCTTGATTGCTTGATAACGGAAACCCCACATGGTTCTGGGAGGTTAGAGGAAAAGCAGTTCCGCTTTGACAGAAAATTTCCGACTGTATAGTGTAGTCGACTACGACCCGCTTGTTCGAGAGAAAACGACGTCCGAGAAGTCTGTTCGGAATTGTTGGTGAAGAATGCACCCCAAAGCCTACCGATAACCGTACAGCAGGGGCTCTGAGAAGACATCATGATCACTCCAAGCCTCGTCATTCCCAAACTCTGCCATCAAAACAGCGTAAACCCATTCGCAACGTCAACACCACACGTGCTGCCCAACGACCGTGCCCATCCACCTCCTCAGCAGAAAAAGTCCAGTTGAACTCGGTTCATCCATAGGTCCCAACTTCCCTTCAGCTCCTTCCCAGCTTGCTGCCCAAGCACACAAAAACTAGTGAAGCAAAGTCCCTCAAGTAGGATGAGTACCTCACCTCAAAGTACCAAACCCATCTCGCGTTGTACCACCGACGCAGAGGCCTAGTGACGAACCCCAACCCTCCCTCTAGGCCTAAAACTCACGAGACCATCTCTGCCGCAAACACACCACCGTTTCCAAAAGAAGGGGGTGAAAAGTCCCAAGTGTCTTCTTGCGTGGCAAGGGGAAAAAGCACCAACCCACCGTTCGTCCGTCCTCCCGACTACTCATTCCAAAAAGACTTCCCATTGAAGCTCTATCCTTGAGGGGTCACGATTTTCCATGCTTCGTCCCTCGTCATTCCTGCCCAACAGACCACCGCTCGCCTCACCTCGACGTATCACCATCGCCTTGGGAGCAATTATAGGATACAACCTCCGTAAATGCTCGTGTTGATCTGCAAATCCATTCACTCTCATCCGAAAATGGAAACACCTTCTATTGGGGAGCATGACCGTCTCCAAAACGCTGGGTTGCATACAACTTCAAACACCCAAAAATCGCCCCGTCTCGTGACCACCCACCATACTCAACCTGCAGGCGCAAAACCCGTCCCTTTCGCCTCACCTCTTCAGCTTTGCAGAAAGGAGGAGGGGGAGATAATACGAACGCGAGTGACGCAAAAGAGAGATCTAAACCCCGAACGCCGCAAACCATAGACAGGGCAGGGTCTGATCTTCCTGCACGCACGCATACTGTGTAAGTCAGACGCAGATATATCGTACGTAATCACGGTGCCGTGCAGTATGCACGCCGCAGTCAGCATCCTGCAATCGAAACCTTCAAATTCTACAATCCTTCCATGACAGAAAATCTGCCTTACCGTTCAGAAAGTCTCCTGAAGCACATCCCAAACTGGGAAGGCGACATCCAAGGCAATGCGGCAGATGGAAATGTGTTATTGGACCTGTTGTGAGATCACCGTCGTGTCAAACGTAGCGTAGCATTGGTTTCACGCTTATTGATCTTCTGGAACTCGAGATCTCAGGTTGGGAGGGGATGCGGGTGCTTAGACATGCGCGCCAAGGATCGACGACATGACCGTTTGCACATGTCAAAACGTCAAAGACGCATACGAGATCGAGACGGAAGTACGCTTGAGCGCAGGAGCCCCGAGCACCAGGAACTGACTCACTACATTCAGTCACGAGGCACATTACACTGACAGACAGAATGCAGACGCAACGAACTTCTATTAAGTATTAAGTGAATGCGAACAATTTGATACCAGCCCTAGTGGCATGGCACAGACGGTTCCGTGCAATCTTTTTCCACCAACAGCCTCTCCAAACTCGAGTCTGACGATTCCTAACCCCAGCCCGAGAGTAGAACCAACGCAATAAGGTCCGTCCATCCTGTCGACCTAAGGCTTCTTCGTTTTTTTTGTCGTGGATATTTTCTTTTTCGTGTTCTTGTCTGGAGCGACGGGTATAACTGGGTATCAAAGCATCAAAGCACGATACTGGTAAAAACAAACAAAACAAAGCAAAGCCAAACAGACAGGAAATGATTCGAAAAGACTGAAAGTGGAACGGAATCACCTCCCGCCGAATTTCGCCTTCCGATGCGTGTGCTGTAAAGAGGGAAATAGGAAAGGGTATCAGGTAGAACCAGTCTTGACGGGGTATCTTGAAATGCAGATCCGATTCCCGAACAAACCCATCCAAGTGAAATGAGTTGTCACGTGATGTTGCTCTTCCTCCGATCTCGATCCGATGCGTGCAATTTTTGTATGTGTTTTTTGTTTCATTTTTGGTCATTCAGAGCTGTACTCAAACCTCCACTTGCGGGGAAGCTCCTTCGAACTCGTTGTAGCACTCTATGCGGCGGCGGTGACAGGGGCGGGAGTGGAAGAAGCAACGTTCTCGGGCTTGTTCTCAGGCTCCTCGGTGGCCTTGGAGGTCTCGGCGGCGGGAGTCTCCTCAGTCTTGGCAGCCTCAGCAGCGGGCTCCTCGGGCTTCTCCTCAGTCTTCTCGAGCTTGTCAGCGGGCTTGTCGGCAGTCTTGCCACGGCCCTTGATGGTGGCACGGAGCTTGGAGAAGGCGCTGGTCTTCTCGGTCTTCTCACCCTCCTCATTGTCAGAGTGGGCAGGGGACTTGGCAGCGGGAGACTTGTCACGCTTGCCGAAGCCGAAGGGGAGGGAAGACTTGCGCTTCTCGGCCTTCAACTCGGGGCGAGTCTCGCCGTTGGTAGCGGGAGTGGTCTCCTTGGTCTCAACGGGGACGTTGCTGGGGTTGGAGACGTCGACGGCGAGGGGAGTGGTAGCCTCAACAGGAGGAATGACAGGGGCGGTCTCAGCAGCGGGGGTGACCTCACCCTCTTTAGCGGGGGTAGCGGGAGCCTCAGCCTCAGCAGCGGCCTGAGCCTTCTTCTCCTTCTTGCCGAAGACACCGAAGATGGAGTTGCGCTTGGTAGGGGGAGCAGGCTTCTTCTCCTCCTTGGGGGTCTCAGCGGGCTTGTCCTCAACAGCAGCCTCAGTGGCAGCGGGGGTCTCAGCGGCGGGAGTAGCAGGAGTCTCGACAGCAGAAGTCTCAGTAGCAGCGGCGGCCTCAACGGGGGCAGCAGCCTCGGCGGCGGGAGTCTCGGTGGCAGCGGTCTCCTCTTCCTTCTTCTCCTCCTTCTTGGACTCTTCCTTCTTGCTCAGCAGGCTGCCGAAGATGGAGGCGCGCTTGCGGCTAGCGGAGCGACGCTTGGGCTCCTCCTTCTTGGGCTCCTCAACGGCAGGGGTCTCCTTGGCAGCCTCCTCGGTGGCAGCAGGAGCGGCAGCCTCAGCAGCGGGGGTCTCAGTGGCGACAGCGGCGTCAGCAGCAGGGGCCTCGGCGGCCTTCTCCTCCTTCTTCTCTTCCTTCTTGGCGGGCTTGAAGCTCTCGAGAGCAGTCTTGTAAGCCTCAGTCTCGGTGACGGTGGAGGCAAGCTCCTTGGCCTCAGTGATCTTGATCTTCAACTGGGAGATCCAGTTGTCGCGCTCCTCAGCGTTGGCGGCCTTGAAAACGTGCTTGTGACCCTTGGCGGTGAAGTGGAACTTGTTGGCGCCATCGGCAGCAGGCTCGGCGGCATCAGCCTTAAAAGTTGTTAGCTTGATTGTTTATTACTCGCGATGAGGCGTTGTATTCATACCAGGTTGATGACACCCTGGGGGGCGGTCTTGTCACCGAAGAAAAGGAGACCCTTGCCGGTGTGAGAGGCCCAGGCGGCGTTGTGGTGAGCAGTCTCGGCAGACTTCTCGGTCTTCAGGTAAGAAGACAGGTTCTTGGACTCGACGGCGTCAGATCCGAACCAGAAGAACTCCTTGGAGTAGATGAAGTTCCTAGGAGGCATGTGTAAGTTTGTGAGATCGGGTCTGGACGATTTAGACGGGCTTACTTGGGGAAGTTGAGGCCCTTGTGCTCAAGGGTACCCTCCTCGACGGGGACGACCTCCTTCTTGGCCTCCTCAGTGGCGGCAGCAGCCTCAGCGGCGGGGGCATCGGCGGTGGTCTCGGTAGCGGCAGCCGGTGTCTCCTCGGTGGCAGCAGGGGCGGCGGGAGTCTCAGTGGTCTCGGCAGGCTTCGTCTCGGCGGCAACGGGGGCGTCGGTGGTGGTGACAGGAGCAGTCTCCTTGACCTCGACGGGCTTCTGTTCTTCGGCCATTGTGTTGATGTGGTGTTGTAAGAAAAGGGGAGTTGGGTATCTTAAAGTCGACTTGGGTATCACAATGAAAAGGTGTAAATCAAAAGTACTAATAAAAGTACTGTTATGGTCGTTGGTTGGCGGTGGGTAAGGATCTCTTGATTTAGGATTCAAGAAGATCTCTTGGGAATAATGGCAGAAAAAAAGAAGACCTGTGAATGGTGGCAGAGGGAAGACGGGAAAGGGAGAGAAGAAAAACGGGAGGTCGAGCGGGACGCTGGGGCTACTTATTGCAAAAGGCGTGACAAGAGGCGGCTTTTGCCCTTGCCAGGAGGCCTGGTTTGATGGAGAGGAGCTTCAGACACACGGTACGCGGTACACGGCCCAGGTCCAGTCAGGTCCAGTCAAGGTCCCTTGCGAAAGGAGGGAAAAGAGGCGTGGCCCCGTTGATGAGTGGCTCTCCGGGCTACCTTGCGTAGTGCGCGCAGGGAAAGAAGCGTCCAAGGAGTGTGTGCGAGGAGGGGGAGTGGTGGGTGGTGTGCAAAGTGGGAGTGAGTGGGCGTGGGGAGAGCAGAGAGAGAGAGAAGGGAGGGATGAGGGAGTGAAAATGACTGGTTCAGTGTGAGTCGTCGCCCGTTGAATGGGAAAGAGGAAGGCAGGGTACCTTAGGCACAAGCCCACCTCGAGCAGAAAGAAAGACGAGACGGAGGACAGGTGCGACGACGACGGGAGAGCTTCAGGTGGGCAGCAGTGTCCGTTGGGTGCGATACGGTATGAAACGGTCACGGGCAAGGTTATGTACGGCAAGTAGCAGAAGCTGTTGGAATTGTTTGTTCCCTGCGGCAGGAGGTCTATTGTCTGGCCTGGTTTGCCGCCGCGGGCAGAAAGAGCAGCTGTCTACTGTGTGCGGATGCGCTGTGTGAGTCTTGAGAGAAGGCATAAGGTGAGGTTCGACGATGGGAAGGTGCGACTGGCAGGCATGGGCAGGTGAGGTCTCCGTCCCGTACGGATACTTTTGGGTGGGGAGGGGGGTGGGTGGTGCTTTCCCGGTGGTGGTTCGCTGTGGCGGCCCTGGCCTCACCTATCATTCGAGGCAGGCAAGCAGAGACAGCAGTCAGTGTCAAACGGCACACTCACTGGCTGCGCTCTCAGCTGCAATTTGATATGTGTCCATCGTCTGCTAAGGAAAAAAGGGCAGCAAAGGCAGACCGACAGGGGAAGAGGAAGAAAAAAAAAAAAAAGGGTACTTGACGGAGCACGTCCCGTGGGAAATCTACTTTGGCACATGTACCTCTCATTGGCGCAGGTACTCTAATTGGCGAGTGGGGCCATATGGGCATCTGGCTGCTCAGAGTGTGCACAGGTAGCTCCTTCCCTGTCGTTGCTTGGTGCGATGTTGGTGACTTTGGGCTCTTTTGGTGTTGCTCAGTTGGCCAGGTGCGAGAAAGGCTGGCCCGTGCTGCACGCAAGCGAGTAGGACGAAATTGCAAGACCCGTCGCTGCATGTACATCCACATCCACATCCACATCCACCACGGGAGACGAGATACGTACCTATCGACTCAGAGCGAGCCTTTCCACAGTACGGCCAGCGTCAGGGGTCGACGGGCGAGGGGTGCGCCTGCCTGGACCCTGCTGCTTGGCCGGGAACATGCCATGCGAGATCCACTTTGGCCGCCATTGCCAGACGTTAGTCGCCGTCCTATTTCGTTTTTTTTCTTCCAATCTGCAAAAAAGTTGCTTTTCTATGCTTGTTGGCCTGCCTCACCTACAGATACCGTATATGCGACTCTCGCTCTCAGCTCTCTGCCCCTTATCACCACCACCATACGAATCATGAATGCAAAAGGCTGGGTGGTCGCAGCAGTGCCAGATGCACCTTCACACTTTTACGCGCCGTCAGCCCAGCAACCCCTAGCAGCCAACCGTCTCGCCGTTTGACGAGGCCGGACTAACAAACCACCACAAACCACACAGCTCCCACGAGGTGGACCACAGGAGATGGCTGGGTGATTTGGATGCGCGCTGAACCCAGACCTGGACCTGGGTCTGGACGCCCACTCAAGATAAGGTAGCGTTCGGAGGAGCCCAAAGTAAAGGGGCGCCCTCGTCCACCGCACTCTCTTCCTCTCGCAGTCTCGCTGCGGCGGCGGCAGCACGGCAGACGCAGACCTGCGTGCTGCTATGTTTTATCACCGACGGGATGTGTAATTAAGGTCAGAAACCGCCTGGGATGCCGAAGCACCACCACCCAGGGTCCTCGGCCATCAACATCGACTGATGCGTGCCATGGACTGTTTTCAGACTACTCGCACTGTGGGCTCAGCCATGTATCTGAACATGTTTGTCGTTGCGACTCTGCGACTGCTACCCGCTCACCTCCTTTTGACAATAGCGCATCATGCTCGTCTACTCTGTACCGGATACCGTTACATTCGATGGCCAGAAACTGAAGCCGCGACGATCGAAAGTGGATGGGCGAACGGGGCGGATGGACGGATAACGATGCCATTCCATGCGGCCCTTGGGGGTTTTTAACACGACACTGTTTCTGCTGGCGGCTTCTTCGTCCTTCTCTCGGCGGTCTGGAAGCCCCTTTCGAAACAATACGACCAAAAAAACATAAATGCACAGAAAAATCCTAAAACGAGACCGCATCAGCTCCGGCCAGACTCGCGTGATGTCCTGCAGCCAGCCCATGACGGACGTCATTGCACCTCGAGGGGTGCCGTAGATGCACTCCATTCCCGTGCATTGCATGCAGGCCAGGCATTGCATGGCAACCACACTCTTACTGGAGCCCACCTCTAGCCGCTACCTTAGGTACCCTACACGAGATGTAGGTCCTGCACGCATCCCACCACCGCCCATTTCGCGCCCTTTCGTCGAGACAGCTCTGATGAGATCGCCGCTCGAGGCACTTACGGCACTGAATCTGCTGGAACAGTCCTGAATCCGCGAGTCTCGAGGACCGATAGGCAGCTCCCACAGGCTGCGCTGGGGCTGCATCTAGTTCTGCTAGGCGTATTCTCGCCGTAATGAGCGCGAAACAGAACCGATAGATCACCACCACCACTACTTACGTGTACACACCTGTTGGACGATGTGCGCCAATCCCCCACTGTGAGACCGTCGTCCTCTGCCCTACCACATGAGAGCACATGGCCAAGTGCCGGCATGGCTAGGCATTCCGTCGACTGCATCACCGTTTTCGCCTCCCACCCGCTGACTGTACCGTTCCCTGGAAAACCGTTGCCCACGACTGTAACAGTAAGAAGGCGATCGCCAAAGAAAGCCCTCCTTTCCTCCTCGTTAGGGTAAAAAAGGGGAAGGGGTCCATCTCACTACGGGCATTTTGCAACAGGCGCCTTTGTTCCTCCCGCCCAAGTGTCAGGTCACTTTTCAGAAAAGGAACAAGAGACAAACTCGTTTCGTTAAACTTGGCCCAGAATCCACAATGGTTCAAAAACGAAAAGAGGCGGGACCTCGAACGGGTAAGCAAAAAATAAAAATCTACCTTACAACAGAAAATTGAGGAGCCAAGGTGGTCCCCTATTAAACCGACCACGCCATAGGGCCACGATGGAGAAAACGGGGGTGAGTGACTGGGCCGCCGCTCCTCCTCGAGATGTGCCGCTAGCTTGCTAGCTGCATCCTCTTTAAAACCATGTGACTCAGGCCAGACCTGCTGCTAGCATAGTAGGCCAAGGAAAATAGGTGAAGTGAAGGTCCTGAGCGGGTATTGACGATCCAGTGCCTGCTGCGCGCACCTTATCCTGACGCTTCATTGGCAAGAAGCCAGCCTGCGCAGGAGGATTTTTTCCCTCGAGGAATGTCGCAAGACGTCTGAGTCGGGCAATGAAATGCGGCGGTCAACAAGAGATACTCGCAGATGCCTCGCTACGAGTACTTGGTAGATCGTGTGAAAAAGGACACCACCACCACCACCACCCACACACGTTGCGACGACTGCAACTCCATCTGCAGCTGCATCATGTACGTTCCACGCAGAGCACGATATCCTCCTCTGCAAGGCCTGTGAAGTTGTGAACGAACTGTCCGCCACCTGCCAGTCACCGTCCACCGTTGTCCGTGTGCGTGTCGCTCGCCATCTCGGAGGAGGGGTCTAACCCCCAGAATATCCCGTATTGAACACAGCACAGACTGTCCCGTCCACGGATACCCCATGGAACGGTCGTTCTGCCTTCTCGCGATGCATGGAACGAGTTACTTATCTAATACTATGCGGTCGGTACGAACATATGCGACGTAGCTATCCAGAACGTTTCGGCCTCTGCCTTCCGTAGCGTGTGTCCTTAGTCCCGCGGATCGGATGCAATTCTTACGATGCGTGTCGTATCTGTATCTGATGCAGAACCAAGATGTGTGGCATGGCGCTCTACCTCCTTTGCCATTCGTCTACGGCATACCCAGTCTGACCCTTGAACCGTTGAGGGAACAGCTGCATACCTGTCCTGCCATCGTAACGGGCAAGCAAAAGCAGCAGGAAAAAAAAGGAGAAGTCGTTCAAAGAAGACTCATCTGAGGCCAGCACGATTGGGGGGACCCACCTACCGTAACGGAGACGAGAAAGACACCACTCTCATGACAATCAGAAACAAAAGCCGCCCGACACTGTGCCACTACCAATCAATCGGAGATCCATCGGGTCCTTGACTTTTGGACCCATTCCGCATATTTGATCCAAACAATCCTAGTTGCCGCCAGGCCTAGTCTTGGTTCTTTGCTCTCTCTCAGAGAGCCCCTGCAAGCCTGCCGACAGGGACTGACGGGGATGTAGGGGGTAGGGGGCCCGGCTTCCCTGTCTCTCATGATCAGTGCAGCAAGCCAAAGAAAGAGATACATACGGGGATTTTTTTTTGTTGTTGTTCCTTTCGCAGATTCGAGGACCACAGCGCAAGAACAGGATACATTAAATCTGCCTCCACCCTCCGGTCCTTGAGATGCGCCCTGGAAATGGCCACTCTTCTGACTCTGGCGGTCAGCCGCCAACTCGTCCGACATTCGCGGCCCCGAACGATCACTCCCGTCTCGTCCAGACAGATCTCTTCAGTCCAGACCTGCCAAGATGCGCGAGGCTGACTCCAGCCCCCAAGGCCCCCTCCGATAATGTTCATTCGACACTGTCTGGACTCCCCAAAGGCATGACACTGACCGACCGTCCTACCGCAAGAGTCTAGTAGATTCCTTGGTGGCCCTATTGAGGCTCGTAAACCCGTTGTCCGTCACTTTGGATATTGGCGTACCTAGCCCATCTGCTGCTGGTGGGTTCAACCACACGGAAGGGGGGCGGCGCCAGATGCAGATGCGCAGGGACGGTAAATTGCGGCCGCTGCCGAGCTAACACTTTCGCTGGATGGGACACGGCGGCGCTTCATTTCAACAAAGAGCCTTGGGGCGACCGTCCGGGTCGGCCACTATTGGCTTCGGGGTTCCAGCGGCGGCGCTACCATCGCGATCTCCCATTTAACCCAACTTTGGCCCATTCCCGCCTGAAGCGTAACCTGCAGGATTGTGCCCCGGATGGTGAACGAGATTTGATCCCCAGTCAGCCCGAGGCACGGGCTGTCCTGTCTTCGTACTGTACCTTACAGAACATACCTAACCTAACCTTACGCAAGGTACGACGAGTGTCCACGGCGCGGCCTGACGGGAGACAGCAGGCGGCCGGCGGCGGGATGAGGGGGTTGACGACGCAAGCAAGCCACCGGAAAGGACGTGAGAGTTCAGAGAGTCATGCTCGACTATTATGCGGTTGCCCCTGAACGGCGCGAGCATAGCCTGGCCATCTGGGCTTGTCCTAAGAGACAGAGGACCGGCAAGGCTTCCGGCCTGTTCTTGCTTGGGTTTGTCCGCTCTAGGGTCTTCTTGACGGCCAATACGTTCAATAAACCATTGGAAGTTCCGTGGGTTGTGCGGTTGAATTGGGAGGTGGGAGCCACTCATGGAATGCGATCCGACGTCGTCCAGGGAAGGGGGGACGATGGCCGAAGCCAAAATCATTGTTGAATTATGCCGTCAAATGGGCACCGACAAGCCTTTGCCTTTTGCCAGGTGCTGGTTGCGCGTACGATGTACATCCCTCCTCATGACTGCTCCCCCCACAACCCTGTCAGCTGATCCCTGTCCCATCTCTCCTTTTTTATTTTTTCTTCGACCTGGGTCGGACAGTGAACAGGTCGCATTCGCAGCAGATTTTCCATCTCGGGCCCCACGCAGTGACCAGTCACGCTGGCGGTGGGCTCCAGGGAGAGGCCCGGCAGCCGGAGAACAGCTCATCGCTGCGTGGGACGAGGCTTCGGAGCCGGACGAGGACCTGTCGTCGAACTCAAGATCGGTGGTGGTTTCGATTTGAGGCCCCGTCCAAGGGTGGGTTTTTCCAGGCGAGCCGGACGGAAGTATTCTAGGTTCGCCCGGGTCTGGAGATCACGGGCTATATTATTGCCTATTACCAGCAGACTAGCAGCCCTTCTCAGACCGAGATGAAGAAATAGAGTTGGTAAATGGGATCTTCGGCGGACCGCAGAAAAGGTGTTCATCAGACCACGTACAGCCCTGCTTGGCTGGATGGCGACATCGTCATCTTCTCCTCAATCTCGCTGCAGGGCATGTCGCCATCTCCCTGATCTAGGTTGGCGAACTGCAGCATCGCGCAGAAAAAAAGGGCACTTGATTAATCGGGGCCGTCGTTGCAGTCTCAGATACACATGACCGGAGGGGGTGCACGGAGGTTGGGGGGGAGGGAACTTGGAAAGGGTTCGGGTAGCCTGGCTGGGAATGGTGTCTGTCGTTGAAGGCATCGTATCGGATTGCCAGGCAGGCATGATTTGACAGGGCATGGCGGTGCAGCAGGTGAATCTGCAGCGGCGGCGGGCGGCACCACCCATCAAAGAACAGATGGTGGCTCGGCTCGTTTGATTGGATGGGGTGTGTGTCGAGAGATAGCAACGTCGGACGGACGGCGGGAGTAGGTAAGTGGTTGATCAGGATCTTGCATCTTGTTGGGTTTCTCTGTCGGCGGATCGTGATCTGATGACACTCACGCGCCTTGCTCAGTGTCTGCCTTACGTAAGGTCACGTTGGGGCGATGGGATGCGTTGGGCAGTCATTCGCCATCGTCTACCGAGTAGGTTCCGTTGTTCCCTCGCGGGGCAGGAGGTGCGGTGTAGTTGGCAGACGAGGCAAGTGAAGATAAAATTGGAAGCTGGGTTTCAAGGTCCAGGCAGGAACATTCATCTTGGCCCCGTCTACATCGAGGTACCGGCGGGAAGGTCACTTACAGCAGAGACATCATCGCACCCTCCCTCTCTCAAGTCACTCTTTCCCAGTCTTGCGGTCCAGCCGGTCGCTCTTGCCTTGCTTCCACAAGCTTCGTTAGTTTGCTCATGGTTTCCAAGGTTCTTGGTTCTTGGTGCTGGGCTGAAGATTTCCCGCCCTGTTCTTCCTCTTGTCGAGGCCCATCTGGTCTCCATCCCCACCACTCTCGTCATCCCACGTTGAGGGCGACTTACACATCACACCAACTACTTCGATCGAGTACGCAGTACGCAGTACACTACACGGAAAAGTCAGGGCAAGGCAAGGTACGAACCCTGATGGCCTGGCCTCGCTGCAGCGGACAGTCATGCTGCATCCTTCCCCTCGCCTTTCCTGCTTGATTGTGGGATTTTCCGGCTGCATTTGGTGATAGTCAACAGATCACCCCTCCTCCTTGTCTTTTTCCTGCGCATGCGCATGATCACACTTTATTCCTCTTCAGGACAGTGGGGCCCGCCGTTTGGAATGCCGTCCTCACCCGGCCGTTTTGCAACTTTCTTGGCTCCGTGACACCGCCGTCCGCCGTGTCGTATGTCAACCGACCGCCATCACCACAGACAGAGATTGATCGCTATGCAACCCTCTCAACTTGCTGCTGTGCTTGACTCTGGTTGCCCATCGCCACGAACGTCTGAATCAGCCATCCAGCAACCTCCGTCTGGGGAAGCCTCCGTCGCCGGTTGATTGGCCGCCCATGCCGTCGTCTAATGTCTGAGACAGACGGCCTTGGGGTAGCTCGAGGCCGCCCTGCGGAGTGAAACATTGCTACACTACGGCAAGCCCACGACACCCTTTGGCTTGCTCGGCTCGGCTGAGCTGCTCCGTTAGCCTGCACTCTGAGCAGCCAGCACATGGACCTGCTGCCCCGTTACCGGCCGGGAAAACGAAGAAAGGCCCCAGCCGGTCTCTGGTTGACACCGGCACTCTCGAAGCCAGCTTCATGCAACGAAAGGCGAGCTTGCCTCCGACGATTCCGGTGTGCTAGGATAAGAGCTCGTTGTCGGCTTGATCAAACGCAGTTTCGACGGTTTGAACTTGATCACCCACGACCTCAGAGCTTCCCCAACTTTGGCCGCGTTGACCCGGCTTACGGCCTCTACCGGCGGACCCGTCGAGCAGAAGAACATCGGCAACCATACCAACTCAGCGCGCATTCTTTCGCCACGATTGCGCAGTTCGTCGGAGCTTATTCGGATAACCTACACCGAAGATCCGGTCGATCGTAGTGAGCACAACCAACCACCGCCGTGAGCTGTTCAACCCCATCACTGGACAGCTATCGTCAGCTGGTACTCACTAGCCCGCCATGCCCGCGATGTCGCAAGTGAAACAACCAGTTGCTCGTTTGACGCAGGTGGGGGGCCGGTCGAGACACATGGAGAAAGGCAGGCATTCCGCTGCAGAGGGAGTGAGGCCGCCACAATTGGTCCAAAGTCTACCTGGATGATAAGTCCGGATTATCATGCTGGCAAAACCGCTGCCAAGGCATCCCGGGTCTGCCAAAGTGCCAGCGTGCCAGTGCCTGTCCCCGAACCCATCCCCTTCCTCCAAGCTCCAAGCTGAGTAGCTTGCTGGGCAACGTTCATGTGCTTTTCTCAAGGCTGAGGGGCTGTCCCGAACAAAGAGAATCTCCAACGTCCGTTGCCCGCTGAACCCAAGCGGTGATGCTAATACTTCGGATTCTGAGTCTTTCGGGCACCGAAAACCCGTCGTTCTGATGACACAGCGGTGGACAAAGTCTCAACCTCTTCTCCAACGCCTGATGCTAATGCCGTATTCCCTGTCAAAGCCAGTGGCTCGCTGCGCCGACTACTGCTGCCGCAATCCTCTTCGGGGCTGGTTTTCGCAGCCGACGTCTGCTCGCTCGCACGAAGTTGCGGTGACGGCCTCCGATACTGGTCCGCCCAGGGTTCGACACCACAATTGCGGTATTGATCCTCATGTCTTGCACACCATGGCTGGCAAAGCCCGGCACACATCAAAAACGTTCATGCAAGCCCCGCCGTTTGGCATGCACATGATGCAGCCTTTCCTCTCGGCTTCTTCCCCCTCGCAGAGTTCTAGATCCGCGTCTCATTGCATCCATCGCACCATGGCGAGTCAAGTGCCCGCCATCGACTGCACCGGAGAGTGTGCATGAGTCCCATGGAGCGCATGTCGCATTGTATGCCCGCGACGTCAGCGGTCTTGCCATTTCCTGGGCCTTCCTAATTACTTCGTTCGTCGCCGCCAGTGCCGCTCAACACCCCCAAAGGCTCATCCAACCGTACCATCCGGCCTAGTGGCCAATTTGGCGTCATCTGTGAGATGCTATTTTGTTGTCTTTCGACCCGGTGCTTCCAATAGGGGCTGCAGCTCTTATCACCCTCATTGGGGAGGTCATCAAGCCACCGTCAGACGGCACGTTCCTCTGGCTTTGCGGCTTTCGACTCTGTCGTCCTAGGATCTTGCTGTCTTGGATTACAGACTCTAGCCTCGGCCTAGGATCCGCGATCTTGAACAATGAAATCCGGGCCACTTTTGAAGTTGTTTGAAGTTACTTTCAATCTGCTGCTTTGATTGTGTCCCGAGAAGCCTGAGCGTATTTTTGGACAGTTCTTGGCAAGCTGAGAGGGCCATCGTTCTGAACTGCGTTTCTCTGGATCAACTGCCTTTTGCTGCCCGCTGACTGTACATTTGTATGACTGGCTGCCATAGACTGTGGTTTGAAGAAAGTTGGCTCCTTCAGTTCCATCCGAGCTTTTGACATTGCCGTCATAAACCCAATCTTCGTTGCCCTGGGGGCGTGAGATTCTCCTGAATGAGCCTCATCGAGCTCACCAACGTCTGCTGCTGGGACCATGGGCTAGAGTAGGTCGTGTGAGTTGCCATCGTTCTTCGACATCTGTGATATTACCATGCTAGCATTATATTGCCATTGTCGACGTCTGAAATATCCCTCGAGATGCCAACAAATCGTGAGGTGGAAGGCGTTGATGTGGACACCAGCTGCCTTGGGAACGTCATAGAATCATCTGTCCCTCGGGAGCTTTCCACCTCTTTGGAGCTCGCGCATCGTTCTTTCTCGTATCTCAGCTCATACCAGTAGACTTCTTATCATTCAAGGCGAGATGTTGTTCCCTAATGATTGCGCTTTTCCTGCCCGACCTGGGCAGGAAGGCTCCATGATATCTACCTTCATTACGTGCCTTCGTAAATGTGATCCATGCCAGTAAGGCGGGATTCTACTCAAGCAGGAGTGTACACCTTGATTGTCACTCTTCTCTTGATTGAGACTGTAGACGATCTCCCCGTCGCCTTCAATAATCTGGCTAGGGGGGCAGGAGGTCTTCACGAAGACGGCAATAGCTCCCTCAGACAGCTCTCCATTGAAGATGAACACATCGATACTTTACACTCCAATGAATATCCTGTCGAGGCCTCGAGCACACAGGTCTTTGTCTCGTAGGTCCGTTCTTTCAATCAAAGAAAACCTCGTCGTGGGCACTCCATGCCTCTTGTCTGTCACAAAGACCGATGTCTACGCCTCAATGCCATTGTGGAAGTGGCCTCTGGCCCATCCGTGGCCTCATGTATCAGTCCAGTCCTTGTCCTCGCTCTCAAGGCCAAATGTGTCCCGACAGGTGTTCATCTACCTCTATTAGTCTTTCCGAAAGTTAGAAGATCAGAAGGATGTCATCGTGAAGACCACCTTGAGACCACCCCATCACCATAAGGGCCTCCCCCGGGACCTCCTTCCCCCTCATCGCTGCCCTGATGGCACAGCTCTGGCAAACCTAAGGCTGCCAGCCAACCCGTGCAACCAACCCTTCCTGCCTGCGTCCTCATCCCATCTTCAACGGACTCGTCAGGAGTGATATAAACAGACCGTCCAACGATATTCACTCCTCGACTGATATCAATTGACCAAGAGTCATCTGTGTTCACCTCTCCCTTCTGCAAATATACCCATCAAGGCAAGAGACCTCCAATCGATTGTTTCCGCGTTACGAACCCGTACGATATCGCTTGCCCTCTCTTCAGTCGTCCCAGGTACAAAGAGCCCTCCTCTCCTCTCCCAGGATCTACCCACGGTCAAACTCGACTCAGACGCCTTTCTGTTTCGATAAACGACGACGAAATCGACATAAGAAGAAGCTTCAACTTATTCCCAACCATCATTGATTACACTTGCTCAGCTTTCCCAAGATCGTGAAGGCTTCGCGGCACCTTCCTCTACAGACGATACCGTCCCAACTTCTCCTGCGTCGCCCCGAGTAACCGCATAGATACACAGTATCCTTACAACATCAACATTCATCCCGACTACAGGTACGTTGTTTTTCTTTCAGAGACTTCTCGAGAGCTCCGAGGGGTGCTCCTGACGTGCGGTGATTTGGTCCTTCCTTCCTTCCCACAACCACCTGGCCACCGGCCGCCTACAAAACCATCTCCTCTTTTCACCTCCCGTCTCGCTTTCTCCCTTCTTCATCACCACCAACCTTCCCCCCCAACACATCTTGCCCTACTCAACATCTTCTCCTACAACCACAATCCACTGATAACCTTTTGGTTTGCAGATATTATTCCCCTCTACCTTACGCGACTCACATTGCTTTGCTTCGCGCCTCCTTCTTCCTTCCCATTTGCTACGTGAGCTATCTCTCCAGAAGCCTCACTGCTCCTTCCCGTGGCAACCTCTCAAGTCCATCCACAGAACATACGATCTTATCCCCGACTTTGGCTTCTGGACCAGCGCAAGAAACCTGTACGCCTTTCCATTCGGCCCTGGGTCTTCCCTAATACGCTTTCTCTTCGCCACCTTCCTACTCCAGCTCATCAAATTACCAGAAGCCGACTTCAAGTCCGCCAGTCTTTTACTCAACAGCAGTCTCATCGTCATCCTCATCGGCCAGACATAGTCACAATGAGTCACTTGGCTAAGATCTTGGCCGCGAGGGAGAAACCCCGTAAGGGTAGGAGTCACCTGGAGTTGATCATCCCTCAGGGCCCCTGCCACCCTGTGGTGGGCGGCACCTACGAAGAGCAGTACCAGAAGCAGCTCAAAAAGGTCACGACGCTCATCGCTGGCTCCCAACCCTTGCCTGAGCTTTCGAGAGATGGAATGCCATCTGTTGAAGAATGGGACTCGCTGCGATCGAGACCGACCCCAAAAGCCGAATCGCAGTTCGTGTCGCAAGGCTCTCAGGGCACGGAACAGACAATCAAGTATGAGAAAATCTTGGTGCATCTCTTGGATACGAACTACGAGGGTGCGACTGCTTTGATATCGAGTTTGTGGTCTCATGACGCGAAGAACATCGGACGTCTGGCTAGCACTTCCAAGGCTCTCAAGGAAGCCGTCAGCAGAAGTGTAGTAAGTTTTACTTCTTTTCAGTCTTCATGTCCTCCAATACTGATATGTCACAGTCTCGCTTCCACATGCCAAGCAGAAACTTCAATTTCTGCGACTTCACCGAGTACACTCTGGTCCAAATGGCAGAGAGACCAGAGAACGTGAGTGATGGACTTCACAAGCATCTCGTCGTGATTGGCAAAGATCTTCTGGCGCCGACAGCCCCAATCACGGGTATTCCCACGCTCTGGGAGTCTGATGACAATCGTGATCGGATGTGGGCATGGGCCGAAAGTCAGACGGGCAGCTTTGCCATGACTGTGAAGCTTGCTCCTTACTACGCCACTGAGCGTCGGCTCCTCACAATCGAGCGTCACTTGAGCGCCAAGCAGCAAAGCCTTGGTCAGGTGGCCGTTCGAGCTCCGACCCATCATCATCTACGGGAGGCTACAGGCACAATCCCATTGCGTGAGTCTTTTCCACATTGCGCCTGATATGGGTAATAAGCTAACAATATGACAGTTCGGTCCTTGCACCAGTACGGAGCCAATCTCAATTGCCTCCGCCTTCACGAGGTCCCTGGACTGGACCTCCGGGTCACCAAGTTGGTCATGTCAGCTTGCAAGAGTCTGACCAAGCTGGACATAGTCGAATGCGAGCTGCTGCACTTCAGCAGCATTGTGCAGCTGCTGGACATTGTTCATGTCAACTCGATCGAGGCTGGAAAGAAACCTGTTCAGCTCCAGTTCCGCCCCAAGACGTGGCTCGGAACCGACACCGGCCGCCAGGCCACGATGGTGCTTTCTTTCGACGACATCCAATACAACAATATTCCGTCGGCAGTGATGTCAACCGTTTTCATGGCCGTCGTCAAGGCCATCCCCATGGGCATCGATCTGGTGTCGGAGCACCGCGAATTCCGCAAATTCCTCGACATCATCCCGATGCGACCGGGAGCGATGGCCCTTTTTTTGCACAACCTTGCGGTGTACATTGACACGATCCAAGACCCAGTCACTTGGGAAGCGCTAGATGAGGAGACCCAGAAGGACTTGGAGGACCAAGTGCTCTTGTCCATTTGTGGCACGAAGCTTTCTTTCTTCAAGAGAGACACTTACTATCAGAAGCCTTATGAGTGTGATTCCTGTGGTCACAGCCTTATCACGGCCTTCTTCCGGGAGGAGATGAAAATTCGCCGCGCCGATCAGCGCACTTGCAGAATCTGTGAGCTTCAGAAGAAGCTGGACAGGCAAACTCATCATCGTCTTCTTGAGAAGCGTGATCTGGTCGATGATCTGTTGTTCAACAGAGACGAGGATATGATCAAGCAGACCCATATTGCCACCATGCAGATCCCCAACAACGACCTGAATAATGTCCTCGCGTCGACACTTCCAAATCCTTTCGTGAGGGACCCAGCGATCAACAGCGGCCATCGCGAGCTAGCCTTCCTGTGGCACTACAGGCTCCCGACTGTAGAGGCCCTTGTGTCACCGGGCCGGCAGTACGACATTCTCCGCGCCTCGGGTAGAGCCGCCTTCCTGGACGTTGCGGACGAGATTGCAGCTTTGAATGGCGTTTACCCTGACCATCCAATGCTCACTCGACAGCGTCGGGCCACGGTCAAGAGCATGAAAAAGACGTGGGAGCATTACATCTGGCGGGAGGTCGCCAAGGGAGAGGCCGGCTTCTGGTAATTATTCCACATTGCTCATCCGAGTTACGAACACAGCTCGATT
This sequence comes from Colletotrichum siamense, assembly GCF_013390195.1. NCBI lineage: Eukaryota > Fungi > Ascomycota > Sordariomycetes > Glomerellales > Glomerellaceae > Colletotrichum > Colletotrichum siamense. Next base: position 1,712,672 of record NW_023501020.1, read on the forward strand.
CAGCAAAACACCAATATCGATTCTCTAAAATCCGAAACACCCCCTCCTCCTCATCATCCGCAACATGATTGAGAGTATATAATACAGGATATGGGTAAGGATTGGATTGTACAATGGCGCTTGGATGCTTGCCAGCATCATTATTAGAAGGAGCTTGAGACAACAAGGGCGCACGAGTATGATCAAAGAAATCATGCTTTCAAAGAAGCAGGCAAGGCATTGCAGGAGCACTGGATCGAGAGCCAACAGAGCTCTTCTTGCACCTAAAGATGCCACAATATGGGCATAACGGTTTGCTTTTCATGGACGGATGGATAACGGAAAGGACCGCGAGGTGTTCACCTCCACCCTTCCTTTGCGGTTTATTTCCTTGGTTCTTTTATTTCTTTCGACTCAACATCAGGATGGATTTGGCATTAGGAGCTAATAATGAGCTCGAGCGGCGACTCGCTCATGTACATAGAAAAGACACGATATCTTCGCAATGGACTCTTCGCACATGACCCCATAGACCCAATTTGTATGGTGATGTCAATATTGACTCTTGAATAGTGGTATTGAATCCTCCGGCCTCTTGATGCCGGGGGTAGTCTACAGGTTTGACATCTATCTCGTGATGTTGTACAAAAGTGATACACGCTGCAATGTTCAAAACACTCCCCTCTCATCATTTTCTCGTCCACAGCTCAAGAAGGATCCGATCGGTTCTGCTCCCCAGACGTCAATCCCACCACATTCCTCAACGTACCAAAGCTCAGACAGTCGCTGATCCTGTTCGCGCCAGAAAACAACATCACAAGCCTCTCAACACCGCATCCCCAGCCGCCCGTAGGTGGCAACCCGGCCTCAAGCGCCTTGATGTAGCTCTGGTCAAGCGGCGCGTCCCTCGCAGCCTCCTGCTCCTCCTCCTCCACACTCTTGCCGGTCCCGAGCACGCGGTGCTCCGCAAGCTTGCGCGCCTGCGCCTCCGGGTCGTTCTCCTCCTCGTACATGTTGGCCAGCTCGCGGCCGTTGACGAACAGCTCCGTGCGCGCGGAGACGAGCTGCAGCGTCTTGGGGCAGAGGAAGCTCTTGGCGAGCGGGCTCATGCACACCGGGTGGTGCGTGATGAAGAGCGGCCCTCCCTCGAAGGATTTCGGCTCCAGGTAGATCGCCGCCAGCCGGTCGAGCAGCTTGGCCATTGTCGGAGGCACGCCGCCGGGGATCTCGATCTTGGCGAGCGTCAGCACGGCGAGGAGCTCCGCGTACGCGTCGCGGCCGGTCAGTTTCGGCAGGCGGATGCCGAGCGCGGCCTCGAGCGCGGGGATGAACTCGAGCCGGCGGTAGGGTCGCTTGAACTTGGTCAGGTCGATGGGCTGCAGGGACGTGAGCTGCGTGTCGATGAGCTCCTGGCAGTGGTGCGCGAGGCCGGTGAGCAACTCCTCGGTGCGCACGATGAGCTCCTGGAGGTTGGTGTAGGCGCTGTAGAACTCGCACATTGTGAATTCGGGGTTGTGGGTGGCGTCGATGCCCTCGTTGCGGAAGGCGGGGCCGATCTCGAAGAGGTTGTGGACGCCGCCGACGACGAGCCGCTTGAGCCAGAGCTCGGGGGCGATGCGCAGGGAGAGCTCGCGGGAGGGGAACTCGGTGGCGGTGGTGGTGAAGGAGCGGGCGACGGCGCCGCCGGCGTTCTCGGCGAGGATGGGCGTCTGGAACTCGAGGAAGGCGCGCTCGTGGAAGTAATCGCGCATGTACTTTGTGATGTGGGAGCGCATGCGCAGGACGTCGGCGACCTCGGGGTTGACGATCATGTCAACGTGGCGCTTCTGGGCGCGCGTCTCCGGGTCGGTGAGGGACTGCGGGATCTGCTCCATGGTGGGCGCGAGGAGCTGCGGCAGGACGACGACGTTGAGGGTGAGCGCGCCCGTCTTTGTGCGGCAGGGCTTGCCGGTGAGGGAGATGTGGTCGCCCTTCTCGATCATGCGGGTCAAGAGGGCGAACTTGTCCAGGGTTATGTGGTCATTCAGGTTACCGAAGTTGATCATGCCCTGGATCTTTTCAAACTCATTGACGATGGTGACGAAGAGGAGCCTCTTCCCCTGGGTCCGGATGGAGTGGACGCGGCCTGTGGCCTTGGGTCAGCAAGGGAAAATTGGATATCGCTGTGGCAGCGTAGCCCGCCTGGTGACATTGATTTTGCGTACCATACAGGGTGACGATCTCCTCGCTCGGCTTCTCCAGCTTCTCTTTAATCCACCTCTTCTTGAAAACCGGTACTGACATCTTCTTGGTCATGTGCTTCAATCGCGGGTACCGGTCCTTTACGAGAGCCTCGGACCAGTCCCCGGTGACCTCCTCCAGCGCCTTAATGCGCATCTTCTTGAATTCTGACATAGACTCCCCCTTGGGCATAAAACCCTTCTCGCCCTCGACCTCTACGCCATCCTGCGTCCTCCCCGCAGCTCCGTTCTGGAGTCTACTCGTGCCACTTGGCCGCCCTACACGCAAGGACCGAAACGGTATCGCGACCTGCGGGGTCCGTACGATGGGCCGTAATAGCCGCAATCTCTGAATTGAGGTCATCGTGCCTGGTGTCTCCTGTTAGTGACGTCTCTTGCAAAACTCGCGCGAGCTGGAAGTAGAAGAACAAGGAGGTTGTGAGTGTCAGATGTTTGGCGGTTATAAGTCACGCGCAGCAAGCTGCGTAAGTCGCAGCGGTTCTAATGCTTGCAATCATCATAGAGGAGAAATGGGAGAATAAGAAAGTGTTTGGATCCCACTTACCAGCATAATTGGGTGGCTCAAGAAGACGCTTGTTCTTCTTGAGTTGCCGACGAAAAGACGGCTAGCAGGATGGCAAAATTTGTGACGGCGCGATTTTGTTCAACGCATCCTAGACGTTATCGATAAGAAAAAGTTGCCGGCCTGCAAGACGGCCCGAGGGGTCCCCTCTGTACCCACTTTAAACCACACCTGAAGCTTCAATTTGAGGCTATTGTCGTCCTTGTCGTCGTGAGTCCTCTGTGTTACGACCACTGAATTAGACAGACTCAAGAAAACGTGAAGGCCCCGAAGGCTACAGTACGATGGGTAGGGTCAGAGGAGTGCTGGAGAGACATATGAGGGGATCCGGCTTGTGTGTTGGTTACTCAGCAAAATTCCCTGTTCATGATTGGTCGTAAAGCTTTAAGAGGCCCGTGCACACCGTCAAACCTGCTTGCACCTGTCCAGTCGCGATGCGATAAGATAAGGAAGGCTAAAGCAGAGGAGCTTCGTAAAATCTCGACCTCAGCGACGTCAAGAAGCCCGCCGCAGCAAACAAGCTACGAATAATCAACAACCACACCCGACGACGTCACCGTTTCCCCGATATCTCTCCATCACAGACCCCTCGAACACAACCGTCAAGATGTCTTTCTTTGGAATGGGTCGCCCTAAGCTCTCTTCGGAGGAGAAGATTGCCATGGCTGAGCAGGAGATGCGTCTGCTTGCTGACATGCACAACCGGTACGTTGAACATTGGAGCTCCCAATCCCATATGCTATATGCTTGACGTAGCTCTGTATCTTTGGATTGCAACATCAGCTGACTTTGCTCCGCGCCAGCCTCACCAAGATCTGCCAGTCCAAGTGCCTGCCCGACTACCGCGAGGCCGACCTCAACAAGGGCGAGTCCGTCTGTCTCGACCGCTGTGCTGCCAAGTTCTTCGAGGCGCACATGAAGGCGTCGGAGGTGATGCAGGCCGAGAGTCAGAAGAGAGGCGGTGGTATGGGCGGCGGCATGTTCTAAATCTCTTGACGAACCGAGATGATGAACGATGGGAGTAAAAACAAGAGCGGAATGGATGGGACCGTTTGGAAGGCCGTTACGACGACGCTCCGCACGGCAAATCTGCCGTGAATGCAGGCTGTACGGATTGAAGGTCCTGGGTGAACGGATTCGCATTCGCATTGCGAGCCTGGCTTTGCATGGCCTGGATGGTCACCAGGGATTTGGGTGTATTTTGAAGCACCGAGATGGGCTTCGTGTATAATATGGGATGTGATGAATGTCCTTGGAGTATCAATGAACCACCCTCACACTTTCACCTTATCTTTTGCTCTGGGTGACATCCTTTGCGCCCTTGCTTGGGTAGGACTGGCTTACATAGCCATTGGGCTGGTCAACATCGGGGACAGTTCTGAAAGCTTTGTTCTTAACTGCAAGCGAAAGATGTTAACGGCAAGAAACCAAGGGGAATAACTCGCCCTGTCAAGGTCGGAACTGGTCCGGGGATCAATGTCGGCTATTGACTTTCGATAAAGACATGATAATCTTCTATATCTTCTCATGCAGAGCCCGATCATCTCATCCGAGAAATCTCGCATCACGCTATCCTCACCTAGTCGACGATGAAGGTGGGCAGAGGGACTTGCCACAAACCGATGAATGCTGTTAACTATTTCTCATCGTCTAGAGATCCGGCAAGCCCGGAGTCGGCATGTCGAATGCGGCTCTTGGCCGTCTCCAGTGTGGATTTCTTCTTACCCATCTACACCCATCAGCAATCAAGTCGGCACCACTGGCCGTTTCAGACGCTCTTCGTGGAGAAACGCCCGCACGTGCTCTCACCGATCCCGCGGAAGTAAAAACGATCGAATTTCCCCGGGCAAAGTAGAGGAGAAGGTCCACGTGAGTTTAAGGCTTGCCAGCTGTTCGGATTCATCTCGCATCTCGAGACCGTTCTGATGGCCGGAGAAAACCCACGCAACACACAGCAAGTTTGTGAAATGATACGGCGACGTTGCACAGCCCAGGAGGCAGCCAGGCATGAATCAGCCCGCCATCTGAGTTTCCCATGGCAGAGCAATCAAGAAATTACGGACAAACCCAGAAAATCGGGTGCCGGACTCCGGTTGATAGACTTTTTGGCTTTTTACTGGCTTTGAATTAGATAAGGTGCCGCGAGAACCCAGATTTGGGCCACGATGTCGCGAACCTTTTGGTTTTTTAGATTGGTCATCCGAAGTCATCAAAGTGAGTTTGTCGATTTTTCAAACAATACATAAAAAGGGGCGCGAATGAATTTGACATGCGCGCAAGAGCCAGTCTCCGGCTTTTGCCAGCAATGCAAGCACATCCACCAATACGTGCTCGCGTATCCGTACATGGACTGGGAGGGAGAGAGGGAAGGGGGGGAAGCAGTGAAAAAAGCCAAGTCATGAGTTTGTTACATGACTCTGCCTTCTTCCCCCGTCACAAATGTTGCGAACTGAACAGCGATCCAATGTCGACCGTCTTTTCATGTTACCCCAGACAACCAGGGGTAAGCAGAGCAAGAAGAAGTAAACGGTCGTCCACGGTCTCCCAAAATGAAGGCACGTCTGCTGTAATGTATTCGACGGGCAAAAACACTGGGCCCCCCGATTGTCCAGGATGGTTATACGGAGTATTCGTACACGGCAGACGAGGGGATAAAAATATTATTCCGCAGGATTGTGGTTCGTTCGGGGAGGAATTAAGGATTCCCTCGAGGCGAGATTATGGAAACCTCATTCGGTGCCGAACTGCCCAACAAAAGTCGGTCAGGTCCAGAACGTCCCTTTTTTTCGGGGCTCTCGTTGCTTCGCTTTCACTGTAGCAGAAAATAGAAATCGAGAATTCCTCTACTAGCCAGGCCCAAGATTACCTGTTGATTTTGCCTTGGTTGTTTTCCCATTCTTTGCCGATCCGCTCCGCGCTCCCCGCTTCGCCGGATATGCGTCGACATAAAAAAAGGTACGTGGGTGAGACCACGGACGGTAATGACGAACGGCGGAAAGGGAAGAAAAAGAGCCACCTGAAGCCCGCAGCCAACAGCCCCCGCAGAGCATGTGGTGGCCGGTTGATCTACCCGGCCTTTCTTGCTTGTCGCGCATCTAGCCACGGATATGCGCGCGTGTAAATCTGGTTTGTCGCTGGGCTGGGCATGAAAGGGAAAGATTACCTAGCAAAAATGATGCAAATCCCAACTCTGTCGAGCACTTCAACCCGAGAGCTTGGTGCCTCGCTCGTTTAGATCTGCGACAGGGGGCGGGCTGGCTGGCGGCGGCGGCGGCAGCGGCACCAAGGGACGGGCGAGCATTGACGGGGTCTGCAGGATCGTGCGAGGAGGCTGTCCCTGGACGAGAGATGGGCAAACTTTTTCCTTCTGATTTTGGGTTTAGGTGGGTGTGTTGAGTGACAGAATGTGTGTGGTTGATGCGTTTCAATACTTCGGATGATGAGGATGACATTGGGTTACGGCGGCTAAGCCTGCGAGCATTGACTGAGCTTGTTTTCCTGGCATGAGAGAGAGGCATATGCAAGACAACGACATGTGAGGGAAGACCAATGGGAGATTTCGATGGTTGGTTACCCTTCTTTTCCATTCCTGGCCGTGGCCGTTTTCTCTCTCTCCCGCAAAGAATGTCACTGGCATGCGGCAAGGTTTGATGTTGGTGGTGGTGTTTGGCAAAATGTCTTCGGTGGATGGTGGTTCAATTGACTGAGCCTCAAACCGTGGTGCCGCGGTGGAGTTCTACGGCGTGGCTTAGCGGCCCTCCCTTGCAAGTTGCGTCTGTCGTCACTGCACAGGGTCGATCGCCATCAACCGCGCTTTCACCATCGCCCATTTCTCGGAGCGGCGCACACACACACGCTCACACGGACGGGTTCCCTGTGGGGGTGATGGGTTGGGTTGGGTTGGTGGTGTGGGATCGGAGCCCGTGGGACACGCAGAGAGACGCGGCACGGCATTGACGAGGTGGGAGGGGGGGACGGAGATGGATGCAGGGAGTGCAACGGTGCCATGGCCGACGGGTCGTGGAGATGACATGACGGACGACGAAGGAGGTAGGGTCGGGTTAGGTCTTGGAGTTGACGTAGGTTGGTTGTATGCCGTTGGATGGCATTGCAAAGACACGCACTCACTCACTCAGACAGAGACAGCCGATGGAAGGGGAGAGAACAGCAGAGGAGGCCTCGTCCGAAGTGTCGAAACAGTCTAGGAAAGAAAAGCCACCAAACCTCACCAGAGCTTCCCGGCGAAGAAAAACGAACGGGAACGGAAAGAGAGCGTATCCAGAGACGCGTATTCTCTGCCTTCGCTTACGGGGTCTTAGGAGAGGACATATTGCTTCTTCTGGTCCCCGTTGGAAGAACCGAACCCATGGCGGAGCATGCCGTGGAGACTGCGGGTTGGTAAGGATACGGACGCTAAAAGTGTCTGTCTCTGCCGTGCTGTGGACGCAGGAAACGGGGAAGACTACGGTTGTTTTGGTCTGAAGTTGTGCGGTAAGAAGCCAAGACCAAAACAAAACAAGTCAAAAAACTGAAAGAACGATTTGGAAATTGTGTGATTCAGCCTCAGTCGACTCTGCTTTACTGCATGTGACGGAATTTTTTTTTTTTTTTTTTTTTTTTTTAAATGGGGATCGTCAGATCAAGTCAGCCTCTATTTCAGCCCCCTCTACGCAGTTCTAGGTCGCACAATGGAGTGTGAGGACATGTGTCTGACGGTTCGTTGACGGGCCTATCAGCTCGGGAGCCACGGCGTCGTCCGGCTGGGCACGTCGTGCCGGAACCGCGACGAGGTTGGGCAGTCTCGTGGGCGTAATTCTTAGGTCGTGCATTACCGTGAGGTTAAGTTGTACGGTAGGGCAGTCTGTCAGGGTCTTTGATGCACCTCAAGTCAAGGACGAAGAAGAAGCCTGTGGCTGTACAAGCCTCATGTTGCAGTTGTTGCTTGCATCTTCTCCAGAGTCGCCTGTGAACTGTGAGGGAGGGAGGGTTGGCTGGGTTGCTATTACTAGAAGGGTGCTTGCTTGCTTGCTTGCTTTTGGCTGGCTGCACAACAAGTTTGAAGACCACCACGGCAAGAATCTAGCGACATTCTACAGCAGGTAATTAGCGAAGAGAAGGTTCGGTCCCATAATTGGCTTCTAGCGGCGCGGGCTGGGTGCTGTCAACACAAGTCGTGCATGTTAGCATGGGAATGGGTCGTGTGCGTGTCTCTGCTGTCGCTGCAGGCTGACTTGCATGAGCCGTCTCCAGCAACCAGGCAACATTCTGGAGGCAGCCATTCGGTAGGCGGTGGGAGTGAGATTGCAGTCGTGCACTAGCAAATTGTACTTTCGTACTTGCACGAATGCAGACGTCGGTCCTTTGGTCAGATGGAGTCGAGGACTCTATTCCTGGCGCAGTCCCGTCTGCACGCTGCAACCTTGGACCCGGGTTCGCTGCACAGCCCTACTGTCCCTGGAAGAAGAACCAGCCAGCCTCTCTTGGGTCTGCCAGTCACCCAATCTGCCTCCAGGACTGGCGCGAGGGGCACCCACCCTCCAAGGAAGAGGTGGTATTGGATCGGGGGGGGGGGGGGGGGGGGGGGGGGGGGGGAAAGCCTGAAAGTCTGGAGACTGGAGCAGCCATGGCCTTCCATGGCCGTGGTAGTGCACTGGCGTTTTGGCTGTGCTGTGCTGTGCGTTGCCGGCATTACTTCACACTTGAGAGAGTCCTTGCTCAGGTACGGAGTAAAGTACGTACAATTGTCGATGGAGTGTCTTGTAATTAATTATTGCCTATGATGACGGTGACGGTGAACGGGGAGCTAGGATTGCTGTGCTGTGCTTTTTTTGAGGCCTCTCCGTCTCCTTTATCCATTTCATGATAAACCGGGCATATGCTGTCTTGGATGCGGTTATGACTTTACTTTTCGCCCCCCCCTCTTCTTCAACATCAATCAACAACCTACACACAGCTGATCTGATCTGCAACACACGACTGTCGACCGGTCGACGACTATTCGTTCAAATACCTACTGCCAGATACCTTAGTATAAGGTACTCGACTACGACTACGACGAACAGCATACCGTCCCTACCTCTGACAATCGCGGCCGCCCTACAACGCATCCCTCCATCGATCCATCCGCGATCCGCCGCACTAATACGAGAAAAGGAGGACGCCGAGTCCTGCACCCGCACCTGCACCTCAAGACACACAGTACAGAGTACACGCCTCTGCTCCGTAATACCAAGAAACTCCCCAAGACCAGACGACGCAAACCGCACTCGCACTGCGCGGCCAGACCATCCAGCGCCCCACCCGCCTTCGCCTTACATCTCACCTAGAACGACACTGAATCCTTCCCATGAGGTGTTGATCGACCGCACCAGCGAATCGAGGCCGTCCCAAAGCTCCTTGGACCTTTCCAGAGACCACCATCCCGCTACCGTCTGACTTCATCATATCATCGCTGCCGCCGTTCGTCATCGAGCGACGCCGACTTTCGACTTTCGACTTTCGACTTTCGACTTTCGACTTTCGACACTCTCCTTCATTCAACTTGTTTATTTTGCCCCCTTCGCATCCCCATCAATCAACCCATCCAGGGCAGTTCGCAGTTCCTCGGTCTCTGCACCCCACTAATTGCCCAATTCCTCTTCTCCAAAACCCCAGGCTTCCCTGTCCAGCCTTTCCGTCGTCCGTCGTCCGTCGTCCTTGGTCGCTTGGCCCCCCGTTGGTCCTTCGTCCTTGGTCCTTGCTCCACCCGTCTCTCGCGACACCTCGACCTGCTCACTCCTGGGTCTCCACCCCCCTGCTAGGTTTCCCTCTTTCCGCCTAGCGCACACCCCGGTCACTGCCTCCTCTTACCCCCAGGTCAGGTCAGTGGTACTGTGCAGTAAGGTGCGCCTGCATGCCTGTGTGTGAGTGTGTGTGTGTGTGTCTGCCATTCTGCCTCCTGCCGCTGCTGCAGCAAGTCGGGTGCTGGCTCCTGCTTTTACTACACTACCACCACCACCTCACCTACATCGCCCCCCCTTCCCCCCTCCTGCTCTCGCATCTCCCTCCACAGCCGCAGACCGCAGACCACGCCCAGCCTTCCTTCCTGCCTGTCAAAACCCGGAGACAGCGAAAAAGGGCCCTGGGCCGTCTTTGTACTGAACAGATCAAACTCCTCAACCTGTTTCAGCTTCGTACCAACAACCACTCCTCCCCTCCCAATTCCCTCTTTTTTATTTTTTTCAACAACAGCTGCCCCCTTGCTGTCACTCAAACCCAAAAACAATCCCGTCGTTAAGGAGAAGAAGGCACGAGCGAAACTCTCTGTTCCCGTCGTCGCTTTTTCTTCCTCCCTTCTTTTAACCTTCTTCTTATTTCCTCTTCGCCAGAAGCGCCTGCTTATTGTTTGTCGAATTTCCTCCGACGGGGTCCTCCCTCGCTCTCCACTCGCTTTTATCCCTTAACCACTGCCACCCCCGAATAGAGAAGTCGCCCTCACGCTTTCCGACACACTCACCCGCCCCCGACCGTCCTTCTCCGACTGGCGCCGCCTGCCGTTGTGTCAATCGCATTACACGACGACAGTCTCGACCGCCCTGTTGTGTCGTCGTCTCCCTTCCCAATCGACGACCCCCTTCCGCCTCACAAGAACCACCTGACTCTCGACTCCTTCCGGGGAGTCGCCAACACCGTCGACCTGGCTACGAGGCTAGACTCCCGCCGCTCATTGCTCGGCGGTGACCCGAATTTTGCCGGCTACGACCAAGAACTCGCAGCGCAACAGTACGCTCAGCAGTATCAACAACAGTACCAGCAACAGTACAACCCACCCCAAGCATCATATAATCAAGGATACGCCTTTCGCGAAGGCCTCGCTCCATCCACAATGAACGGTTCTCGTCCCGCTAGCGGCAACCAAGGCTTCATGGGCTTCGGCTTCATGGGTGCCAAATGGCCCAGAATCTTCTTCGGCATCACTCTCGTCCAGGCCATAATCTGCCTGGCCTTTGAGGCGTAAGTCCACCGCCTCATCGCATAGTGTGTGATCGCATGTCACTGACAATCATTTAGTTATGTTTTCTGGAAGTTCCAGACCAGCTTGACTGACGATGCGCCGACCGGCAACGCCAAGGAGGACTCGCCCAGAAAAACGATTCCCACCTTTCTCACGCTTTTCATTTTCGGATTCTTGTACGAGTTGGTTATCGTTTGGGATGCTCTTAGGGCGAAAAACACCATTCAGGTCATTGGTGTTTGCATCGCCAACCTTGCCTTGATGGTATACACTGCCATTCAGGTGGACCAGATCGCCGAGGCCGTCGACGAGCTCAAGAGAATCAACGCGCTCATCAACCCCAACGACGACATGTGGGCTGACGTCAAGCCGTATCTTGTCGCGATTCCCTGCATCCTTGCGTTCGGCACCATCACCATGGGCTTTGTCGCCTGGAAGCTGTACCAGGTCTTCGCTTGGGACATTCTGAAGACGATAGGAGCCGACTACAGAATGAAGAAGCGATTCCTCCACTACCAGGTACGTTCATTTGTGCCATTTCACACCGGCGTTCCTTGCTAATCCCATCTAGATTTACATCGCACTCCTGAAGTTCGATTTCTTCTTTTTCCTTGGTTTCACCGTTCAATTCCTCGTCATCGTCAACGCTAGAACCGATGCCGAATTTGGCCTGACCATCGCCGCGATCCCCGTCACGATTGCCATTCTTCTAATGGCGGCCTGGTTCACCAGAATCGAGAACAAGATTGGCATGATCTGTGTTCTCGTCCTCTACTTCGGCGCGCTCAGCTACTTCATTTTCAAGCTCGTCCGCATTTACCAACCCGCGACTCGCGACCAGTATCAACCGGTCCGAAAGTCTCTCACCGCCTTCACAGTCATCACCATTCTCCTAATCATTTGCACAATCGTCAACTGCGTTGTCTGCATGCGCAACTTCAACGCCGGTCTGAAGACTCACCTGCGCAAGCCTTCCAAGGATCTGGAAAAGAACCCGGACTTGAACTCCATCAACCTTCAAGATGTCAAGCCCTCTGTCGCGAGCCGAATGACGATCGACTAAGAAGGGTGGAGCTGGCTTGACCCGATGAAACCGAGGCACCGAACGATTGAAAAGAGACGCCGCGCGATTGTACAAAGACATGACTTACGAACAATGCCACCTTTCTTATCCAAAAAAAGACTTGAAGCCCAGGAAGGGATCGTGGACGGACGGAACGGTGACACGCGGGCCGGTAGCGTGTTGGACTGGTTGAGATTCCCCATCATCGGCTTTTTTTTATTTCTCCTTGTTTGTGCACATTGTACGGCGTTGACGATGCTCGCTCCCGCCACCCGAACTGTGGGGGACGAAGACTGGGAGCGGAGTTTACGGATTGATTCTACTTTGGTCGCACTGGCGACGGATTTGTAACCCAGGATACCACGATGACCTTTGGGACCGGCGCCTCCGACTGCGCCCATAAGGACCACTGGCTCTTCACAGCGTCGAGGCCGCCTCTGGGTTTAGACAGCGATTTGCTTTCACCACCTTTCCTTGCTGTAACCTATCTAGCATGAGATAATTCAGAACGTTGATGAAACAATGTGTCCACGAAATGTGTTTCCGTCTATGAAGCGAAGTAGTTTTCATGAGCAGTTTGTTCCGATTTTAAGATTCCCTACGGAGGTACTGGATTCATCGCAAAAGCCAAAGTGCAACTTTGCTTCTCAGATGCCCTGGCATAGTTCAAACCAATCTAAAGAAGCAAACCCAAAAAATGGGTGTTAAATTGTGCTCAGTTGTTATCGTTGACTTTCACAGGTCTCAGCACCCGATCAGCTCACTCACGGACAGAATCAATCAAACGCCTGAGACTTGTGTGTGAAGTGGGTTATTTGATTGTATCTCATATTCAAGAAACTAAAAGACGCTTCCAAATCCCCCCACGACCCGGTCATCAAAGTAAAGAAGAAAACGCCAACCCCTTAAACACCAGAATTTCCCCTGTTCCTAGACGCCTTTGTGGTCCCAGTCCCCTCCAAGTCGCACCTGTTCACCGCCCACCCTGTTTGTAATGTTTACCTGTATCAATAATGTACTCTACACTTCCCCGCTTGGGCAAAGAGGAATTGTATCTCAACCGAATGACATGTCCCAAACGATGTGGGCGTCTCTTCTCTCTATCAGAGCTTGATCTCTCTGGCATCCTTGATGTGACCTTCGTTGGGGCAGTACGGACATTTGAACCGTGACCCTTTTGTGAGACGCTGCAGTGACTCCTTGCAAATAACGTGGCCGCAGGGCAGCATCATTGGCGGGTTCTGCTCCGTCGTCTGCTCCTTGCTGACAGGGCAGACGAAGATGGGGTGGTAGATCATGCTGCGTGGCAGGGGCGTCTCGAAGGCAAGCTCGTTCTCTGTTGTCCACTCCGTCCTCTTGGCCTTCATGTAGGTCGTGTACTTGATGAGCTGCGGGAGGGCAATCGCACCAGCAGTCGCGGCCACATAGAGCGGGGACTCGGCCGACAGCCCCAGCAGGGAGCAGAACTCCCGTGTGAAGGACAGAGCGACGTCGTCGAACGCAGCCGAGGTCTCAAAGATGTTGGCGTAAGGGGACTGGCCAATATTAGAGGCGTACACCATAGCGCACGACAGCTGTTGAATCTCCTTCAAATGCCGCGACTGAAAGCGTCCAAAGTTGGCTTGGGCATAGGCCAAAGCCCCTGCGCGGCCATTCGAGCCGGGAGGGTCGTCGGGGAGGCCGTTTATTTCTGGGCCCTTGAAGAGCCAGACGAACTGCAACTTGCTCAGCTCGAACTCGAGGTTGGAGCCACGGGCCTCGAGGTCGTAACCGTTCAACTGGGCCCACTCGATGGCGGGCACCAGGTTGCGGTTCTTAAGCTCATGGAGGATGCTGTACATGTTTGCGAACTTGTCTTGTAGTTCCTGAGATTGAAGAGAGTGTATGTCGGCCTCGAGATCGTTTGGTGAGTTGCCGTTGGGGGAGGCGGCGCGTGGGGGAGGGCGCTCATGGGCTTCGCGGAGGAAGGTTGAAGCAACGCTAAACTGGCCCTCGCGCAGCATGTGCATGGCAACGGCCCGATTTATTAATGAAGGATACGAAGCCATCGCATCATAGTCTGTCGGGAGAGGTCGCAGGGGGAATGACTGTGTAGCTGGTGTTAGTTGATGTACGTCCCATGTATGGCGGGCTCGTGAGACGCACCTTGTCGAGGGCCTTCCCAAAGACCTTTTGCGCTTTCGAGACGTCTTTCAGGTCATTGTTTATGGCATCGAAGCCAGCGTTGACGGGGTTTTGTAACTTCGTCATGGTCAAGCTTGCGCGGTGCGGATCGGATGCTGTCGCACGAGGAGGGGGGATGTGAGCACACGACTGCGGGCGATGGCGGGGGTTCCGTCCTGGGACAGCGAACGTACCATTGGCAATCTGCTCGCGCGCCTGGACGAGCATATCGAGGAGCTTGTCGGCGTCCTTGACAGCCGAGTTGAGAGTCGCTTTGCGGAAGCGGGAAAGCTCCGCCTGGAGCGTCATCATGGGGTTCTGTTCCGCCATGTTGGGGGCGGTCTTCGGGGTGGCTCGTATGTGGTGATAAGTGGGAATTGGTGGTGTAGATGGCGTAGTGTATGTTGCGGCGGGCTCGAGTGATGGAAGTTACGACGGGTAGGTCATGGTAGCGGGAGATTCGATCGAAGCTCCGGTCGTCAACGAAGTGGTGATGTCTATCGGATCTCCGAGAGAATGACGGCAGTCGTTGAGCCGGCAGGGTGAATGTTGCTGGTCCCGCTGAATGGTTGTCCAGGATGGAGTTCTACACGGCTGTCACCGTCAAACAGGTAGCGTGCTCGGTAGCTGAATCAGTGGCCAGAGTTGCCGGGGGAGGTCCACGGGTGGTTAAGTGTGCAGGCCCACAGGTGACACAGTGCTGTGACTGCCCGCCCAGAGTGCATTGAGTTGCCGCGGCGGCGAAATGGGCGGCCCGGATGGCAGGTAAGGTCAGGACGGGTCCAGCACAAAGTCGGCCAGGTGTGGGTGAGGAGGGGGCGCATAATCATGGGCAGGGGGCCCGGGGTACCTTAGCTGCTGCTGCTGCGGCGGTTGTATTTCGTAAGGTACTTATGTACTCAATACCCGTAGTATGTACATAACCTCGATCGAGGACGACTTTGAATCATCATAATTAGGGACTATGATAGTTACAACTATAACGATAGTAGAAACAACAATAGTAATAACGACAGAGGCGATTAAAGACGACGATAGCGGACGACGACAGCGGACGAAGACGACGACAGCGACGACAATATCAATGACAATAGCGAGTGCACAGGCAGGTGGTCTCGCACAATTACGGGCAGGGGCCCAGGGTAGCTGCTGGCGCGCTGCGGCTGGGAGGTAGATCTTTGGGCCATCGCGGAGAGACGGGGACCTTGGAACATTAGTGTTGACCGCTGCCACCCTTTTTTGCCCGTTATCCATTCGCTGAAGCAACCCGTGGTACAGCTCCTGCAGCGGCCCAACCAATCCACGACAGCAGCACCTACCTACATTGCGTCACATGCCGACCGCTTTCCGAACCAAAAGGAAACGATATAGAACGACCCAAAGAGACGCGCAAGTCACATGCAGGGCGGCATTCAATTCTCTGCGCCTTTTTCTGCATCTACGACAATCTGCGAACCCGACCGACCGAACGATCTGAGGCGACTATGATCTCGACTGCGACCGCGTGGAGGTAGAGCTGCTGGGCGCTTTAGTGTCGTCGATGCTGCGCTCCTATGGAGATGGCGTTCCGATTCCCCTTCCCGGTCAACGACCCGCGAATGCATCGTGAGGAGGATTTGACACTGGCGAGGGTTGCGTCTCAGCAACAGCAACAGCAACAGCAACGGAGCAAAGGCCCTTCTCCCCTGGACACACCCCTGCCTCTGGAGGCGCGAAAGGAGGCCTCTGTCGAGTCCGCGACACCATCTCCCTTACCGGCGGCCAAGAAGAAATGGGTCTTCGCCGATCCTGTAGCCTTCAGGTGAGGGTTTCTGAGGTTTTCGTCGAGCGCGGGAGGTCAAAACTCTGACAGTTCTGCAGGTACCTTGAGAGTGATCCAGCGGTGACCGTTATCGAGCGACGAGGCGTCTTGCAAGGCTACGAACTATATCTGGTGGAACAATGGGCATGCTCGCGCAAGTCGCCTACTCTAGTGATTGTTACCTACACGGGCGACCCAAAGCATTCCGTCGTGGTCGGGGTGCTGGCCGTCCCCGCGGACGAGAGCACTTGGTCGGATCGGCTGCGATTCTACTTCAGGGCCATCCACCAATACCATGCCCGACCCAAGGAAACACCGCTGGGCGATGTTATGGTCACCAACCTGAGCAGTTTTCCCTCGGCCCTGACAGTCATACCCGTGCCTGAGGGCGACATTCGCACCCATCGCCAGGCCTTCATCGTCAACGAGAACCTCAAGCGACTGGGATGTTCCGGTCGATCTGGCATGACTCTTGCGGACCCCATACCCCCGACTCAAGCCAAATTCTACCAGCTCTACAAAACTAGCGAGAAGGTCCCCTTTCCACAGTCAGTCATAGAACTCGTCAAACTGTGCCAGGTTTCCTTATTCATGTTTGGGAAGCTGGACAACGAATATATCGATGGATTACTATGCGACAAGACGGAGGAGTCCATCGGAAACTGGTGGACGGAGCTCGGCGCAGAATCGTACAACGTCGAGCCGACAGATGGCATCCTGGGACCAACAACGGTAGCGGCCCTGTTGGGCATGCTGATGGGTGCAAGAAATCGTCTACACTACTACGGTGCTCCAGTATCCAAAGACGTCTTCGACATTGAAAGCACTAAGCGGGGAATTGCTTATTTCCAAAAATCAAACAAGCTCGAGCGGACGAGACGACTGGATCGTCCGACTATTCTGAAGCTCCATAGCGCCACTGCGAAAGCAGCCGCTGGCGAGGGTTGGGGCGTGCAGAAAGCTGTCAAGTCTGCCGTCGGTGAAATTGGCGGCAAGAGGGGTGAGCTGGTCATCGGCATGGTTAGTGGCGGAAAAGATAAGGCTGGCATTGCTGATATCGAGACCGTCGACATTGACAAGTTCATTGCCTTGGCTTATGGTGAGCGTGCAAAATGGCTCTGGTATGGCCGACCCCGAAAGACGGTTCCTGAACTCCAGGAAAAATCATCGGACATTGGTGCTCCGCTATTTGGGAAAGACGAACTAGCTGCGCAAGTAGGCAAGCGAACACAATCAATGCCTCTCGAAGAAGAAATTCAGAAGCACAGAGAGGAATCTTCAGGGGTCTACTCAGCTCCCGCGCCTGCCTCGGCCGTTAGTGTGGTCGACGCACCCGGAGATAAAGACGCCCTTAGGAAAACGGTCTTCAAGTCGGTTGCTGGCAGAGTCAGCGATGCCAAGTCTGGGCTTGGGCGCATTAAAGACGTCGTCGGAACGGGTTTGAGAGGTCATGCCAGTCGTCCTAGCAGAGACGACTTTGGTGAGAATGGCTACAGCAACAGCGCCCCCATCTCAGCACTGGCGCATACATCTGCAGCAGCCTTGTCGTCTCCCGTCGTTGTTGGTAGAGCCTTCACTTGGAAGAACAAGCCAGAAGAGTACCTGGCACAGTTCAAGAAGGAGGCAGACGCTGCGCAGGCAATTCCGGAATCATCACAGGAACTAGTTAGGTCCCCGGAGCTACTCAAGTCCCCAGAAGTGAAGCAGATTCGCGAAGCTTCTGAGCCCAGCTCGACACGTGTAGAAGGTGCCTACGCAACACCTCCAAACGGGCCCGTGAAAGAGGAGCCTGAAAAGATTCAAGCATCTGTAGCTGGTTCAGTGGTTGATGAAGCGGACCTTCATGGGCCTTTCGAGGCGGAGCGAGGTGGTAACAATGCTGTGGGTTTTCTGCAGCGGCGTCATTCTATCGCGGTCTCTAGGCTCTCCTACAAACATCCCCTTAACGAAGCTCGGTGGCCGCGAAGGCTATCCTTTGGTGAAGCAGAGGAAGCCGTCCTTCGATGGGAGGAGATCACCGAGGTCTATGACGACAAGCACTTTGCCACAGCCGATGCTCTACAACAGCAAGCCAGTCTAGCCGAGTTCGCCCGTAGCCTTTACGATTCTATCGCAATTATCAAACGAGACGTCAACCCCTGGGTAGAGTCTAAGGTCAAGGCCGTTGAAGGGATGGACGAGCACTACGCTCACGAACAGGAAGACCTTCAGACTCTCTACTACCAGCTCAGCGAGGCTTACCAACGGGTTAAGCAAAGCTCTTCGGAGCTCATCGCCGAAGAGCGAGCGCACATCACTGAAGCCATTAAGGAGGTGGAGGTATTGGTTGCGCGACTAGAGTACGAGGTTAACGGTCTCGTAAGCAAGGTCGACGACGTCGAAGACGGAGTCAGGTTGTTCGAGAGACAGGTCGAGGACGTTGAGAAGCGCGCCGAGGAGTTAAAGAAAAGCCTCGAAACGGAAAGCTGGGCACACTGGTTTGTCAGGACGTTGACCGGTATCGGGACTGGTCCCAACATCACAAGGGGATCGTAGACAGAGTGGTGGGCTGCATAGCGTGGTTCGTTTGGCTTTGGCATCGGGAATACCTCCTCGCGGGTTTGCATATATAAGTTATCACAATATTTAAAGGTTGTGTTCGCGTGTGTAGTTAGGCGCGACGGTATCGTATAAGTATCTATCTATCTGCCAGAAAAGCAGACTGTCCTTATATCAGCTAGTTCAATAATACCTTATGGAGGCAAGGTTGGACCGCTAAGTATCGTTGTTGTCTCTATTGTCATCTGTACTGTCGTCGTTGTCTCTACTGTCGTCGTTGTCATCCACTGGCGTCCTCGTCCACTGCCATCCTCGTCTGCTATCGTCCTCATCCGCTGTCGTCCTTATCCGCTGTCGTCCTTATCCGCTGTCGTCCTTATCTACCATCGTCATCTCTACTGTCGTTGTTGCTGTCGTCTGCTGCTGTTGTTAGTATCGTTTATTATTGTCGTTCTCATCGTCCTCTACTGCCGTCGTCGTGTCTACTGTTCTAAAATTGTTGTTCGGTTTCTCAATTTCAACATTTTGAATCTTTGTGTATATGAATGTAATAAGCACGTAAGTTCAGAAAAGGTTGGCTTCCTCTTCAATAACGTTCTTAGGGAGGATCTTGTAGTCTCGCCTAGCTCTATTATCAGGTTACTAAGTCGTAGACTTGGTGCATCTCCTATCGATGAAGAAGTCAAATCCTTAATAACGTGTTTTCTTGTGGCAGAGTGGTTCACCAATTATGTTTCGATAAGCTAACTTGGATATCTTGTCTAGCACAGGCTCAATAGCGAGCCTCTGAGAAGCGGTTCAGACTATTAGCGGAATCCATCAGTTCCTTGCCACATGTCCCCCGTCCAATTCAGCCGCAGGGTATCCCGAGTCCATCTCCCTGGGACCCCCAGCCCACCGATTTGTTTCCATCTCCGATGGAGGAGGCTCTGGGCTAGCCTGCCATTGCTGCTGGGTGTACCCGGGAGGTGTCTGTTTGGACCAGTCTTGCTGCATTCCATGGCCGGCCGCAGCGCCCTCCTGGCCCTCTGGAGCGGCCGCAGCAGCATGCTTCTTCTTCCATCTCCTTCTCAGCATGAAGAAAACCAGCACTCCAAGCGCTATTCCCACAAGCGGGCCGACGACGACGCCGGCTATCCATGCCTTGCTACTTGAGCCTGAACCTGAACCCGAATCAGAGCCCGCGGAGGTGTTCGTTGGAGTGCTCGCGCTGGCGGAAATGGAAATTGCTTGGCCTATTTCGTCTAGGAGTTAACACGGTGCTAGTTGCTGGCAAGAGTTGGGTTTTCACGAACCGGTAGAAGACGAAGAGGTTGCTGTTGCTGCTATCGACAGAAACAGCTCCGTCTCCGTGTTGGCACCAGCACACCATATGTCTCTGTTGAACGCCCCATCTGCGGGTGGCGTTGCGTAAACCGACATCGTCCAGCAGGTCGCCCCGGCATTGCAGTCCTGCGTGCTCCCTCCATCCCAAGTAATGACATTACTACGGCAGTCGGTAGGAAGGGGACACTTCGTATCCGTACAACAGCCCGCGTAGCCCGCGGACGTTGTTCTGAACTGGCCGTTTGCGCACCACTTTGGACTCGCTGTTCATCGCGGAAGTGCAGCGTCAGTCCTGTCCAGGAAGCTCGTGATAGTCTCGAAGTGGCGACTTACTGGTAACGCCTTGGATGTACCAACCCCTAAAGTTGGAGTCGCCACTCGCGTCTGGCCTGATCCAGGTTGATTCAGCAATCGCCGTAGACGCGAGAGCCGCCGCCGCTGCCAGGACGCAGGCTTTGACAAAAGCCAGGGAATGCATGGTCACTGTTGTACGCCTCTGGGCGGGATTGTGTGAGACAGGAACACACGCCTCTCGAGCGGCAAAACCGAAAGAGACGGAGGGGACTACGAAGAAACGAAGGAACACAGGACGAAAGGGCGTCATCAATTTTAATTCTGCTGCCTCCAGAGTCCTGGTCTCAGTTACCGTCCATCGACCAGGGTGGCTTAAGGCAGACGACTGCTACCTAATCATACCTCCTCTCTTGAAGGATCACAGGGTCCAAAAACTAAAATTCGGCGCGACCAGGACCAGGAGCTTGTCTGCGATGCAAAAGCGAGGGTCCCGCACCTACCGGAGACGAAGACGGGCCAATCTATTCCTGTTTCGAGTGTACGAACGGGGTAGAACGGCTCATTCTGGCGGAGCAGGAAGAGGCTTGGTTGTATGCATGTCAGATTCGCTCACACCCTGAGTGGCAGATTCGGTTTTAAGGCTGGCGAATGGAGCAGGGGTTTGCAGCTCTCCACAGGCTCTAGTGGTTACATCGACGACTTGTGTAATTTCAGAGTCGCTGAGCATAGGCATCTCGTGGTCAGTTGGTTTTCTGAAGAAATATTTGCAGATGGGTAGTGCGGGTTGTGGATAAAGTAGTGATAATGAGGAATTAGACGACGGAAAGGACGTTAAACACAGCAAATACAGCCTGTGGAAAGGCATACTCGCGAACCGCATTGGTAGATTGAGAACTACGTCATATAGTTCAGGTCTCTGTCTCTGTTGTGTTGTGTCTGTCCACGAATGTCGTCTCAAGCGAGTCGGTACGTGAACTGGGGGTGTTGGGGTTTTTGATTTTGGTTGTCGATATCTTGAGTCCTGCTTCGACTTTCTGTCCTCAAGGTAGGCTTCTGAGCCTAGCCGAAAAGTCTAGGAACCCTCTTGGCCGTATGCCTCAATGAAGAACAGCCAACGGTGCAGTGGTGAAGTCACGACCTGTATATACGGCTTCTATGTGGCGTCTTCAACCTAGACGGCTATCTGTCTATAAGACTTTTCTTGTCCGCGTGGACTCGAGAATTGTCGCAACCAACATGGTACGCTCCGACGTAGTAACCAGAAAATGGCACACTGCTTGATCGGCTTCTTACAGAGGATCTTGAAACCCGAAGGTTCGATCAGTCTCGAAGAATGGATCGGTCTCCAAGAGAACGATGATGGTGAAATCGACGATGCACACAACGACTGGACCACTACCGACGATGTAAAAAGTGAAGAAGGAAGTAGCGACCGGACCACTACTGACGATGAAGAAATTAACGAAGATTGTGACGAAGAATCCGTAAGTTCGAAAAGTTTTACCCTGTTAAGCCCAAATATTGATGTCCGCCAGGACGATGGATCGGTAAACAGTGACGAAAGCGACGCTGTTCAAGTGGGCTATGCGGACAGGCCTCGTGACACCGACGACAGGGCTATGATGACGAGCACTCCAGACACAAATGGTCGTACCAAGTCCAGAAACAATTTGAATGCTTTGGGATGGCCAAAGAACGCAAGGATTGACCCGTGGATGGCCGCGGTCTGGCAGAACGCCGCGAAGAGCCCTCTATGCGGACTGCCCGACCACATACTCCTCAACATAATGCAACGACTCGACTTGACGGCAATATGTCAGCTCCGGCGGGCATCTCGTGAGTTCTTGCGCATATTCTCGTCTCGCGAATTCGAAAAGTGGCGGTACAAAGGCAGCGACTACAAATTCCTATGGGCATCGCCAGTGCAAGCGCCAGGTTCGGTGGACGCGTTGAAGTTTGGAGCACCGAGTGCGTTCTGCGCGCCCTGCTATAAGAATCGCAACCTATATGATTGGAAGTTTTCCAAAGCAAGATGTCAATTGTATTGCTCTGGATGCAAGCAAAAGCACACGGCCAGCTTGTTTTCGGCGGCCGAGCGCAACAAGGCGGCACTCGAACGAATATGCATTGGTCGTGAGGGATATATCCGTTTGTGTGAGCACAAGACATTCAACTGGGATGACTTCGTTGGGGTATCTTCAGAGGCATCAAAGTCTCCCCGAGATGGCGCCGATTTGAGAAGTTTGATGTTCTGCAGACACGCCTCTCACCAGCCTGGCCTACCACCGGTTGAGTACAAGGCCGACTTATTCGACCAGTGGGTGTATTTGGAGAAGACGGTGCATATGTCGTTTCCACGTACCCCCGGAGCCTTTCGTTTGAACGCTGATGAGCTGCGACAAAGACTGGCAGAAGAACAAGCGCGCGACCCATGGCTGTGGTATCCCGAGAAAGGGCCACGGCACCTGGACCCCATGGGTTGCTTCGACCCTAATGTTTGTCTCTGCCTACATTACGAAGGCAGAGGAATATTCGAACCCCAGCTTCACCCCAAAGCACCGAAAGCCCCGAATTGGCTGGCAGACTGCCCTCGTAGCCCTGGTAAGTTGATATTTCTCCATCGGGCCAGGTCTTGCCGATGTCCAATGCTTATTTAGATATAGGTAACCATGCAATTTACAAGGGGCCAGATAACGATGTGTGGTGTTTGGAGTCCGAGTTTCGCCGCTGTGGCAAGCATAAAAAGTGTTACAAATTCGACCTTACTCGCTCATTTTCCGCGATGGATGATCGAGGCCGACCGTTGACGCCTTCGAGCCCTGGGTGGTACCTTGCTCTGGACCCGGCGTCTCACAACCTCACGGAGGACAGTGAGTTTAAGGAGGTCACATGGTGTGAAGACCAGGCTTGTAAGAACTACTACAAGCTCCTAGAGCACGCCAGCCTTGAGACTGTGTAGTCCGAACGGGCTGTGGGCTTAGAGATTGAAGTACAATAAAGGAGCAGTGCGGTGTACCGCAGGATGGATCTGACTACTACAAATGGAATATGCCATGATTGTCATCATTATTGCTCACTTTTTGGTAAACATAATAAACATGACTGAAAGAGCCAATATAGACTTGATCTTGCGTCTGTTCGCCTCTATCCCTAATCGTCCTTTTTGTCTATCCACGGATATCTTATGCTCATCAAACCGTTGCACCAAAGTCCCAAACCTCCAATCCAACACCGCCAACCACGACCTTACCACCCTCAATAACCTCCAAATCACCAGCGTCAGCAACACCACTGTACTGGTCTGCCAACAAAGTGACCTCTTCAACGCCCTGTCGCCAGCCGACCTGCCACATCTTGACTCTCTGGTCATTGCTCACAGTCGCGTACACAACCTCCCCACGCTCCGTGACTCTCAGCACCGTGAGCCCGTTGATGGCAGCTGCGTGCCCCTTTCTCACACCCGCCCTGCTAACTGGCTTGAACCCGTCCTTCGGGTCAAGGGTCGTAATGCCAAGGGCGTTGTCATCGCCTCCGGTCAAGAGTACAACCCTTTCCGTAGTGCTGTGGATATCAAGAGCTTTGATACTGCTCTGGTGTATCCTAGCAGTATGTTTCAGTATAAACTCTGCACTCTCGCTCTTCCAGACACCAACACAGCCATCCGTAGCGGCAGTGACAACCTCCCACGTGCCGTCCTGGATCTTCAAATGCCGCACCTGAGTGAGACACGCGCCCGTGTACCGGCCTGTCGCAAGGAGCTCGAATCCCTTGCCCGCTGAGTAGCGATACGTCTTGACGACCGAGTTGGAGAATGCCATGGTGATTCCCACCACCCCCTCCACCCGCGCAACATCAAAGCTGGTGATCCGCAAGTCTCCGTCGGCGCTTCTGTCTTCGAAGACGGCCTCGCGCATGAGTCCCAGCCCAGCGGCGCCAAGATCCGTGGCCCGCCAGGCCATGAACTCCTCGTTACCGGAACAGCTGAAGAGGAGCTCCTCACCAAGCCACTTGAGAGATTGGAGACCGGCCGTGTGCACCTTGACCACCTTTACACAACGCATCTTCCTCTGAAGCGGCTTCTCCGAGTCCTTGTACTCCCAGATGCGGATCGCGGTATCCTCGGCGCCAGTAGCGACATACCGCCCAGAGAACGCGATAGCCCTGACCTCTCTGCCGTGCGTGCCCCTCTTCAACGTCCTGTGCCAGGCCACCGCCTTCTGCGTCTCGGGCTGCTCATACACGCCGAGCGTAGCAGCCTTGTTGAATACGAACCTGACCCTGTCCTGCCTATCATACGCAAAAGCGCGATGGGCGCCTCCGCAGTCGAGCCTCAGGACCTCCTCGTGGCGCGTCTCGTTCCACACTACAAAGTTCTTGCTGCGGAAACCACAGAGAATCAGGTCCGTCCCGGACATCCAGGAGTCTTCAAGATTCGGGACTGCCGTGGGCGCCGTCTCGTGGCGGAGGATGAGCGACGACGGGCCGATTTCGTAGATGCGGTAGTTCCCGTCTCTGCTCGTCGTGATGATGTGCTTCTCGGGCGAGGTCGCCAGAGGCTTGATGGAGGTGATGCTGTCCGCCGTCCGGCGATCCGGGGCGGGGAACGGCGTGAGCTGGGGCCCCGAACGACGGAACACGTCCATGTGTCCGTGCCGCGAGCCGAGCACGAGGAGGTCGCTGACGAGACAGGCTGCTGTGAAGACGAAGCGGTTGTCCAGGTCGACGGGGATCATGGATGTGATGGCTGAGGTCTCCAGGTCGAGCGTGAGGATCTGCATCGCTTCCTCGCCGCCGAGTATCGTGACCAGGAACTCGAGCTTGCCGCTCTCGGAAGAACCCAGACAGAAGATGTCGGCAACCTTCCCAGGCACCGTCCCGATCTCGCGAAGCTCTCCCCCCCTGAACAAGAAAATCTTCTTGTTCGCAGTACCCAACAACGCCAGTCCCTCCATCGGGCTTTTGAGACTGGTGCAAGCCCTCAAAGCGCTCAAAGTTGTCTGGTCGGTCCGAATCTCCTCCCAGGTCAGCTCCGTCCCAAACGAGCCGACCAGCAACCTCCCAGTCGTGCTGGTCGCAAGCAGCGTGTCCTTCCCGATGAAGGCAAACCGGTGAAACGCCTCCCTCGTCTCCGCCGGAATCGCAAACTCCTGGCCCCTGGACGGCAACTTCGCAACCACATCCTTCAGAACCAGCGTCCGCAGCTCATGAGGCAGCTCGCCGACCCTGGCCGTGGACCGGTCAGTCAGCAAGTTGATTTTGCTGTCCTGCCCGCCCGTCGCAACGACCACCTCCCCACCACTCCTCTCCGCCAACGCGGTCGCCCAGATGTGCTTCCCGTCATGCTTCGCGTACGTCTCCAGATGCGTCAGGCTCGCGGCTACGTCACCGCTGCCGCTGCTTTCGCCGCTCAGGCCCTGCCGCCACTGCACCTCGTCAACGTCCAACCTCCACCTCTGCAGCGTCGAGTCCTCGCCGAAGGAGTACACCGTGCCCCCTGCGGGCCCGAACGTGCGCGGGAACCTGACGTGCCAGATGCGCGAGATATGTCCCATCACCATCGCGAGCGGCCTGCTCGACGCAACGCGCGTGGCCGACAGATCCGCGGGTGCCGCGCCTCCGTCGTTGCCGTCGTCGCCGCCGCCAAACCCGGTCTCCCGCGCCTCGCCAAAGGAGTCGTACTGCAGCCGCGGCGCCCCCTCGCGCTCCGAAATGTCCCAGATGCGAATGGTCCTGTCATCGCTGCAGCTCGCCAGCAGGCGTGCCGTTTTGCCGCCCTCGCCCATCGCGATCTCGGGCGAGATGTCCACCCCAAAGATGGACCCCTCGTGGCCCGTGAAGACGAAGAGAACCTCGCACCACGGCTGCTGCTTGCCGTCGTCAAAGTGGCACTTCCAGAGCAGGATCTCGCCAAAGACGGTGCCGCCGGCGATGAGCACGCAGGAGCCAGATACCCACGTCGAGTTGGCCGAGTACAGGATCGGCCGGGACGGGGAGACGATCCTCCCAAAGACGACGTGCCGCCCATCGTCCGCGATGGAGAATTCGAGAGTCTCGTTGTGCGCCGTCACGAGCACGCCGCGGGAGGGGTCCTCGGGACAGATGGCGCCGTCGTAGATCCAGTCCGGCGCCTTGGCTTCCACGACCTTGGGCGGGCTGTGGTCGTCAGCCTTGCCTGACAGGCACGCCTTGATCACGCCGACGGGCAGGACCGCCACGGCCTGGTTGCCCCAGAGCAGCACGCTGCCGCCTCCGACGCTGATGCCGTGGATGGGCTGGGCGCGGAAGATCCTCAGCTGGCATTGCAGGATGCCTTCCCCGTCGTAGACCTTGAGGTCCGTGTCCTCTCCGGCCAGGAGATACTGCTGCTGCTCGCCATCATCACTACTCGATGTGGCATCCAAGTCTAGGAAGCAGAGGCCGGTGACGGGGGTAAGCTGATGGTCCCGCCGTAGTGAGGGCCGGGCTACCTCTGGTTCCTGCTGCTTGAGGCGGTTAGCCTACTTGGGTCTTATTTCCAAACCACCTCTCTTCTCTTGCGCGGCTATTTTTGAAAAGTTGAGAAGGCAGACGGATATCAAAGAATGATGACTAACTGCATAATGATTCATTGGGAAGTCCTTTGGTTTCGGTCTTCCCTGGGTCTTAAAATCTCACCAGACCCTGGAGGGGTTGATGAAGTCCTTTCTCGCAGGAACGAGCGTTTCGTTTCCCCGTCGCAGCTACTGCAGAGATGAGAAAAAAAATAGCGAATGAGTTTGTTGTTGCTGCCTACTGTCCCAGGATCATGATGCTAGCTTGTGCGGCTGAGCTGTCGCATAGGCGGTAGGAAATCCTTCAACTCCTCAGGTCCGGTCAGCAAGGTTGGTGGATCGAGTCATCAACCACCCCTCTCACGCTCTGTGTGGAGATTTTTTTTTGGTTCGTGATTTGTGTGGGAGAAATTTTGAAGCATCCATCGACAGTGTGAAATGCCCCAGGAATGCACGTTGCTGTCACGATTCACTGACGGACGACCTCTGCCACATGAAACGATGAAACCTGCGAATAAATGGCTCACAAGTGGTTTTGAAAAACAATTTGTGAAAAATCTAATGTGTTTGTTTTTGTGCTGTATAAGCATGATAAATTCTATAGACAATAAGCCTGGTTGGGTATCATCCATCCCCAGGAATCCTCGCCCTCCCCCGTTGTTCCCGTCAAGCTAGATCATTCGTAAACCACTTCCTCCGCGCATGTCGTTCGTGCTCGTGATAATAAAGTCCGTTACCCAACGCCAACGATGCAAAATCAAATGAGTGCCAAATCGCACAGCTTCTTCGTACAGACATTACCGCCCATTAGACCAAAAGATCGCTTAAGAACGGTGGGAGTAAGGCTCGTAGGCCATGTCACCACGGGCACCGCTGGCGTAGCGGGGAGCACCGTACTGGGTGGCCTGCTGCTGCTTGTAGTAGCCGTTCTCCTCGTGGATGGGCTGGTAGGCGTTGGTGTTGCCAGTGGGCAGGAGCTTCTCGCCGTCGCTCTGGCGCTTGCGCTCCTTGCGGGTGTGGTTGGGAGCGCAGCAGCAGATGGTGAACATCCAGAAGAAGCCGGCACCGAGAGCGAGGGCGGCGGAGATCCAGATGAGAGCGAGGAAGCTGTTGTTGAAGGAGGAGGAGACACCGTACCACTTAGCGGAAGCCTCGACAGCACCGACAACAACGACGGCGGTGGCGGTAGAGAGAGCAGCAGAGGCGCAGACAGCGACGGAAGCGAGAGAGGCGATCAGGAAGGTGATGCAGGACATGGCGCGGGTGCAGTTGGCGAAGATGCCGAAGACGATCTCGAGCCCGAGGGCAATGAAGGAGATGATGTAGGCGACCTGGGTCCACTTGCTGACGGTCTTGAAGGCGGAGAGAGCGCTGGTGATCTCATCGGGAAGCTCGACCTTCTTGCCGGTGACGGAGCCAATGGTGGTCAGAGTGGTCGTGTTCAGGTACTCCTCGGCCCAGTTGAACTTGGCCTTGGTGCAGGTCTTGTCGCCGTTGGTGTCGGTGGTGCAGTAGCCCCAGAGAGCGATGTCGTAGAGGTTGTCGAGGCCGAGGTCAGCGGCGGTGACGTTGCTGGTCTGGGTGCCAGAACTGTCGGTCTGGGCCTTGGAGAGGCCGGGGGCGGAGCCGCCGCTGAGCAGAGCGCGAGCGTTCACATCGCGGCTTACTACGCTTGATAGTGAAACGGGGTTGATCTCGAGATCGGTGAGGTTGACGCGGAACAAGTAAAGGTCCTTGTTGGAAACACCACCCAGAGCGGCCACCATCAAGAAGATGAGAGAGCCGACGGTGAGGATAAATGGCAGAGCCACACAGATAACACGACCGACACCCATTTTCTGTTGTTGTGTGTTGTTTATCGGAAAGTTGGTAGTAGCAGTCGTCGAGGTTGTAAATGGATCTCGGGTAGTGAGTGGGTCGAGTTGCTTGTTGGTCAACGAATGTACCGGAAAGCGAAGGTTGGTTGATTTAAAGTTTGGGAGATGGAGAAGAGGTGAAAGGGAAGAAGAGGAGATCCCTTGAGTGTTTGTTGGGAGGAGGTGGGAGAGATATAAACGGATGTGAGTGTGATGGGAGCAAGAAGTAAGAGGCTGACACAAGACGGACGAGCGTTGATGTTTATAAAACTGGTCGTTTGTAGTAGGTTGGGGGTGCGGTTACGTACATGCGTGTGGTATCCATAGACCGGGACGTCGATGTCAGAGGGCGAAGTGCAAGCAGGCAGGCTGGGGACATGGACGGGACTGGGGACAGGGACAAGGACGCGGACGTGGCGCAGTACAGCGACGAGTTTTTGGTGGAGATGGGACGGAGCAGCAGCAGAGAGTGAGAGTGATGCGCAGCAGGAACAGCACCAGCACCAGCACCAGCACCAGGCGGTCGGTCGGCACTGGCAGCCAAGCCATTGCGGACGCGGTCGCGGTCAGTGGGGCCCCGCTACTGAGTGTGTGCCAGTGCTCCTCCAGCTGTCTCTCTACTGCATAGTACATAGTATTCGTACCTTACCTTACCGCAGCACCTATGATCTCAGCCTGGTGCGTGCCCTGCCTGCGGAACAATGCCCGCAATCATCACCTCAGGTCACCTCAGTGAGGGAAAGGAAAGTCAACAGACCTGCCCTACGGTGTGCCCACTTGCTCCCGTCACTGTCCCCTGGCTGGCTGCTGACGGGCTGCAACTCGCCTCCACACAGCTTAGCGGCGCGACTCAGCCCCCGGTCCTTCTAGGAACACCCATGACCGTTGGGGGAATCCCTCGCCCGAGCAACGGCGTCGAGCGGCCAATCCACACCTCTACACTGCGCAGACGCTGCTGCTGCTGCTGCTGCTCGTCGTGGCTGCGCGCCTTACGAATACCTTACCTGCCGACTGCGGTACGGCGATAGAGTAGAGCTATCCTCCACCTCCCACATGCCGTGCGGGAACACTGTATCACTCGAATCATCATCCATGCTCGTACATGTCCGCAGGGCTTTTTACGTTGTGTCTTGGCTCTTTGCTGGAGGGGCTTTGGAGATGACCGATGCATAGCGACAAAAACACCAACACCAAAAGAGAATCATGGCCGAACACTTGATCCTCACGAATGCCTACATGCGGAATTGAGGATGAGGAGGAGGATCGGGGGTGGTTATCGGAACCGAATTACGGATAGCGTCTGCGAGCGGCGGACAGGGGTCATGGAATCCGTAGGGCAGAAACCGGTGACGCCAGAATTAAGAAAAGAGATAGAAAAAAAGTACCTTTTGGCTGTGCTGCCTGCGCACGGCTACCTCTTTCTGACACTGGCGTCAAACCTAGCAGAGGCTGATGTGCTGCATTTACGAGCAGGTACCAGCTGCCCTGTGGCATTGCTTCCGTGATTCCATCGACGTCTTTCCAGAAGTCGGTGTTCTTCATGTAAAGAGGCATCTGCGCTCCTTGTCGTCACCTTGCTGGGTTTGCAGCCTATCAGTTCTGTGGGATCGTGGAGGGAAGACAGCCCCTCCAAATTCCAATCTCACATCACATCTGCTCACACCTGCACAAGAGCCTTGTCGATGCTGCCGCGGGTTGATGAGAAACTGCCGGGCCAAGACCAACACCAAGACCGACCCAACACTGGCTGAGAGGCTGCGAGTGCTAGCGACCGACCCTGCCCATCTCCCCCATCCCAAGACCGGTTCGAAGGCGGCGAAGTCAAGCAAATTGACATTTCGTGTGCCTGTAAAACCTCAGGGCTAGACCGCAAGAGGTCATGGTACGCGTCCTGTCTCTCACGTTTCTCATTCGTCCTTGACATGTTTGGCCGGTCGGACTCGTGTGTCGTGAGCTCGTGGTTCAGATGAGAACTGGGAAGAGAGTGAATCGTGTTGCCACACTGTGCGCAGTATCGGTACATGAGCTTGCCTCCAGTCTACTGGCATACGATGGCAGTAACATCTAGGCACAGCAAAGTCCTGTTTCCCATCTTCTCAGGCCAGGATTCACCGTCCATCACCAGCCACTGGAAGCCGATCGGTGGTCTGTTGCTCAGTCACCATAAACACCATTGGCACCCTAGGAGACCATCGACATCAAGATTTGCCTTGATCGACAACAGTTCGTTGTCTGACACGTCCAGAGCTGCACGTCGGGCTCCATACGTCCACGCAATTAAAGTGGCCCGGGGTGGTGGTCGTCATCTTGCGGAGGCTCAGCTGTTTGTTTTTTTCTTCTCTCTCTGTGTCGCTGTCCCTTTGCGGCAGCTCACTACTGCATTCACTACTGCAGGTTGGTTGCACCCTCAAAAACCACTTGGCACCGGGTTTTCAATCGCCCACGTTCCGCCTGTCACTGTGAATGGTCAGCCCTCAGCTTCAAGTCAGGTGTGACGACCGGAGATAGGCTCTCACTGCTGACCTGAGCCTGTGAGAGCACGACAAGAGCTGCTGCTGGTGCTGGTGCTGCTGCTCAGCCCCACGGGACGACGTTTGGTAGCAACCGGTTATCGGGTGGTGAGGTGGTAATGCGTGTGGCTGGTCCGTCGGGCTCGCCAGATCGCCCACTCAGGGCAGGCACCCACCCAACACCCACCCACCCCCCGAGGCGGAACCTAACCCAACTCTCTAATTTTAGAAACGACCCGTGGACGCCTTTTTTTTCCTTTGCCCACCCGCAGGGCCACCACCACCAACGCCATTATGATTAAGCTATCCTTGAAAGCCCAGAACACCACTTTCCGCAGCGGTCCCGAACCGCAATCGCAAGGCTCAACTCCAAAGATGGGGCCAACCCGAGGGGCCTTCAATTGATTAAGGTTGCCGACATGCCCAAACTGGCCATCTTGGAATCCTCGCCATTGGCTGGGAAGCCCACAGACGACCGACGACGCCATCACCGCCACAACAGACGAGCTCAAAGTCCACGTCAGGCCCCGGACCCGGATCCGGACCCGTGAGCTAATTCACCATCTGCCGTCCAGCCTCGGAGGCAGGTCACCCTGACGGGTAACGCGACCCAGCAGCTTATCGGTCTTCGGAGAGTGGCATCTATTGTTCTCTCTTCCCGTTCGCGCGCGCAGGGTTTCAACCTCGAGAGGGGGGCGATGACTGTCGACGCAGACGAGCCGATTTTCAGGGTCCTGTCATGTCGGCAGGCTCTTCCCGCAGTGGCTTGACATGACAGCTTCCCCCACGAGTTACGCAACTTGCATCTCGGCCGCGAACGCCATCGTGGCTCGGTGACCCAAGCTTGCTGTCACAATCGGCATCGTGGAGCTGACTGGCCAAACTCACTTTTGGCTCGTGGATGTGTGGAGAGATGGACCAGGCTCTCGTAGCTTCGAGATGCCCTCTGGTTCGTCGCAACGGAGACTGCCCAGACGTCTTCGAGAAAACACGAAGAAAAAGTTTCCGTCAGCGGGCCCTGTGAGCCTTTTCGAATATCTTGGCGAGGCTATTTCGGCAGCCGCGCTATTTGCGTTCTATAGCCCACGAACCCCTCGTCTTTATTCATCTCATGGGTGTTTTGCTTCCTTCCACTTTTGGCAGTTCTCAGGCGACTGAGTGAGGCGTTAAGCTTGGCTGCAACTCTGGTTTTTACCCAGCGAAAGCAACAGCCCACCTGCCACGGAGATGAATGTTTCCTGGGGGCCAAAAGCATCAAACAATTCGCTGGGCCCCGTCCCACTCACCTCACGCCGCGACTGCAAGAGCCTCGACTGAGAAAAGTCAACCTGGGTTGAGACTCAAAATCCGTTTCAGCGGACACGGCGAAGTGAGATTCGAAGGAGACCCCTCGTCGACAGACAGGCAAGGGAGGCCTGTAATAGGCCGCCCCGAATATAGCGCTGCCATTCTGTGCCGGCCCTCATCCCAATGCTCAAGCACTTAGAAGAGACAGGCTGAGCCGAGTCGCCGGCGGGGCTTAGATCAATGCCCCCGATGCGGCGAAGCCGGGTGGACGCGCGGTAGACGGCAACCGCATTACAAAATGTGTGCCCATCCGCAAAGTCTCATCGTTGCTCTCGCGCGCCGACTAGTGGCGTGGTCCTCGGAACACCGACTTCTGAGCGTGATGGGGCCGAACCCGAAAGGCGGCGTGTGTCGGTCTTAGCCAGGAGGGGATCCCCCTTGAGACCGAGCAAGAGGGCGCCGGACTGCATCTCAATACGCACTTGTGGCCCCCGACAGCTGCAGTTGCAATCCATCGTCGCTGATACATGGTGCGCCGCCGGCCACTCCCGTTGACTGATTTGAGCAACGTGGGCATCATAGGAAGTATAAACCCCCACCTTTTGGAGATTGAGGCCCTCGATGGTTGCACGGCAGCCAGTTACAGCACGTGCTCGTGTGGACGCGGGGACAACGCACTGCACACGAGGAATGTGAGAACGTTGGGAATGCGCACGCCGCAAGAGCGGTCGGTGTCTGGGTCTGCATGCCCAACGTGGAAAGGCGAACAGGAAGTTTGTCACAGGCGCCACGACTGTTGAAAACAGGCGGCGTTGCGGGGTTGTCGCGACCGGTCTTATCGTCGTCTGGCGTCGTCTCTGGTTAAACGGGGGTTGGCGAGGATCTCCTTCAGAGACGTCGGACGAGAGTTGACGCGTCTATGTGGAACTGGAGACTGGAGACCTCGACATCCGATGCCGATTCCGAATATTCGTGCCACTGAGATTCATCCCGCTCACACTTGCTCACCAGATTCACATAGCAACTCAGCGCTGTGTGGCGGCCATGTTCGTAGCCGTGGCGTGTGGGGCAGTCAGTGCACCTCGTACCGCTGCATCGGACCCAGCTGGAGATGGAGACGAGAGATCGAAAACACCGAGTGAGAGAGGCAAGTAGCGATTTGAGTACGGACTTCAGTGGTAATAGGTGGCCCTCCATAAGCTGCATACTAGACATCCATACACAAGCGTGTATGAGCTTTCGGTGTGTTTGATCTGGCGGATCTCTCGGAGCATCTCATGTCAGCAGAGGTTTAAACGTGATTATCAAACCCCAGTTTGAACACTAGGCCATCGCAGGATTGTAGCGGGATGCGGGAGAAGGGGAAGCACTAGATGTTGCCAGCCGTTCCTCGCCTGCATCTGCACTGATGGGAGGCGGTAGGTTTTCCCCTCCTCCCCTCTCCTCCCCATCCTTCCGTCTCCTCCTCGCCGTCTCGTCTTGTTCCTCCCCTCCCCTCTCCGCCCGGCTGCCACACACCCACACACATACCTCTAACTCAAAGACACCATCACAGCCGGGAAGACCCAGCGAACCCGGTGTGCAAAGCCACCACCGGTGGCCACGAGTCGACAGTGTCGAACCTGCGTGAGCTTACAAGTTGGAGGCCGGCGGTTTTCCTGGAGCGGACAGGCGGCGCTAAAAACCGGTGACAAGAACTACTCGACGCCAAGTGTCGTCACTGGGGGGTTTCCTCGAATCCATATTTGACCCAGTGGGTGGTGGAGGAGGATGAGGGGATTGGTGGCAAGCGCAAGAACGCGTGTAATTATGTATTGTGACAGCAATAAAACAGAGAAAAATACTTCCAACACGTCTTGTGTCTCTGCGGGCAGCAAATCGGCTCAGTTGCAAAACCATGCGGCACCATGTCCAGGCCCAGACCCTACGTTGAGGCACCTCACCTTCACTACGGCGGAGTCTGTCTGTAGAGCCCACGCTCTTCCCGACCGAGTTGACGTCCTAATTGGCACCTGGCTAGTCCTGTTATGTGTTCGTGGTGACTCCCAAAGCAGCACGAACTGCATCAATCACCATTGCGCTGCATGTCGGAGTGGGCATGGAATGGTCCAATCCGCTTGCATAGCTTCGCGGTGCACCTGGTCGAGTTGCACTGCATCCGCCCGTTCCCATCTGGTTTCCCTTATTTCCCATTGGGCGCAGGGCAACATTGGCCCAAGGGTGCTTCAAAGGCCTGGACCAAGTGAGCACGAGGATTGAACGTGACGGAGCCAGCTTGGCCGACAACCACCTACAACGGCTGCAGGACGACACATTATGCTGCTGTTGCGGCGGCAGCGTAAAGAATAGCTGTTCAGTGTGCCCCATTCCCACATAACTGTACGCAGAAGCTATGGATTAGGCACGTGAGAGAGAAAAGGGAGGAAAACGACTTGGAGCTCCTTCTTACACGCCATGTGTTTATTCGCAAGTCCCTGATCTACAGCTGCTACGTTGGTCCGGTGTTCCGCTTACGCCCATCTTATGTCTCCGTCGCAACCTTGTTTGCTCTGGCGTTCACATCCACCGCATCCACATTCGACATTCCACATCCACCTCGTCCAACATCGACACAGGGGTCAAGCGCCCGAAGCATCTTCCAAGCACCTCTGGACTTTATCTACATTATCCACGATCTCTGGACTGGTTGTCAACGCATGAAACCGACAGACGACAGCCAGCCGTTAGTTAGGCTTCCATGTCTTCCAAATAAACACCAGAGCTGTAATAGCATTTCGACTCGACCACTTTATATTCCACCTCCTCCCTTGTCGTCGGTAAGGAAGAGCCCTACTGGGCCCCCGGCAAGCAAGGCCGTCGAGTTGCAGCCCAAGCAATACAAGGCAAGGCAAGGCCGGGCAGCCAGCCAAGACAGGGTCGCCGGCTCAACGACGAGGAAGCAAGAGCCCAAGACGACCAGGGCAGACGATAATTACAGAGCACACCAGACACAAGACAAGACAAGACAACCCAACCCCCAAGCGCGCACCGAAAACAACAAGCCTGGTCAGGTCAGCCCAGGACAGTGGACCAGGACGGGTTTCAGGCGGCGTCAACAGGGAAAACAGCGACAGGAAAATAGCGAGACAGTCGCAGCACAGCTCCTCCTTGAGACCTTGGGACCACGACCCAAGACCCAGGTGCTCCAACTCCATCTTTGGATCCTTGGCGACGGGAAGCCAAGGCAGGCCAGTGACACTGGAGCGTGTAAGGTAGGTCTGTACATACGTAGACATGTAGGTAGACAGGTAGCGTGTATCCGTAGCCCAGGCCAGAGAGAGCCAGTGCAGCCGCCGCCAACCACCACCTTGGGACACTACACCGGCCGACCGCTCTCGCCTGCCTGAGGTGGGTTGAATGAACTCCATTGGGTTGAATTTGGGACGGGGGACTGCACTTCCTCTTTGCAGAATCTGATCGGCCAACTTAACTTTCTCACCACCATCTTCCGCCACGCACCTACCTACTTTGCGTACGGATACCTACCTTACACCTAACACACACTCTGGACCTACAGTACTGCACCGGGACCTACGCACCACACACACACGTCGGGTCGACCTTTATCCCAAACCCCAAATCCAATCCTCAGCGCCTCGACCAACTCTACTTTCCCCCGTCTGAATTGCCTTTTCGCAGCACAAACACCGCCGCACGACTGCCAACCACCGACCACCAACTCGCTCTCCGCCGGCCAATACTCTCCGCAGCTCTCTGCTCTGCTCTGCTCTACTCTGCTCGCTTGCCTGCCTCACGTTACCTCCTCTCCATTCGTCGTCCCCCCGCATTCCATTGAACTTGCGTCTGCATCCGCAACCTGCATCCTACCTGACCCGCAAAGGTATCGACTTACGAGATAGTCTCCTTTCCATCGAGGTACGAATCCGAACCTAAACTCCACTGGCTTATCCCGTGCCTTTCGCCTAAGCACCCGCCGCCCGCTGCATTCGTCCCTCCTCACCAACGGCAACTCGGCCCTTTCGCCTTATCTCCCGTCCATGCGATCCGAACGAGGCTGACTCTTGAATTCTTTGCACCACAGTCCTTGACGAATACCTCAATAGCTTCATTCCATCCTCGCCGCCGTTTCGTACCCATCTCCTCTCGCTTATCCCCAGAAAACTCCCGCCCGCCGCGAGCCGCGTCGACGTCACTCGCCCGCTTCTTCGCTTACAGACCAACCGACACATCCTCAGCGATCGATCAAAGGCCGTCGCCTTAACGCGCCCAAAACGGACAATTCAAGTGGACGCCGCTCTCCCTCCCGCATCCGCTTCCTGTCCATCCTCGGTCGTTTATTCCATCCTCCCTAAGACTGTCATTGCAACGCAGCATCGCCTTTCATTCCATTCCGAGCCCCCTGCCAGACCACGGGTGTAGCGGCGAGACGAGCAGGCTAGCCATACATCAGACGAAGACGAGGCCAGCCCACGCTCGCACCCGATCGACAACAGCTTCGACCGCCGTTCCCTCCATCGCGGCCAACACAGCTACATCATGGGAAACCAGCCATCCAAGGAAGGCGGCCATGCTTCTGGCAAGGGTGCCGGCGGTGAGCGCACTGCCGAGGATCTCAAGTCATACCCTTCGTTTGGCAGATCCGATACCAAGGATTCATCCCGCTCCTTCAAGGCCTTGCGATCCAAAATCCCCGGTTCCAGCAACAAGACTGACAGCCCGAGGAACTCTGTGATTGCTTCTCCCGCTGACGAAAAGGCCGATGCTTCTTCGGTCAAGTCGGGTAAGTCCCGAGGCCGCAATGACTCCGCCACTTCTCCCACGTCGCCATCAGGCGACATCGAATCCCCGCTTGACGACTCCCAGCCGCCCCCGTCTCCAACCCAGTCTAGCACTATCAAGAGCGGGCATCACGACGTGAGCGCTGCTCAGGCATCCGGCGAGGTCGACCATGTATCTGACCAACCGCCTTGTGCCGGAGGCAGCCTCAACACACACATGCAGCAGCCCGGCAAGTCCATCTTGGCTAAGGGCGGCGACGGTGCCGCCACCCCTGTTGCCAAAACCTCGTCGACAAACTCTGGCGATAGGCACGAGGGCGGCGTGGCCATGAGCGACATCAAGGATATTGATCTCGACGACTTTATCAAGCGACTTCTAGACGCAGGTTATGCCGGCAAGGTTACCAAGAGCGTGTGCCTCAAGAACGCCGAGATCGTTGCCATCTGCCAGCGCGCCCGCGAAGTTTTCCTCTCCCAGCCTGCCCTTTTGGAACTTGACGCACCGGTCAAGATCGTCGGCGATGTTCACGGCCAGTACACGGATCTGATTCGCATGTTCGAAATGTGCGGCTTCCCTCCTTCGTCCAACTACCTTTTCCTAGGCGACTATGTCGACCGCGGCAAGCAATCCCTCGAGACGATTCTCCTCCTTCTGTGCTACAAGCTTAAGTTCCCCGAGAACTTCTTCCTCCTTCGAGGCAACCACGAATGCGCCAACGTCACCAGAGTTTACGGGTTTTACGATGAGTGCAAGCGTCGATGCAACGTCAAGATCTGGAAGACCTTCATCGACTGCTTCAACACGCTGCCAATCGCCGCCATTGTTGCGGGCAAGATTTTCTGCGTGCATGGCGGTCTTTCCCCTGCTCTGAGCCATATGGACGATATTCGCAACATCGCTCGACCCACTGAT
The DNA here is from genome assembly GCF_013390195.1 of Colletotrichum siamense. NCBI lineage: Eukaryota > Fungi > Ascomycota > Sordariomycetes > Glomerellales > Glomerellaceae > Colletotrichum > Colletotrichum siamense. Next base: position 1,750,505 of record NW_023501020.1, read on the forward strand.
GTACCCGACTACGGACTTTTGAACGATCTCCTGTGGTCCGATCCGGCCGATATGGAACAAGACTGGGAGGCCAACGAACGAGGTGTCAGCTACTGCTTCGGTAAAAAGGTCATTCTTGACTTCCTTGCAACGCATGATTTCGACTTGATTTGCAGAGCTCATATGGTGGTTGAGGACGGGTACGAATTCTTCAATGATAGGGTCCTTGTTACAGTTTTCAGTGCTCCCAATGTAAGTTTGCCGGCTTCAGATCAGCTTTGACTACATGCTAATGCCAGAAATAGTACTGCGGCGAATTCGACAACTGGGGCGCCGTGATGTCTGTCTCTAACGAGTTGCTCTGCAGCTTCGAGCTGCTCAAGCCGCTTGACTCCAGCGCGCTGAAGAGCCACATCAAGAAGGGCAGAAACAAGAGACAGAGCATGCTCAACAGTCCGGTATGTTGGAGAAGATCCGAGTTGGTACAACAGAAATTGACAATTCTACAGCCTGCGCACGTCGAGCCGCGAAGCGTTTGATGAGCTAGCGTGAAGGGGAGAAGGACAGCGTTTATTCCATCATAAGTTGGATCATGTTGAATCAAAAGTAACGGGCAACCGGGCAAAGACTCAAACCAGAAATATTACGGCGGCATGTGCCGCTCCGGCGACATCTCGAACATCCTCGGCAGGTGGAACTCCCCGAAGGAAATAGACGCCAACCCGAGTCCGGTGAGACGAATGACGCCTACCGAGGCGTAAAAGCCGAGTCGAGGGATGGCCAGGTTGGGATACCTGGCAGGGTCAACCTCTTGTAGGCGCCGTTCGTCGGTTCAGGCCCCATCGTGGCTTGGACAAGATTGGGAGGCAGCTGGAGACGGGACGGATTTCTTCGATAAGACAAAAGGGGGCAGGTAGCGCCCGCTGTGTTCAAAGTCTGCAAAGCGATACCTTCAACCAGGGGTGTCTTGGACAGTCATGAGCTAGCGATACTGTGTACAATCAGGTCATTTTGTGGATTTTGGTCGATGAGGGCATCGGCCAGCTGGCTATCATCATTAAATAGTTAGGGATATGGGACTGACTTTCACCTCCATCCATTGACGCTCGTCACGCCCGTGTGAGATTTTGGCTAATCTGTGATCTGTGAATCATCGGCCTAAATTCTATAGTGGCTCAAGGGGCATCCTGAGTGACACGAACCTCCGTTGTCAACAAAAAGTCTAGATATCTATGGGATAGGTGATGAGACACGCGGGCTGAGAGTGAGGCAGTTGCTGAGACTTTACGTAAATGCCTATTTCAATGTTCGACCTGTCAGGTAGGCAAGTAGGTATTTTGGTGGGTACTACTACCTCTTTTTGCTGTGATATCGGGGCTGTGACTCCTGTGCTTCTGTCGTCGTCGTCTTTGTCGTCTAGCTTCTTCCCGCGGCAGGTGCCCCTCCAAGCCGCACGAAGGTAGCCCCACCTTCCGCCCGCAGCTCACCGGGCCAGTGACATCAACCTCTTTTTTTTGCGCGACCCGCCCGATACCTTCCCTTTTCTGACCTCGCCTCCAAATACCACTGGTCCCGTCGTCGTTCCGACTTTTACCCATCACCAAAAAAACTTACAACAGGTCAATCGGCGGAGGGTTCAAGCAGCACAAAAATGGAGAGCCACGACGAGTCCGACCAGCGCGCTTCGAAGCGTCTTAAGGTGGACGACTCCTTGGCGCAGGTCGGCGGCGCCCAGGATGCATCTGCTGCCGTCGTGACTGAGGCGCAGGCCTCGAGTGAGGGGCGTGTCGCTGTCGATGAGGCTACGAAGCGTGTGGAGCCAATTGCCGCGAAAGAGAATGGTGAGAAGGCGGCGGAGGTGAGCAATGGCGATGTCGCCATGACCGATGCGCCTGCCGAGAAGAAGACGGACGACAAGGAAAAGAACGACAAGAAGACGGACGACAGAGACAGGTCACGTGGCACTGCGCCCATCAAGGCTGAGTGAGTTTTCACCGACAGAGTCATGAGTATCACTAATCCGAAGACAGGTTTCTGATCCACAAGGAGAACCAGTCAAGAGACCAGGATGAGGTCGTTGATGACGACGACGCTGCTGAGGGCCGTGGTGAGAGCACAGAGCAAAAGGGAGACGCCCGCGACAACCGCGACAAGAAGAAGAAGCGCGAGAAGCGTGAGAAGGGCCAGAACAAGGAGCGCAGCTTCGGCCACTTTGACGACGCACTCCGTCTCTGCAACAGCCGTGCCTACACCTCTGAGTTCTCTCCACGCGAGTGCAGATTCGGTGACAGATGCAACCTTGTCCACGACCTGCGCAAGTACCTTAAGGAGGGTCGCCGCGAGGATCTCGACACCTTCGAAGGCAAGTGCCCCGTCTTCGAGGAATGGGGCATCTGCCCTTCCGGCTGGAAGTGCCGTTTCGTCAAGAGCCACATGAAGGAAGTCGAGCACGAAGACGGCCGCAAGGAACTTGTTCTGGTGGAGGAACCCAAGAAGACTACTGGCGATGCTCCTGTTGAGGCTGGACGTGAAGACCTCAGGCCGGGTGTTTATAACAACACCGAGAACCAGCTCAAGATTGACCTCAGTCGCAAGCGGATTGACTTCACCGAGACGGACAAGTACATCACTTGGATGAACAAGGACACGAGGTTGGGCGATGAGTTCCACCAGCGCCGCAAGGATCAGAGGGTTGGCAACAATGACGACCTGCGTGCGCAGTACGTCGAGCCGCCCCTGAAGCCGTCTGAGAAACGCAGGCTTTACTTCGGCAAGGAGACTCCCGCACTCGCTCCCCTGACTACCCAGGGCAACCTTCCTTTCCGTCGACTCTGTGTCGATCTTGGTGCTCAACTGACCTACTCCGAGATGGCTCTGGGCATGCCCCTTGTCCAAGGAGTAAAGAACGACTGGGCCCTCATGAAGGCTCACGAAAGCGAGATCAGCCCGCCCAAGGTCAACCCCGAGAGCTCCAGCATTGTGAAGGGCTACGACAACTCCCGCGATCTCAAGTTCGGTGCCCAGATCTCTGGCAATCAGGCCTGGCATTGCGTCAAGTCTGCCGACCTCCTCAGCAGATTTGTCCCTCACCTGCGTCTCATTGATCTGAACTGCGGCTGCCCTATTGACATGATCTACAAGTCTGGTGGTGGCTCTGCTCTTCTGGAGTCCCACGGCAAGCTCGAGCGCATGGTCCGCGGCATGAACACGGTCTCTGGAGAGATCCCCATCACGGTCAAGCTCCGCACCGGCGTCAAATCCAACCGCCCGACGGCATCTTCCATCATCGGCAAGCTCGCCTTCGGCTCTCGCGAGAACCGCGAACGTGCAGGTGCTCCCGGTTGCGCCGCCATCACCCTCCATGGCCGCAGTCGCGAGCAGCGCTACACCAAGAAGGCCGATTGGAGCTACATCGCCGAGTGTGCCGTGATGATCAAGGATTACAACGAGCAGAAGGACAAGCTCACCGACACGGCTCGGGAGCCTGACGAATCCACCCTTCCCAACTCTAAGGACGGCCGCATGTTCTTCCTCGGCAACGGTGACTGCTACTCCCACGTTGAGTACTACGAGCACATCGAGAAGGCCAAGGTCGATACTATCATGATCGGTCGCGGCGCCCTCGTCAAGCCCTGGCTGTTTGAGGAGATCGAGAAGGGTCAGTACCTCGACAAGTCGGCCACGGAGCGTCTCGCCTACGTCGAGAAGTTCTGTAGATTCGGCATGGAGGCCTGGGGCACGGATGAGCTGGGCATAGGATTCACCCGCCGCTTCCTGCTCGAGTGGCTCTCCTTCGCGCACCGCTACGTTCCTCTCGGTCTGCTGGAGCACCTCCCTCCCGACCTCAACGACCGTCCGCCTGCGTACCACGGACGCAACGATCTGGAGACCCTTCTTGCCAGCAAGAACTACCGCGACTGGATCAAGATCAGGTATGTTGGCCGAGGAGGTTCCTATGTTTATATATGCTAACGACCGTAACAGTGAAATGTTCCTTGGACCTGCTCACCCCAACTTCACCTTCCAGCCCAAGCACAAGTCCCACGCCTACGAGGCCGAGGGTTAAGTTGTTGATGCCATGATAAGATGATGTAGACACGGGGATAGGCACAAATGGAAAAGAGAGACCTTGCTACCTTTGGCTTTTTTTAAACGAAGACGACGCATGTTCGAGGGTACGGCCACGTTGGGACACATCACAAAAGCAGAAGTTGATGTACCCCAGGATTAAAATGGGCTAGACAAAATCAAAAGTCATTACGCGATTGCATTACAGATGAGGCGTTAGAAGGAAGTGTCCTTGTAGGTTTAGTAGCGACCCTGATTTTCGTCCTTCGTCCCTGTCGATCACATCAATGACGTCCTTAATGTTCCTATCGTTGTTGTCGGCCTCGTTGTCCTCGTTGGTCTTATTCAGATCAGTTGTTCGCTGAGCAGTAGAAGGGTTCCGGTCGGGTCACGAACTTCTGGTCAATCGTCGAATAACGCAGATTCTATCCATCTTGGGCATAACATGGCAGATTGCTGCCTCCAGACGTGTTGAAAGGCCCTGAAGGAAAGATCTTACGAACAGCCCACCGCAATTCGAGTCGGTGTAGGGGGTGTAGTTCTCGTTGTGCGCTCAACCTGCGTTCAACAGCTTACGAAACACTTGACCTTCCTTCAGACGAAGCTCATTTGAACCTTGCAGCCGACACCGTTTAGTGCTTCTAGTATCCAGCGTGAGTCTGAAATTATTCATTGCAGTATTCGTACAGGAGATTTTATCCACGTTTCCGAGCATAACTTCCAGCCTAGGGCAGTTGGAGAGGGACGTCATGACCACTAACGCGTTTATCAACTCCAAGCAGCTGCAAACTTGGTTCTAATTGGCTGCCTTTGGCTTAAAGAAATAAATCGGACATATACGACTGATCCTGATATAAAGATTGAGAACCATCGCCACCTAGCATGGTCAATCATGAAGTTTTCCACGTCGCGCCGCCCACCAGACTCAAACTCCTGAGTCTCCCATTCTCCGTCGGCGCCTATCAACAGTGACCATTTACCACTCAGTGAATTCGAGATTGATGTATTTGCTATTTCCGCCGGCATATTGAGGAAACTTTCGACGAAGTAGTCCCAAGCCTGCATTCAAGTATTGAGACTTGAAGGCAGTCGCGTCACCTCTGCGCCTTCTTACGTACCCAGCTTCTGGCTGCTGACATTGTTCTGCGTGTCACTTTCATTGGATTTTTCAGTGTCTCACACGGCCTTGTGCTTATTTCATGGCGTATTGGTATCAATACTAGCATTTTTGGGGACGATTGACTGTTTTACTGTCCCTTTCTTCATGGCGAAGCTACAGAAGTTTGGCCCCAGCGATGGATCTTAACCACGAACAAGGCTGAAGGATCCATGCCTCAGACTTTGTTCACCGGGATCCAGTTGATCAGTGGCTAGGCAACATTTGGTTGCGATACATGGCCCTTTTAGATTTATCTTTATATGCCCGTCAACACTAGGGCTTAATAGAGATGCAACACGTCCTGCTAAGTGGGATCGCCTCTCTATTTAAGGAGCACACGGCAGCTATCGAATTCAGTCGACAAGGTCTTTGGACTCTGGATCACTTCTACAAAATAGTGGCTACTTGAGGCACAAGTGGTAATGACCAATTTCACTTGCCCAACCACCGTTGCTCAATTGCAACTTCCCAACATGCTTCATCGCTCTTCAGTGCCGGTGCTAGCCAAGTAAACTGACTGAATACGCGCGAAAGAGGACTAAGCGATAATGACTTGACGATTATATCTCTGACCGCTGTTTCCGAAGTGTGACGGTGGAATTTCACAAGAGTTCTGATATAGAAGGGATCAGATACTCGCTCTTGCTCGAAGGATTTGCTGCGTCTTTCTACAAGTGCATTTCCTAGTCGGTTCTTTTAAATACTGTTATTCCGGACACGTCTACTACAACTTAGCTCCAAGCCTAATGACTATTTCCGGTTTTCAAGAGATGTTTGATTTTAAGTCACATAGGCTTCTTTCTCTCTCTCTCTCTCTCTCTCTCTCTCTCTCTCTCTCTCTCTCTCTCTCTCTCTCTCTCTCTCTCTCTCTCTCTCTCTCTCTCTCTCTCTCTTTCTTTCTAAAGTAATCCAAGTACATTGCCTAGCATACTGGTTTCCTGCTCCTCTAGTTCCCTCGAAGTATTCCTCAGGAGCACACTAACGACGGAAAAGGCCCCGTATGTTCAATAAACCATGCTGCTGCTACTGTCCTCATGATGACTTCGACCTTCTGGTAGCTTTGATATGAATTGCTGAAGACGAAGCACATTCAGACGCATGATTTCTTCGGTTCTATGTTTTCGCTTACGTTCTAGATGGATGGGTCTATATATCTCAGCCGTTCTTGATTTTCAGGCAGTAGACGGACACTCACGCACGGTTTATAGCAGTTATCCTCACACTTCTATGATGTGAGCGTTTCCTGACCAACGTCCAAGAGATGATTTCTACAACGGAGATCTGACTGAATAGTTGGGTTCTGTATGCCGACATAATCCGTTCCCATCGTGGAGTCCACTTTTGTGATTCTGGTTGTGACTGCCCTCCATCTCTGTCCATATCTGCGCTAAATACAAGCAAGCCTCCAATATCGCGTGGAAGACCCAAGTACCGTGAACTGTCAAGGTGTGGCTATCAAGGTGAGCCCGAAAGGTTCCTGTAATATACAAACTCTACCGGGAAGAACTTCTTTTCGAAACAGAATACACAACACACAACACAAACAGGATACGAAGATCAAGACCACCAACCTGACGCACCTTTCGATCATTAATGATGTGGCCAACAGGATACCCCCCTTCCTCCAAGGAGTATTTCGAAAGCTTCCTTTTGACTGAACCCGGCTCATTCACCGCCTCCGGGATCGAGCCTTGCTTCAACGAGTATGTCGAACGCTACGCGTGCCCTGGACTCGGCCAGCACGCGGTGAGCAGTCCGTCGTCATACATCGCCTACGAGATGGAGGATGGCCAAGAGCCGTACACAAACCAGATGTACCCTCTGCCATCCCAATCGACAAGCTACAAGCTCGCCTCGAACGAGGACAACGAAGATTTGAACTGGCCCGAGGGCGTCAACATTGACCCCTTGATAGCTGCGATATATCGCAACGCAACGAAGAGCCCGCTTTGCGGGCTCCCTGACCACATCTTGGTCAATATCATGCAGCAAACGGATCTGACGACCGCCTGCCAACTCCGCCGCGCCTCGCGAACATTCATGAGGATCTTCTCTTCGAGGCTCTTCTCCAAATGGCATAGAAACGGCGACGGATACGGCTTTTTATGGAAATCGCCTTTCCAAGCCAAGGGCTGGGTGAAAGCCCTTTCTTTCGCGGCGCCAGAGACGAGAGGATTTTGCAGAGGCTGCAAAACCAACCGCTTGCCTAGAAGTTGGTCGTCTGATCGCGCCAGAGCCTTCCTGTACTGTTCTGGCTGTGACCGACTCCATCCGACGAGTGTCTTCTCCGTTGCGGAGCGCCAGAAGAGGTCACATTCGAGAGTCTGTATCGGTCGAGAAGGGCACATACGCTTGTGCGAACACAAGACCTTCACATGGGACGATTTCGTGAGAGTATCTTCGAACACGTCACTTCCGGCCTCGAGAAGAAAGAGTGTTTCTACCATCACTTGTGACCATGCTAGTCACAAAGAACGGTTTGAAGAGGTGAAGGCGGAATTTCAACACACGAAGGGCAACGCTCCCTGGGCTAGTCAAGTGGCTCTTCTGAAGACAAGAAAATATTTGCGGTTCCCCAATAGAAAATGCCCGGTCACTGCTGTCGAATTTCGACGCCGGATTGCTGAGCTGCGAGAACTATCACCTTGTTCATGGTACCCTGAAGAAGGCCCCCAACGGTTAGATCCTATGCTATGTTTTGACCCCAACTCTTGTCACTGTCTCCATTACGAAGGTATCGAGAGATACGGGATTCCAGTCCATGACCGAGTGGCGATCAAGAGTGATGCGGCGCGCCGCCGTAAGTTTTCTAGATATCATATGGGTACCGATGCTGACGGCAGGCTAGATAGTCACAAGTTCTACCGATGGACAACGGACGAAACTGCCTACTTTCAAGCCAGTTTCCGGAACTGTGGATCCCATAAACACTGCTGGGAATTCACCCTTGATCGCACGTTCGATGCTTCGGAGGACTCGGGCCAGTTGAGTCCGTCTAGTCCCCAGTGGTACCTTGCGTTGGATCCTGCGTCCTACAACCTGAAAGATGACACTGAATTCAAAGAGATAACTTGGTGCGAAGATCAGGCTTGCCGCAATTATTATGGTCTCCGAGAACATTCTAGCCTTGGAACAACATGCTTGAAGGACCGGGAACTCGTTTAATACAATAAGAAATCCCGAACCAGGGGGTCTGCTTGTAACGTATGTGAAGATCGAGTAACCGACAGGAGGCCGGATGGCTTCTACTACACGGCCGAAAAGTTCGACGAGAATTCCAAATGGATTGAAATGGCAAATCTCTTACCCCGTACTGACCGGACTTACGGCTGTGAAGGATGTTCGCACGTTCTCGGCATCAACTGGGTCGAACAGCACGACAACTGCATGTGAACATCAAATCCTGCAGTTCAACCGAATGATTACGTTGATCACCTTGTTGTGTTAAGGCGAACGAACTTTCCTTTCCTCTCGTCGTCGATTGCTGTCTCCGCTGTTCCATGTCGTCCGTATTCGTCCATAGCGTTGTCGTCTTCGTCGTCTTCGTCTTTCGGGCACTCACTTGAAAACTTGCGGCAAGTCAGGGTCAAAAACAGTCAAGATCGAAATTGCGTCGATCGTGGTCAGGATAACTGTCGAGGGCCCAGAGAACCTCAGAACAACATGAGCATTGGGAACGTGGAAGCAGTCTTTACACTACTTGCTGTGAAGACGGTATGGAACCCGCGATGGGAGGGTCATGCCCGCAAGTGTGCCTTCGTGACAGGATGTTCCCAACCGCATAACGCCAGTCGCAGTTTGCCCTAAATGCGAGAATATCATCGACTTGAGCAAGATGAGCCCGTTTTACAACGACCACAAAGGCGACCATCGTCTTCTCTGTGAGACATATAATTTAACCTGATATATAGTTTGCAGATGTCAAGGTTGCCTGGGTACTCATACTGCCGAGACAGTGACGGCCCTGGTCAGGCATCAATTACGCATTTCGTTCAAGCAATCATAACATGGGACTGACATAATGGACGAGAACATTTCATCTTGGAATGGATCCAATTGCGTCGAAACTCAAAGCTGATGTATAGCTAAAACGCCTCGCCGTGCCGGCGAACCCTCCTAACCTTTAACTTGTTGGATCCTCAGAGCTGTCCAGCTCCCGGCCAACCCTCACCTCATCACCACCGCGTGTCAAATTTTATTCCGAAGTCGTCTTCCACTTAGAAAAAAGTCGTCAAGTCGATTTACATCAAGGCCTTTTACTGTGCCTTCTTGTCGCCCTTGGGCTGCGTCTGGCCGTACTGCTCGGAGAGTTCGTCGTAGCTCTTGTGCAGGCCGGCGCTCTGCTTCTTCAGGGTCTCGATGTCGCGGTCCTTCCTCTCGAGCTCCTTCTTGAGCTTGGCAATCTCGCCAGCATCACCGGCGACGGCGAGCTTCTCGCTCTGCTTGGTGTTGCCCTGGGTGCCCTCGTAGCTGCGGACCTTGTCCTCAAGACGCATGACCTCGAGGATCATGACGTAGGTGCGGTTGAGGATCAAGGACAGGAAGAGGGTGAAACCGCAGAGGTACATGTTGCGCTGGGAGTAGAACTTGCGGGCTTGCACCTCGAGGCGCTCGTGGCCCATGACGGCGGCTCTGTTGGACAAATTGTTAGTGAGTCTATTGTCCTGAGGGGCTCCTTGAAGGTGGGTATTCCAAGGGAGAGATTGTGGAAGGGAGGCAATGATGTACGCACCCGCTGTTCTGCTTCTCGGTAGCAAGCGCCAGCTCGACCTGGACGCGGTAGACGCGGTTGACGCTGTCGATGAAGAGAATGAGGATGAAGACAAAGGTGATCTTCATCCAGTACTGGACCTTGGCGACGATGGGGCTCTCGGAGATGAAGCTGCGGAAAGACCGGACAGTTAGCTTCGAGCTCTTTGGCAACGCAGCATGCAGAGGGGCAGAGGGAGCGGAGGGAGAGCACATACGTAAAGAGTCTACGCTTGATGGCGAAGGGAAGGGGCACGATCAGGAGCATGAACAGGCCCATCTCTGCCATGAGCAGCATAAACACCTAGATCTAGTCAGCGACGGCTCTCCTCAATTGCCCCTCCCTGAGTGCAGGAGAGGCACGACGCCGGTGTTGTGCAAAGCCGAGACGTACGAGAGTGTAGTAGAGAGTCATCTTGACGATGCGGGGAAAGCTTCAGTTTGTGAAAGGTTGGTCGTGTGCTTCCCGTCGAAGTAGGGATTGATGGTTGTAGGAAAGAAACACTCGGAAGCCCAAACTGACTTGACCGACGGTGTTTTGTGTGTTGAGCTGGCGAAAAAGTTGCGTGGGTATTGGAGATTCGGAGTGCTGTGATTTGTTGCGAGGGAAGCGGCAGGCGGACTTGGGAGGAGCTGGCCTTTTGTACAATGTGCGTGAAAGGTGACGATGGTGGGACGGGATCCGTAAGGTAGAGGTGGCAGGACCACAAAACGTGCCTGTGTCTGCCAGCAGGTAAGGTACCGGTCTACTTTCCCTACGTGCCTGTCTGCCTATCTTCGTGCGGACGAATACCTACGTAAACGTTACGGGGAGAGCTGAGCAACTGAACCTGGGCGGGTCCGCTCCCTCTGGCTGCGGTGCTCCTGTGTGAGGGACCTACTGCAGCTGGGAGGAAGCTACCGGGTACAGCAAAAAAGACGTAAGTCAACAACGTCATCGGTGGCTCGTGCGTCGACTGGACGGAAGCTGAGGGAAAGCTAAGGGTGCAATCTGCCTGATGCGGCAGCTGCGGCAGCTGCCGCCAGATGGATCCGGGCCCGGCCGGCCATGTTGTGCCGCCGTCCGTAGGAGGACACCCGAATTGACTCCAGTCATCCAATCTGACGTCAATATCGAGATGGCACGAGGAATGGGAAAGGACACACGAATCAGGTTTGGGCACCAAGCCACATCCTGTGGAGCCGCGTTGGCGCTGGTCTGGCCATGCCTGTTCTTCATCCACGCGGAGCATGTGCCTCATCACGGTCTATGTTTTCATGATCAACTTGTGCAAACATATTGTATGCATTCTCTTCGCTATAAACAAAGACTGCTTCGTAGGCATTACCTTGGGTATTCATAGCATACTGAGACCAAAGTAGCCAACCAGCAGCAAACCGCTCCCAATGCCACGGGATCCAATCGTCAACCTGAACGCCCAGCTTTTAAAGTCCCAAAGGACAAACAACAGCCCCTAAACTGAATGCCAGAATCGTACACTCTTTACAAAGAAAATGAATGGCTTTATAGACGGGGTTTGCGGAGGAACTTGCGAAAGCCCGGTGAGAGGCTCTCTGACACATGCTCAGATGAGCAGCTCTGTGTCTCCTACTCAGATGAGCAGCTCTCTGTCTCCTACTTAGATGAGCAGTGTCTCCTACTCAGATGAGCAGCACTGAAGCACTCCGGCGCGAAATCAGATGAGGAACTGTCTGGCGCCTACTCAGATGAGCAGCTCTCTGGCGCCTAGTTATAGAACACGCTCTTCTGGAAGCTCTCGGGCGACACGTCACCAATCTTGGTCTTGATTTCCGGGGCCTTCTCAGGCACGGGGGCAGCCTTGATCGCGGCCAAGGGCTGTCCAGGTCGCTTAATAACCTCGAGGTAGGTCGAGGGAAGGTAGCCCATGCGGCCATCGCGAGCGCGGCATCTCCACCACTCACTGGGGTTGCCCATGGGGTCGCTCTTGGACAGAACGGCGATAAGTTCGCCCTTACGCACCTCCATGTCCACATCCTTGACAGCGTTGCCGGCTTGGGGCGTGAAATCGTACATTACGCGGCAGTAGTCAAGCTTGGAGGGGTCCAAGGCTTGTTGCTCGCCGGCGAGCGCCATGCGGCGGCGTTCCTCCTCCTCCGCAGATTGGGCCATGGTGTTGATCATCTTGCGCATCAGGTACGGGAGGCCGAACGCAGCAAGAATGAAGAAGAAGAGGGGCTTGCGAGAAGCCTTGGGAGGTCCTAAAGGAGCGCCATCGGGGCCGATGGGCGGTCGGCCTTCAAACTTGGCAAAGGCAGCCGGTGTAAGAGCCGTCGCATCGGCTGGGGGTGGACGGCCGGTAATCTTGGCGATGAGGGTACGGATCCAGCGCATCAGAGTGAAGATGCCCAGAATCGAGCCCAGGGTATCTCTGAGGTTACTAAACTGTTCCGCTACTGAAACCATGGCTGTTTTCTTGTCAGTGACGTGTGCTGTCAACGATCCGATGCTGAAACTTACCGAAAAAGCTGGAGTGTGTAGCCATATACGTGCTCTCCAACATCTGAGCAAAACCGCCAAAGGCGCCGACGATGCCCTCCAACATCTGGAACGTAGCCTGAGTGCTGTTGTTGAATCGATTCGTCAAGCTGTTCGGATCGTTGGGGTTTCCGGGCATGCCTCCCATGCCCATTCCCCCCATGCCGCCGTACATGCCTCCTCCGTACATGCCGCCGCCATATCCGCCATAACCTCCGTACATGCCGCCACCGTAGCCGCCGTAGGAACCCATCCTTGAGTACGGGCTGCCGTAAGGCGAAGAGTATCCGCCGCCGTAAGGGCTTGCTGCACCAATACCGGCTCCGAGTCCGGTCCGGCTGTATGCCGAGGCGTTCTGGTTGACCGCGGAGGCGAGGGAAGCTGGTCGCTCAGGGACAGTGGGCGCCGACGATGGTGAAGTCGTCGAGGCAATCGAGGCCGCCGGTGTCGGGGTCGCGATGGAAGCGGCGGTAGGAGCTATTGATGAAACCGTTAATAATCTCGATCTAGAGGCTGGATTGGCAATGTTGGTGCTGGTAGACGCACTTGACGCAGCGGTAGTTGCGCCGGCCCGTTCCCAAGGCTTTGGTGGTGATGCCATTTTCTTGTTTCACGATAAGGAAGAAGTTTTCCTTACAGTCGTTGGTGTCGCTCGGCGTTATCTCGCAATCTACCGGTCGGGGTTGGCTGGTGGCGACGTTGCCGTCTGCTGCTTTGTTTTTCTCTATATCGAGCACCGGAAATGTGACGGAGGATGGCTTTTCGCAACCAGGTCGGATGGAAGATGGCAATCGACCTCGATCAGCTGGGATGTCGAAAGACGATCCGACGACGTTGGCGATGGTAGGAGCGGAGGAGAGGGGAAGGCAAAGTCGGGGTAGAGGAGAGGAAGAGCGTCGCTGGGATGACGGACGCGGATTGGGCTGATAGTGCAGCAGACCTGAGTAATGGGGGTCAGTCGGCGGACGGGGTCGGGGACGCAGCCGTGCGTGCAGTTGCCAGTCGCAAATGCTGGCGGCAAGTGACCCGGGGCCTGTGCTTGGCGTTTACACTGAAAATGTGGAGAGGAAATGCGAAGGGCGAGGGTACTAAAAGGTAAAAAAACATGGGGTCGGGGGGTCAGGTTCCATTTGCCTCGGTATATCGGCCGGCGGCCTAGGCCTGGCTCACGCTGCTTCGTTGCCGCTGCTGCGCCGCCAAAAGAACCAGGCCTCGGCATCTTTCATCAGATCGCAAACATTGTCATTCAGGGTCTCAAACCGTTCTGGCGGTTTCGGACTTATGTCGTCTTTATTTGCACCGAAGGCTATTCGTTGCGAGACCACCAAGTTTTTGTGCTAGAGTAACTACTTTTCCTCGCTATCGTCGTTCCCGCCGGCGTCGTCCGCTGCCGTCGTCCGCTGCCGTCGTCTCTAAATGTCTCGCTCGATGTCACTCTCGTCGCTTCGACTACCGTTGTCGTCGTCTCTAATCACTATGATTTGTGATCGTTCTTGATCCAGCTAAAGCTTCAAATTCACGGGTATTGACTACGTCGGAAACATAGCCGCGCAGATACAGGAAATTGTGGTCCTCTGCTCGGTGACTTACAGCGAGATCCCCAGATCCGCATCAGCTACACGCAGCCACCAATGACGCTGCAAAAGCGTGCCGTGCGTCGCCAGCAAACCGACCCTCTTTGCAACGAAGCACAACACAACACGTTTGTCACGATTTAAAGTGTCTAGACCATCTGAGTCATCAAGGGTTCAAAATCACAAGCTTCAATTTCTATCGTCCTATCACGTTTCTTATTTCTCACCCTCCGCGCTCACTGCAGCCCGGCAAAAGCCTTGGCGTTCTTCACGTGCTCTTCCCACGTAGTCAGCTTGTCCTCGACAATGGCGTGCGACTCGTCCAGCTTCTCGCCGCCGTAGTATCCAAACTCATCCAGCAGCCTCATGTTCTGCAGCATCTCCTCCGCCACGAAGTCGGGCATGCCCTGGCCCTTGAGCGCCCCGCGGAACTGGTCGTGCGTGAGCTGGTTGTACTTAGCCGTCTTGCCGGCTTCGGGGTACACCCTCTTGAACACCTCGACCGTCTCGCCGGCAGTCACGTATGCCGTCGCACCGAGCACGCGCTTGCCGAGGACCTTGTCGCGGTTCAGCACGATGCCCTTTACGAACTTTCCGGTGTCGGCCACCGTGTCGAAGAGCGGGATCGGCGCGGACGCCGGGATGGGCAGGTTCACGGCCCACGCGTTGTCCGGAGGCGTCTGGCGGAACATGCCGCCGGGGAAGTTGGACATGTAGAGGCCGGGGAGGAAGAAGGTCGAGGGGAGGGAGAGGGTCCGGATGTATTCCTCAACAGCGGCCTTGCTGTCAAAATGGTACACGTCTGGGAGGACGCCCTTGGAGACTATCAAGGGTGTATTAGTGAGTTGCGTTGTGCCATAACGTGGAAGCTAACAAACTTACGCTTGTTGATGTCGAGCAGAGAGCTGAAGATGAAGTGCTGGACGCCGGCCTCCTGCGCGGCGTCCGCAATGTTCTTGCCCTGCTGGATTTCCAAGTCTGCCTTCTTGTTAGAAAGGGTTGTCTCGCAAGCCGATTTGATAAACCCACCCTTGTCCAGCTTATCCCAGTAGTTGGTCACGGCGAAGACGGCAGTAGCACCCTTGACAGCAGCTGCCAACGACGCCTTGTCTCCAAGATCGGCCTGAGTGGAAGAGGGTTAGCTCTTTGCCTCGTATATCGTTGGGTGAGGTAAGAATAGTCGAAACAACTTACACTGACAACCTCGACGCCCTTGGACGCCAACGCCTTGGAAGAGTCCTTGGTGGTGTCACGGGTGACACCGCGGACTGCCCACTCTGCCTTGAGCTTAGGATCGTTGAGGAAGGTGTTGACGACGCTGCCACCCTGGGCACCAGTCGCTCCGAACACTGTGATGATCTTCTTGGACATTGTTGATTCTGGTTTGCGTAATTGCTATGCGCGGATTTGTTTTCGTAGTTGGAATAGGTTGGATCGAAGCTTGTGCTAGCTGCGTTATCAAGTCAGGATGGGGAACCTCCGGTACTTGTACGACGATGGAGTTCGGACGGACCTGAGTGCTTCTATGCGTGGAACGTCTCACAATTCGATATCTGAGTGCCGATTGGGAACAAGATTGCAAGACAGTGGTATTTGGATTGCTGATGCTCTTCTGCTTCGTCGTCAGTGAGGGGCAGCGTCGTCCAAGCTTAATATACCCCTCGTCCAAGCACTCCAGCCTGCTTGCTTGCCAAGCACACACAGTCTAAGACATCGCGGTGCCACAACCGCAGTAGACGCATCTCGACATAAACTACCGAATCAGGCAAAGACACTGGCGCAACAGAGGCCACTCACGCTCCATCGCCCAGAAGAAAGTTCCGTCCAATACTGCAGACCCCGCGCCGCAGAGGTGCTGCGTGGCTGTTGCCCGCGAGCTTACTTACATGGTGGAGGTGCGTGTTGACCTAAGCAGACACTAAGCAGCGCCGGACTGCCCTCCGACACCCGAAAAGTCCGTCCGTCTGGAGCTGCACCTCGACATTCCCGCACTTGGTCGGGCACCGGGGGACTCGTGGTGCTTACTCATGGCGCATGCTCTGTACGACGGTGAAATCAAGCAGTGGCCCTGCTGGAGAAGCCACATCAACGCGCGCTTCGCTGGTTGGCTTGCCGCTGATCTTGGTCCAAGTAGAGCTTACCAATCGAACCAACATTAAACCACGAGCTTCCCGCCGTCTCCACCTGTACAGACGCGAGGCGCGAAACCCCGAATACAACACCATGGAAAGTTAGCAATCATTGAAAACAATTCTCGAAGAAGACTTCAGAGACTGGAACTTTCTTTGCGTCGCAAGCCGATGATGCGAACTTCTATCTTGACGATGTCATTTGTCACAGTCGGGTAATTGGTTGGCTCGGACTTCCGATCACGTCCGCAGTCTCCAGCGCGAACTGCCTCTTGGCCTCGACCAAGAAGAAATGCTCCAACATCGATAGAACATTCATCAACATGTGCATTCATTGCAGTAGGTGGAAGTGCTTGCGGAAAACCTGGTTTGCAATCCTCCGCAACCTACGGCGTGCGCCCTCAGAGAGCAGGCTGGCCGTAGGATCGAGAGGCGCTTCAGCCTGCGCATACTACACCGTGAAAAGACATCTTCCGACGTCTCGCGTCTGACGTGGTTGTTTGGTGAAAAGCCACAAGGCTTGTGCCCTCATAGCACCAACATAGACGGATTCTTCAACAGAGGGGATTGCCAATATAGTCGCGTTAGTGTAGGAACAACGGCTTTCCCTCACCCGAGACATCACAACGAGGGGCAACACATCACACGAACTGAACTTGTTTAAACTTTCGTATCGATTCCAAATCATCCTAACTGCTTGCAGAGAAGGACAAAAATGCATTCCTTCTCTAACCATGCCCCATCCCTGAAATCAAAAAGGCGCACTTTTCCGGGGCCGGGTATCATCTTGGACGCCGTCTAAGAGTCATTTCGTTTTGCAATCCCCGCCTGCCTCCCAATGCGAGGCATCTTTGCTGTTCATCCCCGAATAAGGTATCAAAAGAAGTGAAAAAAAAAGGCGTCGTTGAGTCATCAGATACCATGATCCAATGCAAGCAAGACTTGCTCGACTCGGCGAGCCAGAAGAAGAGAAATTTCGTCAAAAAAAGGGGTGTCGAAAAAACAAGGCCGTCCCAATCCCATATATGCAATCGTTGACCTCCCAAAATCTCATTCAAATCTTGGCGCTTTCCGCTTAGCTGGAGAGAGCGAACAAGCTGACCTTGTTGTTGCCGCTCGTGGAGGCGATGGAGGTAGTAGAGAGCCAGCCCTCAACCTGCTCACGGGTGAGACCGGCAGAGAAGTCGACGCTGCTGTCGAGGACCTTGACAGAGACCTGACCGGAGTCGCCGTCGAGAACAGTCGCAACCTTAATAGGCTCACCGGTGGGACGGTCAAAGTAGTCGGAAGAGCCACCAGGAACGTTGGAGTGGAAGGTGGACTTGCACTTGGTGTCGCCAGCAGCGAGAACCTCGAAGATGTCAAGCTCACCGCACGCGGGCCAGCAAGAGCAAGAGTTGTACTGGGCGGTGCGGGGAATCTTGGCGTTCAGGAACCAGAGGGCCGGCATGTCAGCGTTGAAACCGGCGGTACCGTCCATGGGCATGTTGAACTCGAAGAGCCAGACAGAGTCCTCACCCTTGAAGCCGTGGTAGGCAACAGAGCCCGGGCGGTAGTATCCGCAGCTGCCGTCGGTGCACTCCTTGTCGCTGTAGATGGCGAACTCCTTGTTGGAGGGGAGGTAGACGGGGTTCAGGACCTCGGGAGAAGCAGCGCCACCGCTGGCATCAGAGTTGAGGTACGACAGAGAGTTACCGAAGACGTTATCGAACTTGCCAGAGCCCTGACCACCGTAGTTGCCGAGGAAGACGAGGCCGTCAGCGACACCCTGGTCGGCGTTGTAGTAGGCAACACGGCTGTATTCGCCGCTGGAGCTTCCAGTGGAGGTGCTGGCCTTGCTGGGGCTGGCCTTGCTGGAGCTGGAGGGCTTGGAGGCGGCGGCGGCAGCAACAACAGGAGGCTGAGAGACAGCAGCAGGAGTAGGAGTGGGCGCCACGATGGGAGCAACAGCCGGAGTGTTGGCCACAGGGGCAACGTTCGGAGTGGCGGCTGGGTTCCAGTTGTTGATCCAAGACTGGACAATGCCGTCGATGGTAGCGGTGACCCAGACATCGCGCTTCTCCTCCTTGTTGTCATGAGCCTCAGCATGCTTCTTGTGCAAGTGGTGGTGACCGTGGCGGCGGGCGTGAGTGTGAGACACAGCGGGAGAACGCTTGGCGCTGGACTTGAGGTTGTACACAGCAACTTGCTTGAGGTTCATGGGACCGCGGAAGAGAGGAGTGAGCTACGACGATGTCAGTACCTTTGTGCAATAAATCCTTTGGAAAGGTTGGAAAGAAACTCACCTCCTCATTGAAGGGGGCCAAGGGACCAGAGAAGGCAACATCTTCAAAGGTGCAAGAGCCATCGTCGCCCATGTTAGACACAGCCTTGTAAGTGCCAGGGTGGCCGACGTTGGAGTAGAGGATCTGTTCCACAACGCCGCACCACCAGTTACCACCCTCCTCAGTGGCAGTACCTGAGGAGCACTGCTGGAGAGCCTGCGCAACAGAGGCCGAAGCCAGGAAGACAGCAGTAGAAGGCTTCATGGTTGTTCGTAAGACGTTCTTTGGAATGAGCGTTGGATGCTGAGATTGCTGGGAAATTGCGTTCGTTCCTTGAGTATTTGACCGGCCTCAAAGAGAATCGCAACTGGCGGGTAAGAATGTTTCTGGAATCTTTTGAGGGTTGTTCGACGGCCCAGGCTGTTCTTTGACTCAACCAGGAGGCTTGTGACTGGGTGGTATTGGAATGTGAAGTACTCAGTGAACCCTGTTCAACGGTGTGGTGTGGGATGTGAATCAACGAAGCGTTGGTGCGTCGGAAAAAGGAATGTCTGGTGACTGTGTAAGTCTCCAAAAAAGGAAGGGCGATGCTATTCAGTGTCCGGCAGGTCGGAACAGTGCACCAACTTTGATGTTGATCGTGAGGATGGAAGAAGGGGAACCAAGAGGAGGTGGGTGAGGGCAGGCGGGAAGGTTAAGTAAATAAATTGGCCGAAGGAGAGGAGCAAGAGAGAAGGATTATCTCGGGGGATAAGGTTGATGGAGGTGTGGGTTGGAGCGCTCCATCTGGGAAGGCAAGCAAAGAGGAGACTGGTCCCGTAAGGCAGGAAGCAAGAAGCAACGACCAGGTGGACTTGCCCCAGTAGAAAGCAGGAACCAACAGGGGCAGGAGCGAGGCAGGAGCAGGAGTCAAGAAGCACCTTCCCAAGTGAATGGAGTGCAGCTCTACGGATACGGATACTGCCACACCCTCCTTCCCTCCTTCCTTCCTCTCGAGTGAATTCAGCAGCGAGGTGTGGGTTGCTTCCTGCAAAAGAAGGGGCCAAGAACACGAACAGAGAGGCAAAAAAGCCGTTGGATAATTGGACGAACAGGGAAACAGAACAGAGTTGACCAATCCGCTTGTCAGGTTCAGTTGAAACAACGGCTCGGCCGCTCATGGGGGTTGTACCTTGCAGCGCCTGGAGGTCTGGGCAGGGGGGGCTGAGTTAATTGCACCTCTCCCACTCGCCGTGTCACCCAACTCGCTCTCGACTCGAGGTACATTCTCCTCCTCTCTTCCATCACCGCTCCCTTCGTACCTCTTCCGATGTAGTCACCGAAGCGGCCACCACACTCGGCCTCCAGAGGTGAGCGAGTCGAGAGCAGCCCACCGGCTGCGCCAAGAGCCAAGTCAACTCGCCCTGCTCTCATCGTCCAGGTCCCAATAGCATGGCCAACCACCGACTGGCACGAAAGCTGGGCTTCCTCGGCGTTCTGGGCTCTAATCTCAACCTAAATGAGAGACCAGCTGGCTTTCCTGCACCATCGTGACTACGTTCCTGTCATTGCTTCGCTGCCCTTGGGAAAAAAGTGCAGCCTCGAAAATGACATCCGGGGCAACCAAGAGACCAGCTGGCTGTCCAACACAGCAACGAGACGAACCGCCGCTGACCCAAAAATATAGGGCGAGACCGGTCGAGCTGGATCGGCGGACCAACGTGCAAAACGGTCTACAGCAACAGCTTCGCTGGCTCTTGCCTAGGGTCAAACTGCGCTCGCGAATCGCACACTGCTCAGACAACGGCCTCCGCATCTATCCTGGTGGCTGGTGGGATTCTGCACCAGAAGAACTTGGGGTCCGGCGCGGATCTATTCTTGATATCGACACAAAGAAGATTGCGACAGAGCAGAACTACTGGAAACCACAGTCTGGCGCCTTGGCTGGCCGTCTTCTTCAGGCGGTCCAAGAAATGAGCCAGCGCCAGAATAAGGCCTGTGAGGTGCCAAACAGCGCTCTCGGGCCCTCTGTTCTCGCGGCCAGGGAATATCGATCTCCGCCCATTTCGGGGAATTTGGGGGTGGCAGTGTGACAGCCTTGGGCCTCCAGCTCTGCGCTGACCTCGCACCCGGCAAATCAAGCTTACCGTGGTGTGAGCCGGTCGGGTCCACGGTGTGCGCCCATCCGGAGTCTGTGGGGTGCCTCTCTCACCTTGGTTCATCTCAATCCCGGTGACAATGTCGAGCTTCCATCCCATCCCTCAATCTCGACCATCAGATGTGCCAATCACCTCGCTCGGCCACTGTCAACAACCCACAGCACGGCCCATTTCATCCGATGTTTAATCGCGCAGCGCCCTCACCTGCCGGCCACATCCCAACTCACCGTGCCGTCGAGCCATGTGCTGATACCGCGGAAGATACGGGTTGGACGTTTTTGCTTTTGCCCTTTCCCCGTTCACACGCGGCAGAGCAAATGACGATCACTCCGCTCCTGCTCATTAACCCGCAATGTCACTCAGACCAGCTAGAGCGTTCGAGATCCGCTCTGGTGACGGATGCTTTGGTTGCCGGCCCAGCATGGGAAGCAACAAAAAACAAAAACCTTGGACGAGCGGCCTGGGGTCGAAACAAAATTCCAAGCGAGAAGCAAAAAAGTCAATTATTCAGAGGCAACGAGAAAACCGCTCAAACGGCCCCATGGCCCCCGCGTTGTAACGTATCGCGGTGGACGGGATTGGTTCTCCCCGCGACCACGTCGACGTCGTTGGTCCGCAAACCCCGTCGTGGGACTCGGGGCAATATGCAGTAGCCTGTGTGGCAAGGCAGAAGGAACAGTGAAAACAAAGTCAAACGAGACCCGGTCTATCGAGGACGGAATCTGACATGAGACGGCGAGTAAGAATTATTTCCAGACGTCAGCCGGCAGCGCCTATTTTACCCAGAGAGCAAGTCGAAGCGGGAGCTGAGAATCCTCGACGAAGGACCTTATCATCACAACATTTGGGTTGGCTGTTCCTGCATTAGCGGAACCGCTCACCCGCGACGATTTGGTTGGCTGTTTTCCAACTCTGCCTGCAGTGATGCACTCTATTCTTACCGTGGCGACTCCTTATTCGACGACATCTGCCCGTCGCGCCTGCGACCTCAGGGTGCACCACCTTCACATGCCGGCATATCAACCGGGGTTCCGTCGACTCTCAAGGCATAGGAACTCCGAGAACGACAGCAGCACGTTTGCGCCTCGTCCACGAAGACATCACCGAGTCGTGAGCGTCACCTCTTGGCCTTGTGGACCGACACAACCCAAAAAATCTTGTATCTCTCCACGTTACATGCAGTGCAAGCGGAATGCTTCTCAGTCATCACCCGCCAACTCGCACGTCGACCCAGAATGATCTTCGCCTCGCAACTGACACCCCGCCACGTGGAAACGCAAGAGAATTTCAACGTCCCTCGTCCTCCGATTGGGGAAACTCTTGTGTGTCCCAGCTGCTGTACTTTTGGGCCTCGCACACGTGCAGGTCAGGAATGTTCAACGGCGTACCTGAAAATCACTCTTTCCCACCCTCCTTCTAGGAAAAGAGCGGCCTGGATTGACGTATGGTTCAGCCCTGGCGGACCCTCCATCCACAACACTAATCGCCCTGCGGGACAAGCAGCTGGAGAGCAAAAAGTCTTCGGCCAAACCAATGCCAGCTTGCATGGACACCACTGATTTTTTTTCTCTTTTCTTTTCTCATGATGGTGCTTCGGCCAACTGCCGTCTGGAACGTGACTCACATAGTTCTCGACTTTTTTTCCATCCGTGGTTTTTTTGCACAAACATCGCCACCGCAAAAGCCACGATACCGTCTCCAAGACAGGGATGCTGAGTCGCAAAGGACCTCTCAAGACATACCGCCACTTCTCAGCCCTCGTCGCAAGGCTCGGAACAGCCACGCGAGTCCTCGGGATCGGGGGATGTCCTGGATCGGGTGGCCCCTTGAGCATGTTCTCTGATGTCCACTTCACTGACCGCCAGCAAAGAACTGCCTACAGTGACCGGGCACGACTTTCAGAAATCACAATCACACGCGTAAGACGAGAACGGAATGACGATGAACACAATAGTGACACATGGTATACATCTATAACATCTAAGCAGAAGCCTTGGCCTTCTTTCCCCTCCTCGGTCTAGCACCGTGAGAGCTCTGTTCCTCGTCAACCTCTTCCTCACCTTCGTCGTCCACAAAGTCATCTTCTTCCGCAGCCACCGTCTTGGCCCTCGACTTTCTCTTCCATGTGGTCTGGGCTGGTGCAGCAGGCGCCTCAGCCGCAGCCTCGCCATTCATATTGGCCCTTAACCTACTGACAGCGTTCGCCATCCTCTTGCTCGTCGTAGTCTTCTGTCTCGGCGCAAAGGCATCTCTCGCCCCCACGCCCACAGATCCCTCAAAATACCGCGTGATGTTCGCCTGCGTACCCTCCATGTCGCGTTTGTTCATGTCCCGAATGACAGGGACGAGAACCTCGTCGGTGCGCTCTTTGCTCCATCCAATGGTCGCCATTAAGAATTGTCTGAGGCCCTCGAGGTCTGGAACGCCCCATTGGAACTGCTCCGGGCTGCTGTCAACCTCTGGACGGAGATAGGCGTCCGTCACAGCTGGGTTCGGGAAGCCCGTTGGCAGGAATAGTTTCGTCGCCTGTGACTTGCGGAATTTTCGACGGAAGGGATTAGTTGCGTCCGCTTCTTTGGGGCGGCTGTTCATCTGCACCTCTTGCCACCAATCTCGGAACTTGGCCAGCCCGTCCTTTCCAGGGAACTCGGACAGAATCTCCACTGCCGTGACCGGGCCGACACCCGGCAATCCTTCCGTATAATCAGATCCTAGAAGCTGGGCGATGGCAATCAACTGGTCCCGCGACAGCGAAAGCTCCTTCTCCAAGTCAGAGCCAAGGTAGCACTCGACGAACTTGTTGCTGTTGAACATGTTCTTGTACACGCGGGTGCCCCCAAAGAGAAAGGTATCAGAATCGTCGGTGACAATACCATCGACGAGACCGAGGTGCACGAGTTCCGCGCACTGCGCTTCGGCCTCCATCGGCGCTGTGATGTACGGAATACCGAACAGGCGGAGAAGGGCCTGGCATTCGGTGACCATGACCTGAGTAACCTCGTCTGCGTCACGGCGGTCCTTCTTCTGCTGTGTGCGGAGAGCCTTGAGCTCCCTTTCGTATGCTTCCTTGTTCTCAAGTTCGGACTTGTTGTTGAGCTCGCTGGCGAAACGAGCGTGCTCTTCGGCTTCCTGAGCAAGGTTGGCGTAGAGTTCTTCATCCTCGGGGTCACTGAACTCGTCGTCGCTGTTAGCGAAGATATCCGCTTCAATGTCCTGCACAGGGTCGCCGGCAGTGTTAGGGTCATCTAACGTAGGGCCGTCCATTAGTTCCTCAAAAGTAAGTTCGGTCTCCTCGGCAGGCTTTGGCTCTTCTACGGCCGTCGTGACGTCTTCCATCTCTGGCTCCGGGGAGTCTGAAAGTTCTCTGACGGTGACTTGCATGTCCTCGTCAGCGTCATCCACCTGGACGTCTTCAAAGTCAGGCTCGGGTGATAGTGAAGGCTTTGGGGACGGCGCAGCAACCTTGCTGGTGGTGAGCGCTGGCTGTGCCATATCTTCTGGCGATGCAGCTGTTTCGGCAACAGGGCTCTTTGTTGTGGCGTCCCCAGCTGGAGACAGTACGTCTGGAGCCGCGGTCTGCTTGGGGATTGGAGGAGCATCGAGAATCTCAACATCACTATCCTCGCTGTCAGAGGACTGAATCTCGATAAGCTGGTTCTGTCGCTGGCGTTCAAAGCGGCGCTCTTCTTCCAGCGCTGCATCTCTATCTTCGGTATTGATATCCCTCTCAACCTGTCGCTGTTGTTTGATGGATTCACGAATGTCTGAGTCATCGACCATCCAGGGTGGCAGCGGCCTAGGCCCCTCTTCCTGCGGTTCTCTTTGGAAACCGCCTTCGTCATCGTCGTCCACGTGCTCGTCATCAGCAGCCTCAATGATGAAACCGCCGCCAAGGTCTGCGTTCTCAATCTCCTGAGTTGGTTTCTTCAAATTCAGCGGAACCTGCGTAGTCGGAGCTGGCTCCGCTGGCTTTTTCGCTGGCTGGGCCTTCTTGGAAAACATGGAGAATCCCAAGTCAAGCTTCGGGAACGGCAAGGGCCCATCAAACGGGTTCTTGACGTTGGGCACTGCCGGCTTTGGTTGAGCTTTCTTGGCCTTGCGAGACGCTTTAAGAGCCGCTTGCAAGTCCATCTCATCGTCGCTGCTGCTGGCACTGCTTTGCCTTCGTTTGGGCACAGCGGCGGTAGACCTGTTGTTGACTATGTGAGCAACCATTCGTCCGCTTGTGGCAGTAATGCGCTTGGGAGCTTCGACGGCCTTTTGCTTCCATTGGGGCATTTCGACGTCCTCGAATTGCTCCTCTTCTTCTAGGTCTTCGGCATTTTGCCTGTGCTGGGATTGCAAAGACATGGCAATGGCACGGTTGATGTCGTCTTCCTCCTCCGGGTGCAGCCTTTCTTCGCGTTTCTCGCCATTCAACCTCTCGTGTTGTTCAGGCAAGTCTCCACCGACAAAGAGACTATCTTCTTCCTCAAACAGACCGTTGACTTCAGCTTCTCTTCGGCCGTCATAGAATTGCTGTCTCCTGAGTGCTGCATCCCTCGATGCCTGTGAGGCGGCCGTCGGCAACCGGTTGAGACCCTCAACAGGAACGTCTTCGAAGTCATCATCGTCATCGGATGCGTCGGCCTTCTCCTTTTTCTGAAATTGAAAGTCCAGAGCATCGACATCAATAGGCTTGTGAGCTTCACCCAGATCTTTCTCCTTGCTCACGACACCCAAAGCCCAACCACCCTCTGCTCCTTCGTTCCTGACCAGGATGTATTCCCTATCCTTCTCGCCAGCGATACGGCCACCCCCATTAAGGGTAAGATCGAGGCCTGTCATGCCGGCTTCCTTCATGAGTCGCTGAGTGAGATTGTTTCTTTCTTGTACACGTTCAATCTGGAACCGAGAGAAGTCCATTCTGTTCGGGAACATTTCGTCCAGCTGCTCCTTGCTGAGACCCATTCTCAGACGACTGCGTAGCCTTGCCGCATTCAAAATGTTGTATCTGTCCGCCGGCGGCAGACTCTTGAAAAACTCGCCATCAAAGTCGATCTTGCTGAAGTCGTAGAAGTTGATGTCCTCGCCGTTGTGAAACTGCCTTGCATATTCCTCCAGTTCCTCGATGCTCATGATCCTAGGATCATCCGCCTTCGCCATCGAAGCAATGTCGCCATCGAGTTCCGGCAGGTGGTACGCGTCTTGCTTGAAGAACTTCCTTCCGCGCTGGCGTTCCTGCTGCGACATGCCCACCTCGTCAACGTACACAATCTTGTCCACATCAGGAATCTCCTCCTGCGGCTCCTCGCGCTCCCGACGGATTCCCCTCTCAGCATCACGTCGCCTCTTGTCTTCCTCTTCCTCAGCAATCCTTTGCATCTGCACGGCAAGAAGCTTACCCGCCGTGCGGACAGCATCTTCCCTGCGTC
This sequence comes from Colletotrichum siamense, assembly GCF_013390195.1. NCBI lineage: Eukaryota > Fungi > Ascomycota > Sordariomycetes > Glomerellales > Glomerellaceae > Colletotrichum > Colletotrichum siamense. Next base: position 1,776,476 of record NW_023501020.1, read on the forward strand.
CCTCACGCCGTCGCTTGCGGCCCTGGATCGTCTGTCGCTTGAGAACAGGAGCACCGCCATCGAAGACGAAGACGGGCTTGATTCCGAACCAGAGCAGCTTGCAGATACGACGAAAGAAGCCGACGACGTGAGAGTTGCGCAGCGCATTGCCTTCCTTGTCGCGCACGGCTTTCAGGAATTGGTATATCCAGATGGAAGCATCGACGGCGAGTCGCTTGCGGTTGAGTGTTGCGAGGTTCGTCGGTCGCGCGCATGGCTGAACGACCGTCCAGAGGCCGTTCACACCCATGGCTGTGAAGGGGGTTGTCGGACGAGGGTAGGTTCGGTCTGTTCGGGATTCACGGGGGTGTTCGGCTCAGCGAGGTGCGAAAGGGCACGAGAAGCGGTCTTCTCATCCACCGAGTGGATATCGCATTGTCGTTGATAGGCGCAAAGTCCCGGTCTACTCAAGAAGAGGCAGCTCTCGAGTGTTGGATTGTCAAAGTGTTATGAAGTTGTGACTCGGTGAAAGAGGTGGGAGGCCGTGGCTGCCTGCAGACAGGCATGCCATTTGACATGGGGGAGCTCAGGTAATGACGCACTTTCCTCCACTAGAGGCGTCGTTATCGGTTCTTATCTAGTGGCCCCGCAGTCGGAAGTACCACTGCGAGCAGACTTGGGAACCGCCTTGACGACCTAGCAAGCCTGGGTCGGCATGAATGACAACCTGCGAACCAATCTCTCTTCTTCTCACCATCTTACCTAGAGACTCAGCACGGAGGCTGGGAAAGGCGATGAATACAGTCGTTACTGCTTCGCTGCAATGGACAAAGAGGAGGCAAGAGACTTCTTGACCTCGCTTCTCAACAAGAACTTGCGCATCTTGGCCACTGATGGTCGCATGTTTCTGGGGATTTTCAAATGCACCGACCCTGTGAGCGACGCCCTCTCCCCATGCCTTCGAAAATTTTCTGACCCTCTTGGTCATGTCTAGGACCGAAATGTCGTGTTAGCCCATACATACGAGTATCGCCAACCGTCAGCGCAGCAACGGGCGGAGGCAGCGAAGAATGCCGCTGCAGGCACCGGGTCGGTTTCGATGGATATGACTTCCCGTTACCTGGGTTTGGTTGTAGTACCTGGCCAATACATTGCGAAGATCGAGGTGGAGGAGTTTTCTAGCCAGCTACGAGGACACAACCCATATGCCGAGGCAGCAATTGTCTAGGGCCCCGCACATTAGAACATGGCAGGTCAAGGGATAGGAAGTAAAGACTAAAGATAATAATGCCGATAATGATAAACTACGCAATTATTGGACATTACAACTAGGAGAACCAATGTTTTTGCCTTTCCTTCCACGTTCGCCGTAGCAAACCTATCATAACCTCAATTCTTTACCGAGGCACCAAACCCCTAACACCAGAACCAAGCGCTGTCCATGAACGTGGAAGGAACATTACCGCGACCATGAGCTACATGCTCGCTGCCTTCAAAACGAATATGATTGAGAAAATCCGGGCGAAATCGGCATGATAAGATGCTGCATCTATGCGACAACGCTCTCGTGCTGGCGTCCTCGGGTTTCACCGTTCAACCCGTCATCAGTTCCAGCAACGGAATGGTGGATATCATCCTCATCGTCTTCCTCATCATCGTAGTCCGTCTCCTTGTTATGGGCGGGCATCCAAGACGAGTCGTCATTCAAAGGGGCATCTTGTCCAGACAAATCATGGCCTCCCTCAGCGCGAGCCTTGATGTTGTTTCTACGCCGAGTTGACAGAGTGCGAGCACGAGTTGACAGCTTTGAGGACACAGCGGCGTTGGAGGTCACCCAGTTGGTGAGGGCATCCTCGCAGTCCTGGATGATGGCCTTGCTGGCCTCGTAACCATCATATGCAGCACGGGTCTCGCCAGGGGTGACGGGGGTATCATCGATGAGCTCCAAGAGGTGCTTTCCGTAGCCGGCGATAATCGCCACCTTCTCGCAGTGCTCTCTCAGAGCATCAAATTGATAGGTGTAGGCGGCTTTGATCTTCTCGCGCGTGATGTTTGACAGTTGAGCCTCAGCGACCAGTGACTCCGCCTCAGCTCTCACAAGTTCCTGTTCGAGAACGACAATCTTTGGCGAGTTGGGCTCCTTGTACTTGAGCTGAGCGATCTGATCGGTAATCTTCTGTTTGCCTGTGAACGCTGTCAGAATCGGCATGGCATGGGAGGCTTCGATTGTTTCTTACGGTCTCGGCTTGGCTGGACTGAAGCCTCAATGTTGCGAATACTCTTGATAGTAACGCGGTATTGGTCATATCGGTCGACGTATTGATCCTCAAGCTCTCCAATTTCGTAGAGCAGGACGCCGAGCTTGTCGGTGACATCGGAAACATCTTCGTCACATGCCTCTCCCCAGATCGAAAGTTGTTGCTGAGAAGTGAAATTTAGTATGCACATTTCGGAATGCCCTCAGTGCGGGTTGACCTACTGCGACCTCCATACGCTCTCTCGCGACTGTCTCGAGGCTGCGCATAACATTCTTCTCCATCTTCACCAGCTGAGACAGCTTTTTAGCAAGGTCTGGCCCGAAGGCACCGGCAGACTTGTGACGAAGGGCATGACCTGATGTGAACTGTCAGTCGCCGTAAAGATGACAGTGGCCGCATTTCGAACGATAGCCAGGACGGCGCAAGCCATGGAGGGTGCTACATACCGAAGCCACCGCGGAAGAGGCGGCCAGACTTAGTGGTTGACGGCGGCGGGGGCGGATTCTGCGACAAGAGTCAGCATCTATCGTTTGTTCTAGGCGACGATTGGTGTAGAGACAGGCTCGCGGTGTTCGTACCTGGAGTTGAGAGGCCGTGGGCGCCCTCGTTTGGCGCATAGAATAGGTGCGATGCATGATGGCAGTGGTGTCAGCGACGACGACGATGTCAGTCAGGTTATCAACGTGTGTGCTGTCGCAATAATCAATCAGGCGACAGAGTGCGTGTTTATATGCCAGTCAAGGGTGAAGGGCGGTTCGCAAAGAGGGTATCGCGGGGTGGAATAAGGGACTTGTAGAAGATCGAATGACGGTCGAGGCGTCGGGACTGGGATGATGCGGACTCGAGTGTTTATATGTATGCGCCGGAAAGGGTCCAGAAGACATGCGTGGATGTTGCGGAGGAGACGGGACTCGAAGTGGGCGGCCTGTTGGGCTGGACATGGGTAGTAGAAAGGTCAGGCAGGTGAAGCGGCAGCACCCAGCACCTCTCAGCGCAGTCCCCCAGGCCCCCCTCTGTGCCTCATTCGCCCTGGCGACGTCATCTGTTTCTTTAGCTCGTGTTTTTGGCGTTGTTCGCAGCGTCACCCAGCTAACCACCCACCCAGGTGCCTGCATCAATAACTTACGCGGGTACAAGCCGGAAGCCCCACATTCTAGGTACCCTGTGGCGCCATCTTGAGCTGAATCCGTCGCAAAGTCACCCTTGAAAGCTACAACCCCGGGAGCTCTGGCCAGTGTCACTCCTCATCTCTTCGACCTCGACCTACCATGATCAAAAGGAGGCTACGGTTATGCAATGAGGAGGCAGGCCTAACACGGCCAGGACGATCGCCATCCGGGATGGCGCCGGCTCTTCGAGACCCTTCGCCCAATGTGGGCTCATGAAACAGACGGCCGGGACTCATGGGGCCGACTTGGGACGAAGAAACAAGAGGAACCAGCAAGCTTCGATGCAAGCTGCAAGAAAACCCCATCACCCCACGCCTGTCCGTTCCCTTCCGCAGCTGCAGGTCCAGACGGAACTGGGCTCTGGGATGATGGAGAGAGTGGGCGATCTGGTTTATGATATAGCCTCCTACGTTGTCCGTCAAAAATTCAGGGTTGGCACTCCTTCATCATTTTCCTTCGCAAACTGGTGGGCGAAGGATCTTTGATTTGCCAGCGGATGACATACATCTGCATTCCTAGGCACCGGCCTCTCAATTCAGGTCAGCATTCGAATCGAGCCTGCCTGTCTTTGATGCCAAGGAACAGGACCGTATTTTTCTTCTCTAGCGCTAGATACATATTCGTACTGTCGAGCGCATATCGGCATGTCCAGATTCTTTGAAGCTAAGGGTCGTCTACTAGTCCCGGAAGATGAGCGATGATTTCATAGACTGCCTCTATCTGTCAACTCGCCAACTAGCGCAATCTGTGCCCTGCGTCCTGGCGGAACACTTGATTAGTCCAAACAGCGGCCGCCAGAGTGTCGGTGCAGCCGGCTGTCGGATTAATCACGGTAGGCTCTGCCAATTGACTTTCTGCTCGTTGCTTTGCGGGCATCTCCAGACACTCCCTCATGTTACTTGCTGCATATAATGTCGACTATGGCCATGTCCTTGACACAAAACCTCTGTTGACTTGCTACATTCTCGTTTAGAACGTCGACGGTAGACATCTCATTCGAGGCTTACGAGGAACTTTTTTTTGGCAATGTCGGGGTGTGATGCATAGCTGGACGTATTGAATCAAGAGACTTTCTCTAGCACCTGGGCCGTTCAACTCCAAAGGGCAATGCAACCCTAACCCTGGCCCTGGCCGAGTCACGTCGACCGCTACTGCGCTGAGTTGAGCTTAGATAACTGGTATACTATTTTTTCCCCCGAGGATCTCGAACATCTGGCAACGTCCAACGCAAGGCAATGGAATATGGCCGCCTTGGCTGAAAGTCCCTTGCGAAAATTTGACATGCGCGCTGGATTGCGTTTGTAGCGTCCAAAGCGAGACTTGCCTCATTTTGGGATACAAAGTCCGAGCGCAAGCCAAATGTCGAGTCTCCTTGCCCTGGCTTATTGTTTGCCATTCTCTCTTCGGAAGAGGTGTGGTGGGAGACATATGGCAGCGTGGTATCCTCAAAGACGCCTGAATATAAAACAAGGAGACGCCGGCCGGGAGAGTATTCCGTAAGGAGACAGCACCCGAATAAATCGAATGGATAGAAAGACATTGTTCTCAGAGTGCGCTCCATTATGACAAAGCCCAAAGTGTAACATGAATCAATTGCAAGCCCGCCACCACCACCCGCTGAGACGAAAGAGACGGAAAAAAATTCTGCAGAAAATAATCAAAGAAGGCATCTTCTCTTTGTGCATCTCTTGTGTGTTTACCCAGACTGCCTGAAATGCATCGGAACCAACGGGCAACTGATACACTGGGCCGTGAGGTGCTTGCTTGGTGGGTTATTGTGGATAGGTGCGTTGGTTGCCTGAGTCCTGAGTGCAGTTCCTGAAGCGCAGCCCCTGCTCCCCCGGTCTCGTTTGGGACTAGCGCATTGCAATCTCTCCCTCGATGTCCTTCCGCCCATGAACGCGCTTAGCCTCGCAATTCACCAACGCGTCTCACATATCTCATCTCTTCTCTCATCATCAACCTCATCCAAGAGAGCGTGCTTGAGCGGGAAAGTGACCCATTCGCCATCTCGACTGTTGCGTCGCATTTTTTCCGACCGCGCAACGTCACCGGGCGCTTCTTCCTGGCCGCCTGGCATGAGACTTCCGTAGTCAATGTTTACAGGCTTTGCTGACGCTGATCTCGGGGAAGAGGACATGAGCAGCGACCGTGTCTGTGTTTGCGCCTGCAGCAAGTGAGGAGGCTCGAGGCCAGAACCGCCGCCAGACGAGCTCCCGACAGAAAGCCACCGCCTTTGCGCCTTCTTCCTGTCGCTTTTCGCCTCGTCATTTACCGTCATGTCCTTCTTTGCTGGGTCCGATCGGGACGCAGCTGCTCAAAGAGGTCCCTACGTCGACGAGTGCGCCAAGTTCCACCTGAACCAAGAACACGATCCTTCAAACCATCACCCTCACCACCACCACCACCACCACTCTCATTCTCAACACGATCAACGCGCCTACCAGAAGCCCCCGCTCCGTCAAAGCTCGGGAAACGCTTCTAACAACTTCATCGACCTGACAGGCGACAGCGACAGTCCTCCCATCTCCCCTCGCCCTAAGCACTTTCCTCATCTTGATGCCGATCGCGCGACCCCCTCCAGCTGGAAATCCAAGCCTGAGGCCAGCCAACCTCCAAGTTCAGCGTCGCGTATCCCACTAGGTCTAGGTCCTGCCCATAACAGTAGTGTCCTCTCCGACCCAAGCGGCGCCTCAACCGCTGTTTCCAGCAATGCAGCCTCGGTCTTGGATCCTTCGCCGCCACCTGTCTCAATCCAAACGTCAGTCGATCTCGACGACAGTTACGATGCCGAGATGCCACGACTCGCGCGACCAGACGCTCCTCTAGAGACTGCTCAGCAAGTCACTCCGCCATCTTCTACCCGCCCTTCGAGCAACCAGTCTCCCAAGGTTGCCAAGCATGTCACCAACTCCAAGAAACAGACCCCGAACAAGGGCATCTCCGACTTCAATCACATCACCTCTTCACTCACCAAGTACTCTCATGATATCCGCAAAAATCATGTAGAAATGGTTCTCTACGCACTCAAATCTACCAAGCCCAGGGAAACACGTGTTTCTACCGGCCACGATTGGTTCGCTGACGTCGGTATCTCACCTACGACTGAGGAGAAGGGGACGACCATGAAGATTCGGGTCAAGGTAAGTACACATCGATGGCGCGACCTCTGTCCTCATCATTCTGCCGCATCTCAACACCCAAAGTATGGATATGAATGCTGACTTCGCCTCAGCAACACTTTCGCGGGAGAAAAGCGGATCAGGGCCGAGATGCTCATTACCTGCCAGTTTGCGTCAAGTCAACCAAGGACGCCGTGCCTAAGTACCGATTTCATCACACGGAAATCGTCAAAAACGTCCTTTCTCCCAACTCCATGCTCAAATTTGTCCCTGTCATCCGCGATCTGGAACCGGAAGAGGAGCGAGACTACCTTCTATGGCTCAACGAGCTTGAGCGGATGGATGCAAGCTGCGGGTTCAAGACGTTAGGCAATCGCGAAGACCGAGTCAACAGGACTTTTCGCAAAGAGCGCACCGCCACCCTGTCACTGTTCCTGGATTCTTGGCTCAAGAAGCTCAACATCGACAATTGTAATCGGACGACACTCATCCGTCATATGGCCAGTTCAGAGTCTGATGACGCCATCACGCCGCAACAAAAAACGAGTCTGGTCAATTTGCATAGCGATGACAATTTAGCCGCCACACCGAGAGCTTTGAAGGCAGCAAGAGTTTTCACTGAGGCTTTCGATTACGTTTTCTATCAAGAGGTGCCAAAAGACCGGGGAGTTCTGTTGCGCGACGTGCTGAAGCTCGATAAGTCTGTTGACGAGATTGTTGAGTCCAAGAAGGCGGCTAAAGGCGACAATGAGAAAGCTTCATCTCTTGAGCACTGGATCGAAACCCATACAGTCATGGGTTGTCTCATCTGTTACAGCAACTCTTGCGAACATGGAGACTACAGCATTGAGAATCACAAGCGCAACTTCTCCATGGATTGCATCGGGATGTACGGACGGATGTTCTCGGCGAACCGCGTTATCTCTTCTAAAGAAGACCCCGAACATTCGGATCCTCCGCCCCCATGTCAGCGGGGATGCTTCCAGATCAACGCCAATACTCCTGATGCATCGTCGCGACCTTGGACGGAAGACGAGACGAACTTGCTGCGAAGCCTGTTCACAATCTTGGATCACAACAAGGTCAGGGTCAAGGCTCAGTGCGCCACTGCTGAGATTCTGAACAGGTCCTGCTGGGACGTCAACCACCATTTACAATCTCTGGGCATTACTCTTCCTCCCTTGGAGACCTTTGAACCGGCAAGGGTCAAAAATCTTCCCTGGTATGATCGTAAGAAGAAGATGCTCATCGGCGACTGGCAAGATCACACAAATTCCCACGACACCAAGGTTCGCCCTTCGAACGACCCATGCCACCACGACGGGCCCTGCACTGCAGAAAATTGCACCTGTATAATGAACGACATCCTCTGCGAGAAATTCTGCCGCTGTACCGAGGACTGCTGCGCGTATAAGTTCACCGGCTGTGCTTGCCATGCCAGCGGCAAGACTTGCTTGCAGAAACAGAAGGAAGGCCGCCCCTGCATTTGCGTGCAACTCAACCGCGAGTGTGACCCCGACCTCTGCGGGACTTGTGGCGCTGTGGAACGCGCTGACCCTGCAAATCGGCATGATGATGCCCTGTTTCAAACGGGCTGCCAGAACATTGCCATTCAACGAGGTGTCAGCAAGGCTGTTGTCTTGGGAAAGAGTCAATTGGAGGGCTGTGGCTACGGTCTCTTCACAGCGGAAGACATTGCTCAAGACGAGTTCGTCATTGAGTACACTGGAGAGCTGATCGTTGCCGACGAGGGTGTCAGGAGAGAAGCAAGACGCGGAGAGGCTTTTGCTGTTGAGAAGAGTACTTCTTACGTGTTCAGTCTCTTGGATTATGAGGGTATTTGGGTCGATGCCGCTATTTATGGCAACCTCAGCCGCTATATTAATCATGCTGTGGAGGCAGCCAACGTCCAGCCTGGTATTCTCTACGTCAACGGAGAGTACCGCATCCGCTTCTCGGCCACGCGCAGTATCAAGGCGGGCGAGGAGCTGTTCTTTAATTATGGCGAGAACTTCCCCAACCTGACTAAGAAGATGATTAAGGAGAAGGCAGACAACGAAGATGGCGAAGTGGGCGTGGAGGAGAAGGCAGCACCGGTCAAGAGAGGCCGGGGCGGAAGACGTCGAACAGAAAAGGCTGCAGTCAAGCAGACTACACAGAAGTTTGCCAAAGCCAAAATTGCCAAGGGTGTTCGCACCGGAGCCCGCAAAGAGGCGCCCAAGCTGACAGCCGACGATTACGAGGCATTGGCTGATTTTGAAGTCGTGTCGGGCCCAGGGCGGAAACGAAAACGGGCTGCCAGGAGTGACGATGAGGAGGAGGAATACCACCCGTCCCTTGAGTCTGAGGATGCGCAAGACGCTAGCAAGCGCAGCATTCCTGCTCACCGAAAGCATCGTCGTATGAAATCCAAGAATCTACACACGGATTCAGAAGCGGATGATTCCACGCAGACATCTCCACGCATCAAACTTGGACGAGGACGCGGACGTCCTGGTGCGTCCAGAACTGCGAGTAGGGCCAGATCAGTTGCGAAGACACAGACAGCTGCCGGGAAGTCAGAGGCGGGCTCGCCCGTCCAGAAGAAACGTCGCGGGCGGCCACCCAAGAACCCTCGACCATTGAGCCCGGCCGAGAACGATAAGGCTTACATGGGTGACGTTAAGAACGAAATCCACGCAAGTTTCACTGCGTCCTCCAGGAGCCAGGAGGTCGAGGGTGATACGATTTCGGTCGGCCTTGACCCTCCGAGATCCGCCCGTGGACGTAAGCTTACCACGCGCGGCCTCAGCCCTGAGATCCATCACATGGATATTGACGAGGAGCTTGATGTCAACGCAACCCCGTCTCGCTCAAGGGGTCGAAAACGGAACGACGCGAACACGATCACAGCCAGGGGACCGTCGCGGTCTAGACGTGCCTCAACATCGCAAGCTCGCTTAGCTTTGATCGATACGGATGATGACGTTGTGGTTCGCGCACCGGGTTCGCAGCGCAAGGGGCGACTCGCTCCCTTCTTTGAAGTGAACGATAGCGAATCCAGTTATCAGAACAACGGCGTTGAATTCGACTCGGAGGACGATGATGACGAGGATGACATTGTCGATCCCTCTTTGCGGCGTGCCGCTAGGGCTAGGAAGAAACCAGCTCGCTTTCGCGTGTCGGATGACGATGAGTCTTGAGGTGACGCATACGTGGCCGGTTCACCACGGCTATTACGAAAAGCATCATAGGAGTCAAGAGACATGAGGCGCAGTTCTTTTCTGGGGAACTGCAAGAACTTCACGACACCAATGGATGGCGGAGGGTAATTCGATTTTCATATTTTTGCATCAAAGTTGGCATCCAGCTGGTTAAACTCACGGAGCCTTCCCAAAGGACTGGGAGTTCTGAGTGAAATCAGTTAGTTGGTGGGGAACATTCTGCTTGGCGCTTCAGGAAAATCCAGGGAGTATAAAGCATACATAGTTAGTCCGTGGATACTGGATTCTGTGACACAGCATCACAAAGCCCTTTGCATTAGTCGCCAAATATAAGTAGTTGCATTCGATTCTTCGGGAATGTCTGAGACGATGACTGGTGCTGAGATATGCACAGGTCAATATAGAGTTTAAGTAGCAGTCAAGCTTTGGCGGGATAGCTCGGGACCAGCCTGGATCTTTTCAATGTCGAAGATTACGAATACTGTGATGGGCAAAATTCTGGTGTTCCAATGAGAGTTTGAACAGGTGGGGCCTACCCTCTCGGGATGTTGAGACGAAACCTACCCGTTATCTTCACAATGTTTCTGTTCCAATTTGGCACCGACGCAGGGTGAAGTAATGGACGTTTAGATGAAGTCTCAATGAGGTTGTGCTGTCTTCCCTTTCTTCTTCTGGACCTCGCTTCAGTTATATCTCATACAATATTTAGTACAATGATAAACGTTCGGGAGTTTAGCCAGGAATGTTATGAGCGCTTTCTATCACATTAAGCAAATCATAGACTTCTTCTATACAGACAAAACAAACGCTACAACATATAGTAGGTCTTATGAGAAAAAGGCTGGAATAGAGTGATAAGTAGACCGTTAAATAAAGAAAATGAAAACGGGAAAAGTGTGTTATCACAGTATATGCTAAAACACACATCACTCAATCAAGGTGACTATTTAACGTCTTATTATTAACTAAGACTGAGAACCACTTTGATTTAGTTACAATAGATTAAACAAACGCGAATAAGGCAACTGTTCAGCTTGATTTGCCGCACTGACAGCGTAAAATCTGTCTGGCAGCCTGTACGTAAAGATCAAGAGCCGACGCACATAAAATTGACAATCCTCGACATTGGACATATCTATGTATCAGAGGAAAGAATAAGTATCTTGAGAGCACCTTTTTTTATTCGAAGTGTGAAAATGTGATTTAGAACCGTTTATTAATTTCAACTACTTGACATGATTTTGTGACGTTAGCATTATGTTCTCCAATGGCTAAAACCTCACTTCGTAGAGACGTAGCGCTAACGACGTGGATATTATTTGTCAAGTTGTGCTTGTCATATTCTTCGCCGAGCAACATGAAAGCGGCACTCAACTTACATGTACGGAACGTAGCAGAGACTCAGTCTCAAGAGGATTGATTATTTTAACATTCACAGACGGGGCCCCGCGGTGCGAGCAAAATGTAGTCGAGGTTTAGGTGCTGAACGCGTCGATGCTGCTGCGTCTCAACAACTACACGGACTTGAACTAATAACGGAATGTTGGAAAGGGACACTCTAAACACTTGTAAGAGTTACGGTCATAGCGTTAAGCGATCAAGGAGGGAGACATAACTAGTTGTGGTTGAACATTGTAATCGGAGTCAAAGCCCACGTTGGTTTTTGCAATTTTCAATTGGCTCGCTGGTATACTTTTATCTAAGCTAAATTATTCAGAACTAGATTCGGTCCGCCATGCAAGTGCTAGACAAATAATGAACGACGTGCCCAGCTTATGTACTGAAAGTCGGAACCCAAAATGACCCAGAGCTTTCTTTCCCTGTTTCGACGCCCAACACCGTAGACGCCTCAGACCTTCAATATGTACAACGCATCTATATCATACAAAACACCCAATACTTGCCGCCTGATACGACAACAACTACCTCTTGAAGAATTTCTTCTCGACGACTCTCAACCCGGCGTATGAAACCGCCGCAAAAGAGAAGGCAAGCTCGAAACCAATGTCGCCGCCAAACGCGCCGCCAGCAAGCTTGCCGATCGGGCCGGTGAACCACGTCTGCGACATGCCGAGCACGGCGCCCATGACACCCATGAGGAAGGCCACGAAGGCGGCAATACCGGGCGGCAGACGCGAGGGGTCGTCGTAGTCCTCGATGTCGTAGCCGCCGAGGCCGCGGCGGAAGACGACGTGGTCGGTGATGCTGATGCCCTCGTAGATGGCGAGCCAGTAGGCGATGATGAGCATGAAGTTCTCGAGCCAGGCCTCGAAGCGGTCGTAGCCGGGGATGCTGATGGCGATGTAGACGCCGGTGCCGGCGAAGACCCAGATCCAGCGGGGCACGCGGGCGGTGTGGCGGGAGAGGACCTGCAGGGAGAGGGAGACGGAGTAGATGTTGGGGCAGTTGTTGGCGATGATGGAGAGGGCGAGAATGACGAGGCAGAACTGGCCGAAGCCGCCGAGCTTAGGGACGAGGACGGCGGCGAGCAGGCCGCCAATGCCTGAGTCGGCGTAGGCGGCGCTGAAGGTGGGGTCGTTGACGCTGGCGGTCATGACGGCGGCGCCGAGTAGCTCGGTGAAGCAGAGGGTGAGGAAGAGGCCGGAGAAGGTGACGAGGAAGACGCGCATGCGGGAGGTGGACGGCGGGTAGTAGCAGGTGTAGTCGGCGGCGTATGAGGTCCAGCCGGTGGCGAAGCCGAAGACGCTGGCGGCGAAGGATAGGACGGAGCCGGCTTCGGAGGGCCCTGTGTTCAGGGGCAGCATGTTGTTGAAGTTGCCCGAGTGGGCGAAGACGCCGAGGACGATGAGGAAGATGATGAAGCAGGGGATCCAGGAGAAGCGCTCGTAGGTATGGACGATGCGGTAGCCGAACGTGCAGATGACGAGGGTCGACAGCGCAATGATGATGATGCCGGCCCATCCTGGCATGTCGTGGTTCACGGCGTTGAAGAGCTGGGCGCCGACGATGGAGTTGACGGCGGACCAGCCCAGACATGCGAGGATATTGAAGACGGCAACTTTGGGCATGTGTTAGTGGCGCCCACCCTTGAGAAGAGAGGTAGGTAGAGTCGACATACCAAGCTTCACGACATAGTAGCCGTACCAATACCGGGAGAGAACCATCTGTCGAAGACCGAACTTGGGACCAAAGGTAGAGAAGAAGCACACGGGAAGGACGCCGAGGAAGTTGATGAAGACGATGGTCAGAGCCGTGTCAGCGAAGCCGAGACTGAAAACCGGAATGGCAAGAACGCCGATGGCAAAGGACGAGACGACCATGTTGGCGGAGCACCACTGTGAAGACTCTCGTCAGAACCACCACATCTCTTGGTATTTGCGCACACATTCACCAGCGAAACTCACCATCGTTCCAACGTTCATGATGGCGTCGTCGGTACGCTCATCTTCCGGGACTCTTTCGATACCTCTCTGTTCCACGCCAAACTTGCCCGCCAACCTCTGGAGTTTCGCATACGTGCTGGTGCCCGCCTCGAAGTCCTCTTGGTGGACGCCGTCAGCCCCCACGTAACCGCGGGCCACATCCTTCTTCTCCCCGTTCGACTCGACGTCGCTTTTGGTCTCGAATATCGCCATAATCTGTATCCGGTCTCTCTCGTTGGTTTCTTTGGAGTTTGTGTAAGCGGTCACCGGAAGTTCATAGCTTGGCTTGGCTCGGCACAACGAAGTAAGGCGGGATGATGGAGGACGGTGATGTCTTGTCGACGACGGGCAAACTCAATTCAAGGCGCTTTGAAGCTACCGATCACCAGTGAGGGGGAGGGAAAGGTCCGCGACGGAAGATTGGACGATGAGCAACAGCAGCAACATGGTGGCGGACCCGGGGGCAGTAATATTCCCAATTCACACGACGGAAAGTGGAGGAGCCCTTATCAGGGCGATGGCGACGCGCGCGAATTCTACGGGATCTTTCGTACCCAGATTTCGGGGCCTCGAAAGACGGCAACGACCATTTTTGCGCAGAGGTGCAGCAAAGCACACACCACGTCCTAGCCTTTCTGACGCGAAACTGGTGGGGGGAGCAAAAGATAAGGAACCACGGCATTGAAGAATCAATCGACATATCCCCACCAGCGCGTCCCTGGAGTATGAGTAGCGGGTACTTGGTGTGGCTCGGAAGTCAGCCGGCAGCTGGGAGCCGTTTGGGATAGGTCCGGTAAAGGGGGGCCGCGCTGGAGTCTGAAGGCAGAGCTAGAAGACGCAGAGAGGCGAATTCGGGATTCCCGGGTTGCCTTTCGTCCAATGGCGAATTTCGAAGGAGAAAAAATTCGGTGAAAATGGAGGTCGTCAGGCGAGAGTTGCGGAACTGAGCAGATCGTCTCGTCAGTCAAGTACTCGGTACATTGCACTCTGTATGCGCACCAGCCTCGACAGTGGCATCACGAGAATAGGGCAAAGAGAGTAAGGCGAGTTGAGGTGGCTCGAAACTTGGCGATGCGATGGTGAGGGAGCTGGTTGTGTGGCATTCGCGCGCATCGCTGCTATCCGCACACACACACTACCTTACCCCAGGTTCTCCCCGTCGGAGCCAAGAGACAGATGCAGAAGATAAGGCGGGATTGCCCACGCATCGTCCAAGCGCACCACGGCCATGTCCGCGAAGTTGCAAACGACGTGGGAGGTCGTCAGAGAAGAACAAGAGAGTGTACGTAAGGGCAAAGAGTCGAGGGTTTCCTACTGAAGGACTTCCTTATCTTCAGGCTTCAGAACCCCCCGTTGGATCGTCGCGATTAGATAGGGTATTGCGAGTGTTGCAATTGGTCGTGTGAGCAGCCAGGGTTCCCGCAATGACCAAATCTTGCTGGCGCTGCCGCAATGCCGATGCCGAATGCATGGAAGCAGGAGATTGGTGACGACGGGGCAATTTTGCTTCCATCCTGCAGCGGGAAGCAATCAACGAAGGGCTGGGGTGCCAAGAAGACGAATTGTCCGAACTTTGGAGCTAGATGCGAATGGGAGTCCTGATCCATTAGTCGTGACTTCAAATCAGCGCGCAATCCGAACTATTGGTGATAGGAAGCCGCCGCAAGATTCGGAGTATGTCGAGGAGCTCTTTGTGGGCGCGAACCCTGACCTTGCGACCGCGGGTAGTAAAGCTTAGCTTTCCTGGGCAACGGGCCTCTTGAACTTTTACTTCAACATACTCCATTCATCTACGGAATTGCAGCCACACTTGTCTCGGTGTGGCGGTGCGACACGGCGGTTCCTTCCGCACATCGTTCCGCGGCCTTGTATTATGTAAGGCAGGGCTCCCCTCGCCTCATGTGAGGTTGGACAAGACGCATCTTGCTTCCTCTCGCGTCAAAGAAGGCCATCCACCATCATATGCCAGCTTGCCGTGGCGGCCAAACGCAAACGCACGTCATACTGTCGCGAGGAATTCCTCCAACCCGCCATTGTTCCCATTCAAATACGAGGATGCCGCGAATCTCGATAGCCCCGCAAAGTTCCAAGCCTGGCTTCGATCATCGGACGCGAAATTGCTTGGCATTCCTCGGTGAAGCTGGTTTGCCATTGTCGTCAACCGCGAGGCTTTGGGACCTCCACCACAAGCAATGAAGACCCAAATGAAGCCAGCGAGGGGAACGGGTCAGCCATCTTCTATCAATGTCTTCCAATACTCCTCACATGGCAGAAACCTGGCGGGCGCGTGATGATAAACACTCGCAGTGATCGACAACTCAACCACCTGCTGGTTTTGTCTTGCTGTTTCTTATTCCCTACTTACCACGCTCCCTGGACGTTGCGACAGACGCAGTCTTCCAAGACTTGACGGCAAGAAAGACCTCACTGGACCGACTTCCAAGAACCAAGACTACACGCCCAATCGCCCCCACTCCAAGGCCGGTTGCGAGCACCAAGCTGAAAACTGACCGCATTCTGCGCCATGTCTCGCAAGCACGGAACAGCTCAACGAAGTCAATTGCACGAACAGTACCTCGCACAAACGGTGCACGGCATGATCGTTGGCAATGTTACGGCGGGGAAATCGGCAGCGTCCATGTCTCCAACACGACAGCAGCCGGGCCAGATCTCGAGCAGATAGATCCTGTCGGAAGCCAAGTCCAGTCTAGACCTGCCGTCCTTCCGTGCAGTCGTCGTTGCACAGCTCCATCTTCATCCTGAAACTACGTCAACGCAGGGAAGTAGGACACAATCTACCGTCTGATAACACGAAAGCTCCCTTCAAAAACTCATGGCAGCCAAAAAAGCAAATTGAAAGACAACCACTCGAGCTGCCCATGTTAGTTCGCACTACCTCTCCTTGCACCGGCGTCGCTGCCATTGGGTCGGCCGCTCAGGGCAACGTTGCTGTGCTCTCCCCCAACACGTTGGACGACGCCGTTTGCGGTCGGCCTGATGCATGGACTCGAACCATGTTAGCAAGGCACCCCGCCTGACGGCTGAAGAAGCGCAAACCTCCTTCGCGGTGATGCCGTACGGATACGTTGTTTTGATGATCGCAGAATAACACTTGACGATCACGAACGTGAGAGGTTTTTGAGTTTCCGGACAGGCAAAACCCACGAGCCCACGATGTCCCAAAAGCGCGCAATCTTAAAAAGGCGTACTTCGGGCGTAGCCACAACTCATGTTTCGTTTTGCGGTCGTCTGATATTTAGTACACGCAGAAGCGACTACCTTAATCCATGCAAAAGAAACAAAAGAAATGGCATACTATCTGGAAGCTTTTCACTGTCCATTCTGCAGTAGGGCTGAGATTCGGGCTCCCTGGCCGCGGCTCTCGATCTGCACAGTCTCTCACCCAATCGTCCACCACCATTGAGCCGTACATCATCTTTTGCCCACCTTCAGCCACAGTTTCTATTCTTATTTTACTTTTTTCAACGCCTCGGTCGGCCCTGCCGCGCCTCATTTCCTCGTCACGGTTTTTGCGTGGCCTCAGCTCCCCTCCACCAAATCTGCGCTAAGCCGAAGACCACCCTAGTCTCTCCTCGTACCTGATAGCGCACACACACATACACACGGCGCGGGCACCACCAGGCACCACACGGTTACAATATGTCTCCAGCATTCTCGGTCCCTGCCGATTTGCTAGCCATTCCCAAGAACCTGTTGAAGACGGACTGGCATTAGCGTCTGGTTCCCTTTTCTCGGGGTCTCGGTGCGGGCGAATCAATGTTTTCATATGACTGAATCGTCACCCGTCTCCGTACTCACCCTACGCACCCATAGTCCCACGATGGCAGATCATCGGCGCCTTGGCAAGAACACAATCACACACATGCACACAACCCCCCGGGCAAGCTCTCTATCCCGCGCCCGTATAACGGGCGCACATGTCTGCTTCCGCAGGTGCGAACCCGTCGGAGGCAGCTGTCATTGATGATGACTCCGCAACAGCAGGGAACATCAACCACCCCGCTGCGGTGTCTCAGTAACGCACGTTAGAATTGACGAGATTTGAGATTCGAGGGGAGCCAGAGGGAAGCCTCCCCCAGTAATTACTGTACCCAGCAGCATATGGCGCGATGAGAACGCCCCTCACCCCTTGCTCTAGTCTATTGTTTCCTTCCGGAACCCCTCGACTCTGGACGTTCCGTCGGTCTAAACCCAAGCTGATCGATCGCGCTGCCAGAGCGGGAGATGGGCGTTGGCCAAAAGTTGTAGCCCCGTACCCAAGGAGCAATTAAGCTGCGAGAGGTGGCGCGGGCTAACGCCGTCACCCATGGCTTCCCGTCGGGCTTTCCTCAACAGCCTGCTCGCCCCATGTGTATGTATCGTATGCATGTGTGCGTGTGCCTGTGTGCGTGGTGGGTGTGTACGAATATGTGCTTACTCGCAAAATATGTACATGTTGTTTGTTTGGCCCCGTATTGATAAAGGCCAGCCCTTCCCGCCTGGCCTTCGTCCGAGATACTACCCATCCGACATCAGCAACATTCCAGCAACGACCTGGGCCGTACCAGAGGGCTTCACTGCAGAAAAGAAAGGCAGAAAAAGACCGTTTCGTCCCGTCCTCTTTCACTCGCTTTCGGCCTAATCATATAATAATCCTGTCTCTCGCTCAACGCCAACATTCCGCACGCCTCTCGCTCTGCTTCAACTCTGAGAGCTCCTTCGCTTATCGCAGCCGTCTTCGATCACCAATCAGCCAAACATTTCCTTTACCTGCCTTGCCGTCCGCCACACGCGCGCACACACATACACTCACACATCAGCGACCATGCAGTTCAACACCATCGTCTCCGTGGCCGTTGCCGTCTTCTCCCTCGGCGCCGTCATCCAAGCCAGACCTCTGCCTTGCACAGATGTTCGTATCCCAACTGCTCACATGTTATCTACGTATGCATCTCTAACATCGTTCACCAGCTTAAGCGTGACCTCATCCTCAGCGGACAGGCCAGCCCCGAGATATGCTGCACATACGGCATCTGCAAGGGCGACGTCAACATCATTAGCGGATGAAACGTTGACCTCTCACCCTGCGGAAAACAAATAAAGTCGAGAGCACTCGCCGGCGTTCGTCATGACGGAGACGTCCGGTCACACCAAAACAAGCGAGCACATATTCATCAAAGAATCACTCGCGCGTACAAATGCATACGTTGGCGTTCATCAATAGGGAGATACGGATATTCAAACGGTGTTTGGGGGGCGCAACAGGGCGTTACACAACTTGAGAACCTCACTCTTTTTTTTATTGCTTTGTGTGAGAATTTGGTGTGTCTGGGTGGGATGGGAAAGAGGTCAGCCCCGATGCACAACTCGGCATCTCCAGATCTCAATGGGGAGTTTCTTGGTCGAATGGGATGCCTGGGTCGGAGTTCCGCTGCTGTCATCGTCAGCAGCGCCCACCCCGTTGGCAGGTGTGGTTTGTCGTGCATAAGCCGCCACGGCGGCGCCGTTGAGGGGGGAGAAACGACTGATGAGGGGTTTCCAACGGTCAGGTAGCTCTGGACGACGAATTGAAGCTCACGAATACACATAATTCCATCTTCAGTTGCGTCTTTCGAAGAGTGAACTGTTTGCCAGGTCGACCACAAAAAACATCGCGAGAGACAACGCAAACCAAGACGTTGTTGCCTTTCCAGGTTTCCCAAACCTTTTGCAATAACACTTACACAAGAACTCGGAACAAGGTGATCAATACCTGACGCCTAAGGACGCCCTCGTGGTGCTGACGGGGAGGCTTCTGTCTCTGTCTCTCTCGGAGACAATTCATCCACCCCACGTGGTCATCCGTTGGTCGCCGTCTCGTATTGCAGCCACATGCGGCCATGCGCCGCCGTTCGTAAAAGATAAGCCGTTGCCCCAGAATATTGTCTATGCCTAAAATGAGCGCTATTGTCCACGATGATATGATGTGGTAGTAGTAAAGTCACCTTCACGAAGTAGCGAGTTCAAAGAAGTATGATGAGCTAGCCTATAGCCGAGCACGCGGCTGGGTGCTCATAAGAAAGTAGCATAGAAGGACACATATGCTCTCATTCAACAAATAATAAAGTCAGTCCACTGTTTTCCAATTTTTGCCTCTAAGATTTCCCTTGAGCGGCAATGCAATCCAAATTGGCTTCTGGTTCCAGTGCGCTTTACTGCGCTCAGCGCGGCTAAGTAACGAGGCAGTTGAACGTTTCTCATTGAGCCTTTTCTTCATCACACTCCAGAGTCTCGACCCAAATACATGCCTGTCGTCAAAGAAGCCCCGCGCGATCCTTCTGAACATGGTAACAGCCCTCAGGACTTCTGGTCACCACAGACAGCCGAGATACCACGCTATCAGGTGTACTCCAACATACAATATCGTCAGGGCAGTGAACAGGACTCCGAATACAGTGACCGCGATAATCAACCAGGACAGCGTGCCGTTGCGCTCATAGGCGAGATAGACGCGGTAAAAGAAGTAAGTGAAGCAGCCTTGAGCAAAAAGCGCGGAGAACATGGTATACACCGCGTGCCAGTCGACCTTGCCGTTGCTCTTAATCCATAGCTTGCTGTTCGCCTGATTCTTGACTGGCAAACAAAGAAATCAGTACTTCGCTTGACAGGGAGTGAAGAAACCACCTACCAGCGAGCTCTTTATTGTCGCCATCATCAGTTGCGCCGCTGCTCAGGCTGGTCTCGTGGTCGGTCATGATGGTACGCGTGCCAATTGGAACGTCGAAGTGAGTGTACGGTGTGGGGTTATGAGCATTTGAAAACGCACGTGGTTTAGGAATAATCAACAGCCTGTATATGAAGAGGCACGAAGGGTAGACGTGGAGAGGTCCCGCAGCGTTGAGGAATCGGTATGTACCGTTGTGTTGGTTGGAAGTTGACTCCACGAATATGTGTGGCGGGGCAAGGCAGACAAACACCCAACAACCCCAGACGCGTTCGCGTTGGAGCTGATGAATTCAAGCTTGGCACCGAACCATGGTACTCGGTAAACATTATTTGGTTGTCGAATTTCATATTAAATCATCGCAGCCCTGTTGTCCTTGCTCGGTGGTTGACGTGGTGAATATGTTTGCTTTTGTTCTTTCACTTTCATCAGACCTCGAATTCTTTCAAAGTCAATGTTAGTCAACCCGATAGGAAAAACGTGAGACTATTCTTTTCTCAGTCTGACTTGCCGCAGGCTAAATTTGCGGGTGTAGCTAAGATCAATGTGGTGGTCAGGTCATCCGTTGGTCGTCATCTCGTGCCGCAGCCATGCACCGCCGTTCGTAAAAGATAAGCCGTCCCATGTTTCCTCCCTGCTTGGTCTGATCTACCCACTTACTCAGTCATTCGCTCGCTCATTCACGTTCCCGTCGGGCAAAGGTTACAGCATCGCGAGGCGGCGGGAGGGAGGGCTGGCAGCGCGTCATGTGGCTACCGTCTCGCAGAATCCTCTCATCACGAACTCGTGCCCGCAAGAAAGGTATCGCAGTTGATGACAAACCCATACGAGCCCTGACAAAAAGTCTTAATAAGCGACTCATAGTCCTACGATAACATCTTGTAGTCGCAACCACTGACTCAAATCCAAACGGAGGGGAGCGTTGACTTACAGCGACGTTGTAAAGACACACCTCCGGCGCCCCAGGCGTCTTCGTCCCGCAGCAGTCCTCGACCATCACGCAGTCCCAGCCGCCGTTGTACGCATCAGTAAGGGTCCCGAGCACGCACTGGTCCGTATTGACCCCGGCGAACAACAGTGTCCGCACCCCGGCCCCGTCGCCGTCCAGATACTTCCGGAGCGGCTGCTCCGGGCTCCACATGCCGGACATCCTGTTCTTGTCGCAGTGCACGTCCCCGGGACGGGCGAACCGCTTCAGCGGCTCGTAGATGTCGGCGTTCCAGCTGCCCTTGACGAGACACCGCCCCTTGCCGTCGCCTAGATCTCCGCCGAGACCGAGACGTGCGACCTTGTCGTCGGCGGAGGCGCCGTGGATGAGTGTGCGGGAGAAGCCCCGCTGGACGCTGGCAGGCATCACGGCGAGATCATCGTCGGTTAAGCCCCAATTCAGCCAGATTACCTGACGGTTCAAATCAATGAATGACTTGCTTGCAAATAACAAAAGACCAAGCCAACGTTACACCCTGCTGCGTAAGCCGCTACCGCCCAGCTTACCTTACCCTACCTTACCTCTCCGATGCAGTGCGGGTGCAGCAGCAGCTCTCCCACTCTCTGCCGGGCACAAAGAAACCCCGGCGTCGAGTCCGACTGGCGGGGAAAATGGAGAAAAGAAAAAAAAAGCGCGGCCGCCGTACCTGGACGCCTAATTCGCGGCATTTCTCAATGACCTTCTCGGTCTTGTCGACCGCGGCCAGCCCGGCGGGATGGTCGCGACAGTCTGGGTGCAGAAAGTAATTCTGCATGTCGACAATCACGAGCGCCGTGCTGTGGGGGTTCACGGATATGAAGGTCTCCGTGGGGCCCTGGGAGGTGCCGACCGTCCAAGCCGGAGACCGGCCCCGGGTGAGATCATAGGTTCGCGACGATGTCTCGTAGCGCCATTCGTCGCCCGGCGGGCCAAAGACCAAGTCTGGGCGGCGCATGACGAACACGGCGAGAGGGTACCAAAGGTCCGAGTTTTCTCCTCGGATATTCTAGCCCCGAATGCGCTGCGCTGCGGGCGGGTATAGTCTAGGTCTTTCCCCGATTGCGGGTAACACGATGCGGTCAAGGTGAGAGGAAGTTGGGTCAATCGTGGGCCTCACGTCAGGTGAAGGAAGAAAGACGACGACTATCATTCATGCGACGCCTGAGAGTCGGTAGATAACCAACCGTGCAGCGGTGTTATCGGGTGTAAGTCTAAACGTCAAGGCCGCTGTCAATCTTTTCTCTCTGTGACTTTGAGCGCCCTATCTGGCAGGCCGTAGAGACCGGAGCGGCTATCGCCCGATCCCGGCGTGTCAATGTAACAGACGGGGTATCATAATTCGAACGCATGCTGCAGCAAAATTTGGGGGTTAAAAAACATCAAACCAAAAGCCAAAGCACTTAAACTCCAGCTGCGTGTGCTGGCGGTTGAGACGACCACAGGCGCATCCATGCAAGCGATATCAAACAGGTAGGTGACCGACCGAGGTAGGTACGCTGTCGCATTCGATGCACCCAGACTCCAGTGTTGAGGACGAACGGAAAACAAGTCGGGGCCGACGCCCACGAGTTCGGTTTGTTTGGTTCACACTAGGCATGGCGGATCTGGTGGTAGGAGGGGCCAGTAAGTGTCGGGGAGACCAAGGGATCTCGCGTCGGGCACCGTCGCGATTCGTGGAGCGAGATGCGCTTCCCCCTCCCTCAACAAGAAGCGACGATGTTACGGGATAAAGGCAGGGGAAAAAGCAGAAGGCCCAACGACGTCCCCGGCTCTCCCACCACGTGAACGCACTCAGAAAAATCTCCGCGGGACGAGTGAGCAGTTCAATGCGGCCAATGCCCCTCCCGGCGCGCCTGGACCTGCAAAGCGAAAGGGTTGGCGCTTCTAGAGACTTGCGGCAGAGCAAAGGAAACAATCGGACTGGGCAACGCTGGGCGACTATCGTCAAAGGTGTCGCGGGGGGATGGTCGTCGTCGGGTGAGGATCGGCGTCGTGATTGGAGCGGGAAGTCGCAAAGAGAAAAAATCGGTCTTACAGCGACCGAACAATTCCCACACAGCGGCGGCGCCCCACCCCCCGCCAACAAGCTTCGACCCTGCGTGACGTTGCGACGTGGGGAACTGGGGTTGACTATTCGCCTCGACCCCTCGAGAAAGGAGGGGCTGTTAAAACATCGAGGGGCGCGGGAGAAGCTCGTCGTCAGTAGACCATACACTTGTCAACAAGTTATATATCCAGCCGAGCCCAGAGCCTGTAGACCAGACCCCGTCCGGCTCGATTGACCCTTTGCTTCGCTTCGTCCATTCTGTCCTGTCCTGTCCCTCCCTTGCCTTTACACACTGCTCTCGTTGCTGCCAGCCGTCTGGTCTCGTCGCCGCTGAACCATTTGGAGCCCTACCAGACCACACACACAAACACACACGCACAGCTTCCACAATGTCTCCCTCGGCTGTTGATCCTCCCGCGTCCGTTGGCGCCGTCAAGCCGTCCAAGGCTAACATCGGTGTCTTCACCAACCCCGCACACGATCTCTGGATCACCGAGGCCGAGCCCAAGTTGGAGGCTGTCCAGGCCGGAGAGGGACTGCAGAATGGCGAAGTCACCATTGCTATCCGAAGCACCGGCATTTGCGGGTAAGTCACCAGCTCGAAAACCGGAGAGACTTTGAACAAGGCTGACCAGACGCATAGGTCCGACGTTCATTTCTGGAAGCACGGATGCATCGGACCCATGATCGTCGATGGCGACCACATCCTCGGCCACGAGTCCGCCGGTGAAATCATTGCCGTCCACCCCAGCGTCACCCACCTCAAGCCTGGCGACCGAGTTGCCGTCGAGCCGAACGTCATCTGCAACGAATGCGAGCCGTGCCTCACTGGTCGCTACAACGGTTGCGAGAAGGTGCAGTTCCTGTCCACCCCGCCGGTCCCGGGCCTTTTGCGGCGATATGTCAACCACCCGGCCGTGTGGTGCCACAAGATTGGTAACATGACATACGAGAACGGTGCGATGTTGGAGCCGCTGAGTGTGGCGCTGGCTGGTATGCAACGTGCCGGTGTGCGTCTCGGTGACCCGGTGCTCGTCTGCGGTGCGGGACCCATCGGTCTCATCACCCTTCTCTGCGCCAAGGCTGCCGGTGCCTGCCCGCTGGTTGTCACCGACATCGACGACGGCCGTCTGGCTTTTGCCAAGGAGCTGGTGCCGACGGCCATTACCCACAAGGTTGGGCGCGGCACTGCCGAGGAGGAGGCGAAGCGCATTGTCGAGTCCTTCGGCGGCATTGAGCCCGCTGTGGCCATGGAGTGCACCGGCGTTGAGAGCAGTATCGCTTCGGCCGTGTGGGCGTGCAAGTTCGGCGGCAAGGTCTTCATCATTGGTGTTGGACGCAACGAGATCAGCTTTCCCTTCATGCGTGCCAGTGTGCGCGAGGTGGACATCCAGCTGCAGTACCGCTACTGCAACACCTGGCCCAGGGCGATTCGTCTGGTGGAGAGCGGCGTTATTGACCTCAGCAAGCTGGTCACGCACAAGTTCAAGCTGGAGAACGCGCTCGATGCGTTCGAGACGGCCAGGGACCCGAAGACGGGCGCCATCAAGGTCATGATCCAGAGCTTGGAGGACTAAACTGCGGGTAGGGAATGGTTGGTGTTTTGGGCATAATACGGCGGTGTTGGCGATCTGGTGTCATGGATGGTCATTTGATATATTTATAGAGACAATTTTCCAATGATTCGTAATCTGCCGTTGTGTGAATGTTTTGCCTGTAATTATGGTGGTGCTTGCATAGAATTGGCGTGGAAGACGTTCGTGAAAGTTGGAAGACCAAAATGATGTGAAGCCACCAAGAGTGAGCTGTGGAATAAAATCACGAGGAAATCAACTTTTGGCAAGCGCATCATGATAGAACCCCGTTCTTACCCATTGCCCTGCGTGTCCTTCAAGGGTAACTCCCTTTGGTGCGCAACTTCCGCCCAAGGAGAACCCCCACATCCGGGCTAGTTTTGCAATCTCATTGGCTATGTGCCCTCAAAGCGGCATAGCCCGTTGTACCGGCCGGCGCGCCTGTTCCTGCCCTTGCGGAAGAGGCAAGGTACATGGAAGGAGTGGCGCACTGGGAGCTCAGTGTGGTAATTGAACTGTTTTTTTTTTTTTTTTTTTGGTCTTTTCAGGGTTGGTGCAATTGGACTGCCACAACTTGGGCAGCAGCACAGCACCAACAACACAGCGGCGACAGCAGCAACAGCAACAGCAACAGCAACAGCACCTCAGCGAGTCGTAGAACGCACGGGCCACCTGTCCGGCTCGCAACAACAGCACAAGCGAAATCTTCCGAGAGGTCGGAGGCAGAGACTGACAGTTTGTGAGGGAAAGAGCTCTTTTTTTCCTCACGCAAAAATACCCATCACCACCAACTCCCCTCCTCCATCAATTGGCCGCCAACGAAGCTCCCCCCTCACCCCCGGAGCCGTTCAATTCGATCCATCTCCGACCGACTTCAGATCCACCGGTTTTGTTCCTCCAGATTTTCGATCCCTTCCCTCGGCCAAAATGTCTTCCGCCCTCGCTCGTCCGTTGATGCGGACCACCGCCCGCACTCTCCCTTCCCGCGCTGCCGTCCGCTTCGAGTCAACCGCCTCCAAGAAGGCCACCGATGCCACCAAGGATGCTGCCGCGAAGGCCAGCGAGTACTCCGCCAAGGCTGCTCAGGGCCTGAGCCGCGCCGCCAGCGCTGCTGGTCCCGCCATCTCTGGTGCCGTTAATGCCCTCGGCAAGGTCGGCGGCCGTACCGGCAAGGTTATCGGCTTCATCGAGAGTACGTGACATCTGGGATATGAACAGGAGTACGCCCTGAGGAAGCGTCGCCATGCGTATTCCGAGTGTTGTGACAGGATCAAGTGCTGACCCAATTGCGCTTATAGAGCAGGTCCCCTGGGTCGTCTACTACTCCCGCGTCGGTCTCGAGCTCTCCAAGATTGTCTTCCACGGCCAGAAGATGGCTCCTCCGTAAGCTCTCGTGAATACGCGACATCTAGGCTTTCCAGCATCTGACTGTCGTCCGCAGCCCCGTCTCCACCTTCCAGACCTACTTCCAGACTGCCGTGAACTCCCTCAAGAACCCCAGCGGCCTCCTCAGCTCCGCCTCCGCGACCGCCAGCTCCGCCGCCTCGGCCGCTGCCGCTGCTAAGCCCGCCAACCTGGCC
This sequence comes from Colletotrichum siamense, assembly GCF_013390195.1. Lineage (NCBI taxonomy): Eukaryota > Fungi > Ascomycota > Sordariomycetes > Glomerellales > Glomerellaceae > Colletotrichum > Colletotrichum siamense. The sequence goes on from NW_023501020.1 coordinate 1,802,461, forward strand.
TCGCGCATCAACACCGCTACCGTCGCCACCGGTGCCGTCGTCGCCGCCGAGTGCCTCGGTTTCTTCACCGTCGGCGAGATGATTGGCCGCTTCAAGATCGTCGGCTACCACGGCGAGACCCACGCTGCCCACCACTAGACGAAGCAACCGTCGGAACTCGCCCATTCTCGAAAACGAACCTGTGTAAAAGAAAGGGATGGAGGAGATGTGTTTCTAATTAATTCACCAGCATCTAAAGAAGGAGCGGAAATTGGTGGTATCGGGATATAGACACCGGGGTTAGGGGGTGTTATGGAACCAAATACGCATGAATGCTCAATGACCCGTGTAGGAGGTTCATGTAACCCAGAAAGCCGCGCCCCCTAGGTAACTAGGGAGCGGACATGTCTGGGAGCGCGAGACGAGGAATTACGCTTCGTTGGGACCTTGGATCTGGTCCCTTTGAGCGTCCTCAACAGGCACCTTTTTATTTTCCTTATGTAGAATCTGTACATCACGTCAACGCAGCCACCCAAGCTGCGAAACCCGCCTCCTGTGGGTAAATACCAGGAAACCCTTCAACAACGCCTGTTTGAAAGTGAGCCTCCTTGAATTTTGCATATCGAATCGGACATGGTTGCAGAGGCACGACATGAGCGGGCGAAGAGAACGTCCATGTTCACTCCGAGTAGTCTATGGCTACTGCTACGATATTCCCATGGCTTCTGCTCATGTTGTACCTCATAATGTCGTAAGACGTTCTATGTTCGTTGTTTATCTTCTGAAGCAGACAAAAGGAATATGCTGAGCCAGCTCTCCTTCACATGGATGGAGCACTTGGGTGAAACTGCTTTACTCATGAACAGCTTGTCCACAAGATATTCCACAGGGCTAAGTACCGGTTTGGATGGAACGCTCAGGCAATCCGAAGAAACTAAGCCTCTAGAACGTGGTATTCTTGTCAGTAAAGACTGAAACTTCCATGTGGCATGCTGATGCCATTTCAGAAGTCCTTCCTTAGCACGTTATGCCTCCTTTCTTGGAGACGCCTTCTGGTTGACGAACAGAATCGGGCATCTGACGGATAGAATATCTACAAGTAGAGTGATTGAAGAATATGAAACCGTCTGTCCGCAGAATATGGCGCGGAGACGGACTCATGGTGACCATGCTGCCGTAGCCCTTCGCACAATCGAAGCTCCATGTGCATTTACATAATTTGTCGACAAGCCTCAGAAGTGTCTGAGAAGCATAACGAAGCCCGCATTCTATATGTAGTAGACGGAAATCGTATGATACTACAAACTTTCAGCTCCGTTCTTAACCTGTCTCGCTCACTTTCTTTGTCTCGCATTCCCTAAGCTTCTGCATGAACTTCAAAGCTTGCAGGTTTTAATGCGTGGCTGTTGCGGCTTCCTCGAAGGAGACTTAAGTTACCTATCAGTGTAACAATTCCCATGGTTTCTTAATGAGTTTTGTTGGCCAGTCAATGTTAGTTGGCTTGCTTTGCAGTGTCCGCACACACGGATATTCTCTTCAGCCGATTTTATTTCCTATGTTCTCGCTGTCGTAGTTGTCTTTCTTCGTTGCTATTATTACTACCCCTATTCCTTTTCTACTATCATCGTCCTCATAGAAGTATTAGATATGCTACGATACTGCCCAGGTAGCTAACTGACATTGCCCGGCTAGCAAAACTCTTCTTCATACCTAGAAGTGTTGCGAAGAAACCCTGGTGGTGGTAAACATCCGCGTGAGACCTACATCATTTTACTTCAATAACCACGTAACAGATTGGAGCCGTCTCCGAGATGACTAGACCAACCACGAGAAACCAGCAGAGGGCTACGGTGAGTATATATAGACGTACGTTATAGCCGGGTCTGACGCTATATCCACGTTGACTTTTACAGCAGCAATACCAGAATTAGTAACACAAGCCATCTCCATCACCAGATTTGAGCATGCACACTCTCAAGCACAGGATGGACTATGGAAGTTCACCAAGATGCATATTACCACCTGCATATCCAACTTATATTCATAACTGGTTATACGGCGGGCTCAGTCTTTGAACAACACCGGTTGCATTGGTGACTCTGGTTTTTCGCTAGATAGGGAACGTGGCACGCAGTCCATGAGATTGACCACCTTGGGCGTTTTCAAATGTATCGTGAAGAGGTTCGATCTTTTCACGTGGAGGAAACCATATCTGTCCACTGCTTGTCCCGAAAACTCGGAAGATTCTCAAGTTGTAGAATACGCCTACCTCATATCTAGACTTGATATGTTGCAAGGCCACTTCGTCCCTATCCAGAAAAACGCTGTGTCTAGATACCTGAGCGCATGTTGGTCGCCGCCGGTTGGGGGCTTTCTGAGATGTGTTGTATGACTTTTTTTGCCATCTTGTGAGGTCTTTCAGTTGCACTAACATGTTGCACCAATAACGGTTTACTGAGGTAGAAGTTGATAGTAGGAACAAGATGCCATTCGCGGACATCCATCATCCGTAGAATGAGGATTTTGACTCGGGGCTCCCCGGACCCTCTACCACATTTTTAATCCATAACGTGTAGTGGCAAACTGAGACTTTGTAAGTTTTGCTGGAGGTCTATACTGGCAGAAGACAATGGCGACAGTAGCTACATACTGCGACATCACAAGAGCATTCAAAGCTATTCACTGCGTACACAACTTGGTGTCAGTCTTATGTGATAACGCCAAAGCTTTGAGGGAGGCAGGCTATCTTATGTCTACTCGAAGATATTGGCGACAGTTACCTGCCTGAGTCTCCTCTTCAACCTCACACTCTCTGATGCTCTGTGCAATGTCCGGGCTCGGGACCGAGATGCCCGAGAGGAATGCGATGCCTGCTTTGGACGAGATGTGTATCTGAGAGCACGGCACTCTTGACATTAACCGTTCAACCGCTATCTGGACGGTGTGACCTAGGCCACATCCTCACCGACGGCCACCAGAAGACCTGATATCGTCTTCTGACAGCAGGCCACAGCTTCCGCAGAGTATGCTCATCAAAGCCATCAACCGCGTACCTCCCATCAACACGGGACGGGAGCGATATCACACGTCCATATAAGGGGAGTAAACGTATACGCAAAGCGACCTTCCGCAAGATCTCAGGATGTCGCTGGGCATCAGTATCAGGGGTGAGCGAGATGACTGTCGACGTGTAGTCGACTTCTCACGTTACACAAAAGGAAAGCCCCCCTGGACCCGCGACGCCTCCGCTCTTCTGGGCAGCGGCCGCCGATCGATGCTCCCATGTTCGCGGGCGGATGATGGATGATGGCCTGGCCCGCGGCCCTGGTACATGAGCAACCAGGAGGATCCTCTTCCCTTCCCTCCCCGTGCCCACTTCTCACCAACGTTCCAAACAACTTGACAACTACAACGACATGGCTCCTTCGCTGCGAAACAACAAAGTAACAACAAGCCTGTGCCGCACACTCGCCGACGGAAACTCGACGACCGGGGCCAGCTGGGGGAAGAAGAAGAGGACAGGGAGAGTACTTCGTAAGACTGCCTGCCCAGTCCGAGGTGCCCGGCCCCGCGTCATCAACTACATCCCGTTGTCTCTCCCATGCCAGCCCAGACTTGCGGCGCGCAAGGCGCCTTTCATTATCTATCCTAACCTAATGAGGTAGACGTTGAGTCGGCCGCGCTCGAAGCATGCCCGTCAACAGGCCAGGGGTTGGGCTTGCATCTTTGCCAAAGTCCCAAACGAACCAACAGACAAGAAGACCACCAACAGGGGGGCTGGGAGAAGAGGAAGTATCAAGGCAGATGAGATGGGAGGGAGGGGGTAGGGGGGCCGATGTCCAGGTACAGACCAACACCGCCAGCCAACGCACCAACAACACACCACCAGCCAGCCACCAAGGAACAACACACACACGCAAAAGTACAACACCCTCCTCCTCTCATCCACCCGGCCAACTTCACGTGTCTCCTTCGCTTCCCCTAACCAGGTTTACCCTCCTCCTCCCCCCCCCATTCGCATGCCACGAGGTGCAACCCCTGACTTCCATTGCCCCCCCTTCCCGAGGTGGCGTCCGCCGACCAATGCCTCTCCTCCGTCCGCACCCCGGTCGCCCGACGTTGCCAAACCGTTCCGCCGGGCTGCCTAACCAGCAAAGTGGGTACCCCTTACCATCCTGGCGGGTTTCTCGTTCCAACGATGTCGACGACCACCCGTCCGCCGAGGCAAACAGCAAACGTACGTACGTGCCGTGCGCGCGTGTGTATGTATCCGTATATGTGCCTCGTCTGTATGTAAGCCACATCCCAATGCAGGCTGTCGGTTCGGACCAGCACCAGGACGACAAGGGGCGGCGGCGGCGGCGGGGGTTGTTGGTCTTTTGGGCTCGCATGAGACCTGTCAGCAAGAAAGGACGGAAAGAAAGGGCCTAGATTTTCGTGTCCGAATAGGGCAGGGAAAGCGCTAGCGTCTCCACGACCTCCCCGGTCGTGATTTTGAAAGTTCATTTGGTGTCTCTCCTGGGGGTCGTCATCGCAGGCTTCTCGAGGCTTCCTTAGGTTTCAGGTGGGTGATGTAGTTGGGCCTTTTTGCTCCCCTGGTGCAGGATCGTGGCTGGGCTGCCCGCGATGGATCTTGACCGTATCAAGTATGATGTTTCTGTGAATCATTACCCGTGCTATGCGCAGGTCTGAGCCTTGCCAGCCTCATCAAGCAGAAGAATGTGCAGGCCGAAGGAACACCATGAGAAAGACGAGAAAGATCTAGGCAGCTGATACCAAGCCCCATTGCGTCCAAGATGTCCGTTATCCCGTAACTTGTGACTGATTGAGGACTTTTGTGTGTTTTGGCTGCTTTCAGAACAGACGGGAATAGGGCATACTCCGTGACCCATTCGTCACTTTCGCTCCACACTCATCCAACGGAGGTGATGGCAGCACTGGAGACCCGGGAAGTAGGAAACCCACCAACTTTGCGCAGGCATATCGGCTCAAGCGCACGTTTTCAACGACTCTGGAAGGGCGGGGTGGGCAGGCGCAGATCATCGGGGGACCTCCCGTATCCTTCGGCATCGTGGTCCAACAACCGCAAGAGTTCTCCGTCGACCGAGGACGGATACGAGATAACGAATGGCAGAGAGATACGGCCGGAATGCACACATGCGTCGTCTTCAAAGTGCCAGCCGGTGCTGCTGCTGCTGCTGCTGCTGCTGCGCTCCTTGCCCTGCCCGCAATGGAAAAGACACCACAAATCACATATATTGATGTGATAATATGACAGAAAGGGACGAGGTTGGGCGGCCGTTTTGGAGAGGAGAGGGGTTAGGATGGATGCATATGCATGTACGTGAGTGCGGTTTGAGCACACCGATCCGGGTTCTTTCTTTGTACCTCCCCCCTCCCACCCCAGCCGGTCCAGTTAGCTCGGGTTCCGTGTTCCTGGAACTCGGCCCAGCTAGCAGGAAATTGTCGGAAAGTACTGGTACAACGGGACATCAAGGGGGGGAAGGAGGGGAGGGGACGAGATGCTGCTGGCAGCGGGCGGCGGGCAGGCGGGCGTGATGGAGGGTATGGTGTGGAGATGGAGCAGTTCCATTCGAGAAAAAAAAAACCCCCCCAAAAAAACCAAGGTTTGGCTCCGCGAATGAGCTGGGCGAGTTGGACCGCCCCTCACCCTCCCAGGACCGCATCTCGGAGGTGGAGGTCGTTTTCCGCGGATGCAAGGTTGAGAAAGAAAAGAGGGAAAAAAGGAATTGTCGGTCAGCCTTGCAACCGGCCCCCAGCCGACGGCAACGCTGTCACGGTTGACCGGAGTCGCAGCATGGGAGATGGGGAGAGAGAGAGAGAGAGAGAGAGAGCCAACAGCGGTGCTGGACTCGAGCATGGGAGGAGACAGGGGGACGGTTGAACCAGCTTGTCGGAGACGTGTGTTGGCTACGTGGGCAGAGAGAGAAAGAGTTGCTGTGTGTCTGGGCTGGGGCGTGATGCGCATGAGAACGCACCTGTGACCTGTTCTGTCATATGCAGGAGGGACCAATGGCGTCGTCAAAAGTGTTGGTGGTTGTGGTTGTAGTTGATGCTGTTGCGTACTCCATGCGATGCATGGTACTGCCTTCATCGCCCATCGTGTTAGGAAATGTTGATCGATGATCTACGCGAAAGCCATGCGGTCGTTGCCCGACACAGCAGGCAGGGGAGAACGGGGTGCCATGGCAATCAAAACCACCACGTTGCATGGGGGCCTCTGAGAGAGAGCACAAAGGGGACAGAACCAACAGGCGATGGGGCTTGCGATGGTCGAGTGCGATGCGGTTGAGCATGCGGGAGTAATGTGCTCCTGCAGGGTGAGGTGGAGATGGATGAACGAGTTGTTGGCAATGAGAAAGAAACAAAAGAAAAAGAAAACGATAAACGGGAGTTTCTAGGCAATATTTCTCACCGATGTTCGGATCGAGAACGCCAGTTTGCTTTCCAAAGCCTCAATATGAAGAAGAGCGCCTGGCTACATGCCTCCAATGTTACCCACCATTCAGCCGTGCAGATGCCTCCGTGCCCGGCGAGAGCCTAACGAGACTTGGATATGGGGTCATTCATTCTGATAATGTTCGAGTCACCGGGTCTGGAAATGCAGTGATGGACGAAGGTCGCCATTAGGCCAGAGGGTCGGCCTTGCTTTATGCGGCCGTGACTTTGGGTTGCTCATATGGCTCTATTTACACGACTCCATCGGGGAACGAGGAGGAAAAACAAACGGAGGCCGTGACGACCAGCCAGGCGCGGCCCGAAACGAGTAGCCAAGATCACGCTTTCATGCCGAGAAAAAACATGCCATTTTTTCCTGCCTGCTTGCTTGCTGCCCAAGAAACCACCAGCAAGCTCATTGATGCGCCCGTCCACACCACACACATGCATGTTGATACACAATTAATACCTCGAGGAAAGATCCTCCCAATGTGAAGATAATTCAAGATGCGAAGATTGTTTGAGCTGTAGGTAGAAAATGCTTGAATTTCCCAAAACTTTTGCCAGACACAGAGGAAGTCCCCAGAATCGGCCGTGTACAAATGAAAGAGGGAAGGTAAAGTAGGCGGAAAATGCAACTGTCAGCCTTCTTCCATCCGCAACTCTGCAAGGCGAGGCTTCAGTGGCTCTCGTTGTGGCATGTGTTGGGATAATTGCAATGGCTCAGGGTATATTGGTGAAGTAAGGAAGCCAGTAACGACGAGAGGGAAATAAGGCGGATGTTGACTGCTCGCGGGGCCCTGTGCTGCAGGAGACGTCTTGGCGAAAGCTCAGATCAAGTCATGTGGTTGAGCTGGAACGGCCGACAATCACGGCCGACTCAGTACCATCTTCCGCGCCCTCAGAAGAGAACGCCCGTCTGCATCGGACGAGTGGGCATCCGCCGAGTCCAGGTTGGGTGACGTGCAGTGGCCAGTGTTCAGCCACGGAAGGCCATCCGGTGCCTTTTTTCTGAATATGCGAATTAGGTGTGATGCCAGCCGTCGTCGACATGAGAGTGTAGAACAAAATGACTCGACGTAATTTGGCTCTGTCATCTTCGAAGAGGAGAATTCGGCGCGTAGGCACTGCCTGGCATCGTCCGTTTGCCCAGCCCCATTGAATGAATGCAGGCCCCCCAGAGAACTGAAGTCCCTAGACCGAGCCCATCTTCGGCCCCCTGTCTGTAACGCCCTGTAGATACCAGGAAGGGCACCAAGGCCTCGGATCGATGCGTTTGGTGTGCATAGGAAAGTGTTCGCTATAGTTGTCCAATTGAGCGGCGTCGCTTTGAAAGATATCAAACGTGGCAGTTTTTGCTCGTCCCATTGCGGGCCAACATAGGTTTTGACGGGAGGGTGACAACAGGAGAGAGCTGCTAACGAGAGCCTGCCGCGACGTAACCAGCGAGGCCCAATCTGCGAGGGGGGATGGTTGGAGCCATCGGCAATCTGGTTTCCTCCATCTTGAAATCATTGGATCGGCTTTTGTGCCGTCCACACGTACCTGTGATAGACAATCAGTACTTGAATATACATACACACGATTGGCCGTTGCAGTTACCGCAACGGCAGTTTGCATGCGGAAACTCACATTCTGCAGTAGGCGTGGACGCTGAGCCGGCAGAGCTCCTGCTTAAGCACTTCCACGAACTGGTTTACTTGATTGGCAGTCCAGGGTTCTGGCGCGTACCGGGTGAATGGTGCCATTGTCATCGCTTGGAGGCCGTGGGTAAGCCCGAGATTGAACCAGCGGCCGAGTTCCTCCTCATGTTCATCAGGGCGCACCCATGGGTTGATTGGCAGGTTGATCACCTGCTGGCCGAAGTTTGTGAAACCCATGGATTCAAGGGCGGCCTTCGTGTCGAAGATGTCGATGGGGGCACCGAACCTTCTCATCGCCTGAGACAGCACGACGCCCCATTGGCGGAGAGGCGAATTCGGCGAAAGAGTATTGTCGTCACAACGGAAAACCCATTCGATTTCCACCTGCTCAATGAAGCCTCCAGGCTTCAGGTGCCTGAAACTTCTGTTGTACAGTTGTTGCCAGTCTCGCACGGAGCCGAGCATCATTTGCATGTGGACGAAGTCAAAGTATTGCTCAGGATACTGCCACGGATCTTCGACGTCGGCACGCACGAACTTGACAGTCGGGGGGATGCTAATGGCGAAAGGTGAGCCCACGCCATGGCTACGTTGAGCACCGCAAAACACATACCTGCCGGGTTGAATTAAGGAAAGATCGAGTCCGATGATGCTCTCGGGGGCCTTTTGGGCCCAGTGAAGCTTGCTGAGATGGTCCTTGTCAGCTATTTCAGTCGTTTGAGCGTGGGAGGTGTATCACGCAATGGGTGTCTTACTCGGCAACCTCGATCGCCCAAAACCCAGTGCCTGCTCCGAGATCGATAATGCGAGAGCCTGCTGGTGGGTCGGGAATGCTGTAGAGTGCCTTCTTTCTTGCAATAGAGATCATGTTGTGGAAAATGTCAAGTCTGTCTTGTTCCTCCTGCTCATCTTGTCAGCTTGAAGACCTCACGGAAAGGAATCATTGGAAACGAACGTCATCCACGGGAAGTAGGTATTTGCCACTACGATATCCGCCATAAGTGCGCCCATTTTCAGCATAGTCGCCTGGCACCTCTGAAGTCCCACTATTGCGCATCAGAGTCCGCGTCTTGGTACTCAGTACGAAGCACGCATGCTGCGGCCTGCCATTGAGGAGCTACATACCTTTGTTGAGACATGGCTACCATGCGTGTGGATTTTGGACAGACGGATGGCGGTGACGAATGGCGTAGCGTTGTATGACCGTACAGCCTGAAGAGCGTCTAAGAGCAGCGGTTGAGCAGCAAATACTTGACCAGACTCTGCGCAAGTTGTTGGGTTAGCGTCGTTTGAAGCTAGAGCTGCGAGGACTTGGAGAAGGGCTGGTGTATGATGTGACACTGGCGATTCTGAAACATGGAGAAAGGGGAATTGGGCTGAAGAAGTGGGAATGAGACAGCAAAGCAATTTAAAGTAGGTGCAGTAGTGAGTCTGAGAGGGAAACGAAACGAGATGACGGTGGTAGCGCGGCAAGGCGAAGGCAGCGGCAGCAGCAACCTAAGTCAATGGGATGGGAGCAGCACGCACGCACGCACAGAGCCAGGCTGGATGTCATTCATCCAGGGAAAAATGGCCACCGAGGGGCAGGCTTTTTATGGGGAATGCGACCCAAACGAGGGCGGGCTCGAGTGAGGGTGTCGAGAGTGACGGGGAGAGAGAGGCAATAACCCACGACAGATGTAACAGCGAACAGCAAGAAAAGGGGCCGATGGCTCTGGGAACGATGTAGCGGAATTGGTTGCTGCGAAGAAGAAGCTGGGTAACTCGACTTCTTGTATTCCAAGAGCCATGGTACCTTACACTGACACCGCCCTCCCTCTCACTCACACAGACACACCTCGACAACAATACACGATAGAACACTCCCGAATAGGCAAGGATTCCACCACAACTATGGCAGGGGAAAGCAAGTTGCTGTCTGTCTGTCGCTGGCATGACCAGAACAAAATTGGACAGGCAAGACAACGCCATACTCTTGCATTTGGCAGTGCACTTGCACTGATGGCCGGACGACACGCGCAGGCGCGGACGGACGCGCGCGTATACACGATTTCTCTGCTCTCGCCATCACAGCGGCCTCTTTGACAAGGTTGCTGGCGCGGGACCACGACAACTCATGGCCCAGCCAACAGGTCGGCTGAGAAGGATGCGACCAAAGAAAGAAAGTAAGAGGAGAAAAAAAAAAAAAAAACACACACACAGCAAGTCTCGTTCCGCTTTCGAATGATGGGGAGGGTGGGTGACATGGGGTCGAGGTGGTGGTAACTCGCATGCTAGGGCAGGGAGAAAAGGGCCGCGTGCTTAAAGGCTGGCCAGCGTGCGAGTACATGTACCTGCATGGGAGAGGTCGCAATCATGGCCGCCAACATGGCATAGGAGATGAAGAGTGGGAAATTGGTGCAGGTTGCATATGTATGCGTTTGTGTGTTTGTCTCCGTGAGACGGAAGCTCGTCTTGAGGTTTGAGATGGACAGACAGCGATTGAGGCGGGTGGGTTGGGCTGGGCTGGGATGGGATGCGAGGCAAGACAACGAAGGTTGAAAGCAAGTAGTTGTTGACATACCTTTGCACAGAGACTAGTTGGTCGAGATGCTGGTGAAGTGAGAGAAGACCGGGGGTTCGTTTGGGATTGCACAAGTCGAGGAGGTCGTACAGACGGGGACCGGTGCTGCGGTAATCGGCCTTTTTCGCCCTCGTCGTGTGCAGGCTGGCTCGAGGCGATAGGTTGCGAAACGATGGGCAGCGTCGCAAGAGGCGAGAACCGTTGGTCGGGTCGGGCTGAGCTGGGCTGAGTGATTGATTGATTGTTGGGGTCGAGTTCTCGAAAACGGCTATGTCAAGAAGCCTTGGCACAAGTCGTGTATAAGCCAGCCTATGAGTAGGGCCAAGTTTGTGATGAGCTGGACTCGAGACAAGGTCGTTCAACGGGCCCAAGTTTGCGATGATGAGGTGATGGTGGTGCGGCAGAAGCAAAGAAAGAATGGCAGAAACCAAGGGCAGAACCTGAATGGTGGTTGAGATTCGGGGGCCGTGTTTGAGGTCGAAGTTGAGGCCGGTCGAGGTCGCGGTCACGGTCAAGGTCGAGGTCGAGTTCGAGGTCAGGGTCGAGTTGAAGGTCAAGGCCGACGCAAGGTGATGTGATGAGGCGTGTGTGATGCGAGGTAAGGTAAGGTAAGGTAAGGCGGGCAGGTTAAGGTGTGGTGATGTAGGTAAGGTATGGAGGTGCAAGGTGTGAGAGCTACGCTACGGTGCGGTGCGTTGCGGTACGGTGCGGTGCGGTGCGGTGATTTGTGAAGATACCCAGTTGGGCAGGTCAAGCCAGCAAGCAGGTCTGGTTGGGTCTGGTTGGGTCTGGTCTGTCTGTCGGGTTTCGTTTCGGCGACGGGCGGGAGCGGGAGGAACAGCGATCTGGCGGGATGGGATGCACCGAGTATTAAAAGGAAGGGGGGAAAATGTCCAGGCCCCAGGTTCTTGTACGGATACAGGATCTGTCTGTAAGTGACGGGACGGGGAGGGGAGGGGAGGTGTCGGTCGGTAAGTGGAATCCAGGGCAGCATAAAAGCAACAGCAGCACCACCACCACTACTACTACTACTACCACGATCAGACGGCACCACTACTAAGGTACTAGGTAAGGTAAGGCACTGACGGGATGTTGTTAGATCCAGCAGGACGAGCGAGTATGGATGGCGTCGGCGTAACACCAAGGGGTGACCGAGAAGGGCCAGAGAAATACTTACGCAGCAGGGTCCTTAGAGGTAGGTACTCGACTTGGTAGCCGACTAAAAACACGGGCAGAAAGAACAGAGCCACTGCAAAGCCAGGCACTCCCCGTCTTTGACGATGAGCCCAGGTTTACCACCTACTAGGTAAGGTAAGGTAGGTAGGCAAGGCAAAGCAGGTAACTATCCGTTAAGGCAAGGTGCCTCCAGGTAAAGAGAGGTACACCAGAGAAAAGGTACCGTACCAGGTACGGATAGTAGAGTAAGGTAGCTCCAACCTGGGAAGTCGGTCTGTGTCTGTGAGCGAGCTGCTGCACTGCACCACCAAGCCAGGACAGGCCACCTGCTAAGTTTAAAGACAGCCGGTGTGGGCTCTCTGCTGCTGCTGCTGTCCTGCAACGTTGGAAGAGGGGGGTGAACCCTGGACGGCGGAAGCAATCAAAAGACGCCGATGCAAGTGAAGAACAAGCGCAGCTGCACTGCACCACGCCCGGCAGGTCCCCGTCTGTCCACAATTGTTGTATGTATGCGCCTGGGCTTGCCCCTCTCTCCCCTGTGTGGTGTTGGTGCAAAGACAAGACGCGGAAAGGATTGGCGCTGGGTGCTGCGTACTGCGTAGTATTATCTGTCTCTGTATTGTATCTGTCTCTGTCTGTCGTCTCGTCGGGGTGGTCTGGTTGGTATTGTCGATGGTGCCAAAGGCAGCAAAAGTGTACTACTGCCTTAGTATGTTGAAGACAGATTGCTCAGTCTAGCCTGTCGTCGTATGATGTTCTAGAAGAGAGGAGAAAGAATGAGAGAGGTAAAACTAGACTGCGGACGCCTCCTCTCCGCGTCTCATCGTTCGGGGGACTTCCCACTGTTAAGTACAATTAGTGGACATGTTTTTCTTTTCAAATTGTCCATCTTCGATTCCAATGCCTTTCTTTCTCTCCCCTGTCCCCTGCCCACAATCGCTCGCTGCGGTTGCCATTTCAATCATGTCTGTCCTGTCACCGCCCCGGGGCTTGGGTGGGAAGGGGAGGGGGGGACAAGACTCTCCCGAGTCTGCCTCCCACCCCTGGTGGCCCTGTGGGTGTCGATGTGATTGATGATGGATGGATGGAGCTTGGACATGACCAGGCTTGTAAATATGCAATGCCTCCAAGTCGTAGTAGTGCAAGACAGGCAAGGTCCAAGGTAGTCGATGGCCTCTCCTCCTCTCTTGTCTCCCCAGTCCTGCAGTCCTTGTCTCTCTTTTCTTCTGCTCCAAAATACCATCAGGCAGCCCCGTTCAGGCCCGGAAATACGCAAGACGTGTGCGGTAAGGGCTAGTCATCTCAACCTCGCTTGCAATTTCACCTGACCCCGGACTAGAGGTCACGATTATGACACAGCGGCCGACAATTCTACTTGGTCGAGAAACGCGAGTATGCAGATGGATAGATAGGGTCGGTATAGGTAAGGAACGGGACGGAGACTTCAACAATATTGATTAGGACGGACGAGGTCGACGAGGGCAAAGTCGTTCACGGAGGGGGGGAACCATGACATGGGGCCGAATCCACCAACAGGATCTGAGGGGCGTAGTGTAATTCAATTCGTTCGTTCGATTGCGGTAAGGGTGTGTGTCCTGTCCTGCCCTGCCCTGGAGACTGGAGGAGTCCAGTCCAGGAGTCAAGGTATGACGACGGCAACATGCAAAGGGGGATGGACGGATGGATGGATGGATGCTGGTAACCCGTCTCCCGGGGCGTTGATTTTTATTTAGCACTGGAAGATTGTGTGCATTCTGCCATGTTCCGTCCAATCCGCCAGCCCTCCTCTCGTCGTCCCCTCTCTCCATCCCACCCACCCTACTTCTTCTTCTTCTACTACTTCGTACGCAGTACCTTGGTTACAGTTCCTGAACATGTCCTTCTCCTGCCTCGGAGCTCTGCCCTAGGCCATCCCGCGGCGGTAGAAGGTACAGTCGGTACGCAGGTACCGTACACTGCGTCTGTCTGTACCTTGCTAGAACTTGCCTTACCTTAAGGTAGTGATGGCTTGGCCCCCGCTGAGTGCGAGCCTTTTGGCCCTGTGTGGCGTGTCATGCCTGAACCGTCTTAGTGCGCGGCACCCTCGAATCCTGTCTTTTCCCTCTCTGTCTCTCAAAGTCCGTTCATGTCAAGGCAAGGCGAGGCAAGGCAGACCGAAGACGCACATGGCTCTCTCTTTGTGTGTCATACGGGGCCATCCGCCCTCTCAGTCTCTGTTTGTCTGGTGCACTCATTTCCTTCCTGCGTCCAGACTCCAGCCTCCCCTCCAGAAGCCCGGTTGGGATCAACTGCATAGCCATGCAGACCACCACACTACGCAGTACTCCGCGCTACTGTACGTCTACCAGTAGGGTAGTTTGGTGGAGAGGGCCAGGGGAGGGTATCCGCCTGCAGATTTCAGATTCCCACTCTTCATGTTCCGTCACCTCACCTCCTTGGGCTAGTTTACCAGACAAGACCAGCTGCATAGGGCAAGGAAGGCAATGAAGACATGGCCTGGCTGGGGGTTTCAATCTCTTCTCTGCTCTGGTCTGGTCTGCCCTGCTGTGCCCTGCCATGTCCATGGTATATCGAACCCGTGTTTGCGTCAGCAATTGACTGACCCCTCTGTCGCCTTTCCCAGCACCAACGTAAGTAGTAGCAGCCAACAAGCCTTACGAGTTACGATGGACTCAAAATCACTCGGGACCCGACGCCTGGCTGTGGACGACGGTTTTTAGTGCCCGTTCAGACTGTCTTGGTCCTCCCTGGCAAGGTCAAGGTCCCAGAACCTGCGGCTAGAAACGACCAGGAGCCCCGGCAAGCCCTCTTTGCCCCGGCTGGTTTCTTTTCCTTCCCCCTTCTCGAGAAGTTCTTTCATAAGATTCCCTGTAAGCCATCTTAGGTCGTCCACTAGGGGGGGCCCTTGCAACTCTTCCCGCGCCTCCATACCAATCGTGCGTCCCTTCTCTCGACCCTGATTCGGTGAAACATCCTGGATTCCCTTGAGAAGCCAGTGTCACGGCATGACATGGGATAGGTGGGGAGGGGAAGCAAATGCAGACTGCAGACTGTAAACTGCAAGGCGAGAGAGAGACTCCGGATACCTACCTTAGGTGACCTTACGCTACCTTACTATGTATGTCTCCGTAGGTGTTATTCACTTGCCCTTCCCGCTGGACTCCTCCCCTTACGAGTGACTCGGGCTCGTCTGGCCACCACTACCCAGGTTAACTTTATGGAATTCCTGGGTTGCCCTCCTCCACATGAGTAGCTTCCCAAGACTTTTGTTACTGATGCCAAGCATTGGGAAAGGGAAGTGGGATGAGGCAGGCGCGCTTACGACTCACTCAACAGCGACCTGGCCGTGGTTACTAGGAAGGCAGAGACGGAGCTTCCGACTTGCAGTGGGAAGAGTTTCGGACCGCAGTTGCATGTGTTAGGTAGGTTGGATGATTGCCGTCAGGCTCGATGGATGTCTTGCCTCTGCCAACCCAACCGGACCAGCCCGTCGTCTCTGCCAGGTTCGACTCTGCAGGCGCGCGCTAGAATGCCTTACGGATTAAGATGATTTCACTCTAATTTTGGAGTGGTTGCCCTTCCTGTCTCTGCCTAAGTCGTCCTATCACAGTTGGCGGGCAGTCTACCGTAGCGAATGAGAGAGCAGTCGGGCAGGTAAGGTATCCGTAGTTAGGTAGGTTGGTTCAGCCAGCAATGCTCTCCAGCAAAGACATGTCTCTTACTCCTTCCATCAACCACCACTTGACCGATGCACCTCTCAGACAACATCACATCACGCCGCACATCGCTGCGCACTCCAGTCCACGGTCCAGCTCACGTCGTTGTCTCCGGTTTTCCTCGGCCCCTCAATGTCAAGGCTGCAGCGCAGTGCAGTGCAGTGCAGTGCAGTGCAGCAGCGCGAACACACCGCATCCACGTCACCAATAATGATAGACGCTGCCGCCGCCGCCGCCGCCTCCATGCGCGTTGCGGATACAAACTTTGCCATTACATTAGAAGACATGGACCTAGACGCCGCTCTGCTTCTCCAGACCAGCGGGACACCCTGGGAGTCGTCGAGTCTGGATCGACCACCCCTCCGGCAGGCGACAGCTGGATCAAGCAGAAATGCCGCCTCATTCAACCAGATAAAATAGCTCATCGATGCGCGCCATTCCAGGACAATCGCCCAAGAGCCCAACAGGTGCTGTCCTGAGTTAAGTTGCCGATCTCGTCCAACAGATGCGACGCCGCGGAAGCCGTGCATCATGCCAGTCGGTGGTGTTGTGATGGTTGGTGGCTTGCTTGCCCTGGCCAATCGAGTGCAACGTCGACTACGAAACAAACGAAGCACATCCCGTCAACTTGCATCCCGCGGTACCAACTCACCGACCCGGTCGCTTCCCTGATGCCACCTCGGCCCAGTCGACCTATCGAACCTGACTGGCTCACCACCGTCATCCTTGTGCCTTGTCTCTCGCGGAAGGCCATGAAGGCTTTCCGTCGAGAAAAGCAAGCTGGCGGGAGACGAGGATCAAGAAACGGCCCATGCCCAAGGGACTTCCTTGGTGCAGAAATTGGCAAAGTACTTCGCCATCACTCAGTGTCTCGGGACGAACATTTGTAGAGGCACTTTGCAGAAACAACAGCGACAAAGACGAACCAAACCCAACCCAACCATCGCTCTGTCAACTTTTACGTATCGTCCTGCCTCGGCCACGACAACATCCCAGTCATTACTGCCGCTGCGTATAGGCTGCGCCGCCGAGTTTCACCAAATAGAGCCGGCATTCGCATCCTTATCTGTGCTGATGGAGAGTCATCACAATCTCCAACCGTACACCACACCCTCAAGATGACGTTCCAAGCGAGTCTCATGCTTCGTGCCAATCGCTGATGGGCATGTCTAGACTGGACTGATTGTCATATCGAACGGCATCCGTCTGTCACGACATGAATCCCGACACCGCGACATGCCCGGCCCGACTTGGGTAGTAGCCTCCAGGACAAAGCGAGGTTTGCCTACGAACACAAACCAACGAACAAGCCCATTCAACAACACCTCGTACACCTCGGCCTCGTCTACCGCGAGGCGAGGTACCTCGCCTTGGACAATACGTACCTCTCCTGCTCTGCAGGGGTGACGTCGGAGCACCCAGGTTCTCGGAACTCCCACCCACCAATGCCCCACGAGGTGCGATTCGGATTTCCAGGGACACTGACGACTATTGCATCGAGCCCAGCCACTTAGCTTGCGACATCACGCGGAAAACGCGCCGACAAGTTCATTACATGATAATCAACCTCCCTAGGGAGGTCTGAGACCTACATCACAGTCGCTCCATTGCAGTACGAATCTGGAAGATCACTGAGACAGCTCGGAAACCGCCGTAGCAAGGCCTCCAAGGGGGTGTTCCCCGTGCAAGCTGCAAGGCCGGAGAGAGATCTTCTCCTCATACCCGTCAACCTCCGTATCGGGGCGTCGCTGGGTCCACGAGATCCTGCCAGGTTTTGTTCCTTCGCGGACATTTGCTGTGACAGTCGATGTTACCCATCCACAGAAACGCATGCACCGCTGTTCGTTGGTACCCCCTCGGATCCTTGACACGGGTCCTTGACACCAGAAACAGAGTGTTGGGGAGATGGATCGGAGCTCAATGACACCGAGCTGTGTTCCCAAGAGCCTGGCACGCCTCGGTGCATTGCATCACATCATGCAGCCACTTGTTTCTGCAGCACGGTAGGCACCTCGTTCGCAGCGACATTCGCGTCCTGACTTTCTGCGTGGCGCAAGCCGCCGAGTTTGCAATGGCTGAGACGAAGATCATGCTCACAAATTGTTGTACTGCGGTATTGCTTCGCTACCAAGTAAATCAAATGGCAAAATCACGTCCGTTGACGACGACCGGCGCCGCCTGGAAGTCACGCGTCACAGCTGGTTGGCGTCGATCGGCGGGAGCGGTAATGCTCCCGTGAGGGGGCGAGCAAGTCCTTAAGCGGTTAATGTACACTTATCACGGTCTACGCCATTCGACGTCCCCTTGTCCTTTGTTTAAGCTAGCCTCGGACCTGGAGAGTGTTCGATGAGGTTGGCCCCTCCTTTGTCCCAAGTTGACCCTCGGCTTCCAAGATTGAAATTGAAGTCGCGATCCTTCCCAGCATGCTGGACCGAAGGGGTGGGTGGTGGCTGTCTAGGGCACCTCCGGATGATTGGCCTTTGCTGGCGACTATTCCACGCCTTTACTCGTTCTGGTCGGCGGTGCATACAAATACAACCCAGGGTCCGTAGTGGTGTCTGAGGCTGACGTCGGGGTTAGATGAGCTGGCAGCGGTGATGATTCTCGTCGACCCTTGACCCCTGAGCCTACGGACCCGACAATCTGGTTCAGGCGCTACCGGACTTTGCACTTGGAGCAGCCAACGACACCCCGGACACCGCCACTAGCCCGTCACCTGAGTCACCTACCTGGGCGGAAAGGAAGATGAGCAGAACGATGTGGGCCTTGTTTGGGGGCCTTACAACAGGCTTACGAACCCGAGGCACCGCGGACGACGCGCATCGAAGCACCTCCTTTAGACTCCTCCTTTCTATCCGTAGTGTACCTCATCCATCCCCTTGCCGCGTTCCAGCTCGACCGACAAATGGACCCTTGCTCGGAATAAGACATCACACCTCCTTCTCGTCTGCTGCGCCGTGATTGCGGCGTGCAGAACCGACACCGTACCGTAGCGACGGGACAGCCAAGATACGCTCAGGTCGGATACAAAGCTCTACTATGAGAGACATTGGATGGCATAGACGGCGCCAAACTTTAATCGAACATAACCGGTGTCAAGGGACTTTTGCTTGGACCGTAGCTACCTAGGTCTGGTCTGGGGGCACCTTTGCCGGCCACACAGACGGTCGATGTTTTTTCGAGTCATCTTGGTTCCCCCGCAAACCGAGCGAGCCAGCGTTGGAAACCCACGGTCGCGACTCGCGGTTGAGTGTCATCGTCACGCGCTGTTAGATTCACAAAGTCACTTTTCCAGCCGTGCTTACTCGCCTCCTGACTTATCTGTCCAAGGACTACAACTGGACACCTCGTTCTGCCAGCCAGTGGTTCCAAATAGCTGTCTATGCAACACAATAATGGTATTGGTTACATCGTCCGAGAGGCCAGGCCTTTCAGCTTGACACGCAGCTTACAGCCTTTCCGGTGTGTTAGCAAAACCCTGGCTGTTACAGGGGCTTTCGCGTTGGAAAGCAACCATACCGCCAGTCTGGCTGAAATCGCTACATGCCGTTCTACACCTGTGGTTGGCTCTCAAGACATTGTGAAATGAGCAGGCACGAATGGGTCATTTGTTGCACCGCATTGGAGTAGTGGTTGGCCAATTGCCGGGGCCGAATGAAAAACCCAGTCGAAGTCTCCCGTGGAAGCAGGACACTTGGCCATGCGAACATGGACCAACCCTGTGATACTTCCAACAACTTTCGGCAATTACTATTTCCTCAGTCCATGACTGCAAAGGGACATAGGCCAAGGAAAACAATTGTCGCAGCCAGAGCTTGGAAAGAAGCAATTCGAACTGCTTTGCACTTTGGGAATACTCCCTGCCAACCAAACTTTTCCGGAACCTGCCGAGGGAATGTCACATTCTGCCAGTCGCCCGGTTCTTCTATCAACATACAGAGTACATGCTTACTTCGTAACAAGTCAAGGCCCGGCAGCTCTGCTTCAGGTGCGGCAAAGCAACGCCGGCGGTGCCTTCTTGTTAGCCTCGACCGCCGATCGCAATGCAGCCAACGTCCATCTCATTGTTACCCCAACGTGAGACCGACAGAATCTAGGCCAAAGTTCTCTGAACTACCGAATTCTTTCGCGATGTCCTAGCCACCCAGGACCCCGGCTTGGATGACACTAAACATGGCGCAAATCCACCTTGTACCAAACACCGAGTGGCCTTAGACACGATTGCAATCTGCAAGTGTTGTTGATCATGCATAGGTTTGGGAAAAGGGTGGTCAACAACAGAAGGAATGCGGCACAGCATGGTCATCCGTCTTACGACCGGGTGAAGTTCCATCACCTAAACCCACAGTTGATTACATTAATTACACTGTTTCCATTTCAAGCAGCTTACAGCCGGCGCAACGAACAGTGAAGAGCAAAATCTCCGACCGAAGCTGGGAAACAAGGCACAGGATCCTGGACGGAATCCTGCAATAGCGGTTCCAAACTCCCGGGTCCAAGTTCGCACTCTGGCGCAACTCCAACATTGACAGGCAGCCGCGAGAACGTGTTGCCAAGCCCAATTGGCTCGTCCGTTTGCTGTGCCTCTTCGCTTAACCCGCTCAATCTCCCTAGGACTTTTGACTCGGCTTCGGAACCTTGAGCCAAACTGTATCGGTCGATGCTGAAGACCACGGGAACAGGGCTAGTATGAGGACAATACAAACGGTGATGTTGGTCGTAGGCGCTGACACATCAGATTGCCAACGGGCGGTCGGCCGCCCATGGTCCACGCCGGCCCCTCGTGAGGGCGATTTGCCGCCGCCGCCGCCGCCGTGTGTGTTTAAAACAGAACCGGCCTCGTCACGCAAAGTCGGGGCGGCGGGTTTTAGCGCCTGAACCACGCCGGGGTCACCACTTGTTGGAGAGAGTGGCAGAGTTGCAGAAAGAACATGTCGGTGTGATCCATGATCCGGGACCAGGCGTCTCGCCCATCACTGGGCAAGCATGTGGGACAGGGCTCTCGTCTGCGAGTTTCCCGTCGAGGCCTTCCCTGTCCTGCAGTGGTTCCTCTGCGCTGCACGCGCATCAAGGCCCCTCAACGGGCCGTACCAGTGTCAGTGTGCTTTTTGCACGATACATGGCTCAGAGGCTGGAGACAAAGTCGTGCGCGACGCGTGCTCGATGAAACGATAGCCATGGCATTGTCCACTTGGGTCGATTCCAGCCTGTCCATCGATCGATACGTGCTTGTACGGATACCGTTGAGCAATCGGACACGAGCATGGGGTGCGGAATTTGAAGTCGGTGGGCCATCATGCTCTCCTCCAAAGAAAGGTGTGATGGGGTTGGGACGGGGTTTCGCGCATTCAGCCATGGTCAAGCCCTTGATGAAGCGCTCTTCAAACAGCCATACAATTTAAATGAAACCCTGTCCTCGCGGAACAGCGGCCCCGGTGCAACTATATCGCTGTCCTTCTGCACAAATACCTGCTGCGGGTTGTCATCACAGCGACGAGGATCTTTGAGCACGCGGAATAAAGCACGCGGTTGGGTCTGGAGATCAAGTGGGCACCGCTCGACGACAATGCTTGTCCATCAGATTATGTACGTATGTGCAGAACCAGCCCCTTCTTCGAGACTGGAGCAAGAAGGCTCGCGGTTCGCCATTTCAACATCCCAACCTCCTCGACTTTACATTGGCCCCCCGGTAATTGCTCGGTGGTCACAACCGAACTTCATCGGGGGACAGCCGCTGTTTCTTACTCTTTTTAACATTGCAAAGTAGCAGTTTCCTTACGGCCTGTGTGTGTAGCCCGTAATGCAGGATGCAACGTCGGTACTTGGTTGCGTTCCCCACCGCATTCGGAATGAGGCCGAAATAGACGCGTGCCTTTCGACTCTGGCCACGACACATATGTACGGCTCGCCTGCTTCTTCGAAGCAAGCGGGGAAGGTAAGAGGCTCTCTGGTTTGTCGTCGGTTCGTTTGTGGTAGTCTCTCCCGGCTTTGCTTCGGTAACGACGACGGCAACGCGCGAATCTTTCTGCCCGCAATCTGGCTGCCCACCGGCTAGTTTCTTGGGAGGGGGAGTCTCTTACTCGGTTGATGGGGATGAAGAGAGGTTACCAAGCGAGGTTTCGTGGGCGTCGCCATCGAGTTTAGGGGTGTGTGAGAGGCGATGGGAAAATTCGATGGTCAGGCTGTGGTGATCGACGTTCCGTTCCGGTGCGGGACCCTCGCCAAAATGCCTTTCGTGGCTTGCTGGCAGTTCTGTTTTTTGCCACGGGAGTGAGAAGGGGGGCTTGCTGCTCCGCGGAGCTATCGCCTGTACAATTTACGCAATCGTAAAACCGTTTTCCGCGGGATCAAACGTCCGGTTCGTGACATCGTGGCATTTCTTGGCGGCTGCGAATAGGGTGGCGCCTCGAAAAGAGACCCAAGCATCATGGGAGGAACACGACGTGCCTCGGTGACGGCTGGAATGAATCAAACTAATGCGAGCAGCAATGAAGCGTTTCTTTGAGTGTGCCATTGAAAGTTGTCCATGCTAGCTAATTCTCGGTTTGGTATATATGCGGCGTACATCACGCGGTGTCTAAAGCGGAGTGGAGATCTGAGCTTTCACACATCAGGATGCTCAAGCGTGTCAATGATCGGTCCAAATGACTTTTGTATTGACGGACAGTGCTGCAGAGTGTTTTGGTCATCTTGTCACTTGCTTCGCACATACACTGGTGACGGAATAGGTTCGATTCAGCCTGTGTTGCAGCCTGTATTCGTGATGTTCAAGGACGGTGAAGCCCATCTTCTTATCGACTCTGTCTCGTCCAACTTGAACAACTATAGAAGACAGCAAGACCGTGATCTGGGTACGGACTTACGTAGTCGCTCCAAGCAGGCGTCGACCGATGGACTGGAACGAGGCGGTCCGGAGCGCTGTGCCATTTTTCCTTGATAATCGTTGTTATCATCTACACCGAGCACGGAGTTCACACATGGTTAGGACAGCACGATGCTATGCCGTATGGCCTGTATATTAGCAGCAGTAGATGTATAATGTGCATCGTCATCGGGTCTCGACAGAACGCCGTTCCTCGCACCTCGTTCGAGACGCACGACTAGCGAGAAAGCTTCCCGTGAGAAGAGATTTCTGACGGCATTCAGATATCCAGGTAAGAGCACGGAAAGGAAGACAACGCTTGAGGGCCGCAGCGTATGCCGGTTTCGACATTGCTATCACCGTCGTGTGACATACCGCGCAGCTTTTTGTGAAAGGCCCAACTCCCCGAGACAGCAGCCATCCCTCACCAGTATCAAGATACCAGGACCTCTCGAGCCTCAACTATACCACGGATATATCCCACTCGGTATTCCATTCCTTGGTCAAGAAGACTGTGAGCTAATTCTGTAAGTGAACGAGGATCGACGTGCCCGTAAGAGCTGGTAGGACATTGGGTGTTGTCTGATACTGGATCGTGGCATCTGCAGCCTGCTTATTTTTGATCCAGATACACGGCCAGTATTTGACCTCCGAGCAGCTGCCCGCGATAGTTCCAAGACCAACCATTATCACGTTTCCACATCGGCTGGCATCATCTATCTATCCATACTCCCCCGTCTCCTCTTGGCCCCATCACCAAGACGGACACAGAGATTTCAGAGGACCGAAGCGCACCCTGATAGCAAAGACAACCAGGACAGAAGAAAAAGCAAGCAAACAGACTCGAGCCGGCACCCGAAAAGCTCTTAGCGATGCCACATGTTTCAAACTCAAGTTCAGATAGCGCCCATCACGGCACCTGGGGGCCGCCCGCGCGGGGCCTCCCCGGCCTCTTTTTTTCCCATGATGATTCAGAAGAACAGCATCTCGCGTTCCACAAGACACGCCTTCGAAGAAGCGGTGACGGGTTGAAGCGAGAGCGTGAGGCATGTCTCGGCTTCAATGGAAGGGCGGGGGGGGGGGGATTGGAGAGAAGGCCCGACGGGCGTTTGCTCGCTTCAACACACCATCATCAGCAAGAGAAAGAGAGAGAGAGAGAGAGGGCTACCGCCGCGGAATGGGATGTGTCGTTGGCTAGACCTGTCTCTTGTCTTAAACCTTAACAGAGTGATGGAATCATATGTGCCAGAAAAGAAAAGAATCGCTAGCCTTTGGAAAACGTCGGTGGGGACCCGCGGGCTCCCTTTCTGAAATGTCACATTCAAACAAAAGCTTGAACAGCTTAACCGCCTGCTAAAGACGGACCGGTCTCACCCCGAGGCACGCGAGGATTGTTGTGGCAGCAGTTCTATTCTAGAGAAAACCCTTGGGTGCTGTTGTACACTTTTTTTGGTTGTTGTGTTGTCGTAAAAAGGAGGCCCGCATTCCATAGAAAAGCCTCCCTAACGCGAACGAAGAAGGAAAAGAAAACTCTGTGTCCCTTGCACCTCTCCCTAAATGGACGGATCAAACTGCCAGACTGCGTTGCTCGTCGTCCCTTTCCCCGGTTAAGAAAACTTTTAATCATACTCTCTCGACTTCTCGCCGCTCGTGACTACGCACCCTTGACCACTTCGTACTCATAACGCAAAAGTCTTAAGAGCGAAGGAACAGGCTGTGGCCAAGTCGAAGGTGCTGATCGCGAGGTGCAGTCTTTTCCACATTTCTCGTTTCCCATGCCTGCGCTGTGACGAAGCGAGAACCGCATAGATGATGAAATTGATATGGGCAACTGTCGCAAAAAGAGACCAGAACAATGGCGACGAGGCTCTGGCGGGCGAGCCATTTTGGCTTCGTGCCAGTCTATAGAATCGCAATTTCCAGCTCGAGGTTCGACATACCCGAGGAAGCAAGTCGGTTTGCCTAGGTGTGTATCTCGGGTGTGTGCGGAAGGGCCGCTTTACCACTCGTACTCGCCGGTAGCCTTGTGGAAAACGTACTCCTTGCCGTTCACCGTAAGGACACCGTCCTTGAGGATACACTTCCACTTGTTCTTGACGCGCTGGACCTTGTCGTACATGCAGAGCATGATGTGGCCCAGACCCTCGTCGTCGACTTCGTCATCATCCTTATCCTCATCAGGGTCGTCGAGATCCGAGTTGATTGCATCTTCGTCAAGCTCATCATCGTCGTAGCCATCGTAGGGGGCAACGCCATGCTCCTTGCCCTTGGAGCGCGAGGTGGCCGCGGCCTTGTGTTTCGTAGCCTCTTGGAGAGGCAGCATAAGACCGCCACCCTCCATGCTCTTTGCGTTGGCAGCAATCCGCGCGTGGATCATGCGATCAATGTCGACACGGCCGAGCTCACGCTGAGTGCCGTCAGCGTTGCGCTGCATCAGGACGCCCTCGAAGTCGAAGTCATCATCGGCGCCATCAGTCTGCGAGGGGTTCACGCCAGGCTGACCGTTGCTTGCAGGCCGCTGTTGTTGGCCCTGCGGCTGGGGTGGGCGATATTGTTGCTGGGCAGGCTGGCCGGGCATTTGGGGCATGGGAGGCTGGCCGGCGGGTCTGTTTGTAGCAGAGGACTGAATCGCGTTGATTGAGCCGGCACCCTTCTCGCCGAACTGACCTCTGATGTGCTGGGCAGCGCGGAAGGCAGCCTGGTTGCTACCTTCCTGTTGAGACGGGTTCAAGGCAACATTTTGGACGCCAGGCTCGGGCTTGATGTATGGTTCCTCCTTAATAGCAGGGTTTCCGGGGGCAGGACCAGGAAGCGGAACGCCTTGCAGAGGCAGCTGAGGACTCAGCTGGGCCTGCGAGTACTGGGCGGCTTGCGGTGGGGGTGCGGCAGGTGCGGGTGCCGGGGCGGCCGGGGGTGCAGCATCTGGTTTGGGATCCCATGGGAAGCTTGCGACCTCGAGTTGCGATAACTTCTCCTGCCAGCCCTTCTTGAGTTCCTCCAACACGTTCTCGTCTACACCGCCCTCCTCGAAATCGACGCGCGATGAGTTGATTACCTCATTGATAATCTGCTCATAGACGTTGCCAACGGCGTTGTTGGACATGTTGGCGTTGGTGGGCGGGTTATCACTCGGCTAGCGGAGGAACGTCCGGTGGTGTCTCGGTGAAGGTTGCTGATGCTATAGCGAACTGATGGATGACTGCGGTGTCACGCGTACCGGATCGAAGTTCCTTCTCGATTCTTGTTCCTCGGTTGAATCGATGTCGCAATTGATAAGCACCAAACTGGCTGGGTGCGCTTCCTAGATTCCAGGTTTTGGTTGATTTGCCGATGGAGGATCGCTTGCCTGGTCCACCACTCTCGCTGCCCAGAATGGCACGCGCACGCAGGGAAAGGAAACTGCAAGCCTGGTATTTGTTTTTATGCGATACGCTCTCGTCGAAAATGTGAGGCTCGGGTCGTGGCAGGACGTCTTGTTGGGGCCCTGTTTTCGGCGGTGGTTGTGTATGGGTCTAGGTTGCGTTTGTTCGGTAGATTTCCTTTCGACGTTGAGAGAACGGGCGCTTGATATTAGTCAGCCTCAGCAGGTTAGGCGGCAGCGGCAGCGGAAAGGCTGAGGATCACCCGAGCCCCACTAAACCGATTATCTTGGGTGAATTGGACAGAAGCTGATAACGCGATAAGATGGCATCTGCATGGATTATCGGGAACGCGGGGGAGAAGGAGGGACCCTCCACTTGAGCCCCTGCCTTCTAAGGTATTTTCACTGCAAGGTACCACGACCCAGAAATTGAAGCCTTCACGACACTTTCAATGATGCATGTTGAAAAAAAACCCCGAGTGTTTTTATTTTATCTGATGGTATTTATTGCGAGAGGCATCTTGTTACTTAACCGATGCTGCAATCTCGAATACGTGAAGCACGTAGCTGTAAACCGTACAATTCCATTCCCCGAACAAAAAATACAAATCCCATTTCTCCAAAGCCGAAACAGCTATCAGTGGTGGTATCGTGTGCCGCAATTCATGACCAAGCAATTTCATTTCCCATCGTGGAGAAGCTCTTTCGTGCCACGTAGAGTCGGATGCAAAAAATTCCAAACTCCTCGCTGAAGATGAACCCCAACCCGCTAGGAACCCATGACCGACAAATGCCAGAGGGAGATATACCTACATTTGTTGACGTCGTTGTACCGACATTCGCCAGGCTTGGTCAATGAGACGTTTACCGGATGGTCATCTGCTTGACCATGTCTGCCTTGGCAGAGGAGCCGCTGCTACCCACGCCAGCGCCAGCTCCGGCCTTCTTCTCGAACACCTTCCAGAACTTCAAGCTTTCGTCGGCAGCTGCGGTAGCAAGCATCTGACCGTCGGGGCTGAGGCAGCTGTGCAAGACCCTACTCTCATGCGCAGGGATCTCAACGTTGCGAACCAAAGTGGGATAGCTCCAGATGCTGAGAGAGTTGTCAGGGAAACCACTGGAGCTGACAATCTCACGGTAGTGAGGGCTCCAGCGGAGGCTGGTGACCTGGGAGCCAGTGTCGATGCTGTTGACGCGAGCGCCGGAGGTGGAGTTCCAGAAGTGGATGTGGCGATCGTACGAACCACCACCAGTGGCTAGAAGGTTCATGTTCCAAGGGCACCAGGCGAGAGCCTTGACGGCGGCCTTGTGGTTGGTCTTGGTGAACTTGGGGACCGACAGAGAACGGGCATCCCAGATGGACACGAGGTTGTCGTTGCCGCCGGTGGCGAGCTGAGCACCGTCGGAACGCCACTCGAGACCACAGACTTCAGAGGTGTGCGAGACGAGCTCCGCAACCTTGTGCTCCGCAATACGGACATCGTGGTTGAAGACGAGGCCACTGCGGGCGCCAGTAGAGAGAAGGTGCTTGATCCAGCCCATGACGCCAACGCGCGTGTCATGGCCAAACATGCTGCGGACCTTCTGACCCTCAGCAACATCCCAGATCTGGACCTCACCAGTGCCGAGGCCGACACCAACGTACGCACCATCGCCAGACCACTTGACGCTGCTAACATAAGTGTCAGCGCTGGTCTCAAGAAGACAGCTAACGCTACCCTCGTCGGCAGACCAAACGTAGACATTGCGCTCAAGACCGATGGCGACCTGGTTGCCGGAGCTCCAGTCGAGCAGGTTGAGGTAGTAGTCATCGATAAGTCCGGGGGCGTCGAGAACACGCTCAGGGGCTGTAGCGACACGACGACGGAACTGAGCAGAGGTTGCAGTTGCAGGCTTGAGAGGGCGATTGTACTGTTGGCGAAGGTCGATGGGCTTCGAGGATTCGGGGGGCGCGGGCTTGAACTGAAGAATGCGAGTGTTGAGGCTGACACCACAAGCGTTGGCGAGGGAGTCTTGGTAGGCGACGGTGTTGGGAGAAGGGCGGGAGTAAGTGGCAGGCTCTTCCTCGTCGATGTTCAGACCTTCCAAGGCGGCGATGGCGTCATCCGTAGCGGATGAAAGGACATTGGAGGCCTCGTTGGCGCTCGACTTGGACTTCTTGTCAGGCCTGTCGAGCTTGCTGCTTCCGGCGTTGGCGATGGCAGAGCTGGCGCCACGGTTGGGAATAAATCTGTCGGCACCGTAGTTGACGGTGGTCTTGGCGGTCTTTTGCCTCAGAGAGCCCTTCTTGGCCTTGGAGCTGGAAGGAGTCTTGATTCCAGTGCCAGTCAACGTGAAGTCAGAGACGCCAAGCTCAAGGGCTTTGCGGGGGGTGGAGACGCCTCTGGCAATGTTGGACTTGGGGGAGTCGCGGTGAGACGACTTGTTGGTGGTGGATCTTGCGAGGTGTGCGGTGAGGTTGCCACTGTAGGTGGACTTGCCAGTTGTCCGGTAGGTGTCATTGCTCGACTGCTTCTCAGGGGTGAACGGGGAAGAGTTCAGGTTTGCTGAGATGGAGGTGGTGGAGTGCTGACGGGGAGAGGGGGTCAAAGGCATGCGTCCGCCAGCGGTACGGGAAGAGAAGAGTCCCTTGTGGGACTTAATAGGGGTCGATACTGATGCAGTGGCCATGTTGGATACTGTATGCGTGTGTGGTGTGTGGGATATCGTAGCAACGATGTGTAAGTCTCCAACGAGGGCAACGAAGTCCGTCGAAGGAAGAGGGATGAGTGTGAGAGCTCCGAATGTCGAACGAGCTCCAAGAGACTCTAGCTAAAGGTTCCTGGATTTGTGTTGTTTGTTAGTATTTTGTCGTTGTTTTTAATTGTTCGAAAAGTCGAAGTGGTGCAGTCGCAAGAAGTGCTCGAAGTCGATGGGGCGATCAGATGGCCGATGACAGCGATGAGATCTAGCGGACTTGATTGTTCTTGGAAACAGAGGTTTGATGGAGAGAATCACCAAGCTCAAGAGCTTGGATCGAGAGCGATTGAGGAGGTTTGAGGAGGTTTGCGAAGTGATGAGGTTTGGTACAGAGAAGAGATGGCTTCAAGCTGGTCAGGAGCTCTCGACCTCTTTTATTTACTTTGTGCCCCACCATTGTTGCGGCCGGGCAACGACGCTCGGGCCATGTTCACCTAGAGAACGGTGGTGGATGTGGATGTGGAAGCGGCTTGGGGGTCGACCACGACTGACAGAGTGGAGCCTCTGACGCCACCAATGACAGACTGCACCAGCGGTAGACGGGCAGTCAGTCACGAGCAGCAAATTTTTGAGGGCCGGCTGCTGCCGTCAACCGGGCTACCCAATTAGAGGAGGGGCCCCTTCCCTGGCAGTTGCCACGACAGAGGTGCAGCGCCTGCGCAAGTGTGCAGGGTGCGGCATTGGTGCAAACGTGGACCACTGCACTGAGCGGCGGGACATTGAGTGTGGCCCGTGGTTGCCCAAAATTAAGAGAGGCCTCGGATTGTCAATGCAGGAACATTTGACCTCCACCATCGCAGCGTGCGACGGCAGCGCCATCTCGTTATCGCCTGTCCACTATCTCTATCGAGATTGCACTCGCGCCTGCACCCTCCATCCGAGTCCCCCATCCGCATCTGCTCTTGTCTCGTCTCTGCGAATCCGCAACCTCGAACAGAGACGACGACAGAATACGGCACGACACGACACGACACCAGGCGACACTGCACTGCACTACCCACTGTGGTGTCAACCTCCTCCGAGACTCCTCTTCCTCGCTGTCGGCCCTCCACCTTCGTACCCGCAGACTTCAAGGCCTGCGAATCCTCGTTGCGATTTCGGCCACGATTGGGATGATTTTATAGCACTCGAGAACTCTACCCTGTCCGCTCACCATGGCTCAGCCGCAGCCTCAACCAGGAACTCCAGTGCCCCCGTCGCAGTCTCTTTTTGGCGTCCCGACGAACCAGGCTCTACCAGCGTCGTCCTCTTCTTCGACGCCATCGCAGCAGCCGACGCCGTCGCCAATGGACCAGACTCCAGGTTCTGCGGCATCAAGCAACAATACCTACATCATGCCCAACTCCCCTATTAAAAACAGAGGAACGCTAGATGGATACCGACCTCGAATCACGAGGACCCTAGGCCAGCGCCCTGCCTGTCTCGTCAATGCCTCCGTCACCTACTGCGGCAACAATCAGATATACGCTTTTGGAGGCTTTGACCAATACACCGATGAGGTGTACAACCATGTCCTCAAGCTAGATTTGATCAGCCATCAATGGAGCCTGGTAGACAACTACGGCGATATCCCCGGTGTGCGTATGGGTAAGTAATTGCAGCCTTCATCCCGCTGCCTCGTCATCGCCTAACAATTAACTGCAGGCCACACGGCTACCCTATACCAAGGCGACAAATTGCTTGTCTTTGGCGGCGAGAACGAGCATAGGACGTATCTTTCAGACCTGATAATGTTCGACTTGAAGACGGCACATTGGACACAACCGCAGGTGACGGGCCCCGTTCCAAAAGGGCGAGCTAGGCATGCCGCTGTTCTCCACGAAGACAAGTTGTTCATAGTCGGCGGCATAACTGGCCATGACAATTACGTGCTCGATGATATATGCTACCTCGACTTGAAGACCTTCACATGGTCTCGTTCGTGGCGGTTCGTGGGGCGCTTCGACCACTCCGCTTACATCTGGGGCGACCGAGTCTGGGTCTTCGGCGGCCTCTCCGAGGACATGGACAAGATTGGAGATTTGTGGTGGTTAGATCTGAAAGGCAGCCCAGCCTTCGAATCTTCTCCTCATGTCGGCATCTTCGACCGACAAACAGGCACAAGTCGAACAGTCGGCTCTCCGAGACAGCCATACACACTATCCCATCCTCCCCCTGCCGTCGGAGCCTCTGGTTATGCCGCCAACTCTCGCACCCAACAGGTCAACCCACCATCTTTTCAACTCAAGACGTTCGCCCCGATGGCACCTGGAACGATCTCGTCTTTAAAGTTTGTGTCCGGCCCCAACATACCCTCTCAGGGTTCTGGGATTCACTTTCATGTCTACTCATCAGGTGCACTACTTGATTTCGTCACGCCATCGACAATCATCACATCTAAGGAATGCTCACTGTCGGCCTTAGATCTCCCAACACTAAGGTGGCAAAAGCTTGCCGAAGGTCGTGAAATATTCAAAAACGGGTACCGCTGGCACTACTGCACGATGAATGAGGATGGCACGAAGGCGTGGCTCCTCGGATGTCCCACCGATCCTGCCGCAGCCGACCTTGGCCCTAATGGTTTCGAGGAATATCTAAGGTGAGCTGCACCGCTCCTCATGAGCCGGATACCATACTGACTGTGACTAGTGATATTATGGAGATGGATCTTCGTCGGTACGGCTTCCTTGGAAGTAATATCTCTTCCGAGCCGCGCACAGAATCCCGGCCAACTACGAGAGTCATAGATCAGCCGTCCAAAGGCCTTGGTGCCGACCTAGCCAAACTTTTTGACCAGCCTCCAGAGACAGGCAGCGGGACCGACTTCAGTATTACCGCGTCAGAGGGCGATTATGAGGACGACGATATGATGAGCCGAAATGTCAACGCTTCAGCAGATCAGAACTGGCTCGCCCCTGATGCACCCACCTCACAGCCTATCCACGTTCATAAGCTTATTCTTCAGGCTCGCTGGCCACACTTTGCCCGCCTCTATAACTCTCAAATGGCCGAGTTTCACACGAAGAGAATGCATATTCCAGAGCCCTACACTGTTGTGAAAGCATTTCTCTACTATCTCTACACAGACAGCATTCACGGTACATCGGTGAACGAAAGTGGCGCCACCACCGAATTGTCTGATGTGGCCGGGCTACTCGTCATGTCTAACATTTACGGAATACCACATTTGCGGTTACTCTGTGTGAACCGGCTGTCGAAGGAGCTGGATGTCGACCATGCCTGCATCATCTGGCACTGTGCTGGACTTGCCAACGAGGATTGGCTGCGGAAACGTGCGGCACAATTCTGCCTCCTACACTGGGGCCGGATAGTTCGAACTCAGGGTTTCCTTCGCTTGCCGCGTGCGGCACTGGTCGAGCTATCACAGGAGATAGACATGGAGGGGCGTGTTGTTGGTGGCGACGAGCTTGAGTACGTTGGTGGTTTGGCTGGCACCCGCTTCGGCGATGGATGCTCTATTGTCAGCCGAAAGGAGAGCATCAGTAGCAACCACACGCAGCTTCTGGACAGCGAGGCCGATGACGAAGACGGGATGGAGATGACATGAGTTATGCCATGAAGCCAATTCGATGGATTTACACCAACGTGGGGTGGTTCTCATCAGGAAACATGAGAACATGCGTCTAGCTAGGCACTGCCTATGCTGCGGTTCGACGGCTTGCAATTGACGACGGAGCGGTTCACGTGGGATCACCAATGGGGCGCATGGGCAGTTGTTTATTGCATATGCTGGTGTTGGGTTTGCTTGCCTTGTTCATTCTTTCCGCAAGCTGCTTTACAGGAGGGACACGCGCTGGAGTTGAGGACCTGTAGACGAGATATCCCATACATCAATGTCAGCACAAGATACGATTTTTGTTCTCTTTTGCGAGAGCTCAATCCGTTCAGTCTATTTTTTGATAAAAAAAACTTCGCAACATACAACTTCAACTTTTCCCAACCAGTACCCGTCGTACAACGCCCGCATAATCACATTCATCAACCAACTATCCTTGCCCTAGCTACAAACGCTGTCGAGGGGAGATCGCCATCCCAGAAAAGGAGGCCAGGCCGCTTGATGACCCAAGTTCTTTGTAAAAACAACCATCCAGCCCTTTTTTCTCCTTGTCATAGTCCAAACTCGTAAAGACCCGTCAGGCCACGTATGTTCGTTCTGCACTTCATGCAATTCTTTTCTTCCCTTTTGGTTTTCCTTCTTTCCTTCGTTCGTATTCCTGGACAACATCCTGTGCTTCCGGGAAATTAGGGGTTACCAGTAGCAACCACAACAGTAGGAAAAGGTCAAAAAGACACCCCGACATGAGGTTGTCAACTATTGACAAAGAAGACTGAAGCGCTGGGAAGTCGAGCAACACTGGTGTCCTTCCATTGCCCGTAGCTGTCTGTCCCCAGTCGTCTCCGAGGCTCGTATTAATTCTAGAGGGGGGTGTATCGTGGTCGGTCGCAAAACGTCACTGGTAAGTCTATGAGGGTATAAAACGGATAAGAGCAGACTTGGTCGAGCTGATAATCGACCGAAAATAAAATGTCCGCGAAAGCAATCAAACGCCGCACGATATGTTGCAAACCGACTCCGTGGCATCGGGTTTCTGGTTGGACGCTTCCAGGCCCCAAGCCGGGATGTTGCTGAGAATTCAATAGACCCCCTTGACCGTGGCAAAGTTCAGTACCACGTGGGGGATGAATCGATCGGGAAAATCCCGCCAAACGACGTTGCCGCTGTGCGCCTACATCATCTGGTCCTCGCCGATCCCAGGAAGGTTTGACATGGAATTCTCCATGAGACCCGGTAGGCTAGTGAGGTTCTGGAGCCCCGCAGCCAGGAACTTGAAGTCGGGGTTGCACGGTGCGGAATGTCCTTTGTGCTGTGCTTCGGGTCAGCCTCGGCGTCTTGCCAGTGCGAAAATAGGGCACAACTAACGTATTTGAGACCGTTCAGGTTCTTGTAGCGCTTGCCACACACATCGCAGGAAAACGGCTTCTCCTTCTCCATGCCCAAAGTGCCAGGGTAGGGTGCGCTGGTTTCGGGGTTGACGATAGAGAAGGTTCCGTCGCCGTTTTCGTGCAATTGTTGCGTTTGGTGGCCGTGAGTTTTGTGGTACCTGTTTGAGTCATGGTCAGGCACAAGTTCCACACCAATAGAGTCATTGCAAACTTACTTGAGGCCATTCTGGTTCTTGTACGCCTTTTCGCAGCCGATGACGGGACACTTGAATGGCTTGTGCTCCTCGGGAACCATCATTGCGCCAAACTTCTGGATAAGGGCCTTGTTGGCAGGGCTGTTGGGCTGGCTTGGATCGAAACCCATTCCAATAAGGTGCTGCTGAATAGCCCGTTGCTGGTTGCTGAGTGCGCCGCCAGGACTATAGAGGTGCTTGGCAGGATCATTGATGCAGAACTCGGGGTTCGTGCTGGAGTTGCCAAAGTTCACATCCCCAAAGTTTGATCCATTCAGCTCCATGTTGCCGCCCATTGGCATGCCGGGCAGATCCTCGTCCATGTCATCCATAGGCTGCATCTGAGAGTTCTGGAGGAAACCGTTGTTCGACCGTTGCTGCTGAGGCGTTTGTTGCGTGGTGAGCGTGGGCGTGTTTACGGAGGAAACGGTGGGGTTGTGCTGCAGGCCAAAGCTCGCGGCTGCAGGCGTCGCAGGCTGAGATGTCCGCAAACCCTGAGTGAGGCCTGAGGCGTTGACATGCAACTGCGGTCTTTGCTGTTGACCGAACATTGTGCGAGTTTGGGACATTGTTCGCTGCTGGGTCTGGCTGTCGTCCATTTCCATGTGCCCAAGCGCGTCATCCATCTCCATGTCGCCGACGGTCTCCATCTCATCCAAATGTGACATTTGGCTCTGCTGGCCCGACATGTTTTGCTGGCCTAATTGCATGCCGATGCCTCCGATGCCGCCACCCAGGTTCGAACCTGGACGGCTCTGTTGGCCGAGTTGAGACAAGGAAGCCGTATTTTGTTGCTGAGTCTGCGGTCTTACACTGCTTGCTCTAGAAGACGGTTGTGTAGACATGACCGAGAAGGGCGCATTGCGCGCAGTATTCGGGCTCGGCTGAGTATGCGACTCCTCATAATGCTGGAGAAGATCGTGCAGGTTGGGTAGGTTAAGGCCGCAGCAGGTGAAGTCCTTCATGAAGCTGGCCTCCAGCTTAGGCAAGTACGAGCCGGAGTGGAAAGATGGCGATGCCTGGTGAGCGAAGGGCGAGGTGCCGGCCATGGCAATACTAGCGCAACAAAATCAGCGATCTATTGTTCTGGAGGAGGTGAGGGGATATTGTATTGCCCGAGTGTCACGAAATTTGTGGTTTTGGCGACGCCGAGGAGGCGCGTCTCTTGAGGGGTAGACAGGATTAAACTTACTCGTCGCGAATGAAGCTACCGAAGGACATGGGGGCCCAGCTGGAATTGCCGCCCATCAGGCTGCCAGCAAGACCGAGACTCTCACGTCTTTGGCGGTTGACATGATCGCGATTGGGGTTGGCCATAGAAATGGGCTTGGGGCCAGCACTGACAAAGGAGTCCTGACGACTCCGACCCATGGCCGAATCCATGGCGGGGCCAGTGGTCATATCGATGCTCTTGGTCGGGATGGGAGGAAAGTTGAGGAGTTCGTCGGGCAGCTGGAAGGGATTTCTTTCGAAGCTGGATTTGGCGGGGACAGCTGAGGGGGAGCGTGAGAGATCGCGAGTGGGCGTGGCGATGGTGATTGGCTTGGACGACCACACGCTTGGACGGGAATCAGGCACGTCAAAAGAGTCGGTGGGTGTGAGGGGTTGAGGGGAAGGCGAGTTGGGGGTAAGAGAGGTTGAGTTGGAGGAGCCTGGTGAAGGAGAAGCGAAGGCGTTGTCAGAAGCAGACGAGGACGCCGACGCACGATAACTAATATTATCGGCGCTGGCGCAGTCACTTGTAATGGGCGTGCGCCTGTCTTGTCTGTTGTGGGCGGCGGCGGTGGACCGGTTGGACGGGTCCTCGGTACTTGTTGGGTTTAACCAGCGAAAGGCGCTCCTCATGTCAGCTGGGAAGTAGCCGTTGTATTGGGTTAGGTAGGGGACCGTGGCACCCAGAACGTTTCTCGACCCTTTTTGTGGGTAGTTATTAAATCGGGCCACCTGCTGCAGCCGGCGGATGCGCCCCGAAAAAGGAGATCGAGTCCGGTCTCGACTAGCAGTGAGTGTGATGCAGAGGGGGAGGGGTGTATTCCGTGTGTGAGGAGCAGGTGTTCCTGGTTCTTGCGTTGCCGAGTAATTTTTTTTTTTTTGTTTTTTGTTACTCTCTCGATCTTTTTGTTGTCGCTGCAGTCGCAAAAGGTCAACTGCGTTTTGTGAGGAGGACTCGACAAAAGGTATATGGCCGGTGTGTACCTGGTCGGCTGCTGGAGGGTTTGGGCCAATAAAATAGTATGCGTACCAGAAGCACTGGGCTGCTGGCAATTCACCGTGGGTGACCGGGGAGGCAAATAAAGGTGGGCTGGGGGGCCGATGGGGGCGACAACGGGAACAACGACGACACGACGACGACGGAGACGACGGAAGAGAGACGGCTCGGTATTGGTAATGACCAGTAGATTCGGATCGAAGGCCGGCAGAGGCGATTTCTTAACCAAGGGGCAACACGTAATGGAGGCACGCAAAGCCCTACGGTTCTTAGCGTCCGGTATTCGAGGAACTAAATCCGACCGGCGGCGGCAGTGTTGGTGACAGCGGAATTGTTCCTTTGCAAAGGTGCTGCGACTCGACGGTAGGTCCGATTCTTTGATTGTGTCTTGTTGAGGAAGAAGAGAGGGCCCATCGATAGTGTGAGATGCTATTCGACCAGGTCGCAGCGGTCCAAGGAGAGGATGATGTCTGAGGTTGCGTGGACGACGACGCTGTTTGTTGTGATTATAAGTGGTCGTCTTATAACCGGTTCGTTGCAAGGCGGTAACGAAGATATGCTGCTCGTACGTGGGGTAGAATGATCGTAGTAACAACAAAGATGTATGTGTAGTCTGTCAAAGCTACGAGGGGGCCAGTCCAAGTATATATGATTTGAAAAAAGCAAACCTCGGGGTAGGTAGGAGTGGAATGCGAGAAGGGTAGGGGCGACGGGATGGGGAAGGGGTTAAGAATAAGAAGGCTTGCAGTATGGGGGAGCTGGAGATGTGCATGCGAGTGTTGACTCGACTCAAGATCAGATCCAGGTTGACCCAGTGTCGAGGTACCTGCACCTGTGTAGCCAGTCCGGGCTCAAGGTTCCATAGATCGGTCCAAGATGAAGGAGGTGAGGACCACGCGCGGAGGGTATCCGTAAGGCAGAGCTCGGC
The DNA here is from genome assembly GCF_013390195.1 of Colletotrichum siamense. Lineage (NCBI taxonomy): Eukaryota > Fungi > Ascomycota > Sordariomycetes > Glomerellales > Glomerellaceae > Colletotrichum > Colletotrichum siamense. The sequence goes on from NW_023501020.1 coordinate 1,839,273, forward strand.
CGACGTTTGGGGGCGTTGGACGGAGGGGACACTACGAAGGAGAGGAGAAGGGCAGCAGGGGAGTGACATGTACTCTGTACGGAGCAGGAGGACTGTTTGTATGTAATGTCTAGCAAGCCATACGGGCACTGCGGTGGTTTAGACTCGGAAGGCAGGCCATGGTGATGCGGGAAGGGGCATCGTAGTGAACCTGGTTGAGCCGGCTGGGCCTTAGGTTTCCATTGCTCTCCAGGTAAAAGTGAAGGCTCCCTTTTGGCTTACATCGGGGCACGGCCAAAGAAAGCCAATGCAAGGCAGGCAACCAAACAACCAACTGGAGGACGACGACGACGGGAACAAGATGCGGACGAATGGCAGCCGCCGCCGCCACACAGACACACACCTTAACGGTCAGTGACTCTTCGACGGACCATAGTGTGACTCGACAACAGCAAACGGTGGGCGACTAGGGACTAGAGTGGCAGAGTAAGGTTCACGGCGTTTGGTGTCTGTTCTGGCTGCCGTCCATTCCCTCTTTTGCCTTTAATACCTAGCCACCTAGCCTACCTTACATCGAGACAGGTGTGGCAGGTAGTTGGGAGGGAAAAAGAAAAAGGACGAGAGAGAGAGAGAGAGAGAGAGAGAGACGGACCAGACACACTGCGTACTCAGACGAGGCAGGAGTGACAGTGCTGCGTGGGTAGGAGGTAGCTGCGACATCCGAAAAAGTGAAGTAGCAAGTACACTACCTACCATGGAGCACCTCTCCATCGCCCTTGCCCGCCCGTGTTGCTCCAGTTCCAGCTCCAGCTCCTGCTCTGCTTCGGCTCCGCATGAACGACGGAGGCGTCAACATCAGGAAAGAGGCGCGGGAAGCCAGCAGGAAGGAAGGAAAGAGTTGGCAGGCAAGCGCGTCCTCAAGTCCCCAGGTGCAAAGAGCCCAACCTCGACGAATGACAACACGCGAGAAGGTAAGGTAAGGCAAGCAGAACAGGCGTGACAGGGTATCTCAGTCGACAACAAGCATGGCACGCCCCACCAGCGGAGGAACAACAGACGAGAAAGAAGCAACGACTCGAACTCGCTGGCGGCTCCAGGGGCGCAAGGGCATCCAAAGGGAAAGGGACCTTTTTTCTCCCACGGCCGGAAAAGAAGCAATTCTGAGGGACCGCCCATTGGTCTCTAAGCACCACACTGCGCGTCTTCATTAATCGAGACGTGGGCCTGCCTGCGACCACTGCCGTCCTCACCGCGCGCCGGATATGCCTCTTTTCCCAGCACCCATCAATCCAATCCATCCACCTCCATGCTGCAACTTGCAAGAGAGAGTCGACACACTCCTCCATTGCCCGAGTGTCCATAACCTCAACCACCTCACCACCATCAACATCATCGCCCTCTGCCGCTGCACCGCGCTAGGTATCCGTACACCGCATCGAACCCGTTCCTGGATCTGCTTCTCGCCACATATCCAGCCGCCAGCGGCACCCGTTCCCAAGTACCGGCACCATCCCAGACGGCCCCCAAAAAAAGGTCCCCTGGGCCCTCTTTCGAGACGGCGCGCAAGCGAGGGTGTGCCTACACATCCTCTGTCACTGTCCATCCACCGCAATCACTTACACGCATCACCGTCCAATGCAATCTCAACCACCACCTGCTACTTTCCGGCACGATTCTTCAACTCCGAAAAAATTACCAGCAGACGGCTAGGGAGGGGCTTTCGAGGCCAAATTCCCATGTTCGACCAGCTCTCAAGCACAGGGGACGGAACGGGATCCAGCCCGTTACGTGATTGACCCAGTATCTTGGAGACCTTCCCTGGCCAGAGACAAGGTCAAGGTCCTTGTGTTTACTGGAACCCGTCGATTTGCAAGGCAGCTCCAGGCTTTGCCATCCCTCGCCCACCGCCTACGACACAATTGTATGCGGATGGATACGTACCTGGGACAGCGGGACCATTCCTGATTTCATCACCTCTCAAGTTCAAGACCAACATTTCGCGCACAGGCCCGATCCACGTTGCCCATCATGGCCATGCGAACCCGCCCCTTCGAGTAACCCGGTACGCTGGGCTATGCGGAAAGCAGCAAGGCAATTCGAAGAGGCTGGCTCGGCGCCTGTGCCGCTGTTGTCTGAGATATCCGCTGTGCCTGAACCGCTCCAAGCTGGGCTGGGAGGGAGGCTGGTGGGCGCTGTCTTGCAAACGATCGTCGTCCTGCCTTGCCAGCTGAGACGTCACCACGCGCAAGCCAATTGCTGGCGTCAATCGTCCGATCGGCCATGACCCCACGATGAAGGGTATCTTGGAAAGCACTCTCTATAGTACTATGCGTACTGCGCAACGAGCTCATGCCAAGCCCAAGTTTCATGGCAGGCGATTTCCACAAAACTTTGTATGAGAGCTCCGGCTGGCAGTAAAGGTCGTGGCGGTCACCAAAGGAAATCAGCGTCAAGAGCTATGAAATTGCCCAGTCTTTTTGCTGCGTTGGTGGATCTTACGGTACCGACGGATGAATATTCTACGACGTGAATGGACAAGGCTGCCGCACAACCGCATTTACGCTGCCATGCTTGACTCATAACCAGACGTTTAGTGTCGGGGGGAGGCCTGTTGTTTAGCCACCCCATGCTCCATGACTGTCTCTCGTGCATACACCAGCCGCTATCCGTCTTCGGTGATTGACCGTCTAGAACGACTGCAACAACTTTTTGGCCAAGGCACACAGAAGAGAATGTCACTGAGGAGCAGGCGCAAGACGACCGAGGCTTCTATTGTATACGAGATGGGGGGCTCGAAGCCTCCGGCAAAACCGAAGGCTACTACTCAGACAACGACAGATGCTGATTTACGCGCTTCGGAGACAAGCTCAAGATATTGCACCCACCAAAAACCCTCAAGACGTCGGCAAGCATGTCACAGAGGGGGAAAAAGAAAAATAAAATTGTGGCAGAAACGCGATCTCATACTTCACGACTACAGTGAGGAAGGCGGTCTGTCGGTCGAAGGCTGGGCTTAGGGTCCTGGTACAGGCGGGAGCGCGCTGTGGGTTGACAATGTCGAGCACCCTGCCTCGCCTTACCAGTTACCGTCATTCCTCACGGATACGGTGGAGGCAATGGAACGCTGGGAACACGGTGCATCGAAGACCTGCAGAAGCGGAGCAGAAGGACAACCCCCCACCCTCCCATGGCGGCCCACGCCGGGCACGACGAATGACAGCTTCGATAATGGCACCCCAAGAGCGCAGCCAAGCCCAACTTCGGGACGCCAGGCCTCTGCCTGGCTGCTCCATCCCTGCTAGCCGCTACAACTAAAACGAGCCTAACGCTCGCCGTGCACACCCTGCTGCCTTTCCCAGAGTTCGCTCCCGCTCCGGATGAATTCACCGTCGCATGGGTGGGCTGCGCGAGGCACTTGACACTTTGCTCCTCAGGGACGACATGGCCCCTGGCGTTGCTGGCTGGCAGAAACTGGCAACTTGGCACGCCGCCTAACAAGTCAACACTAAGCGCTGCAGGCCCGAATCCCAATTTCGCCGACGGTTCTGCCATGTCTCAGAGCCAAAGAGCAGGAGCGGAACCAGAGCTGGAGCAACGAGGAGGAGGAGAAGCAGCAGTAGCAGCAGCAGCAGCGTGCATTGGCCTCCAGGGCATGCAGCATCTACAGCGTGGAAATGTTTCGTCGCTGAGGTGCCACGGTGCGTATGCTTGAAAAGCGGTGTGGGACATTTCTCCCGGAAACGGACGCATTACCTACCGTGGTAGACACTACCTATGATCGACAACATGTTGAGGTGGTAGACGGATACGCATACTCCTCCGGCCCATCAGCTACAGAGCGTGGGTTGTTTGGAGAGTCCGAGGCATTTTCATCCTTCTTTCAAAACTAGAGGCCCAGAAAGCCATGGGTTATGGATTATGGAGCAGTCCGCGAGAGATGTTGTCTTTGCTCCTCAGCCGCGCAAAGCGAGCAATTACAAACAGAAGTCTGCCGACCCTTGACGAGACGTGGATAGCTGCTGCACCGCTGCAAACGACCCTCGTTTTCGGCACATCATTTCCTCGTCCAACAAGCTTTGGATCGTTTACCATGTTGGCATGCATCAACAGACGAGGTTGGATGCGCATCGCCTAGGCGTAACTAATGGTCACTGTTCTTGATCCAACGATGCTCAACGCCGTCGGTTATGGCACACGCCTTCTGCCATGATTCTTCCACGAGTCCTAGCTCACCAAGAATCATGGTGCATGGTGGGGGCTCAAAAGAGCTGTAGATCTCCAGGGGACTCTCTCTCGCTTATTGCCCTCAAGTGAGTAGCAACAAGGGCTTTCAACGTCGTGCCCGCAAGACACCGGATCTCTATGCGATCTTGGTATGAGCTTCGATCTCGAACCCCTCCACCGGACCTCTGTCCAGTTCAGACTTGCGACGTCGAACTCCACAACTGACTGCATCCTGCATGTGATGGCCACGCCTGGATGCAAATGTTGGATCATGCCTTTGAGGCGATCATGTCTATCATCGATATCGGTTTCCCTTAATCGTCTCCCCGACCCAGTCGACCGTTACGACGCGCACCTTGACTGACGCCCACGCACGCGTGGCTGACGAGCCACTGACACTGACACCACCATCCACGCAGCACCCCGCAGGCACGGAGCCCCCAACGTTCGTGTTACATCTTATCAACTTCCCGGCCGAGATCGCGGAGACGGCAACGGCAACGTCAGCGTTTGCCCACCGTTCGGCCGTCCTTCAAGACATTGAGAGCCAGGCGCCGCAGCGGGGTTTGGCTTGAAATGCCGCAATCTCGATACTGCATGGCACGCCGCTCATCACTCTTCACCAATCCACGTGTGGATACTAAGGGTCCCGCCGTACGAGATGATCGGTCTCTTCTTGGCAGGAGATTATTGTATGCATGCAGACTTTGTGTCTCGATGCTGCAGAGCCATTTGGCCCTCTGACTTCTCGGCCATGCACACGTCCGAATACCCTCCAAGCAGGCATCTGATATTGTTAGGATACCCTGGGAAGTAAAGACTTGACTTGCGACTTCGGTGCAGACGAGATGCATTGCCCGACCAAACACCGATCCCTGAGTATGACTTCACAGGAGGAACGGACTCGCTTCGATAATTCGTCTGCAGGCAGCTGGATGCTACCTCGGTTTCAACGTTCTTCGTTGATCATCCTCTGCTGTTCAAACATTTGATGTGCAGGGTGAAATGGGTCCTTGGCCCTCGGGATTTGTGCGACTGGCTCCCTTCCACAGCACTAGAACCAGAGCAGAGAGACAGATACGTAATGTCTTCAACGCCGGACGCGCTCCGGTCGAATGACTCGGCGCCAGCCGATCTAATGAGGCTTGGTCCAGGTTCACCCAAGATGGAGCTCCGGAACGCGGCGTATTGGGTAGAAAGGACACTGCGCCCAATAATTCAAGACAAGCAAGCAGCAGCCTGTGCGCACGACTCCCACGGTGCATGAGGCATGAATCAAACAAGAGGAAGTCTAGTCTGGAGGGCCAACGGTTCGGATGATTGAACGAATAGAGCAACGCTCGAGGCTGAAGAGGCAAGACTTAAGGTATCGGCGAGTTCCAGAGGTGACGCACAAAACAGAGCTACCGATGAAGCCGCAATTTAGTTGCAAGAAACAGAAACAGCCTTCTCGGAAAGCCTTCTAGATGCGTCAAGATGAAATGCCGGGACATTGTTGACTGCACGGGCAAAGGCTACCAGTCGGTGTGAAGGGTCCGTATTCTTCTTCGGGCTTGCTGTGGGCGAACGTGGCAGGGCGGAGGCGCACAGAGGACCCTGACCCTAGCAAGGATTGTGGAAGGTTTCTAGAAGACGGTTCGGGCTGAAGAATGAGGCGGCGCAACCAGATTGAACTGCCCCTCACCTCATCAACAATACTCCGTGCGACGGGCCTACGAATACACTAATCACATTCGTAGGGGGACCTGGACCTTGCGCGTGGGCGTTCTCGCTGCTACCAAAAGTAGACTCGTCGGACACGGCAGCATGCTCTGCCACGCCATGCCATGCGTACCTCGGAGAGAGCCAGAAGGCTTCATCCAACCAGCGGTGAGCACCACGGGGTGCAGATTGCGGATGGATGCACCGCATGAGGACGAGGACCCTGAATCGGAAGTGTGGAAGTGCTGTGGGATTATGGACGTGGACTGCATGACTAGGACCCTGAGTATCTAGATGGTCTGAAACGCAAGGACTTTCGAAACTCGTCGAGGGTTAACCTAAGGTAAAGTCACCTCCTATTTCCGCACCGACCCCAACTGTGCACACACGATCCCACGCTGGAGAGTTTGGGCTCGGGCAGTTTGAAGTTGCACTGGACGGCGACGGGACGAGTTTCGTTCACCGCCCTTGCATTCTGACTTAGCGACCGCCAAGAACAATGTTTAGAGCTTCTGGTTGTTGTTTTTTGACGCCCAAATTGTCACCATCTGGCTGACGTTGCGAAGTTCGGTCTTGGTACTGAATACTTTGGCATCTCCAAGCGCCGACATTGACACCCTCGGAAAGACAGACCACAGCTGCAGTTCCGTTACAACGGAAATACGAGTAGGTGGGATACAGGATTTGCATTATCCGTCAATTTCAAGGAGTGAAATCGGGCTCTCGGTCCGACAGAGTCGCATTCAAATTCCTTTCCTATGGATATTTACCTGAGAAATTTCAACTTTTGCAATTTCCGCCAAACATGGCCGAACCCGGCGGTTTGGCCAGCAATTGTGAGACAAAGAACCAATATTATTAACCTTCAAGAGGGGAAAAAACAAAAAGTACAGATTACCGACACATGTCAGCACCACGTTCCTGGATGACATCTGGGGTACACCAAGCAATTGCACCAACCTGCAGAGTGGTGTCAAAAGCACAGAATGTCAGAAAGCCCAGGCTGAACATCAGCCCATTTGCATCCTGACTGATCGCACCTGACGAACAGGCTTCTAGAAGAGTGATGGAGGCGGCTAGAAGCCGGCGAATACTGCCGAAGACCAGGCGCATGCTCTCGGCCTCGCCCGATCAGACGGACTGGTTTACTCAGCAAGTGCTGGGGCTTCACGTTAGCCAACAATGATGATTCACGAATGGCTTCAGTGGTCACAGGACGAGGACCAGCGCCAGCAAGCCGAAGAAAGTCATTGTAATCCACAGCCTCAAAGGACAAAAGTCGGCGAGCAGAATGGTCCCCGGCCCAGAGGTTAGTGAAGTTGCGGACTCCCCGCGGCATGGTTTGGCTTTCGGCATTTGAATTACATAACGCTCTTCAGCTGCAGCAAACGGCGAAAATAGGAAGCGCCGCCAAAGTGGCCAGACTGCCAGCCTGGTGGGAATTGGAGGCCGGGCGCCTTGTGTCTTTCGAGGCAGTGGGTTTGTGGTGTCTAGGCCAATCAGAAGCATCTGTTGGCTGCTTACTCAGACGACGGAAATTTCTCGGTGTCTGCTGGGAAAGTTCGCCTTTCGCAGAGTCCGCTGAAGGCGGCTGCAGAACCGCTACAGTTCTACCCGTACTGCGCCGTAGGGCGCTGAACTCAACGACGGCCGGGCGGCAAAGACCGGGCAGCTAGGGCCCATTACATCATGCCGGAGCTCAACCTCATGGCACGATTCTGGGTCCTGTGCGAGGTTTTTCGTCCCCGCGGCGTGGATTTCAATCGCCGTTCGGCGTGTCACCAGCAATTTTTTTTGCCTTCCAGCATTGAATGCCAGATATAAGGACCATTGGGTGTCGACTTCAGCCTCATTTCCCTCATCCGCCTCAGTCACAACATCCACTGAAGAAGAGAAGCAGTACCTGTACCTGCGATACCGAGAAACCAGCTCAGCACACAAACACGCGACCAACCAAGAGCTATATTCCCAGCTAATCCCCGATCTGTCATCGATCCGTCACCGGCGCTATCGTACGACATCATCTTCCCCACGACCAACAATCCAAATCCCGACAACACCAAAACCCTCAGTCGCGCACACCTAGAACCACTTGCGCGCAACTTTTGCAACCACCTAACGATCAGCATTTCTGCGCATACCAGTCTTCCAAATAACGCACATTACCAAACGCAATCATGAAGGTCCTCAGCAAGGAAGAGGAGGAAGCCCACTACAAGGTCGTCGTCAAGGGCGGCCTCATTGGCGGTTCCCTCGGTCTGGGTGTCGGTCTCGCGGGTGTCATGATCGCCTCGAGGCGCTACCAGTCCTTCCGCTCATTGACCCTTCCCTTCCGTTCCTTCCTCGTCACATCGTCGGCGACCTTTGGCGCCATTGTCAACGCCGACCGCGCATCCATCCGCTTCGGCCACGAGAAGGACCCCATGTTCGGTTACCAGGACGCGACGGCGCGGGCCGTCGCCGAGGCCAGAGCCAACGAGACGTCGATGCAGAAGTTCACCGCGTGGGGCCGCGAGAACAGATACTCCATCGTCTTCACCTCGTGGCTCGCCTCCATGGGTGTCGCCCTCGCCCTCGTCAACCGTAACAAGTACCTGACCGGCGCTCAGAAGCTCGTCCAGGCCCGTGTCTACGCCCAGGCTCTGGCGCTCGTGATGCTCGTCGTCACCGCCGCCTTTGAGATGAACGACGTCAAGACCGGCTCCGGCCGCTGGGAGACGGTCATGATCATCGACCCCGAGGACCCGGAGCACAAGCACCTGATCGAGAAGAAGATCCACAAGGAGGAGTACGAGGGCCAGGACCTGTGGAAGGGTAAGTTCACCTACGTCATACCCCTCAACACCAAGCTATCTCCCCCACGTCGAAACCCATGCTAACGTATGTCGCCAACAGACATGGTCGCTGCCGAGGAGCGTCGTATCGCTGCCCGCAAGGCTGCGGAGCAAAAGTAAACGCCTCAGATATCAGCATCGTTACGATATGACCAACCTACGCATCTACCCTTAACCGACATTCATCTTGTACGATGGCGAGCCTTTGAATTTTGTTTTGATTCCCTTATTTGTCACCGCGTTAAAGCAGCTCTTCATGGAGCTGTAAACAAAAACGTCTCCTCTCCCGAACAGTCAGAGGAGCAGAGAGCTGAACTGGAGGCTTGCGTTGCATTGCTGGCGTTAACGGAAAGGGCGGGCGACTGCGCAGGCTGTAAACCTCACCATGATGCAATACCCCGTCATGAGTGAAGCCGATTTCAGATTAGAAGAGATAGTCGACTTAGACGGTCCGGGGTTACTACAAACTGACGATTCCAAAAACGGTCAGAAAAGGAGCTCTGTAATGCAATCCCTGTTTTAATGTTATCTATTCTGTGATCCTGCCTCTGTTGTCTTCTCTTGACACACGGGTGCGTGGTTGATGCTTGAGCTGCCTCGAGAGCTGGGGTGGTAACGAATCGAACTTGGCGAGCCCCTCGCACTCTGACCCTCGTTTCCGTGAGCCGTGAATAGAACATGCAGTATGGTAGATCGCTGTACTGTGTAACCAGGTATCCTTTTGGAGAGCATTCTCCAACTCTCGAGTTCCCCGTCGTAGATAGGAACCCCAAACCGGTGACAACGGCAAGCCAGGCGCACCACCACCCCCCCCCCCCCCCCCCCCCGCCGTCGATCATCCAGTCTCTGAATCGCGTTCACTTCAACCCCAACCAACCCCTCCCCTCCTCCGGCCTACGGATAGATAGCTGCTACAGACATCTTCCCCGCTCACCTCCCCCCTAGGTCAATATCCTCCCGCGACGAGACAGCTACAATCTCCTGGGAAGTTCAGCCTTTTTTTCAAGTTGTTCGCCTGAAACATATTCGGTGATACCGAAATAGAAAACGAAGAAGGGAAAAAGTTTGATAGACATTGTATTTCTCTCTTCATGTGCGTATACTATGCAGTACGAAAGGCGAGAGACAGCTTGCTGGGTTGCCCTGATATCTGGCAGTGCCAACTACCAATACCTCAAGGTGAAAGACGACACCCCACTATCTCAGTGCAACTCACGATGGACCCATGTCACCTGGAGTACTGTACCTACTTCTCCGGATAACCCCTTCGAGTTGGAGGAAGTAAACCGACCCGGTGGCACGCTTCTCAGATGACGTACCTGCCATTGAACCTCAATGTAGACTGACTCGTTTCCTAGAGATATGATGATATGATGTGCAAGTCACGTTTGATCTGCCCAGCGGGCCAAATTAGACAGCATTGTCACGTCTTTTTTGTCGCAAATTACAACATCGCCTCTCCAACGGAGTTTTTAGAATGTTTTTGTATTGGTTTACAGTATTCCAACCGAGAGATGAAGGAAAATGCATGCCTGCCTGCCGCCCACCGGGGTTTTATGAAGCCGTTCCGTCATCAAACATAAATACTGTAGTAACTCGGAGGGTTTGTAACGATACAGAGTAGAACAGGATACGAAACAGCACACACACGCACGCACGTTTAGTTGAGACAAAGAGAACAACTAGCTAGTATAGATAGCAGCAATAATTAGACGCGCGCGCGGGGAGGGAATGGCCTCAAACCTCGATGGTGAAATGGCTGATTTGGGAATAATATGCATGCACGGCCAGCTCCAACATCCATACGTCCGAGAACACCTCGCTCCCGTCGAAGCCACCAATGATGAACAAGCGGCTATCATAGAGGACTGTCCCATGGTACCCGCGGCCGCTGGGCGGCAGACCATAGACGCGGCGGCGGTCCCAGGTCATGGTCACGAGGTTGAGGAGTAAGACGTCGTTGGAGTACTCGTTGCCATCGTGGCCTCCGATGACGAACAGATAGGAGCCAACGAGGGTGGCCGTGTGCGATAAGCGGCGGAAGGTGACGGGGATGGTGACGGCCTTCCAGATGTGGGCATCGACGTCGTAGACCCACACGTCGTTGAAGCACTCGCCGCCGTCGGAACCGCCAAAGATGATGAGCTTGCTGCCCACCATGTTGGCTGTGTGATAGCCGCGGGGCTTTGGGCGGGTTTCTCGGACCCCAGGAGGCGGGGCCCGCTCAGGGGGGGAAACGAGCTTCCACGACATCTTGTTCATATCGCTGACGTCTAGGCGCCAGACGTCGTTGAGGGCGCGAACACCGTCGCCGCCGCCAAATATATAGATGCCGTTCTTGTACAGACAGGCGGTGTGGGCGCGGCGCTTGGATGGAACACGTTCGCCTATAATCTTGGGCCGATGCCATCTGAAATTCGTCGTGTCGAGTACGTAGATATCGTTGTAGTACGCAGGCCCATCGCCGCCGCCAAAGATTACCAGCTTCTTGCCAACGGCGGTACAAGTCATGGCGCGTAGAGGAACGGGTATCTCGCCGGTGACGTGGGGGACAGACCAGTAGAAAGCATCGGCATCAAAGACGTATAGCTCGTTGAAGCAGGCTCTGGAATCGCAGCCGCCAAAGACAAAGATGTTGGATCCGACAAGCGTTGTGGTATGGGCGCGGAGGGAGGTGTGAGGAGCACCCGATACGGGTGCGCGAGACCAGTACATGCCCGAGGATGGAGCTGGAGGCACATCTGGCGCTGTATTGGGGTCCTGGAGAGGTGGAAAGGGGACATGTGCCCCCCTCGCGGCGACTCGTGCGGCGGCCGCGGCGGTTGATAGCTGACGTGTCGTTGTTGAGGAGGAGGGTATTGAAGCCTTTCCGGCTATGGCGGATGTAGAGCGCATGGCGACAGGACGGCGGCCGTCACGGTCTGAGCCGGGGCCGCCGGCAGACTCGGAGCCGTCGTTGGTGTTGCTGGAGTTGGGAGCATCGGCGCCAGTTGGTCGATATGAGGTCGGCGGGGGTTTAGGGGGGTTCGCGCTCGTGGGAGTTGTGCGTGTCGGGGGGGCTTGAGAGGGTGCTTGCGAGGCGGATTGGGAGCGTTGGCGGATGGAGAGCTCGGAGGGCTTGCGACGGCGATCTTGGCTCTTGGAGGAGAGATGGCCTGGGGTGTGGGAACGGGGGAGGGTGCCACCCGGAACGGAGGGTAGGCGGCGGTGGTGCTCGACGTCACGGTCGCTCAGCTCCTCGAGGTCGTCAGGCAGGCCACCGATGACGCCCGGCGGAGGAGTCTGTGCCGGGCCGGAGATCTTTTGCGAGCGGACGACCTTCGCCTTGGAGGGGGACCGGGGAATCTTGTCCGATGACCTGGCCGAATCAGCCATGGTTCGGCGGGGGAATGGTCATTGCCCCCCTCTCACGAGGATGTGGATTGTCGATGGCGAGCGATTGCGGGCTCAGAGAAGGAGAGGTGGTAGCAGCAGATGGAGAGCGAGGGAGTAGGCTCGGCTCGTGGTCAGGGACAATTGGTCGGGATCGGTGATGCAGAGTCGAGCGGTGGACGCACGTGAGTCGTGAAGGAATTGTTTACCTGTCGTTGTTGCAGTTGAGATGACTCGGGGGTCGAGTGCTTCTGGCTGTGGTTTTTGGCTGCAGAATGCTGGAGGACTGGAGCCCAGCCGCAAAGAGCCCACCTTTGGCTGCTGCTGCTGCTGCTCGCTTCCCAGTGTTCCCGCCTTCAGCTTCAGGTCTGGTTCGTCTAAGGGAGGTTGATTAGGTCGCGGGTCCATTCATTGCCCACTTCCACAGCTGGAGATTTGCAAGGAGGTGTCTGACGGGGGTGGACCACTGGGTGCTGAGTGTGATCGTTGGTGCTGAATGAGGTGGTGCTTAGTGGCAGCGCAGCCCGACGAAGTTGCCAGGTGCTAGGTCATGGTAAGGTAAGACAGGTTGGCAGGGTCGGGTAAGGCCAGCCCGGGCAAGGAAGGCAAAGAAGGCATGGAAGGCACCGGGCTGGCTGGGCTCAGGTGGGCTGGCCTCGGTGACGGGCCCTTGTTAGTGCGGTCCCATGTCAGCTCAGGTCCAGGTCACCACTCACTTGGGCAGCCTTCACGGGGGGGGGGCGCATTTTAGCTGTCTTGGTCCCTAATTCTATCCACGTATCAAATCTCCAGGTCAGGTAACCCCCTCGCCAAACCCAAGCTCGGACCACCACGGCCCCTGCATTGGTCTGTCGTGTTCCCCGACCCTTCTGTTCCGCGCCGCTGTCACCGGCCTGCTGGGGTCGCTCTGATTGGTCGCGTGCGCTGTCGACAATGTGCACTTTGGCGCATCAAGTCTTGGGTATTCAAACTTCAGATGGAAGTTGTTCGGGGGATGCTCGTGTTTGGTGCTCAATGTCATATAGCCACAGCAGTTCGGTACGCTGTCACCTTGTCTTTGCATGCAGTTGGCTAGTTGGCATGGGGACTGGCCTTAAACAAGAAAAGCAATCTTCAAATTGATTGCAGAGGGTCCAATATTACCCCACGTCTTGAGTGAAGTACCACGTCGCGTCTCGGCGCGTCTGAGTCGTGGTATTCTCCAAATAATTGTTGAAGTTGCCTTCGAGACACCTTTGCACGGAATTGTCGGCTACAGTTTATCACCAAAGAATCTACATTTCTTTATTACATCTCCATTCACAATGGGCGTTGCCAAGAGACCCCTCGACACTGTCGACCTAACCGAGGCATCCCCAAAACGTCATCAGCCGGAGGCAATCAACCACACTCTTTCCACTGAGGGCATTCTGTCACGCATCGCGCTATCCGACCTCAAGTCATGTTTTCGGGAAATGCTGTCTGATCCTCTCCATGGGCCATTCATTGAGGCCCATCTCCAGACCTATGCTGGCAAGTCATTGGAAGCTGAGCTCGAGCGGACCAAGAAGCAAGCGGATGACCTCCGCAAAAAGGCTGGCGCTGCGATAGCCGAGGTCGAAGAGCATGCGCAGGATCCCAAGAACTACATATTTGAGATTGGCGACTTGGGAAACGCAGTCGCTCCTTTCTTGGAGCCGGCTCGCGCGAGCTTTGGCGCACCGGCTCCGAGACAAATGCGCCAGCTTGGTTTTTGAACTGTTGATGGGTTTCGCCGATTGGATTATCTGGCCAGAAGACGGCGAAAGCAAAGCCTATGGAGACAACGGGGATAATGATCATGTCCATGAGGAAATTGAGTCCATCCTTGTGGGCATTGTCCAAGAAGAGCTTGAAAGTTGTGAAGACCCCCAGAAGTGGATCCAGAGAGTCGAAACGAAAGATCGGTTATTCAAAGTCAATAGACTGAACGCCAGCATCAACGACCTGTACGAACCGTGCCACCGGTGCACTCGTCTCCAGAAACTGCTCGTCAGCGGCATTAAGCAAGACAAGGCGCTTCCAACCGATATGGTCCATCCCGGTCAAGAGTCATGCTGGGCTGGCGAAGGGTTTTCTTTCGTGCACACGAGCATACCTTCAATCGGACTAGAGCTTGGCTCCGATGATGACGATGATGAGTGGTAGTTGAGATGATAACACTGTTGCAATGGCATTTGGTATTGATGAATGAGGGCGTTCCCTACAGACTAGGATAGATAGTTGTTTACCTCTATGAATTTCTCGCCGGTGTGACCTACCGCTCTCTCAACTCTCACAAAGAGATTTCAAGTTCTCTGACTCTGAGCTTACTTATGGACCATACGCTTATCATTTGGCACCAATTGCGACTCGGCCGGGAAGCACACTCAAGTGACAAAAGACTTTGGCAGGCTATTTCTTTACTTCCAATAGGGCTTATAATCATATCAGTACATACAGTCTGGCCTAGGACAATTCATCAGCCATCTCACGCTGTATTTCCAGTAGCCGCTATGCTTGTTCAAACTACCGAACAAACAAATTTGGTCGTTTGTCAAACCATCAAATGAGATTCGCTCCAAGAATCAGATGAATCATTATGAAAGCGCCATCCTCCCTCGCAAGTAGAACTTCTGCCCCCCACTCTGACGATGCCGGCATTGGTCGAACCCCACATCATCAATCCGGGGTAGTTCAACCAGAGATACACTTCCAACGCGCCGCCGCGCCCTTCAACAGACGCCCATCGGCTATCTGGCTTGTGTAACCTCGCCTCATCTCCGAAAGTAACTCCTCCACCAGACAGCTCATGAACGTCATCTCAGGTTTGACGCTACACCAACTTAACCTTCGAGGCCTTTCCCCATCGGAACAAGAGGGCAACCCGTGCCGCCCGTCGGAGTTTCATCACATTTGCAGCAGAGAAACTATGATAAGCTGGCAACTCATTCTGCCCTACCGACATTGGATGACGTAAATGCTCTCCACGCTAGTCTGGGTGCTGGCCAAGGAAGTTGGGGAGTCTCGACTCAGTGAGGGTTGGTTGCTGGGCGGTGCCGTGGGTGCTCGCTCTATCACGACATCGTCCACCGTTATATGCGAGATGTCGACTGCAAACGCTACCCAAACGGTGAAGATTCGAGGTTAGATCCGGATCATGTCCCCAAAGCAGATCCCCTCGGATTCGGGACCCCTGGAAATAGCACATCGTACGTGCTCCAACCAGGGTCCTGGAGACACATGCAACCTGGTCCCACGTCCGGAGCTTTTTAGGAGGTCTTGGAGAGAAGTCTTGGAGCGGAGCCCCGGAGGTTGGAGGTGGGAAAGCAGTCCGCAGTCGGGGGACTGAAGATGCCGCCGAAGCACGGAACATGATTCAGTCCCAGCTTCCTGCCAAGGCCCGGGGCGGGTTCTAGACACAACGTGTATTGGATGGGGCACAGGAACAATAAACCGCACCGGAAGGCATTCCCCATACAACGTTGATCAACCTCCGTGCAGCCCACGCGGGCTCCGATATGATATCTGACTTGCGTCATAATCTTGCCAACTCTGACGAGTCTGACGAACGCACGATGGGGCGGCTAACGGTGCCGTGCAACTTTCACGACTCAAGCCACGACACACACATGAGAGCATGAAGCAGCTGATGTATGTACGTTGCAAAGTCTCCAGCGTTATCGTCCAAACTCGGAGCGTCCCGCTGACTATCGATGGGGAGACGAGATTAACAACAGTTCAGACAAGGAACGAAGCGAGGCCTAGCCAAGAAACGAACGTCCCCTTTACCAAGTTGAGAGACGAATGTATCGTATACAACACCCTTCCAAAGCCGGAAGTACCATCTACATTCGCCCTCGCTTGAGCTGAATCCTGGGAGAACATCACCACCATTCTCCGATGAACTGCAGAAAGATCGATCTACGTCACTCGTCCCCACCAATATACAACCCACCGGCACCGGTTTCTGCTTCTGGTCTCTCCCCAAGAGCCTCGGGGGCAGCGGGTGTCCATTTGCCGGAGGGTGGTGGGCAAATCCCACCTCTCGAAATATCCGGATGTTGGTGTGAGAACCGACGGCTCGGATGCGTTTGCGAGAATGGCACGGATAACGTCCCGGCAGGCAACGGGATTTGTGGAAAGACGGTCTGACATGGGATGTGAACTGGTCCATGACTCGTTTGCACCGAAAATCCGGTCCACGTACGACCGGCGGAGGTCGTCGACGCTTGGGGTTTCCCTGGAAGGGTTACACAAACTCCCCGCTAGCGCGGAGTGGGGCCGACAACACCAGGTCCTTAGTAGTTTTTGCCGCCGATTTTTCCATGGTACTCCGATATGGTGTAGTGGCCAACATGATGCCCTCTCATGAACTTGAGAGGTTAGGCATAGCCCCGAGTTCGATTCTCGGTTTCGGAACACTTGCTTTTGCTTTTTGGACCCAACGCGTCAAGCGTCCCGTTGGCGATCTTTTGCCATCGTCCGAAGTCCCTCCTCCAAGTGAAGGCAGGCAGGTATTGACTTGTCACTCGCTATATCTACTGCCTTTGGTCGGCCTGAGTCCATCAGGCCTCCTCTCATGACGGTCTGTGATTATCAGAGAAAGACCCTCGCCGCTAACTTTCTTCAGTCCTCCGATCTCTTGTGTCTCTTCCACCCATGCTATTGACCCGACTGTCTTGAAGGATGTGACACCAGCGCAAGTATTGCTGAGAATGTGCTCCGGCGGAGGGTTCGACTTGTACGACAAGGCGATGAATTCGAGAATGCTGCTCCAGGCGTGTCCCGTCCGTCGCGAGTAAATACAGACGAGTAGATGGGCTATCGCCATAACCGCATGGGCCATGAGAATGAAAATGCAAAAGTACCCAAACCAGCCAGACGTCATCATGGCATACCCTCCGTAGTGAGCCTCTACAATCATTCGTTCTGAGCCGAACTCGTTCGAACCTGCCACAGATTTGGGAAGAAGAAAATTCTCTGCAGGCTTTCCTCTCTTCACTAGAGCTCTCGCAGCGGTTTCATCCGGAGGGCTGAGAGTATCTCCGACACGCCACCTTTGCAAAGGTTCCAGGAACCTGCTTGAATCGCTGTTAGGAATACTGCCGCATCTCGATAGGGCTTCCACGATGGTTGTGACGATCCTCTCCTGAATGGAGACCGGATCCATCACATCGTTGTGAAAGCTTAAGTCCAGAATTCTCTCTAGGGTGGTCCTATATCGACCTTCTGAGATGTTTCCAGCAAGTCCGTTGGGAGTATCGTAAACTGGTGGATGGAGCGACTCGTACCAGCTAGGCTTCAGGCGGATTATACCTTCCCGAGTTGAGTTGGCCGAAGGGGCCTTTAGTGGTACACGCCACAAAGGCCTATTCAGTCTTGTGTCTAGCTCGACTTCGATGTTGCTATAGACTCTCCCGTTATTGAAGTCGTGCTCGATCACGCCACTCGACGGCGACATCTCGATAAACGTTTTGGCCTTTACCCAGCGTGCGTCGATGGAGCAGGTAAGGAGGTTGGTTGTTCCAGCTAGAAAGTTCACGCCCTCTGCTTTTACAAATATGACCAGTCCGAGGGAGCTCGCTGCTTCACCTTTCCATATATCGATAGGAACAGCAATGATACGTTTGCGTAGATGAAAGATGCTGGTTCCGTTTACCAAGGTAGCGTTGGCTTCCATCATGCCCCTCTTGGATAGATATTCTCGCACGTCTTGGAACACGTCAAGATAATGGTAACCATCGTCCATGCCTGGATGTTTCCATAGACCGCTGTCATTGTCAGGCCTCCTGGCGCGATCGGAGACTGATAGATCCAAGAACGGTAACGTAAGGTTCCTAGGGACTCCATAATCGACCACACCATTCGATACACACACAGTTCTAGCTGCGGGTATCTGGGTCTCGAGAGTGTATCTCTGCTTCGAAGAGAATTTAAGATTTGTGAGACCGAGGGGAGTTCGCGCCTGGCGGCGATCCAGGTAGTCAAGAGACCTCAGGTGCAGAAACCGCATCAGATCGTGGACACGGGCTGATGGGCCGTGAGCCGTAAACGCCCACGTGTCAGACATATAAGCTGCGGATGGTTGGACGTATATGCTTTTGCTGACAAGCCCGGTTGTGATTTGATAGTCGACATGTGTCCTTGGGCGCGCGGCGTTGGCGAGATAATGGCTGTGAAGAGTCGAGAATCCAGCAGCCGGGCATTGGTGCTGTTCGAGCTGGTTTTGCAAGGACGAGCAGTTCCAACTCGAGTAGTACTCTGCGTCGAGAACTTTCGGCCAGAGTTCTGCGTCACCGCCATTCGCCCAGTAAACACCACCGCCTATGTCGAAGTCCCGTTGAGCAGGTAGCATAAGGACCGCAGCAGCTGGGCCCGCCATGACAGCAATCAGGCCGGAAATCCCAATGAGTGCCAGGAGAGCAAGACGCTTGATGTAGCTTCGAGGTTCGGAGCTAGGGCAAAATATCGCTCCCCAGAAATCGGCTGACCAGAAATAACTAGACAAGAAGGGTCAGAGAGGCATCAGGCCATTAGCCTTGGACGTCATCCTGCCTACCTTAGCTGTGTGAATTGCCAACCCGAAATAACAAGCCCAAGTGGCAAACCATCGCCAAAAACCAACTCCTCACGTAGAACATGGAAGATGATAGTCCCAAGACTTGATACGATGAGAAGTTCCTGAGGATCCGTGAGGTCAGAACTATGGACTGAGTCTCTTGAGACGAAGGCAGGTACCTGAATCTTGGCAGCAAGCTGTAAAACGCCAGATTTGACATCATCCTGATCCTTATTTCCCTGCAGCTCTGAACCGATGAAGTATCCTTGTAGGTTGAAGGAAATCAGGAAAAGGGAGACGGCCGTCGGTAGTATATGTATAGCGCATCGAGATACAGCAGCAGCCCTAGACTGGCTTATGAGAACCTTTGGGGGCTCCGGCTTGTCTTTGCCGATGAATGCGACGATGCCGAGACCAACGGCTCGTAGAATTGGTCGGAAGCGCCCCCTGAAGCCGTGAAATACCCTCACGACGAGCCTCCAGACGATTTGGAATGCAAGCGTCAAGTAGAATCGAGCCAAAGAAGATGACATGGTCGGAATTCGTGCAGGGTAAGGCTGCAAGAAGGCATTGCGCTACTTTTCTGAAGAGGCTGGCTTCATATATAAGCTTGTGCGTGGAGCCTTCTTCGGACGTAAAAGGCAAGGCTGCATGTCTATGAATCCTCGGCGGTTACGTCCAAGAAAGTTGGGGGCCAACTGAGTGGCAGGGCAGTGGTCACCCGCATGTTTTCTGCGGAGCATTTGGGGATAATCCAGACACGCAGCTGCCAGATGCGCAGGTGGGGGCGCTGCACTGCCCTGTGTGACAGCATCGTTGAGGATCATTGGGCAGGATCTCACCGAAGAGGAGGGTAAGCACTCTGGTAACAGAGCCTCGTTTTCTCAACAGGCTCATTGGAGGCCACAAGCGTCAGGAACCAGCAGAGGCATCTATTACTCAATTAGTGGCTTAAACAGCCTTTTCAATCTTAGCCTCCGCCGTTTGCTTTTCGAACTTGCCCAAACATTGTCCAGAAAGCCGCGATGAATACCGAAGAACACAGAGGTATCAGCTTGTTTTCCTTTCTCTTCTCCAACGCCGGTAAACCTCAAAAGGGCCATCATGATTCCTATCAAACCATGTCATATTGATCCGGGAACAAGATGGCGTTCGCCATCCCGACCAGAGCTTTTACTGTTGGGCTCCTCCCCTCTCGATCTTCCCAAGGCAGCAAGCCCATGGCCCTAAGCCCATCTTCGCCGCCCGCATCGCTGACCTCCTGAACACCAGGTCGACCCAGGTGAGAAATCTCTCCGCGTCCGCCACCAAAATCCGGACTAGGTTGGCCGAGGAGAAACGCCTTTCTCTGGCGAGCGAGATACAGAGCGTTCGTTTGTGTAAGTGGGCAGGCAGGAATGTACATGATAGTTGCGGGCAGAGCCGATGGCGGCACCCTATCGACGCCATAAACCATATCCGGGTGCCATACGACGTAGTCCCCAGGCCGAACAGGGGGGATGCGAACGAGGGACTTGTCGAACTGCAGGTGAGGATGGAGGGAGGCGTTCAGCTCTTGCGTATACGACGGGACGGCACCCTGGATGATGCTTGTCTGCATAAAGTCGAGAGACCAGTTCTCGCGGGCGAGAAAGTTCGCAGCCTCAGGGGACGGGTTCAGTGGAGAAAAGAAAGGCCGTAGAAGGAAGTAGGCAGTTGCGAGCTGAAGCATCGGGCATAGCAGTAGGGTGCCGTCAGCGGGATTGATGTCTGACATGGAAAGCCAGCCCTGGAACATGCGGAACATACTGCATGAACCCGCGCCATTGTAAAGATCCGATGTGACCTTGAGCCGGGTGCTGCATTCCCAGGGGTCGTAGTCCTCCCACTTTCCATCCCATATGCGTTGATATGTGCCGGCGTTTCCATACCCGTCACTCTCCCATCGTTCAACACTGCCGCCGTCAACGTGGGCGTTCAAATGCCAGAACTCGTCGCCTGGTGCACGAATTCGCAAACGGTCTGCGTAGGCCACGGGCAAGTCCACTGCCACCGAGGCGTTGGGGTTCCTCGAGCGCCAAAGGCCCATCAAAAACCGCTGGGCTGCAAGGACATTTGGATGGGCTCGACCCTTGATCTGAGCAGGCGACCAGTAGATTCCAAACAGATGGGGGTCACGCGTCGGCCACCCTCTGGTCTCCGGATTATCGGCGAGGTACGTCTCTGTCTCCTCCCGCCAGTCTTGAGCTTGGTCCGGCGGAATCACGTTGCGAATCACGGCGCCACCTCGGCGTCGGAGCTTTGCGGCAAATTCGGAGACGCGGGCATGGTCCTTGAGCTCCGAAAAGTCGATGGTGGGGATGATGTCAGACTTTGTTACTCCTATCAACGCAATCTCGGCCCGGAGGGCAACCAGCAGCCGATTCCAAGAATCCACTATCGCCGTCTCCTTGCCCGCGATGAGGCTCCGCTTGATCTGAGCGAACCTCGGCGGGAGTGGAATTGGCCCACCGTTCTCTGAGAATATCTCATCTGCTCGCATGAAGCCTCTCGGGCGGTTGTCCATTGCTGGAGGAAATGATTGCGACCAGAGTAAGCTAGGTGTGTCAAACGGCGAAATGTATTGTGAAAAGAGGTTGGAGGAGTAGGGCATTGATGAGAAATCTGGTGGTTGTGGAGGCGGCATGTCGCCAGCGGCCCCAAATTGGGCCTGCCCTTCGAATAATTCATCGTTCATCGTGTGGGACGAGAAACGAGTTGCACACGACGTGGCGGAAGACCTCCGTATCGTCGGTGTGCTGGTGGTCGTGTGAATGGATTGGATATGCACTGAAGTAACAGTGGTCTCGGCGCCCGCCGTCTGGGATCCGGGGTCTTGCAGATCACGCGTGCCGGAAAAAAATCGGGCGCCTGAGCTGGAAATTGTGCTTTGCTGACTGCGCTGTGGCCGGGCCGCTGAGCCGCTTCAATCGTCGTTCGACCCTGCTCTTTTTATAAACCCAATGGGAAAATCATCGGTCAGAAAAGACGAATGAGATCCAACTTGCAATGCGGAATCTCCGCCCAAGATCCGTGCATTCGTGGCCTCGGGACGCATGATGTACCCGTGATACCCTCCAGCTGGATATGCATGCACCGCGGAGCTGGCCCGGTAGATCCACGGGCTCCACGGTTCCGTATTGGGTGTAGCCGCCCCGACTGTGGCTATTATGTGCCGTGATGCAAATACGGGACACATATTCCGCCAGTGATCGCCATTTCTGAGAAGCTTATCATGTCGCCTTCCCGCGTTTCGACCGTCTGACTGGACCCTTGTCTTCTACCATCTCGTCGGCGCTCTTCTTTCTCTTCGAAGACGCTGCCTTCGTTGTACCCTTTGGCTCATCCTTCGTGGCCTTGGGGCTCGAGGAAGTCTTTGCCACAGAGGCGGTTCCCTCTTGTTTGAGTAAAACATATGCCACCTTCTCAATATCCATGGCTGAGACGTCCAGCCTTTTCATCAGCTTCCGTGCCTCCGCATTGAGGGACTCATACTCCTTCATATTGTACTTGAGCGACGCTTTCTGGCCCTTGTTGCATAGCCAGTAGTACGCCTCATCCGAGAAGAAGAGGACCTGCTCCGGATAGTGCACCGCCAGAAGAAGCGAAGCAGTTGCAGGACCGATTCCTTTGAGTCTGGTCAAAATGTTGAGTGATGCCGATAGGTCTGACACGCCTTGATAGGCCTCCACTCCCTCTTTCACGGTCTTCTCTGCCGTGGAAGAGTCATTTGACGAGACAAGCTTCATCAGAGTCGGGCGAAACTTGCCGTGGCGACTATTTGGGTGTGTCAGACGCATTCATTCCACGACGAACGTAATCAAACCATGCCGTCATCTCGTGTTGACTTCGTTACACTTGTGACTTCGCTATAGGCCGTGAAGTGTAATTAAAGAAGCATGCACTTACAGCTTCCAGTCAACGAGGACCTTGATATCATCATGGTTCATGGATCGTTTAGGGGCTTCCTGCGAAAAGAGGGCCGGGGCCTCGACGAAACGGAACTGATCCAGCTCTTGCAGGGTCTTCTGACCAGACTTGGCTATATGCGGCAGTTAGGGATACCGTGGGAAAGACTGATGAGTGCGGGGGAGGCCGCGATCAAGGGCCGACGTACCGCCTTTCGAGGCTGAAATGGAATCAATCAGGGGTTCATAGTTAGCGAGGAGCTCTGCGAACTCCTTGTTCGTCACCTTATCAGGCGACACGAGCTTGGAGCTTGACATAGTCGCCGTAGCTCAGGAACCGGTGATCGGGGTTGACGTAGCTGGTGGATGCGGTTTCCCAATTGGGAAGAAGCTTCAACTTGATATGCCAGCCGTTATCTGGAAGGATGAGGTGAGTTGATCAAGTCCCTTTCCCTGCAGGTCGCCGTGTTCGTGAAGTTTGCAGGAAAACGCGATTCGAAGGAGATTACACGCGTCGCAGGCAATCTTGGAATTTCAATCATCCGCCCCGGGTTGGTATGTTGCGCGTCGTTATATCGCGTAAGGACTCAACTACCCGCGACAAGTACGTAGTTCAGCGCTCAGCGGTGTAGGAGGAAGACGAAGCCAACCGATGCAGCGACTATGTGAAACTGACGGTGCCCAGAAGCTTTCCCCTGCTCTGCACAGTGCTCAGAAACATTGTGGGTCGCTGAAATGAAACGGGAAACCCATCAACACGTGAAAGCCTCTTGCCCCTTATGTAAGCATCAGTATTACACCCACCTAGTAGACACGGTCTGCTCTTTAATCGAAGCCATTCTTACACAAAGTCCCTTGCCAAAAAACATGGCAGCTGATCAGAAGTTCAGGAGACGGCGATAGAAACGACAGAGACAGAAGTGGGCGGGAAGCACCAGGGGGATGTACAGCTGGAAGAAGATTGGGAAGAAGATTGGATGAAACGGTTACTGAAGAGACCCGGGCCGGGCCATTTTATCGGAGCCGAACACTTCAAGATACGTTTTCTGATAGGTCTCCCGATGCAAGACGTTCCTCTCACCGGAGCCCAACAGTGAAGTGTTTCCAGGCGGTCAAGCTCTGCCCCTCAGTGGAGGCAGCCCGTTGGTCACCGAGTCTGGGGGTCCGTGCATTTTCTTCGCTGAGTCTAGGCTGCCGATCCATGCAGAAGCGCTACGGGGTCGTCCGAGGGAGAAAAAAAAGTGTGCCGTCTGCGCCCGCTTCAGCAACTCTCGTCCTTTCTCCTCCCGAAACCCAACGATCTTTCACATTACCGCTACCGACTCGCGCTACCAGCTCTCCGGAAGACAACGACTCACCACTTATCCGACTTTCGTCAATCACCAAGCAGTCAAGATGGGCAACGTACGTTCCAAACAAACACCCCTCTGCCCCCCACCGCTGATCAGGGTCTTGGTGGAAACAAATTGAGGGGCAGGCTTTTGCTGACATTCCGGACTGTAGGGAGCGAAGGCTCAGCAGAAGCGCGATCGCGCCCAGAAGGATGCGAAGCCCAAGGGCTCTCAGCTCAAGGTGGTAAGTCTGCGTCTTTCCTGAATATATTTCTTTCGCTAGTCAACATGCGCTCACACGAACAATGACAGAACGCTGCCGCCAAGGACATCCAGTGCCAGATCTGCAAGGCCACCTTCCTCAAGACCACCAAGGCTCCCGCGTATGTCTCCTGTCCCGATACTCAGCGGGCAACACATTGCCCCAGGTCTTTGCGAGCATGTGCTGACGAATTGTGCCATCTAGTCTTACCGAGCACGCCGAGAACAAGCACAGCAAGGGTCTTGCCGACTGCTTCCCCTCCTTTGTCGCCGCATAGGCGGATAAAAGCCATATGGTGTGTGTTAGGCGTTGGTGGTAGGGTGTTGATGTCTGGGAGATTGGCGCGGGATGAGGCTGAGCAGCGAGGCGTAGTCTGGTGAGGCAGGGCATTCAGCGAAGGCGTAATATTGGAATTTTGCTCTCTTTATATCGGAAAAAGACAAATACGAGTCCACGATATAACAAGACCTGGCGATGCTTCATGCGATCAGTTGGAACGTCTATGACTGACATCTAGAACCCAGCCTCACTGCGCTGGCACCGCAACCGCTGCCCTCTGCTCTTCCCGAATAGCGGCAAGAATATCAGGATACCACCTCTCCCCAACATCCGGATGACTCTTCACCCGGTTCCTCAAAGTCGCCTCCCCAAGCGTCTTCGCCACGCCGCCCTTGCGAAACGTAAACTCAACATCGTCAAGCCGACCCCCGTTCTTCTCAATCACCTGGCGCCTCTGCTCCTTGACCTCCTCCGGCACGCTCCCCACCCCGACGCTCTCCAGATCCTCAAACTCCGCGTCGCCCCTGACACCCTGGAAGAAGGGGATCGAGAACCGCGCGCCCTCGCCCGGCCCGGGGCTCAGCACGCGGTGCGTCGTCGATACGCAGACGCCCTGTGTCAACGCCTCCATTCCCTGCCCGATGGCGACCACGAGCGTCCCGTCGATGGGCGGCGCGTCGATCCACTCCCCCTTGACGTTCTGCGCCTGCAGCCCGCGGTGGTGGCTCGCTTGGAGGAGGTAGCTCGTCAGCATGCTGTCCTTGTGCGGGCCGACGCCCTGGCCCTGCACGCCCGACGCCGCGTCGATGCCCAGCTCGCTGACGTCGGGGTACTTAACGATCTTCAGCTTGTGCTGTTGGTCTGTGTCGAAGTACTTGTTGAAGGCATTGGGCGGGAGGCCGATGGCCTCGGCGATGAGAGAGGTGAAGGCGATGGATATCTTGCCCATGCGGTCCATGTAGTCCGTGAAGGTGTCCCGGAAGCCGGGCAGGGCCTGTTCTGAGGGCCACTGGTTTGGTGCGAGGAGGTTGTAATAGAGAGGATCTTTTGCACTTGGCACTGGATGCTCCGTTGAGAGGTCGATTTGTTCGCGGTGGTCTATCTTGCCAGCTGTGATCTCGGCTGAGAGTTGGGAGTATCCCAGGAAGGACTTGGCGTTCTTCATCTCAATTTTGAGTCTGGTGAGATGTTAGTTCGTCCGATGCGTCGCGCTCAACGTGTGTGTGAGCCATGTAGATGAAGTATGTCGTACTTTTCTTCCGTGGGAATGTCGAAAAAGGCCTTTCCCTCCTTGATCACCCTCTGGAACAGCTCATCAGGGATACCTGCATTTTTAAGATACAGGAAGCCGATTTCCATCAGCGCATGGCGGAGGTCTGCAAGAAATTGAGGCTTCGTTTTGGGATCCCGAGACAACGACAGGTCGAGGACTGGAATGGATGTGAAAGACATTGTGTCGATGAGACAGAGTCAGAAGAAGTGAGACACAGAAGTCGTGGTGAGATTCTCGTCAACATGCACAAGGGGCCGTTAATAGCAGCAGAATTCTCCGCACGTGCTGCATGCAAAGGCGTAAGGAGCGTATGATAGATGCAGATATCGGAAGAAAGGAAGTACGACCGTGTATGTCAAGTAAGCCGATGGCTATTGAATTCCCAATGACGTGACGGGATGGCGTGCTGCGGCAGCGGGGCTCTGAGCGTCGGGTTCTGCCCCGCATCGGAGCCGCGGGGTACAAATTGTACGGCTGTCTTCGGGCCAGACTAGGCCTGATTGGATGACGTGTTAGTCCCCTGAGACCAAAGTCAACAACTCCAACGGCACAGTCGACATTGTTCCTGTAACCAGTCTATTATTGGGTATATTAAACAAATTTTGACAACTTTTAAGTCTATGATGATGCCAGAGGTTTCGTCGCTAGCATCCCTGTGACCTTGTAAAACATATCCTCGACAGACGGCATGGCAAATGCTGGCGCCGCGTCGAACAACTCCGCCAGACGCTGCCTGTTGATAGTGGCGGGCTGCGCGTCGTCATCGTCCAATTCCATCTCTTCCCCAGCTCCGTTTACCTCGTAATCAACGGCCATCTCCTCGTCTTCTTCCATTTCCTCGTCTTCGATGGCATCTTCCGCAACAGGCTCACCATCCAACTGCATGTCCTCGAGTGGTCTTGAAATGGCCACTGCGGCCGTGTCGGAAGCCTCAGCGATGGTCCAGACCTGAGCCGAATCGTCAACTGCGACAAAGCCAGAGGAGCTTCCTGTGGAGACCAAGCTCGTGATTCTGTGGGGGATGCGCTTGACGCAGAGCAATTCTGGCTCTTCCGGCTTCATGACAGCAAGTTGCGAGACTTGGCCGCCGGGAACAATGACGGCGAATGTTCTTGACTTGCGGTCAACGGCCAAGTGGCTGAACTCTCTGGTCATGTTGGCATTGCGCCCGCGAGGCAGCTGGATGCCATACTGCAACTCGTCGGCAACCACATCGTACACTCTCACGTCATCGGAGAGAGTGACGATGTAAGGAGAGAGAACCTGCAGGCGGCGGATATGTCCCTTCCACATGTTTTCCAATGTGAGCCTGATTTCACCAGATTTCGTGTCAACGACGTAGACGGTTCCGTCATTTGAATTGCCAAAGGCGATGAAGAGAGTAGACCCATCCTCGGAGAAACAAAGGCTGCCGCTGCGCTCACCAGCGTTTTCGCCAGTGATTGCCAGAGCGTCAGATCCCACGCTGCTACCCAAAGCCACGGCAACAGCACATGACCAGGACTGCAAAACTTCGCCGGATGTGCCTTTAGATTCGACGCCATCCTGCTGTCTGACCTTTGAATGCCATATCCTCGCCATGCCGTCGTCGCCCAGGGTGGCAAAGCGATTCGATGTGTGGTCCGCAGCCAGATCCAGGACAGTCTCAGGTCGGCTGGTGATGTGGGGGTTGTTGATCCTGGAGGACAAAGCGAAAGGCTGGTCATCTTCGCCGACAGCCCAGAATTTGAGATACACCTCGCGTCTCGCCCTGATAAACTCCTCGCGAGCTTCAGGAGCCATCTTCTCCAGATCGCGCTTAGGGGGTTGCCAGTCGTCAACCGTGGCCAGCCAGCCACCATCCTGAGAGAAAGCGACGTGGGTTATGCGGGGTTCCGAAATTGGGTTTCCCTTGGACGTGATGTTCACATCCGTAGGCTGGGTTCTCGCAAGGGCCTGCTTCGCGACGCTTCTGAAAGATTCCATGTCGAATGACTGCAGCAAGGGCGCAGACTGTAGGTCACCAGCCAGCATGGCCTGTTGACCGGCACCTGTGCAGACGTATAGTCTTGACGGCTCTGCCGGGTTGAGAGCGGCGGGCACATGGTGGCGCACCTCACGGTCGGCTGACCAGACGCGCTTGACAAGCAAGTCTTTGGGTGTTGAAGTGAAACGAGCCGCCGATTGGATGCCGGAGATGTAAGTTTTCGGAACCATATCGGCAGTCGAGACAACCATGAGGGAGTTGTCATCAAGGTGCAGGGCGTAGGAGGATCCCGCGGGCGACACAACCACGTTTTCGATGCTTCCTGAAAGATGGGGGAAGTGGTTCAGCTTGCCAGTGTCCATCTGCCAAATAACAAGGACGTTCTCAGAGCCGCCAGAGAGCATGTAATTGCCTGGAATCCACAGTGTCAGTCAAAGCTTCAAAGTGAATCGAGTCTTATCACCACTTACCATCCTTGGACCACTTGACGCTATGCACTGCTCTCCTGTGCCAATGGTACTTGCGGCCTTGCAGGCTGTCCCTCTTCGACTTGGGCGCATTCAGGTTTTGGAGCTTCCTGAGGATGTCGTTGTAGTAGTAGATGGCACCTCGAGCACATCCGGCAATCAGGTCGACAACAATGCCGTCATCTCGGTTGGTAATCTTGAAGTCGAGGGAGCAAACGATATCGGTGGTATTGAAGGCAAAGAACTCGCATTCCAAGCCGAGGTCCGTCTTGGTGACATTGGGTGTGACTGTTCCGACGATAAGATTGTCTCTCGTGGCACCAATAACCGTCTTGCCATCAGTGCTTGAGCGTAGCAGGTGGATAGTCTGTTCTGCCTGCTTCGTCGTGAAGAGAATCTCACATGTCGGCTGGGTAAAGTCGGGCCCAGAGTACGCCACAATCTCGCCCTTCAACTGCACCGTTGACTCCGACACGTAGATGACTTCGATGCTGTTCTTCTCTCCCTGGATTGCTGCGACTGACATGTCAAGCGCAGTTTGCGACTTTGTGCGAAACTCCCGGTCGACTTGGGTTCCCTTCTTCCAGTTGACGCGCCAGACTCTGCCGTCGGAGCAGGCCACCCAGACAAAGTCGGGCTTGGTATGAGAGAGGCATGTAGCCACGATGTTCGGCGCATTGGACTTGTCTCCATACGTATTCTGGACCACTGGGAGAGCAATTCTTCGGATAAGGAGGGATTCGGCAACCGAGTAGATTTGGAGAGAGGTGTTGTAAGTAACGATCAAGTACCTAGTCGCACGTCAGACAAGTCAACCAACACAAGGCGCGGGTGCTCTCACTTCTCCTTCTCGACGAAAATGGGGTCGATATCGGCCATGCGGCCACCCATTGGCGCGGAAACCTGCCATCCAGTCGCCTGGGGGTCTGAATTGCCCAGGTTGGAGAGCTCGGTCTCGATTTGGTCGTCCGTAAGGTTCTTCTTGAGCTGTGACAGAACGTTCAGGGCGTTGTCGCGAAGATCCCCAGAGTCGGTATCACCGTTGCTCGTAGGCTTGCTTCCCTTGTGCCGCAGGCGCTTCGTCTGGCCGTCCTTGTCGCTTGGGTCTCTCTTGCGCTTCTTCGTGTCGGCGTCCCGACTTCTCGGGGTAGAGGGTGCCATTTTCCTTTTGTGCAAAGGTCGACAGAAAGCAGAAAGAGTGGCTGCTGTTGGATTCGGGGCGGTAAAGAGGGGAAAATAACTTTGCAGCCGACCTTCGACGATTTGGCTTGGATTTCCTGCTCTGTTCCGCTCGCACACGACCCTTCCAGAAAAAAAGTTCGAGAGTTGCTTCCCAGGAATTTTTTGGTCCCGCTGCGTCGCCGGGCCATGCAATTGGTGGATATCCCCACAGTGGATCCATTACTGATAAGATAAGCGGATAAACTAACGGACCGCTAAATTTTTATCCAGCACGCCGCAGGCAGCGCGCCCGGTAGTACCTCTTTCACAGTTTCTTCGGCGACGGCGACTCAATTGCGATCGACTGCGCGACCGAATTTTCTACGTCCAAGACGACCGCTGCTCTACGCTCAGTCTTCCGATTAACGGACATCTTGATACCCCGAAAACACCGCGAAGATGATCATTCCCGTTCGTTGCTTCTCCTGTGGCAAGGTTAGTCGATGCGACGCCCCTCCGCGCAAGATGCGGTTTCTGACGAATCACGCAGGTCACTGGCGACCTTTGGGAGCGCTACCTCAAGCTCATTGACGACGGCATTACGGATGGGTGAGTTGGAGCGGCTGGCCTCATCGGGCATGTTCGAGCGCATCATTGACATTTGACACAGCGACGCCATGGACCAGCTTGGCCTCAAGCGCTACTGCTGCCGTCGTATGGTCATGACCCACGTTGACCTTATCGAGAAGCTTCTCAAGTATGTTTCTCCGAATCTTAGGCGGCGTTGTTCCAGACTTCTTACGCGTAACTTCAGGTACACTCCCGACGGACGTAACGAGAAGAAGATGTCCTTGAACCCGTAGATTCAAGACGGGGTGACGGTATATTAGGAGTTTGGGATATTCAAAAGCATTGCAAGGCGTTAGGGAACCAGAGTGCCTGAAATAAACAACGGTTTACAACCCGTGCACGACGAAGAACCGGCACCCACTGTGCCTATCAAGCCGACCGAGTTACAGAGCAACGTTGAACCCCTGGTATTCCCACCCGCGATGAGGTTTCTTGCCTTGGTGATCAGGCAAACGCACGTCCCCTCGCAACCAAGAGAGACCGGATGAATCCGAACTAGGCTTGCGTCTTGGGCTGTGAGCGGAGATTGGGAAACTCTGCCTTGAGGATGTTGCGATTTCAACATCATTCTGCCGCTTGGTGTACTTCTCATGTGAAAAGAACGTATGTCGGGACCTGGTTAATTTGATGCAACAGTCTTTCGTCTAGCCATGTCTGCTGTTTTACTTGGGCTTTTGTTCCAACAAACTGTGGCATCGGGGACTCTGGTTGAACAATCTAGGTGGGTATACCAAGCGAATTATCGGGCAGGCATTCCACAGGATGTCGCAAGCCCACGCCCAACTTGGCTGCAGTGCGTTAGTCGACTGTTGGTGCTTCAACTGGGATCGGAGGAAGGCTTCGATCTGGCGGTCAAGGTAGAAAGAATTGTCCAGAATTTTCAACGTAACACCATCGCTTCCCCAACTGGTTGCCTGTCGCTGACCACCAGTGCGCCACTGTATGTACTCGAATAATGAGGGCGTGATTGCTGAATTTTGCATCTTGTCTCGGTCAGAAGAGCCTCAATCACTCGGCAGTCTGGGTATTGGGGGCCAAAACGTCGTTCCTCAGTGACTGGTCGGGGCCCCGTAAGATGGATGAGACAATGCGTCTTCGTAGTCCAATAGACCAAGAGGCTTGCCAATTGCTGCCTGAAAGGTGTGGTGGTCGATGTGGATGCATTGAGTGCTCCGCCGAGGCTCATCGTCTTCCTCAACCATGCAAATCATCGTATATCATCAACCGCATGGGTCGGCTAGCAATGACAGCAAAGTTGCTGCACAAGTCGTAGGATGAGTCCGGTGGCCGATTGAAGAACCCGAGGAACTGGAAATGACGCGGCGATTTTGCCGCGAAGAGCACCCAGAGCACCAACACACTTTCCAGAACCGGATAACATCCGCGGCCTTGGGGCCTGGTCTTCATCTCATGGGAGGTAGTGATTTGTCGGTGGGACGCAGGGAAGTACTACACGTCTTGGATTGACGCACGGAGTGCAGAGTATGGAGATAAGTCCGCCTGATGGATGCATTGTGCGTAAACAAACAACGGTTAGAAGACAAACTTAGGATCAAATCCCACAGCTCCACCCATGAAGTTGATACTTTCGCGCAAGACGACTCCGTCGTAACCGCGATAGAGGATCCAACTGGCGCGCAATGGCTGCTGCGAGTGGCTCGCTAGATCCAGAAAGCAGAGAAGCTCAGCTTCCTATCGGTCGCACAGAATGGAGGCGTTGCCCGATATGGGAAGACTGAGCCGTAACAATTCATAGAACAGAATTGTTGGCGCCTATGCGCGTTGGCCTGCATGCGTGATGCGGTCGTGGCGCCAGGGATACCAGCGCCGACCCCAGTCAACCATGATCCATATGTCGGCGTCCGAGTTGGGAGCAGTCTGTGTGGTGTTGGAAGGCCGGAGAAGTAGCATGCATACTCCGCGAGGCCTTTGATAATCTTCTGCGATATCAGAGAATCAGGAAACGCGGCAGCCCGGCGATATAGAGCATCGTAGCTGATCCTTCCAGGCATCGCAGACGAGGGTTTTGGATGGTGTGAAGTACAACCCCATCACCCCTCCCGCCTCCATCGGCGATCAGCAAATGGTGCCCGGATACAGATTCCTGGGTCCTGGAGCTGGCACCCCGCCACATCGCCGGGGTCACCTCCGCTTGTTTACCAGAATATTTGCTAGCGCTGTGATCAGTGGGAGGCACCGACAGTTATCACCGCACTAGGTGAACAGCTGGGAAGGAACTCATCAAGGATGACGAGAATGACCAAGAATGCCATGGCGAGCTCAGGGCCAACAGCATGCGGCAGGAAACATGGACCCGAGTTTCGGGACAGCTTGGGAAGCGAGGTTTTATCAGGTGATGATTGTGGCTGCGGGACATCGACACCTTGCCGGGGAGGTTGGCCAGGGCCGCGGGTATTTCGAGATGAACTGGAACCAAGCTGGTCCGCCTCATGGTTCCGTATTTCCGGGTTCTGGGACCAGGGTCAAGTTTGCCAACAATAGGAATCTTTGTGCCGCCGCATGATCCCGAGGAGACTCCGGGAGGGAACAAGAGGACGCCGCGTTGGAGCTGTCCATAGTCTTGGTGGCTCTTGACCCTTTCCCACGTCCGTCCCGGAGGTTCCCCGGGCCCTGAACTCGCCGGCATTTGGAATGTCGGTCAGTTGCCATAGTCGACTATCGTTGCGATCACGCATGAGGGGACAAATGCGGTTGGAGGTGAAAAAGAAATGTGGCACGACAACAGCCATTGAGGGAGAGCGTCAAGTGACGAAAAGAGAAGCAAGGGCAAACTCTCAGTTGTAGAACCAACAGTTGCAACGGGAGGTGAATGGGAAATACGTACCTGCCGTGCCAGTAGGGATCGAAGCCGTTACTGGGTCCGGGCTTGTTCCCCAGCGCAAACAGGAGGCCAGTGTGCCCTGTCAGAGTTGGCGTGTCAGTACCTGAGGTACCTTAGGCGGGAGGTCGATCAGTGGGAGAGCGGGTCCACTTTATTTTCAAGACGTTCCAACAGCGAGAAAAACCGCCGCTGGCCCAAATCGTCGGAATTGCTGTTACCATGAATAGAAGGAGCGGAGATTTGATTTGGAGCGACCAGGAAAAGGCAAGGTACTCGCAAATCGGCCTGGGTAGTGAGTATAACCAGCATGAAGAATGGAAATGTAGGCTGATAGGCAAGCGTCACAGACGACAAGATACATACGTAGGTCCAACCTCACGACCATAATCCATTCCGAGTTTACCTGAGCTGACATCTTACCAAGAGTTCGGATAACGCTAGGCCTAACGCCTCCAGACCTGATTGGGCAGACAGACTATCACCAAGCAAAGCAATAGCAGTAGCACGTTGGTTCGGACAATGGGAACAGAATGCCCGCCCCAGCCACTGGTTGTTTGTTGACCGACCGACTCGGGCCACCACCAGCACACCACCCCCTGTCGAGTATCGCGGTCGAGGCCACTTTCGGTTCCGTCAGTTTGGAGTCAGCAAATAAGAAAGGTGTGTTGGAGCTAGTGCAGGTGTATGTGAACGTGTGCAGGTTCCAACAATTGTCCCCGCGCCCAGCAAAGCGAAGCCTCCCATCGGTCTCACCATCTCACCAGGGCGGCAAAGGGCGGCCGAGACAGGCTGAAGACATGACGGACGGGCAGAGCCGTTCACACGAACACGCACGCGTGTCACCGCCCCCAAACGCAACACAGACGCACTTGGAGGAAGCGTGACTGAGTGCTCGCGTCTTCCATGACACGGCATCAGCGGATTGGCTCATGACAGTGTTTGAATGTCTGAATGGTGGCTAGGAGGCCACGAGAAGAAGGTTGTTGCGAGATATCCGCCCATCCACCCTTGATGTACGAGAAGGAGCAGGCACGCTGCAAGCAATCGAAAAGGGCGCAAAAGTCCCAACTCAGCCATGCAGACACGGTCGATACCGTCGGGCCCAACACACCGGCTCGGCCTAAGAACTCGAGTCTGCGACCTCATCTCGTCTCGTTGACGCAGACTGTGGACAGCCAGGCAAGACATTGAAAGGAGGACAGATGCGGCGTGGCTGGCTGTCTTACACACGACCTACCCGTTGGAATTGAGACTGCTCACTGTGATGAATGACGGCGGGCACCTCGTTCAGTACCGCCAACAACAACACCAATGCTTGAGCCACGTTGTTACCCGGAGGAAAGCAGCCATTTACACCTGCGCACCGAAACTAGTTCAACGTTCATGTTCTTCTTACCTTCAAGGCTTGCCTTCCCTTCCCAAGCTCCCTTCCCCTCCGAGCACTAAGATGCCCTCCACCTCCGGGGGCCATGTGGGGCTGCCGCAGGGCCAGGGCAGGTCGTGGTTCGCTGGAGGATGCGACGCCCACCTCTGCTAAGCGCCGACGCCTGTCTGCTTCATGCAGCCCACAGCTCGACGATGCTCTTCTCATCCACCGACACAACGCTGTGCTCACGTCTGACTGGTCGAACCCGTCAGGAGGTGTCTGCCATGTCCTTGGGGAAACACGCGCAGCTGCACATCTCACTGGCTCCTTCTGCCTTCCAAGATGCCTGCAAGTGCCTGCCCTACCAACTGCCCCTCCAGAGCCTTTCTTGGGTCAGAGAACGAAGAGGCCGAACAAGCAGTCCCACGCAGCCCACGGATTGGATCATGCCCGGATCCCAACGCCTCCCGTCCTCTTTTTTTTTTTCTGTTCCCACGCTGTGGTCCTCGAACCTGAGGGACTGACGGCCATGCCAACAACACCCTCTTTCCGTTTGTCCTGCCGAGTTGCTCATCTATGATTCGGCCAGCAAAGCCAAAGCCGATTGCTCTCGGTCCCTTCTTTCCATGTGAGGTGCCTGTCCATAGGGCGGGCCGAAATTCGACCAGCCATTCAGACAACACCAGAGAACTCTGACATCTGTCTCATCTAGCTTGCAACTCGTCCGTCATCTTTGTCTTGCACCGTCCCGGGTACCTTACCATCGACTCAGGTCACGGAACATAGAGCACTCACTTCTGTCTCTTCGTTTGCAACAACTCCACGCTTTGCTGCCGTCCCATCACCTCCGACCTGTGCTACCAAGCTCTACCCGCCCTGATTCTTAGGACCCTGTGCGGCACAGGCTTGACATCCACATCGGCTGTCGTCTGTCCTGCCTGGCTGTCTGCCCGTCTTCTGTCTTCTGTCCCGGCTGCGCGAGACCGACTGGACGACTAGGCATTCGGTGGAGCCGTGCTTGTCATCCGTTTCGTCGAATCTTAGCCGCAGGTCTTCTCAACCGCCCCTCCTACAGAGGCATTGCAGCATAATCGCAGACACGCGCAGCTCAGCCTGATTCAGTGCTTCCTCGTCCTCTCACTTTCTTCCATCCCCCTCCGAAGCGGCAGTCGCGTTGCCCGCAGTTCGTTCCAACGCTTCCGCCCCATAATTTTATCCTTCGGTCTTCAGAAGCTAGAACCACGGGTATTACTGCATGCTGCTTGAGTCTCCCCTAGCCGTTCGACCAGCAAGCGCAGAAGACCCGCCACGACGCTGCCAAACCCGCCTGACCCTGTCGATACTTCGCGTGAGCGAGGTACAGACAAGAACAACCAGGGCCCCCGGTTCCCTACCCTACCATTCCTCAACCCAGAATTGAGGTAGCAGTAGGCACAGCTCCTCTTAAACCGCCCTCCCCACCCTCGCTCTCTCGAGCTCTCTCGTTTTCAAGCCAGCCGCTATTCGTCTCGAAGCTTGGTGATCCCCAGGCCGTCGTCAACGAGACCCGAGCATCCAGCACAGCTTGATCCTTCGCCTCGACGGCCTCAAGGATCGAGGCCAACAGCCAGCACGGCCCTGGAGACGGCCTAGTCAACCTACAACTGTGCTGCGTCGAGCTCCCGAGGCATTCTTTCGACTACCATCCGCCGTCGCAGTTCGCCTGAAATCCAACCCTTGAGGTCGTGAAGGACTAGGACGTCGTCTTTATAGAAAGGGACTTCAGACTGATCATGGCACTCGAAGCGCCCCTGCGATCGTCTATTGGAAGTCAAATGTCGGCCTACTCGCATCACAACGAGATGTCTGTTTCTTCTCCAGACAACGGATCATTCCAATCGCCATTCTCCAGCATGTAAGCTACATAAATCTCCAATTTCGCAAAGCAAGCACTCACACTTCGCCAGGTCATCAGCTGCTTCAGAACAGTCCAACTCTAATTCCCTCCGACCGAATTCAATCCAAAGAATGTCGAGCGGCATGCATCTCATGAGCCCAAGCGATATTGTTGGGCCTTCACCTGTCACCTCGACTGGCACAGAAACGACGGAAATCGAAGATGAAGAAGCAGAAGAAGCTCAGGCTCGACCAACAATTGCCAATCCTTTGCCTCACCCCCAGGTATGCAGATTGAACCGCGGGAATGGTGCATAGTAATAATAGTAACATGTGCCAGCTCGTGATGCTCACCACGAATATCCCCGATCACGTTCGACAGACTGGCAGCGAAGAGGCTGTTTCGGTCATCCATGCGCCCGAGAGCTTCCACAGCTGGGTAAGTCGCAACTGGGTCATATTAGATGACCAGTGACTAATTTTGAACAGGTTTCAAATGACCCTACGGTCAAGCCAGACCAGGCTAGCGAGCAGTCATCGCCAAAGTCTGACGCGAAGTCGTCACCGAGGTCTGCAAAGTCTGCGAAGGCTGATGTCAGAACGTCGCCGAAGACTGATACAATGAGCCTTCCGCCTGTTACAGAACATGCATCCAAGGTGCGCTACCAACTGACTTCAGGAGAGACAAGTGACTGACCATATTCACAAAGTCGAGATCTCCTGGACTGCCTACTCCTCCTCCACTCTCCACGGATGTCAGGCCTGTACGCTACAGCATCGACAGTGCCACGCCACGAGCACAGGATCTACAAGATATGCTGAGCGAGTCGTCCAGGCTCCGCTCAAGCAGCACTAGCAGCCTCGAGAGTACGTAATTGGTTCTGCCGCCCGCTCATGGTTCTAACTAACATGGATCAGAAATCGATGAAAGGAGGGGAGAGGAAACCGACGCCGAAACTTACGATGAAGACTACGCCACCCCCGGTCTGCCATATGAGGCCGAAGAGATCACGGCACTACGAACTGCACTTCACGAGTGCTGGACGCTATGCAACACCTTGGCAAATCTTAGCTCTATCCACCGGATGAGGGTCTTCAACAGCTCAGGAACCCCGGACGCACACGAGAAGGCGTGGATGGCTTGTTGGAAGCTTTGTCAAAGGCTCTATGACAACCAGGACGAGGACTTGTATGGTCACAACGTACGAGAGAATCTCGACCTTTGCCGTGACTTCTGTCAGTCACTTTTCGATGTCCGACAGAAGAAGGATGAAGTTGCCGATTCAATTCTCCGGGTTAGCTTCGAGCTCAATAACCAGTGAGTACGAGCGCGTAACGGTATCATGCATGAATGCATACTAACTCTCTTACAGTCTGTACAGCGCTCAGGATATACGAAACTTGCCAGAACAGTTTCGGGAACGAACGCTGGATTTCTATATCACACTTTGTCATCGGCTGATGAAGCAACGAAGCGAGTTGGCCGAGGAGACTGACTCTTTACTGAAAGCGTGCTGGTCACTAGCCGAGATGCTTTTCAGCCTGAGACAGAACAGGCGAGATGGGAGAGCCCCCGACGAGGAACTCCTGGGGTCAGCAGTACAGGCTTGCTGGGAATTGTGCGATCTCTTCAGAGATGGATGGACTCAAGTCCGTCCAGATCGCAACACCCCGAGGCCAAGTCAGACAAATTTCTTCGGCCACCAACAAAACTTTGAACAGCCGTCAGGCCGAGATAGCAGAGCATCGAACCGTTCTTCCTACTCGAAGCGAGAAAGCCACAAGAGCGTTGTGGAGGAGCGCACGAGGAAGCCTCCTCCAGTGCCGGAGACTCCAGTCACGGAATTCGAAGACACTCCAATCTCTCCAGAGAGTCAATCGCCACGAGTTCCCAACATCTTGGTCCTCGGTACCACCTCCGACAGTGGCCGTGGAGGCCGTTGGTCGAGCAGCGCTTCCCAGCTGTCAAGCTACTCGCAAAGCAGCAACAAGACATCAAGCACGGCCACGACAACTACTGCAGGCGACGACAGCAACACCAGTAGAATCAAGGCTCTCGTTATCAAGGCGGCTATGAACGTTGGCTACGCCCGAGATCCAGCGCTCGACAACAAATCCGAGAAGGCCGCCTTGCAGGCCTTCGTGAAGCAGATGCCCACGGGTTCTTTCGGTTCCCTCCCGGCTCATGCTACGTTGCTGCAGAACTACAAGAACCTCGTACAGGCGGATGCATCGTTCCGCGGATCTTCGCTGCTTCCGATTCGAGGAAAGCGTATCGCGGCAAACGACATGGCAAGGAGTGTCAACTACATGGCCGGCCGTGCTGCCCAATACGTCTTTCTACGCGACCTCTACAAACTGGTGTTCAGTTTCCCCACAGAAGAGGGAGACTCGAGGAAAACAGTCAGCATTGCCATTTGAGCATTTGTATCACGCATCTAAGGACACATTCTATTGGCATTTCACGTTGGGCTTCCACTTATGATTACCATGAAAAACACTGCCAGTCTACACAAACACACCATATAGGGCGGAAAGCGGAGGGCACTCATTGAACGCAAACAACTGCTTAAGCTTGGAGAAGGTATCACGTTTTTTTGGGAGGAAAGCGGCCCCGTCTGTTCGTTTCTGCTGCACTTAGATACCCTCTCGTAGATGAATTTCGGCGCCGGAGCTTGGACCATGTTTTGGGGGGCTACACTCCGTTGCGTTGACAGCGTCTGCCCCCCTTTTTTTTCCCTGCTTATGCAAAAACATGAAAAAAAGCTAATTTTACGCTATAATGTATATTTCTCTATATTATATATAAAACGTATTAAAGTTATTACTAATACCTTAATTACTGTTAATTACTATAGTCTTAGTAATATTTAAATATATAACTATATAATAGAGATATAAGGTATATATTTTATACTTCTATAGTAATTAATTTACTTATTAAGGTATTATTAACTTAACTAGTTATTTTATTTTTATACTATTTAACTAATAAAAAGTTTATTTTTATTATAAGAGATTAAAATAATATTTATTAAAAAATAGAAGAAGAGACTTATTATATAACTTTATATATCTATTTAGTATATAGTTTATATAGCTTTAAGTAATATATAAGTATATTAAGAAGCTTAATATAGTTCTTTAGAGTAAATATTTTAGTAGTTAATAGGATTAATAAATCTCTTAATAGCTTAGCTTATTTATAATATTAAGTAAAAGTTTACT
Source organism: Colletotrichum siamense (assembly GCF_013390195.1). Lineage (NCBI taxonomy): Eukaryota > Fungi > Ascomycota > Sordariomycetes > Glomerellales > Glomerellaceae > Colletotrichum > Colletotrichum siamense. Next base: position 1,878,548 of record NW_023501020.1, read on the forward strand.
ACTATATAGATTATATTTTATTACTTATAGTTTACTACTAGTTAGTATATATCTATAGTTTATTATATTAGATATATTAAGAAAGATATTAAGCAATAATAATAATATAATAGCGCTTAGAATATTAAATCTATAGCTATTAATAATTATAATAATATTACTATTTAAAAACTAAAAAACTTATAAGCTAATAAGTATTATTAGTTATACTAAATAAATAATTTAATAATATAGATTATAATATAATATTATTAGTAAAGTATAGAGATATAAGAGGTATTATTAGAGTTAATAAAAGATAGAAATATAGTATTATATAGAACTTTTTAAATTATTATAATATTATAGTAATCTATCTCTTAAAGAGATATAAGATTTTTTATTTAAAGTTTTTAAGATTTAAATTAGTTATTCTATAATTAGTTAATAGTTAAACTTAGCTAGCTAGATAAATAAGAAGTTTAAGATGATTATTACTTAGTGAAGTAATAACTTATAATATAAGTATTTATATTATATATAATAATATTATTTTAATTAGCTAGTATTTATTAATAAATCTAATATTAATAAGGATATTAGGATATAGAGGATTAAATAGGTATTAAAAAAGCTTACTATATTTTAAATTATAGAGATTAATTAGTTTTAGAACTTTTATATATAAATCTTATTAGCTTTTATATTAAGTAGTATCTTATATTTAACTATATATTATAATATAACTAATAGTAATAGGTTTTTTTATTAGTTATAAGAGTATTTTATCTTAAAATATAAGTATTTTCTAAAACTAAATTTTATTATTATTATAGATAACCTCTTCTATTATTATATACCTTAAATTAAGATATTATATTAGGTATTAAGTATTTATCTTAAGTTTTTACTTCTATATTTATTAGATTTTAACTTTATTAAAGAGTATTTTAGTAATCTAAAGTAATATATTAAGAAGATATATTTAAAATAGAATAATAATAAGAATAATATTTAGGATTTTATAGAATATCTATATAATTATACTATAGAGATTAGGTATTATCTATTTTAGATTAAGGGCTATTTCTACTATTTATTTATTAACTTTAATAAGATAGAGTATATATTTAATAATATTAAACTATAAAAAGGAGGATAAGCTATAAGTATTAAATATTAATAAGTAATCTAAATTTTTATTATATATTTGCGTGTAATAAATCTTAATTATATTATTATATAATAGTTAATTATTAAATCTATAATTATAACTAATAAAATTACTAAAAAGTTAGCTATAAGCGTATTAGAATATAAAAAATATATTATTATCTATTATTTTTATTAGTAGCTATATATATATTAGTTTTATTTATATAATAATTAAAATATATTATTAATACTTATAATAATAATTTATAATAATAATATATTATTATGATTAGAGATTTTAACTATAGTTAGAGATTTTAACTACTTCTAATTAATATTAGGATAAACTAAAGTATATTATTTATAGATCTAAAATAATAGTAATTTTATTACTTTTATATATATAGAGTAGTAATATTAAATTTATAGCTATAAGTAGACTTTTCTATAGTTAAATATATTATATAAAAAAATTATATATATAGTTAAACTTTATATTATTTTTATTATATTACTCTTTTTTATTATCCTCTTCTAAGTAATATATCTTTATTAATAATATATTACTTAAGATTTTAATCTAATTATCTTTATTACTTTACTTAACTTTATCTTATTTAATTTATAATTATATAAATAATATTTATAATACTAATAGTAGTAGTAATAAAATAAAACTAAAATTTTTTAAAATATTTATAAAGTTAGCTATATTTAATAATAAATAGCTTTATATATACTTATTATATTAACTAACTTTAATTAGTATATTATAGATCTCTTACTTAATAGATTAATATAATATTAAGGTATTAATATATTAAGATAACCTTAACTTACTTAAAACTAATATTATAGAGTTTTTAACTAATATTATTATTATCTTTCTTAGTAATCTAATATATATTCTTATATAAATATCTCTTTCTAACTCTTAATAGTTTAAATAAAGTTTAAAGTAAGATATTATATTAGAGAAGGTATTAAACTACTCTTTATAGTAAGTATTATTATTTATAAAGGATTTAATTAAGTTTTTAATATCTTTAATAAAATATTAAGTAAAACTCTATTTAGTAAACTAAATATCTAATAACTTATAAATTACTTATAAGCTACTATCTATTAATTATAGTTTCTATAGCTTCTTTTTAAACTTTTTATTAATATTATATTACTTATTATAAATAGATATAAACTACTTAATAAAGCTAACTACTTAATTTAAAGCTTTTTAAAGTAAATTTAGTATTATTAGTAAAAATAAATAAATTAAAAATATAATATTTAGTTAATAAGTACTTAGAATATTTAATAATAGAAGAGTTAGTAATAAATACTATAAAATATTTATATATAGCTAATATAGTAGTAATAATACTATTAGTAGTAATAGCTATATATATAAGTTAAGATATTAAAGATAATAATTTAATACTTTTATATTACTATATATATTAATAATAGTGTTATTATTAGTATTAGTTAAGCTAGATTTTAACTTTAATAATAAAAGTATAATATTTTTAGCTTTCTCTTCTATTATTATTATTATTTATTAATTATTATTAACTTTAATAATATTCTTATTTTTCTTATTTTAATATTTTTAATCTTCTATAAATTAGTTATAAAGAATCTTATTAAGTAGTTTTTTAAGTAGTTCTATATTATTAATACTAGCTTATTTAGTTATAATAGCTTTTACTTATTTCTCTATATAGTAAGATTTAATTTTATAGTACTTTTAGCTTAATATATAATATTAGTTAAACTTCTTATTATTTAAACTATTTTTATATCTCTAATACTTTAAGTAGATATATATATAGAGAAGTTATTTATATATTCCCTCCTTCTAATACTTAACGTTTATAAGATTATTAGCTTTATAATTAATTACCTCTTATATATTAGCTAAAATACTTATTTAGTTACTTTTTTAAGGTGTTTATATATTAGTTATTATACTACTAGAGATTAGTATAATATTATATTATTACTTAATAGTAAAGTAGACTTTACCTCTCTCTTTAGTTTATTTAAGAGAGGGGATAATATTAATTTATAGAATATTTAGCTAAGTAACCTTTTTAGTAAATAGATAAATTTAAGTAAAAATTAATATTAATTTAGATATATTAGTAAGTTTTTTTTAAGTAATAATAATAATAATATTAGCTTTCTTTATAATATATAAGTAAGCTATTTCTACTTTAAGTTAAGTACTACTATCTACCTCTTAGTTTTTACTATTTATATTTAATATAAGAGTAATATTAAATCTATTATATATAATACTCTTAATAATTAGATTAAGAATAAGTAAACTATTACTTTTAAGTATTAAGTTATAAATAACTTAGATTTATAATAGAGTTAGTTTTTTATTATTTATATTATCCTCCTTTTTAAATATATTATAGAATAATATAAATATATTATTAGCATTATAGTGAGGAGCTATAAGTATATTATCTATAAATTAAGTAGTTTAATAAAAGGTTAAGTTAACTAAAGTTAAGTTTAGTTAAAATAATAGTATTAATAAAAATAGAGTATTTTAAAGCTAGATTATATATAGTAGATCTTTTTTTTACTTCTTCTATATTATTATTATTTTTTAGTAAGAAGATACTTTTAAAGCTTTTTATAATAATAGAAAGGCTATAAATATATATTTTCTTTATAATATAAATTTAGCTACTATTAAATTATTAATCTTAAGTTTAATCTTAATAATAATAACTTCTTTAGTAGCCTCTTTAGTAGTAATAGCTTAATAAGCCTTCTTAGTAAGTATAATAATCCTAATTAATAGTAAAATAGAGCGTTAAAGAGGATCTCTAGTAGTATCTTATATTAGTTATTATATATATTATTATTTCTATATACTATTAGTAATAAGTAATAGATAATACTTAAAAGGGTTATTATCTACTTATTAAGCTATATAGTAGCGTTTAGGAGGTATTATAATACCTTTAGATAATGAGATTTAATAGAAATAGATTAATTAAAGCTATTAGAATAGGTTAATTATTATATTATAAATATCTATATAGCGTTAGGTAAATTTTTATGTATATATAGGGATTATGCGTGCGTAATTTTGGTAAAAAGGGGGGGTGGATGCTGTTAACGTAATGGAGTGTATAAAATTGCACCTGATTTTTGTGCTGCGTGAGAGCAGTAAGGAGGCAAGCCTGAGGGCCATCATCATTCGTTTCATCGTGCGTCAAGATGGATATCGCGCCTTTGTCCAAAAGAGAAATTATATAGTTTATGTCGCAATGACTACCTAACCCCTATCTCATCTATATCTTTTGCCGTCGTCTGCGGCGATCTTCAACTCGGTAGGGACTCAATCCATTCGCATAAGTCGACTGATCCTGCTTCGACTGCTGTCCTAGAGATAATTTTCGACTTTCGCGCAATGTGCATGCCGCGTCGCACCAATCTCCAAGTGTATGTGATATTTGATCCAAATTACCTCCTGCTCCGTCCCAGAAATCAATCCTGAGGTTGTCCACTTTCGTCGTTCGTGCTGCTTCCAAAATCGAACATGTCCTCCCAGTCGAAGGTGCCGTCTTCGTCGGAACGCATCGTGTCTTCTTCCTGCTTGACGGCATGATCAGAACATTGCGTCTGGCCCGTCTCTGCGCCACTCTGGTCGTCATCAAGGAGAGCCGGGTCCATGTATGGAGTCAAGTCCTGACTTAAGGCCGGATCAAACATTGGTGTGTTGAGAAGGGAGTTCTCCAGAGGGCTGGAGGTATTGTGCCAGCCGTCCTCGTTCATGTTGTCGAGGTATGGAGTCGTCCACGAGGACGTTGTCTCGTTGCTTGAAACTCCAATTTTCTGATTGGACAGCGAGGGCAGCGAGTTTGGAGACGATGCCAGTAAGGTCCCATTTGTATCCATGCCGGGGTACCAAGTCGCGTCTGGGTAGGGGTCAAAGTAGCCCATTTGGGGAGTCTGGAGGTATGAGGCGGAGATCGGGGCTGCGGTCACTGCTCCGGTGTATGGATGATACATTGGCAATGTTGAAAAGCTAGGCGCCGTAGACATGGCGAGGGAAGAGTTGCCTTGAGCCAGAAACTCTGTATCAATTTGGTTGAGTAAGCCGGTGAGAGGCGATACAGCTTGAGCGACGTTCTTGTTCATCTGCGTGGTCTCAGACACCTGGGTCTGGTACCAGGAGGAGTTGTGGGCGACGGCCGGATCGTAGTCGGGGTATGCGTACTGGAGATTTATGACCGGTGGCTCCATCTTCACACGCTTGGCGTCGACGGCGATTTCTTCTTGGAGAGATGCTCCATTCGCCTGCTCCTCAAAGTCATCAGAGTCTCCGCGCTTGCGCTTGGTGGCCGGCTTGCTTGAGCCATTGAGGTTGTACTGAGCCTTGTAGTGCTCCAGGACGGGTTGATAGCCGTAAGGATGGTCAGGATCCCAGATTGGCGCCCAGGCTGGGTCAGGCTGGGGTGGTGGCTGATGGCTGGATATGGCATTGTTCGTGACTCCCGTGGGCTGAGGATATGCTTCGTACCGAAGTGAAGATTGGGTTCGTATCGTTTGCTGGGGATTTCCGGTGAAGGCGCTGTCTTGGCAGTGAAGAGGAGCATGGCCAGTGGTAAAGTGCTGAGGACCGTGGTATTGAATTGGTCCTGGCAGAGTTGGGCAGGGTGAATGCGTGTTTGAAGAACCTTGGTTGACGGAGTTGTTGGGCCTCTTAATCACTATTCGGGTTTTCCTGTGACTCAGTCAGATAATGATACTGGCCCCTTGTGATTGATGACATACTGCTTTGGCGGCGGCGAAGGAGGTGCTGTCTTTCTGGCACCACCATTTGTGGGAAGAGCTCCATTGATCAACGCCGTGCTGTTTGTCGTTAGTAAAATACTTCACCAAAGTAGACAACAGGCTCATTGACACGCGCACACAAAAGGCGCATCACCCGCTTGTTGTCTCTTGAAGAGAAGCACTTACCCAAACTCAGGGTCATGACCGTACTTGCCCTTCACATATCGAAGCTGTGAAGCAGTGAGAGGCTTGTTGAAGCGCTGGCGGTACTGTCTCAAAATCTCATCGCGCTTCTCGTTTTCAAGAGACAAGCGCAGAATGAAGAGAATCTGCTCCTCAGTGTATGTAATCTGACCTACCATGGTTGAAGCTTGTGGTTGTTGGTTTTGAGAATGTGAAGGATGTGGTGGCAAAGAGTGTGGTGATTAATTGGAAGATTGATTGAATGTCTGTTTGTGAACGTGAGCGAGAGTAAAATTGTTGAAAAGAACGCCGAAGTTTGTGATAAGTGAAGGTGGTGGAGGTGGAGATATCCCACGAAGGAAAGGACCACGCTGTCGTTCCTGCAGTTTGTGCTGTGATTCAGTTGGAGTTAGCAAAGCTGGGGAAGCTAGACAGCTCAGCTGACAGAGTGTTGGGGAACGGAAGGAAACTAGACTGGTAATTGCATCTATTTCATCCGACTTCTCGTCTATTGCTGGAAAGCTTCTGTCTATCGTGTAGTCTAGATCTAGGTCTACTTCTTAGTACCCCCGCCTCTTTATGTCTATGTTTCTACTGTGTGGTATGCAAACAATCAAATACATCGCTCGCTTCAACAAATGCTTGCCGTCTACGCCAGCGACTGACGCGCAAAAACACCCCACCAACAGTTTACCGGAGAGCCCTCGTCGGCTTCGCCCCAATCGTCCTGCCCGTCAAGAGTTCCTTCCTCGATGCAGGCAAGCGGGCGTGTTTGGTTCTTCATCGCGTCTCTGAAGTTCTGCAAAAGTCTTTTGGTTGTCTCATCTCTCAACGGAACCATGACGACTGCACGAGCATCCTCTTCAAGGGAAAGTTGCTCTGAAAAAGCACCGGCCAAGAGGCCTGGATGGATGTCGTCGTAGAGCGGATCGGCGGCAAGGACGACCTGTGATATCAGTCAGTCATTGTTAAAGACGCCCGGTGGGATCACCAACCTTGAACTGATTCTTCTTCTCGAAGAGATCTTGGTCGACTTCGTCCTCCCCTGAGCCTCCCCATGTAAGAGCCCCCGCATCGAGCGACCCTCCGAGCTTCTCTACAGTCGCACGGTTGGCTTCGACATTGAACCGCAGGTTTTCCATGATATCGGGCAAGTCGCTCAAGATGACGTGGACCTTCCATAAGGCAGCTGCCGCCAGACCGAGAAGCCCAGTACCGGATCCCAGCTCCAACACGGGCGGGCGAGGCTGGCCAAGTGACTCATCAAAAAGACGGAACAGAGACGTAGGTCCAAGACTAGGTAGGTACTGAGCAAGCACATAGGACGAGCCCCAAGTCTTGAGACCGAGTGAGTCGCCAGTCAGGGGCGGTTCCCGAATAATGAGTTCAAACGTTGGAGTGCGAGCATCCTCTCTGAAGGGCCACCGCCTGGTAATCTCGCCCATTGCTATTTCTTGTCAGAAATTAATTCAGCATGTAGTCTCCCTTACGTACCTGTTCGTCCACAACGCTCCGTCATCCTTTTGCTGGCTTCCGTCCAAATCGCCTCCTTCTCATCGTCATCCTCGATCCATGCAAGTCCGCTCTTGATGATGGAGGAGAGGTACATTGATACCTCACGCCGAAAGTAGGCCGTGGCTTCCTGCTCGTGAACGATATCCGATCGCTTGCGCTTGTGACTCCATATCGGGGGGCAGAGTTCCAGCTGCTTCAAGGTGGTGAGTAAGTCTTCACTTGATGGCTTCTGCCACATTTGAGGGAAATCCTTGGGCTCGAGTGACATGTTGGCGGTTGAATCAAGGTTCTATTAGGGGCTCTCTATTTTATGTTTTCTAAAACACCAAGGGACTCTGATAATGAAGAAGAAGTGGTTGCCGAACAAAGAAAAGGCGCAAGGTGCTCCCGAAAGTTTATGGGAAGGGGGGTTCAGCCACTGGAAAAATTCGCTGGCGGTCTGGACTTTCCGCTAAGGTACCCAAGGGACCCCATCGCCAAAAGCACCCGACACACTGAGACCAACCAACGTTAATGCCGACAGGGACCCTTATCGTTATCGGATGCGCCTGGCCCATCAAACGTGGGGTTCAGATCACTGATCTGGCAGGTGGGGACCCACGTCCCCAAGGGTCTTTCCCTCGCAAGGTTCGTTCCTGCCGCCATTGTTGATTGGTTGGCCTCACATGCAAGGCTGCAGTGGAGTCACAGATCAACCGACCCCACGTCACAGTATAAAATAGGCTGCAATTTCTGCGGCGCTTCCAACTTCTCTCCTCTTTTCCTCTCTTCAAGCACCGTCCTCTTCAACGCTGCGTTTCTATGCTACGAACAGAGAGTTTGTGCGCAAGCACGATCTCTCGAGAAGCTCGTCTTTTCAGAATGGCATATGAGAAATTCGGAGTAACATCTTCACTACCACCCAATGTCTCCTGCCCTGTGTGGGATGACGGGTCTGCCCGCGAGGGTCTGGCGTGACTTCACGCTTGCAATTGGCATCAGAAAAGCAGGGCCCGCAGCCGTCCTCGTGTATACCCTTCGGGGGAAGACGGGGTTCTGGACTCGGTGACCCTTTGGGAGAGTCATTGCGAAGATTGTGCACAGCACTTGAGTGCGATACGCAGCGTCTGGGATCCCGACTGGCTTCGGCTGGGCGGGGGACTTGACAATTCAATTCCGATCATTCTGTTGAGGACGGTGCTTCACTTTTTCTTTTTCAGGTAAGCTGCTCTCTGCTCTCTCCAACGCCCAAGTTCCAAGGATACTACTAACAATCCAAATGCACCCTCATCTCTTAGCTTCACTCATCAACATCAACGACCATATTACCACGTCTCCGAGCGCTCAACAGGGGACGAATCTTTCGTCGGCTGCCACTGCGCATCCTTGTTGTCGGCCTGCTCATTGATGGTATCCTCCTCTTGGGCATGCTCCCTGTTGTCGTCACCATCGCCACCATCCGCCGTTGCTTCTGGTGTCAGTTGTGGTTGACGTTGTTACTCGTCGGTGGGCTCACCTGGGCCAGCTACGGTAGGTAGGTCGAGGTCTCTCCATAGGTGTGCGTTGGATTTGGTGAGATTGCGTGCCCAGATGAACTTCTCGATAGCCTTGCTGCAGGCCTCATGATCCTCGTCGGCATCTCTAGCGAACTCCAAAGCTTCCTCGACAGCGTAGATGACGCCGTTGATGTGACTCTTGATGACTGTATCCTGATCCTGCGAGGTGGCCGTGGGTGGAAACTCGTAGCAAGTGGCGTTTCTCAGACTCGTCAAGCCATGCTTGACCTGTGCTCTCACGCTCCTAAAGCTGGGCGCCTTCTCCCGCTTGCCTGCGGCCTTTCTCTCATCCTCCTCCTTTCGCGCGTTCGTCTGCAGCATGTCGGCCCACATATCCCCCAGTGTGCCCTTCTGCACGAATTCTCTCACGTCGGGAGTGATCTTGTTGTCGAAGTCGTCATGTGCCTTCTTGTACATCCAGTGAGCCGCACTGAGTTGATCGTGAAGATGCTCCAGCGAGAACCTGGCCCCCAACAGCCACTCCTCACGCGCTGCATTGTCGTGGGTGGACGCAGCCTTGACCAAGTCCTTGCTGGCGGTGCTCTTCTCGCTCTTGGCGCTGCGACGACTGCCCTCGCGGCTGCTCCTGTCCTTGCGATCCCGCTCAGGGCTGTCGTTGCCCTGCTGGCCTCGCCGAGAACGTCTGGCTTCCTCGCTCGACCTCGGGGATACTGGAGGCGAGCGTCCATTGTTGGCGTTGGAGACGGTGGGTGCGGCGAAGGCGTAGACGAAGCCGTTCCGGGGCAGCGGCACGGGCAGCGAGGACTGGAGGGCGTCGAAGTGGAACGCGTCCTGTGTCATGCGACCGTACTCGTCCATGTAGACTGGTCGGCTGTGATGCGGGATGAAGCGTTCTCGTGACATTGCGCTGGCTGCTTGGGAGAAGACTTGAAGCGATTTCGAAGACGGCGACGATGTTGCCTTGGATGATCAGAGTTACGGCTTCTGGATTCTGGTTGGGACTTTGGTGGCATTGTGCCGGCGTGGGTCGTATATATCTGGGGTCGGCTGTGGCAGCTAGCTGTCTTGCCATCGCAGTGAAGCTCCTTGAACCTTTGTGGTGAATGTTGTGGCAGAAGCCTGCCATGCGATGCCGTCCCCAAGCATCATCTCCCACAAAGCTGCATAGACATATATGCCTGCATACAAAGGAAGCCGCACAAAACCGATGCGCCGGCACAAGACATGCATTTCCATCCGGACTCAAGCATATTCATTCTACATTCATTCTACAGAGTCCAAAAACTCTTTTGCCAGATCAACTCTGAGAGCAAACAAGCCCCAAGTTTGTCCCACTTTACACCAAACGCACCCATCGCTCGCTGGCTTCCAACAGAGGAGGTAGCAACCTCTTCCAACAAGAGATCTTGCAAACCCGAACCCCAATCTCTCAAATGGTATCTCCAGGAATTTTAGAAGGAATAATGTGACTCTTGACGAAAGCATCTACCAATGGTCCCGTCCGCGGGTATCCGCGCCACCCAGAGGGCGGGCAGGGTGACACTGACCCAAGTGGCAATCCGGGCTCAACCGCGCCATCATCCCGGGGGTTGGCCCAAAGCTTAAAAAACGACAACCACACTACGGCGGCCCGGAAGGCGCGGCGGCAGCGGGGAAAAAGAAGGCCAAGCTAAGGGACGCGCGAGCCGCGGGCGCGGGCGGGTGGACGGGCGGGCGGCCCCTCCTGCTTCTCAATATGCCCCCCTGCTCGTTATTACGGTCTTCCCGTGCCACCCCTCCCTTCGTTTGCCAACATCCAACATCCAGCATTCCGTCGCGCATGTTCTGGAAGAAAACGAAGGGAACACCCCCCGATAGAGCCAATCCATTTCCTCCTCCACAACAATTAAGTTTGGGGGAAAGGAAACCTCGGATGTGATCGACTACAGAGGGAGTACGAAGACGATACATTCAAGAATGTTGCCACCGAAATTCATCATGTTCGGCGGCGGGCGGCGGCGCGGCTTGGACCAGAAGCTTTCAGCGGCGCAGCGCACGCACCGCCGCCCTCTTTTTATGCGTCGTGCCACCTCGGCTTACATACAATCCTTCCGTCAGCTTGTACGAGAGCCTCGTGTGATGTGTGTATGTGTTTCTCTCCAAGGCTCTAAGACGGGGATAGGAAAAAAGAAATCTTGCCTGCTGAACACGGACTTGCGGGGTGCCGAAAGGGGTAAGAAGGAAGCAGGAAACACATAACACACACGCATCACATGTCTTCAACGGTCAACCCCGAACGACCTAGTTTACAGGTAAGACAAGCTAGGCAGATGGAATACCAAAAAAAAAAAAAAAAAAAAAAAAAAAAACAACCAATCCTTCGAGGCGAATCGATCGCCCGACACAAAATACGAGCGATGGAAAATAGGGGCCCGTCACGAAACAGAGAGACAGACAGAGGGCGCCCCGTCTTATTGCCGTTGAAATCAACTTTAATGAGCCAAAACACGAAATCCCTCCCGTAAATATTGCGGGGAGCTCTGGTGGATTCCCATCCCATCCCGCGGCGCCCCCTTTCCGTTCTGTACGTATCCGTAGTGCAGAGAAAGAAAGGGAAACCAGCAGAGACCCAGTAATTCGCAGTAGCAGAAATTTTGGGGACCTTGATTTTTCGCGAACCTTATGTGGGGAAAAGCGAAATGATCGACGTCACAAACTGCAGCATCGACAACAACAACAAGCACAAGGAAGGACGGAGGGGATGGGGATGGATGCTTCCCCTTCTCTACTGTTGTTCGGATTCATTACTTCCTGGGATATACGTCCCACCTGCATATGAAATGCAAGCTGCAGCTGTGGATATGGCCAAAGGACGCTGCAGCGCACGGCTGTTTGCATCGCTGCAGAGCGGGAATGACGTTGACAATTTGCATAAAAAAGCGGCAAAGATCAGCTAGACGCCGTTGCACAACATGGGCTGTCACATGGGGGAACAAAGGACATGTTCATCATGAGGATATCATTTTCGATTTTTGATTTTCTGTGTGGGTGGCTACCTCGTGGTATCAAAGAAAATGAAGGGGAGGGAAAAAATAGTAAACCTCCCCCGGAAACCAAGAGACGATGTCAAAATACTGGCCCGTATCCACGGTGTTCCAGCTCGGTTTTTTTGTCCATGCAATCCTATATGCTGGTCGCCAATGCCGCCTGACCTTTGATGCAAATGCCATCCAGTCCAAATAATATGAAAAGAGAAAGGGAAAGAAAGAATCATTCGCTGTTGCTGATGCTGGTCTCATGTGGCCGTCCTATCCAGGATCTGGCGAGATATCCCCGTGAATTAACGCTTGAGGGGAAAAAAGAAAATCAATCAAAAAAGCCGCCGCAAATCAAGTTTGCCTTTTCGCCTCATCCCTCTTCGCTGATCTCGTCAACACGTTCCTCTTGAGCTGTCGGGGCTGTCCGTTCTCAGGCGCCTTCTAGGCGACCGCGATGGGAGGCGGGCACTCCCTGTAGATCTCCGTCTTCATGACCTTCAGTCGTTCGCGCATGTCGAGCAGGTCCGCCATCTTGTCCTCAGGCGGGTGTGACATGTCGGCAATTTCCCAGTGCAGAGCCTCATACTTTTCATAGAACAGCTTGAAACGCTGGGCCTTGCTGACCAGGTCGGGGCTAAGTCCGCGTTGGCGCTTGGGGGCGGCCTTGGCCCGGGCGCTGTCGATGGAGGAGTCGGAAGATTCCATGGCCTTGCGCTTCTTGGGTGCTGACTGTTCGAAGTCTGAAGCATTCGTAGGCGGTGACGAAGCCAGAGGCGAAGACTTGACTGGCGATGTGTTCTTGCTCTTGAATGACACACCGGATGAATTGCGGGGTGAGGCATGCGATACATCCGCGGGAAGCTGCTTGAGTTTGACGGGTGCCTTAATGGGCGCCGCCTTAGGCTGCTTCGCCCGTTTCGCAAGGGGCGCGCCAGAACTTGAGCTGCTGTCGTCTGCTTCCTCCTCTCGGTGTCGCTTAGGCGGCTGCGACTTGACCGTCTTGATTACCTCCCGCTCAACTGACCTCTCCTTCGGCCGCTCAATTGACTTCTCCACCGGTCGCTCAATGGGCTTCTCAGGCCTCTCGGGCTTCTCAACCGGCTTCGGCCTAGGCTTTGGCGCGGCAATCTTGGGCTTCGGTGGCAGAGAGGTATCCGGCTTCTTCTTGGGTGCAGGGACGGGGGCGGCTGCCGCGGGTGCTGGTCTGGGTTTGGCTGCCGCAATGCTCGCCATTGGCTTGTCCTCTGACGATTCTGAGTCCGAATCCGAGTTCGTGATGAACTCAGCGGAAAGAACCTTTTTGCCGGGGCCAGGCGCCTTCTCCTTCTTCTTTTCTGCGGCCGCCTTGGCTGCGGTAGCGGCCTTGCTTTGCGACTTCCACTTCTTCGCCGGGGGCGGGTCGGGGGCAGCCTTCTTTGGCTTCGGCGGTAAGGGGTTTGATGAAGATCTTGACATGGTTTCGCTGCCCTTCTTGGTTGTTTCCTTGAGAACGTCTTCGTTGTCGTCGGCAGGCTCCTGCACCTGAATCTTCGGTGGTGGAGCGGCAGAGGCTTTCGCGATGTTCGCTTGCAGCTTGCTGAGAATCTTGCCCTTGCCTCGCTCCTCCCTGGGCAGGAGCTTCTGCCACTCGGGTTCCGTCGTTGCCAGTCGCATCTTATCGAACTGACGGATCGCGTTGTCGATCGCTTTCTGTCGGGTATCTTGGGTATCATAATCGTACTTCCACACGTCCAACTCTTTCCAGTAGTTTTTTCTCAAAGCCCACTTCTGCGCGTCCTTCTCGAACTGGGCAACCTTCTCCAGAGCTGGCTTGAACTCTTCCTCCTTGCCACTCCATAGGTCTTCCAGGTAGTCTTCCGACCGGTCTTGCACAGCAAGTTCGTGGACGATCATGGATCGCTGCTCCTTGAACTTCTCGACGACTTGCTGTGAAGATGAGAAGACGGCGTTCGTTGACGGGGAGCTGACGGCTACCAGCGCCGGCGATGATGGCGAAGACTTTCCGCCTCCATTGCCGTACGAGGCCATGCTCGACAGCAGTTTCGACTTGGCTTTGGTTCCCGTAGCCTTCTTCGTCGGCAGTGGCTTGTCCATAACCTGCGACCTATTTGCCCTGTTAGTTGTGCCACGGCCAGCATGACCCATTCACCGTCCACATACGTCTTCTTCGATGCGTTGGCCGCTTTGATGGAGTTCTGCAGGTTCTCTGTATCCGAGTCCATGCCTGACGACGAGGTGGAAGGGGCAGGCTTGGCCTTGGCTCGCTCGGCCTTCTTGGGTGCCTCGGAGCCGGGGAGCTTCTTCCATAATGACGTTGGCTGCGGAAGTCGTGTGGCTCGTTTCGTCGAATCGAAAGGTTTCGTGAGGAAGAGGTCGGAAGGAAAGGAGTCGGAAGTCGGCGAGAGGGTATGCGCGCTTGAGCCGTAGAGCAGTGTCTTTGCAGGAAGGTCCCGTCAGCATACATGAAGATAAACTCCCTTCGAAGGGTGGGTTGCGTTTAGGAACAATGCTGAGGCTCGCCGCGGGTGACGTCGACTGGTAGCGACGCGGCGTTTGTCATGCATGCAGGCTGGCCCAGAAGGTGGTTGTTCCCGTCGGCGAGACAATAGGATTGTGGCCGGGGTTCTCGGAATGCAAGGCAAAACAGTGGTGATTACTTACTGGGCTGCTCCCCAAGGATAGTTGGAGGTCTTCACCACTCTGTACGCACTTGATCAAGTCCTCGAGGACATTGTCGGAGAGGTTGATGGTGAAGGCTTGAGGGGGCACGGGGTTGCCCGAGGCGGCCGAGCTCTCAAGAATGAGGCCGGTATCCGGAACCCTGATCGAAGGCATCGTGGATCTCGAGAGGTCACGCGAATCGGTTCGGTTGAAGGCGGGTTGCACCTCGCATGCTCTGGCTCGGGGTTCCAAGGGAGCAATGAGAAGGCAGACGTGTGTAAGGTCGGATTGGAGGCTCGGAGAAGGGAGTTTTGCGTCGTGGGAGTGAGTCGGCGGTGGTTCGTTGCGGGAAACTCCCGGGTTGTTGCGTATATTATTCTCGCAGGTGGACTCTGGGGCGGGTAAGTAAGGCAGGCCAGGACGTCACTTTTCCATAGCCAGTGGACTGGGCTGCAGTTGGGAAGTGAAGGCCGGTTGTGCCGGTGAATCACTTCTCGTCTGAACAAAAACCCAGAAACCAATGTTGCAAAGCAGTAGAATAACACAGTAGAGGTTTGCCCCGGAGGGAAGAGTGGTGGTGAGGAGGTGAAGGTGAGAGAGGAAGTCGAGATCAGGAACAGGAGGAGAGAGAGCACATACGCTTTGGCCGTGGCCGTGGTGGTAGGTAGGTACGGTATTACGGGATGGGAAGCACAGCCAGTCAGCCCAGTCAAGGTGCCCGCCCAGGTTCCGCCCCAGCCAAAAGGTATCCATACCTTACGGGCCAGGAAGAGAGCGACGAGAGAGACAGGGCCAACTTGGGGGTGAGGTGTGAGGGACCTGACTGACACTGAGAGCCCAGCAGTCCAGCGCACGCCGGACCGCAGCAGGGCCATCCACCACGGCCGCCTCCAGACGCAACAGGGCACCCACCGGCACGAATTAGTGCGGGTACCACACGAGGTACTTGGACACTCCGGAGAACATGACCTGCAGCCCGCTGGATCGACCGCTAAAGGCTGCTGGAGGCAAATCGATTTACTGGCAGACCAAGTATGCATCATGTACTGCCCCCCATGCAAGACAGGGTTGCGGCGCCTGGGCAACAAGCGGTACTTGGCAGGTACTTTGCTGAGTTCATCGGCTGAGTTCCCAGGAGAGTGAAGGAGGGAGAGGGGGATGGGGGGGGCAGAATGAGGAAGAATAGACCCACTCTGCGTGCGATCTCAAGGGCAACCAGCGTCTGTGACTGGCTGAGCAGCCGGTCGCGGTCGGGGGGTCTGGTCGCTCTGCTGGTCACCGGCGCCTTGTACCTCAGGTACCTCCTACCTTTTTGGCGGAACGACAGGGGGATCGGGGATACCCACGACAAGGGGGGCAGCCTATGGGCGATACCTCCCTCAGGTACCTTTCTGCTGCGAATGCTCCCCAGCCAGCCCAAGTAAAGTAATCCGCAGTGCACCTGAGGTAGGTAAGGTAAGGCAAGGAAGGCAAGGGCATGGTATTCTGGCTTTGCAGACAATAATAACTTCCGACCAGCCTAGACGGGGAAACGTGAGGCAAAATTCGGGATAGAGCGTGTGGGCTGGGCTGGGCTTGGCTGGGCTGTCATTGTACTACAAGACGGCACGGTTTGGTTTGGGTGCCGCTGAGTGTGATGACTGATGGGCCATGACGAGGTGGTGAGTTGGATCACTCAGAGCCAGTCACGCACTCATGGTGCCACATGGGCAGAACACATCATGGGCACCCCCCCAAGGCAAGTCGGCCCTGGATATGGAGATGGAGATGGAGATGGTGATGGATCATGGAGCCGTGACCGCAAGATCAGAGAGAGAAAAGCGATAGAGAGAGATGGAGAAAGACTGGCCCTGGCAACAATAACAGCAACAACACCACCACCACCGCAACGACACGACGGACCAAGTGGGCAGTCCGCGGGCGAGAGTGGCTAATGGCATGCATCAAAACGTCCGCCGCGGCAACTGGGCAAAGCCTTCCGACAGCGGCCGTCGAATCCCGCGAACCTCGTCCCATGCCCATTCATTTACCGTATTTGTTGCGTCTCTTTATTTCTGTCCGTCTCCCCGACCTCCATGTCCTCATAAGGGTCCACACTTGACAGGACGATATTGAAGATGTGAAAATAAAACCGTAATAGATGAAGAAGAAACTGTAAAACATGCCTTTCCGGGCAATGTAATTGCTCCCGGCCTTGAGCGGGAGAGACACCGGAGACACATCAAACCTGCTGCATCGCACTTACGGGAAAACAAAATACACACAAACTAACCAGACTGGCTTGCGCAGGGTAGGTGGTATTTGAATTTGTATGTATTTTGGGCCTCACCTTCCTCCTTTCCCTTGAACTCCAGACAGGTCCCTGAGAGGCTGGGATTGATTGGATCTGTCGTCCCGCTGCCTGGTCCTGTTCCCACCATATGGAAAAGTTCCTTGACCCCCTGTCGTATATTGACCTCCGATTTCCTCGCTCTCCCTCACTACGCCCGCTCATTTGTGATGAGATTCCAAAACGGAAGTAAAAAAAGTTCAGGTCGGGACGAGCAGTCGCTCGACAGATACAGCGGTTAACGGAAACGGCACACCAGGCAGGAAGGGACGTGGCAAACCAAAACCGCTGCGCTATTTGTCTTTGTCTCGCTGTTTCCATGGACCGCTGCCATCGTTCCAATATCTTTGGCCGATGTTTCTGGTCCTGTGGGGAGGGACAGAAACATGGTGCAACCGTCCGCCGGCTTGGGTAAGATGGGCATCTTCCCTTGAGAACGGCAGGCCAGCCATACAGCAACGTGAAGCGCTTCTACAGCGCCATTCGGGTCTTTTTATTGTTGCTTCTTTGCCTCAAAATGTTTGAACGACGGGCTATCCGTCCAAACTTGACACACGGCCGCGAACCTTAATGGGAACTGAACTGGAGCAGTCAAGGGCAGAACCGCTTTGTCCGGCTCAGCCCAGTCCCTGGTCGACCGTAGCTAGCGGATCTGCCACCCGAACGTGGCTCTCGCCGTCTCAACTGTAACATCGTTACAAACCTCCCTCCAATCCCTCGCTTTCTCTCGCCGGCCTTTGCCATTCTGCAGCATGCGCACAGCATATGCTTGAGCATACATAGACCACCTCGTCATCTGGTAATCCGCGGATATACGTGCTTCCGTAGGCACGCGATGCACATAAGATGAGATGGTAGAGACCACTCGGCGTGCGTAGTGAGAACGCATTGATTGGAGTATCAACGGCCCATTTTTGGCCTCGCTCCCCGACCGTTGGCTGTCTGCTGCGGCAGAGTCCTCGCACTCTTGACAGTCCCACGATTGTATTCGTAGGGACGACGGCGATCCACTTGCATGCTACTGTGCAGCGCTATCCTCAGGTGAGAGACGGTCGTCTCCTGTCTTGGCCTGGTGCTGCAGTGCAGTGCTGCCCTCCTCCCGAGTGGGCTGAGTACCCAGGACGTACCTTGACTGCAAAACACCGCTGGCCCCTACCAGACGGATACCCGCGGCGAAGGTTCCAAGTTGCGTAGTGGGTGCACTGGGCTAGGAGCGGCTAGTGCCCACCTTGCTGGGCCTCGAACAGAGGCAAATGTCGCTGGTTTGATGACTGGCAATGATTGCTGACTTTTGATACCGGGGGAACTATCCCGCCAAACTGGTCACCGATAGGGCAGTTGGCCGGCGTACCTTGGGGCATTTTCTGGCAATGGCGCAGATTGAAACGAACAGCAGCACTCTTGGGTCGAGTCAGGGGTAAATCGTAGACGGCTATGACAGGTCCTTCTAGAAGTGTTTTCTACCCCTTCACTTTCGCTTCGCCCATGCTGCTGTTGGCAGAGCCTAGCAGGGCGTGACAGGCTGACCATGGTGCTGTTGCTGACCTCATGTGGCCCTGCGCTGTGTTCCTTGGCCTGGGTTGACTCTTCGGTCGGTGGCCGGCGACTGATGGGATTTTGTCGCGCGTAACGTTGACTTGGCAGATGGTACGCAGTACTGCGTCGTGCTACACGCCGCATGTTGTCACTGGTGCTCCGATGCGTGCCTGACGAGCCCCATTTTGCTCAGGATACGTCTGCGTCAGTATGTGCTGTACCCGGTTCTGGTGTACCTGCCCAAGGCCGCCCGCCACGACACCACCCACGCCATATCCATGCCACGCAGAACGCATTCGTTCGACTTATTGTCGGGAAATGCTGAGAGTCATCTGTGTTTGGTCGCCGCTGTTATTGCGGCTGGCGGAACTGTACGGTTCAATAGGGCCTACGGCGGGCGGGACGGAAGCACGACCTCGAGGGACCGAATGGAATCGAGGTTTGTCTCTTGTAGATGGTCCCGGCTCTTGCTCGGCGCAGGGGCGGAAAGCGAGGCGTGGCATCCGTCGTCCGTCCGTCCGTACCTTAAAGGTAAAGACAAAGTCAAAGTGAGGCAAGGTGAGGTGATGTGAGGGGGCAGCACGCGGGAGCAAACAAGCTACGTCGTCGAGGTCGTCTCTTGTTGAACGGAAACTGGAGTGACGAAAGGGCGGTTGTAGGTACTGCGGTATGTAACTGGGGTTTCCAAGTTCCCTCTTCTCTGGCTTCCGCAGCGACGGCTGCAGGAGAGCGGACCTCATGAGGGTCCGTTGGGTCTAGCCTCGCTTGCTCTGTCACTTGATTCCCCGCTGCGGGAGTACATTGTTGAGCGTGTAGATGTATTCGCATGTATGCACACATGGCCTCGGAGCTTCTGCGTCGAGCTGCGGTTGCATGCTTTGTTGTTCCTGGATCCTGAGTCACTGACGACAGCGATTGGCAAGGTGTAGCATGCGCTCATTCGTGATGGAGAGGTCGAGATGGGTGACTAGTAGAGCCACGCAAATTTCGGTGAGATGAGAATTCGGGCGGTCTGCAAAGGGAGGCAAGAGCGGTCTGAAGCTGTGTTAGGGGTCAGTACGAATTTTCGCTTGAGATGCCCAAAAGAAACCAATTAGAAAAAAAGGAGACAAGATGGCTGACTGGGAGAAATGCAAATCGCATGGTGTGAAGTTCGGTGGCCTTCGACACAAGACAATATTAATGAGGCGGTCGATAGAGCAAAGGCTCTCTTTCTCTCGCTCTCTCGGCTGCCATCTGCTATTCGCTCCCGGGAATACTCGAGGCACCAATGGCGGTTGAATTGTCGACCGCATGAGTTCTTCCTGACGAGGTGGTCGAGGATACTTTTGCCGTAGTCGCTGTCACTGTCGCAGTTCGGTTCGCTATTGCTGGTACCGGCGCCGCTGCTGGGCTTCCCGCTCTCAGTGCCCAAGCACCCAAGTATCTCCCTCTCGCCTATACGTACAGGCTACAGAGAAGGTAAGGTAACGGCGATGATGTGCCGGGGGCACGGGAGGACCGCTTTGGTTGCAGCCACGAGGTCATGTACCGCTGCAGTACCTCTCGATGGAGACTGCAATTGCATATGTGGATCCAGTGCAGGTACGTACCCAGTGTACTTACTAAGGTGCCTTAGCAGGCACTCACTTGGGTGGCAGCCACACTCCTCGGCTGGCAAACCCTTGGTCCAGTGAGCTCTTGGCTTGACAACGCCTCAAAGACTCCATGAGCCGACGGTGTGTTTCCCCGGAATGACGAAAAAGAAAACTCCAAATCGATGCAGCAAGACCCAACAACTGAGCTGCCCCGCGAGGGGTACCTGCCGCCCGTCCATTTCTTCTGTGCAGCACGGGATGGATCCGTATACACGCAGCAGACAATCAACTCTTGACGTCCTCGGTCGCGAAGACCTTTCTTCTTTTCCCACGTTGCTGCCCCCTCCCTCCTCGGACGGTTTTGAAATCAAGAGTTGAGAACCTGTCTGCAGTCCAAGCACCTTGCCTTGCCGCGTTGCTGCTGCGTACCGGAGGTAGGGAGCCGGGGTTCGGAAGAGCTGCGACTAATAAGCCATTCGGGTCCCCGTGCTGCCAAATTGAAAGAAAGACCCGTTCTCGTCTCCGCAATAGCTTCCTCGGGGCTTAGGAGCATGGTGCGCGATGATGGGTGATGCCTGAATTAGGGGTCCGCTGGTTCGCCCTCTCACTTTCTGCGCTCTGCTCTTACGGCGTGCGCAGTAAACCACCCGTCTTGTTTCCCCATCAAACCACTCAATGAACACTGAGTTCGGCCAACACAGCCGATACAGAGCAATGTGTCGATGCCCAGGCGCTCCTGGTTAGAATCGCCCGTATGGCAAGCCTGCGCCCATCCGCGGACGTCACACGGGACATTATCATGGCTGGGATTGGATACCTCAGACCCAAGTTGCGTACCGGTACTGACTGAGGCTTGGTCTCTAAAGAGGCGTATGATGGGCAACCTCTCAGCGACCGAGCCTTGCCCAGATGACGAGGCAGCACACCCAATCACCTTGGCCAGTTGGTGCGTCTATCCAGTCCACCTTCGGTGTAAAGCACGGCGCAAGGCGAGCTCGTGCTTGATGATGACTGGGGGCTGCCGTAGCCTAGAGGCTGCCGATCGATCTTGGTTGACGACGTCTGGCAGCAATCCCGGTGACAGGCACACACACACGAGTTGGCTGCACACTGCCACATGTAGAAGTGAATTGAGATGAGCTGGGTTGCCTTGTCCGACCCAAACTTATCTCTGCCAGGATGACGGCTGAGGGCAGCTGGAGATTCGTCCCCGGCGGAAGGTGCTGTACGTCTGGATCGCCTGCCAAACACACCCAAAGCCGTTCGGCGGGTGCATTGGCCTTGGGAAGGTGCATGTCCTCGTCCCAAATGCCACTGAAACACTTTTCTATCGCGGCCTTGTTTTTTTCTTCTTCCTTGTGTCTTGCGGTCGTTCTTTTGCTGTTTTCCCTAGTAACTGACGGCAGAGACACGAGCGGGGACCCTGTTTCTGTTCTGTTCCTGTTTGAGACTTGGGCCGAATCGAGCAACGGCATCTTCCTGCTTTCATCCAAGGAATAACGTCTTTCTCAGTTAACCCGTCAGTAATGGCCTCCCCACCTGCTCCTGTCACGAGATGGAGTCCTCGCTGGCAAGAGGTAGCAGGTGACAGTCGGCATAATGGGCCTCTGGGGTAATGGCTTGACGAGGTGAGAGAAAACAGTCCAGGAAGACCAACTCAAAACACTGGCCAATATTCCCACCACTGCCTCGTTACCGGCGTGACAGGGTAGCCTGTGAGCAAACCTGAGGTGCATTTCAAGAGGCTGTTGTGGTGGTACACCATCCATCCGTCACCGGTGCCACGACCACGTTCATGTCAGGTACCTCACATTGTCTCGGCGCCACCAAAGAAGGAATTCACCACTTTACTGGCCTCATGCCGTCATCTGCAGTCTCTTGTTGACCAAACTTTCTTCCACCAGCCGCGCTTGCCTGCTTGAATAACGCCCCGGAAGAACCAAGCGAGTGGTGTTTGAGACGATGCAGTCGATGAGGCTATTAGAGGCTGCCGACGAACTGCAAGCTGCGAACTGCAAACCCCCAAAACCCAAAGCCCAGGGCATTTACCAGCACGGACGGCATGGCTTCAGCCGGACTATGCGTTAGCACACAGTTCGCCTCTCCTGCACGATCCAGACACAGAACGACGGACGCATCGACGATCCTCCGCGCCCAGGCAAGAAGCAACCAACGACTCTCGATCGCCCAGATTCATTCCAGTTGCCCGACCGTCGCCAGATGTCTCTACTTTTGCTGTCGTCTTCACTGCAATGCCGTGGGAGACTGCCCCCATTTCAGCCAGCCAGCCAGCCAGCCAGCCAGCCTCAATCAGCCTTCCCTGGCGGTCCCGCCCCTGGCCTCCCCGCCCTCCAATCACCCGCCGGACCTGTCGTCCCTGGCTGCCCGGCATGGCGTCTGACCCGTCCCTTTTATCGAGACTCACCTTCATTCGCCACAACCGACGCAACCCTATTTCACGGCGGGATGATTCGGCTCAGCCTTTGAAGGCAGTCAAGTCGGGTTGACGCCGAAAGGGTCTCTCGGGGGCTGCGAGAGAGAGAAAAACCCCGTGAGCATCGTCGGATCCTTTCTTCACGGCGCTGTCTCGGCAAGGAACCTTAATACGAGGTTTTCATCACGCGAGACGTCTGCCAGCAACAGGTACAGATAACCTTACTTTGAGCACCTTAAAGCTGCCCTGGCCTGGGACCACGAATGCCACCCTCACAACGCAGTACACGTTGTGCACGTCGTTGTACTCATGCTATCCTCCCACGTCTCGGGCCATTAATAAGAAGACAACAACGACAGGCCTGCCCGAGCCCCACTGCAATAAGCATTGGACGCAGTCAAAGTTCAGACGTCGATGGAACAGCCCAAAAGGGCAGTGTCCAGGAAGCCAGCATAAACATCCAATTTATCATATTCGCCGGCAGCATTCTGTCCCTCAGACGTTTTAATCTATCTGCCGTCAATTGCACGTCTGATGCTGTCGCCCAAGCTTGAGGCATGGCGATTGATGGCCGTTGCCACGCCTGTCCATGTCCTGTAACGGGAAAACAGAAACGCGCCCAGGCGGTTGGCGGATGCTGGCTGGGTTCTCTGAGCCTCTCTCGCTCTCTCTGATCTTGCCTATTGCAGGGGTCGGGATCTTCTGCACCCAAATATATCCTGCGGATCCCTTGCTGGCTGGCGGATGATGGAGCAAGAGCAGAAACCCACCGTCAACGGCACGACAGGGAATCGTTGAGCCAGCGTCTGTCAATCTGATCCGACCACACGCGCGAGTGCGGGATATGCTCTGATGAGGGCCAATGTGTCTCCCCCGCGACGAGCCCACGATCAGACGCTGCTCAAGCCACGCTTGCCGGCAACAGCGTGGGGTCAAGCGCCGTCTTTCGAGATATCACAGAACAATCACATCAAGCCCTCCCAGTCACACTTGGTTGACAAAGCCGCTCGCTGCATGCCATCAGCTTACTGGGGGCCCGAGATACCACCGACCCCCGACCCCCCAGCCAAAGAAACATATCGATGGTTACTGCCTCCGACCTTTGGCTGGGTGCATAGTACCCTGCACTGAAGGATCAAATCTTCAACGAAGTCTGACTGGTATTCCATCCGATGCATGCGGTCGGCCCCAGCTGAGGCGCCGCGAGATTGCGTGGTTGCTTGAAAGGCGATGGCAATGACTTGGACCCCTTTTGACGGAATCGAGCAATGTCTCACTCACGCGCCACGGGTCGACCGCATGCTTCAGCGTTGAATCTCTTCGTCTTATGCCCTCCTAGTGAGCTCTAAGCCAGTGCTGGGCAGATATGCATCGGTATTTTCTCCGTCAAGCCCCCCTCCTTCCCAAACCTGTGGATTCGATGCAAGTCAGGCAGCCTTCGCCCTGCACCACAGTACATCCGTTCTCCCGACCCCAGTACCCGTCTCCTCCTTCTCCTCTCCGGACTTTGGCGAGACTTGTGATTCTAGCTGCGTTCTGGCAGCCTGTAAACTGGCCTGGGAGAAAACCAGAGTACATTCCCGCCTCAAGATGGCGGATGCAGGCCCGACCGAATGGGTGTAGGTACACGCGAAATACATGCCTCGTTCCCCCGCCTCGTTGCCGACTTGGGGCCTAGATGCCGTAGCACGGTCAATAGACTCGTGCGTTGCAGGACACCACCCCCAACCTCCGATTGACGGCTGCCCCTCGGCTCGCAGGAAGAAGAGGGAATGATCTTGCGCAGAGCAGCAGAATCGAGGAAGAAAAGAACGATGCTCTCAAGTAACGCTGATGTGCCGTTACTCCCTGCTTTGAGCCAGCTCTTGTCCGTCCCAGGGAATCAACTTCGTTTTCCCAAGCTGGAAGATCTGGAGTCAAGCCGGCCGGAGCCAGAATGTGTGAGACATTGCAAGACAGACCGGTAGGACAAACCGCTGGAACGGGTTACTCCATCCGAAGATGGCGACGACCTGGACGGCACGACGGCTACATACAGGAACTAGCGTAAGGTGCTGGAGGGCAGCACCCAAGACGCAGAGAAGAAACCTTGAGTGCCTTCCTCGAGGGCAGAGACAAGATGAGGACGGGGGCCCAGAGTTCGGATAAGCAAGATCGGCAACTGTCCCGTGCGCATCGAACCTTTTTGATGGGAAGAGAGGCGGATCAACCGACTCGCGAAAGCCAGCCGGGCTGCTTCCGCTCCGTACACCACCACCACATCCTGTGGACCCAATGAGAACGGTCTCTTTTCTGATGAAGGAGTCGAGAGATTCAACGCAATTCGGCAGGCAGCAAGCATGCCCGCCTACTGCCGGGTAATACGCAACGCAAGCAACGTGGTGGTGGTGGTGGTGGTGGTGGTGAGGGGGGCGAGATGGGATTCATTCGCACTTGATCCTTTTCGCTTGACGTCCCTCCGTTCCGGGCACTCGATTCGGGCCCTGATCTTCCAGATCATCCCCTGCACCGGACCCTGAATTGACTGTCCCTGAACCCTCACGGAGCGCACCACGTTGCTCGGTGCCCCTTCCCCCGCCCAGTCGTGCACATCAAAACGTCCGCAGCGAGGTTGTCAACAGATTGACAGTCCATCAGATGTTTCTGTATCCGCACAAAAAAGACACGGGAGAAATAAAGCGGTGGATTGAATGCTCCGGAGGCACCATTGGCCCTGCCCCTTCCAGCTCACCACGAGGGTACCTCGCGAGTAGTGTACGGCCTGGCCCATTTGAGTTTTGTGGAGAGGGGCACAACGGCGAGAGACGGGCAGAACGTCTACTACACTAAATACGACCATCACCACCACCACCCTCAGACCACATCAGTGTTAACGCTTTATGGAATGGCCTATCGATGAGGATGCTAACGTGCCCGCAAGAAGAGAATATCCGGAAGGTCGTCGAGAGCACCCCGCCCCCCGACCTCGCAGCATCCTTGGCGCGAATGAGAGACGGGAAAAAGACTCTCTCCTCGGCCGTCACCCGTCAATATCTGCGACAATCGTACTTGGAGGCCATTAAACTCGCCGACTCCTGGAAAGAAAAGAAGAAACAACTCCTTGACACCCAAAGTGGCCCCGAGGACCATTGTAGAGAAACGAGTCCCATCGTCGACGCGTCGCAGATCATTTTGGAGAAACATCCCGCCCGCCGCTCTCCACCACGTTTTCGACGAACCACTCCCGTCGCATTTCGCCGGCTGGCTGCCCATTCCATCCGCCCCCGTCATGTCGATCCGGCAGCAGCCAGCCATGCGGTCGCTCGCTGGCTGAATTGTAGAGCAGCAGCAGCCCTTCCGTGGTTGCTTCTTTCCTCGGGAGCGTCTTGGTAGTCGCATTATTAGCGTGGTTATGGGCATTTGGTGCGTGAGCACAGCGCCATCTTGGCTTCATAGCGCATCCCTCTTGAAGTCTTGACCGGGCCTCAAGAGTTTAAACAGTTCGGCGCCGGACGCGGATGCAGAAGGAAATGTGTAGCATGTAGCTGAAGGCTGAGAGTCAGACTCAACAAGAAGGGACATACCTGGGACATGGGGGTCCAGCCAGCCAGCCAGCCAGCCAGCCGCTTCTGGCGTCAGGTGAGTGAAGCCGCCGAGGAAATGGACGGGCCTCCGAGACCTGCCACCCGAGTGCCAAGATCATCCACCACTCTTCAGAGGAGACCCCCGCCGACCCGACCCCCCCTTGTCCCGTGTGCTCCGTCCTCCAGTACGTACCTTACCTCGGAGGTACCTGCGACTACCTCACAGCAACGAAGCTGGTGCTGGGTGCCTGAATAACAGTCAACAGCCTCTCTCTCTCTCCTCAAAGCCACTTCCAATGCGACCTCAATTCAACCCAGGGTGGAGCATGATGATGATTGATCAGCTCTACCTTTGCTGCGACGCAAACTGCCCTCCCGCGCTTCGCCCGCTGCTCCCAATTACCAACAGCTTTCGGACCATGTTCCGCGGGCCCGAGACCGCTGCGTCAGTGTCCATCTCCAGTAGAAAAAGAATGTAGACAGTTACGCGTTTCGTAGGATCATGATGCATCCGTGAGGACGATATGCCACAGAAGCAGGCGCCATAGGTTCATGGTCCAGGCTCAACCAGCGCCCCCTTTCTCCCTATCTAGTTGATCGCTCCTTTACTACTTGATAGTACAAAGACGGTTCTGTCGGCCGAGGAAAACCGGGTTTCCAACGTGTCGGGTCGTCATTTTACATGATTCAAGGGTGAGGGAAGGATGATCAAACTGCGGAGAGGATGCGAGCAAAACTTGAGACGAAAAAAAAAAACACACACACACAGAGCACAGGCCTCGGTTTCGGCTGCTTTGCTCCATCTCTCTCTTCGTCTCCCTCTCAACCTCGCCCGCGTGCCTGCATTGAATCGGATTCTGAACCATTAGTGCTGCTATTGGTGAGGGTTAAATTGTGTTGGTTTGGACCTGTTTGGGGTTCCCGCAGCGGATGACCCTCTTTCGACGATCCAGGTCCTACCTGCCTAGGTGCAAAGCAGATGTTGACAGGTCCCTTTCGGTGTACACATTGAGGGTGGGAGGGGCATGCCTCTCTCGGTCGTATCGGCTTCGGCGCCGGATCTGTGAGAGGGATGATGGGTGTGGCTAGGTCGATTCGACGCAGAGCTCATCTGAAACGATGACTTGGCCGCGATGCCCTTCCTCGCCATGGACAATACCTAATGGCCTGTAGAGATGCCGAGGAGACTGGGCGTGATTGGCTTGTGTTTGCGATTTGCGTTAACGACGGATGGCTGTGGTTGGCTGTGCGCTCCTGACAACCCGTCGAAACTCGTCGTGATGGTTTCCATAAGAAGTTCTATATCCAAGCCTTGTTAATCCTTAGGCTTCCGCTGGCTATGCACACCGAAGCTCGCAAGCCCGCGCCCACATTGGTCTCTGAGTCCGCATTGAGCATCACGTTCTCGTTGTCCATTGTCGTTTCCACCTGTTCCGAAAGGGTTGTGACGACAGCCCGTCCCTTCGCTTCTCAACTGGACGGGTTCGCATCCACGCAAAGTGCAGGTCAAGGTGTTCTCACCGGCTGGTCAGGTCAGGGCACACGCAATAAACATCTGTATTGTGACGGTGGATAAACGGGCTTCCTTGCCCTCCCGAAAAGATGGCGATGTTGAGATGCTCGACAGACGGCATTTCAACTCCCTTTTTGAGTCTCTCCCGACAGCCAAGCAACCCACATATGCGCCTTCGCACAAATATCATGTCCCATTAACCCATATCAAGCCGGTAGTCGGAAAAAGCTGGCCCCTATCCTGTACACTATATTTGCAACGCATCGTCTCAGGGGGCTCGTATTTAAACAGTTGGTTCTCGGCTCGTCTCGCTTCGTTTATTGAGTCTTGAACAGGAGGATGGCGCAGTGACCGAGGTAGAAGTAGATGAAGTGCTTAGTCTCTGCATTCGAGTGAAAGGTCAGCATATGCCATCAGAATATCTCCCGTCATGCTGGAAGTCTCGATCTGCCCAATAGGGTGGTTGAGGTTCCTTCTCCGAGCCTTGCTTGCGCAAGTAAACGTACCGTGCGTCACAAAGCTACCGAAGTTGCGGCCGACAATACAGTGCCATGTAGGACCCTTGCGCTCGTCGAACTATAAGTATTCCCAGGTTAGCTTAGGCAGGACGCGCGATGGCAAGGCGATGTGAACTTACAGTGCGCTTGATGTGCTGGGCAATATCCTGCGGTTTGTGTCAATGCAAGGCCTTGAGAGAGTTGTCTGGTTGAACGTCTCTAGTTGACGATGCGCACCTTCTCAATGGTGAACTTGGCCATGGCCTCCTGGGCTATAGAGGGGTTGTCAGTACCGCAGCGGGGATCTAGGAGGGGCTTCCGGAGATGACGTTACGTACCGACTTCGATGCACTCTTGCTGCATGTCCTCGGTCTAGAATCATCCGCGTCAGTGTTATACGGAGGCGCTTGAACGGTATGTGAGTCTCACCATATCAGCGCTCTTAACCTGAGCTAGATTCCTCATATGTCAGCCTCGCCGGGCCCATAGCCAACATCGTAGACCGCTCCGGATCGGCAGACTCACCTTCCAACTTTTCCCGGGGAGCGGGCGAGGTGCTCTTAGCGTCGGCCATTTCGAAGTCGGAGAGATTGAGGAGATTCCTATAGTTGCGATGCTGCTGTCAGCA
Organism: Colletotrichum siamense; assembly: GCF_013390195.1. Classification (NCBI taxonomy): domain Eukaryota; kingdom Fungi; phylum Ascomycota; class Sordariomycetes; order Glomerellales; family Glomerellaceae; genus Colletotrichum; species Colletotrichum siamense. The sequence goes on from NW_023501020.1 coordinate 1,907,434, forward strand.
TCGATACGGAATGTCCATCGTGCGTAGTTGGGCCTGGGCCCCTTTTCTCGTTCGTCGTCGATTGCTGCGCCATGAAGTCGGCAAGGTACTCACTAGATCAGAAGTCAACTTCGCGAAGCTGTCAGCAGTTGCCTGGAGCAGTAGCAGAGATCTCACTTACACTGACGGGCTTGATACGGCGAATTGGGTTTGTTGAATGTTGTCAAAAGCAAGTATCGTCGCGTGTTTTGGCCAAACTGACAAAGTGCCCGCGACGGGAAGGGTCCCATTTGGTCGAGTCGGGTTGCCATGGGCACGGGCCATGCGTCCTTCCCGGCACCTCAGTCATGCGCTAAACCGTTGACAGCCACGGTCTATGTGGGTACTGCGGGGCAGGTCACATGTTGATAGCGATAAGAGCAACTGGGGACGGAAAAAAAAACTTCGAGACAAGTCCCGTTCGCATCTTGGATGTCAACAAATCCTTCTACACTCTTCTTCACACTCTCGACAGCATGGCCTTGGGTTTATAGCAGCAACATCCCAGAGCAGTCTACGCTCATAATATCTCTTCCTCTTTCTTATCAACGTGTTCTTTGTTTCTGAGATACCCTTTTCTTTTACACCATGGCTAGCACCGACGCTGCCACTCCTGCATTGGAGACCTCCCGCATCTTCGTCAGAGGGCTGCCACCCAAGATCACCGATGCCGAGTTTCGAAAGCACTTCTCGGCTGGTGGTCGCGAAGTGACCGACGTCAAAGTCATCCCACAGAGGAGGATCGGCTATGTTGGATACAAGACTCCGGACGTTGCTGCCAAGGCGGTCAAGTACTTCAACAAGTCTTACGTCCGCATGTCGAGAATCAATGTTGAACTTGCAAGGCCGGTACGTTGGAGAAACCTCCAGGTAAACACACTATGACCCCTATATGCTTACGTCTTTGCCATTTCAGATTGCAGATCCCGCCCTTCAAAAGACGAGGGGGGTGAGCGGGCCGTCATTTGTGGCGAAGATGTCAGATTCAGCAGCCCCTCTACCACCTAGCGCCGAGCAGGATGATGGCTCGAAAAAGAAGCGCAAGCGCGAGGAGGTTGATGAATCCAATCCCAAGCTGCGCGAGTACTTGTCAGTCTTTCAGCCTGGGAAGAAGTCTGCTGCCGATGAGATGGCGGATATGATGGCCCCTGCTGCTGTTAAAGAGCAGAAGAAGTTGCTTGAAGATGGCGAAAGTGACGATGAATATGAGGCCATCCCGGCTCGGCCTGAGAAACGGCAGATGAGGGAGGCACAGAAGGGAGACCAGCGCCCCGCGGAGCCTTTGCCTGAAAAGGACGAGCCCATGCCGGACGCTGCCTCTGTCGCCGACCCTGAGCCAGACGCGACTCAGGAGGAGGGTGCTGTCCCCGCTGCTGGTGTCAATAACAACGCGGCAACTACAGACGATGATTGGCTCCGTTCGAGGACGAACCGTCTTTTGGACCTCGTGGATGACGAGGTACCCCAGCCGGTACCCCAGCCCTCAGCTCAACGAGACAATCAAGAGACAGTCGGAAGCGCATCCGCGGTCATCCACGAGGAACCCGTGGAGCCCTCCGAGAAAGCCGAGACAGAAAGTCCAGCTGGAGCCGGCGACGCCCCGGCCCCCTCTGAGAAGAAGGCTGCGGAAGACGAGGACGACACCCTTGCCACCATCAAGCGAACCTCCAGACTTTTTGCGCGTAACCTAGCTTACAGTGTCAACGAAGAGGACTTGCGGGCGCACTTCGAGCAATTCGGAGAGCTTCAAGAGGTAAGCAGCAATACTTTTTACGTTTGAAACCGCCACTGTGCCCAACAATCATGTGATGAATCCAGATAGGGACAGCTGACATCGAATGATGTTTGATGCGAACCTTGGATCAGTATTTTAGTAGATGCATTGACTTTCTGAAAAATGATTTACTTCCTCGGCTTTTCATGGACATTTCATGACAAGACTCGATTGCTAATCTCCTGGACAGGTACATCTGCCGGTGACTGCTACTGGCGCAAGCAAGGGCTATGCCATGGTCCAGTTCACGAATGCCGACTCTGCTGTCACCGCATTCCAGTCCTCGGATGGTCAGACTTTTCAAGGGCGACTTCTACACATCTTGCCCGCTGCGGAAAAGCGCAACACAGGGCTGGACGAGTTTGCAATCTCCAAGCTGCCCTTGAAACAGCAAAACCTGATCCGAAAGAAGGCGGAGGCTGCGTCTAGCTCCTTCAACTGGAATTCACTGTACATGAACCAGGACGCTGTCAACGCCTCAGTCGCCAGCCGCCTGGGTGTGTCTAAATCAGAACTGCTGGATCCCACGTCGGCGGACGCCGGTGTCAAGCAGGCCATCGCCGAGACGTCGATCATCCAGGAAACTAAGGCATACTTTGCATCGAATGGCGTAGATCTCGATGCCTTCAAGTCACAAAAGCGGGGCGACACGACCATTCTGGTCAAGAATTTCCCCTTCGGGACGACGATGGAGGAGCTGAGGACCATGTTTGAGGAGCACGGCACTGTCCTGAGAGTGCTGATGCCACCGAGTGGGACCATTGCCATCGTCGAGTTCGCCCAGGCCGCACATGCTAAAGCAGCGTTTGCCAAGCTCGCTTACAGGCGGATCAAGGACACCGTCCTGTTCTTGGAGAAGGGGCCTAAGGACCTTTTCAAGAATGATGCCTCAGTAAACATTATGCAGGGCAAGGAAGATCGGCCCGTAGGCGTGCAGAAGCTCAGCGTTACTGAGCTTCTGGAGCGTGGTGAGCAGGGCGAGGCAGACATTCAGACAACGTCGCTGTTTGTCAGAAACCTGAACTTTTCCACCACGACGGAGAAGCTGGCCGAGACGTTTAAACCGTTGGACGGTTTTGTGTCCGCTAGGGTGAAGACAAAGATGGATCCCAAGAAGCCAGGACAGGTGCTCAGTATGGGATTCGGCTTTGTTGTCTTCAAGACAAAGGAACAGGCTTCAACGGCTCTCAAATCAATGGATGGGTTTGTCCTCGACGGTCACACCCTCGCCGTCAAGGCCTCCCACAAGGGCCAGGATGCGGCGGAAGAGCGCCGCCGGGAAGACAAGGCTCGCAAGGCGGCGGGCCAGCGTACCAAGATCGTCATCAAAAACTTGCCCTTCGAGGCAACCAAAAAGGACATTCGCACGCTGTTCAGCACTTATGGCCAGCTCAGAGCTGTGCGCCTGCCCAAGAAGTTCGGCAACTCAACCAGAGGTTTTGCTTTTGCGGAGTTTGTCACCCCTCGGGAGGCGGAAAACGCGCTCAACGCTTTGCGAGACACCCATTTGCTGGGCCGCAAGCTTGTTCTCGACTACGCCGAGGCGGAGGCAGTCGATGCCGAGGAGGAGATTGCCAAGATGCAGCGCAAGATCGGTGGCCAGGTCAGCAAGGTTGCCCTTTCGCAGCTCATGGGCCAGGGCAGGAAGAAGGTCAACATCGGCGAAAATGCCGACGAGATGGATATGTGAAAAGGGAAATGATTCGAGAACTAAATAAATCTAAAAGACAGTCCATCTGTGCCTCTGTTACGGCACCCAACGCTTCGCGCCAGTCTGCTCCTCATCGATGGTATCATGTGTTGTGTTATTCCAAGTTTTCCCACGCAGTGGACCCGAGTAACATTGTACTCAAATTCGTAGGTTTTGCTTTTGCCCCTTGGAGGGTCATACATTTTCTTTAAGTCCAGTGTCTACCCAGATTTGTGATTCTGTACGCACGTCTGTCTTGGTCATCCCTAGCTCCGAGACTTGATCTGCCCGATCGCACCCCGCCCTGCCCTTTTCGCCCTTGTTCCCTTCTGACCAATTTTACCTCCCTCCTGCAAGAAATAATCCGTCCCGCTATTGGCTTTCCCCATATCATGCAGAGACGGGAACCAAGGAGGCGGCCAACGGTGGGGTTGCAGAGGGCGGCTTACTGTTCAATATGCTCCTAGCTGCCTCCGTGCACCCAAACAGCAATGGCAATAGCTTCAAGTGCGAGGTTCATTGCCATCCCCCATCACCGTCATGATCAAGATCATCAACACTGGTGAGTATGATGAAGGGGCAAAACAAAACAAAACGCTATCCAAAACTTTGGGTTCCTCATCATCGACCTCTGGCCACCCTCGCCTCCTTTGCCCCGCTGGCAGGAATGCGTCTCTCCCCTTTCTTGAGCTTTGTCTCTTTCCAATCATGGCAGCATGCCAGAGCCCGGTGCGCTATGCCCTTTATCTCTGTCTGTTTTTATCTCCACGTGCTGATTTTCCAGCCCTCTCTCCGTTGCTCTCCGATCCCGCGCAAGGCTCCGGGGAGTTCTGGGTGGGCACCACGAAACAGCCACACGCTCTCTCCAGCCATGCGTGTGGTCTTGCCTTTCCTCTATGGATGACCTTCTCTCTAAGCCAAAATAGCAACAGCTGATAGACAGATGTGGCCGGCAAGTCGTACTGGTGCAGGTGGTGGTGGGTGGATGGTACGTGCAGATCTACCAAATCGCACTTCAAGACCCAAGTTGATCTGTCCCCATGAGCAAACGTTCCTCGACCAACCCCCTTGCATGCCATTGCCTCGATTCGGCCACCCCTCCAGCTCAACTAGCTTCACGATTTTCCATGTGGGGTTACCCTTGTCGAAGTCGACGTACGTACATGCACACACACTTTTGGGTCCGTCCCAGGGCGAAGGGAACCAACGGCCTTTTCCCATCGACCTCGATGAAGCTGTCAAGTCATGTCAGTCAGGTTCTGGCGGTGTTGAATCGAGTCTACCGCCACGCTATTCGCACCCTTCTCCCTAACTTGCCCGATTGAATTCTTTCTCTCCTCGCTCTCTCTCTCCTCGACCAGGCATGTCTCCAGCCCTGCCTGTGCTCCATCCTCTTACCAAAATGAGCCCCGCCCTCTATCCTTCCCCTCGCATCCTGTCCAGCTCCCCTCCGGAGCCTCGTTCCGACCATACTGGCGGATAGCTTACCCTCTGCGCCTCAACGCCTCACCTGTTCACTGTCATTCTGTGCATACTTCTCTCTGTTTCCCCCACCAGGTACCTCCCTTCTATCAGCTGATCCAGGCCTCTCAAGTACGGGAAAAGTGGGATCTCCTCTCCCCCTCTTCCGAGCACTGGCAGTTCATGTGGGGAGACCGTGGACCACAAGCTCTATTTTCTGCCCTGAAGGGAACAGGGCTGGGCCCAAGGCCCCAGACGTGGCATGCTTGGGGAATGGAAGAGGAGGACGATGAAGCAGAGGGCTAAGATGAGGGGTGTGTTGACATCGATCTGGACCCCGGCGTGTTCGACCAAACGTTGACAATCTCTCTCAGACCTTCTGCTCTTTCGGCAAGCTGCGGGTGTGTTTTGGTACTGGCCTTCAACGATCTCACCCGTTCCCTCGCCTCCCCTCTGTCAGACCTCGAGCGGGTGTACCTGACTTCAGGAACTTATATTGACGTACATCCCATACCAGTGCCATTCCTTTCAAGCACCACCAATCTGTCTCTTCTGTCGACCAGTGTTCTTCCACGCCTGCTCACCCTTGGCTCTGGTCATACAAAGCAAGAGCACGGGAACCATCACAACAACCAGCTGGGAGCTGCGGAATTCAAACCCTCACACTCCTTTCGTTTCGCCTATCGGCAAAACACCATACTCACTCTCACTTTCCCATCATTCCGCTTCATTCCACTCTTTTCCGTATTTTGTATAGCTTCCCGAGGAATCTTGCCCCGGGGCGAAATTGGACGAAGACACAAAAAAACGAGCTTGCACATGTCCCTGCCCTTCTCTTAACACAAACAAAACCCTGTCCAGCCCCGCGAAATTCCTGAAGAGTCATTCCTTTTCTTTCTTGCCTCCCATCCTCCATTCTTTCTCTCAGGGGTTCCGTTCTTCTCAAGGAATCCGTTTACATTTCAGTCGACCTCGCCAACGCATACCGTTCCCCAGACTCCAGTGGGGGACGATACTGAGAAAGAACGGAAACGAACCTTACCACATCGCCGGAATCCGTCATCGACATACCCAGTAACGAACGTTACGCTGCAAGAAGAAGCGTAACGAGATTCAATATGGAGCATCCGCGCCCCGTTCTCCCATCTCAGCGTTACTCCCCTTCGCCTGTCTACAGCTACGATAGCAGACGATGCACACCAACCGGCAGGCAGCCACTGAGGGAGTCAACGGGCAACGCCCAGACTGGATCTCACTTGGGAAGTCTGGCCTCATCGTGCCGCAACAGCCCTTTGGGCCTCTTCTCTCCGGGGCTTACCAACATCCCTACTCCTCCTGTCGTGCCTTCGCAAGCTGGGGCAAGCTACCGGAGCAGTGGTAGCCTTCGGAGGCCCGATGCTCTGCACCTAGCTGCGAGACGAGGACGACACGACATCAACCCCATCTACTATGCTCCCGAGTTTCGCCCTTACCGGGACAAGCAGGACCAGAAAGACCCCAATGAAAAGCAAATTTGGCCTCGTGTACTGGAGGATGCGTTCCTTGACTGTAAGTCTCCTTCCACTGGAGAACTCAACGTACCTCTAACTTAGGCATCCAGCACTGCTTATCATTCCCCACATGGGAAGGAAGAAGTATAGCATGCAAGGAAAGCAATTTGGGCGCAACATGCTCATCAGCGAGTATCTCTGGATTGCCTACTGCTGCAGCTTGCAGCCCGGGCAGAAGGCTGAGGAGAGAAAACGAAAGCAAGTATCCAGCCACATTCAAGTTGTAAAGAAAATGTTTGAGAAGCACAGATGCTGTAAGTCAATTTTACTGGGCCAACTCGACCATGAACTCACATCATGTAGATCACTTTTTTTTCGTCAAGGATCCCGACAAGAGCGAGGCCCGTCTTAAGGACAACCTGGAAATGGCCTCCTTCAAAGACAACCCAGTCCTGATTGCCCTTTCCGAAAGCCGTCTCCCGGACGTCCGACCCAACTACGAGTACTTTGCCCAGATTCTGGCCATGGACTCTCTCGTTGTCATGCGTCCCAAGACGGCCTGGATCTTCGTTGCCTCGTCCGGCGTGAGGATCGAGGAAAACGGCGACGCCTACGACCAGAACGGCAAACTCCTCGACCACGAGTACTACCCCCACTTGGAGAAGAACCTGCACAAGGAAGACGGCCTGTCTCGCGGCCTCAACGGCAGCGTTCTTCTGCACGAGTACAACCGCGAGCTTGCGCAAAAGGAATCTGCGGCGGTGACAGAGCTGTCTCAGGAATGGGAAGCCAAGTTCACCCCTCTGCACAAGTCGCTCGAGTACGCCATCGCCGACAACAAATGGCTTGACATCCTGGAGATGACTGTGACTCTCGAGATCCATCCCCGCAGCAATTTTCCCGCTGGCTCCGAGCTCAACGGCTTCGTTGAGCTTAGCATCTCTCAGCCTGCGCTCCAAAACCACAGGTGGAAGTGCGTCACCAAGCTCGCGCGACCGGAGGAACTCCGCCGTGGCGAGAACGAGCCCTGCGTGGTCGAGCAGACGAGCGAGGTCGGTGTGCAGTACACACACAGGCCCGGATGCCAAGACAATAAGTTCGACTGCGACTGCCGCTCCCGCCCCAGACAAGACGTGCGAGTCCCGTTCCCCGCAGCCGAGTGGGCGAGTATCCTCAGCACCTGCGCCGGATACCTCGAGCCGGTCGAGAACAAGACCAAGATTGAGGATGACGACGAGAGGGTCAAGGCCGCCGAAGAGGCCGCCCTCGAGGCAGAGCGCACCACGGCAGAGCTGATCCAGCAGGTCGGCATGTTCCAAGAGCTCTGGTCTGCTCCACCGGACAACAACGCTGACCGTCGTGTCTGGACTCGCCGCGGCATCATCCTCTGGAAGTTCCGCACCATCCACGCCTTCGACGACAAGTGGAACCCCATCTTCGAGAAGCCGGCGGCGCAGAAGGGTAAGCGCCCGGCGGACGAGGAAGGCGACGAGCACACTGGCTCCTCTCGACGCGGAGGAGGAGGCCGACCCAAGCGGGTCTTCAACCCCCCCGGCACGACCTGGCGCTTCCTGACGGCGCTCGACCCAGTCTCGCAAGCCCATCAACAGAACGTCTGCGTCAACCCCGCCGCCGCTCCGAGCCGCGACATGCTCATGGCCCCCACACCCCCCTACTCTCACCACCTTGCCGCCGTCATGAACGACAACATGAGCTCTGCCTGGGAGTCCGTCACCATGCCTGGCCAGCTGCCGAGCCTCGCATCAACCGGCACTCTCGGCCTCATGGACAGCTTCTCACACGGACTTGCCACGCCTCCCCCGACGGCATCCATCCACTCGTCTTACGCAAGCAGCTACGACGGCAGCCACGAGCTGGCTGGCGGGTCGCACCATCAACTCGACTTCCTGGCCGGGACTTGCACGACGTCCATGGACAGCCAGAGCACCTTGGTCACCGACATGGCGCCGACCCCGGCCGACCCGTTCCTGTCAGCGACGGCGGGCATCCAGGTTTCAAATGGCGTGGGCGTCGGCGTGTACGACGACGCGGACTGCGAGGGGATCTCCGAGTGGGACACCGCGCCCTCCTTCCACAGCCTGCCCCAGTGGAACGGATGGAGCGAGGCAGCATCGGACGCAAAGACGCAGCAGTGGCAGAACGAGAACCAACGCGCCACGGCGGCCAACTCCAACCTGTGGGCAGGAGATAGCAGCAAAGACCACCACCACCACCACCACCAACACCAGGCTTGGAACCAGCAGCCGTGGGCCCAGGCCGTCTCGGCAGTCGCTGCCGTGGCCGGCACGGACGGCAGGTCCGGATGGTCACCTGCGGATGGGCTGCCCTCCCTGGACTCGATCAGCCCGCTCAAGTCCCTCACTGGCAGCAGGAAGAGGGCACGCTCCAACAGCCTGGACATGGAGAGCCGGGAGAACTTCCCCGCGACCGCCATTCAGAAGCTGGTGCATCACCGAGCGCCGGCAGCCGTCATGGACGAGGGTAGTCACGGACATCGGAGTTGGGACTGAAACATCTCATGGTCGGCCGACAGCGGCAGACGAAGAATGTAACATCACCTCGGGAAACATGCACGTGTGGACTGCGCGGTGGGATATCTGAGGCGCGAAGGATGAGAGAAAAGAAAAGGGGGTTGGGAAGGTTGATGGGGGTGGGATGATTGACGGCCGACTCATGTGTGAAACGCTCAAGAAAGGTATCTTGGGAAGGGACGGAAATGTGTTTTGACGTATAGAAAAGAAGAACCCTTTGATACCATAATGCAGGTGGGAGAGAAGCAGACAGAGAGAGAGAGAGTTATGGCATGTGTTTGCTGCGCACCACACACACACCACCACCACGCAAAAACAAGCGGGTAACAAAAAAAGAATTGACTCGGTTTCTACCTCGCAGTTGCATTGGCCCGACAAATGTCTTGTTTCTCCTGTCATGCCTATTGTCCGGACGAGCGAGTGGTTCAGAGAGCTTCTGCAGGTGATGAGATGAAACGCAGAGAACGTGGTTCAGCCAAAGGGACGTTCCCTGGTCCGTCGTCGTCGTCAGTCGGGGTAGGGGGATTGGATTGCAATCTCTGTGGGGTCATCTCTCTCTCTCTCTCTGTCTGTCTCTTTTCTTGTCCTCATCAGCGTTTGAGGTGATGGAAGCTTAAAGATCAGACGATCCTCGATGGGCTGCCAAGACCTGATGTTTTGCGTTTTGCGTAGCTGTGGTTCCTCCGTTTCGCTCACGTTACTTTGCTGTCGCTAATTGGAGACCACAGTCGTAATACTCACGCGCTGCCGCCCGGGGGCCGTCGGGGCGTTTAGTCGCTGGACGGTGGATAACGATCTCCTAGGAGGATCAATCGCTGTGACGGTTGGACGGTGGGACGGAGATTCGTGGAGTTGGAAATGTTTCACTCGAAGCACGAAATATGCGGAGTGTGCACGCGTGGATACTGCAGCAGCAGGCGAAAGGACCATCTCGAGAAGTGGGCGGGGCGGGGTGGAGGAGTCGACGTGCTTTGGAAGCGAAAAGATGATCAGTGGGAACCAGAAAAGATGTTCGCAGGGTTTTTCTTTCTGACTTGGGGGTTGGGACGGACACACAGGGGGGATTGGACTGGAGTGCGAGTGCGTGTGCAGTGTGTTGAGTGTGTGGTCTGAACAACATGGACGGCAGGCGAGATGAAACGCTGCTTGTCTGAACACTGGCGACCGAGGTGTGTGATATCGCGAGAACGGTGGTGGCGAAATAGGGGCCATATGGGCCGGTGAGTCTTTTGGTATGTATGCAGAGATATCGCGCAACGGTCCGTTGACGATGTTTCTTTTCCCAAGAGATTGTGATGTCCAATGGATGGCATGAGGTGAGATTGCGGCGGCAACGACAAGCGCTGTCAAGACTAGGCCTCACAGCCACGATTTTGAAAGGAGCCGTGATCCGGAGATGGCGCGCCGGGGAGCGGGCGGCGGGCGGGCTTTAGTGGCTGTGGAGCCGGCGAAGAATAGCCCCAACGTCCAAGTGGTTGCAGTGGACGGGGGATGCGCACAGACGATGAGACGTGTGGGAGGATTTGCAAAATTCCCACCACCACCACCGGGGGCCCACGAGAGCGAGGATAGACGAGCACTTTCCTGCCCTCGAGGGTTGGGGAGGAAGATCATGGACGCTCGTCAGGGATCGCAGACTGGGGGGGTTGAGAATGGGCGGGCGAAAGATTTGGGTTCTAGAGCATTGAGCACGGAGGCGAAGGTGACAATCTCCAGACAAGACAAGACTGGGTATCGTTGGCTTGGTGTTTGGGTGCTAAGGTAGGGGTCGTGGGCCCGTGTTTCGCGTCGACTTGAAGTCTTTTCCCCCTCCTGCTTCTCGTCTTTGGGTTCTGCTTCTAGACGCCGTCTGACGTTAGCGTACAGATCCAGGCCCAAGCTTTCTGCAGCATGTACCAAGAGAGTATGTGAAGTCGACTGACAGCAGATATCGTTGGTGGCCGTACTCGGTCCATCTGACACGACCAAGGTGCGAAGAATCGCGCAAGATAGGAGACGTAAGGTTATTGAGTGAGCAAGATGTTGCTGGGATGATGCTGCTGGGATGCGGCGACGCTAGCGTTCGTCGAGTTGGTCGGGTCATGGATGGTGACGGGTGATGGGTGGGAATTTGGAGTTGGTCGAAGCTCCGAGGTGGGTTGAATTCTTGTATATCCGCGACTCCATCCGCGGCAAGAGAGACTGGGATTCTTGGCTTCAAACAAGGCATTTGGCAATTGCCATTGGGAGTGCCGGCACGAGACGCTGTAGTCTAGTCGCCCGGACAAGAGACGACGAGAAAACAGCCTGTGGGTTCGGGTCTTGGCAGAGAGATTTCGGTCCTTTCTTTTTCAAATTCCGTTTTAGACCTCGCCGTCACTTCCGGCGGCAGTGTGCGCCAACGGCAGCCAATCGAGCACACGGGCAGACCCATGATCTCTGGCTGCGCGGTAAAGATGGAAAGAAGCGGTGGCTGAGTCAAGAGCTCGGGGACCCATTACGGTACCTTAAGGTACGTTACTGAGAACAGGTAGCGAGGGGAAGAAGAAAAATGGCCTGCAGCGATGCATCTCAACCCGACTGCTTGAGTGAGTGACTGACTGAGGAGTCCAGACTTTCATTTCTTGGGATGCCAATTTTGGCAGGCGCCGCAAGGTGCAGGCGGCGCCTGCCAGTCGAGGTGGTAGCGGACCCTTGCGTCTGGAGCTCGCTTAATTTGGGCAGGGGCCGCATGGACCTGGTTGACTGGATGAGGTGCATCGATCCTCAGAGCAGCGCGAGCCCCTTGTTCCAGATTTTGCTGTGAAGCATCGCGACCGAGGTACCGCAGCCATACAATTTGTGCGGGGAGGCTACATGTTTCGGCGTTCGCTGGTAACCCCTGGTTTCCAAGGCAAGCGTGGCGGCTACCCAAGAGTCAAGATCGCTGCAACCCCACGAGGACCGGTACCTTGCGGCGGGAGAGCAGCGCAGAACGGTACTTACGAGCCAACGTCCCCACTTGGGCCTAGTGCCAGGTACCCCGACCCACCCTCCCACCCACATCAGTACGTATTCTATCCACACAAGCGTGTAGCGCAGGCCATCTCCCGTCAGTCAACGTTGTTGCTGCTGCAGCTGCACTCGCAAAGTATCGGTGCCAAGACTCGCACTTCAACCTCAACCCTTCCCTGTCAAACACCAACCCGGGGCTCTTGTTCGCAACGACGTCGACTGGCGCCCAGCACTCCCCATCAGAAACACGCGCTCTTTTCCCTGGCTCTTCGTCCCATAACGAGACCCGTCCGACCCTATGGCCGGCCCCCCGGCATTCGAGTGCTTTTGCACGCTCTTTGGCCAGAATCCCCCTGTCCGAGTGCCATCCCGCCCGCGTGCCTCCACTGCTGTCGTTTTGGATCGCGACTTCCAAGATGCGCCGCATGGGTGTTTGCCTGTCGTTCGGGTCCCTTCTCCGTCGATCATGGCTCGCTCGCCCACCCTGCAGCGGCCGAGAGATGTAGAGTGCAGAAAAACCCATGAGTCTAGGCAGATGAGTGACGGTAGGGATGGCATGGGTAAGGCGGCAGCTCGTCGTGTGGTGACACGCTCGTGATATTAAACCCAACCTGGGCCTCGCATCCCAAAACGGTCTTGACCTCATCTCCTCACCCACCCGCCATCAACGCCTCTTTCTTCTTGTGCTGGCCACCGCCTCGCTAATTCGGGACGAACAAGGCAGAAACAATCGCATTATTTCCCTTTTCCCTTGAGGCCTGTTATCGAGACCGCCCTACCTTAATCTCCGTCGCTTCTTTGTCGTACGCGCTTGAGGAAGTCAGGCCTCCTGCCTTTAACCCTCCATTGTTCCTTCCTCGGATCAACTCGACTGTTCGCTCGCCTCACCTCTCACCTCTCACCTGACCTCGACGCTCGAATTCACCTCTACCGCCGCCCCACTTCGACCGAAAGAAAGAGATAGAATCGACTGCTGGCCTCGACCGCATGTAGTACACAAAGACGGCCGCCCATTTCCTGTTTTCGTGGCCCTCTTCAGTTCTTGACTCAGCTGGTACCTGACTGCGCCGGACGTCTTAATCACAACAACAAATTTACGCCTCGGCCACCACTCACACAACCCTTCTCTCACACAACCTTCCATTCAGACTTGCTCTGTTCACTTCTCAGTCTCGGCCACCTCAACTCAGTATTTCTGGCCTAGACCTCTTCCTTACAACTTCTGGAAAAAGTTTTATCTTCTTTTCAAAAACCTGCAGGAAACAAAAAACAAATCAGCCAACCCAACTTCGATTCTTCTGGAAGACTCGACCAGCAGACGCTCTTTCCCGCGCTAGACCCTGCCTCCCTTGGTTTGTTCACCTACCTCCCGTTGTTCACAACAACCAGCCCTAATATTTATTTTTCTCAGCCCATCACTCACTTTTTTGTGATCTTCACAAAACACTTCCCTGATTCACATTTCCAGAATCAGGCCCATCACAAGAATCATCTTTTGATCCTCAGCATCAACACAAATACCCTTATCCCCTCACTTTTCTCACACCACTCACACCCACATCACGAATTTCACAATGGCGCGCAGTAACACTCTTGCTTTCGTCGTTGCCTGCCTGCTGGGCGCGCCTCAGCTTGCCAGCTCCCACACCTGGGTTGAGCAGCTCAACCGTGTCGCTGCAAATGGCACTCTTGTCGGCCCTGCTGGCTTTTCCAACGGCTGGCACGGTCGTGATGCCTCCTTCAACGACGAGGCCTTCACCAACCGCATCCCCAACGAGGGCTTCAACCTTTGCAAGCAGAACCTTCAGGGCACCCAGAACGCTCAGTTCCCTCACCTGACCGCTGCTCCCGGCGACTACGTCTCCCTCCGCTACCAGGAGAACGGTCACGTCACCAAGCCTGAGAACCCCCCCAACAAGCCTCTGAACCGCGGTACTGTCTTCGTTTATGGCACCACTAACCCCCGAGCCAACGATACTCTCTTCGACGTTCATCGCCAGTGGACTGCTGATGGCAAGGGTGGTGATGCCCGTGGCAAGCTCTTGGCTACCCGCAACTACGACGATGGCCAGTGCTACCAGGTCAACGGCGAGTCCATCTCCACCGACCGTCAGGCGAAGTTCCCCCATGCAGCTGCCCAGCCCATGGGAGCCGATATCTGGTGCCAGTCGGCTGTCCAGCTCCCCGAGGATGTTGCCCAGAACTCCGAGTACACTCTCTACTGGGTCTGGTCCTGGCCTACTCTGAAGGCCTCTGCCGTCGCCAACTCCAAGAATGGCCAGTTCGCCGACTTCCCCTCCGGCTTCACGGGCGACAAGCGTGCCGTCACCTCTGATGATGTCACGACCGCTGAGATCTACTCCAGCTGCTCCACCATCAAGGTCCAGGGAGAGGCCCTCGTCAAGAGCGCCAACGCTGCCTCTGCCTCTACCTCCAACAAGCAGCAAGCTAACGCGCTGGCCGCCTTCAACTTCCCTGAGAAGCCCAACTACAACGCCATCGCCGTCAAGGACCAGATCCAGAACCAGTTCCAGGTTGACGTCAAGGGCGACGACACCCCCAGCAACTCGACCATTCCCGGTAACGGCTCTGAGAAGGTTGTCTCTTCCTCTGCCCCGACCACTCCCACGCCTACTCCCACGCCCACTGGCGACAAGGTCCGCACCGTCACCGTCACGGCCGCTCCTGTGACTCTGTATTCGATGCTCACCGTCACCATCGCTCCTCAGGCGACCCCGACTCCTTCGCAGAACCCTGCCAACCCTGCCAAGTTCGTCGACGGCGTTGCTCCCGCTTCGGTCAGCCCTACTCCCTTCCTGAAGGGTCGCCACGTCCGCGGCAAGGACTCCTGGAACTTCAACCCTCGCATCTAAGCCACGGAGGTTATTTGCTTGAGGAAGGGCCACATTATCCTTTCAGCAGTCTCACCAACAGACTTCACTCACAGCAACGACTTCCCTGCTTGAATGTTTCTCTTCTCACATTGCGGTCCTGGTTCGACCGGTTTCTTTTCTTTCCTTTCTCGTCGTTACGACTCATTGACGCTTATGACCCCACGCATTCCATGAACACCCTTGCCGCAATACCACTTTTGGGCATTCTTTCATTTTTCATCGGCCAAACAGTACATACAAAGGATACAGGGCATTGTTTCTCTTTCAACCCCCCTCTCCGGATTCACGGTTACGGAATTGGACAACAGTCATGAGGTCAACGGAGTATGAAGGGCATTTGAATTTTACAGGATACACCCCAGGCGGAATGGGGTGGGGACGGAAAAGGGTTCGGGTTTTTTCATCACAATTGGAGGGGCATACAAACGGTACTGGCATGTGCTGGGGCGTTCAAAGGGGGATTGACCTTTTCGGATGATACCACCTCTCTCTTTCCTTTTTTTTTTCTTTACTTTTCAGGTCCCTGTTCAAGGATTCTATCATGTTTCTGGTCATATGGGTCTCCCACGAGGCCTCATCTTTTCTTGTTTTCTAGATCCTTTCCAGATTTGGGTGTCCCCCTTCCAGGTTGTGTGGCTCGACGCGACACTTAAGGGACGTGGGATGAAACTTGGAGGATGGCTTCGGATGCACGGGGGACTCATGGATGGAAGCCAGTACACTGGGCTAGATGCTCCAGTAGGTAGTCAAATGGAATCAAGTACAATCACTTCTTTGTTGCCTCGTGACACGTCAAGGTTACCGTGACTAACATATCAGTGATGACGAACCGTGACTCAATCCTCTCGCAGCTGGACCTCAATGGGATACAGTAATGTAAGCGCCCAGGGAGTTGAAGTGAGCTTGACCTTGGCCTCTTTGACATGATCCAAGCTGACTGCGTGCTTTCCAAGCTCACACCTGAATGAACCCAGGAGTTGGATCCATGGAGATGGGATGACTCAAAGCTGACATCAATGCGAAATGGGCCAAGGTTTGGATGACAATACTCTCTCAACGGGACTTGTTTGCTTGGATGGTTGGCTGATGGCCATGGCTTGAGCTCGCAGAGCAATATTATCCCACGCAACATCAAGGACTTGGACGAATCCGCGAGCGCTGATTGCTTGCCTCCATGACGACGAAGACAAAAAGTTGTACCTGGGAGCGTGTTTTTGCTCCGTGGAAAGTTGGATGCTATCTAGGCTTGTCTAGCTTCTCAGCTCTAGGACGGAGAGAACCATCACGTCGGCAACGGCGCGAAAACGATTATCATGTTTTGTCATCAGACGACTACCGCGGCTCTTTTAGTAATTCCAGTCCAGGAATAATACATGGTGGGAGGTCTAGAAAAGCTCCAATGGATCTGAAACCAGCCTTGGGCTCCCACTAAGCCGGGATGATGGGGTTGGGCATATCCCTGGGAAACATGTGACTCCAGTCGATTGCTTCCTCCCCCGAGGCGTCCCTAACAGCCCGTAGGTCGTCTCGACTCCTGCAAAACCCGTTCGTTCTCTGCAAGGCTTACATCTCGCCGCACTGGGCGATGACCACATCCTGGTTGGGCTGGTCCTTGCCGCGGTAGCCCGTCTTGGTGGCTTCCATCATCTTGACGACATCCATGCCGTCGACGACCTTGCCGAAGACGACGTGCTTGTTGTCGAGGAACGGCGTCGGGACGGTGGTGATGAAGAACTGGGAGCCGTTGGTGTTGGGGCCGGCGTTCTGGATTTCGGTGTTAGTGAAACTTGGTCGCGAGAAGCCATCGCCGCAAACCCCCCCAGGCTGAGACAGAATAGACGGGGCGAAAATCAGGAAAAGTTAGGTAGAGAAGAGAAACATGAGAAAATCACGCCATAGGAGGCCGCATGGGGGAACTTACCGCCATGGAAAGCAGACCGGGTTGGTCGTGCTTCAGGTTGAAGTTCTCGTCAGCGAACTTGGTCGTGCCGTAGATGCATGTGCTCCCCGTCCCGTCGCCGTTCAGGAAATCGCCGCCCTGGCACATGAATCCCTGGATCTACACGTCATGAACCCATTAGCACCTCTGTATTCCCAAACTTCATCGCGCTTCTGTTTCGACATGCACGACTGCGGGGAGTAACTGACTATACGGTGGAACTTGGAGCCCTTGTAGCCCTGCGGCCGGCCCTGGGCGTTCTTGGACTCGCCGGTGCAGAACTGGCGGAAGTTCTCAGCCGTCTTTGGCACAACATCGTTGAAGAGCTCGAACGTGATGCGGCCCAAGGGCTCACCTACACAGCACAAAACGTCAGCGAACACCGCCGGGAAACATGTGCCCGCAGGCTCGGGATGACCGGGGTCGGGAGGGAAGAAAAGAGGAGCGGGCGCCGGAGACTGGAAAGTCAAAAAGAGCCAAGCCGGGGCTGAGAATGTCAACGCCACGATCTCGTCGGCGATGACAGCAGTCAAGATAAGAAGGAACCCTCCCCTGTCGAACCGCCTGATCGGTGGCAGCGGGTAGTGCATGCAGCACAGAACCTTCGAGCCCAGGCCGTCCGTCTCGGCGGGTTGTCCACGTGCCCGAGATGTGCGAATGGCTTTCTGACTTCACGACTTCCAAGACATAGTGTCTGGCCGACGGGTTCACCAGTCCGTCCGGCGCCGAGCCCGTTTCCCCTCCTTCGCGTCCCCGCACCGCCGAGCTGGTGGTCCTCAATGAGGCAAGGCCTTCACATACCGCCAAGCGTGATATCAAAAAACACCCTGTTGACGCGATGTGTTAGTCTTTTGGGTGCTGCCGAGGCGTGGGCGCGCGATAATAATGGGCAAGGTCGGGGTAAACTCAAGACCCTTCTTTTTCGCTTCCCCGCCTTTGGAGGTTGGGGTACGTTGGACGCGTGGAGCTCAGCCACCGCGATACCTGCAGCCCATGCTTGCGCTGGACGAGCAGTCCCCGGTTGTGGAAGTGGTGGTGAGAGTGAGAGCAAGAGTGAGATAAGGCAGGTGTGCGGCGGAGCTCATTGCAGCCAAGGGGAGTTGCAAGCCAAATCTTGCGGGGGGTAACAGCAAAAGCAGTCGAGAGAGCGTTTGAATGACTTACAGCGGGTTGCCGGATTCCGGGAGCTTTGTGGGAGGCATGGCTGGTAGAGTCGGCCGCGCGATACGTGCGTGTGTGAGTGTACCTGCGGGTGGGTTGAGCCAGAGAAATCAAATGGCGCTTCTTCTCCTGCTGCTGCTGCCTCCGTGGTCCTGGTGGTCTGGTCGATTTCCGAGCACCCGGGAATGGGGCTGTGTTCGGAACTGGTGGAAAGGCGGTCGAGAACTCGCCTGAATTTGAGTTGGTTGGAAAAACGATTCGTTGGCTGGTGAGAAGTGGGAACAGAGTTGTGAGGGGGACCTTGGAGGGGACTGGAGCCGAGTTGTCGGAACGGCTGGTAAAGAGTGGGTACCTCTTCCGCCGGGGCACAGCCGTTTGCATGCCCGGGCGGAGGTGCGGTGAGTACTCAGTATGACCTGCCCAAATGGGTCAATCTTTTGGCGTTTGGCATTCCCTCAAAGAAATGCCTCAACTAGGTGCCGAGGCTTTCAAAGATCGTCTCCATTCAACGTTGGCGTATTCGAAAGGTCTCATGGTAGGTGCGTGCCAGTTTGGACAGTCCTCATGTAAGTCACACCCGGTCTTGTCGCAGGACGTTCAGACGCGAGGCCCATCTTGATGCTTAATACAGCAATGCCACTTTCCAAAGCCAAATCACCGTGTATTACTTGTTACTACCCAAAATGATACTGGTCAAGTGAAAGACCCGATAACCTCATATCCTCGACATAAACGCATCCATTCATGCAACCGGGGGCTGGCTGTCCCCGGTTCTCAATGGCTTCCGTCCGTAGATCGACCAGCTAGCAATGTCAGAAACGCTTTCACGGCAGGGGGGCCAGGGGCCTGCGGGAGTCTTACACATTGAAATAAGCGTGGATGCGTGTGTCGTTAAGCTCTTTTCGAGCCTCCATCGCAATTATGTGAACCTCTGCTTTGGACATATCCAAAGCTCGCGTCAACGGAGCCATGAGAAGTCCATCCAGATTAGGCGAAAGATTCTCGTTGTTCCATGCTCCTAGGTTCTTGTGCTTCTTGTCCTGGGGCCAAGAGTTCGTCGGCCATTTAAACCGTTTCACGTTAACGTCTTCGAACCCGATCTCTGTGAGCATGCTCTCAAAGTGGCTGACGTCTTCAAATGGGGACCCGAGCTTTTCTAGCGCCTCAAAGCAGAGAGAAAAAGCCCGCATAAGTTTGCTGTCCTTCGGGATGGTGTCATCGTCTGTTTTTGGGAAGAAGTCGATATCGTTCAGCTCAAGATATCCTCCGGGAGTGAGATTACTGATAGCAGAGAGATTAGTGGTCAGAAGAAGTACCAAACCCGAGGAAACTTACTCGAAGCAACTCTGGATGAACTTTCTCCAATCACGAATGCTACCCTTCATCATCCGGCTGTGGATATACTCAAAGGGCTCATTGAAAGTCCACGGCTCCTCGATGTCGTCGATCTCGAAACGAACATTAGAGGGGACACTAAAGCCGCAGTCAGCAAGCTAATCGCAGAGGAACCCCTTGGGGTTCTTACAACTCGGGCTGAGAAGGAGACAAGTCAACGCCAATGACCTATATCAGACTATTAGTGTTGTTTGCATTGGAGGTGCCGTGGGATTCATTCACCTCGGCATCGGTGTGGTCCTCCCCGAATTCGATCGCCCACATGCCAGTGCCGGTGCCGGCATCCAAGACACGTCCGACTTTCGAGTTCTTTTCATTGGGCGGCGCAGTTCCCAGGGCATAGTCAAAAGTCTGAAGGTAGAGATTGTGTACAAGGTCTGCCGCGTTGTAAGCGATGAGCCTGATACCCTACCAAAAAACCATACCGAGTCTGTCCAGCTCTGTGTCATCATTAGGTGCCCAGTACTCTGCTTGAATCAGCCTTTGCTCGATCTCGTAGGGCTCGGATGTGCGCATACTCCCGTCCTTGTATCTGTGGTAAGTCCTTCCATTCTCCAGCCTGGACTCAAATATCGATTCTGCGACGGTTGAGGTAGAGCGCGCGACACTGCCCTGAAAGCCACGATATTAACATCTGCTCGCAAAAGGACTGTCCACTTTGGACCGGATTTCTCGGCCACTCACACCATTCAGCGATACGTTGTCGTCCGCATCCTACAACGAACGTGTCAGTGTGTGCGCACGTCACGACCGATTCAGGAACATCTCACCTCTTCAGCCGCAATTGCGGCCGCCGCAGCGACATCGCCCTCATTCGCACCGGCCGCGGTCGTCTCGGCGGCAGCTCCCTGACCGGGCTCCTGGGGTCGCTCAGTTCCCGTGGGTGCGGCGGCAGTGGGGCTGTTGTTGTCGGACATTTTTCTTCCCAGGCGCGAGTGATGGCGCCCCGATTTAAAACTGGTCGGCAAAGTGAACACAAGAGTCGCTCGACACTGATCTCGCTTGTGACAATATACGCGTATGTGCGCTCGAGGGCAGGAGAAATTCAAATGTTGCAAGGCCGAGATTTCGACCTGGGAGATCTTGGGTATTGAGTAACGTCGCCCTACCCCTCTTCTCGGCTGGAGACGAATTATCCATGTTTGCCCACTTCCAGATTCTACACGTATCTGCGACGAAACCCTGGTAAATGGGGAGCATTTACCAGAAGCGGCAGCTGGCGTGCGGCACAGCAATTAACGGGCCTGTGACATTGATTCATCCATGGCGGTGTGGTTTTTCTTATCATACGTACCATAATCTTGCCATCGCTTTTTCATTAAATCTGACGTGTTGAATGCCCAGTATGGATCGCAATATCACCATCGTATATCTCGGGTCTGTCTACCACATTTTGGCGATTGGCATTCCCCACAAGCCCAACGCCAGCCGCTGGCTCTGCCAACGTTCGCTCATAACCTGTCGCCTGCCACAACCAAATCACATACGACCATATCCATCGGAGAATTCGGGATCCCGTCCGCTCTCCCAGAGACAAGCCGATGAGAGCCGGAGTAGTAGTCGGGTCGGTGACGACCGGCGAATGCCTGGTGTTGTATGTCTTTTTGGCAGTTTTGTTGGCTTGAGGCTGGTATCCGTTCTCAAACACGGCGGCCATTTGGGGATAGGACAAGCACCATCTAGCCGGATAGTGAGTTTAGTTATGGCCCTTTGAATGCTTGTAATGCTTGTATAAACTCGACATACGTTTTCGTCGTGGTTGTCGAATGTACGCGCGAGCCCGGTGACTAGACACGAATCCCCCATGATAATTGTACACAACTTCGTGTTTGCCTGGGTAGGCGCGGGTTGACAGTTCAAAGTACATACAGTTTCGGTGTTTAATTAGCAAACAATGAAGTAGGTCTAAGACTGGTTGATAGCTGTCATTCCTCGGTCTCGTTGCTGGAACACATGCCATTTGGAGAACGAGTTCTCAACTCGCCAAGTTCTGGATCGCGGAGTAGTATCAGTCGAAGCGAAGCCGGCTCTCGTCTCCAGTTGCCGCTCTGCAACCTGACTAGAACTGCATGCCGCAGTCTGTCTATACACAGTCAATCCATTGCGCACAAGGCAGCCTACGTCGGATCATGCTTGACCCCCTTATACTCCCGAATGGGCCGTATAAGTCGCAAAGAGCTCGTCTGAGTTCAACGCCAGTAGCTTGCGACCACTCGAAATTACGATCGAGGCGTCCAGAGACCCCCGGGGCGAGGGTGTCGTTGCCAACTTCAGGGGGCATGATGACCGAATATATCTGAAATCCAACAATACAGAAGAGACTAAGGATCGACGGGGCCCCATCCGGCGCAGCTCGCGGAAGGGTCCTCTTCCGTCGGGCCTCCCTAGCACGGGACACCCTCCGTTCCGGAGCCGGCCGCGTCCGCGCAGGCCACCTCAATAACTATGACACTTGACAGGAATGCTTGGCCCTTCCGGACTCGAGTAATTGAACAGCACTGACCCCCAGATAACCCGAGTAAAAAAACCATCTTCTCTGATGTCGGAGGGTCCCCCATGACTTTGAACCCAAGGGAGGGCCGCCGTTGTACATAAGCTTCTTCACCTGAAAAAAGCTTGGTGTCGCAGTTGAAACAATAGATCAGCCACACGAGCTAGACGTGCATGTCTGCAGCTCGTGTCTTTCGCAGACAAACCCAAAGTCTGTCTGGGCAGATTTTAAATTGCACGACACAGGCTAAGAGATTCTCGCGAACGAACTTCTGATCCCAGGGGCCTCCCTCCCTGCGGACCATGAAGACTTTCCGTAAATAAGCCCTGCGAGGTCTTCCCGCTCTTCTCAGACACGTTATTGGCAAGGATGCCACATAGGAAGCAAGTAATACGCAGTCTCGCGTGCCAGTCGCCCCACGCGGAGCATGGCCTTTTCCCGCCCCTCTTCCTTTCGTCGTAGCCGCCCATGAAGTATCTTTGCTGCCGCACTTCTCTCCGGACGCCCAGAAGCACAACCCTCCCGCGGCCTGTTTAACCGCTGGCCGGTGGGGAAAGGAACGCAAAGGAAGGAGACAGGCACGGAAGCGGAGGCCCAGGATTCGGACGCGTAACCGGACTTCGGGTTGATTGAATGACTGGCCCGCCCAGCCCTCGGCCAAGAGAGGCTGGGAACGGGGCCAAGAGGACCTCCTCATCGCTCCACACCTCCGTACCAACCATCGTCTCCGTCGTCGCACACGACCAGAGATGTGGACAAAAGAACTGCGCCATGTCGTGCACTCTGGAAGGACCGGAAAGAATTCTTGACCTGATTTCTCACATCAAAGTTCCTGAGTTGACAGCAGCAAGTGTCCCATTCTGACAACGAAACTAAACCGTCTTCGTCGGGCGGCGCGGAGTTCCAAAATCTGACCGTCCGGGCGTAGACCATCCTCGCCCTTTGCCGTGTTGCCCGCCGCCGCCGTTATCGCAGGGGCTTGCGCTGGGAAGCTTGATTCCAGCAAGTCCAGCCCGCTCCCCGGATGGCGCGGCGTCGAAGATCGACAGCACCAGCCAGGGTGTGCGGAGGGGACGAGGGGGGCCCGCAGTGTGCACAAAGGAGTTGGGGGTTCCATCGAAAATGATCTCATCCATTCCGGCCGACGACCAATTGGCTCATGGCAAGTCTTGAACCAGTCCAGTTCTTTTTTGCTGCAGACTGCAAGAGCAGCAAAACAACCCGTAATAATGGCACCGTGAGACCCCGTCGCCCTCACACGACCGGGGGTGCTGTTATGTTTCGAACGCGGTTCCCCCACATAACCCACGCATGGCCGGGTTGACAGGTCGCCTGCGCGCTCTCGCGCGCGCCAGTTGTATCCGTTTTGCGAAGTGATCACGGTTGCGTCAAGACAGAGTGCCGGCGGCGAGAAGGGCAAGACACGGCGAAGTCTGTTGGACGCCGGTGTTCGGCAGTGGGAGTAGCCAAGATCTGTGATTTGCGATTTTGGAGGTATGATTTGCAATTCGACATCGGGACATGTAGGTCGACCATGAATATTATCACAAATGGCCTGCATAGCCCCTCGCGCCAGTCGTGCCCCGCGAGAGACAACCAACACCACATATGATGGCATCTGCATTCCCCCGATGAACACGCGACGAAGGAGAAGCTCGGGAGTCTCCAGACGACTCGTGGCCTGACATCACTTTCTTCGGGATCGAAGCTTGGGTCGTATTATTTCAACCTTAGGAACTTGTGGGCAGAAAACGGGTTTTGTCTCTTTTTACCCGCAGCGCACGGGAATGGTCAGATGGTGTGCAAAAGATTAAGCTTGCGGGTGTCGGCATGTTGCGATAGCTGACCACGAGTTCCCGGCATTCCCGCTGAGAGACTCTGGTGTGTGTTGGGCTTCAGCCACTGAGATCTGGCGACGATCCCCTCCAACGACGATAAGAAGGTCGGGTGGTTTGTTTAAGGCGGTTCAGGGTCCACCAGCACCCGAAAGAACGCATGCTGCGGTGAGGATGATGATGGCATGATCCTGGCTGTTACAGGGTTCTTGTTAATAATCATCCAGCCTTCGCAACAATCCCTTTTTCCCTAGCATTTCGAGCTTGCTGCTTCAACGTATTTTCGGTGGGTCGCCTGCCAGCATGAGGATTTTGCATGACGAGTGGTTTGCCGAATCGACCACCACCCCAGCCGACGCGCCGAACTCTCAAAGCGTACGGGCGAGAAGAACAAACAAGTGCCGGTTGTGATGATGATTGGCACGGAGGCGCAGGTCTGGACAATGGCCATAGTCCCGAGAATAGGAGGCAAGGCCATACTAACTATGGCCGAATTAACGGGAGCCAAGCCGTTCTCGTCGCCGTCATCGACGGGGGATTGGTGGTGTGTGTCCGGAGTTTGCGGCACTCACCTTCGGTCAGCGTCATCTGTCGAATCAGCCTCCCTGGGCGCTGGCCATCAAATCCCCAGACGCACCGTGAAAAGACTAAATTCTCATACTGTCGGGCTGTTAGCGACGGATCAATCGGCTTCGCTTCCTTCACACGTATCTTACAAGTGACACCGGTTCCTACGTCTTCTTACAGTAGCTTGTTGCACGTCTGGAACCCTTCCAGTCGATGGAACGAACCACGTCTTTGAGCTATGGAAGCCAGCGCAGCGTTCTCTGCAAGCTATCTTCTCTCGACCGGTGAAAATTGGTAAAGCAAGGAGCGTTTTTTGGTTTTCAATTGCATTAGCTAGGCGCCCCCGGAGACTGCAGTGGTCCTGGCGTCGGCCAAGCTTTACTAAGAAGGCGTCTGGGCTCCTTACAGGGGGTTAGAAGGCTTGAGACGGACAACAGTGTCTTGAAGGGACTCGCCAGTGAGGTGAAAGAATTCGCCGTTTGACATCTGATAAGACGTTCGAGACACGCATGTGCTGCATTGCCAGCGTTGCGCTATTATGCTTTTCTTACGTCTGACACCTTTGGTCGGGCCTAAGGGACACTGACTGCCAAGACAACACTCGATTCCTCGACTAGGTGAGTGGCACTGATAAGTCAACGAAGAGGCGCCAGACGGAAGATGCAGATGCGCCTTTTGGGAGTGCCGACGGTAGGGCCCGAGGAGTTGAGGCGACACGTACAAAGGAGGATGCATTGACGGTGCCTGAATCAAGTGCGATACAGAGCACATCGCTGAAGATTACATCGTGGCGAAAAGCGTCGTCTTTGTCTGTGATGCTGAAACATTGGAAAACTTGGGGTGAAATCAGTTGCCCGTCGGTCTAAGCGTTCCGGTCACGACCATCTGAACTTCCCACTGGCTGCAGCGGTATACGACACGCGCGTTGTTCGTCATGGGCAGAAGTCAAGAGCTATTAATTGCTCTTGTAAGATTTGAGCTGACTGATCGTGCGTTAGATCGCAACACTGAGATGCAGGTTCAATATCGAACGTGTCTGAGGTGTTCAGATGCCTGCCTTCCATTGAGGCGCAATTCAGGACGTCGTATTCCGTGCGAGGCGGGGTGCGTTGTTTCTCCTTTTCGTATTGCGCGGATACGTGCGTGATGTAGGTACTCTTCTCCCGTTCATGCGGGAAGACGAGCCGCCATCCTGGGTTGGGTGAAGAAAGCGACAAGGGCCTCGAATTACCGTGTTGGCCTGGCCGGGCCGGGAGAGCCTAGTGTCGGCTCGCCGAAGCGCTGCCGACGAAGTAATCGAACCGACATGGTTTTCTTGAGATGGCTTACCGTCCTCCGCCGGGAAGCATGTCCTGGCTATTCGCCATGCGAGGCTTCTGAGTCTGACGGGTTTCCTGACAGTGTTTGACTCGACGGCAGTATTCTTGCGGAGCTTGTCCGACACGGAAATAATCCAGAGACACCGAGCTAAAGAATTGCTTTTGCTTGTGAAGACCGGGGCGCAGAGTCAAAACAAACTGCCACGGCTGGAAGAAGCAAAAAGAAAAAAAAAACGAAAGAAAGAAAATCAGTCTGATTAATCCAGGCCATGTTTGTAAGCTTCCTCCCTACGCAGAGAAGCCTGTGCCAGCCAGCAGGGGTTTCGTTGATGGCGGCGGAGGATGAGAGCAAGTCGCCAACGTGCCATTTTGATTCCAGGCCCTGCCTATCGTGATACTCCCTGGAAAGCGGTTCCATGCGGCATGATCTTCGGAAAGCAATCAGCGCGGCGTACACGCGGTGATTTTGGGCGGGCAAGTCGCGAATGACGAAACACCGAACCGTTCAGATTCTCGTTCGACGCACTAGACTCCAGCCGTTTTTCTTTCTGACGAACGCGCGCTAGGGTGTTGAAGTTGCTTCTTCACTTCTCGGACTGGATGCTACTGCATGGTGTCGCGGCCTCTTCCATCAGCCGCCGCAACCCCAACCTTTACCTCGTTCTTTGGGGTTTGGGGATCACCAAAGTGTCGGACTGGGGCGCCGGGGCGGTTGGCGGTGGGCGGTGACGGTAAGGACCAAGTTTGAGTGGCTGACTGCCGTGCTTAGGTCGGGGGCGAAGGCGGACGGCAAGGGCGAAGAACAAAGGCCTTTGTTCGAGTGAACACACAAATCTGTTTACCGCAATCTGTGGAATTCGATACTTGGCCACTGATTGAGATTGCAAGACGGAAATATGGAATGTGAATGCTCGGCCGTAGACTGGGCGGCGCGCGATGGCACGGATACCATATGCGGCCCATTATATCGGCATGGAAAGACCTCTCGGCCGGGGTGTAAATCGTGCGGGCGAACGTAGTTTTTGGAATCTCAGGCGCTCCGGGCGACGAAGCGCGTGCCCATTTCTCAGAAGCCCATGGCGGTGCGATGCAGGAACGCGTACCTTGATTGGGAGACTTTGTATCAAGTTGGCCCCTGGTGATATCTCCTCTGGGATAGGGGTCGTAACATGGAAACCCCTTGATTCCTGGCGGTATCAGCCTCTGAAGCGGGAATATGACGACAAAGGGAAAACGGTCAGCCCGAGAACGGTTGAAGAGCTAGAGTGCCTTGCTAGAGGTTTAAGGAGAAGGCAGGTGGAAAAAGGATGCAGTTGTGATGCCATTCAGAAGACGTTGAGATGTGAGATGGCCATGCAAAAAGTAGCATGGTGACAAGACCAGGCCAACCTTCCTTTCCAGCGAACAGGTGTTGGCTACCGCTAAGGCGTAGTATCGGTAGAAATAGCAGTCAGCTCGATGGTGAACCCCTGCTCTCAGCGGCTGCAAGGCCCTCCACTGCATTCTCAGTCCTGTTGTGTGGTTCCCCCGCCTCTCTCTCTTGGTTCCCCAGCCAAGGGCCCGATGCCTGCTGGAACTTGGAAGCAAGCTACCCACTCGACAACGTGAACACTTTAGCAGTCTTGATGCTAAGCTTGAAGGGGGATGGTGGCCTGCTCGAGAGCCCGTCCCACCACTCATAATGTGCCTAGCGTGCCGTTATCTTTCCCGAACAAGACTAGTTCGGCTATCCCGTGGACTGGAAAAGTGATTGACGGGGGCTTGGGTCCAAGTGCTTGACTTGCCTGACTGGCGCCCGGACTCTCTGGAGTTGAGCCCATGTCAGGTCGCTTGGGGTTTGAGAGAATTGTTGGTCGCTCAGTGTCTGTACTCACGCTGGAGAGGTCAGCTAATCAAATCAATAAGGCTGTTAAATCATCCAGACCACGGCATTGTGATTCGCAAATTGCAAATTGCAAATTGCAGGTCACAGCGGAAGGGAAGGGGAGAAGGGGACTTGCGACGTACTCTCTCGAGAGGCAGTGATACCGTCCGGTGTTCATGGCACCCTTCTCTGGCCTCAGCTCTCTCACACTCAGGCTCTCAGCTGTGGCAGGGTGCGCGGCAACAAGGTGCGAGAGGTGAGATGGGAGGTGCAAGCAACAAGCAGAGGTGGTGGTGGTACGTAGTGTAGTGGTGGTGCACTGGTGCGCAAATTGAAATGTTAATTGTTCAATTGTCTGAGGGATCGCAGTAGCACAGTGCAGCCAACACGGGTCGCCTTCAACCTCGCTCGCCCGGCCTGCATTTTGCGGGAAAGAGGCCCCAGGTCTCCACTCCTGCCTTCCCAGCTCCCCCTCCACCTCCTTGCAGCACCAGTCCAGTGCAGGCAATGCCCAGTCTCCTCTTCGCTCTTCCCCGTCATCTTCTTCCTTCTCATCCTCGACTCAGTAAGGAATTTAAGTATCTGTTACGATAGCGTGAAGACAACAACTGAATGCAATTCCCTCGTAGCCTTCCTCCCGCTTGGCCGAGAAGGCAAACGGAAGCCAGCCCCGGGGAAAAACACAACAAGAAACCAAAAAGAGCCCGCAGTGTGTTGGCTTGCTCTTTCCGGTCTAGGTGGTGTACCGGGGGGTGTCCCCCTCAGTGAAGGTGTGTGTGAGAGAGCGTGTGTGTGGTGTCTGGGTGTCCGGGGGGGTCCTTCCTGCTCCTCGCACTCACTCCCCTTGCCCGTCGGCGTCGCTCATCCCTCACACTCACGACGCTCTTTACCCGCCCGCCGCCTCGCATTCCCACTTTTATTTTTCCTACGTCGACCCGACCGGGGGGCTGTGTTACTGTCCTGTCCGTCAGAGAGTGAGCGTCCCACAGTACCGTTCCATACTTATCCCACTCCACCTGCACTCTCCCACTCTCCGCACTCTTCCCGCCTGCCTCTGTCAACTCTCAACCTCCCCCATCCGACTTTGAGTCGTGAGTTTTCTCTCGTTTCAATTTCCCTCTGCTCACCGCGACCGCTGTGCAACACGGCTTGAGTGGATTGGGATATCGACTCACTGCCATACCCTCTCCCCGAGGTTTTTTTCTTTTTTTTTTTTCCCTGCGACTTGCGTTGATTGCAGGCCGCATGCGATCGAGGGTTCAGGTCGACCATTTCCGTCACGAGACGCTGTTTTCGGATTCCGCGTTTCACCTCTAGGCTCTTGCCTTCCCGCAACAGTCAATCAATCAATTCATCGATGCCCTCGCCTTTCCTCCGACCGTGATTATTTTCCGACATCACCATCCGCTGGTGTGCGAGCGCTCTTCTTGACGACTCCGCCTCTCGATTTCGAACCGATCAATTTTATCCGTCATCATGGCAGTCATCAATCAAGTCCTTGTCGAGGTCTCGCGCTTTGTAGTGCGGCAGGCAGTATCGTCGGACACCCCGACTTCTATCCTCCCGTCATCTGCAGCCTCCTCTGCCGCACCCTCGACGACCTCACTCGATCCCTCTTCCATCACCCCGACTACATCAAGTGACCCTCAGTCAACAACCCCCGCTGGCGGCAATGGAGGAAACGGAGGGGGAGGTGGCGGTGGCTCCACGAGCTCGCCTCTACTCTTCTTCGTGGCTCTCGGTTTCGGCGTTGTATTCACTAACCTCTGGTGAGCCCTATGCTCCTTTGGCTTCCTACCGGGGTCATCAGTATCTAACATCTGCTTCAGGATTATCGTTGGTGTCAAGTACTGCTTCCGCTACAACGCTCGCAACCGCGCCATGCGTCTGAACGAGGATGGAGAGCCCATTAATCTGGAGAACATGCCTCGCCCGCACCGTCGCCGCCGTGAGAAGAAGTTAATGACGATGGATGAGGTGAACGACAAGTTTCCCATGATGAAGTACAAGGCATGGGTTTCCGAACGTGCCAGAGAGGGTCTACCTACGGCCGGCGGCGTCTCCGCCCCGCCGAGTCGCGCAAACAGTTTGCGTTCCGTCGATGGCATTGTTCCCGAGTTGCCCTCAAAGGAGAGGGATTCGACCGAGGAACGCCCTGCCACCAGTACCGGTAACAAGGCAACCACGTCCGAGAAGCAATCTGAGGATGCGGCCAAAAAGGAAGGCGATAACTCGACCGCGACTGCTGACGCTACTGGTGCCCCTGTGCAGTCTCCGACTTCTGCTACTCCTCTCCAGCGTGTCCATAGTGAGGATGACGAGGAGGACGATGAGCACATCAACGCTGCTCTGCCTCCTGAACTGATGGCCACGAGCGGTGATACTTGTGCCATTTGTATCGACACATTGGAGGACGATGATGACATCCGTGGACTTACTTGCGGTCACGCTTTCCATGCTGTCTGCGTCGACCCCTGGCTCACAAGCCGCCGTGCCTGCTGCCCTCTTTGCAAGGCCGATTACTACACCCCGAAGCCTCGTCCTGCTCCCGAGGGTGACGCCAACGCTAACGGCGACATGGCACGCACCGCATCTCGCACGAACATGCCTAATGCTCCTCCTGCCGCCTGGTATAACCTCAGCGGCTCGCGCCTGGGATTTGGTGGTCGCAACAGAGGCAATCGCCAGAACAATGACCGCGCCAACCGCCGTCGACGTGCTCGCCAGCAGACTGCGACGAATCCCAGTCCTAACCCTCCTCAGTCACCCCCAGTGGCAGAGAACCAAGAATCCCGCGGCCTGCTCTCCAGCTTCCGCATGCCCGCATTCCGCAATCCTCTCAGACGAGGGGATCAGCAGCAGGGCGGCTCTCCCACCGCGTCTGGTGCGAACGTTACCCCGTCTCAGCTCGAAGCTGGTACTCAAAATGCTACCGCCACGACTACGGACGCGCGGTGATTACACATCAGCGACAAAAGTCGTCCGAAAAAAGCGACTTTGATCTTTTTCCGTTGTGCTACTCTTGTACATCATACCCTCGAGACCAATTTGCAGATCTCAGCATAGACTGCGATGTGACCGCATCTATACACGCTCACGACACCGCTTTTCATACCCACCTTTACATATAACGTGTGTTCGGAGGAATAGCCCCAAGGAGTAAAAGGGGAAAGAAGGTTTGGCTGCCGCAACAGGTGGCAGAAGGGAGTTGCATTACAGTCAGGGCGGACTGATTTGGCTTGGTTTGTATCCTCTGAATTCTGAGGAGAGCGGCGGAGTTGCGGCGACATAGGCATCACTCAACATGGAATAATGACAATTGACAATGTTCACAAAAAACTCCGTTTGATGGCTTTGTGCTTCTTCTGTGAAAATGTGTGGTTGGGTTAACTTGGTTGCCCCCACCTGCTCCTGCCTAAGCGGCCCTTTTGCGTTCGTCAAAGATATGATCCCTTTTGGAATCGGCCACCAAAATCTTTGGCACGGTTGAGCAACTCCCTGCGCTGGGCTGTACCGATCTTGCCGCCCAATGCCATATCCTTTTCTCTATCAAATGCCCTCTTGCTAGGGTCATCCTCCTCTTCGCCGTCCTTTCCAACCTTGGCGCCACTCTTCTTGTCTGTCTGATGCTCATCATACATACTCTTCCCCCGGGTTGCTGCGATGTTCTCGCTGATGCGCCTATCCCGTTCCTCTTCTTCTCTAGTACGACGCGGTTTCTGCTGCTCCGCTCCGCCGACTTCCCCTCCACGACCTAGCACAGCATCTTCGAGTCGCTTGCGCTTCTGTTCTGGCGTCTCTGTCCAGATGCTGCTGATACCCCCACCGCTGCCGCCCGCAGCCGATGACGATTTGCCGCTGGCGAATTTGCGATTCTTCAGCTTGGTCGGGTCGCGCTCTTGATAACCAGATTGTGTCGGTGGTGCGAGCATCCAGTCATCGCGCTGAGGTGCGGCAGGGCCCGAGGCCGCCGCCGCGGCTGCTGCTACTGCGGCAGCTTGTGCTCGTTGAGCAGAGGTTGTTGAAGAGGGAAGAGCAGGACCGTAGTCATCCTCCGAATCTGACGAAGAGTCGTCGTTCCCGCCCTGGTGAGCCGCTGGGGGGAGCGTGGGTCCTATAGGCTGTTTCGGAGGCAGAGTAGGACCTATTGAGGGCTGGGACTTGGAAGTATTCGGTGATGCCGCGCGAGGAGCGGATGGGCCGTAGCCGTCTTCTGAATCAGAGCCGTCGAGAGGTATCTCATTTGTATTCGTTGTGCTGGAGGGAGGCATTGTTGGACCAACGGCAGGTTTAACGGTAGGCGCAGGTTCCTTGACTGATGCGCCAGGCACACTAGGTCCAAAACCATCGTCATCGGAGCTGTCGTCGATATCGATCTCGTCGGTGTTTCGAGTCTGCTTCGTTGGCGGTGAGTCGGCGCTGTCGTCGTCTGAGTTGCGCTTCCTCTTGGTGAGATGAGGTGGCAGCTGGGGCCCAATGGAAGACATAGTGAATGCTGCGATGTTGGCCGGGTGGTGGAGCGGTGGTGTTCAGTTTGAATTCGAGATATGTTGATCTGACAACTCGCGACGCGTGTGGAGATTGGTCGCATTAAAGAGTGTGACCAGCGCTGTAAGGTGATGTAAGTGCTAAAGGAAAGCTCCACCGGGCTTGCGCCGTGACGATCAGAGGTCACTGCGACGTTGCTAGGCGCTGTCGGGCCCGCCGGAGAAACCGCGGTCCGTCGTAGAGCTCTGGGTGGCTGGAACCTGGAACCCGGAACTTGATGTGTGGGCTGTGCGCGTCCAACTGCGTAATGCGCTCCTACTAAGTGCAACTGATCATCCATTGACAAGTCAGCTTCTCCTCGTCTGATAGGAGCTTGAAAAGCAGAATCAGGTTTCGAAAGGGTCCTCGCCTCATTTGGCCAGCTTCTATCATCCTCCAGCTGCTGTTTCCGATCGAGTCAGGCCCTTTCGCTCTCCCTCCCTGCTGAGAGCACTGGCCTAGCTTCTGAACCCAAACCGAACTCTGGCCCGACGGAAGACATGTGCTTGATGAACCGCCATTGATGACCCCACCACCGACGGAGAGAGATGATGGACCTGGAGACAAAATGGCAGATCCAGACGACCGGTCCTCCACGGACGTACAAGCTCCCAGCGATGGAGGGATGGTAAAGGCCGAGGGGGAGGAGGACGGCATCGTCGGCCTTCTGGACGATGAAGAAAGAGAGGCCTCTGATGCCTCTCCAGCAATTGAGAACGGCATTATATCAAATCGGTATCGGCAAATATTACGAGACCAAGCCGACGATGCGTCTGAGGAGGGATCAGTGGATGCGGCGCCGAAGCGCGTGGGAAGTCCCATCGATTCCCTCATGTCTCTGCCCGACGATTCCCCGTCTGTTCAGGCAAGTAGCCCTATCAGCTTCAGGCTGCACCAGCTAACCACAAACCTCAGGGCTCCGTGATCTCCTCTCCAAGCAGCAGTGTCCTCCCATCCGTCGCTTCTCGACCAGGCCTCAGCAGTCCAACCCCGTCATTCCGTCCTTTCGATCGCCGATTCCAATCCCGTATCTCCTCCGCCAGCTTCATCAGTAGTCCGCGATCCTCCTCACCTGCTTTTCTCACCGGCCATAGCCGTTCCGCTTCC
This sequence comes from Colletotrichum siamense, assembly GCF_013390195.1. Taxonomy (NCBI): domain Eukaryota; kingdom Fungi; phylum Ascomycota; class Sordariomycetes; order Glomerellales; family Glomerellaceae; genus Colletotrichum; species Colletotrichum siamense. The sequence goes on from NW_023501020.1 coordinate 1,940,491, forward strand.
CTGAGCTCAGGACTGCTCGACCGCGAAGATACCGATACCCCTTCGCCGCCGTGGGAAGTTGTTCGATGGACGAGATTGAAGAAACTTAACGGCCAGGCCTTCTCCGAGGCCGGCAAGCGCAACTTCGGCGCTCCGACCTGCATCGCCGTCTCCGCCTCGATTGTGTTGGGGACGAGCAAGGGAATAATACTAATGTTTGATTACAACCAGGTCTTGAAGACCATCATCGGGCCCGGGACCAAAGCCGTCGAGTCGGGCGCCATTACGGCAATCGCTGTGTCGGCAGATCACACCACCATTGCTGGGGGCCATGCGAATGGAAGCATCTTTACGTGGGAGACGAATCGAGCGTCCAGGCCGTTCCTGTCCATTCCGCACCTAGACCAGTCGCAACTAGAGAACCGGACCATGGATGGCCATCTCCCTGGTGTCGCGGTCACCCATCTTGGATTTCTGGGCACCAGGCACACTGCGCTTGTGTCAGCGGATGATCGTGGCATGGCCTTCTCCCATCTGGCAACTAGAGGCACTGGCTCTCTCGGCCGAACTGTAAAGACAACGAGGATACTCGGACGGTACCCGAACGCGGCGCCTCCTGCCGGAAAGCCTCTCAAGCCCAGTACTGTACTGGCATTTAGTCCGTGTCCTTTGGGTAATACCGAACGCGCCACGGATACCCTCGGTCTGACGGCCATGCTTACACCATATCTGTTGGTTATCGTTTCTACAACACCCGTCGCCCAGACACAACATAAATCGGCCAGACCAAAAGACGTCGCCCATCACAGTGCGATGACCGGCTGCCTGGCGTGGTTTCCTGCGGTGAAGCTTAAGGTTCCAGATCCCGTTACAGGCAGCGACATCTCCAAAGTCAAATTGGTGTACTGCTGGTCAAACGTCCTGACCGTTCTGGACGTAGACGAGATACCAGCAGAGAACAAGGACAAGCCGCCCACGCTCAAGTTCAAGGCCCGGAGTCGGTGGAAGTGTGAAGAAGCCATTGTTGCGGTCCAGTGGCTAAGCCGTTCTGTTCTCACAGTTTTGACCATTACTCAGCGCCTAATCGTCGTTGAAGACCGCAGTATGCGAATGACCGAGGGTTTTGATCTCATCAATAAGTTCATTTACCACTCCGACCTGTTCTCTAAGCAGTTACACACATTGGTCGAGCAGCTCGACGAGGACGACACATCGATGCATGGTGTTGTGGCCGACGCTTTCTACATGAGCTTCAAAACCTACAAGGGCAAAATCTTCCTGCTCGGTTTCAACGATGTTTCGATTGGATCGCTTTCGAACTGGGCTGATCGCATTATTGCTCTGATGGAAAATGGTGATTACGTTGGTGCTATTCAGCTTGGAACATCATACTACACAGGTGACGCCGATAAACTCACCATTGGCCTACCCGAAGATACCGAGTTGCGCCACTCGATGGTGCGAGACAAGCTCATGGAGATTATGCGAGCTTCTCTCAAATATGCCTTCACCCAGCGGCAAAAAGACCGAGCTGCAGCGGACGACGCCCACCTTCGAGAGTTGGCTGAGACTTGTTTCACGGCCTGCCACAGCGTCGGCGACGTTGACTTCCTCTTCGATGAAATGTACGAATGGTATGAAGACGCCAGCGTGGAAGGCATTTTTCTCGAGACCATGGAGCCTTACATTCTGGAAAAGAACATCACGGTTGTGCCGCCAACCATTGTCAAGGCCACAGTTACCCACTACGTCACCAAAGGTTGGGAGAGTCGCCTTGAGGAGATGATTGTCCACATGGACACTATGACCCTAGATTTGGACCAGATTACTCTTCTGTGCAAGCAGCACAGCCTTTACGACGCCTTGATTTATGTCTGGAACCAGGCCTTGAACGATTACATTACACCATTGATCGACCTACTAACCTTGCTTGTGCCGCTTATGAGCAACGGCGACTACATGTCTTCCGGGAACATGGATGACGAGATTTACGGCGTTAACGCCTTGAAGATGTTCCCCTATCTCTCATACACGTTGACGGGCAGAGTATACCCCACCGGGGAGGCCATGGACACCGCCGTTGCCTCCAAAGCCAAGGCTGAGATTTACTGGTTTCTATTCTCAGGAAATAGCGTCACGTGGCCCAAGGGCAGCACTCGGCGGTTTCTCACACGGCCAGATCAGCACACTGAGCCGTCGTTCCCATACCTCAGGTTGATCCTGAAGTTCGATGCCCCAAGCTTCCTTAGTGCTATAAACGAAGCCTTTGAAGATTCATTCTTGAACGACTCTCCTGAAAAGCAAGTTAACGGCGGCATTAGGGGCGATGTCCCTGAAGAGCAGATATTCGGGCTCACGGTCGATCGTCAGTACATTGTCTCTATCTTGTTGGAGATTATGAACCCAGCAGACTTCGCATCGGAGGACACCATTTACCTCGATATGTTCATCGCTCGCAACCTCCCCAAATTTCCTCAATACTTGCTCTTCCCGGGCTCGACGCTTACGAAGGTCTTGACCGGGCTTTGCAATTACCCTGGAGCTGACCTAGCCGAAGACGCCCAACTAAGTGCCGAATACCTGCTCTCGATATACCAGCCTCCCGATGTTACCACGCTGATTCCTATGTTCAAGAAAGCGGGCTTCTATCGGATATTGAAGAGGCAATACAAGGTTGACAAACAGTATGACAAGCTTGTCCAGACGTACTTCGAAGACCCCGCTGACCGGGATGCCGTCTTTGAATGCCTCGGGGACTGTCTTCGGCCACACAGTGGTCTGAATCGCCGACAGGTGCAAGAAGTCCTCGAAGCAGTCAAGAACAACGCCAGGGAACTCCTCGGAATTAACCCCGTCGAAGCGGCGAGAGTCTTGGCAGCTCAGTCTGTGGACGTTCACCAACACATCCTGGATTCTGCCGAAGACGCACCCGAGCTGCAGTTCTTTTACCTGCGGACGTTGCTCGAGCCCGAAAAGCGAGACATCGAGACCCCATTGAACCCAGACCGAGTCCTCATCGAGCGCTACGTCCAGCTCATGTGCAAGTACGATTCCGCACATGTGTCGGATTACATCGGCCTGGTTCAATCCGTCAACCTCAGGTTGGATGTCTTGCTGCCTGCCATGGAGGAAACCGGCGTGATTGACGCTGCGGTCGTGCTCATGGCTCGAGAAGGCCAAGTCAAGGATGCCATGGACAGGCTTGTGAAGCACCTCGGTACCCTTGAATCGGCCTTGCAAGGTATCTTGTCTGGCGCTCAACAGCAGAGTTCAAATGACTTGCAATCAGGAGCCGAAGAGACTTTGCGAGCGTTGCAAAAATATGTTCACGTGGGCATTTGGCTTTGCCAGGGCCAGACCAAGTCATCGAAGAAGGCAAACGGTGTCCAACAACGAAAGTCAAAAAACACGTCAGAAGTTCTCTCGCCAGATGAGGAGCTTTGGCTCAGTCTCATCGACGCGGCAGTGCAGACCACGCGATCAATCTCGTCCACCATCGAGTCGTCGAAAACCACCCAGAACGGCGTTTCGGAGAAGGCAAGCGCTATGGACAGCTTAGACAAAGAGAAGCTCTTGACACTGCTTCGATCTTTGGTGCAGCATACTTTCACGGCTCTCCTGACGACGACTTCAAGTCCCGCAGGAGCCCAGGCTGGTGGCCGACTCCTTTCCAACGCAGGGAACAACCTGTCATTTCTTCGAATTCTGCGTGCCTTTCTGACACGAGCCGCTGCATCGTCCCCCAATCTCGCAGATCTGCGCTCGGTGCTGGCGTCCATCTTTTCCGCGTACGCCTACGAAGAGTCCATCTTGCGACTTTCAAACCGTCTGTTGGAACGAAGCTTGTTCGTGAACGTCAAGCAAGCCGTCGACCTCCGACAACGCGGTTGGCGACCCAGGGGTTCCACGTGTGAGGCGTGTGGCCGTCGTATATGGGGCCCAGGTGTCTCTGGTAATGTTTTTGAGGCCTGGGAAGAAAAGCAGGCCCGCGACGAGCAACACAAGGCCGAAAGAAAGACCGCGGCTGACGAGCGCGGTAAGGGCAAAGCAGCCCCTGCTGCCGGTGAGGCATCTCAGGCTGCATACAGTTCGAAGGGAAAGGGGAAAGCCGCATCGGGTGTTTCTGCACCAGCAGGCGTTGAAGCTGCCACGGTAGAGGAGGGTGTGGATGCGCAGAAAGATGCGATCGGAAGGCCCAAAGAGCAGCCCCTCGGGCCGCTCGTCGTGCTGGCTTGCAGGCACATCTACCACCAGACCTGCCTGGATGCATATCAGGCTCGGCCGGAAGTTGAGGGAGAGACCCGCAGAATTGACAGCCACGCAAGGGAGTACAGATGTCCGATTGATGGATAGATGAGTTGTATCTTCTGTGTACGATGTACAAATTTCATGAATTCACGAATGACACTTGATCGTGTCTACGATTTCTTTAAAGTTGATTGGCATCCTTGGGAAATTGGCCGGCATCTCACCGTTCAAGTTGTGCTACTCCGATGTTGTCTTCTGACTGCCCGTGTTCTGTGTGACGGGCTGCAAGCGGTTTCAAGATTGTTGTAAGTGCCGCCTGCACCTGAAAGCTACGCGCTGCTCTACCCCATGGTTTTGCCCGAATACATTTCCGGACGGCTGCCACGGAGAATATCAGATGGTCACGAGCGCAAGTGGAAGGTGAAGTGGACGAACGAATGCATCAATCTTGGTTCCACGGTATTTAGAACAACACAGAAGATGCGGCAGGCGAACAAAACGTCGATATAAAGATGGTCTATGTGTCATATTGCAGACGCCAAGTCTTGACCAAGTACTCGGGCGTTGCAGTCTGTCGTATCGTTGACTGATGACATGTCTTGGCTTTGTCGATCAATGTATCAATCAGAAACAATTTCTCTGGGTAGTCGGGCTTAGATGGATGCTCAGCCCTATCACCTCTTTAGTGTGAGACTGAAGACGTGACACAGGGAAGAATAGGAGATACGGGACCCGAAGACTTCGAACGATGTTCCGGAGGGCGCCCGGGTATCGGCGGGCGGGGTCGGAGTGGACTCCGGGAAGATCGGGCCTGGAGCTACGGCCGTTTGGTGATCCCGGCACTGCATGGGACCCATTGCAAAGACGACGGTGTTTCTTGAGATTGTGTTGTAGTGGTTCCTTGAACTTCAATTGATTCGCCGTTCTCATCGCCATTAGCCATGATGTCGCTGTAATGATGGTTTCGGACTATCGGGCTGATGAGTGGTACTCATCTCCATATGATGAAAAAATCCGCATGACTCGAATTGTGAGGTGGTCCCTGAGAATGCCGAGTCTGTTCAGTGGGTCTATTGACTTGGGAGGCAACGGTTATATGAACTCTTCCGAAAGAAGACGATGAGAGCCGAATTTCAAACTCAGTCACCGGAAAAGAGTCCTTAGTGGACCTCAAACTTCATAAAGGCCCGCTCGTCACGTAGCGTAGTTTGGAATGCCATGTCGAGAGAGGCGCGACTAGCGAGTGTGCCAGCTAGAAATGCCGGAGTCGTCAAATGAGATGTGAATAACATGCATCGTGGCCCATCTCCTCGGTAGCTCGACGCGTGGTAGCGGAGCTGTATTCAGTGGGCTAAGTGGGGACAGAACGCAGGCACTCGGTACTGAACGGAGGATTAGCCCCGACCTAGTTGAGTGCCGCCACACGGAAGGGTTTAGGGACAATGATCGGCATGTGCTGGAGGCCGCTTAACCACGAAGCATCTAAAGAGTAGAATCAAGCCTTGGATCTTCGGGCGGGTGTAACCCTCAGGCCAAGGACTCGTCGGCAGTCAGACCGAGACCTCGGTGGAAACATCCACGAAGTTTAAGAAGATTGCGGGACAACAATGAACTGTCTAGTTCCAATAAACAACATGCTTGAATACTACCTTAAATGAGTCAAGGATGGGGGATGACGAGTACAATGCACAATAAACGTTGGTGGTGCGTTGGGAGAGCGGAGGGCTCCCTCGAATTCCACCAACCCGCTGGCACCTTTCACGGACACTATTGTTCCACGATTCTTCTTTCGAATGACAAAAAGGATCCTAGACGATTCGAAGGGGTTGATTGTGAAATGGGCAGAAAAAGCACTCTGGGAATCTCGGAGCCGGGGTGATGGGTGTAGACCGGATATGACAAGTGGGGTGAAGGACCGCGGACTTGAGGCCCGGTAGGGCTACTGCCTCCGAGAACCCATGGCCGGCAGGGCAGCTTAAGCACGCACCACATCCTCTTCCAGTGTAACACCCAATCTATTCCACCAAAGACGTCTCATCAAGTGATCAAGCCTAAGGGGGGTTCCCAAGCACGCTATCGGCCGGTACGGCAAAAGATGTGGTCTTGGGAGCGGGCGGAGCGGATGGGCGGACAGGCGGGCAGTTGCTGAAGAGTTGGTGAACAGGGCCTCCTAGGGATATGAGAAGCTAATATAATGGGACACCGCTGCGTTCCCGCTCTCTCTCGAAGGGGAGGGATCTCCTTCGTTGCTGTTGCTCTCGTGGCCCTCTGTCGTTCCCTTACACCAGTAAGACCACACTGCAGCTGTGGCTCTCTCTTCACTCATTACCTGGGATTCCGTCAACAACAACAGCAACTACCATGTTGTTTCTCTCCCTGTTCTTCTCCTTGTTCTTCCTGCCCTCCGCCGTCTTCGCGGCCTGGGGCTGGACTGACAACGGCAGCGAATATGTGATCGACTCCGGCTCCGACCTGGTTATCAAGGTCACCAAGTGCTGCGGTGACCTCTCCTCGCTCAACTACAAGGGTGTCGAGTACAACGGCTGGGGCGGCAAGAACTCTCACGTCGAGTCTGGTTTGGGTACCAGCACGGTCAGCATTACCAGTTACTCCAACGTGATTAAGGTCTCCGTCGTCCACGGTACTCTGAAGCATTGGATCTTTGTCCGCTACGGCAACAACAATGTCTACCTCTTCACCAACAAGGCGGACGACTCTGTGTCTGCCATGCGTTACATCGTTAGAATCAAGGTCTGTGGTGGGTCGAGAATGTTCGTCGGGGGTCTGAAGTTAACGGGAATGACAGGGCGGAATCTTCAGCCATGCCTCGACCGAGAGCGACTTCTACGATGCCGATAGCACCATCATCGAAGCCCAAGACAGTAAGTAGTTTCTAAACATGGAGATGGTCAGGTTGTGCTAACTTTTAAAAGTCAATGTGAACAGCGCGGGTCTGACCAAGAGCAAGCACTACCAAGGCTCCAACTATGGCCGAACCATCGACTGTAAGATTTGTTTCGAGATTTTTTTGGGACATGCTGACTGTTTGAAGACGATTACGTTGGCCGCACGAAGAGCGATGTCGGTTTGTTCATGATCCGAGTAAGTGTTGCGGTGCAGATTTGCCTCCATGTGTCACCGCTAACATCTCAAACCTAGAGCAACCACGAGAAGGCCTCCGGCGGTCCTTTCTTCCGATCCCTCGTTCGCCGTGCCGATCCCACTGGAGAGGACTTGTACGACATCTACTACTATAACATGGGTCACACCGACCCCATGCGCACTGGTCTTCAGGGACCTTCCGTTATTTCTTTCACCAACGGCGAGGCCCCCAATAGCAATCTCTTCGCTCGCAAGGCCGACTGGTCCTGGTTCGATGACCTTGGTGTGAGTACAAAATCAGGTCTGATCCATGATCAATAGCTGATGTTTGCTTAGCTGGATGGTTGGGTCCCGGCTTCCGGCCGTGGTTATGCCAGTGGTGTTGGCCTGGCCAACATGAAGAGCGGCAAGACGTACGTCGTTGGCCTTAGCAACTCCAACGCTCAATACTGGGGCACAGCCGGTTCTGGTGGCGCCTGGTCTATCACAAAGGTCATTCCGGGCACCTACACCTTGACAGTTTACAAGGACGAGCTCGAGGTCGCCACTTCGTCTGTGACCATTACTGCTGGCAAGGGTACCGCCGTGAACACAATCACTTGTGTTGACCCTGAAGATGATGCTACTATCTGGCGTATCGGCGAGTGGGACGGTAAGTTTTGGAACTAGAAAGTGTGGGTTCCGGTCTGACTATCTACAAAAGGAACCCCTAAGGGCTTCCTTAACTTTGAGGACACCCCGGTGAAGCTTACGTATATGCATCCCTCCGACACCCGCATCTCAACTTGGAACGCCGGAAACTTCATTGGTAAGTCTTCTGGATCTATTAGTCACTCTTGGGTATCGGAATCTAATTCTGCGAAGTGGGCACACACTCGGCCAACCGCTTCCCGGGTTACATGTGGAAGGAGGTCAACAGCGGCTACATCATCTACTTCAAGCTCACTACCGCGCAACTTGCAGCTGGTCACACTGTTCGTATTGGTATCACGGAAGGCTACATTGGCGGTCGGCCCTCCATCAATGTCAACTCTTGGGCCTCTGCCCTCCCTGCCGCCACAAACCAGGCCAGCACCCGATCTCTCACGTAAGTTCTCAGGATTCTACATGCCTCGCTCAGAACTTTTGAAACTAACAAAAATGCAAGTGTCGGAACATGGCGCGGCAACAATGTGAAATTGACTTACGCTGTGCCACAAACCGCTTGGATCCAGAGCACAAGCGAGTGGCAGGTTCTCACTATCAACGTGTATGTCCACCCGTACTCCGACTAATATTTTGTGGATCAGACTAACTCTTCATGACAGTATTTCCGGCAGCTCTGGCACAAAGTTTCTCAGCCCTGGTGTCTCATTCGACGTGGTTGAGTTGCTTGCCTAAACCAGGCAATGTCCACAGATACTCAGGAACTAAACGATCACCCACTCGTTTCGCGGTTGTTTTCACTGTCAAATTACTCCTATATTTTCTTGTCACATACATTTCTTCAAAGCTGTACATACTTCAGTGAATATATCATTCGGGGCCTTGAGCCTGCGTATATACCAATCACATGCTCCTTGGAGACGCAAGTTTCTACATGTCTATGTGCTCTGTCGGGTCGAAAACTTTCAGTTCATATTGCAACAAGTTTAAATCCTATAAAATTTCAACGATCAATGTCTATTTCTCACTTTAAAATCAGATGTTTTTCCCAAACAATTTTATTTCATGTGAAGTTCCACAAGGTAATCCGCCGTTGCGCCATGAGCGTCCTCTCCGTTTGTCGTTCCCGCGTCCTCTGAATGATGTTGTAGCATGTGCTACATGGGAAAACCAAGATTCTGTCTCCGTTTCTGCTCCCGGTCCGTCGCTTCATCGCAGTGGTGGATAGTAACTTGACTCATCATGAATCAAATGTTACAAAAGCGCTGCCAGATCTCGCACATTGTTTTGGTCTTTGTAGGGTAGACTGCAAGCGGTATGATCGTCCCAGCACCAATAAAGCCGAAGCCGATGTACCTAGGTTCGACGATGGTAACACTGATGTCATTCGAGATGGGTGATTCGTTGAGTCAAAGATGTGTTGTCGTCACCAGTCTTTTTTAAAAAAGGATTAAAAAAATTCTTGTAGTAGCTATGTGATATGAGTTAGCCAAGGCTCCGAACCATAGATCTGTGGTCTTTCCGGAAGACGAACCGGTCAAACCTCTATAAATATGAGCTTTTCTTCTACATTCCCCTTCCACTCATACATCACATGTGCAGGCCACTGTTTAAAGTCGGCGTCTCCGTTTCTGATATCTTTTTCTATCTGTGTTCATATAGACGTCAGCTCCTTTTCGACTCATGCTATCGTTTTCCTTACTCTGTTTAGGGTCTGGCCACAACCCCCTCAAAACCTCGCATTAAGATCAAATTCATCAGGTGGGATCGAGCCACCGAACCCCAGACGACCATGAATGCTCTCCAACAACCACTTCCGAATCTAGTGGTCCGACACACTAGCCATTCGAGCCAACCGGGGTTTTCAGACGTTCCGTGCCGCGTATTGTGCGGAGTTGGTCGAGGTTGAGGTTGTTGATTGAATTGGGGTCGGCTATGAACCACATAGTCGGGCCGTGACCAAGTGCTTGGAGGGAGGTGGAAGGGAGTCGAGTCTTGTGAAGCGCAGCCTGAACAGTCCTGATCAGACCATGCGCTAACTCCTTTGAACCTATCGCAGCCTTTGGGTGGGTTAAAAGGTGGAAGATCGCGTCCTATGTGTCTGTGCTGACGCGGTTGGTTGGGGTTTATTTGAAGAGCCCCCGAACAGACATCGATGAGTCGATCGCAGGGATATTGGCAACGACGGCAAAACCAAGTATTGATTACACACATTGTGGCCGGTTTTGGCTGAGAGGCAGACGCGATGGTGATGGGGTCTGGTGTTCGAACGGATACTTGTGGAAACGATGCAAACAATGAGGATGAACAGAAAAATCAGACGACCGGTTTTTTATTTAGCTTGTACTGACATTAATGGACAACCTCTTCAAACCGCGTTGACACCCTTCTTGGTTGGGCTTCGAGTCCTGACTTGAACATAAAGGTAAATTATAATCATGGCCAAAACCTAGATGTCCACGATAATCATCTCGGTGCCTTGGGGGTTGTCAACACGACATCGACACAAAAAGGTATAGCAAGGTGTCCAATGAACTACAACTACCTCGTTCGCCTAGCTGAATAGAAGTTTGGCCTAGTTACCCACTGTCTAATTTAGTTGAGCCCCTCTTGTTCATATCAACTAAACTTCATACACTGTACACTGCTAAGTTAAAAGTTTGCCCTCTCAGCCTGCCAGAAACCTAGGACCTCCATTACGTCCGGCCTTTCATTTGGATCTTCCGCCATGCACCGATCTGTCATACCCACCCACGCCGTGGGTATGTCCTCGGCGCCTTCCCAACTGGTTTTGAGCTGGCTCGGATGCTCAATCTCATCGAAATCCATGTCCGGCTGACGCAAAAGCATCCACATCGCTCGGCCCAGGCTGAACACCTCAGCAAGCTCAAGAGCCAGTGGATGTTCTGCACTCCAGCCAGGAAACACGTTCCAGGTGTTCCATGGATAGTCACCGAGTACGTCTTCCTCAGTATTGCGGCGCGGTGGGCCCTCATACTTGGTGTATTGAAGACGTGGGCGATTCCACCCATTGCCAGCAAGGCTGCCGCCCTCTTCTTCCATCTCAACGTCCCAAGTTCCATCGGCTTCTGGTGCGATGGTCGTTGTTGGCGCATCCGTCTGCTCCCAGTCTCCTAGGACCAGGTTGCCGTCTTGGTCGATCAAGAAGTTGCCAGGTTTGATGTCCATGTGATACGTCTTGGCCTGTCGATGAGTGTGGGCGACCGCCGCGGCCATGTCGGTGCACCACCTGACCTTAGTAGTAAGGGGAATTCGGGCTCTCAGGATGTTGCTCTTCTCTATGCGAGATCCCACATCGCCCCCCTCGTAGAATGGCTGCAGTGTGCCGCAGACCACCCCGTCCTGATTGCCATACGTCACTAGCTTCGATGGAGCTGGAAGCACATTGGGATGCTTGGGCATATTGCGAAGTAGATTATTGGACCTGTGCCAGCCATGTATCATGTGGCGAATGGTTTTGCCGTCTTCATCATCAGTGTACGTTAAGAAGGTACGAAAGTCGATGCCTTTGAACACCATGAAGTTCTCGGAGCTTTTGTCCATGCGACGAATTCGAGTCGCACAGCCTCGCCCACCCAACTGATCGTAGCGGACTATTGAGGCAAACTCAACTTGCTCGTCGTTCGGTAACAGAGGGGTCTTGCCAACTTTCACGGTGTAAGCTACGGTCGACGAAATGCTAGAAAGTGAGGGATGCGAGAGAGACGAAAACGGGAATAGGGAGAAAGACTGGAAATACATACTTTCGTTGTCGCGAAGATATTTAATGTAGCGTTGAAAGAGTGGGTGAGAATAAGCATTCCAGTGCACATCACTGGAAGAGCTTGCATCATCGTGATGATCGACGGCGAAGACAACGTCTGGTTGCGAAGCCCGTTTGTCTGTCGAGCAGGCTGACCATACATCGCGAACCGCGTTCCACAAGGCCTCGCGCATGGCCGCGCTGTCCTTGAATGATTTCGAATCATCATCGACCTCAATTCCATGCATACAAGCGCAGATGCGATTCGCGAGAGAGGTTGAAGGCTTGGATGCGTCAAGAGAGAAACTGAAGATGATGGTGCGATCGTTGCCGTACCCTTGGGCGAAGACAGTCGTTTCGGCGTCATCGCCCCATATCCACTCAGGGTGAAAGTCATTCATGGTGTTAATAGGATCGAGGTGATTGAATTGCAAGCACCTCAGCCTTCTATGAGGAGAATAAGTTGGTAGACGCGGGGAAGAGAGCTGAGTGGGCGAGGTATGAGATGTCGCAGTTGGTGATGTTGGTAGTTCAGCGATCAGTCTCTCCCAGTTCAAAATTTGGCGGGCATAAGCGAATTAAAAGCAAGTGCCGCCCCTGCCTGCTTTGGGTGGTACCTGCCTTCGAGCATCAAGATGTCGCACAAGCATCTCGGCCTTTCACTGAGGCAAACACACAGAAGTAAGACAAATGCATCCACAATCAACGAGCAAACACCTCAGCCATTCACGTGCATCAAAACGTCAGAAGGAGAGAAAGAATGGCGACTGGCATTTCCATCCCTCTCGATCCTTCTTTTCCATCTAGCTATTGTTGATATGAACTCGAAGTGACACAGTCCTTTACTCGATAATCACCAAATATTGGGCTCATATCACGAACCTCGACGAACATCTACTTCCTTGTCGTCTGATGGATGTTGTCGTGCACCTGCTCCGATCTGTACGGGTCGTCACGGGTCGGCGCAGGAACTGTTCTGAGCTTATAGGCAACCTTGTACTTCTTGAAGACGACCGGCTGAGGGCCCGAGGCTGAGCCTGTTGTGGAGTGTCAGCGCATCTGACTTGACATGCATTTCAGAGACAACTTACCATCGGTGCCAAATTGCCATATGACATGGATAAAGCCGTCGTCCTCCCGGGGGTTGACATCCACATCTAGAGTGATAGTCGAGCGGCCGGACTCGATCTCGATGCGTGGGGGCCCATTCACGTTATCATCCTCCAAGACCACAAGCCCGAGGACATCTTCAAGCCCCAATCTAGACAGCGTGGACTTGATCTCCAGAAGAAACGGCCCGTGGCTTGAGTTCGTCAGCTTTGGGATGTCCTCATGCCCATGGGGACTCGAGTATGTAAACTCCCAAGGTGCCAGCCCGGCCTCGACAAACCGCCATGCCGTAGGAACAATGTTCCTAACATCAGCCGAGTTGAGCTTTGTGTCCCACGGCACCGCAGCGTTGCCGAATTGGACAAGCATCTCGGAGGCCGAGATTTCGAAGTGGTTGTGAAGGAGAATGATTCCGAACGTGTTCTCCATCCCGTACTTGATAAAAACCTGTCCAATGTCAGATGTGAGAGCCTCAATCGCTCCAGAAGGCTCGGCATTGCGACCAGCTTCCACAACGCCCGGCAAAGTATCGTAGTACTTGGGTGAGTACGGGAGGAGAGTGAGCGCCATGGTTGTTGCTGTTTTATCTGCTTGCCGTGATGGTATATTGAAATTCGGAAGAACGCGAGAATCTTATCTTGTTGAGATGTTGTTGACGATATGAATGAGATCTCTCTAGTTTTCAACCTTCAGAATGGCGGACTTATATACTTTTGCGTTACCATTTCAGGCTCTAAGGGCAGCATGCCTCCAGAAGTTTGCCAAAAACATCAGGAAGCTGTACTACCGAAAAGTGGTCGACAAACAGAGGGGAAGAGGGTAGCACGACACGAACCATCCCTCTAAGTTACACCACATCGCCCAAAACGTCCCTCCTTTGCCGAGAAATGGGTCTCCGCCTAGATTCATACCGTAATAGAAAGAAGAACAATGCAAAAGCCCGCGGCAATTGTTCGTGGCAACACAATGCACAGTGTGGTCAGCGCAGCAGACCTATGTAATATGGAAGTAGGCGGTTTGTCTCAATCACGCATGGATACGCAGTGAAAGTAATCAGAAGACGGCAGTTGATCCTCCACATCAAGTAATCTCTGTATGGGTAGATCGTACTAGACTCACCATAATGACTGAAAAGGAGGTAGACCGTTTTATAAGGTAGTATCAGGAAGGAAGCAAGTAATCAAACCATGCGTTATAATTACGCTAAAAATAACAACAACTTTCTTTCAATTAGGGTTTACAGTGAATGGGAAATTTCTTCGTTTGGATGTATGGCCAAAGTGAGGTGAATAAGTAGTTGCCTTTTGAGGAGGAAGAAGCGGAATTTCAGCTAGGCAATCCTTTGCCGGGCTCAATAAACAATCTTTATACATACTTTCCATGCCCCGATAGAGCACAAGAAAGATCCTCATCATACGCTGTCCCATCTTAGAGGAGTCCTAGACACCATTTTCAGAAACGAAAGTCACGAGAACGAGAAAACTTGATCACAGCCTTCCATCTGCTTTTATCATATGAGCACGAAATCTTGCAGTTGTTGTGTTCATCAAATAATACAGATCCTTCTTATAGGGCCTTGCAAGAGAGCCAGTATCCCGTTTAAGTGTGTTGCATGATAATCAGGCTGTTGTTTTGGGAGGGCTGACGTCAGTCATGCATGACGATGGATGGCCACTCGCTGCGATGAGCCGCATCTAGGCACCCAGAATGTGCCTTGGCGGCTGGGTCATTTAATGAACGGAAGTGAGAACCTGTCAAACCGTGGAAATGAATGTCATCTTCACTCCTTGATTCACAGTCTAAGGGCGATGGCTGTTTCGCAGATATCAGACGAGGTCCAGCTCCGGGTGCAGGAGTGGATGCAAGCTACCTCATATTCTGCAGTCTCACTTACGTCGCTTACAGGAGGTCAAACCAACTTCACCTACCTCGCAAAGCTGAGGCAAGCATTTGACGACAAAGATGGAAACAGGGCGATGGAAGTTATGGTCAAACATGGAGAGCCATACATGGCCCGGCATCCCGTCAACTCCATCACGATCGAGCGTTGTGTAAGGCGATCTTTGCTATCTAGCATCTTAGCTAACACTTGATAGAACGTGGAGGCGGCTTGTCTAAAAGAGCTCGAGGCGATGTCTCTCCGCCTGCGTAGCCAGGAGAGCTCCAGTATCACCGTCAAAAGCCCAAAATACTACGTCTACGACGAGGAAATGAAGACGCAGATTCAAGAGTATCTGCCGAATGTGGTACACTTGAAGAAACACCTTCTCAAGTTCCCTCCATCAGACACGCCCATGGATCTGCGTCCGCAATACCAGAACATTGGTAGCGCCATGGCTAAATACATTTCCAAATTCCATGAGCTCACGAACAGCATCTTGGAAAGCGAAGGGCAGGATGGGACAGGCTCATCACTAAAGGAGGCCCTTTACAAAGACAACCAGATGCAGAAGTTGAAGCACATGATCAACTACGATTGGCTGCTCGAAAGAGTCGCCCAGTTCCCCTCGATCCTGGGCCACATGCGAGGCATATTTGAGGAAGTAAAGGGGCAGGCCTTAGAGGAGACACGCGGGGGTAATAAGACCTTGACGGTTATACATGGGAACTTCTGTCCACAGAAGTGGGTTAACGCCGATTCCTACTACCTCAAACTTTTAGAATAACACTAGAACAGTGTCCTGATTCGTGACACACCACTCACGGCCAACCTTGATACGTCTATATATGTGGTAGACTGGGAGAACGCCCAACTTGAAGTTCCAAGCATGGATCACGGGGAGATGCTGGGAGAGCTATACGCAATCTGGCTGTGTCAGGGGTCAGCAGCAAGCTTGTGGATTGCGGAGGGCTACTGCAGGGGACTAGATGACCTGTCGGAGAGCTCAGCTCTCCGAATCGCCCTCCAGCTGGGGGTCCATCTCATCAGTTTTGGCACCATTTCGCGAGAAATGGAGACTCTTGAACAAACCCGAGATGTTGCTCGGATCGGTAGTGAGTTTATTGTCAATGCTTGGGGTAAGAAGAAGGCGTGGTTCGAGCAGAGCGAACTATCCTTTTTATTCCCGACGGTTTCTGGGGAGTGAGATTCGCGAGTACAAGAACTTTCAACTTAGTAGCAAGGATATGGTAGTCAGTCAGAAAACACCACGAGACCCTTACTATCTCAAACACGCCCCGGATGGTCATCTCTCTGCATCTTCTGTAGTCCAGATGCTGCCCTATTGATGAGTAATTGCCCGAAAGTTAAATCGAGAAGTAGTTCTATCCCTGTCGTTAA
This sequence comes from Colletotrichum siamense, assembly GCF_013390195.1. NCBI lineage: Eukaryota > Fungi > Ascomycota > Sordariomycetes > Glomerellales > Glomerellaceae > Colletotrichum > Colletotrichum siamense. Next base: position 1,956,618 of record NW_023501020.1, read on the forward strand.
GAAAGGCCAACACAAAACTCGAGGCTCACGATGGCTTCAAATCAAGTAGGAGGGCGGTCTAGAGTCTAAAAAGGAAGACTTGCGAGCAAACACATACAACACCGGGCATTCGCCAGTCGTCACCGACCTGACTACTACTCCAGCCCTCATTGGCTTATCTATGGGAGAGCGGACGGGATCCCGAGTTTTCCAATGGGTATGGTCGTATGTGAAGGTATCGTGAAGTGAATTTGCCTATAACCTCAGAGCTGTAGTCGGGCTTGAGGAAGTGGCCGCATATTTGGCCGCTTGTTTCTCCCAGTCGTGAGCTATGACAGACCTGGTAATGTTCTTTGTTTCGAAGTTGCTCCTTGACAAAAAAGCCTTGTGGCTTTTTAATGTTACATTCCATGTGAACGCGAAGAGTTGATTCAGAAGTTGAGGAAGTCGACGTTGCGCGTTGCAGAGTTGGCGTCTCATGATTGGCAATAGTTTCACGCCATTGGCCAACCAAGCCTCCCCAAAATCTGGTGCAAGTGCAGTGCAGCAACCGGGGGACCGAGGCACAGCGCATGCGACCTGAGGCGAACCCTGAACCGGCCCCCAGTGCAGAAAAAGGGGTATTGTCGATCACCCCCGCCAATTGGGACGCTCTAGAAGGCCAGAAATGCCCCGAATTTGCGGGCGGTGCAACTGGCAGGTTGCGCATTACGGGGGTCCCACGTAGCTTGTCTGAGCTTAGCTTAGCAGCCCTTCCAATGTCTCCAGCAGCTTGCTTCAAAAATAACCGTCCTGTCAATTGGACACATGGGACGGAAATGCGATCCACGGACACGAGACATCCCACGACGCCCCATTTCGACCACCATCTGACCGGGAGAAACCAACTCACTTCTTCCAACAACACCAGTCCTGGGGACTCTCCGTTATTCGATTGACAATGATCTAGAACCGTCACCTGCTGTCCTTTCTCCCCTCGCTCCCCACACGCTTCGAAGCTCCAAGCAGAGCAGCTGCCAGCAGCAGCAGCAGCAGAAAGCCCGCCCGCCATGGGTGGCCCGCTCACGTTCCTGAAGAGCATCTACGATCTCGACAACCTCGATACGCGCTTCACGAACTCCTCCTCCGTTCCATACAAGACCGTGATCGAGTCACGCAATGATCCGGCGCAGAGCAAAGAGTCAGCCAGCAAAGCCCAGAGCCGCGCGCAGCCGTCAAAATGGAGGCAACCCGAGTTTATCGTCTACCTCGCCTATATCGCAGGGGTGATACCGTATATGTTCTGGGTGGCCTGGGGAGTGTCGAGGCGTGAGTGGCTCATGGAGAGTCCTGAGCTCGTAGCTATGCTAACGATATGTCACTGCAGCTTCCGACCCCCGATACCACAACTACGAGCGCTTCCTATCTGACGGCTGGATCCCGGGGCGTAAAATCGTAGGCCGCCCTCGACACCCCTCTACAAAGTGAAGCCTCCAGTAACACAGGTCTCTTAGGATGTTTCCGACTCGCAATATCATACCTTCCGCCAGAACCTTCCTTACATGGCCCTGCTCCTGACCTTCCACCCACTCCTCCGAAAGCTTTGGAACATCGTCTTTCCGATCCCGTCAGACCTGCACAAGAAGTCGGTAACAGAACAAGGCGACGCCCGCCTCGAGCAGCGCGCTTCCTTTGACTACCGGTTCGCCATTGTGTTCCTCATCGCACTGCACGGCTTCTCTGCGTTCAAGGTCCTTGCAATCCTCTACATCAACTACCAGCTTGCCACGCGGCTTCCGCGAAGATACATTCCCGCTGCGACATGGACCTTCAACGTCTGCATGCTCTTCGCGAACGAGCTGAGCCAGGGATACAAGTTCGCCAACATTGCGCGGCACATCACACCACCCTCTGCGCACAAGGACCTACTAGAGGAAGACCCCTTCCTGGTGCGATGGGGTGTCTGGCTCGATTCGTACGGAGGGTTGATGGGCCGCTGGGAGATTCTCTTCAACATCACTGTTCTACGGCTCATCAGTTTCAACCTGGATTACTATTTTAGCCTGGACCATCGTGGCGGAAGCGCTCTCGAGGTAAGACTCTGTCCACCGCCCCAAACACTTTGTTCAGCACTGAGATCCTTAAGAAGAAGCAACTTGACCCCGCCAATCTCTCCGAACGTGACCGCCTGGCCATTTCCGCCGCTCCCAAGGACTACTGCTTCCGTAATTACCTCGCCTACGCGATCTATGCGCCGCTGTATCTTGTTGGGCCCATCATGACCTTCAACGACTTCATCCACCAGCTCCGACACCCGCCTGCCTCTGTCGAGACAGGCCGCACCATTCGCTACGCAGTCCGCTTTGCTCTCTGCCTGCTCGCAATGGAAATCGTGCTCCATTACGACTATGTATGCGCCATCTCGCACGCGGGACCCAATTGGTCATCCTACACGCCCTCTCAGCTTTCCCTGCTCTCCTACTTTAACCTCCACATCATCTGGCTCAAACTACTACTCCCATGGCGCCTGTTCCGTCTATGGGCCCTCCTCGACGGCGTCGACGCGCCGGAGAACATGCTCCGCTGCGTCTCCAACAACTGGTCTCCGAAATCTTTCTGGAAGGCCTGGCATCGCTCTTACAACCGTTGGCTGATCCGCTACATATATATACCCCTGGGCGGTGCAAACTTCCGCTCCTGGGCCACGACCGCCCGCTCAATCGCCACGTACCTCCTCGTCTTCACGTTTGTAGCACTGTGGCATGACATCCGCTTGCGCCTGCTGATCTGGGGCTGGCTCATCGTCCTGTTCCTCCTACCAGAGGTGCTCGCGGGAATGCTGTTCCCCGCGAGGAAGTGGGAGAACAGACCGAACCAGTACCGCTGGCTGTGTGGCATCGGCGCCGTTGCTAACGTGCTCATGATGATGACGGCCAACCTTGTCGGTTTCGCTGTCGGTTTAGATGGCCTGCAGAGCATTCTGCACGGTATCTTGCATGACTGGTCAGGTACGCTGCCCCAAAAGAACTCGCGCTCACCCTTTCGAGAATATCATGCTAACACATTGCGTAGGCGTCATGTTTTTTGTAGGGGCATGTACCGCGCTCTTTATCGGCGTCCAAGTCATGTTCGAGATACGCGAGTCTGAGATGAGAAGAGGCATCTCGTTGAAGTGCTAAAACAAAAGAGAGCCCGATCATAGAAAGCCAGTTTTTTACGTCTTAAAATTACCTGTATTACCACACTAGACAGCTGACGCTGTTGTACACTACTACTACTTCTATATCTGTCCTGTTCGTGCCTAGGTATAGATGGTGACAGGGACACCGATACCGTCCCTCGGGGTATAATGATCAATGCAGCCGCTCCCACCCGAATGCCCGACTCCTTGCAAGTCTTCTTTTTATGAACGTGACCGGAAGCGCCGACCGTGTACTCGGCGCGGACAAATGGAAAATGTACAGACACACATGGACACATACACAAGCCGTGCATATCTAGTGCTTGCTGTTGATGGTGCCCAGCTCGGTGTCGTAGTTGCGGAAACGCTGCTGGGCAAACTTGCCGTCCATGCCCAGCTTGCGCTCCGTCACCCACTCCCTGAGCCAGATGAGGCCCTTGACGATGAGGTAGAAGACGATACCGGCGACGGCGATGCCGATGATGTACGCCGCCGTCTTGCCGCTGCCGTTCTTCTGGATGTCGAGGAAGTCGTACGTGTAGAAGCCCTGCGTGGCGTGGGTGACGTAGGCGAGGGCCAGGTACAGGGCGAGGACGATGATGAGCCAGAGCATGTGCACCCACTCGAGCTGGGCGGCGCTGGTGCGGGGGATGATGATCTCGAACAGGGCGAAGCCCGAGTTCATTGCGTGCTGGGAGACGTTACTCCATGCGTTGAATTCCTCCTCGTACCAAGGGCCCGAGTAGATAATCGCCCAGTACACAATCGTGACGATGAACGGGTAGGTGGTGATGGTCGTGTAGTAGAAGGCGTGGAGGGCCTGCAGAGGGCGCGGGAAGCGGTCGAGGAGAGGGGAGCCCGAGTGCGCGTAGGTGAAGGTGTGGATGGCGGAGACGAGGAAGTAGAAGGCTAGACCCCAGTAGGTGAGGACGGTGAAGTATGAGAAGCTCTGGCCGACAATCGTGCAGCCGCCATCCTCAGCGTGGGTGCATGTCCAACCGATGATGAAGAAGCGGGTGACGAAGATGTAGAGACTCTGTGGGGGGCCATCGTTAGCTTCCAATTGAGAAAGGCGCAGAGCGGGGTTAGAACCAGGGAACGTGGTACAAATCCGGGAGGATAGAGACAATAAAATGAAGAGTCGTCTCGGGGATGCGAGGATAGGAGAAAAGTAAACACTCACAATCAGCGCGCGACAAGCAGCCAACAGGTAGGGAGGCAGAAGCCACGAGGTCTCGAAGCGGTAGGATGGATCCCAGAGATCGTTCCCGAAGCGGAAGGCAGCGAACATCTTCATCTGCCCTGGAGGGAGGGGTTTTACACCGCTTGACGAGGTGTAAAAACCGTTATTTTCGCTTGTTGACGATGTTCAGGTTTTGGAGTTGAGCCCTGGGAGTGGGAAGATCGAGACCCAAGAGGTTTTTGAACGTGGTGGGCCTTGGCTCTCGGCGCGGGTCGTAAGGTCGCAAGGGTGTGCCTCCGTCGCCAGGAAAAGCGCAATCACGTCGCTGCCGGGGTGACCTGGCAGCCCGGGGCTTGCTGTTGACAGTACCGCGGTAGATGGGTTCGGTGTCGTGTGCAACTTGGCGTTTATGAATGCCTGTGTATTTTGTGTATTCGTGTCCTAATAGAAAACACTGACTGCAGAAGGATAGCGACAGCGGCGGAATGAATGCGAATGGGAAAAAGACATCTACGATATGTCGATGTTGAGGAGGAGCATTCCAAAGACGTCTCTCACACCTTCAGAGTGACCCGGAATGCAGTGCCGAGCTGACGATGGTAGTGTTCTATTTCAGCAAGCACGTCGGGACGCGATTAAGACACGGCCCCGGCGTTGTGGCTGATGCCGACGGGAAGTGGCCGTTTTTTACTGCCTGCTTCCTCTTTCGATAATCGGGGCCAGGGTCCTGGTCCCGAAAGAGGGTCTTGACCGTTGCCGCAGCTTGGTGGCCGGAGATGATGTGGGGAGCGAACGGTTCAGTACACATTTAGATTTAGAGCCCGATGTTAAGTGCGTGGTTGCTGAAAAGGGATGGAGCTACTTTTCAATCTTCCATCCATCGAGAGTAGGCTTTCTGATGCCATAACCGACCACATCTCTTCATGATGATGGCCTAGTAGCATCTCCCAGCTGCAACCAGAGGATAGCCTCAGCCTTGGGAACTAGTCCGACTCCCAAGTGCCCAAGTTTAAAGCCGGCTGCGCATCGCTGACGCCGGTCAGCACCGGGGATGTGGCTGCACGTGGCATTACTGAACTGGACCGCGATGAGGAACGTCTGATATCAGCGAACCATGAGTGGGCGCCGTGACGCCCAATGGCTTTGATAGGCAAGGACAACAGGCAGCCGGCCAGCCAGCAGCAGCCACAGTGATGGCGTGTCCAATGTGTCGGGGCTGAGAACCATCAGGTTGCGGCTTGGACTAGACGCGCCGTCTGTCTCCCGCTGACCAGCGTGATCTTGAAATGCGAAGCCCTCATCGACGGGCTTGGAAAGCGTTCCTGTTGCGGGGTGAGGCTGATGCAGTCTTCGTGCAGGAGGCAGAAAAAGGGACGCATCTTGGGTAAGCAGATTGCAGATCGATCCCCAGATGAACGGTCCGTCGATCAGAAAAGCGCTGCTCGGCCCAGCCCAGGGCGAGAGTGCCACAGGGGAACCACTTGTATGACGGGATCGAAAACCAGGACAGCCCTGGCACCTCTCCGTACGCGAGCCAGCCGCGCTTGTCGTGAAGAGACTGCTGAATCGTGGGCGTCCGTCATTTCCGCGCTTGCGTTGGGGGGGACGGAGAAGCGCGATGCATTTGCATCCGCCACTCTCCGACCCTTGGAAGAGAGCCACCACAAGCCGACATGGACTGCGAACAGCGGGCGGGTTGCTGCGCGAAGGGTAGCCGCGGGCCGAGGGCAGAGACCACTCAGTGCAGACGACGACTGCTGCCACTGGGGCCACTTGATGTGGCCATCGTGCAATCAATAACGTCCTTGGCGACGGTAAAGCGGAATCACCATCGTGCTAGGACTCCTTGGATAGACGTGGATAGACAACAGATAGTTCCACGGCTAGTTCCATGGTCCACCTGCAACGGGGCCTGCTGCAGAATGTGGCCCGTTGCGATTTCTCATGCTCGTCATCTTGCCTTGCCATGTTCTGTCTGTTCCCGTTGTGCAGAGCCCCCCTTCCAGAACTCCAGAAGTCTCGTGTGAATGATGATGTCGTATCCTAGATCTTCAGAGGTGGGCTAAAAATCAATATTTTGCCAGCCCAATATCAACCATTGCTCATTGCAGCCGTGTGGGCAACCCAATTGGTCGCGTCAATCTGACTTGTCCGGGTCATCGGGTCAGACAAAATCGTCAGCGGGCCTCTTTGGGTCATTTATTGATTTTAAGAGAGGTTGTGACAGTCGCTTCCATCAGCCTCCAGGTCCTGGGCGTCCTCCAGCAACGCCGGCCGGATGCAACGGGCGATGTGGTGTCAAGGCTGAAGAACCATGTAAGAATAGCTTGGCCTGCCTCAAATGGAGCCATGCTGGTTGCTTCGCTGGCTATCACCGGCGGACTTCAATGAATCTCGTCATCGTAATTAGCACTGGTGTTGTCGTTGCCCGCACAGACTCGATCAAGGCCAAAGTCAAAGGCGTTGGTCGGAACGAACCAGATGAGGCTCCCTCGTTCATCTCATCTTTTCTGCTCCTTCGTCCCTCCTCATCTCCCCTGTTGCAGCCACGTCAAGGATATCGTAACCAAATTTTGAAAAGCGGTCAACGGCTGGGGAAATAACAAGCCAGGGCCCAAATAGGCCATTGCCAATGCCAACGTGGGCCTAGATATCTAATTTGATCAATTCATCGAGAAGGCATCCAGGGGGCGGCCATGGGGCAGACAGCGGGCTCCGTGGACGGGAGACAAGCCGATCGATCGGGTCAATGAGCCTATGTCCGGAGATGGAAATAAGCCCAGAGGGGAAGGGGGCCGGTCAGGCGTGGATGCGACCTCGTACAGCAACGGCCAAGTCCAGGAGACGGTGAGCATCATCGTTGTTGAGCGACACAGTCGGCGGTTTGAGACTCAGGAGTAGCTCGCAGTTTCGACGGCGGCGGCGGCGACGGCGACGGGCCGTGCGGTCGGAGACAGGGCATGTCAGCAGCTGCCAATCGAATGGCAGCAGGGCACAGATGGAAGATGGAAGTGCTGTGCTCAGGTGCTGTGTTGTGCGCTGTGCTGTGCTGCCCAGGCTGTGCTGAATGGTCGAACAGTCAAGTGTGTGGCACAAGCCGCTCCGTGACTCGTGCCGGTGTTGGCGGGCGATAGACCGCGACGGACGTGCCACCGATGGCGAATAAGATTTGGAGGGGGCATTGGTGATGATCACCGTGAGACCGAGGCCTTCAGAGGCCATGTCGACTGCTTTGTTGTCTGCCTACCTACCTATCTGAGTAAAGACAAAGGGCGGCAGGATGTATGGATGCAAGGCACTACCACACAAGGTATCTTGCGGTGAGCGATGTATGCCTCTGGTGCTGCATAGGTCGGCCGCTGACGACGTCCACCTCAGTGCTATTGGATCTGTGTCAGCAAGCCAGGAGGTTCGGGCTGTTGGCCCGGGCTCCAGAGCAGAAACAGGCGGCGAAGCAGCGGGCAAACAACAAACAACCTACGACAGTGCTCCCCCAGACCCTGTCGGCGCGGTGCGGGCGGGAAGGGCACGTTTGGCAGGAATACCGTTGGCACCTTTGAAGATGGGGGGTTGCATGTTGCATGTCGCAGTGCCATTCTCATCTCGTGTCGGCGGCCCCAATGGAACGTATAACGGGGATTCCATTAAAGAGTCTTTCGTAGGTTATTGCGCCTCGGTGCACCCCTCCTTGGCTTCGTCGGCTACCATCGACAAGGCATGGGAACCATTCTTCGCGCTCTTGCAGACGGGTGTGGTAACGTGAAGACGAATAAGCGATGGCGCGCGACCAAAGTATCTGCACTTTTGGGTGCGAAGCAGACAGAAGAAGGAAGACGATGTCCCAGGCTGTCAGTCAGCGGCAGGGGTCAAGCCCGATTGAGACTGGTTCCTGCACAAAACGAATAGTACGATGGGCCTAAGGTAAGGTACCTTATCTCCCTATGGCGACGATGCGATGCGGATTGAAAATGCAGCAAATGCAGATGCGGGCAGGTCAAGTGCCCGTCATACGCCGCCAACTGTCGCGCCGGTGACTTCTGCCGTAGGTGGTGGCTGACGACAGCCTGGGTCGTCTGGCTTGGCGCGCATGCAAGAGTCTGCATGTCGCGATTACTGCGTCAATGGCGGCCAGTTTTTGTGTATCCTGGCTCAGTTGAGTGGATATTCGTGCATCGATCGCATACGGTACTTTGTTTGGCAAGGCCATCAACCGAGTATCTCCAGTCCCGTCTGCTGAGGAGCATGCGTGAGCGAGCAAGCGCAGCGCCGTAAATGCGCAGAACCTTGTGACAGGAGGATGAATGATACCCTGAGTCCGGTACCGATCCTCGGGCCTAGCTAGGTTGGTGGTTGCAGGCAGAGGATGCCACGACGGGCATCCCACGGGCATCCAAGGTCTGCCCATACGGGCACAGAGGCTCCCATCCCACTGCAAGTAAGGGAAGTGGGCGGAGTGTGCAGGTCGTCTGGCGGCGGCGGCAAGTAACGCGACTGGAAAGTTCAAAGTCAGAGTCACAGGAAGTCAGAGTCAGTCCGAACGTCCGTCAGCATGTGTGTGTTCTGGTCTGGATTCGTGAGTGCCTACCTTAGGTACCTTAGGTAGGTATGAATGGATACTGACTACCTTACATAGCACATGAGAGATCTTGTCGGTTGTTCGAGCGTCGCGGCGTGCCTGAAGCTAAAGAGTCCAGGGCCGAAGACGGCTCTCCGGCGGAGACGTGAGCTGCTGGAGCTGGAGCTGGGCTGGCCTGGGTTGGTGTGCTTGCCTGGGTGAAAGTGGAGGGTTGCGAGAGGGGCGTGGGACCCTGGGCTCCTGGGAAGAAAAAAAGACACTGAGGTGGTTCACGGCGTCGGGGCCCCTGCAACAGGGTGAGCGTCGGGTGGTTCTGGGCCCTTTCCCTTTTGCCATGTCTTTCCCCGTTTTGTTCAGGGGTTCAGGGCCCCAAAAGACGCTAAGGTGGAAAAGAGGAATGGCGACAGGGGTTGGAGAACGATTCAAGGGGGGCCGGCGGGTGCATGCTGGGTCCTTCCTTTCTTCCTGTTGTTCAGCGCCTTTTTTTGCCATTCCATTTGGGGAGCCATGCGCGGCCAGGAGACAGGAGGCGACGGACGGGGCAATGAGAGTCGAGCCAATGGTCTGATATTAAACGAATTAGTTGATCAAGATATATGAAGTTGGGCAGACCACACGGAGAGCATCGGTCGGTGCTGTTGGTCAAGTATCCGTACACGGGTGCTCGTATCTGCCCGTACCTATCTACCGTGCCTTACCGCACCTTACCTACCTTAGGTACCTAAGGTAAGGTAGGTATGGTAGGTGGTGTAGCTAACCTTGCCTTGCCTTGCCCAATGGAAGCCATTGAAGTTGAAGCCAAAGAAAGGGAAGCAAAAAGAGAGAGGGAAAAAAAAAAAAAAAAAAAAAAAAGCAGAGACGCACAAAGCAAGGAGTCTCGGCGCGTCTATGCGACTGGCCAATTCCCAACCTGTGTTCGTCCCCACAGTCCCAGCGGCGGTCACAGGTGTCACTGCAATCCGACAGTTAGGCTCCATCTTTGACTCGAATGTTGCTTCCTTTTTTCTTGCGCGACGCGGGCAATCTGAGGCCCAGACAGGCGACAGGCGACAGACAGCAAACCTACCTACCTACCTTACCTTACCTTAAGGTACCGTACCTGCCATTTGCCGATGTGCCTAGGTAAGGTAGCTAGCGACAGCGGCATGCAGGTAGGTACTGCAAGGACTACGAGGTTAGAACTTACCTAGCACAGGAAGGCAAGGCAGGTGGGTGGCATCAAATGTACGTACCGGCCGCGAAGTGACAGTACCCTGCCTGGGTCCTTCCTTGCGCCGCACAGTAGCTCCCGGCATTCAGGCCATTCTTTCATTCAATTCAGTGGAGGAGAGGACCGTCTGGCCAGGGCATGGGATGGGATGGGATGGGTGATGGAGGGGGGCGCATCCCATCCACCTCCCATCCCATCCACCCCGTCCACGTCCATGTCCACGTCCACGTCCCCAACCCATCTTATCCCGTCCCATCAATCAATCGATCCATCCCTCCTTCGGCCGGCCAGCAAGCCAGACAAACGGATAGACAGACAGACAGCTTCTTTTTCGGCTGCGCGTTGCGGCTACTTTCCCCCATCATACTTCCCCGAAAGCGCATCCTTCCGACGCCTTGCCTTACCTTACAACCTTCGCCTCAACTCTTCTCTCTCTCTCATTTTTGTTTTCTTTTTCCACTCTCCCCCCCGTTCGCTCGCTCGCTCGCTCCTCCTCGGCCCTGACTGAGCACCGTCAACCCTTCGCCTCTTATCTGGAATGCTCTCTGCTTCCCTCCCCGCCATCCTCTCTTCCTCCGCCTAAACCTTCGGCTCCGTCGTCATCGCTTGGCCTGTCCCGACTGGACTCTTCTCTTCGCTTCCCAACCTAACCCTTTATTCGTAATACTAATATTATCCCACCTCACTATAATCTATACCTTACCCTGTCGGGCCTGACCTTGCCTTACCTTACCTTGCCCTCCCTCCTTACTCACCCGCCCTTTTTCACCACAACGACGACCCCGGACCTATTCTTATTCGCCCTTCTCGCGACCCCCCTCCTTCAACCAGGGACTCTCCTGCCTGTCATGTCTATGTGCGACTGTTGAACACGACGACCTGGACTTCTTCAACGCGGCTCCCACCCAGCTGCACAACGACCTTCTCTCTTTTCGCCCACCACAAACTAAACCAACATCCGACCGGTGCTTCGATAAGCGCCAGCGTCGCACAGGGTTTGATCGCTCCAAATTCGCCCATTCGCCCTGCCGCGCCTTGCACGACTCCCATTCGTACTCGGTGCGTCCTGTCAAACGGCTGCGGCGGTCGTCACACACCAGATGGTCTCTGCAGTCTGTCAGTAGGTACCGAGACACACCTTGTACACCATGGCTACCTCGACCGGTCTCCCGCGCATGTCCTTCGGGGCCAGCAAGTCACTCGACCTTTCTCTGGACCTGCCCATTGTCCTTTTGCCTCCAACAGACGACCCGCCTTCGCCAATTGACGAGAGCGACGACGAGGATGATCAGAGGACACCCACAACCGCAACGATCCCACAGATTCCTGAGCGAAGCATACGCCGCGACAACAATGAGTCTCCGACACTCGGCAGCCCCAAGGTCCCGCGCCATCCTATCCCCTCTATGCAATCTGCTTTCAACGAGTCCTTCCTCGAAGTCGCTGATGGCAACCCCGCCGCCAAGCCAAAGTTGAAGACTGCTGACGCAAAGATCCGTCGCGAAGAGCTCATAAGCCAGGAGCGCGAAGATGACCTCCCCGACATGCTCTGGCGTTTCCGTCCTGGCCAGCAGCAGCACGAGCTTCACAAGCTCATGGCTCAAATATCATTTGGCGTCTACTTACTGCTCAATGGCATGGCCAACAGCGCTGCTCAAGTAGTTAGCATTCTCCAGGGACACATTGATGAAGTGGACGAGTTTCTTGAGGTTGTCATGGAGGATTTTGAACAGGCTTCCAAAGACTTGAAGGAGAGGATAGACTATCTGCGCTTGCCGATGGAAAATCTGGAAGTGTTTGAGAAGCTGTTGGAGGACCGTAATTTTCGACTGGAAATTGTTCAAGGGAACGAAAAGATTGAGCACATTGTCGCCCGCACCAACATCCAGCTTGAGCAATACGACAAGGATGTACAGCATGGCTTAGCTGCGACGAAGGAGTTTGCCATTTACCTAGCCCAACAAAACGCCGGCACATGGCGCCAAGATCGACCAGATGTCGTCGACATTTACGCCGCCATGAAGGGCAACACGGAGGGCTGGTATAACGCATTTGTTGAGTTGCAGGCTCAAGGGAAGGAACTGAACGCCCTGGTTATCAGGCTTGGCAAAATGGTGGCGGAGATGAGCAGGAAGGCTGGTGAAGTCAGCAGGAGAACTTGGGTGAGTGACAACGAAATGATTAGGACGAAGTTGAGAGCTAACGAGGACGCAGGCGAGCATCCCACCATTCACTTTGCCGATTCAAGGACCTCGAACCGATGAGGCCTCACTCAACTCCCCGCCGGCTTCTCCCCCTTCTCTCAGGAGCGCAAAACGATCAACGCTTCGCGCCAACAGCGTCAGTGGCTCCATGTCCACCGGAAGATCAAGCTCAAATCCAAGTTATTTCGAAATTCCTGTACAAAGGCCGTCTCCAGCGGCTTCGCCAGACCGACAATCCACGCGCACAGCTCAGACATCGCAAACAAATAGGAGCATCCATACTGCTAGAAGTACGCACACTAGCAGAAGCAACCACACGACCAGCAGCTCTCGAACGACCGGCAGCTTCCACACTACTCACAGCAACCATACTGCTCCCAGTTCGCATTCGGTTCACAGCTCAGTACATAGCACACACAAAGTTACACCGAAGCTGACCTTGGAGACGCCTGATGGTCCGTCAGGGTCTTTCGAACCCGAAGAAGTCGAAGTCGCCATTGACGACGCTCCGCTCTATATCCTGCAGCCTCGGACATATACGCCTCAGCCCCCAGAACCTCTACCCTCGCCTATGGTGACTGAGTCACCCAAACCTGAGCCGCAACGAGAGGCCCCCGTACCAACAAAGAAGACCTCGCTCCGACAACGAGTCTCGCTCAAGACAACGCCTCCGGAGTCCATTCAAATCCCTCCCCCCGCTACAGACCTACACCACTCCCATGCCGAGAGAGAATCGCCCCGGCAATACCAGGCTCCCGATTCAGCGTACGGCTCAGATATCGATCAACGACCGCGCTATCACAACACCAATGAGCTGTCTCCGCAGGTGCAGCAACCGCCAGTACTGCCTTCTCCTCGGTCTGAGCACCAATTTTACCGCCCGGTGCAGGCAAGCCCGCATTCTCCTCTGCAGCAAAGGCCCCTTACGGCTGGTGCGCAACCTCGGTCTCCGTATGCTCAATCTGGGTACTATCCCTCCCACCAGAGGAACGCACCCTCCCGCTTGGGTGGCGCAAGTATGTTGAGTACCGTCACGACTATGACTTACGATTCTCAAGCCACGGCTAGCGGTGAGAAGCGACTGAAAAAGAAGCGCAGTGCATTCGGCTGGTTGAAGAAGGCATTCTCTCTCGATGAGGAAGAGCGGATGGCATACGAACAGCGGAGGCAGCAACAAACGCCGAATATGTACTACGATGCCAGAAGCCCCAAGTTCTTGGACGGCAAGAGAGTGACACCGCGCTGAGACGGTGCCTGGTGGCCATATGGCCCGGCCTCACACCGACAACATGGAGCCTGGAGGCTCTCTCTCCGTCAGCTTGTGGTACGCTGTGGTCCGGTGCATTTCCTAAACTTGCCCTATTGCGTGTCTTTACCCAGCCTTGGCATAAAGTGCGACATTGATACCCGGGGCGTCCACTGATCATTTACCATTGCATTTATGCGCGTCCATCACACTCGCTACTGCCCCATGCAACCACCTTGTTTGCAAGGAACCATCAGTATCCAGCATTTTCTTTTACATTTCTACATGTGTATTGCTTAGGAAAAGGAACTCACAACTTGGGAAGGGAAGCACTGAACACTGTCATCCTGCCAGGTGTTGGGGCGTTTTGCAATAAGGGAGCGAACTGTTTATTTTCTGATGCATTTGAAAAGCCTGGCTACCTTTTTCTTGTGCCCATGATTGGGCCGTAATGTACGATTCGATGAGAATCCGAGAAAACAACGGCCAGAAAATCCTCGGCCCACTATAGATAAAAGATCTTCCGTGGTACGGGTTCTTGATTGACATACGTCTCCGTGCTTGCCTGATAGGTGCATGTTGCTTGCGGAACCTCGTAAGCCATGTTTTACACGAAAACATGACTGCGTATCCAAAGTGTGGAACAGACAATTCCCGCACGCCTTTCTGCGCCTTAGATTAAGAACGATACATTCTTTAATAGGCTAAGGCTCTGGCCCATGGGACCCTTTCGCCTCCGTTAACTATAAAAGGCAAATGCAAGTACTCGAGTCGGTACAACTGCTGATTCTCACCTTTCGTCTTCTAATGAGGGTCATGTTTTAGCGGAAAGTAGGACGAAAGTGGATATTGTTTGCGTGTGATTTATCGTTGGTGGCATGCCAGTGCAGACAAACATGACTGGGGTGGCGTTGCTATCACCACCAGCACGAGCTTACACCGGATGGTCTTTAAGATCTGCTTCCTCCATTCTCTCGTTCCTATCCCTGAAGGATGAGAACCTTGGCCTGCATCTCTCTCTGTCTGTTCGTGATACCATGGCTACAGGCGCAGAAGCAACGAGAGTACCCAAGACCTGGTTCATCACAGGCTGCTCGAGCGGCTTCGGCGAGATCCTCGTCAGGAGACTATGCGCCGAGGGGGAGAACGTCATCGCCACGGGCCGCCAGGCCGACGTCAAGCTCGCGCATCTCAAGGATACCGGCGCGAAGGTCATGGACCTGGACGTGTCGGCTTCTGAGATCGCCATTCGGGAGACGGTTGAGCAGGCGTGGGCGGCGTTCCCCGGCGGCGTCGATGTTGTGGTGAACAATGCGGGATATGTGCTCTCTGGGTTGGTTGAGGAGTTGACGTGAGTTTTGTTCGTTCTGTACATGACCTTGGGGCGTGGGGGGAGTTGCAATGGAATGGATGAGGCTGATGAATGAGAGAGGGAACAGGCAAGAACAGATGGAGGAGTGCTTCCGCACGAATTTCCACGGGCCGCTGAACATCGCGCGTGCGTTTCTCCCGTTACTAAGGGAGAGGGGAACGGGGACGCTGGTGTTTCTCAGCTCGCAGGCCGCGTGGCACGTCGACATCTCTGCCGGGGCGTACTGCGCCAGCAAGTTTGCGTTATCAGGTGCGGACCTTTCCCTTCCTGTATCTCATAACACTGTTGGAACTCTCTGAGAACATTGTGCTAACCAAGGGGGTAACCCCGAGCTAGCCGCCGTCGAGACACTCGCGCAAGAGCTCGCGATCCTGGCGCCGGGCTTGAAGGTCCTCATGGTCGAGCCGGGATACTTCCGCACGAGGGTGTTTGTCAAGCTCGCGCACATCCCGCTGCGGATCCCAGAGTTTGCGGGCTTCAATGCGGGTTGTGTGGAGCAGGGAGCCAAGATTTACGGGACGGAGCCCGGGGATCCGGAGAAGGCTGTTGAGCGGATGGTGGAGCTTGTCCGGGGCGAGGGGATGGCCGCGGGGCGGGAGGTGCCGCTGAGGGTTCCGTTGGGGACAGATGGATGGGGGAGGATCAAGAAGAAGTGTGAAGATATGGTCAAGGTTTGTGAGGATTGGGAGGATGTTGCAAAGAGCACGGATTGGTAAAGTTGTGGATGGGCTGTTACTTTGGTGCCAGTCAAGCTCAGGCCCGTGAAGTCGCATTTCTGATTGATGGTTTCAAAAGAGAGCCGTCTATGCTATATATATCCTGATGAAGTATTAAGAAAAGATCAATACTGATGAGAGCAC
Source organism: Colletotrichum siamense (assembly GCF_013390195.1). Classification (NCBI taxonomy): domain Eukaryota; kingdom Fungi; phylum Ascomycota; class Sordariomycetes; order Glomerellales; family Glomerellaceae; genus Colletotrichum; species Colletotrichum siamense. The sequence goes on from NW_023501020.1 coordinate 1,972,408, forward strand.
AAGCATCTGATTGTATTCATCTATGGCGAGTCAACTCACTGCCCAACGCCGTAGCTCTTAACCCTGCTGAAATAGAAGGGCTTATCGTTCTTCAGGGCGAACTCGCCCCAGTCATCCGTTAGCTTGTTATAGCTATAGAAGCCCTTCCAAACTAGCTTCGTGTTCCGCGCCCCCTTACCAGCGTTTCGCATCGACATGTCCATCCTGTACATGTACTTGGGAGCGACTCCCTCCGTCTCGACGAAGAGGTCACCTTCTGTCTCACCCAGAGGTGCATCGGGGTGGTCTAAAGCTGACGACAACCGCCAGCGTCCCTTCAGGGCGTCCTGCATAAGTATAGAAGGGAGATGAGCTGCGTTGCCACCGACGTGCTGCTCCAGGTGGCTTTTGGTCATGTAGTGCACGACGTCGCCCGGCTCGGCGGTGGTGAGTAGGCTGATGACTGTACCGTCGCGGAAGAAGCGTAGGTAGCGGTAATATGTGACGATGTGAACAGGACTGTTCCAGGTAATCTGGTTCGCGTTGGCTCCACCAGCGCGGATGTAGTTCACCGTGGAGATGTAGCACCCGTTGAAGCGAATGCGAGGTCGGTGCCGCCAAAGCTTCAGCCACGACGAGGAATACAGTTCCGGTAAGAGAACAAGAGTTGTTGCTTCCTTCTCTTCTTCACGATGTTGGTTGAGCTCCTCCATGCTGACAAAGTCTGTGTCTTCGATTTCCTCCGCCGTGCCCAGGGGCTCCCACGAGATGCCCTTCTGCCAGTGGTAATGCATTCCAGCAAAACCGAACTCGGTGCCCATTGCGATGCGACGCCAGATGGACTGCTCCGTGGCGACAATGTAGGCGAAACGCTTGCAAACGAGAGACAGGCGCACGTAATCGCCAACATCAAGAACAGCCAGGTCCTTGAAAATGTGGACTAGAATTTCCTCGGGTAGTTCGGCGATGGGGCAAGGAGGCGCCGGGTCTCCCTCCACTGGAGGAGGAGCTGCTGCCACAGAGAGACCTGAGAAGCTCGCGATGAGCTCACTCATAGTCTGCTGCTGCGTCTCTGCTGACTTATCGGCCGCACTTGAGGTGGCGGCTGGCGTGGCTGACGTTGCGGTCTGCACAGGCTTCCCCACAGCTGCAGGGAAATGCTTTTTCCTGTAGGCCAAATCCACACGGTTGTCCATCTTTATAGAGGTGTTAGATATAATCACTCGCACATGAGAGCCAGACTGTTACTCACCCGGAAAGCCTTTCGATAGAGCTTTAAGCTATCGCCCAAATTACCAATCGCCTCCTTCTCCACCGCCTCTTCAAAGTGATCCAAGGCCGAGACCAGCTCCTTGGCCTTTGGTGGCTCCGGCTGATCCAAAGTCCTCCCCGAAGACGACGGAGGTGCCGGCTCATCGAATGTCAACGCACGAGCATATTCTTCATCCTCTTCAATCTGGGACTTCTTCGCTGTTGTAGTTCTGGAACTTTCAGGGGCCACAATCGCCTTGGACGATGAGGGCACGGCTTTCTTTGAGTGAGATCCGCGCGGCTCTGGAACCGACTTCTTGGACTGAAGCTCCGTCTTCCATTGTTGGCGGAAAGACTCCAGCTCGGAGTCGAGCTTTGGCGGGTTATCTTCCATGGTAAGGTGCTTGTGGGTTGCTCAGGAAAACCTGAGCTCTGGAGCAAATGCTAATTCTATAATAATGTCATGAGGGTCGACTGAAAAATAAAGAAAAAGTTGTGCGATGGAGTTGAAAGCTTGGTTGGCCAAGGTGGTTGAAGATGTACCTATTTAAGAAATGAGATGTAGTTGAGGCCGACCACTCATCATCGACTCTGCGTTGTAAGCACGCACGCCGACAACTGGAGTCATCCGGCGTCAGCTCCACCGGGCTGGTGCTTATCGGTGACATTTAGTGCAGGTGTGGAACATCGGAGGCACCACCCGATGTCGAGCCAATCATACCCCATTTTCGGTTAGTGACGTCCTGAGCTCGGCTCGGCCAGGCAAGGTACGTGCCCCAACGCCACCCATCTCATTATCTCCGGCCCAAAATTTTTGGGGAAGAAGGACGATGACGGCCGGACTCTGGCAAACGGGGTAAGGTCCATCTCGCCCATCTCCCCCTGCTCGAGCGAAAAAGCTCACGAAAGCTTGTCTTCCCCTCATCCGTCTTTTCTCCTACGACACGACTCACAACTCTTTGGCCTTATACGACGTTATACAGCACTTGCGACCGGATGGGAACTTCCTCTTTCTCCAGCTCCGATCTCTCCGACCATGCAACTTGGTCCGCGATGACTACCATACACCAGGCTACCGGCGGCCAGGACCACGACAGATTCGACCCGGATGACTCCTTCGCCATGGCGCGCATGATTCCAGGCAAGGACAATGGTCCAGGAGGCGGTGACGAGGACATCAGCGCGTCTCAAAAGATGATCTCGGCCATGTCGGGCAGTCTGTTGACGTCGCTTCTCGGTAAGTACAGCTTTTGCATATCAATTCAGTCGCCTTCCGCTAACGCGGCTCACCACAGTTACGCCGCTCGATGTTGTACGAGTTCGATGGCAGTCCCAAACCGTCACCCCGCCTTCGGTAGACTTTTCCAAGCTTGCGATGACGACCAACACCCTGAAGACCTTTAATCGAGAGACGCTCGGAGTTACTGCCTGCTGCAGGGAGGTCTTCTTCATGAACGGCAACTCTGAGCTGTGCATAGCCATGCCCAAAGGGGAGGGCGCCGCGACCGCAGTGGCGGCCGATTGTGCCGTCGAGGAGGTGGAGCGAAAGACAATCAGCTCGACCATGGACGGACTCAGGAAGATTGCGCGCAACGAGGGGTTCACCAGCCTGTGGCGGGGTCTGTCTCCGACGTTACTCATGACGATTCCGGGAAACATCATCTACTTCACCGGCTACGACTACCTGCGATACAACAAGAAGAGCCCGATCGCACAAAGGCTCAACGACGACACCGCTCCCCTTGTCGCCGGCTCCGGAGCTCGCATCCTTGCCGCCGCCGCCGTCAGCCCGATCGAGCTGTTCCGCACCAGAATGCAAGCCAGCACCGGAAACTCTGCAACAGGCCACCTTGCCAACACGTTCCGAGGCATCAAGGACATGGTCAACGCCAGCGGCTACAGCGCGTTGTGGAGGGGCCTGACCTTGACGTTGTGGAGGGATGTGCCCTTCTCGGGTATCTACTGGTGGGGGTACGAGACGATCCGGGGAAAGCTGACGGACCTGCGCGAGACCCGCCGTGGCCGAACGCTGGACGTCAGGGGTTCTCGGACACAGGCGCGCCGTAGATCGCAAAGCCAGGAGAACCATACGGAAACCCTGACGGATAGCTTCATCGCCGGTGCTGTGTCTGGTGGATTCGCATCGATTGTGACGATGCCGTTCGACGTGGGCAAGACGAGGACTCAAGTCTACCGCGACTCCCCCAACGCCGCCAAGATGGCTGCAGCTGAACAAGGCACAATGATTCGCCTGCTCTGGCACATATTTTCGACCGAAGGTATCCAGGGCCTCTGGAAGGGATGGATTCCCCGCACTCTGAAGGTTGCCCCGGCCTGCGCCATCATGATCAGCAGCTACGAAGTCGGCAAGCGAGTGTTCAGGAGCGTTAATGAGAAGTCGAGGCGGGACATGGACTGAAGACACAGCATCACCACTCTTTCCCTTTCAATGCATTGTTGGGCGTTAAAACGGCGGGCTGCTATTAATGAACCGGAAGGAAAAGAATCCGGGCCTGGAGTTGCACGCCAAACGACACGCAGATGTCGTGGTCTGGGTTTATTAGACATGGGAAAACCAAAAACTTGTACTATGTAGCGAAAGATGTAATGATAGTCCCCCACAACACGACTTTTTTGTCTTTTGATGTGTTTAAGCTTTTGATGCCAAGTTGGACGAGAATTCGCTTGACGAACACCAAGATGACAGGATGCACCGTCCAATGACACCCTCCCGATGCCGCGTCGGACGCCTATGAAGTCACCACTTCGTCCCAAACAACGCCCATCTCAGGGGGAACATGCGGGTGCCGCCGAGCCAACCTAAGCTGGGGGCGCTGCAGGGCTGCAGCTCCCACGCAGCTCCCCCGCGCCCCTACCAACCACTAAAACTCGTGGCAGGACGCGCCTGAAAGAGCGGGCCACCGGGGGTTTTCGCGTAAATGACTTCCTTTTTTTTTCTTTGCTCTTACCGGTAGCGCGTCGCCCCACGCGACACTGGACGGTCCGCAGACCGGCACTTTCAGCTTTGGCCAGGCAAAGAATTCTACTACGACGTCCGGCACGCCAACCTCACCTCTTCTTCTCTAGCCGCTCTTCCCCTTCCGATTGACCTCGCCATTATCCATTTCTTCTCTTGTGAACTTCCATCTATGCCCCAACTTTGATTTACGAACCCATTGACGACAGCTGACGCCTTCACGACCACCCACACACATCTCACCACGATTACCCGCCTACGCCTCCGCCTGCCCTTCCAGCTGCCAGTTCTAGTCCGCCCTCGCCCAGATCAAGGGGCACTCCACATCACCACTTTCTCCAAAAAGCCGTCCTCCTTCCCCACAAAGACCAACATGTCGACCCTCAAGCGCAAGGCCGGCACGCTGTCATCCGCGGACAGCAAGAAACCCAAGCAGGACGGCAGTATCATGTCCTTCTTCGGCGCCCCGAAACCGGTTGCCAAGGGTTCCGCCGCCGCAGGGAGCGGCAACGGCGCTGTGGCTGCAGCCGCCGCCGCCGATACGCCGGCTCCCAAGTTCGACAAGGAGAAGTGGGTCGCCGGACTGACGGCCGAGCAGAAGGAGCTGCTCCAGCTCGAGATCGACACTTTGCACGAGAGCTGGCTGGCACACCTCAAGGATGAGGTCACGAGCAAGGAGTTCCTCGACCTCAAGAGGTTCTTGAACAGGGAAACTAGTGCAGGAAGGAAGTGGTTTCCTCCAAAGGAGGATGTGTACTCTTGGTCCGTTCCCCAATTCCACTGCCCCAGCGCACTGAATACGTGTATGCTAACACAGCTTCAGGTCCCGCCATACCCCCTTCAACAACGTCAAAGTCGTCATCGTCGGCCAAGACCCCTACCACAACCACAATCAAGCCCACGGCCTCGCCTTCTCCGTCCGCCCCCCGACCCCGGCCCCTCCTTCGCTCAAAAACATGTACATCGCCCTCAGGAAGGACTACCCGAGCTTCAGCCCGCCTCCCAAGAACGGCGGCCTGCTGACCCCGTGGGCGGACCGCGGCGTGCTCATGCTCAACACCTGCCTGACGGTCCGCGCGCACGAGGCCAACTCGCACTCGAACCGCGGCTGGGAGCGCTTCACGCAAAAGGTCATTGACCTCGTCGCGCAGAAGCGCTCTCGCGGCGTCGTCTACATGGCGTGGGGCACGCCCGCCGGCAAGCGCGTCGTCAAGATTGACGCCAAGAAGCATCTCATTCTCAAGAGCGTGCACCCTAGCCCGCTGAGTGCGTCGAGGGGCTTCTTTGACTGCGGACACTTCCGCAAGGCCAACGACTGGCTTGTCGAGCGTTACGGCGCTGGCGCCGAGATTGACTGGGACCTGAGCGGGGCCAAGAAGGTTGAGGCCCCGGCCCCGGCCCCGGCTGAGAAGAAGGAGGAGGACGACGACGATGAAGTCGACGAGGACGCCATGGCGGCTATGGCGGCTGCGGCGGAGGAAGAGGCCGAGACGAAGGCCTCGCCCAAGAAGGAGTAATACTTTGGGGGAGAAGACGGTCGTTGGGCCGACTTGCATATGGTTGTCCCCGACGACACGCTTGCTATGTCTGGGCCATCTTCTAGGAATGGCCCGGATCATGACTTGTTTTACTAGATGATAAAGCCTGCTGTTGGCATATGAAGAATCACGTATAGATGCATGCCGGGATTGGCCTAAGGTACGAGACGATGGTGTTTGGATGGCTCAGGAGAAAATTGAAAGAATACCATGATTGGAAAATTCATTGAACCACAGATTGTGACCATACGGGTGGTCCCCAAGAATTTTGCCTTCTCAGTGGCTGTCGAGCCAGTTCTACTGTAGCGATACTGGGTGTGTACGGACGACCGATCCATCGCATTGGGATTTATATCTGTAGACGTCGGAAACCAAGTCAAGGCCCAACCCGAAGAGCCATGTTCTTCATCAGTGTCGCTGCTTGTCCTGGCACAGCTTTTATGACGCTCGCTGCCTGAGATATCCAAAGGCAGTGCTACAGCATCCGTACTATGCTAGCCTCTTACACTCATGAGGCAGTGCTCGGAACTGGGCATATCCGTCGCGACGTTTACTTGGGCTCGCGTATCACGGGCTCGCATGGAGCAGGCTTTGAGGTGACCACCGCTAGTTCCTCCGAAGAAATCTCTCGCTCTCACTTGCAGTGAGATATGTTTCCGGGCCAATCGTCAACACTTTCTCATGGTGAGCTTCTGAGTTGACAAAGTCGGACGGGCCTCCGGGATCCCGGGACCCACTTCACGGTCCCGATTCCGGTGCCGCCCGGGCCGGACGCAAGGACGGAAACCTAGTGCGACCGATTACGCAATGCTGGTGCTCAGGCAGGTGAAAGTGTCTCGCAGGTTCATCTTAATCGTTTCTCGAGCGATTGGTCAATGTGCGATTTTCCTTGTTCCCTCAGCGAGAGCGCACCTTTTCGCCCTACATTCCGTCGAAATTGTTCTTGCAAGCCAGACGGGTTTGATATTCCAATTACCTTATATTGTGCGTTGCAGAAGTTGAAGCGCGTTCCGCGGGTCACATGCCATCTCACAACCATGATGAGTCTAAATGACGGACAACTTGCTTATGTCATTTAAACAGGGAATTTAAGGGTCTTGTCACGTTCGGGGAAGCCATTGGGTTGGTTGCAGCGCCATGCCACCGGGACTTTATGCCGGTAAGTCAAAAAAGAGACATGCAGCGGTAGTTGGCATGCTGAGATTCGGGTGGTGCAGTGGCAGCCGCTGGCGTAGCGGTCGAAGGGTTCATGTTCGCCGCAGCTATGGAGGGAAAGCTGGAGGATTGGCGACGTTTCTGTGTAAGACACCGGCGGCTCGTCTCCCCAATTAGAGCCAAGACCCATAGAAGACATCGTCCGATAATTGAGTTGGTCATTCGGTGGAGTATGGACAGACATTTCTGACGTTGATCGATCGGTAGTGCAGCCAGGGTTTTTTTTTTTTTTTTTTTTTTTTTTTTTTTTTTTTTTTTTTTTTTTTTTGGTAAACCAGACAAACCGGGAAGAAGTTTCGCATCTGATCTGGCCAGTCAAGACGCCGGGATCAGACGCGCAGAGGCAAGCAGGTCCTTGAGCCCCCAAGCCCCCCTTGGAGGTGCGTTCATGCGGCCCTGGCACGACCGATTTGAATGTGCGAGAGGAGGCACAGAAAATAAACGGGAGGCTCGAGCGCCGTCGCATTCGCCGATGAATGGTTTGAGGGAGCCCATGGCACCTTGGAGTGCCAATCCGTGGCATCTGCCAGCTCGCTTCCGTGTCGTATCCTGTCAGTGGCATCATGGTGATCTGTCACCCTCAGCGGTACCGATTGTACATCCGCCGAGGAGAAGTCTCCGGACGGAGAAAAGAGCGGTAGCGAGATTTCATCGGCGCGACATCTGCTGGGGCCTAGAGGGTCAGTGACGCGCACGATGAGCCGAAATGCAAGTAACCAGAGAGCTGCTGCCCGTCAAGCCTGATAGCACTTTGTGGTGGGTGCCAGCACACGCCGATCAAGCGCACAGAACACAGCCAATGACTTGTTCCATCGGGGTGCTCGGCTCTGTGGATGTGAAGAAAGCCGGCTGTGAATGGTGGATGGGAGTAGCGACGAGGATGTGCTGGCAACGGCCAACTCATGCACGGCGAAGCGACTTCCCTTACGCAGGAGAATTGTCGTCTTATTGTTGGCAAATCCCGGTGTGCTGGGAGCTGGCGAGTCGCTTTAGATTGGGTGTCAGAGGCAGATTGTTCTGAGTAAGAAGGCTCCTCAGGGCGGCCGAAGTGGCGTCCTGCCCGGACCGTTGGCGGCGCTGAGTTGGGGGTTTCCCACATCGCTCTCGGGCCATTGAGGCGGCACGGCGGTGCCCCAGACTCATGGTTTCTTTCTCGGATGTCGCTTCGAGGCTTGCTATTTCTTTCTGGGACAATTGGATTCCTCCAAGGTCGTTGACATGAGCATGTTGCCGCGTCCTGTGGCTTGCCGGGGAGTGGGGCAGACGGGCGGGCGCCGGAAGCCAAAGTAACCTGGCGGCAGGTTCACATTCGAGACGCGTCTCGTCGTGTTAGTGGTCATCATGCTATGCCTTGTTGCTTTCCCAGCTGAGGATGCTGCGAGACATGAGCTCAATGAGGGTGCTACAAAAATGCGGTAGAATTTACGCCGTGATAAGTCCGTACCTGGGTATGTCGGATGTTCCTGATATGAACACTGGCCGCGGGGAATGGACCGGAGGCGATTATGTACAGCGACCGTGGAAGATGAAGCGATGTCAATGGAACGATAGACTGGACCTGTTGAGGTCGTGTTAGTGTTGGACCGAGCACCGAAAGCGAAAACACTGAGGGGCGACGTGAGGCATCGCGCTTTCCTTTGGGCTGAGCTGCAGGCGACGAGACAAAATCATGGTCGTGTGTACACCCTCCAAGCCCAAGGTATTATGCACAGCTGCAAGGTGATGTGTACTTGGATGGTGATGAAGAGGGCGGTTTTGTCGCTTTGCATCTCGGGATCGCAACGCTGCTGGATCTTGGTGGGAAGTGAGGGACGAGTCAACGAAGGTCCGAAACGAGACAGGGTCCACCCCCACTGCCAATTGGATAGCTAGCAATGCTCCTCCTGGCGGCAGGGCCGCTGGGTGGGTTAGAATGAGGTAAGGGCCCAGAGATGATGAGCGGCAGCGACAGGACCACAATGCACCACTTGAGAAGTAGGAGGAGACGGCGGTAGTGGTGTGGTGGATTGTGGTGCTGGGTGTGGTACCGTGGTGCCTTACGGGGAAGGGAGGGGGGCAGGCCGGACCAACAGGGTGCCCTGCTCTCAATGGCTGAACGTTTTGATGGTGGATGATGAAATGAATGAAGACAACCTGAGTCCTGAGCCTGGACTGGACCGCACCGCCTTCCATCTCATTAATTGCAATTCTTGCTGCTCCCGACTAGCATCCCTCTGCTCCCTTCCAGATGCAACGGCCGGAGCAAAGCAGCCTGTAAGACTTGGACAAGAGACGCGAAAGACTCGTTCAGATTCAAGTTCAGCCCAACACCCAGCGCCGACCGGAACTAGCGGGTACAGGGGCTCAAATAAGGTGCACTCGACAGATGGGATGTCCACGCTTGCCCATACCAAGCACCGCGCATCAGAGACAGCTTGTCTCAAGCCATCCATGGTCAACAGCAAATGGACTTCACCTCACCTCGTCTCGTCTCGTGTATACATAGTAAAGCCAGAGGAATGCTATGTACCTCATCTCTGGGAGCGGAGGAGCTGAACAAGTTCAAGTCCGACTCAACGAGGTGGATGGCCAAAGTAGAGATACAGATCCAGATACCCGACGTGCTCTTAACGCATCGCATGGTGCCCAAGTGGTGATGGATGTTAACCTTCTTTAACCTTGTCGATGACAGCATGCCCACGCGAGATGAAGGAGTCTGCATTCCCGTCGTCTCTTTGAGTGGTTGATAAGCAGCTACTGGCTCCCTCTCTGCTCGTCCAGTGTGGCCGCCGAGGCTGGTACTGACGCCGGAACTGCTCCATCGTCTCTTTCGTCTGAGGTTTTCCTTGCCGGGGCATTGGCATTGCATCTGCATTACACACACCTTCTTATCCCGGATGCATGGAAGTAACTCATGTTGAGACTTGCGCGGCCGGCCCTGTTCTGGATTCTGGATTCTGGATTCTCTGCCGAGTCGTCATTGCCATCAACACCACCCGTCCGCCTCTTGTGAGTCGTCCGGGCGCGGCGACGCTCCCACCGTCTTCTACGCCCATACTAACATCGTCGCCTGAGATCTTAGTCTGCACCTTGCAGCCCCGAATTCTTTAGCTCCCCCACTACTCACGAGCACCTTCCTTGCCTGCTTCTCCGCCCAGCTGCACATCGGACTCCATCGACTGGTCGAGATTGTAGCGAGCGTGCGGTACGGAGTACGGTGCGGTGCGGTGCGGTACAGAGCGGTACGGTGCCTGACTTGATTACCTGCCCAAGGTCAAGGTCGAGGTCTCGAGAGATCACCCGCACCTCAACTTGCAAGCCTCGTTCCATCAGCGGCGGGCGGTCTTGTGGCCCTGTAGGCTGTGGCACTCAGCCAGGGTCCTCTATCCAGCGATCTAATTTCATTTCAGGGCCTGCCTGCCCCTCCTCCTCCCACCATTGTGTGTTGTGCCTGATCCTTAGGTGCCACTAGCATCACCCGAGAACCTGCCCTCGGTCGAGAGGTCAAACAACGGCCCAGAGAACTTGCGAGCCTACCATACGCCGCCAAAAGCCCCTCAAAAAAGATCCCAGTGGAGGCTGCTGCTGCTGCTGCTGCTGTTGTTGCTGCTGCCGCCGCCTTTTGCTGCACACCACCGCTGCAGTCACCACTTGCACGCAGCACTGCTGCACCTCTGCACGGAGCACAGAGTCCCACGACCCACACCCGCGACCCACGGACTGGAAGCCTCCCCTAAACCGCTGCATTGCCGCTATCCCCTATTCGGCTGCCACCTCAGGGTCGCCCTCAGGTACCCGTCTGCTGTGACCGTCACACAAAAGATACTTCAGTCCACAGAGACGCAGACAGGGGAGCCAGATCAAAAACAGAAGGAAAAAAAATACAGCAAGCAAAAGCAAAGAGAGAAAAAAAAAAAGAGACAAGCACCAGCAGGAAGAGCGCGGGAGCCAAGCCTCCAGGGGACCCCCCCAAATATTACCATTTCCCGCTTTCTCCAATTAATAGCCCGCCGCTTGTTCGCCCGCCCCTGAACCCAAGAAAGAGAGAGAGAGAAAGAGAGTGAAGCTGCCTCTTTCTTTCGGTTCTTGCCCAAGCAGCCCGGCAGTCAACACCACAACCACACCTTTTTCCTTTCTCCTCCTCTCGCTTTCCCTTGCTGGAGAATTACTTTCGTTTCTTAGAATCTCGGTTCTTTCCCCATATACCCTCGAGTCTCTTTCTGTATTCCCTTTCGCCGCAATCTCCTAGCGGAGTGTCTGCGTGGGGAACTGCACCAACGCCGTATTATTGACTTTCGACAAACGCGCAACACCGTCCTCCGTCGACGATACCTACTCCTCCTCGCCCCCCTATCGCGCATCTTTCGCGACTCCCCCACCAATTCCCACTACCCGAGGCGAGGCGAATCCGCAACCTTGATCATCTTGGCTCCCCGTGTCTCAGATCCCTTTAACGGTCTCCGACCCCTCGTCGACGCAGCAGCCACGACGACTTCGTCGACCTCTCCGTCCGCTCTTCGAATGCCGCGCGCCTCCCCCCGCTTCAACAAACAGTCGTCTTCTTGAAGGCGATTCCTTACCGCAAAAATGCCTAGCCTGTTTTCCCGCCTCAAGGGCAAAGACGGTGCGACCAAGAAGAAGAAGGGCGCGAACTTCGATGCTGCCGACCATCTCCCCGCGAAGCCACGATGGGACGACGCTTATACACGAAAGACGGTCGAACCCGAGGAGATTCAGGACCTGATCAGACGCTGCACTGAGGAGCTCAAGGCTCGAGGTACGACCTTCTTGCATATCTTGCATGTGCACGCATCAATCTTTGTGCCCAATGCGACCTATCGCGACTGCAAAACTGACATGCTTCCTTCCGTCTCTAGCTCTGGACCACCCTTTCCTGCTCCTTCCATTCCGTCCCACCTCGGACCCTAGTGCTGTCCGTACCTTCATCCGCCATTTCTTCGATGGCAATCAACCGCTTCGCGGCGAGTTCTTGTCCCAAGAGCTTCGCATGACCGAACCCATGGTATGTGTCTTGAGAATGAGGTCCCCTGGGTCGTGCTAACACCATCGAGGTCATTGCCGGCGTTGTAAAATGGTGTTGGAGCAGATTGCCGGGTGGTGTTGTTGGTTGGGATGCGTATGAATTGTTCAAAGTTGGCGAGCAAGGTAAGTCGCACACAAGGATCAGCCACCCCGTGCCATACGACAGTGGCTCATGCGCCTTCCAGATTCGAACATGGCGAGAGACTCGTTCAAGACATTCATCCCCCTCAGTGTCGACAACGGCGCCCGATCATGTATCATTTTCGACTTCTTCGACCTTCTTTCCGCGATTGCAGCTCATGGAAAGATGAACGGTTTGGGTGGCCGCAAGCTCTCTCGTATGGGTGCATGGTGGGCGTTTGAGCACAAAGATACGGGCAGCGGCTTTGAGGGTGGCTATAAGTCGTGGGCGAGGTGAGTATAAAATTTGCAATCGCGAATCGTCAGCGCTAACATGTTGCAGCGCCGCCGATGCTACGAGCCATCTGTTCTTCGCATACCTCAGGTCGCTAGCTCCCCAGAAGCCTTCCCAAGGCAGCATCTCCATGTTGCCCATGTCACTACAGAAGCTCTTGCAGGAAACCGAGTACCCCCCTCAGAAGCCCTCGCTGATGCAGTCATCTACCTACAAGGTGGTCATGATTGTCGACGCAGTTTCCCCCACGCCTTTCGCCCTTTTGAGGAGGGCAAACCATTTCCAGTATCGTGACGAAGATCGAGCTCTGCGAGAGTTTTCCGAGTACGAGGATCCCGTCAAGGCCCTTACCGAAGAGTGCCGCCGTGTCTTGAAGGCGATTTCTTCGGCCAACCAGTCCCAAGTGTCTAGCTCCAAGCACTCCACCAGCTTGCGCGATGCCTCCTGGTCACGTTTCGAAGACATTGGCTTTACCAGTGCTCTTGAGGATGAGGACGATGACGAGGAAGCGGCCGCCGCCGCTCGCAAGCCGCAGGGCTTGAGGACGACACCGGCATCTGGAAACGTTGGTCTTGGCCGACCAACCACACCGTCTTGGGCAGACTTCCTGTCATCGGGCTTCGTTGATGACAACCCGAACAACCCGAACATGCTTTTGCCGCCCGATAAGGTGCTGCCGCCAATTGAGACAGCTGTCCGCCAACGAAGTTCTCAATCCCACAACCCTAGACTCGAATCGGATCGTCTGGAGCCCGGTGAATTGGCAAGCATAGCACGCTTCGACCTGGATGAAGCGTTCTGGTGGGTCTGGATGAGCAGTCTTGCTCCTGAGGAGACTCCGGAAAGAAAGTCAGCCTTCGGCCGGTGTGCCGTCATCGAGACGGCAATTCGGTCTGGAAGATGGCTCGTCATGGAAGAGATGGTGGCCGGAGCTGCCCCTGAACCTCAAGAAGGCGCCTACATTGCTGAAAAGAAGGGCTTTTTCAGCTGGACCAGACGTAACAAGGGCGTCAACCGCCGCAAGTCGACTGGAAAGCACGCCTTGGAGAAGGGAAGCAAGAAGGAGGACCCAAATGTCAGCAAGTCGAGCATTGGTCCAGATCAACAAGCTCGCATCCAGGCAGCTGCCGCACAGCTCCAGGCGCGTCAGCAACAGGAGCAACAACTGAAGCAGCAGCAAATACTTGCAGCCCGCCGAGGACGCAATGATGCATCGGCCATGGAGAAGACTACTAGTGTGATGACTCTCCAGCCCGATATCATGAAGCAAGCTTCTCCGGCAATGAAATGGGCAAACAAATACGACAAGGAGGCGATTCGGGAGGCCTATCTCGCAAATAACACTGCTGGTCGCGGTATCGGAGTTTCCACAATGCAGAGAAATGGAAGCCACGGCCAAAACGAGTACACGAACGGCCATGCCAACGGTGACGAGCTTCGTCCTGAAGTTCCGGAAAAGTCACCTTCTTTACAGCCTCAGCCTTCGCCATTGACCATGAACTCGCCAGGCATCCCCCGAACACCCTCGCCGCTGCCGTCCCAACACAACGACGAACCGCCCGCGCCCATCGAGAGGGATACTGAGACACCGAGTGGTCTCCAGCCCGCCGAACGATTCGACTCAGGCGGACGAAGCTCGCCGATGCCCCCGCCGAAGGACTCTTTCGACCAGGGCCGCGAAAACATGTTCACGCCGGAACCGGACACCAGCCCCAAGGACAAGAAGCAGAAGAAGCTTCACAAGGAAAAGACTGGCGGTGGCGGCCTGCGAAAGCTGTTTGGTCGTAACAAGAACCGGAACTCCAAGCTCCCTGAGAACGCCGCCGCGGATGTGAACGGTATGCTTCAGCGCGAAACAGCAACTCCCGAACCGCCAAGACACGCTCCGTCTCCCGTTCCCCAGCCCACTGCCACTGAGTCCAACCTTCCCACACCAACACCTATCGAGGCTTACGCCACGCCGATGGAGGCGCCTCAGCCAGCCCCTGTTGAGACCCAAGCTCACGAGCCGCAGTATGAGCCGTCGGTTGATGAATCGCTCTCTCGCATCGATACCGAGGACGCCAACGAGGCTCACACCGAATTTTCCCGTTTCGATCAGGGTCCCCTCCAGGAGCAGCCCGCGTTCGTGCCCGACGATTCCGATGATGATGACGCGGCTCCTCCCCCCATCGCGAGACACAAGACGCCCGAACCGCCTGCGAAGATGTCCCCCGTCTCCCCCGTGTCCCCGACTGATGGGTCCCGAAGCCCCCAGGCGCAGGATCGGTGGGCGCAGATCCGCAAGAACGCTGCAGAGCGTGCGGCCCAGCGCCAGAGCGAAGAGCAGAGCCGGGGTGGATACAGCAAGACCACTGATGGTGACGACGATACCAGCGGAGAAGAGAGTAAGTGCATTCATGTTACCGGACATCCAATCACCAGCCAACTGACACCACTGCAGCAATCGAGTCTCGCGTCGCACGCATCAAGGCACGGGTTGCGGAGCTCACGGGTAACATGGAGAACTCCACCGCCCCGGGCGCTCGCACGCCTCCTCCCATCCGCCGATAGATTGACGGGCCGATAAGAGGCCGAACGATTTGATTTTCAGTTTACTGCGATTCTTTGAATGACTCCAGCATCGCCACCCCCATGACGAGAAAAGCACCATTTCTTCCGGTCTCTAATTCTTCGAGATGAAAACGGATGTCTCCGGCTTCACCGGATCCCTGGCCGGATCTAGGCTTCTCAGTAATTAGTCGCTAATATCTTGTCTGCTGTTTCTTATTTTTTACGTTGCGGGTTGTTACACACAGAAGATGATACCACTAGAACAGCAAGCCGGTACGCACAATTTTCAATGGCAGTTTTTCAACTTTTTCTATTTCAACTTCTCCGCATTGGCGACTAGAAACTGAGAGTCCGGAGGGGAACGGAGCGTTGTCGAACGACGTGGGGGAATCAGTTCGATGCAGTCGTAATTCATTTTTGTCTTCCTCCATCAATGAAGCTAGTTTTGTGTGCCAAACGAAAAGCGCGAGTGAAGTCCGTCATCAGGATATAACAAATTTACCCTTGATGCACACGACACAACATTTTTCGTCCGAGTAGCCCACGTGTGAGAGTATGCATACAGGCCCTAGTTCACGATCAGTGTTCCGAGAGAGCCTCTGCAGCTCGGCTTGCGCTTACAATTCTAGTCAGAACAAATGTCCATGTCACCCATTTCATCGACTTGACTCGTCACTACTTCACACTAAACTAAAGGCTTTCTACGATAGAACGCCCATCTTTCCTGGGCTACAGCAACTACTTTGACTATGCCATCTTCTGCCTCACCGTCGTCGTCGTCGCCGCTAGTACATCTGCTTCTACTAGTCTTCTGTATGAGTGTGTTAAATACATGGTAAATATAGCAGCGCAGACACAAGGAGACTGGGCGCTTCCTCCTATTGCGCCAGCAAGTGGCTCTTGATCGTAAATTTGATGTAGGGTACTAAGATGTTTCCATAAAACTAGACCAAGTCGCCGGGAGGGCGGATCTCTCTATGACCAGTCACCAAGAAGGTATGCCTTAGTTCACCAAGGGTTCACGAGGTCATTCGTCAACCCAAATCCTCTACCACACATCACATTATTTGCGCTGCTTCACCCGTGAAAGCGACGTTGACGAAGCGGCCAGTGATACCTCCTCCTGCTCCTCCAGGCGCGGCCATCGGGAGTTCTGAGACTTGGTTGACCTCGTCTAATCGAAAAGGTGAGGCACAACGCCTTGCTCTTGACACCGTCAAACTGAGTATATCTGCACAGGCTGGCTTCCGGGAACAGTTCCCTTTTTTTTTTTTTTTTTTTGCTTTTTCGTTTTTCTCTGGCTGCGTGTGGTGAGCGGTCGCGGCTCGGGTTTTCGGGGGAATGGGGACGCGATTCGGGAGGAAATGCGCCGCGATTTGGTCAGTGGGGAAGAAGTCGGCCGAATGAAAGGCGGAAAACCCGGATGTCGGCATCGGCATGCACGTGAAGGGTCAACTGTCTTGGCGCCGGTTTGGCCAGGGTCACGACATGACAGTCGCGTGCGAAGAGATGAGCAACGAGATGGTGAACAGAGAAGTATGGAGTTCCATTGGATCCAAGAGACCACAAAATGTATCTATGAATACAATCCCGATAGTGACTACTCATGAAGAAAATGCCCAAATCAAAAGTGCGCCAATGCGCACCCAGTACTCCGGTTATCACTATTTTACCCAAGCCAATGCCATCGTTAAAACGTCCGTCATCCTAGTACTTACAGCTCCAAGCTTGGCTCCTGGCCCTTGACGCGGCCAATCACCTGCTGTGGTGCGTACTTGGGAATGACCTCGTCGTCGTGCAGCATCTCGAACTCCTCGGTCGCATCACGACCCATGAAGTTCATGATGGCCTGAGGACCACCGGGGTGCTCCTCCAACCAGTTGGAAAGATCCATCACAACGCCCTTAACGACGACCCACAAGTCCTCCTTTGTGTTGTGCTTTGCGACCTCCTCCATGGAGAACTCCTTCTCGGGAATGGTAAACTTCTTGGGGTCGTTGGGCTTGTCGGCCTTCTGTCCGTTCTGGACGGGTGTGGGGCCTGCTGCCGAAGTGGTCTGTTGGGCAGGGATGCCCTGGCCACCAGCACCGCCGGCGTTGTTCCAGTCGATCGTCAGACGGCCAGGCTGGGCAGGGTCGAGGTGCAACGAGATCTGTCCCATACGGGCGGCAGCACCACCAGCGCCGCTGAGGGCCTGCTGGAAGAGGTAGTTGCTGGCAGTGTCACCGGCAACACGGCCGTAGACGACACAACCAAGGAGAGAGGAACCACCAAGACGGTTAGCACCGTGGACACCACCAGCCAGCTCACCGCAAGCGTAGAGGCCGTCGAAGGGCTTCTGCTCAGAGTTGAGAACCTGGGCCTTGTCGTTGATCTCGATACCTCCCATGGTGAAGTGGAGGACGGGCTCCATAACGGCGACGTGGAAGGTGTCGTTGATGTCGAAAGGCAGGTTGTGGAAGAACTTCTTGCCCCAAGGGTCCTTCTGCTTGCCATCAGCGATGGCGTTGTAGGTCTGGAAGGACTTCTGGAGATGGTCTGGCGAGCAGCCAATCTCCTTGGCCAAGTCCTGGCCGCTCATCTTCTTCATCAGACCACGGCCAGAGTAGTGGCGAGTGTGGAAGTCAAGGACATTTGAGGCCTTGGAGTTGAGGACAAGTCTGATAGGGAACTTGTTCTTCTCCTTCTCCTTCCACATCATACCGGAGACGTAGTCACGGTGGCCAAGCTCGTCGCAGAAACGGTCACCGTCAGCGTTCAGCAAGAGACCACCCTCACCACGAAGAGCCTCGGCAGCCAAGAACTTCCACTTGGAGCCGGGGTCCTTGGGGTCGACCAGACCGGTAGGGTGGACCTGGACCTTGTCCATGTCAATACCATTACCGCCGATGGCCATGACCATCTTCTGACCATCACCAGTGGCGTGGGAGCCGTTGGTGGTGGCGAGGCCAAAGGTATCGGGACGGTGCTGCTTCAACAGAGAGGTGTCGCCAAAGTCAGCGGCGTAGCCACCGGTGGCAAGAACGACAGGGCCGTCAAGCCTCTGCTCCTCTCCGCCGAACTCGTAGTTCACACCAGTGATGGTGTTTCCCTCCTTGTTCAGGCCGGTGACGCGGGCCTTCTTGATGATCTCGACTCGGTGGGGCTCGGTCTCGGCGAGTTCCTCGAGTCTTTGCATGAGAGCGTAGGTGATGGCCATGCCGGGGAACTTGGCATCGTGACCACGGTGCGTACGGGGCTGGGAGTGACCACTGATGAGAAGTTAGTCGCTGTTGCGGCGAAGGGCGCGCAACATGCAAACTTACCCTAACCGCGAAACGAGGGTGAGGTCCAGGTTGAAGACATCCTGAAGCCACTCAACGGCAGCAGCGGACTTGTATGTGAGGACCTTAATGAGGTCGGGGCGGGCCTTGTCACGGGCAGACTTCAACGTATCATCGTAGAACTGCTTGACGCTGTCGGCAATCTTGGTGTCAACCTGTGTGCGGGTCAAGGCACCGTTGATACCGGAGGTGGCCTTTGTGGAGTTGCCTCCGAAGAAGCCTGATTGCGACGGAGTCAGTATTGCGACTGTTCGCGGAGCGCAGAGTGAGACTTACCCTGCTTGTCGAGAACAACAACGTTGCCACCAGCGAGGTAGATGGTGTGCGCGGCACTCAAGCCGGAAACTGAGAACACACGTTAGCATGTGACGGCACGCTCGAGAGCGAGATTGGAGAGAGAGATGCCACTTACGACCACCGCCGACGACGATAACTCTGGGTGCCATGTTGATTGATGTGTACAGATGCGCTCCAAGAGAAAGGATGGAGAATCAACAAAGAAGATGGGGAAGATGAAGTTTGTGGGGGGAATGGAGGAGAGTTTATGGAGGTCGAGGTTTAAGAAGAAAACGGGGAGATGGACGAGAGCGTGTGAGAGGAGCGTCCCAGTCGCCTTCGTGTCTAAGCTACGCCGAGGGACGATGGAGGTACCTCACGGCAGGGCCAGAAAGGTACGGGGTATGCGTACCGAGTACCTTGCAAACAAAGGGTGTGTTGCTGCGGCCTTGGGCGTGGTGCTGGTGCGGTGGTGCGGTGCGGTGCGGTGCTGACACGGCGAGTCGTGAGCCGAGGTCGAAGCGCCTGGGAGGGAACAGGGGGATTAGCACTGGGGATTTTCATGGGACTCGACTGGGCCGCCCGCCGTGGTGCTAGCGGGTTTGGGGCCAGTTTGGGTCTGGGCTGGGGTGCCGTCTGGGGCAGATTGGCGTCACCCGTCGCGGCGTGCCAGTAAGAATGCGCGAGTTGGTAAGGCAGTCCAGCGGTGGATTCGGATCAGGTACTTACAGGGACAGCAGCAGGTCGGACAAAGAGACACCTAGACAATGGGATGCAACCGGAAAACACAGATTCTGGACAGAAGGGAAGCAACAGCAGCCTGCGCACACGAGGCAATTGACTCCGGCTACGGAGGTTTTATAAATATTTTGACGACGCAGCAGCAGGCGTAAGGGGGCCCTCTGCTTCTCGCAGCAATTCTGGCCGAGTAGTACCTGGCTTCGCTCCTTTCGGTGGTGGACCGCGAAGAGCAAAACTGGGGGAAGTGTGGGGGGAACACCAAAACTGTTGAAGCTCCTGCGGGGCCGCGATACGGGGTACGCAACAGGAAACTGACTACGGACCTACGGTATGCACTGAACTGGATCTGTCTTGCTGTTGTTGCTGGGGAAGCTGGCCACGATGACCAACGGTAGGAGACGGATTGGAAAGAGAGCCAGCCAGAGTGCTACAGTGAGCGAGCGAGTACCCTACGGTCGGTCGCTGCCCGTGGCTGGAGAAGGGATGGCAGATGGCAATTCGACGAGTCCCCTATCCGTATCCGTGGTGACCCGTCGTCGACTTGAGGCGTGCCGTTGAGCTTTAGGTTAGCTCTGACGGGCCACCCGACTTTCACAAGGCAATTGAGACCACGTTGGCGTGGAAGGCCGCGAAGAATTTTTTTTTGACAGTTTCAGACTCTTCCATTTTGACATGTGAAGGTTGTCGGTCACGGTCATGCTCGTGGTCACGCTGACGCTCATGCTTTATCCCAAGCTGAGGCGAGAGCCGCTGCGCTGTCTGTGTATGCGTCCCAAGGTTCCCAATTACCGGAGGCATCCCGTCACGCCGTCACCTCTTACAGCGAGCACAGGCTTCCTGTCCCCACCGCCATGGCACCCGGAACGCCAAAAGGCCAACCAAATGTCATGCCTCGTGTCAAAAACGATGCAGAAGAACCCCCGTCTTTGCGGTGAACAGGTGAATCTTGATGGTCTTCAACGCCACCGCCCATTGGAGACGGGACAGTTTCCAAAACCCTTCTCTCCAGCCTCCTTGCAGACGCGATCTAAACAATGCACCAACACTAGAGGCATTGCGGCTGCATCGAGCACCTGTTTGCCCCCTCTCTTCACGGGCTACAGACAGACTAAGGTAGTCTCACCCACACAAGCCTCTTCCCCCACACATTCTCCCAAGTGCATCAGGTCAGATGATGCCGGTCCGGAACTTTTAGCACCTGACCGAGGATCTTCCACTCCCACTGGCACTTTCCCCAGCTCGGCCAGCCTGCCACCTGCATTGCCGTCCCCTCTTTTCGGCCCAGCCTGGCTGCCGGGCGACCACTCACTCTTCCAGCTTGTCCTCCACACTTGTGAAGGACGAGTTCTCTCCGCCTCTGCTCCGTGCCTCCCACGTAAGGTACTACCCTTCCCCCCCTCCGTTCTGGGGCATATTTGGGGGGCATTTGGGGGCTGGAGTTGGAGTAGGTACTTTGAGGCAGGCAGGTACGGATAGCCGTGCAGCGCTGGACAGTCCAGGACAGAGACGGCGCAGAAGCACTTGCATGTGAAAGAAGAGCTCGGGACAGACGTGCGGGCGGAACAGACATGGTCAGATGCTGCTCCTTCACGTCGCCGACAATACAACATCCGACTTGCCACCTGTTCATTCGTTTCATTCGTCTCTTTCATGAATCATGGATTTAATAAACGGTGCTGGAGGTTCGGGTTCCATTGCGCTATTCAAGAGCCAGTGGCTATCAATTTGATGGTCAGCGGTTCTCAAACTTTTGCAATGCGAGTTGCTGGTTGGTACTGCTGCGTCTGTTGCTGAAAGCCCTTGCTTTCCTGTTCGAATGTAGCAATAAATCCCGACCTCTTCCCGTCGCGCATCTTCACCTTCTCCGGCCGGCCTGGCAACCCGCAACCTGGCAGTGCCCGCGCATGTGGAGAACAAAATCGAACGAGCCGTCTCCGCAATCGCTGCTCCTGCGAGACAAAAGGCTCCGAAGCCCTGCTTCACGTCTTGAGACAATGTTGTCGTGCTCGGTGAATCTCGGCGACTTCACTCACTTTCCGCTGAGGAAGGAAATGAGGTTCTCGTCAGGCGCAGAAACGCCAGTCCAGGCTCGGAATCCATGCGATTTGTACTGAAATGCTCTTTCCGCATTTTTAGATGTGTCGCGCAGTCTACATTACTACGTCGCAGGCGCAATAGTAGGCGGAAGGCACTGTACACAGCACATTAGGTGATGTCATGAGACATGCAGCCAATCAGAACCTGCAGATTTCCAAAAATCTGGTCCCGTGGAGAATCCAGCCGCTGCATCATCTTGCGTAAGGAGCCGCCAAACACCTTTCCAGCCTGCGCTGCAGTGACGTGCACCACCAGAGGCTCAAACCAGTTTTGCTGCCAGTGCACTTGCCTCCGTGAGAACCGCTTGGGACGTTCCTTTTTCTGATCTGACCGTTAGATATCCGGCCCTGAAAGCATCATGAAACAGCCAACCACGCTTCTTGTTCTCCTATCCTGTTCCGTAGCCACGGCGCAGTTGATGACCTTGCCCGTTGAACGCTCCGGTCCGTACGCTCCCCGCATTCTCCGTCAGAAGCCGCTCGCCCCCGTGAACCCTATCGGCCCAGCCATGCCGCCCTCAGACCCCTCCGACTCCCAGCCGCCTCCGGTACAGGACGGCGTCAGGCTCTCGGATGTGATGGGCCGCGACAGGAGCATCAACGTCTTCGCCAGCTTCACTCGCGACATCGAATCAGCTTCTCGCAGGTTAGACGACCAGACTCAGAACACAACGGTGCTTGCGCCGCTCAACTCCGCCGTCGAGAACTTGCCGCGGAAGCCCTGGGAAGACCCCAAGGAGTACCAGCACTTTGGCGAAAGCGCCTATGAGGGTGGTGATGGGCAAGAGAGAGCGCAGAGAAACATTCGCAGATTTGTTGAGGCGCACATGGTCACCGTCAGCCCATGGCCCGAAAACCACAAGGCCAAGACGATAGGTGATGATAGAGATATCTGGTGGGAGAGTAAGGACGGCACCAAATTTGTGAGTACCCTGGTTCATTGCTTGTTTTGCGCAATTACTGAGTGTACCCTCAGATCCAGCCTGGCAACATCGAGGTTGTCAACGTCGCAAGCACCGTCGCTAACGGTGAAGTGGTAAGTTTTCCAGTTTGCCAGCAAGCCAACCTAGGCGCTTTGGATCACAGACTGATTGGTGCGCAGTGGATCATCAAGGAAGTCCGCAACTATGTCTGAGGAATGCGCGACGTGAGCTGGCAGGCCCAGGTATGAGTAGGACGACTGATGAGAGAATAATTGGATACCCGCAGTTTACATTTCAATGGAACATTTATATCATGCGCTTCCTTGTGCGCCGAGGTGCGGGAGACAATGAGGCGGACATCGCCGGTGCAAACACGATGAAATATGAGCGATGCATTTCCAAGTGCTCAAGCCACAGGCAAGCTGGTGGAGCACACATCTTCAGGGCACCAGAGTACACGTTCATCGTTACACGGCATAGAGTGAGGCTGCCGTCATGGCATTTTGCGTCACGACGAAGCAAATCGGAAGCATCGCCTATCCGCGGCAAAAAACGGGAACATCAGATGAAATCGCTACTGCTCCAAATCCGGTTAGCGGGTCACAGAGCTTGTTGATAAGATTCTTATCTCCACGTGACACGGCAAAAGCCGCACCCGGGCAGGCTCTCTCATTCCAATCAACCAGGAAGGGGTTTGAGCAAGGTGCAAGCTCATCACGAATTTTCCAAGCGTGACGTTATTCCTGACCTTCATTCCCGCTTCCCGAGACCCATCACCCTGATCCTCATGTAGACAGAGAATTAGCTACAGTATCATCAGTCTGTAAGTCTCGCTCGGCCAGTGCGCAATCCTCCTCCCTTAAGCTCCCCGGCAACGCAGCAAAGCTTGCGCGGTTGACGATCCAGCCCCCCCTCTTGGGACGCTTGCGCCAACTTCCACAGCCCCTCCTGTCTCGCTATCCTCCCGCATTCGCGTCGCTAACTTTTGCATTCTCAGAAGACGATCGATCTCAGGATGATGAGCGGGAAACCCGCCGGAGAGGGCGTCCTTGATCCCATGGAGGAGAACCGTCGCCTGATGGCCATGGAGGCCGAAAGGATGGAACGACGCGACAAGGAGCGACGTGAACAAGAGCGACACGAACAGGAACAAGCCGAAAGACGACTTCGCGAGGGCTATCCTGCCGGACCTCCCCATCACAGCAATGCCGGCTCGATCCCAATACACCAGCCCGTCGCATCACGCGCCATGGGCGCAATCCACAGCCCTGGCGGTCTGCTGGCAAACCACGGCTCAGGCTCCTCCGGTCCTCCTATGCCCCTCGGCGCCCCAGCCGGTCCCGGCGCAAACTTCGGCGGCCCCCTTCAGCCCGACAACAACAGGCCGCCGCAACACGGTGGCCCGAACAACCCGAATGCCCAGCATCAGATGTTCGCCCCCATCCCACATACGACCGGGCCCCCGAGCAACTCCCTGGGGGCCGCGAACGGAGGCCCCCCTGTCTTCGGCGGACCGCTCCAACAACGCGAAGGCCAACCACCGATGCAACAAGGTCCCTTTGGCGGCGGCGGCGGCGGTAACAGTGGCAGCGCCGGCGCTGGCGCTGCTGGAGGCCAAGGTCAGATGCAGCAGCAAGGCCAGGGCGGCATTGCCCATGGCCAGCAGCCAATTTTGAACGTAAGTCTAAATTTGCTTTATAAATTTCGCTCAACCAGAGGACACCATTTGTTGGCGCGTCTGCTACCTGTGGCTTGACCATCCAAAGTGGAAACCAGTGTGGGCTGGTGCGCCGATACGGCGCAGGTCAGGCAGGATGCATGGCCGCCCCGCGTGCATATTCCCGTTGTCGCCCAGGGTCTCGCGCTTCGCCTCGCCTCGTATTCCGCCTTTGTCTTTCGCGTGTACACTTCATCCGAATGTAATCACTACTGTCGCTTCATTCATCTCATCTCCCTTCGTAATCTAACAATCGAATGCATCCTCCGCGATGGCGATGGGAGAGCACGGCATGGTTCAAGTAACGCTTGGATTTCGGCCTGTAGGGGTTGCGACTAAGATCATGCGCTGACGATGTTTGACAGGATGCCTTGACGTATCTGGATCAGGTCAAGGTGCAGTTCCACGATCAGCCGGATGTCTACAATCGATTCCTTGATATCATGAAAGACTTCAAGAGTCAGGCGTACGTGTAATGAAGATCTTCCTTTACCGTGGCATCACTGACGATAGTAGCATCGACACTCCCGGTGTCATCAATCGTGTCTCGGAGCTTTTCGCTGGCCACCCCAACCTAATCCAGGGCTTCAACACATTCCTGCCGCCCGGTTACCGAATCGAATGCGGCGCTGGTAACGATCCGAATACCATCAGAGTTACGACACCTATGGGTACGACGGTTCAATCGATCGCTGGCCGGGGCGCGCAGGTCGACGGCGGACACGCGCATCCTGGAGGCTCTTCGCAATCGCTCTTTCCCCAGCGCGGCCCCAATTGGCAGCAACAACAGCAGCAGCCTCAGCACAGTATCGAGAGTCCCGAGGCCAACTTCAGCACGCCTGTTCAGAACGGCCCTGGTGGTTTTGGCCAGCAGGCTCAGAATCTTGCTGCTGCTTTTGAGGCTCAGGGTGCTCAGCAGCGTGGCCCTCAACCTCAAGGTGCGCACCCTGCCAACTCTCAACAGCCGCCTCGCAACGCGCATACCCCTACTCCGGTCACCGGACCCGCAAATGTCAACGGCAACGCAAGCCAGCAGCAACAACAGCAGGCAAACCTTGAACGCCGCGGTCCTGTCGAGTTCAACCACGCGATTAGCTACGTTAACAAAATAAAGGCAAGTTTACCTGCAAAATCCACCCACCACCGCCGCGTCGAATTCTGAGACCTCGCGCGCTAACCACGCTGCAGAATCGCTTCCAGGACAAGCCAGAAATTTACAAACAATTCCTCGAGATCCTTCAAACCTACCAACGCGAACAGAAGCCTATTCAGGACGTGTACGCTCAAGTCACTACTTTGTTCCACACCGCACCGGACCTGCTGGAAGATTTCAAGCAGTTTTTGCCCGAGTCCGCCGGCCAAGCGAAGGGTACACCTGGCCGTCCAGGAGAGGAACAACCGCCTGGTCCTGGTCCGAACCAAACTCCGCAGCCCATGGGTGCACAAAAGATGCCCCCGTTGGGCAGCTTCGCACCCCCGAGTGCTTCCAAGGAGAATAACAAGAAGCGCCCAAGACCCGACAAGCAGACGCCTGTTCCCGCGCCTGCCGTCTCCGAAGTGCCGCCCCCAGTGATGCGAGCCGCACCCGGCGCAGCTCCCCCAACCAGCGCGAACAACAAGCGAGCGAAGCTTGCACACAATAAGGCTCTGACTGCTGATGCGCCAGCGGTCGAGCCGACGTTGACGCCGATCCTACCTGAGCCTCTCGGACCGCCTACGGCTACCACGTCGAACTCCGACGAGATCGCCTTCTTTGAGAAGGTGAAGAAGTATCTTGGCAACAAGACGGCTTTCAACGAGTTCCTCAAAGTCTGCAACTTGTTCAGCCAATCCATCATCGATCGCAACACGGTCTTCCACAAGGGCAGTGTCTTCTTTGCTGCCAATCCTGAACTTATGGGATTCTGGAAGGCTTTCCTGAAGTATGAGCCGCATGATGAGGTCGTCGACAACCGCCCTGCCCCGCCGAGCGGCAAGGTTTCCTTGAGCAACTGCCGCGGCTACGGTCCTAGCTACCGTCTCCTGCCAAAGCGGGTATGTGTCAAATTTACATAGAACCTGCGCCTGTACTGACTCTTGAATAGGAACGACTCAAACCCTGCAGCGGTCGCGACGAACTCTGCAACTCCGTCTTGAACGACGATTGGGCTTCTCACCCTACGTGGGCCTCCGAGGACTCAGGATTCGTTGCCCACCGCAAGAACGGATTTGAAGAAGGCCTTCACCGTATCGAGGAAGAACGTCACGATTACGACTTCAACATTGAGGCGAATTTGAAATGCATCCAGCTCTTGGAGCCTGTTGCTCAGCAAATCAGCGTCATGTCGCCAGTTGAGCGTGAGCATTTCCAGATGCCGCAGGCGTTGGCCGGCCACAGTACGTCTGTGTTCAAGCGCGTCTGCAAAAAGATCTACGGTGATAAGGGTCCTGAGGTCGTCAACGATTTGTTCTCGAACCCGCTCAATGTGGTTCCGATAGTTTTGACTCGCATGAAGCAAAAGGATGAGGAGTGGCGCTTCTCGCAGCGTGAGTGGGAGAAGGTGTGGCACGCGCAAGTTGAGAACATGCATCTCAAGAGTCTTGACCACATGGGTATTTTGGTGAAGCAAAATGACAAGAGAAATCTCTCTGCCAAGCATCTCGTGGACGTCATCAAGACGAAGGCTGAAGAGCAGAAACGTCAGCGCAGCCTGAAGGGCAAGGCCCCACGCCACCAGCTCGTCTGGGATTTCTCAGACAAGAAGGTTGTCATCGAGCTTCTCCGTCTGATGATGCTCTACACCGTCAGCAGCGGCCAGCACAGCGTGCCCGAAAAGGAACGCATCACGGAATTCTTTGAGACCTTTATCCCCGCCTTCTTCGATATTCCTGAAGAGGAAATCGAGGGACGCCTACCCAGACTGCAGGATGTCTCGGAAGAGGATGATAACGAAGAGTCTGTCCCGGCGGAGTTGACCAACGGCCGCAGCCGCCGTACCGGTAGAAGGGGTGACTTGCTTCGTGGCGTTCTGGATCCTGGACGTAATGGCTCCAAGCCTCGCGGGCAGAAGGAGGGAAGTGCGGCATCTGGTAGCAAGGAAACTACTCCTGAAGTTGGTTCTGCCAACGAAGAAGAGATGCCCGATGCACCCGAAGAAGGTGCTGGACCGGAAGTGTCCAATGAGCGCTGGATGCCCATCGTTCCTCAGCCAATCGTCACCACAGGCGACGATACTCTGTTGACTGCGGACGGCGAGTTGAAGGCAGATGGCTTCTTTTCCAGGCCATGGTACAACTTCTTCTGCAACCAAACCATCTTCGTCTTCTTCAACGTCTTTCAGACTGTTTACACCAGGCTGAGAGACGTGAAGGAGAGCAAAGAAAGCGTCATCGAGGAGATCAATCGCCAAAGCCGGCCGCGTCCTGCCAAGGACATTGGGTTGGCCGATAACACCCTGAACTACTTTAGTCCCCAGGATGATGCTTCAACGTTTTGGCCAAAGACTCTCGACCTAGTGGAGGAGTACATTGCCGGCGACATTGACGAGGTCAAGTACCAGGATGTACTGCGTCACTACTACCTCAAGAGCGGGTGGAAGCTTTACACCATTCAGGACCTCTTGAAGACTCTCTGCCGTCTAGCCTTGACCTGCAGTAGCACTGACGCCAAGGAGAAGACGCCGGATTTGATCCAGCAATATCTTCACAGCCGCGAGAAGGACGAGACCAACTACCAGGCCGAAATCGCCGCTAGGAAGTATGCGGAGAAATGCGTCAAGGATGGAGAGATGTTTGTCATTTGCTGGGTAAGTCTGAATCAACAACGGGTTTCATCGCCATCTAATCAAAATTTAGTTCCCGCAAAAGACCGAGGCGACTGTTCGCTGGCTTCAACGTGAAGACACGACATTCTACATGGACGAGATGAAGGCAAAAGACCGTTGGCAATATTACATTTCGTCCTTCATCCAAGTCGAGCCGACCGAAGGTGTGCCTCGCCACAAGCTTCAGAAGGCTGTCCTGGCCAGGAACTTGCCAGCCAGCGACGAGAAGTTCGATGAAAGCCAGATCCCCAAGCCGATTTCGTATGATGAGGACCTTTCTATCAGCATCTGCCTCAACACGAGCAAGATGGTGTGGAAGGCAGGTACGTCTGAGTACTTTGTCTATGACAACATTCCCAAGGAGAAGGAAGCTCGGGAGCGCCATCTCGAGAGACTCAAGAACGCAAGCAACAAGCGCGACACCAAACTTCGTGAGAAGTTTGTCTTCAACAGCCCGTGGATGAAGGGCATGAGCCAGGCGGACGTGCAGAAGTCCAATGAGGGCTGGTCAAAGTGGCTTAAGGAGGGCGTTCTCCCGTCTTCTGAGGCTGGCGACGCCATGGACACTGCGGATTGAAACAACTCTGCAAACGCTCGGCCACGTGCGGATTCCGGGAGGACAGATGTGTCTTGTGGGAAAGTAAGGGGACTGGGTGAAGAATGCATTTCACAATTACGAAGATACCAGGCGGCATAGCGGTGCTGAATGGCTGGCTGCCATGTTACCCAGGGCTCACATGGATTTATCTTTAAATAACCCTCACCCCGCCTAATTCTTTTTGGCTCGGGGGGTTTTGGCATGGCGTGGGATTGGGTCATTGGCGTTTTACTTCATTTCTTCGTTTTTCTGTTTGTACCGCGCCTTGAGGTGATGGGTAGGGAGAGAGGGAGAGCAAGAAAAAAAGGAGGCGGTCTTCTCAGCTGGAGGGATACTTAGTTGTCATTCAGTTCCTTTTCCTTTTCCTTTCCTTTTCTACTCCCTCGATGTACAATAGTTACCATAGTTGCACAAAAGAGTTATGCATACGACGAACACTGCGAACCCTCCCGCGGCATGAGATTAGTGATCCCCATGAGATGAGTGATCCTTGGACGTGTGGTCCACCTCGGCCGATGTCGCGACACCAAATCAGGTCTCGTCGCTCGGTTTGGATCCGTTGCCTCCTTCCCCCCTCCACCCCCCCACGAGCTTGATTATCGAAAAAATCTGATAACTCGAGCAGCACAGCCACGCATGTCAGGATGCGACGCAGGTGGAGTATCACGACAGGAACTAGCCGCAGAAAAAAGGCGCAGATCACGGCAGATGGGAAGCTTTTGGGAAAAGATGCAGTCGTCTGATTCGTGATATTAGGTAAAAAAAATCTGCAACGGGGTGGCCCGATGCGTTATATCTAAAACGCTGGTATACTGAAACTTTTTTTTGCCGCGAGGATAATACGGGAACCAAATGTGACCATCTTCCTTCTTTTTTGGTGCGTCAAATAATCTGCAGAAACGGGCCGGGGGAGTCATGGCCGGCGGCGCGGCGCGCGCAAGTCGCGGCACCTGTGCTGGATAGAGGGGTCGTGGCCTGTTTTTTTTCTTTCTCGTTCTTCAGCTCAGGGAACCCCACCATGCCGCCAGTCCCCACGTTCTCCGAGTGAATTCAAGGTCCTCTCTAGTGAATTACAGACCCGCACCAGCTCGGAGCTCCGAGAACGTTTGCAGTTTAGCATGTGCTTTGCGCAGCTTATTGCAGGTTCTCGATGACAATGGCAGAGGCGCCGCCGCCGCCGTTGCAGATACCGGCAACACCAATCTTGGCCTTCTTCTCGCGGAGAACGGTGGTGAGGGTGGTGACGATGCGGGCACCGGAGCAGCCCAGAGGGTGACCAATGGCGACGGAGCCACCGAAGACGTTGACGGTCTCAGGGTCGAGGTTCAGGAGCTTGATGTTGGCGAGGGCGACGACGGAGAAGGCCTCGTTGATCTCGTAAAAGTTAACGTCCTTCTCGGTGAGGCCGGCGTGCTTGATGGCCTTGGGAATGGCCAGCGCGGGGGCGATGGTGAAGCGCTCCGGCTCGCGGGCTGCGTCGGCCCAGCCGCGGATCTTGGCGATGGGAGTGACGCCGAGCTCCTTGACCTTGGCCTCGGACATGAGAACGACGGCGGCGGCGCCGTCGTTGAGGGGGGCGGCGTTGGGGGCCGTGACGGTACCGCCGTTGGGGATGAAGGCGGGGCGCATGGCCTTAAGCTTGGCCTCGTTGAGGTTCTTGACCTCGTCATCACGGTCAACCGTGATGGCGGGCTTGCCGCGGCCACCAGAGACCTCGACGGGGGCAATCTCCTTGGAGAAGATGCCTGCCTCGGTAGCGGCCTGGGCCTTCTTGTAGGTGTTGATGGCGTACTCGTCCTGCTGCTCGCGGGTGATGTCGTGGTCCTTGGCGCAAAGCTCAGCAGCCATGCCCATGTGCTCCTTCTTGCCGTAGGCGTCGGTCAGACCGTCCTGGAGGACACCGTCGACGAGGGTCTGGTTGCCGTACTTGGCACCGTTGCGGAGGACGGGGAGGTAGTGGGGGGTGTTGGTCATGGACTCAGTGCCACCGGCGACGACGATGTCAGCGGTGCCGGTGAGGATGGTCTGGGCGCCGAGAATGATGGCCTTCATGCCGGAGGCGCAGACCTTGTTGACGGTCGTGGCGGCGACTCCCTGAGAGAGGCCGGCTCCGAGAGCACACTGGCGGGCGGGGGCCTGTCCGAGGCTAGATAGCGATGGGTGGTCAGCAATCTTGTTTGTTTTTGCAGCTTTGCAGCTTATCCGTGATATCAGACATACTTGGCGGACAGGACATTGCCGTAGATGACCTCCTCGACATCCTCGGGCTTGATCTGGGGGACACGCTCGACGGCGGCTGTTGACGAGGGGTTAGCGGTGGACTGCCCCGCGCTTGCTCCGGACCGTTGATAAGACATTTACATACCCTTGATGGCGTGGGAGCCCAGTTGCGTGGCGCTCAGGCTAGACAGAGAGCTGTCCAAGGCAAAACGTTAGCTTCTCGATCCAGGCGGTGAACATTTCTTCTTCTCCGACGGAGTAGGGTCCAGACTTACCCAAGGAACGAACCGACGGGGGTTCTGGCGGCAGAAACAATGTAAACGGGGGGAAGGTTGGCCATTGTGAACGTCGTGCAAGTGAGACTCGAGGTGGTTGTAGAATAGAAGATTGTGTCGAGAACAGAGCCGGGGGACCGTCTTGTTTATGTGTGACCTGGAGAGAGCAAGCAAACAAATTGAAGCAAATAATTTTGTTGGGCGGCAGGTCACTTATTAGGAAGACGTGCTTCTAATCATCCACCCCTCCCACCGCCGCCTTTTCTGATGTTTGGTGGGGTTGCTCCGACCGGACCCTAGCACAGCTGGGACGTTGCGGTGTCCCGTCCGGGTCCCTGTGGCGCAGTAGCTATCAGGAAGCACTGACCCCCTGCCGGTCCTAGTGTACCTGCTTCCCTAGCGCGAGAAGCGAAGCCAGGGAGTAAGCATATCGCAGCAGTGTTCCAGCCTCGCAGCCACACATGTGCACTAGCCACACTGCAGCCTTGCAAGAAAGTTTGTGAGGCCAGGGTCATTCTAGGCGCGACTCTGCGACTGCGACCGCGACTGGGTCGAGATTTATCGTCATTAGACAAACCGCAACGACGAACTCCACCCGAGCATTTAGACGCCACAATGGACGACCTATACGATGAGTATGTCTTTTCCCCTTCACTTCGACTTTGACATCAGACTGACTTTTCCTTCACAGGTTCGGTAACTTCATCGGCGAGGATGTCGGTTCTGAAGAGGCGTCTGAAAGGGGCATGGATGCGGACTACTATGGAGACGATGCGAGCGAGGCACCTGCGCCTACGGGCCAGGAGCTGATGGAGATCGATGGTATTTACTCTGCACTGTTTTCCAGTGAAGTTGATGCTGACATGATGACAGACGACGGCCCGTCGAATGCGATCATCCTGCACGAAGACAAACAGTACTATCCCACGGCGCAACAAGTTTACGGAGACGAGGTCGAAGTTCTAGTTCGGGAGGAGGACGAGCAGCTTCTTACGCAGCCCATCATTGCTCCTGTCGAGCAGAAGAAGTTCAACATCGAGGAGACCGATCTGCCACCCGTTTTCTTCGACCGCAGCTTCATGACCGACCTGATGAACTTCCCCGATCAAATACGAAATGTGGCGCTGGCAGGACATCTCCATCACGGCAAGACAGCGTTCATGGACATGCTGGTCCTCGAAACCCATGACATTACCGACAGACTGGAGCGCCGCGTTGGCAAGAACCGAGACGAGCAGCTTCGATACACCGACGTCCACGTAGTCGAGAGGGAGAGAGGAGTTTCGATCAAAGCGGCGCCCATGAGCCTGGTGCTCCAGAGCACAAAGGGCAAGTCGCATCTGGTCAATATTCTTGATACGCCGGGCCACGTTAACTTCGTCGACGAGGTGGCGGCCAGCTTGCGATTGGCGGATGGTGTCTGCTTGGTCGTTGATGTGGTGGAAGGCGTTCAGGTCAACACAGAGCAGATCATCAAGCACGCGGTTTTGGAAGATATTCCGCTTACGCTCATCATCAACAAGATGGATCGCCTCGTTCTTGAGCTGAAGCTGCCCCCTAAGGACGCGTACTTCAAGCTCAAGCATGTCATCGAGGAGGTCAACACAGTCATCGAGAACACGATCCCGGGCAAAGGCGAGACGAAACGGATCAGTCCTGAGAAAGGAAATGTTCTTTTCGCGTGTACCGACATGGGCTGGTGCTTCACTCTGCAGTCATTCTCGAAGATGTACACCGACACTTACGGCGGTATCAACACCGAGGATTTCGCGAAGAGGTTATGGGGAGACATCTACTTCAACCCTGAGAAGCGCAACTTCACGAGGAAACCGACAGAGACTCACTCAAGCCGTTCGTTCGTCAAGTTCGTTCTGGAACCGATTTACAAGATCTTCACCCATACCATCAGCGACACCCCTGAAGAGTTGAAGAGAGTATTGGGCACACTGGGCATCACACTCAAGCCATCTCAATATAAGGCCGATGCCAAGGTCTTGTTGAAGCTGGTGTGCGAACAATTTTTCGGTCCTTCAACG
The DNA here is from genome assembly GCF_013390195.1 of Colletotrichum siamense. Taxonomy (NCBI): domain Eukaryota; kingdom Fungi; phylum Ascomycota; class Sordariomycetes; order Glomerellales; family Glomerellaceae; genus Colletotrichum; species Colletotrichum siamense. The sequence continues at coordinate 2,005,366 of NW_023501020.1, forward strand.
GGCTTCGTCGACATGATTGTGCGACACGTCCCATCACCGCAAGAGGCTGCTGAGAGATACCTGGAGAAGTACTACACTGGACCACTGGACACTAAGGTTGCCGGATCCATGAAGGCCTGCAACCAGGACGGGCCTCTTGTGATTCACGTCTCCAAGTTGTTCAGCACGGCAGATGCCAAGAGCTTCTACTCTTTCGGTCGTGTCTTGAGTGGTACGGCTCGCCCCGACACACAAGTCAGAGTCCTAGGAGAAGGCTACTCCACAGACGACGACGAAGATATGGCAATGGCAACGATATCAGATGTTTTCATCGGCGAATCAAGGTACAACATTCCCACGGATGGTGTGCCAGCAGGCAATTTTGTGCTGCTGAGTGGTGTCGACAACTCGATCGTCAAGACGGCGACGATCTTCCCCCCAAAGCTAGAGGACGACGAAGATGTGTACATCTTCAAACCCGTCACTCATTTCACAGAGTCGGTCCTCAAGGTCGCTGTTGAGCCCATCAACCCCTCAGAACTGCCAAAGATGCTGGACGGCCTACGCAAAATCCAAAAGAGTTATCCTTTGATCACTACCAAGGTCGAAGAGTCAGGAGAGCACATTGTCTTGGGTACGGGCGAGCTGTACATGGATTGTGTTTTGCACGACTTGAGACGTCTGTATGCCGATATGGAGATCAAGGTGTCCGACCCCGTCACCCGATTCTGCGAGACGGTCGTAGAGCAGTCGGCGACAAAGTGCTATGCGATCACGCCGAACAAGAAGAATAAGATCACGATGGTCGCCGAGCAGCTTGACAAGGGCATCTCAGAGGACATTGAGTCCGGCAAGGTCAAGATTCGGGATCCAATCCGCAAGACGGCCAACTACTTCGAAGAAACTTACGGCTGGGACAAACTGGCGGCGAGAAGCATCTGGGCATTCGGTCCTGATGAGATGGGACCCAACATCCTTCAAGACGACACGTTGCCCTCCGAGGTAAGGCCTGGTGGCTTCCTTGACTGACCTCTTTGAAGGAACCAACAGGCTAACGAGCTGCAGGTCGACAAGAAGCTCCTGACTACGGTCAAGGAGACCATCCGCCAAGGATTCAGCTGGGCAACCAGAGAAGGCCCCCTGTGTGAAGAGCGTGAGTTCCCCCATTTCCTTGCCCCTGTTCTTCCTCGCCTCCTGTCTTCGTGTCGTCCTTCAATGCCCTCGCTAGGCGCCGTTATTGGTCCCCGACCAGGCGGAAATAGCTCCCGGGAGGGTCCAACACATGGAACTGGGGTTGGGGTTGGGTTCTTAGGCATGGCTTGCATTAGCAGCAAAGGCCCCCTCACCTACCCCGACCTGTCAGAAGAAAACCTGCTTCTACGCACGAGACCCTTTTCCCACAACCATGCCTCTCTTTGGTTGACCGGGATGGGGGCACGGCCCTTAGCAGAAATTCTGTCCCCACATCAGACCATTTCCCAGCCTCTGCTTGCTCACCGGTACACTAACTCGATATCGTGACAGCCATTCGAAATACAAAGTTCAGAATCACCGATGTGTCGTTGGCTTCGGAAGCCATCTTCAGGGGAGGCGGTCAGATCATCCCCACCTCCCGCCGAGCATGCTACTCCTCCTTCCTGATGGCCTCACCTAGACTAATGGAGCCTCTGTACTCCGTCTCTGTGACTGGACCTCAAGACTCGGCCACGGAGGTTTACACGACGCTGGCCAGACGCCGTGGCCACGTTCTCCAGGACGGCCCCGTGGCCGGCACGCCGCTTTACCGTGTCAACGGCCTCATTCCTGTCATCGACTCGTTCGGTTTCGAGACAGATCTGCGCATCAAAACGAAGGGCATGGCCATGGTGAGTCTGACATTCGACAGCTGGAGTATTGTGCCCGGTGATCCTCTTGACAAGGAGGTCATCATCCGGCCACTACAGCCGGCTAGCGCGCAGGCTACGGCTAGGGACTTTGTGTTGAAGACCAGGAGGAGAAAGGGTCTGAGCGAAGACGTTAGCGTGGCCACCTTCCTCGAACCAGAGTTCTACAAGAGCCTCATCGAGAGCGAGATTCTTGGCGAATGAGGGGGCTAGGGGTTGAAGGAAAGATGTATGGTGGCCGCAGGCGGAGCTCGTCGTCAGCTGTGATGCCGAGCCATTCGAGAATGATGGAGTTGGCGCGTGCATACGGACATGTGGTCTTGCGATCCTGCAAGTCGCCGTTTGGGGATGGAAGGATGGAGTGATGCCTCCCATGTATGAGGCATCTGGTGAGAATGTTTGTTAATAGATGAGCCGCCCATGAGACACTAGGTGCTCGGGCCGTTGTATACCAAGAAAAAAACGGGGACAGTCTCCATCTTTCACGTCTACATGAGGCCATCAGATAGATACCTCAACGAGACTTCTCTCGGATTGCATGGCTCTGGTTGCGGTCACGGGCCATTTGGAGTTGAGAGGCAAATCGAGAAATGTCGTGCTGAAAACTGTAGCCTCCTCACGGAACCCAGGATCTGGCTGTTGTCGGGGAACTTGCGGGCGCCGGATCCCAATCTACTCCGCCTCGGCGACCCGACCCCGGATATGCCGTGAAAGGTGTGTGGCGCATTGCTCATCCCAGATTGAGTTGGTGGACGTGCTCGTGGACGCGCATGTACGGGGTGAACGAGGACTCCTCCAGACCCTCTTGGCGTCTAATATCTCGTGTTTCTCTAACTGACTCGACTCATTAGTCAGTTTTGGCGAACCTCCCTCATGAATCGGCAAAAACCGAAGCCGAAGGGAGAAGTTGAAGCAAACATTTCTCTGACGGTGGAGTGCCCAACCGTGCGTGACCTCTGGATTAACACGAAAAAACAAAAAGTAATTGCCCAGAGGCGGATTCGAACCGCCGTCAACACGGTATCGCTGAGTGATGGAGACCACAACGTATCATCCTAACCAACTAGACGATCTGGGCGAATTGGGAAGGAACCGGAGAAGACCGGGTCCTTGCTTGGAAGTTGCACCCCGGCAAGGGACTCATGTAGCCCACCCAGCGTGCGGCTTGCAGGTGGCAGGTCCCGCTCTGATGGGGCAGCTGGCAAATGGCGTGGCTTGTGGCTGCCAGAGGAAAACTGCAATTCTATGAAATTTCCAAATGCTTCGTGCATCTGACTGGGTGAGAAACATTTGATTGACATTAGTGTGGTGTTGTGGGTTTCAATGGGTGCATCGTGAGATTCAGCGTGCGATGTTTTGATGGTATGTGTGGTGCAGATCGAGAGTTACGATCGCCCATGGGCTTCAACTAACATTGACAGCTAGCTTCAATAGTGCCATTACTGCCAGTCAAGCTGCTAGTAGCTTTATGGTTTCAATTCCCAGAGAGAAGAAGCAACTCTTTCTAGGTTAGTCAGTTGCAAACGAAGACAATCATTCTCCTGGCTATCATTGCGTCTTCGGTATGTTCGTTCTATTCGCCCAACTTCATCAATGTCAGGTCCTCTTCCAACAACAAACATCCGAGAAACGACACACCTTCTTTCAGCTCATCTTATTATTCCGAATGATAACGAGCGATGAACGATCCCAAAACGTGTTGTTCGGGCGCAGCGGCACGGGGGCGGTAAAAGAAATGTGGTTTTCATCATATCACAAAACATACCTACATGATTCTATGCCGTGTGCTCTTTCAAATCCAGTTACTTCCTAATCATGTAGAAAAGGCCCTCTGAACTCACTGTGACTCTGCATACGTTGAAAATATGTTGTTATTGTTATGGCGCAAGCTATTGTCCTGCGAGAATCTGACATTTTTGATACTGGGGGTATGACAGGCTCATGATTCTCGTATATTACGGCGATGCCAAGCATATTTCTTTGAGGGAATAGTCACAGAGCGTACTCAAGCAAATTCAGAGCTGTTGGGCGTTGCTAGGCAGCAGACACTAAAGTCACCTGCATCAACTTGGACACCAAAGACACCTTCAGGACCGGCACCAAGCAGACTAATGTGCCATGAAAGCAAATCAAGCCTTCCTCCTTAGAGTTTGCACGTAGTGACGCTGGCCGAACTCAACTTTTGCATGCATTGGCGTGGTCCCCTAGGTGTAAGTCAGGGAAAGCCATCGCCGTGTCTGAGAACGTTGATGGCTTGCTCGTCCATGTACGGAAGCGCTCTCTCAAGGTCCTCGATGTTCTTCCGTAACAAGAATCCACCTGACCGAATCTCCCTAAGACGGAGCAAGCAGCCCATGTCAATGTCGAGAACCTCCCCAGCAAATTCCACCCGTGCAGCCGCCATTTCCGAACGTCAGAAGACAGCTCCAGGCTGAATCCTTCATGTTTTCTGTCCTGGCCTGATGTTTCGTGGGTAAGACGACATGAGCCCCATCGCGGGAACAGGCGCTTCCGTAACCAGCCTCCTTCTTGGCTGATCGAACTATCGTGAAACAGCTCCATATATAGCCCCCAAACAACCCCAGAATTAAACATTAGAGAAAAAAGCTCCGTGACATCTGTCTCCCAACAAGCCCCCTTTGGACGTTTTGCCCTTGGCAGTGGTCACACACGTAGCAGAGCTTCACGATACAGTCGATCAAGACCCAGTAGCTTGTTTGGAGTGGACGAAGGAAAAGGCCGCGGATTTACAAAGCGGATTTAGACGTCCCTGGCTCCATACCCCGGAAAATGATACCACCCAACGCTGCTGCCGCCTTCATTCACACGTTTGGGCACAGCTCGAAGGACTAAAAATGCTGTACGGCGTAGATCGCAGAATCAACGACGCATGTCAACAAAGCCCGAATTGTATTGGTACTCGGGGCTATCGGAACACACATGGCACGCCAGAAGGTGATACGGCCCAGGTACGGAACTCATCTCTTGGCCATCAATTGGAGACCCTGACCACCACACCCATTTCCTCAACAAAGTACAGAGGGAACCCCCCGCCCGCCCTACTCCAAATCTCATCGTCATGGCCGGCCGTACGGAGCGCCGATCACCAACCGGGGGGTGTTCGTCCCTTTCGTCTAGCCGTCGAACGAATTCCCTCCACTGACATTCCTCAAGTCCAAGAACCGCCTGCGCCTGCGGCAGCCCCCGGAACCCGGAAGGGGGGACCAGGACCTGGAGTAGCCTCCCCCCCACCGCCGTCGCCGTCGCAATCGGGCCGTCCATTGCGGAGTTTCTTTCTTCCCCCCTCTTCTTTCTGGTGACCCTATCCCCGGTTTATCTCTGCTGCAACTCCCTCCCCTCCCCTCACCGTCAGCCAGGTCGCACAAGGCGAAGAAAAACCACACACCGTGACACCTCACTTTCACCTTGCCTGGTCTTGCCCCCCTCATCCACTCTTTGCCCCTCTCTGGCGAGTTACACCCCAGCACACCGACTTTACTCCAGATTCCACCCCTCTCTTTCTCTCTATCCCTCTAACGCCGAAACAGTTGACTCTTTAGGCTAGAACTTGTTACAGTTCGTCTCGGGTGCCATCAACGGCAATCTTGAATTGGACAAAGATTGACATTGACAATTGGCGCTACAAAGATCTCTGATCAACGGCGCCGTCTTCTAAACGAGAGCCGTCTGTTGGAGCGGCTGTATCTGACGGGGATCAACCCTCCATCTCAGTGTACAACGCTACCTTGTCTTAAACCTTCCTGTCGCCTCCATATCTTCACTTCCTTGACCCTACCAACACCACCATGTCGAGATACATGCACGAGAAAAAAACCCACGCGAGAATACGGATACCGAACCAAATTTTTTTAAAAAAGACAAGCCAAACTACACCCGGAAAACCTTCTGGTCCCTTCACCACGCCCCCTTTTGCCCCCCTCAAAACCCCACTGACGTCGCCTTCTCGAGCTCAGACGGTCGATTCTGGTATCCATACTGGCAAAACATCGGGTCGGCAGATGTCGAAAAGCCCAGATCGTAGACTCCGAGATAGCCCACTCTAAGCCACGCGAGCTCATCTAGCGCAGCCACCGTAAAGGTTTTTTCCTTTTGCTAGGTGACATCTTTTTCTTTGGCGCGCACGTCTCCAAGGGATCCTGTAGTAAACGCCGCGCGGGTAAAGTGTCAGAGGCGACGAGACAGACGCCAGCAGCCCACGTATTCCCCCCGCCCAGCTCTTTGCGAATCATGTATATCGCCACGCTGAGACCATCATAGAGGGTATAACGACACGTATTTGTTTGGCACTTCCATGTCGCGAAAAAGTCTACCTTGCTGCATATTGCTGCTACGCCGTACTCTTTTGCCTTTGCATATGAAGCAAAGCAATGAAGAGCGTTATGCGACGCGACAGTATTCGTCGTTGTCACTGCTGTGCCAAGTTGAAGTTGACGCCTGACTTGTCGTAAGCGCATAACTGCAGATGGTAGATCCGCATGGGACTTCCCCTGGAAACGGAAACTGCGTGTGAACATGCGCGTAGTGTCGCGTGCCCTGCGCCCTGCCGCATTGGCAGCAGGCAGGCAAAGATACATTAAAAAGAAACAAAAGATGAAAAAGAGGAAACGGGTGTATCTCTTCCGCCACCCGACGTATATTGAAATGCGACGGTAGAGAGTCGTGGCCCTGGCGCGGCGGCAGTGACATTTTGACAGCGGTACTACCGCGGAATTATCATGGTTTACCGCGGTACCGTTTGTAAAGCGGGATATCGCCCGGACAGTTCACCGAAACTCTCTTCTGCCAGCTTTCGTTGTATCCGTAGATTGTGTCGATGGACGACCAGAAACCAGGGTTCGCCGCCAAGTCCTGCTAGACGACGCAGAGAGACAAGAAAGAGACAGGGTTAAGGATGGATGATCGGCGGGCTCCGGCCGTCCGCTTGGGTGAGCTGCACTTTTGACAACTTGCATCCTTAGGTACGAATTGTGTGTGAGAGAGAGACACAAGACAACTGGACCGGTTCTGCGAAAGAAGCGCACCTTGCCTTGCGCTATCTTCAGCATCAAGAGTAGGGTAGTAGATGACGAAGAGCCATGTGGGCAAATCGCGCGGACCGGGTTTCCAAGACTTTCAGCCTTCCTTTAGAGGAAACTCGGAAGCAATCACGACAACACACAACGAAAGCTTTCCAACGTCAACAACACATTGAACACACCCCCACCAGCCACTGCAGAACCAGAGACATGATGTGATATGCGACTTTGGCAAGGGACTTCTCGCTGCAAGTCAACCTCCTTAAACCTACCTCGCCATGCATCACAACCCTCCGTATCCCAAGATCCAGGCCCTTCCTCTTTGCAACGCCGCCGCCCTGGCCGCGACCCCAGATGGCCGGCCGCCCCCATATCCCACACCACCACCAACAACGACAAGGAAGTACCGTATCATGCCTACCTACCTGCCGGCCCAGGGACCTGCCGTTTTGACGCCTCGAGAGAGGTTGTCTGCCCCCCCTTCGGCACATGCCAACCCACACCCCGTTGAACACGCATTTTTCGTTGGGAACTTCCTTCTTGAGCTTGACAGACGTCCTCATTGGGCGTAATCTCTGTCTCTTTCCGATTCAGGCTGAGTGGCTGAGCGCACATTCCCCGTCACTCGCCTTCGTCGCCGTCTCGCCGATAAAGAAGGAGAGAGCCCCATGCGACCTTCCAACGTCGGACTCTGGTCAGGTTATCGTCACGATGCTGCAGCGCATGGCGGGAGACGGGAGACGGGAGACGGGAGAGGAGGCGGCTCCCTGTGTTGAAGATGCATCCCGCCTGTCGCCTCTGATACTCGTCGAATCTCGACGGGCATGCCGTGTGACGCAAGTTCAATATCGCCGAGTGGTCTTCATTGGACACGATCGATCGACGTTAGATGGTGTGTGTGGCCCGCGGCTTACCTCCTGCTAGGCATGGCCCTGCAACCGCGCATCCAGACCTGTCGCTGTGGGGGAGGCGCAGCCACGGATTCGACTGCTAGCCAGAATCTCCCCTTCTTGATCGAACCTGTGACAGCGTGACGACGACGAGTGTCGCTAGCCATGACGAGCCCCCCCCAAAAGCGAACGAAAAGTGCAAATCCAACAAGACGAGAAGCCGCGGACGAAGACGATGAGAATAGGGAAAAGAGCTTGGGCCACGGAAGGCTCGGGAGTTGCAGATCGGACGGGGATTCTTCATTCGAACCCTACCTTAGGTACCTGACCTACCTACCCCGAGCTAAGAGGGACCTCCGTCCACCAATTGCCTCGTGGCCGGGTAAACCACGAAGCTGATCCAACAAACATAATACGTCCGTACGTGTGGTTCCCTTCTGTCTGTTCGAGGCACGGGAAACTTAGCTCGTCGTGCCGTGCGTGGATTCACTCACTCCTACACGGTAGATCTGCAAAACCAACCTGCGTACCCTTGGGCAACTTACAACTGCTGCACTACGTATTAGAGTTTTGCGCCGCCAGAAGGGGGGGAGGGGCGTGAAGGAAGGAAGGAATCCAACAATTGCAGCGTTACCTACGGCCCGTGGGCTTGCTTGCTTGCGCTGCAGCAAAAGGATGTGTTTTGCTGGATGTAACGCTGCTGGTGGTTGGTTTCTCCCCGTGCCGTTCTTCGATCTGACTTGCACCCAGCAGCAAAACACTTGCCTACCTACCTACCTACCTTACCCCCTCGTGTGGTTGGGTTGGGGGCAGGGGCGCGGCAGGAGCGAGAGGACATGGCCAGCGCCACAAATGTAACGCCATGCAAGTTTTTGGTGCAGGCGAAGTTGGACAGGACGGTCCATTGCCTTGGACGAAGCCCATCCATCTTATTGCAGATCCGCATACCGAGAAACGATTTCTCGTCGTCGTCCCCTGGCAACTAGTGCAGAATGTTTGAGGGATAAACTTCATTATCTCTTCGTTAAAAAGACCCTGAACCGGTAATCACGTCGGCTGTCGCGGTGGGCAGTTAGCGAGCCAGAGGGATGATACCTCTGGCTCGGCTATTGAATGCAATAATATGGCAGTTGATATAGATGGTGGTAAGCACAATGTTTCCAACCATGTCGGAAGGGCACGGGAACATGGGCGGTGTAAACATGTGCTAGCTGCTCGATAGGTACGACGTGTTATTGCTACTACCCATTCCGACAAATGTGTGAACACATCATCCCGCTCGGAAAGCCATCATATTGCTCATGACATAGTTCCTCTATTTTTTCCGTCACGGAAACGTGGTGTGGACCACCCACGCAAACAGTCCGAGCACATTTTCGTGAAGAGCAGCAAGAAACCTCCCCCTCTTCCCGTCGTCCCAGCCCTACCCGGAAAACGGCCGCCGGGCTTGCGAGAGTCATGAACCGTTGGCCGATCCCGCCCAGACCCTGCGAGCTTTCGTCAGATGGAGAGAAGGCTGCGCCGCCGCCGCCGCGGATGCAAGTCCCGTAAGCAAAAAGACCCTTTTCGTGCACCGGTCGGTGGATGACGGTACCTGTCGATCCCGCCATGGGTATGTGAGTTGCCAATACTGGGCTGGCTGGGTGAGTGTCTTCTGGTTTTGCCATGGCAGAAAAATCGATATACTTAATAATCCCCCTGCCAAGGTGGCGATGCCTTGGTCAAGAAAAAAAAGGTACAGAGCGTCGATCACACCTATTTAAAGACACGATTCCTTGTTTATTTCCGGCTGTCAAGCAAATGTCGATTGTGGATAAATTTGCCATTTCACCATCTCAAGTTCAACCTAGACCCAGATGGCGATATGCAATCTGCAGTTCTGCGACGTTATACGCCGATAGCCGTGACGGATTCGCACCGATCATACGCAGGTTTCGAGCATCTTGTCCAGAACCCCCCTGAGGGTGTCATTCTCCAGGGCGGCAGCGACGCGCTCCTTGTCACTCAGCTGTTTGTTGACCTGGTCATCCTGGGCGTGGGCGTTCTCCTTGACCCTGACGTCGACGCGGTAATTGGGGGGGAGCGCTTGCTCCAGACGCACACGAACCCCCAAGCCAAGGACGGTGGCAAGAGAGCAGTGTGATACGGTGGGCGTCAAGTCGACCTTGACCTGCACCAGCGCATTGGGGTCTGACGGTCCTGAACAGGGAGGTGGGTTGATGTGGATGTCAGGAAGGTTGACGACCGCCAGCTGGCCCAGAGAGAGGGGGTGCTCTGGATCAGAGATGGTAGATATCAAGTCTATGAAACGTCAGTTGCGTGATCCCTACAGGGTCTGGTAAGTGTGGCAGGGGATTCGCGGCGGTTCGGCGTTAGGTCGAACTGGAGAGAGAAGAATGGGCATTCCTCGCCTTGCGAGGAGGCGGAAGCGAAACCCACAACGGTGAGCATCCTCGTCGACGCATCACGCAGCAACTGAGATCAATGCGACTATGCATCGCGATGGTAAAGAGGGGCCAACGGTCTCGTGATATGTTATGGCTGCAGCGCGTGGCGCTTGCCTCGTCTATCCTCGTGTGGACCATGACTCTGAGTAGACTTGTCTGGAAGACGCGGCATGGTGCACCTTTCCAGTCTTTTTGCTTTACGCAAGGAAACGATTGCATGAGACGCAGGTGACAGAACAATGGATAGGTAGAGGAAAAAGGGGAAAGAGGCCTCTCACCGTAAATTTCCTGCTCATCGATGGGCTCCTCAGCAAAGTCGTCATCGACAACGTCCCTGTCGGGCCATAACGAGTCGTCATCGCAGAAGGGGCGTGACAGGTAGGCAGGTTTGGCCAGAATGACATCGTTATATTTGGCATCTGGGCCCTTCCTTGGCGCTATCCTCTTGGTCTGACGCGTCGGCATCTGAGCCGCGCTCAGGATGGTCGGGTTCGCATTGTCGAGATCTTTGTCCATGGTGGTCAAGATATGCGCAACTTTTTCCTCTTTCTCTTCCTGGTGACTCGTCTTTGATGATGATGTCTCTCAAGACTTCCAGGGTTACGTCTTTGGACACCCCAGCAAGTGCAATCAGTGGCCCTGAAGATGCTTCTCCGCTTGACCTCGGCGTCGCTCTCCGGCTAGCACAAAAGTCCCAAAGAAGAGGCCGACAAGAAAGATTGCTGCTGCTGCTGCTGGTACTTTGTCGATTCGAGATGCCCTCTCAAAGGCCCCCCCAGTCGCTCGGTTAAGGCGGGACGAGGCCGCGGGAGTGAGTTGAGATTGAGATGGGTGGTGATGGCGTATTGCTCTGCTGCAGCTGCTCTCGCAATGTGTTCTTTTTTCGGAAATCACCCTCGTTACGGCTGGTGTATGTGTGGGTGTGCTTGTTTTTCCTGATGGTCTTCTTGTCGTTGGCGATGAGGCTGTGGATGGGCTTGTGGATGGCAAAGAAATTGAGCTGGCATGAGTGAATCAATATTTTTGGAGGTATTGCCCCAGGTGCCCCCGCCCAACGACGAGGATTAGATAAGCGACGTCGGGGGGTTCGAGGGGTCGCCAGCCAAAAAGCAGTTGGCGCATGAATCACTAATCTTACAGTGATGGCAGAGCGCTGGAATATTGCCCCTCACTTGCCGGAATCGGACAGCTCGTCCCCGCTTTTCAGAGTACCTTACCTGCTCTGTGTCGGGCCCCCGTGTCGTCAGCGGAGATCCACCATTTAAAGGATTCTCGATGATCTTCCAATAAATCTAAAATAACCTCTTGGATACCGCGCAAAAGGAGCATCGAACGATGCCCATTTCCATCCATCCCGTGCCCTCCGACCCCTCCAAAATGCCACTTGGGGGTCGTTTTCTGCGGGTTATCGGCGCTTATGACCCTGGGCCGCCATTGCGTTCCTGAACATCCATGAATCGAATCCAAATCCACTCTCGTCTCGTCTCGCAACTGCGGATATGGATACGAAAAAAAAAAAAAAAAAAGACCAAACCAAACGTGTCCACGACAACTTGAGGGTTTTCCTTTTCTCCCCTTCCCTTCCCACACCCATGCAAACCGCTATTTCGCCCCCATGTTACCACACCTCCGCGCGACGGGGAGACTTCTTGGAAAGCTAAGATCATCTCACGGCGCCTTGCCCATTCGTGGTCGTGGTAGCAGTAGCGTAAGGCTGACGGGACCCTTGACTGGAGAAAAAGGAGCAGCCTGTGCAAGCATCAAGGAACCGCCCCTTGCGGTTTTTCCAAAGTTTAATTACCTCTCTCCAGATCAACCAGAGAACCTATTCCCGAGGTCCCCATCATGACTTCATCCCCTTTCCCTTGGATCCTTCTGTTCCTTTTTATCTTATTTGCCGACAGCTCTAATGAACTTTAATGCTCAGAAGCCACGTTGGGCCGTTCCATTCGTAAAACGCGCTGCTGGACCTGGTCCGACCCCACGGTAGACACACCTCGTCCCACGGCACGACTTGTCATCCGAACCATCCATTTCGTCCATGGGGGCCGAGGAAATTTGACGCCCGCTCTAGCATATCATGCCGTGCCGCTTTCCACTGCGCTTCTCCCGCTCTTCGAGAAGCTTGTTGGAAGCATGATGGAAGCAATAGAACAAGATGACTGTGATTTTACTGTGCCATGATCCCAGCTGCATGCCGCCAGCAGAGGAGGCGTCTCATCAATGCCCTGTGACCGTGAGTCCGTGACTTATTGGATACTCCAACCACACCCTCAACCATCATCGACGCCCAATTGGCAACGCAATGCAGAAGATCCGCGATTCGTCAGCCGGGCAGCATGGCACGCAGCTGCAGCAGCAGCCAACACTCTGCACCCCAAGCTACCTACGCGCGTGGCCGGGCTGCTGCGCTTCCCGATCCATTTCCCGCCCGTCGGCCCAGTTCTTCACTCGGCGCGCGGTGTCAATACCTTGGGTACCGATGTCCTTGCTGCAGCCGCCTCGGACACCAATTTCTGGAACGGGCTAAGTGGCTGTCATCGACGCAACGGCAGTGCGTCTTGGTTCGTCGCCCAAATGTTTAAAGATTCCCCGGAGCGGGCGGACGGACGGGACTGGGCCTTCCCAGCTGCCGCGCCCCTTGTTCGGCCGAGTCATCTGGTGCTACCTCCATGCAGCCAGCCAGCCCCCGACCGCTGAAGTTTAGGCCGAATCGTTAAAGGTCAGCTTCACTGTGTGCCCTTTTTCCCTCCCGGTGGACAGCAGTCATCTCGCATCGAGGAGGCAGGCCGGCTTCCCCCCGCAAAGAGCAAAGAGCAGAGAGCAGTTGGACTTGGGTCATCGCCGTCGTCGGCTTCTCGCATGTTCGGATCGCCTAATCATCGGCAAATGCTCATATGCGAGTCACGAAAGACCACCAACACAATCTGACCAACATGGATCAGGAGCACGAGAGTGGACATCAACTGGGTGCCCATTCGGACCGTCCAGGCTCGGGACACACCCCTCGTGCCGCCCGAATGATACCCTCCAGATGAGGGACCCCTGTGCTCTCAGCGACGCTTACCAGCGTGTGCCCGAGATCTTGGGGGCGAAGAGCAGGAGACCCCCTGAACGAACGATTCCAGGAACCAGTTGTGCGAAAGGGAACAACCGAGCGTGACAGATGCTAGCCTCCAGCGCTAGGCTGGAGGTTCATTGGCACACGTTCGGATCCGAGGCACACTCAGCCCCAGGATGCAGGGCAAGCTATGCGCCCTGAAACCACCATTGCGCCAGTTGAACGGATAGCCGTTCCCCTTGTATTCTTCCATCAACATGCTTGATTGGAACATGCCAATTACCTTTTCCATTGTCCAGCCAGGAACAGGCCCCTTTCATATCAAGCTTGAATTGCACTGGGTGGTGGGTGGGATGCTTCTGCGCAGCGACGAGCGGCTGGGCTGCTTGTCGACTGGCCAACTCAACGGCAAAGGAGCGCAGCCAAGAAAAAGACAGGACCTGGGGTGGGTAACGGGGTTCCTCGGTATGTTCCATTTTCGATGCCCTGCGAGGTCGTCGACAAGAATGGCCACCGCTAGTTTTTAGCATGTGAATGTCGACATGGTCGCTTTCCTCACCCCATTCTGCCCTGCTCACCGTGTATTCGTGACCTTGTCCATTTCGGTTGGTCGGTAAAAGGCGGCCCTGCTGTCATTCTATTTGCTGGATGACAGGCGTCGGCAGCCTTTCTGGAGTACTTGGTACTATGTATTAGGGAGGGAGGGGGTGGTGGTGGTGGAGGAGGAGGAGAAGGGAGGAGGGGATGCCGTTGTGGGATACCGACGAGGACAAAGGCGTTGTCTCGAGCGTTGGCCCAAAAATGGCAACCTTCAGGTATTTCTTCAGTACCGACACGGCCTGCGGACCCCGGTCGATGAAGTTGCGCGTCCTCCAGCCGCCGTCGGCCTTAATCAAGCGTCGTAAAATTATTGGGAAAAGGTGATGGAGCGCGCCGTCGCCTCTGGAACGGGATCCTTGGAAACCCCAGCCGTACCAACAACAAAGTACACTTCTCTTCTGCGAGCCAGCAAGGGCAGGGAGTCGAGCAGGACGAAAAAAGCCACCAGTCCCATCCTCGTCGGGAAGCTCTGCGTGGCGCAGACTGCGGTCGAGATTGAGCAGACCCCGCGATCTCCACTAAGCTGTCGACCAGTCCCATCAAGATACCGGCTCCTCATCATCCCACAATGACAGGTCGAAGACGACTCGGGTCATAGCCAGACGAGCCAAGTCAGTCTGCAGGTGAGTCCCTGACTTTGGCGCACTCGCAACCTCGTTAGTTTGCGCCACCTGGCCGGTTGAATCGATTGACTCGAATAACCAGCTGGGTCAGGTTGGATTGGGCGTGACGCCAACCCGCCGCCGTCGCTGTCAGTTTATGATTGTTGCGTGTAAGTCGCCCCTTAGGTTTAAGAAAAAATCTCCATGAATTTCTCCGAGTCAGAGATGTGTGTGTAATGACTTGTGGTGGCCAAACTCTGAAAATATCAACGGCCTTGAGCAAACTGCGACAGAGCCTCACGGCATGCTGAAGTGACTTGCGTTGCTTTGACGCCATCCACAAGTGGTCCTGGGCTTTTGTCGTTTGCTGAGAGCGTTTCACCGCGGAAGCTTCGCTCTGCAGACCTCGTAGCGCAGCGAATCCGATGTGGAGAGGGTGCTATAGCTTCCCCTGTTCTTAGAAAGGCACGTTTGATATCCAGAAAGCTACGGAAGTGAGAGCGTTTATTAGGGCGTACGCAAGCGCTCGAGCTGGTGCTGCAAGTGCAGATGAAAAAGCCGTTACAGTTGCATGGATGGGATGGATATCCGATATTAAACTCATAGTCTTCTGCGCAGGTATGGATTGTGCAGCGATGTCTTCCCCCAGCCTCGTCTGGCGACGTCCACCGCCGGTCCACCCAGTCTTATGGCGTAATGTAACAATGCCCAGACTGTGCAGAAGTGTGGGTGAGGAGGAGTTGGTCGTGTTTGATGCCGAGTCTTTTTCTCTCACGCAGGAGGAGCCTCTGTCACACATTAGAGCTGCGGGTTCCTGGACGTTTCTGACCGGTTGAGGCAGCTGGAACAATGGCATGGTTCCACAGCGAAGGGCTCGTCAGCAAAGATCAGACGAAAGAGATGCGGAGTAAAACAGGGCAAGGCAGACGAAGGTCGGTCGGAAAGGAAGACGCCTCATGCGGCACCGGATCGGCCCAAAAGGGCATGATGATGGGGAGGCCGGTGAGACCGTGAGCAGACATTGCAGGCTGAAGAGTCTGAGGATTTAGCTTGGCCGAGTGTCAGTTGGCGACTTGGGCTAGCGCTGTCAGTGCGACCAGACAGTGATGAGGCCAGAACCTTCGTCGAAGGCCCGACGAAGGGTTCGATACGGCGGTAAGTGTCATGGCGGGAAGGCTGATTTTTTGGCTCAGGAACCTTAGCTTTGACTCTGGCTTCGGATTAGGCAAGTCGCCAAGTACCTTGTACCTCCATCGCGATCTGGATTTTGATAGGTATTGGGTGCCCGTACTGTAAGCAAGCTTGGGTCGTTGGACGTCGCCCTCGCCTTCTGAGACGTGCAGTGCAACCGGTTGGCTGGCAAGTTTGACCACAGACAATGTTGCTTCGGGTCCTCATCATCTTGTGCCTTGGTGACGGCGTGCCATCTGTTGTGGGTTGACTGTGAAGTCTGATTCTTCGCTGCCATTCTGTGGTGGCTTCCGGCACTCGCTAAGAGGTAGCCGAAAGCTTTTGTCCGAACAGACTGCGAGTTCGTCTTCCCCCTCGGAAGCGTTGGAAATGGCGAGTATCCGCAGGCCTCAGATATTAACAGTGGACTGCACAGCGCAGGTATCCGCAAGTCCATGGCCCAGGGCACCTCACCTCCTCAAGGTCCAAGGATAGGGAGTCCACGACACACCCTGTCTGAGCTTCCAGAACAGAACCCAGCACACCACATCCGGCCCATGCGAGAGGAGAGCAAACCCACAGCATTCTGGGCGTGGAGACTTTTCCTGGTCCGAGAAAAGGCCCCTTGAAATCCGAGACCTGGGTCAAGCATTCGCAGCAGGGCTTTCCATTCTGCGAGAGAGGTAGAGCGTATCCGTAGGTATGAATAGCTACGGGGAGGAGACTGGAAATGGGCTGGTGCAGCTGGCAAAGACGGTAAGGCATGTAAGGTACGTGTGGGAGGGGCCATGGCAGATATCCGCACCTTAGGTATTCGTACATAGAAAAGGTAGCCAAGGTTTCTTGGCCTTGCGTGTGAATGTGTGGATGAACAGGTACCCTGCCTCTGGGGGCTGGATTGTTGGTCTGAATACCGTGGTACAGTAGACGAGAGGCAGATGACGAGCGAGGAAGTAAGGAAGAGGAGGGAGGAAGAAAGAGAGAAAGGGTATTCGTACGGTACAGTGCAACGAGAAGGTACTTTGGTAGCATTGCTTGTTGGCTCGTGGGTGAGGTGAGGGGAGCGGCACTGCATGATGTGAGGTGCGTTATCACATCTGAGATGCAGTGCGGATACGTTTCTTGATTTGGAGACTTGGTTGGGATTGGACCACACAGCAGTAATGATGGGCATTGGCCTTAGTGCCGCTGCTATTGCTGTGTGCACTGCGTGCTGCGCTGCTGCTCATGCTTGGTATGTAGGAGCTATGTGTGACCTTGGGCAGGTGGCCGGGGGATCATGTACCGCGCCATATGTTGGATGCTACGGATATGCAGGAGTGATGGATCCAGCAACAAGACCAACAGCAATAGCAGCAGCAGCAGCATTGTCAACGACTCAACAGCAACAGTAACAGCAACAGCCCAATACGCCGAGAAGCTCTGCTGCTGCTGTTACTGCTAAGGTACCTATTGTACCGAGTAGAGAGAGACGGGCAAGGCAAGACAAGGCAAGGCAAGGCAAGATGTGGAGGACAAGGCCAGTCAGTCCATCCCATGTCGAGGGGAGCAGAGCAGGGCCACAGAGTTCAGCACACATGCACTGGACAGGGCAAGGACTCCTCATCCTCAGCATTGAGGAAATTTGGCAGGTCGCACGTTAGCGCTAAGATTTAGCCTAGGCTACTAGGGACTCTTGCCTTAGCCAGCTGGGTCCTCCAGTCCTTAGCCTCTCCTGTGCTGAAGCTGGCTGGCTGCAGCGTGGAGTCGACGACATCGAGTCCTGGCAGATGTGAACTGTGAGTGGTTTGGGTTGGGCACTAGCCGGTGGATGACGGACCAGGGCAGTTACGAACGAACCTGTAATGATAAGGTAAGCGGGGTGTGGATCACCGTAACTGCGACTGCTCATGGCATGGCTCCCTACTCCTTGCTCCTTGTTCATCGCTCCTTGTTGCTGCTGCTGCTGCCAGCCCCTTGCCCCTTGCCCATTACCTACGCAGTAGCCCCAGCCCCCTGCCCTGCCCTGCCCTGTTCCTCCTCAACTCTTCCTGAGGTGCTCTTTGCCCCCAGTCCCAGTCCCAGGCCCAGTGTCCTTGCTCATCGCTACCGCGGTACCTTACCGCGGTTGCTCCTGCGGCCCTGCGGCAGATACCGTGCCTCCGTCCACCATCCATCCATCCACGACCCTCCAACTCCAACACCAACTGCGGTGGGGTGCTCCAACTGCTGCCCCAAATCACCTTCCTTGCATTTCCCTTTTTCTTAGCCTCTCCCCCTGTCCACGTTACCCACCGCTCGCCTACCTTAGCTCAACTTCCCTTGTCTCTCTCCCTCTCCCTCTCCCTACCCACCCATGCAATCCACGCAGAGACGGCATGGCATTCACAGGACAGGCAGCATGGCTCTGGGGGTCCTTGAGTTGAGCCTTGAGGGGCTTGACGACGGATGGCCGCCTGAGAAGTTAGGAGAGAAGCGTCCCTCGGGCCATCTCAACGCTGGTCTGGTCGCCGATTTCAAGGTAGGCTGGGGGAAACAAGAACCGAACGCGAGAAGATGGGATGGATGGACGCCGCCTTCCCTTCCTGCCGGCCTTCTAGGGCGTTTCGACCCCGGAGCTCCAAATAACGGACACCGACTCCCCCTCTGCGTTGAGGTGCGCTACTACCGTCTATCCCACCGAGACGCTGCGGGCTAAAACTGACCGCCTCCTGCGTTGGGTCTGCCATGGCCCCGGCCGCTACCGATACCATTGTCATCGCGTTACAAGCTCGGCACCACGTCCGCCGGTGCCCCCAAGTCTGCAAGCTAGAAGACGAGATAGAAACGTCTGCCAACCTTGCCGCCCATGGCGTTTGACCGTCACCTCTTCTCCCGCTCGTCGGTGCCTCGGCGAGGCTTGCCAACAACCTAACCGTACGAGAGGCTTGTCGGCATCTGGCGTTGTGGAGTTGTGCCTGGCCCTAGACAATGTAAGCTGCGGCACTTTCCTTCCGCCTCCAAGAAGTCTGGCTGACTGCTGTGGCCTCGCAAAGTACACACACTACCTACCTAGTTAATGAGGGCCCATATTCAGGACAAGGCAAAACCGCATCTACCAGCAACCTTCTGCAAAGTGCTGCGTATCCGTACAACTGCTATTTGCCGTGTACTCCCAAAGTGAGCGCAGGTAGCCCTGGCCTGCCATCTTCAGACACTGTATGGTGCCCAGACCAGGGCGGTCTGGGGCCGACGGGGCGAGCATCTGAGCAGAGCTTCTGCTTTGGGACCCTCGCAACCCTCCACCTTCCACCTCCCCGTCGTGGGCGGACGGGGTTGGTGGGCACTGTTTCTCGAAGCATTCAAGCTCGACACTGGACCTGGAGCCTGCTCGGACCCAGCCCATCAGGCCAGTACTGGACGGGGCAAGCCTCAGGTACTGCCTCCGTATCCGTCATCTTCATGTCCCAGCCTCCACGTCTCCAGGAGACAGGAGGAGCTCCAAGTTCCAAGGCAAGGCCCGAGACGAGACGGGACCAAAGATGCAAAAGAAAGCAGTTGAATGAGGTGTCCAGAAGCAGTGGGCTCCTCCTGGCCCTACTGGGCACGGCACGAGGGCGGGTAAGGTAGCCTACGGACTGCGGACGGATGACGGGTACAGACTATCCATTCTACGGAGACACATGCCCTTGTCTGGATTCCCGCCTGCCTGGTTTACACCACACTGATATTGATTACGGAGCACAAAACTCACTAGCGTTGAGCGTGCTGGAGAAAGATGCGGATCGTCTGGTCATTGCAGGTCAATCAAAGAGATGCTTAGTACGGATAGCTCTCCCCTTCTCCTCTTTCTCACGGTCCAGGCAACTTGCCTCATTTGGCAATCCCTCGGTACGCAAGAAGGCATGGCCTGAAATCGATATCAATATACAACAAGCATGGCCACTTATTAACATGACATGGGATAACACAGGAAAGATGGATGGGCTTTCTCTTTCTCGGCCATGACCAATCTTACAGCGACCCTCCCTACCGGTCCATGTCTTGGATGTTGTCGTCCTGTCTTTCGGATACAGGCTGTGGCTGGACTGGACCGGACTACACCAGTTGACGTTTGTCTTTCTCTGCTGGCTGGAGAGAGCGAAGGAAAAGACGTGAGATGGATTGGCGAATGGACGGTGTACAGTATTCGCGCAGTGTGGAGCAACACTGTATTCGTGACATTGCCCTGCGCAGACATGACGACAAGGCCAGACCGTCTCATCGTCTCTTTGGCTGGGCCAGGCTCTGGGTACAGTGCATCTCTGCCGTTTTCGTACTAGATACACACGACACCGCCATGCCCAGGGAACGCAGTAAGGCAACTCAACTCTAGTTGAGGCGGCGTGGGCGCGTCCAGTGTCACCGGTAAGAAGGGTTCTTACCGGTGCACTGGTCACACATACGTCCCGGCACTCCCCGTCTTTGGGCCTCTGCCTGAGCCTGAGCCTGAGCCTCTACCTCCGACACGTCGTGCATCTGCTGGTCTCTGGCGGCGACGGCGCCTTGCGCCGATGAAGACGTACTCACGGTATGGTACGGTACGGTACGGTACTCAATCACTCACATCAGCAGACCGGATTCTGACTCGGCCTTTTATTTTTTTCTCCTAAGCCCTCTCGGTCACCACCATTGGCATTGGCAATGCCGTGGGGGACGGATTCGCCGCCATGGCCAGTGCCCATCTGTTCCATGCCATTGACCAACCTGTCGCAGCTCTCTTCCCCTCCATCTCGCTCAGTGCGCGCGAGCGATCGTGCGTGCGTGCGTGTCTGGTGTGTGTTGTCGTCTCGTACCTGAAGAGGCTTGGAATGTACCTTACCCTACCCTTTCCCGCACCATCATCCTCATCTTCATCGCCGTACCTTGCCTCAAGTCGCTGCTGTGTGGAGGAGGAGGTGCGTGTGGCTACGTGCGTGCAAGAGAGAGTGAGTGCATGCCACACGCCTCTGACGTCCACCCCGCTGTGCGTAGGTTGTTCGATTTGATCGTCACGACGGCCAAAAAAAGGAGACGTTGTGTGGCCATCTCTTCTCCATCCTCTGTCCCTCTTCTGCAGTCTGTGTGTCAATTTTGTCCCTTGGACGTCTCGTCTCTGCATCTGCGTCTATCAGACCCCCCTTTCGTTCAAACCATTGAACACGGACGCGGACACAGACAGCGAGTACCTTTTTCCCCTGGCATAGATAGGCGGAGCTTAGTTCTTTGTCTGTCGCCATTTCCCGCCGCCCGGGTCCAATTTCAAGTTCAGCATCAGGAACCCGTCAAGTCCAAACCCGGCAAATGAGGGTTTGGGGAGCAGTCGTTAGTCGGATGAGATTCGAGACTCCGGGACTCGAGAGTTTACAACGCACCCTGGACAGGCCTTCAACTTTGGTGCCAGATTCGGCCTCCTCCTCCCCCTCCCCGGCCGGCGGTCCTGTCGTCGTCTGCGAGGGTTAGTCCCGAGGCCCGGGTGCGCTGTCTGCGCTGTCTGCGGTAGCTAGCGCAGCGCCCTGGGAGAAGCCATCTGTCGAAGAGACGGCGACTCGAGTGGCTGAGGTGCAGTGCTTGGAAGCCAGTGGTGCTGCCAAGTATCTTGCCAGTGTGCCGCGGTGAATAGATACATCGGTAGGTACTTTGGGATGTTGAGCTGTCTTGCTCGCCGACTGGTCTTGCCCAAAGCAATAAGGTAGGTACTCGTAGGCAGATAGTTACATGCATCCCGCAGCGCTTTGTAATGCAGGTCAGGTCTCCTGCTTCTACCTGCCTTCCATACCTTCCTTCTCTTCAAACCTACCGTAGGTACTATGCGGTATCTGGTGCTGG
Organism: Colletotrichum siamense; assembly: GCF_013390195.1. Lineage (NCBI taxonomy): Eukaryota > Fungi > Ascomycota > Sordariomycetes > Glomerellales > Glomerellaceae > Colletotrichum > Colletotrichum siamense. Next base: position 2,026,839 of record NW_023501020.1, read on the forward strand.
GCTGGCTGCCGCTCACGCCGTCGCCGCATTGCGCGACCTCCCACCCACCCTTCGCCCACACCCACCACACCAACATCCACTTCGGCATCCACACCCACGCCCACACACACTCACATACGCAGTACACACTGGCTCACTCTTTCTACCCTCTCTCTACCTAATTCTGGCTCTCTGCCATTACCTACACACTCCACAAGTCCCTCCCACTCGAGTCTCCATCGCCAACACCCTACAGCGACGCTACATCACACCCTGAGCAGCTGCTGCACTGCACTCTCTCTCACTCTCTCTCCATGACAGTATCTGTCTACGGATACCTTGCCATCACCTCCTCTGCCTCTTGACCTGTTCCCAAGCCGCCTTACGTACCCTCACTGCGTGTTTGGATACCTCAAACTACCTCCTCGCCTTACTATTACACCTACCTTTTTTACCTTTCTCAACCTCATCTTTCTTGTCACTCACTTCAGACGCCTACCCGACTACTTTGACCCTGGGCCGTGCTGCCATCTCCATCTCCAGCATCATCATCTCCTCTTGCTCCTTTCTCCTCTCTCTCTTCTCGTCTCCTCTCCTCTCCTCTGCTGGGCCCCATCCCTCTCTCTCTCTCTCTCTCACACACACACACACACACACACACACACACACACACACACACGCACACACACAGTCCACCCCCTCCCCTCCCATCCCCTCCAGGCTAGCTAGGTACTCCTCCTACCTCGTCCTCACCACCAAAAGCACAGCACTGTCCAGCATACCTTGCCTACCCAGGCAGCCCTTGTCTGGGTCCTGGCTCCCACCCCCATCGACTCCTGGTCGCATCCATCATCGAACATCGGTCTCCTCTAGGCCCCGGCAGCAGAGCAGCGCAGTGATATGACCCTGCCCTACCCTGCTGTTGTACCGTACCTACCTAGCCCAGATCTTGTTCCTTACCCCGGTCGCCCTCTCCCACCCCCGTCAAGGTCTACCCACGTCAACCCTTCACGCCTCACGCCGGGACCTGTCGTCCATTCATAATAAGGCTTGACCTTCTCCCGCGTACCCCCCTCACCATCGCCCACCAATCCGGACATTTCCTAGCCAGCGCGCTCCAAAGAGAAATTCGAGACACAACTGCCCTCTGGACTGCTTTCTTTTCCCAACATCTTCCTCCTTTCTGCAACCCAACCTCGACTTGACAGTTCGCTTCTGTCTCGTCCCCGACGACGCTGAAAGAGAGACCTCCATCCCCATTCCACGTAACTGAGAAAGAGGGTGCATCCGAGTGCGCTCCAAAGGTCGGGACCGTCGGCTCTCTCCAACTGATTTACACCATCGACGGACGTGGATGTAACCGCTTCTTTGTCTCCGCTCCGCACTTCGTCCGAGGCTACGTCCTCCTTCTTAGCTCACCGCACCCAACAACTTCGACTCAACTCACCACGATCCGATTTCGAAATGTCCAACGATCCCTCAGTGAGGCGCATCCTGCCTCAGAGCTCCCAGATGGGCAGCTTTTCCTTTGCGCCCCAGCAGTACCCCCAAAGGGAAACCCAGAAGAGTGCGCCATCCATCCATCCAATCCACACCATGTCTCTACTTCCACCGCCTCGGCCGCAGACTGTCGTTGAATGTCTGTCTAACCAAACACCATCTCTGTAGACTATGTTTTCGTTGACGAACACAATCGCCATAAGCGATTGAAGGGTACGCTCATATTCTTGCGCGGTCTCACCGCTCGTAGTCTACTTACACTGATGAACTGTAGTCATGAGGGCCTGTGAAGGATGCAGGAGACGAAAGATCAAATGCGATGCTGCCACCACGAATACCTGGCCATGCTCTGCGTGTATCAGGCTCAAGCTGCAGTGCGTCCGTCCCAATGGCCAGTACGACGGGACCTCAGACACCGCGTATGAGTCTGGGCCAAGCGACTTTGCCGCTGCATCCTCCCAGCTTCAAGACAGCTTCCGCCAGCAAGCTCCCATGCAGCAACAGTCGATGATCCCCGGAGGCCAAAAGCCCAACCCTTCCATGTACGCGGCCCAAGGCGCGTATTCAGATCACAACGTCTTCCCGCAGGTGCCTTACTCCGACGGATCCAGCCAGCACAACATCCACTACACCACTGTGTCGCCCTCCGTCGGCATGATGGATCAGTCCTACGCCGGCCAGAACGTGTTCCCGACACCGCCTATGCAACAGAGCTCGCGCGCGGATTCACCTCCCGACACCTACTCGAATGATGGATCTTACCAGCAAGCAGACCTTGCCGACCTCATGGGCTCCTTGAAGGTGAACGAAGCAGGCACAGGTAGGCAACTTTTGAGTGGCGTGTGAGTTGCAAACACTGACAAGTATTTCCAGCGCCCTACCTCAGGAACAAGGCCTCTTTCAGACGGGAGGAGGAACCGGTGGTGGAAGAGCCTGATGACTATCAAGAGCTTCTCCCTCCTCTGCCATCCGGGCCTGGTCTTAAGATTCGCATCCCGCCTGAACTGATGCCAGACGACGACACCGCCATGCACTACTTCGAGCTCTTCTTTACCCATGTGCACCCGTATGTGCCGGTTCTGAGCAAGCCCATGTTCTACCACCAATGGAACACCAACAGACAGTCAATCTCACCCCTCATTCTTGAGGCCATTTTCGCCATGGGCGGAAGACTCGCGGACGATCCTGGTGAGGGACAGCAGTGGCTGGCTTTGGCGTCTAAGCACGCCGATTCCTTTATGGATGTTCCAAGACTCAGCACCCTGCAGGCTCTGTTGCTCATCTTGAAGGCTAGAGAAGCGGCACCGAAGCGCGGTTACTACTACAGGTCCTGGATGACGATTGTTCAATGCGTGCAGATGGGCAAGGATCTCGGCCTGGACGAGCACTACACCGATCATCAAATGGGACACCCTTGTGGCTCTTCTCCCGCGGAGTGCCAGATGAAGACCCGGATTTGGCAATCCATCTTTGTCGGTGAAGTGATGATCGGATCTCCTCAGGGTTTGTCTTAGCTTCCAATGTCTGAAAATAGTTTTGCTAACAGGCTACAGGCCGATACGACCTCTCCGTGGACCTGGATTCCATCGATTTCAACGTTCCCCGCCCCATTCCCGGCGGCGACGAATCTGAGTACCACATCACCCGGAACTTCACGTACTTCGCACGAGTCGTCCGCAACGTTAGCCGCATGAACAGCACTTACGGCCGCCTTAAGAAGAAGAAGACGAAGGACTGGGGTGTCGACCCCGAGTTTGTGCAGCTCAACCCAGCTCTGCAGTCTTGGATGAGCGATCTCCCGGCGGACCTGTCTGTGACCTTCCCCCCGGATGGATCGCCTCCGTGGCTCTCGTCGCCTTACATTGGCAATCTGCATTCGTACTACTATTTGACACTCATCCTGCTCCACCGACCGCAGCTGAACTTCCTTGATCCCAACTCAACCGACGGGCAATGGAAACAGCACATGATGATCTGCTATTCAGCTGCCAAGGCCCTGTGTCGACTTCAGGAGGCAGTACTGAACAACTTTGGATTCTCTGGGTTGCAATGCATGCTCCGTGGTTTCAGTTTCACTGTCTACTGCGGATTGTGCTGCATCGTTCTCCATCTGGTGGGTGATTGTCGATGAATATCTTGTAGGTTGACGCTCTGACACGGTGAAATATAGGTGGCGGTCGTCTCGCCGGATCCGGATCTGAACACTGATGCTCGCGAATACTTCACGCGCCACATGCGTGTCCTCGAGAAGGTCATGAGTGTGTGGCCGATGCAGGACCTCCAGAAGCAGGTCGACGCGTTGAGAGAGGCGTTCTCTGCTGACACCAGGAAACAATTCGTGCTCAAGCCTAGCTTCCCCTACGGCAGCCCGCAGTCCTCCAACCATTCTAGCCCTCCTCGTGGTTACAGACCGGGTATGGCTCGCACTGGCTCTCTGGACCATCAGTTGGACACGCAAAACCTTCAACACTCCCAAGTCAGTTATACCAGCCACCCCATCACACCTCCTATCTCTGCCGGACCTGTGGATACCAAGAGTGACTCGCCTGCTATACAGTCACTCGTAATGATGGCGAACCAAGGATCCCAAGCACCGGGGATGCCTCAGACCATGCCGCTGGCGAGTGCGCCAGCTTGGAACCCGGCGAAGATTTTTGAGTAAGCCAAAGAAACACAATCCCGTCAGACAGCTGCGCAGTGATCGCTAACAGTTCTCCAGGCAATGGAACACGTCTTTCGGTACGCCTCAGGTCCAACCACAGCCTTCGACGCTGCCTCCCCAGTCCAATTCGCTTAGTGTTTCTCCGTCTTCAGGTGCACCCGAAGCCCCGTCTCTTCAAGACATACAGGCAGTTAATGCCACTCTCCCCGTGGCCTCTCAGCAGATGGCGCCGCAGTATACGGCTGCGCCAGTCCAGTCTTTCATCTCGCCTGCTATGTGGCAAGAGTCCGTGGCGAGTGTCTACGAGGGCGGCTTCAAGCGGGCCTGGGACTACGACGGCAACAGTGGTCCGATGATGAAACGGCGTTGAAATCGTTTTGACATATTTTGACTCCACGGGACGGATCTCCGACGTCCTTGCTGGCGAGAGTATTTACATCAAGTTTCAAAGTTGGTATAAAAGCGGCGACGACGATTATCGGTTTCTACAGCATATTCCTTTTTTTCTTCTGGGAAACATTTGGGAAGAACATCGATGCGAACCTTCTCATCAGCTGCCTTCCCCTCGGCCCCCGAACGATTCACCCGTACATATTTTTCGACATTCGGTTCTCATGGTCCACAACTTCACACCACATTCACGGTTTATTTTCGCGACGAATATATGTACACGATTACGACGAACACGAGGAGGCCCAAAAAAATACAACGCACGTGGAGGTCCATGTAGCGCACGCGCGGGCGTCATCATTCTGGCCCTGGACAAGCATGGTTCCAACTGAAGAAGGGGGGTTGTTTTCAGTGGGCGTTCTCGGACGGCACATGGAAGGAAAAGTCAGGTCCAGGCGGTGTCCTGGCCTGCATTCAGGAATGTATTATTATTTGGCATGCCCTCAAAACGGGGCCGACGAAGCGGCTCAGGCAGGGTCGGCGGCGTAGGGACAGCGCACACAGTGGGCATTACGAATGAGAGGAGCGTCTCTTTGTTCTGTTTACCAGCTGTTTCGTGAGACCCGACCACAAAAAAAGTACCTGTACGATGGGGATGGGGGAAGAAGGGGGCAATGAGGATGCTTCGATACTTGCGTTGATTGGGCCGGTCAATACGGATATGATACCACCTTTTTCGCGCGCATTATTCTTTTTCTTCTCCCACCAGATGACAAGACACGACGTGACGACAAAGGAACCCCCACGAGGTCCCCGATGGGTGGCGAAGCAAGTCAGGACAGGCAAACATGCGGTGATTTGATTGCCTCTGCTCATTCACATGGGGGGTTTGGGGCCAAACCAACAGCAGCCAGCTCAAGAGGGATGACATTGAAAAGGGGACCATCTAGCACTACCAGATTCCAACCGGGAAGTCCCCAAAGCGGTCGCAAAGTCAGGCAAGTAGACGGGTCAATTGGCCAGGGCATCTGAAGTTGGCAACAAGATTTCCAGGGTTCGTTCAATTCAGCCGCAAAAATCTTAGGACCATGGTAGGGTTTGCATTAACTACAGATGGTCTCAACTTCAGCGCGCGCGCGGAGACACACTCTCTCTCGCACAGGCTTTTTCGATTCTCCTTCTCTCCGTCACCCCGGGACCCCGTCGTGTCTCGCAAAAGGTAAACTTTCATTTTCCGGCTGGGGGGGACGTTGGTGGCCGGGATGCATACGTCGGCCGGCGGCAGGCTAACTGCTCTGTAAACTTATTTGCCTCCCCATGCCATGGCGGCGGGGAGTTTCTCTCGGGTGTTCTCTGTCAGGACTGGTTTGACAAGGAGACGCCGAACGAAGACGCAGGCGAAAGTCGACCAACGACAGACAGAATGGGCCGACCGACCTGTCGGCAAGGCGCCGTGGCAGCGCCGTGGGCGGAGACAGACGCAGGCAGGGGTTTGCGGCGCGGAAGCCGGGAATCGGATGTCGGTTTTTTCGGAAAGGCATAAACGAGCTGTTAAATCAGCTGCAGCGCAAAGAGTGTGACGGCAATTAACGTGTGCAGCAGCTCCCGAGCCGACGCCAGATACCGAAGCTCAGCACCCCCCCTTCTACTGAAAGGTGTGGGATGCGTTAGGGAGGGGACCCGAATGGGACCCTTAGGGTAGCAAAGGACCCTACTTGTTGGTAACTATCTACGTATTACGCATGCTGTAATGCCGTATGTGTGTATGTACTTGTAGCAGCAGGCACACGGCCAGTAGCTTGTTACAGCTCCTTGGTAACGGCCGGTTCTAGACCCCTCTCCTTCACCCTTTTCGCTGGCAAGGATGTGGGGGGATTAGAAAGCATGAGCGGCCATAGAAAAGTATGCCAGAGAAGTGCTTCAATCGGAAGACGGTGGGCGGACGCATCGGGATGAATCTGTTCAAAGTTGGGCATGGGTGTCTTGTCTCGATGTTTCGAGGCGCCAGGGACCAGGTGAGAAGCACTGCCGTTGGGGCTGTCGTTTCTACGCAGTACTTAGTGCACTACTTGACTACGTACTGCGATACTTTACTTAGTGTACAGGTGATGGTTGTGAGTTTAGAGTTTGGGGTTGCGCATGGCGGCATGGGCTCTGGAATGCGCTCTCTCTCCCTCTCTCTTGGTCGGGGTGTGTACTGCACATCCGTAGTAAGTGCGTGGCACGGCACACATGGCTCTGGATGCGACATCAGACCGGGTTCCCATACCGCCGATAGAATGTGCGTAAACGCCGCAAGCACCGCGACCCGACTTGCAGGACCTTTCCTGGCAGCCATCCTCTTGCGCCAAGATAACCATGCAGCCAGCTTCCATCTTTGCTAGAAGCCCTTCTGGAATTTCGTCGGATCTATGGGGGAACGGTGACGGCGTCCTCCGCTTCACTTCAAAACCCGGCGTGGCCGACGTGCTTCATCGCAGGCGCATGTTTCGAGCGACGAAAGTTCCAACGACGTGCACAAACCAGCGACCACGCCCCCTCCCTCAGTCCCTCCCCTCTGATGTGACTGAAGTTCTGAACCAACCCCGCGCGCGCGCACGTACTTTTTTTTTCTTTTCTTTTTCTTGGACCACCCTGGCTACCGACTCTTCCCGCGCGCCGGGGCGGAGGGTCCGGGAGGGCCGCCTTGGTTTCGGGCGATGTCCGTGTGATGGGATGGACATATTGCGGGATCAGACGGGGTTTTTCTCGGGCGGAGAGACGCGGCGACCGCCGGAGGCAATCCCACCAGGCTATCTATCGTATTACTACCTTATCCCCATGACGCAAGTGCGACTATACCACAATCAAGGGTACTCCCACGTAGGAAACAGATCCCCTTTCGTTGCTACGCCGTATAGTATATATGTACTACACAATGTAATGTGGGCGAGGCGCGGGTGGCGGCTGTGGACGCATGGGGCTGAAGGAGTCAGGTTGCGCTGCGCTGCGCTCTACACGTGGTGACGCAAGTCAGTCGAGCAGGGGCCGGCTGGCAGCCAGCAGCCAGCAGCAGCAGCAGTAGCGATAACGAGCGGCAAAAAGAGGGCTGAAAGGTGTGAGCAAGTCATGGGTTCCACGCCGCCCCGCCAGCGACAACCACCGTTCTCCTAAGGCAAGGTACTGAATCGAGAGGCGAGGCGAGGCGTAAGCGGATGAGCACAAGGCCTCGGTACCGGGAATAGACCCCCGAGAGGTTTGACAGCTGCGTCCGTTCGCGAAACGAACATTGGACCGTGGCGATATTGGATACTGGGCGACTGACTAGCCGTGGTTGTGGTTGTGGTTGGGGGTGGGGGTATCTGGTTTGTTTTGGGTTGTTGGTAATAATACAGCTGAGAAACGATATCGTTTCTCCCTCTCTGTGTCAGATTATAGGTAGACATCGTGGGCAAATTGCGTATGCATGGCCGCGAGTACATTGGTGCTGTCGTAACCCCATGTTCTTCCTCCTCCATCCCTCCCTCCCTCTCCTCCTCGTAGAGGGCCCCCGGATATCCCGTGGTGCTGCTTCCCCTTCCACTCTCACCTGCGCTGACCCAACATCGGGCGGATGATGTCGTACACCCACGCGTCCTTGGCGGCGTTCCTGTAGCCCGACGACTTGCTGGCTCTCCCGGCCTCCTTCGCGGGCAGCCCGAACAGGCTGACGGGGCGGTAGTGGTACCACTTCTTGCGCGCCATGAGGTTCGCGACGTCGCGGGTGTGGGTGACGAGGCGCGCGCGGGTCTCGCGGAAGCCGGCGTCCGCGGGGACGGGGCGGAGGTCGGCTGCGCTGACGAGGGTGGCGCGCGGGCGGCCGGCGAGGCCCAGCGTGCCGACCTCGAGCTGGGCGGTGGCCGGGAGGGCGCGGACGTAGCGCTCGAGGAGGGCGCGGGAGGAGCGGGCGGCGGGGGGCAGGCGGAGGAAGACGTGGGTGACGAAGGGGGCGGAGAAGTAGGCTACGTAGGCGAACGGGATGAGGGCGCAGGTGGCTGGTCAAGGTGTTAGTTTGGATGTTCTCTTGTATGAGTGAGTCTGGCAGTTTGCCGGTGTGTAGGAGCTTAAGATGGGAGGGGATACGGCGAGGGAGAAAGCCGGTGTGATGAGCGGGAGGGAAGGAGGGGAAGACTTGCATGCCGCGGTGATCTGAGCTACGGACACATCGTCACTGCGCAGCATAGCAGGCTCCCAGACGAGAGCGAAGACGGCGGCCACGAAGATGGTGGTGATCTTGAGACCGGCCACGAATCCTATCCTGCCCGTGCCGGCCTGGTAGACGAGCAGTCTTTCAGGAAGCAGTTGTGCTACGAGTGCCTCATGTTAGCTTTCCGTGCGTGGTGTGCGGGCTCTTATGACGACTCACGCGTAGATCCGGAGCTGGCCGCCGCCGGTTTTGAAGCGGTAGGAGTGGTCGCGGCGGTCCCGGACCCGTGGCTTCTGGGCGGCGGCGCGGAGGAGGCGAAGGGCCGTCTTAGACTCTGTGGTGGCAGAGATTTTCGGAGGAGCTGCGGGCGGAGCGGACATGACCGCAGGGCGGGGAGGAAGTGAGTTGTCGGCGCGGACGACCGTGTGAGAGTGAGTCTGAGGAGAGACATGGTGAGGATGCCTCTGAGGGTTGAGTGACGGAAGGTAGGGATGGAGGAGTTGTGAGATGAGGTTGAAGATTGGATGAGGTGAGCTACGTTGGATGAGGTCACTGCGCCCTGCATTGGACTTTTTTTTTTCTCTTCTGAGGGAAAATGGGAAAACGCGACGCGCGACACTTGGTTATCCGGTTGCCATGGACCGAACTGCGCTATATTTCACAATCACCCATTTTTTCAGCAAATTCGGTAATTTTCGATTATTTAGATGTTTTTCTTTCGTAATGTGATTCTTTAAAAGTTGCTGGTGGTTCAATCGAGTTGAACATCTCATAGAGCTCTCTCTTCGTCACAAGCTTGAGCAATGACCACCGGCATCGGTAGCTCACAGCCGAAGCTCCCTAGGCGAAGCACGTCTACCATCAAGTCAGACAATGTTCTTCTGCAGCCACTCCTTCCACTGGTCCAGGGTCCAGCTCGAGCTGATCTCGTTGTTGGGGTATCCGTCGAACAGCACCGTCGGGCTGACGTGCACGCCCGTCAATCTGGCCAGCTTGATGAGCACCTTGAAGTCGTTGGTCACGCCGTTGCCGCTGTTGAGCGAGCCGTCTTCCGCGGGCTTGTCCGAGATGACCAGCAGGTCGTACACCTTCTTCTCGTCGACGCCCACGGAGGCCGCCAGCTTGGCGAGGCGCTTGTACGTCTCGTTGCGCGGCTCGTTGACGACGTTGACGTCGAAGTAGTCCTTCTGCGCCTTGAACAGGGCGTCGCTGTAGGCCCAGAACTTGGCCGGGGCGACCTTGACCACGGCGACGGCGGACTCGTGCACGAGCGTGCTCGACGGGTGCCAGGGCTGCACCTGCTGGCGGAAGACGACCTCGACGTTGGAGGCCCAGGCCGGGTTCGCGCGGATGGCGGGCACGACCTGGTTGTAGAAGGTGGCGAACTGCTTGGCCGAGAAGGGGCAGACGTAGTCGAGGTAGAGCTCAATGGTGTGCGGCTGCGCGGCGACGCCCTCCGCGGCGGGTTTGGCGGGGGAGAAGGCCAGCTTGTGGGCGGCGAACTTTGGTGGGACGGCCATCTTGGGGTGCGATGTGGTGAAGTGACGGTGTGGTTTTGATGCTGCGCTTCGAGTGAGTGGTGATATGGTTTGAGGATTTCGAATGACAGCTGCTGGGCGCCGGCTCAGGTTTAATATGACGTGCGAGGAGAGCTTCATGGAGCTTGTGAGCAGCGGGAAGCTGTTCTCAAATCAGAGGGTGATGACGCCTGATAAAGGGCCCAATTGGAGCTGGCGGGGGCGGGGTAGCTTCTACAGGTCGCGATACGGCGGAGGGAGCTTTGTTCTGGCAATTTGCGAATCATGATGCAATCCGATCACGACAGACTGCTTACTGAGCAGCTTTGACGACCATGTCACGCAATTGGCCAGACTCGATGGCCTGCCTCGGTCGTGCAAGGGCTTCACGGAATGATACAACAAAAATTTGGAATTATAGACGGCTCCCGAGGTCTGGAGCCATGGGTCGGGGCATCTTGAGGTCCGACTTTGAGATACGGCCCGACGCCGATCCCCGGGCCTGCCGGATGGTTATTTCCTAAACTAGCGCCCTTGTCGTTTAACGGATGCCATGGAGTTATCATCTCAGACGACATTGTGCCTTGCTTTTGACGCCGAACCCCTAGAGCCGTTGGCTCAGAGGCCGGCTTGAAGCCGCGCTGTCTCATCACTGATGAGCTTTTCTCCACGCACGCGGCAAGCTGCAGACGTCCTCGGTGAACTAGCGGATCATCGGTGAAGACGTCCTACCGCATGATCTACCAAGCGCATGCGGCCGAGCCTCACGCTTTGCGCAGTGTCGAACAAGTGTCACCCGTTTACATTGTGTAAGAAGAAGAGAAAAAATCAGCGTGGTCCCAGCGCTATTGAGTAACACTTAAATATGTTTCTTCTAACTCTCAAGGTGACAACAACCGATTAGATTGTGGTGCTTCTACGAGAACCTGGAGGACTCAACCTTGATGTCAGGCCAATGTGCTAATTCTAAACATTTCACGGCAGTAAACGGACTTGCAAGCAAGTAGATCGATATCGTCTCTTCTTGTTATCGCCCAGCTTATAGCAGCGACTGGGGACCGGTGCACTATCCCATCGGCCCGCCTGTGTCCACTGAAAATGTTACCCCTTTGGGCAACTCGGCTGCGAATTCAATTATCCATCTTCATGTCTTCACCTGTACGCTCTTCGACTAGTGACAAATTGCTCATCATTATTTTGTTCGGGTCTATGATTACAAACTACGACACTCATGACACCGTGTTCTTGGCCACAATGCCGCGCGCAAACTCGCCAAAGTTGATGTGCTGCTCCATGTCAACCTCCTCGCCCAGGTTAGGCTGAGTGAACACCGCCAGCGTGTTGCGCGCAACACGACCATCGCTGACGGACGCCTTGACGCCTCTCACAAAGTGCGGCACCGCCTTGAACTTGCCACCAGTAATGCGCTCCAGCGTCTCGCCAGTCTGGAAGGCAATGCCGTCACGCGGGATCTTGACCTGCACCGTCTCCCCACTGCGGGAGCGGATGTAGAGGCCGGCCGTCGGATCGGGCGACGCTGGCAGCTCTGCCAATGGCGGCAAGCTGGCTGACGTGCTGTTGCTGACTTCCGGCACCGCTGGCGAGGTCTCCTTCTCGTCGATGAACATGGCGGATGTCAAGCCCGTGAGGCAGCCGTGATCCAGGTGCTCGGCGCACCAGGAATCATCATTGGCACCAATCTTGTCCAGGTCTGCCTGAGTCTGCGGGTAGTAGTGCAGCAGGCGTGCCTTGGTAGTAGTAGAAGTGCTGACAACGTGCTCAAGGTATCCCTTCGGATAGCCCTGGATCTCCGTCTCGGCGAACCTGTCGCAGGCTCGCGCGACGAGGACGGCCGTGTCGATGATGACTTTGCACAGGCTCTCGAGACTCGGCTTGAACCCAGGGAGGACGTCCTGGGATGGCCAGACGTTGGGCGAGAGGTACTCGGGGAAGTTGTCTTCGTTGAACTCCGCTGTAGGCTTGGCACAGTTGAGAGTGGCGTCAACGTAGAATGCGCAGTTCGCGTAGTAAGAGCCCTTGAAGGTGTCTACCTGGCCGTCCTTGAGAGTCTCCTTGCCGAGTGACCATCCCGTCAGATATTTGGCCTTGACATTCTCAATTTTGGCTACTTGAGTGTAAGCGATGTGTACAGCGGATGTGGGGTCCCACTGTCGTACCCAACTCTTGCTCAGGCAAGTTGCCAAGATAAGAGGCATAAGACAACGTTTGATGCCTCAAGTGAGCAAACTCAGTTGGCACATCCTTGACGACCAAAATGCCCAAAGAATCGGGGCCGAATGCTTTTTGTAAAGTCTCAAAGGGGATATTACCTAGAACAAGACAATCACATGTAAGTTGCGGTTGCTACGCTGAACAGCGAGCGACTCACCCTCCTTGAGATCGTTCAGCGATACAGTGACCGGTTGCGCGATTGAAGACATCTTGACTCTCTGGAGTGCAAAACTGGAAGAATTTCTCAACGACGAATGAATTTCACAGAAAAGTAATCAGATCGTGGCTGCATCTACCTACAACGGACCCTGTGACCTTCTGGGGAGTGTGATCTGATGTGGGGGAGGGGCAGCTGTTTGGCCTTACGTAATCCAAACCTTCCATACCTTAACGCCAGTGCGCTGAAGCTCCTATCGCCAGTTTATATCTTGAAGGTTGCAACCAACACCAGGTCGGAAACCGCCGGACACCGGCTACAACCGCGACAATCTCACACTCACCTTCCCTATCGAGACCTCAATCGACTCACGAGAACGCGAAGGAAACGAAAAGCACGAGGCGCCTAGGCGATGGTCAAGCCCCTATCCTTCAAGGGCGAGAAGAAGCCCAAGAAGAGAAAGCGGACCGAGGCGGAGGCCCACGACCGAGATGCGCCTGCCGGGGACCTCGTCCGCGCCGGCGCCGCCTCCGCTGCTGCACCGGAGGATGACGCCGATAACGATGACAGCTGGGTGTCTGCCGACGCGGTGACGGACGTCGTTGGGCCCATCATGTTCGTGCTACCTACGGACCCGCCTGCCGCGTTGGCGAGCGATGCCAACGGCAAGGTCTTCACGCTGGGTATCGAGAACATTGTGGACGGAAACCCTACGAGCGCGGAGCCGCACGACGTGCGACAGGTGTGGGTTGCGAATAGAATTGCGGGAACGGAGCAGTTCAGGTTCAAAGGACACCATGGACAGTAAGCGCCCGCTTGCGACCCTGAAGCTGTCGACGAGCGTAGCTAACGGATGGTATAGGTATCTTGGATGCGACAAGAACGGCGTGTTGTCTGCGACGTCGGCGGCCGTTTCGCCCCTCGAATCGTTCAACATCATCGCTACGGCCGATACCCCGGGCACATTTCAGATCCAGACGTTGCGCGATACGTTCCTGTCCGTCAAGCCGCCCAAGCCTAACGTTACGACATCTGACGTACGAGGCGACGAGGTAACCACGACGTTCAACACCACATGGCGCATCAGGATGCAGGCGAGGTTCAAGCCGCGTATTAAGGCGAGCAAGGAGGAAAAGGCAAAGGAAAAGATCAGTCGTAAGGAGCTGGAGGAAGCCGTTGGGCGCAGGCTCGAGGACGACGAAGTCAGAAAGCTGAAAAGGGCCAGGAGGGAGGGTGATTATCATGAGCAACTTCTGAAGTTGAAGGTCAAGGGGAAGCACGACAAGTATGGCTGATTCCGGTTGGCCGCTTGCGAGGTCGATGAACGGAAGCATGATACCCAGATGAAAAAGCACATCATTTCTTTTCCCACTTTTTTTTTTTTTTCCGATTCTTCTACTCTACCACTAGCTGGGTCTCCAGGCCTTGATGTTGCCGTCCTCCCCGGCAGTGAAGACGACCTGCTCGTCGTCGTAGAAGCAGAAGGACCGAACGATCTCATCCCCATGACCACCAGGCAAACCGACACTATTTGCCTTGTCGAAACCCCAGCTGCCCTCGTTCGTCCGTGAAAGGTGAACCAGCTCGAAAACCTGACGCCTGTGCAACCGTGTTAGCTACGAACTCCCATTCTCGAGTAAATAAAGACACTTACTCCAAGGCGCCAACTCCGACGATAGCACCGCTTCCATCAACCTTGGTGGTGACGTTAGCGATATACTGGCATCCTAAAGTCTCCCTGGCATCGCCAAAGTCGGCGACGGCGGCACCAGTCTGGCACTCGTCAGCGACGCTGTAGACGGCAAACTTCTCGTCATGCGTCAAGACGTAGATCTCTGTATCGCTGATGAATGAGGCGTGATGAACGGAGCCTTGGTTGAGCGCCTGGATGACCACGTCGTCCTCGTCAGAGATGCGCGTGTCATAGACGTTGACGAGGCCGTCGGTCGAGCCAGACAGGAGGACGTGAGGCTGCGAAGGGTGGAAGCGAAGCTCAGTCACGTCATCGCTGTGGACTTCATCGTATTGTAGCCTTTGGGTTGGACCAGCTCTGATATCCCTGCGGAAGTGTCAAGGGGTGGGCTCTGAGAAGGACTTTCGCCGGGGGTTCTTACCAGAGCATAACGGAGGCAGTGTGGTTCTGAAGTTCTGTTCCGATTGCTATCGTGTTGCTTCTTGAGTCGCAGGCGAGGGAGGTGATGGGTGACTGAGTTGCTGCGACTGCGTGTAAGTCGACGTGGTTCATCAATGACCCCGGCTGCGGCGGGTCAACATACCTGCAAAGTGGGCTACTTGCGGTTTTGAGCTCTGCCTCAGGTCCCAGATTGAAACCTCCCCATTCTCTCCTGCCGTGCAGACGATGGATTCCAGGGCATCGTATGTCTTTAGGCACGTAAGGTTGCCGTGGCTGGTGGCCAACGACCTGATGGGCCCCTGGCCTACGCGGGCAGGGTTGAAAAGGGTAAGTTTTTGGTCGGAAGAGATGGCAGCTAATCCAGTGTTAAGGCGATGGAGATCAAGGACGTATACATCCCCTTCACCACCGAAGTGGTGGCCGTCGACACAGGTGAGGTTGTACATGTTCCTTGTGTAGACTAGACTTGAGTGAGCATGGGTCTTGGACAGTGGAGAGAGAAAAAAGTAGTCAATGAGTTGAATACTCACCAGACAAGGTTTCTGATCAACTTCAGAGCAGTAGAAGAAGTCTTCTACGGGAAATCTATGAAGCCAATGCTAGACCTCAAAAACCCGTGGTATGGCGAGGGAAAGGCTTGAATGAGCACAAGTTCAAGCGCGGTTCATCTGAGGTTCTCTCACCTGTCAGTTGGTGAATTTGATAGTGAGCTGAGGGGCTCTTTGGTGCAAAGCCCCACCATATGCAACCCTTGCGCCAAACCCTCCTAGAGCGATATGCCGATACGTACACCTTATTCTTCAGTTGGTACTTGTACCTGTCACTAAGCTAGCGTGTCCAATCACGTCAGGAGGAGCGAGCGACCCCCAGTCTCCCAGAGCTCCCAATTCATCTACGTGGACCTTAGAGCCAGGACAGCTGTTCCCATCACTGCTGTTAGCACCGCCAACCGAAACTTACGCCCGTCGATTGCTACAGGTTATTCGCTGCGGGATAACATGTCGCGCACCTTTGCGACCGACCTTTGCACATAATACTCGCAGCATGAAGAGCTCTTTCCTCTGGCTTGTCCGTAAGTGCTCCCTGCTGGCGCAATGTCCGGATGTAGATGCGGGAGCTGACATATTACGCTACAGTGCTGTTGCAGGCGGCCGCGGTGTTCTGTTCCGATGCGCAACAAAAGGTCATCAATACCGAGAACGACGAAGCCGGAAAGGAGAGACATGCAAAGATCCAGACGGACGTAGTTCCTGAGCAAGATGCACCACCCCCAAGACAGCCAGGTATGAACCGTCGCGATGGTGGGGGGAGATCATACAGATCATGACTGACGCTGAGCAGGGGCCGACTTGGTCGACTTGGCCATTCAGCAGCTCGAGAAGCTCCCATCACGACACTACCCGAGACGCGAACGCCGATACACTCTCGTATGGACCACGTTCAAATACGCACTGAAGGTCTTCCCGAGCCTCGAAGCAGCTGGCGTGCCAGGAAGCAACCAAGCACGCGAAACGAAGGTCAGCGGGCCGCTTCTGGAGGCTGTCAAGCTTCTGGAGCAGTCCGCTCTGCAAAACAACACCGATGCGCTTTATCTCCTCGCCGACATGAACTTCTACGGCAACTGGACTCACCCGAGAGACCTGAAGGTTGCTTTCGGCCACTACCAGACCCTCGCCACGCTCCACGGAAACCGCACAGCCCAGTACATGATTGGTCTCTACTACGCAACAGGAATTGGCAACGTCGTGGTTCCCGACCAGGCCAAGGCACTGCTCTACTACACCTTTGCAGCAATTCAGGGAGACACACGCGCGGAGATGGCTGTAGGCTACCGACACCACAGCGGCGTTGCCACGCCGAAGAACTGTGAGATTGCAAGCAAGTACTACAAGAAGGTTGCCGACGAAGCCATGGTATGGTACCGATCGGGTCCTCCGGGCGGCATGGCCTGGGTTGTTGAGTCGTACCGCATTGCAGACGAACTTGGTGGAGTGTATGGCGAGGGTGCCAGTGCCTCGAGCGCCGGCATGAACGCTATCAAGGTCAGCCCTAACTCAGACGCCAATGCCGCCATTGACGACGTTATCGAATACCTCGACCTCATGTCCCAGAAGGGCGATGCGAAAGCGTCTTACAACTTGGGACGTATTTACTACGATGGCCAGAGAGGGCTCGACAGAGATCTTGACCTGGCTCGCAAGTACTTCTTCACCGTCGCTAAAAGATACTGGAGAAAGGACGGGCGTATCATCGAAAACCATAAGCAGGGAATCGAAAAGACAGCCAGCAAGGCCGCCGGCTTCATCGGCCGTATGTACCTGAGAGGCGATGGAGTCGATCAGAGCTTCGACCAAGCGAAGAGATGGTTCGAGCGTGGCATCTCCCATGGAGACGCCCAGTCGCAGCATGGCCTTGGTCTGATGAACCTGCATGGATACGGAACGCCGAAAAACATTGCTATGGCTACTGACCTCTTCAAGGCTGCGGCGGACCAGGATTACGCACCTTCGCAGATTGAGTTGGGTGTACTTTACCTTGATCAGGGCGGACCGGAAGACGTCCGAATTGCCAACAACTATTTCGAGTTGGCAGCCAGGTACGGTCAGATTGAGGCACATTACTATCTCGCAGAGATGGTGTACCACGGAGTCGGCCGAGACAAGACTTGCTCCATGGCTTTGGGATACTACAAGAATGTTGCCGAGAAGGCCGAGCCATTGGTGTCCTCCTGGGCAGAAGCAAATCAGGCCTACTACTACGGCGATGTTGAGCTTGCGTTCTTGGAGTACGTCATGGCAGCTGAACAGGGCTACGAAAGAGCGCAAAACAACGTCGCCTTCATCCTCGACCCGCTCAAGTCGAGCTTGCAGCTGTCCGAGAATCTGCCACTGCCCAAGGGGCTTGGCGTCAACAACAACCGCCCAGAGTTGTTGAACAACCCCACGCTTGCCCTGATGTACTGGACTAGATCCTCACGACAGGCCAATGTGGACTCCCAAGTAAAGATGGGAGACTACTACTTTTACGGCATCGGTGCCGAGCACGACGTCAACAAGGCTGTTCAGTGCTACACTGGTGCTTCGGACTACTCCCAGAGCGCGCAGGCCCTCTGGAACCTGGGCTGGATGCACGAGAACGGCATTGGCTTGACACAGGACTTCCACCTAGCCAAGAGATACTACGATCAAGCCCTCGAGGTAAACGAGGAGGCATATCTCCCGGTCACCCTGAGTCTGCTCAAACTGCGCATCAGGAGCGCGTGGAACACCTTCACTCACGGGCCTATTCACTCTATTCAAGATGATCCCAGTAAGAAGCCTTCCATTGCTCACTCTCATGCTTTTCAAGCAAACTAACGTCAATGCAGAACCAAAGAAGGATTGGTCCCTCGGCGAGTGGATTGCCAACTTTCTCCAAGACGACCAGTTCTACGATGACCCATATTATGAGGACATTTTTGACGATACGATCGGAGGAGGCCCCGAAGGTGGCCCTCTTGAAGACGACGGTATCGCGGAGAGCCTCATCATCGTGTTCCTAGCACTGTCGCTTGTCCTGCTGCTGTACTATCGCCAACAGCGTCAGCAGCAACACCGACGGGAAGAGGAAGCCAGACGACGTCAAGAACAGCAGAACCAGCAGGGCCAACCGGCACCCGCGCCCGCTCCGGCAGCACAACAGGATCAAGGCCTCTTTCCGCAGCCGGGAAACCCGGAATGGAACAACTGGGTCGCGGGAGGCGTTGGTCACTGAGCTGACATGTGTGATACGAAAGCACACAATGACGCGCAGCAAGACAAGCGAGATAGAGAGGTTCGAGGAGGACCGTAAAGCGAGATGTGTGAAGGCTCAGCAGAGGAAAGAAGCATATTCAGCGCCGGCGTTTTGGGAATGTCCTGGGAATGGAAACCTAGGTTTTTGTATGAAAAAAAAAAGAATAACAATGATGAGCAAGACCGTCCCTTTGTTCGACTACCACAATTCGCTTGTGCCATCGTCGATGTCAGGTTGCCATGTATCTCTTTAACCCTGACCATTGCAGAGGCAGCAAAGCAGGCGTTTCCGTGTAAGGGCACTTGATGGTGTTGATGAGGGCCGCAACATAGTGTTGCAAAACTGCAGCTACTCACTCTGCAAAGAATGACAGATTTTGCAACCTGGAGCTCGGTCGAACACGTCGGATACAAAGCTGGCATCGTGTAGCCCCCTGATGAAATTGCAATCATGTCAAATCTCCATCTTCTGTGATATACGTTCACTCATTTCGGTCTCTAGTATCCGCGACGATACCCTCCGCATCGTAGCAGCATTGTGACCCAAGGATAGCTCATCAAACATATCACTTCCACAGCATCCTCGGGGGAAAACATGGAGAATTACACAAAGGTAGGGGCCCGACATGGTCGTTTCTATTTCAGTTTCTCATGGTTAAGGGGAGGGGACGAATGGGACGGAACCACGGCAGCCGTATTACGCTGCCCAACGGTAGAGGTTTCGAGGTCACACCTTCATCTTCTCCCTTTTCTGTGCGCAACACCAGACGGGGTGCTTCTGTCTGTGTCTGCAGATCATCGTGGGAACACAGTAGCGACCGCGTTTATGCTCGTCGAAAAACTCATTCTTCCTCCCGTTTCGTCAATCATAGTTACCTGCCGCAGGACGTTTTTGGGGTTTGTTTGCCAAAAAAGAACAAAAAAAAATGCATTGCATCGTATTCTCAAGCGCAGCTTCTGCAGCAAGTGTCGTGCCACGCGGTTTTGATAACCGATCAGACACATGCGAGTCGCCCATTCCGTTCGTAGTTGGACTCTTGAGCCCGTTGCTGGTTACGCGGTGTGTGATCTTGATCATCCTCAACAGAAGCATCTCAGCTCTCAGACGCCGCAGTTGAGCAAGTATTCGAGAACCACCATCACAAGGGCCTCGACTTCATGATACTCGAAAGCTGTGGCGACCTCTGTGGACTTAGTTGAGTCTTGGTTCGAGCTAGCCTTCCAGCAACCGTCACAATGCAGCACCCATTTCGGGTTTTTGATCGCTTGCATGTCTGATTGACATATGTATACGACAGCGCGCTAAGACATATTTCAAATATCAATGTCGTCAATAAACTTCTCACCCCGCGAGCTAAGAAGATAGTTGCCGCTTGACTTGCGGCAATTCGCACCGCTTGCGCGCCGCGCATCCGCTGCTGGCAGGTCCAAAAAGTGCCAGACCAGCGTCGGCAAAAGAGCGGTAAATACGAGTGCCCACACTCTGCGGTCTGATTCGAAATGCAGGGACTGTTTCCGTGTGAGCCCCCCGAGGCCACCGCGGCCGCGTCTGGTGTGCGTTTGCGTGGTGCCCACGTTGGGCGGTCCTCGTCGATCACTGCATGTCGATCCGCGGATCACGTCGTCGCTACAAACCCACACATACCCAGTGCGTGTGCGATCTACCTGCCATTCGTGCCGCTACCGCCGCATTGTTGAATCATTGCTGACCAGAGTGTAACATGGAAATGGATGGATGGGTTCGAGGATTATATCCGACTGTAGATACCCTACCGATCCTGCTGGCTCTGGTCTCAGCTAGCATGTATGGCATGTCGTGACCAACACCATGAGTATTGGTTGTACCACTGCAGATGTCGTCGTCTGCTGTCCGAGACATGAAGACCATGTAATCCGGTGCTTACAAGACGCAGCCAGTTGCTGCGGACGTCCTGTGGAGTCCTCCGGTGAGAGCATAGGTTTCCGCATCTCTTCAGCCTCGACTATACGAGCTCTGGGTGGATGATTGCTAGCGCCCTTTGCGTTCGTGCTGACAACCGGTGAGGCCAAACGCTCGGCTGAGACGGGAAGATTCACTCAGTCGCTGGCCAGGTTTTCCAAGTGCGTGGGCATGTGTTCTGCTGGAATATCAATCTCTTGACTGGATGGACATTGGTCCCGTCATGTTTGACTCGCCAGATTGACAGGCAACTGTGGTCGGTTCGTGCTGTTCGTTCTGGGGCCTCGACAAGAATGAAAATGTCGATGGCTTTCGTTGTGGAAGTTTGGTCTTGCCAAGGTCGTGTCTCATCTTTTCTTCCAAAGCATAGGCTGACAGATTGGAGTCTGTGCAAAAGAGTTGTGGTTCGAGAATTAACCACAAGCAGTTTGGTTCGACGCTGGTCAATCTGGCCAGTGTCCCAATTCTAGACCTCATAACACGAGACAAGCCGCTCTCCTGTGCCTCATAAGCGCCTCGTAGGGCGGTGGAATTTTGGACGCAGCAGAAGCAGACCGGCCAATTAGAGCGAGATTGATGAAGTCGTTGGCCGCTAGCCCAGTTTCTGTAGCTCAGTCGACGGTCCGGAGGGGCGAGAAGCACCAAATGACCAGTCAGAAGCAGAAACTCTGCACGCTTTAGAGGTCTCGGCTGCAATTTCTTATTCCTCCACAGTGTAGTTTCCTGTCCAAATTGTGAAATGGTCGACATTGCTCCGGAGGCTGTCAAGAAGAATACTGTTTGACTTTGACCAGGGAAAGGTGGATAGCATGCACAGATCACTTCCAGAACAAGATGCGCTTCGATGAAGGCCGTGCAAATGTTTGGTGCGCTCGAGAAAGAAGCTCGGACGGCGAGTCTTGTAAGGCGGCATTACTGGGCAGGGGCTGAGCGAGTCCTGGAGGCATAGCCGTTCCGCTGCGTAGACGTGGCCGTCCTCTCCTCGTACGCGGCTGCGTATAAGCTCGCCGGAACAGTGCTTGTGGCTTGCGAGCAAACTAGTGCAGATGAGACAACTAGGGCAAGACGCATCCTTCTATCCCCAAGTCTCAGTGCGTGTTTCAATTCTTGTGTAGAGGCTGATTTTGATTGCTTCGTCAGCCGTCCAGGTGTTGGGGCTGATGCTGGCTTATCTCTTCGGGCGAAAGTCAAGCTGGGTTGGCAGCTGTGGCGGTTTGCAGTCACTTAGATGTCGATACCGTATTCGCGGGCTCACGGAGCTCCGAGCGAGAACTTGGCAAGCGGGTCGTTCGGCAGCCCTTTGCCGCCCGTTAACCAAGACATGCTGAGATGCGGAATGAGATTCTACGGCTGTTCCGGGGATCCGTAAGCCTGGCTGATGGCTTGAGACAACGGCCGCTTGCCTGCTGCAGGAAACCAAGTCGTCTGTCTAGTGGGCGTTGTGGAGATGTCAAATGCGACGCCCGCCATGCTTGCGTTGACTCGTTAGTTGCGTGGACGGCTTGTGAATACCCGCAGGATAGGGAAAGAGGCGGCGGAATGGGGAAGCTGTGCCGCGCGCCGGCATGATCATGGGGTGAGGTTGATGGTTGTTGGTGGTGACTGTGATGCGAGTGTGTGAGTCGGAGTGAGAAAGAGCTTGCCTGTGGATGGACAGAGTCTAAAGACTGGAGCCCGCAAATGCTTGTCTCCTACCTGACGTCGGGCTGCGACAAGCAATCGCAGATTGACGGGAGTAACTTCCATCTGAGAGTGACGACGAACGAGTTCGTTGTTGTGCAGTTGAGCTTGTCTGTGCAGCTAGAAGCAAGCTCATACTTCAGCGCCAACACCGCTGAGTAGGTAGGCACCTGGGGTGACTTTTTTTTTTTGGTGTTGACGTTGCAGTACGTGCCTTCCGCTGGCAAGCCTAGCGGAGTCTCCCCGCAATTTGTGTGGTGGGGTCGACCAAATTTCTTCCAATCCAGCGCCCCTGCTGCCGGCTTTTGACGGATCACTGTGAGGGAGCCCCAGAAAACACTGTGCTTTGTCAGGAATGCCGCTGACTCGAGCGGGTGGCATGATCGGGAATCGGCAACTGCACACAGTGACGAGTGTGCCACCTGCACCTTCTCCAAACGCCAGCCAGTAGGTTTGCAGTAAGGTAGGTACGTGGCTCCACCCCAGCTGGTGAGAAGCCGACACTGTGCGCCAACTTCAACGGCGACCACTGACCACTACAGAGCCAGACAAACATTTCATGATGCGCCGCCAGGTATCCGTAAGGTTGAGAACCCGAACAAGGGCTTGAGGGATCATGTTTCCCATCTGGTGGCTTTTTGAAAGGTGCGACCAGCGGTCTGGGCACCGCCTCCTGAGAAACCAGAGCCGTCTGTCTGTCGTGTTGTTGTCGTCATGCTCATTTGTTGGTTGAGGTTTCGGGCATCTGTCTACCTGGGAATGCCCATGATACAGCAGCACGTCTGTATGACGGACACACACGAGACACGGCATCGCTCTCCCAAGACGAGCCGTCGTGTCAGACGCAAAGGCCCAGGTGGCAGAGACTGACTGCTTGTAAAAGTGACAGCCGCGCGGAAGGATTTGAGAATGGAAGGCTTCGTTGTCATTAGTCACGGGTCGACATGGTCGACGCAGGGTAGCCAACCGGGGTTGTCGATTATCGCTTGCTTTCTTTTTCTGCCTTTCAACTGGCAAAAAAGTCATAATCCAGAGTCAGAATGGAATAGCTGGCTGGGCCGGCTGCAGTCACTGGAGCCAACTTGCGACATGCAGGAGGGCTGAGCTAAGGTAAGGTCGGCTGGATGCATTGCAACAGCGCGGTGTGCCGTGAGCACCCAAGGTACATCAGCAACTCGAGTAGGTTGGTATGCAACATGAAGTTGCTCGCAAAACAGAGCAGCAGCTGGAAGTCGAGCTTTCAGAAGGCTACCGACAACTCTAAGGCGGTGGGCTACTCACAAGATGTATGTGGAAATATCTTAGCAGGTATTTCCAGCTTAGATGCTGCCTGGACTAGAAGTTCTGGCTGCACAGGCGAGAGTGCTGCTAGGTGGATGGGTGTTAGTGTCGACCCCACAACCAGCGGTGCGAATAGCCTAATGCAAATAAATCGTCGCCTTTGTTTTCCTTTGACAGAGCTGGGCGGTAGAAGTCGATGCAAGACGCCGAGTGCCCGATTCCAAGCACGAGGCAGGTCGGCCTGAGACAGGTACCGCAACGTACCTCAGCTTCAGCCGTTCTGTACCGTGCCTTACCTGCCGTCCGTACATTGCCATCGCATCGCCCCAAGTAGACTTTGAAGCGTTCCTCTCGCTCGGGACGTCCTCTGTTCTTTGGCCCATCAGATCGGGACAGGACAGTGAGACCCCCCCTGTGCTGCACCATGAGGTACCTTACCTTTCGTACCTCCTTAGGTAGGTAGGTAGGTAGGTTCGCGGTAGCAAATGAAGTGTGCCCAAGTCCAAGTGTCTGTTCGTCAAGCCAAGGACAAGAGACGGTGATCAGACATTCCACCAAAGCTTCCATTGGACTGCACCTTCCTTGCTTTTTAGACGGAAGTCTAACTTGTCTGACCAGGAACCGCGAGGTAATAGGTAGGCAGGCCGGTATTAGTGTCCGCGGTGCCTTGGTCCGCATGCAGGCGGGTGGAATGCCAGAGGCCGATGTTGAATCCTTCCGCTCCTCTCCGTTCCTTCCCTAAGGCGCGTTCAAAAGCCGGCATCCCCGCAAAAGAAGAGGTGTAAGGACTTGAAAGACGATCAGCAGCAGCAGTAGCAGTAGCAAGCAAGCAGTCAGGTCGTGTGCCAGCCAAGAGCTTTGGGTTATGATCAGTGGAGGAGGCGTCCATGCTGCAGTGTTTTTGGTGTACCGAGGACGCGGCGGCAGCGGCAGCGCCTCTTCCAGTCGAGTGGAAGACCTCGCTCGCAGTGACAAAGCAGTACACAAGGGCTCGTCGTCCGCATTCCACATTCCTTCCCGCCTTTTTGCGCCAAGGGGAACGACCCAAGGACGAGGCTTATCCTGATGGAGACTAGTCTAGCGAAAGGGGGTGGCCGCCTGCAAGTTGAGCACGGCCAGGTGCACCTCACAGCACCTCCCAAGACGGCAACAAGCCAATCACAGCCGCAGCCACGTTCTGGGAGCCCAGTAAGAAAAGAGCAGCCAGAGCGAGCCTGTGAGCCTGTGAGCCTGGAGGGGGAGGAGGAGGAGGAGGAGGAGGGCAATCCCAGCAGACCTCATACCAACCTACACTGTGAACCTAGGAACCTAAGGTACAGCAGAGGGGAGGGCCCTCAAAAAAACCGTGCTGATCCGCGTCCCTTGCCCGTCCAGTCCAGCCCAGTCCAGTCTTTCTCCCTCTTGTCCTGTCCGTCTGTTCCCCATTCTCTCTACAGTATCGCTCTGGTGCTACGCTGCTGGCCGCCTACATAGTACATAGTACACCAGCGCTGCGCCTGCACTACCGCAGTAGGGGAGGTGCCCTGTCGAGTGCGCTTGCGCTTTTTTGGCTTCCTGGGGCGCGCTGCTTCACTTCTGGCCTCAAGACCCATATTTCCTTTACTGTGTTCGTCCCTCTGAGTGGCCATCATCCCCCGCCAACACCACCATCACATCCCCGGTCGCCTTCTTCTTCCTCCATTCCCTCCACGTCCCTCACCACCCACAGCCAGCCCTTCCTACGCCGTACTCAGTGTCTTTTGCCTGCGTTTCTGCCTTTTGGCACTGGCTCCTCCTCTTCTTCCGTCCGACTCGCTTGCCTTTGCCTCTGTCCTCTGCCTTTGCATCTGCGCTGCGCTGCTTGCTTCCGGCCTACTACTTACACTCACTGTCACAACGCGAACGGGTCCCGACCGCCCGACTTTCCTCCAGGCCCTCCAGTCTCTCCCTGCTTCTTCTCCACACCCATCTAACCTGCCTGTCCCATTCCATCAATCCATCCATCGTTACCCACACTCGATTCACTACTCCTCGCTCGCCCGCCACGACTGCCCGCAAGTCAAATGGTCGCCGGCCCATTTCGACCTCGCTCCTCGACGACAACTCCCGAGAGATTCGAACTCTCATAGTACACGCTTCCATTCTGGATTGACGTCGCCAAACACCCATCACCATGGCGATAGCCATGGGCTGGCAGAAGCCCGACAATGTCGCCGGCTCGTCGGCCCCGGCCATTATGGTCGGTCTCTTCGTCGCCTCTGGAGGTTTGCTCTTTGGCTACGACACTGGGTAAGCACCCAACACCCGCCCACCGCGACCACACGAGACACTTCTGCCCACGCGTGTTGCTTTGCTGGGTTGTGGGAAACCTGAGGCTGATTTTGGTGGAAAATAGTACGATCAACGGTATCCTCTCCATGACGGCTTTCAAGCGAGACTTTTCGACAGGCTACATCGATAACGACCGAAAACCCGGCATCTCCCCTTCCGAGTCTTCCATCATCGTTGCGATCCTCAGTGCTGGTACCGTTCTCGGCGCGCTTCTTGCCGCTCCCATCGGCGATGCCTGGGGCCGCCGTATATCTCTGATTCTGTCCATCGGTGTTTTCAGCTTCGGCGGCATTTTCCAAGTCTGCGCCCACAACATTGACATGCTCTTGGTTGGACGGTAGGTCATCGGCTGTGTTGGGTGGTTGAATTGCGACGAGCGCGTTGCTGATGAAACATGGCAGGTTTTTTGCTGGAGTCGGAGTTGGGTCCATTTCAGTGCTCGTACCCGTCTATCAATCGGAAATGGCGCCGAAATGGATTCGAGGAACCCTTGTTTGCGCCTACCAACTGTCCATCACAATAGGCCTATTGTCTGCATCCTTTGTCAACATCTTAACCGAACGACTCGATTCTGCCGCCGCATACCGAATCCCCCTTGGTCTTCAACTCGTATGGGCAGTTGTTCAAGCCCTCGGTCTTCTTATCCTCCCCGAAACTCCTCGCTTCCTTGTCAAGAAAGGCAAGCCCGAGGCTGCGGGCCTGTCGCTCAGCCGCCTCCGACGTCTCGATATCACTCACCCTGCTTTGCTCGAGGAGCTGCAGGAAATCATAGCCAACCACGAGTATGAGCTCACGCTAGGCCCTGACTCTTACAAGGAAATATTCTATGGATCACCTCATCTCGGCCGACGAACTCTCACCGGATGCTGCCTGCAGATGCTGCAGCAACTTACGGGTATCAACTTCATCATGTATTACAGCACCAGCTTCTTCGACGGCGTCAAGCTGGAGAATCCCTACCTGAAGGCTCTCATCATCAATATCATCAACGTGGTATCGACAATACCTGGACTCCTGGTCATCGAATCTTGGGGTCGACGCAAGCTTCTCATGGTTGGCGCTATTGGCATGGCCGTCTGTCAGCTCATGATTGCGTCATTCAGTACGGCCGCTGGCGATAACCTTCAGCAGGCTGCCCAGACAATTCTCATCGTCTTCTGTGCCATTTACATCTTCTTCTTCGCAGCATCTTGGGGGCCCGTAGCCTGGGTCATCACGTCTGAAATCTACCCTCTCAAGGTCCGTGCGAAAGCCAACTCGATCTCGACTGCGTCAAACTGGCTTCTGAACTTCGGTATCGCCTACGGAACCCCTTTTATGGTCGGGTCAGGACCTGGATACGCGGACATTGGACCCAAGATCTTCTTCCTCTGGGGTGCCTTCTGCATTCTGGCAGTTTTGTTTGTCTGGTGCATGGTATTCGAGACCAGTAAGATCAGTCTGGAACAAATCGACGAAATGTATGAGCGTGTCGACTATGCCTGGAACAGTACCCGGTTCGAGCCAAGCTGGAGCTTCCAACAAATGCTGGACGAAGGATGGTCACCCAGCGCTCAGCCCCCGCCAGAACACGAGCTGCAACAAACACAAACCAATTCATCAACCCAGACGACGCAAACGAACTCGAATTCGGCGACCTCAACAAATACTGGCGCTACCGGGAACTCAACATCAGCAGAAGCAAAAATGTTGTCGCAGATGGGCAATGTTGACTTCAGTTATTGATCTTTTATACCCAATCTATTATATCTACTGTTACTAGTACCGCTCTTTTTTTAACTTGTTTTTTTTTTTTCCAAATCATATCCCGGATAGCAGCGTCGGAGTTACGATGTCAAGGAGTTTTACGGGTTTACTGGCTACAGTCACTGACGGGGGGGTTGGTTCTTGGTGTTTATCTGGCGGGAATGGAAATGCCACTACACAGCGGTCGTTTGGGCAAGGATGAAGGACTAACGGTCAATGTTGACGAGAATATCCCATCACAAACGATGATGGACGTAACTTGAATGGCGCTTTGGGGCCGATGATATACTAAACCCACTCCTGCGGGCTCGACACACTAATGTGACAAAACGGCGGAAGAAGGCTGATATTCATCAGCCACTCAGAGATGAGGGTTGCAGTAGCTTCGTTCTCGTCTATCAATTTGACTCAAAATCACTTCTGAACTTCTCGGCCGCTGTGACACTCATC
This sequence comes from Colletotrichum siamense, assembly GCF_013390195.1. Taxonomy (NCBI): domain Eukaryota; kingdom Fungi; phylum Ascomycota; class Sordariomycetes; order Glomerellales; family Glomerellaceae; genus Colletotrichum; species Colletotrichum siamense. The sequence continues at coordinate 2,054,754 of NW_023501020.1, forward strand.
AACCCGAACCAAAAGTGTCAAGTTTTCGTTGGCTAACACATATCATTCCGGCACCGTGATCTCTCTTCGATCAATGTAAGTGCCCATCCTTTTGCAGCCTGCATAATGGTTCGCGTCGAAGTGGATGGCTAACGGAGGTGAGGTGAATGTCATCGGCCCGCTCGCATCGTTTCCAGTGAAGTCCATACCGTCGGGCTTGAGTCAACATTATGTGACTCTGTGATGGGATGTTGGTTGCTGGCTTCAGATGACGAGCTACGGACGAAACCAGATACAGCTTTCAGGTCGCGAATCAGAACCATTGCACTTGCCCTAACCATTCACGATAGGTCAGCGTTGGTGAAATACTGCGTCACACGCCGAAAAAAATATAAATGTCAATAGGTCAACGTCGGTTTGCAAAATCACCAGGAAGCCCTCTGAGAAAAAGTCACAAAGACTGATTCTGGATATCGTTCTACATGGAGCAATTCCAACTTTTAGACGAGCATGTGTCGAACCTCATCCTCCGCTTTGGCTTCCTGGATGTTGAGGATTTACCATTTGCCACCAGCGAGGAGATCGAGAATGCAGCGGCACTGGCGCTGCAGATGGCGGCGCCTGAAGAGCTCATCGAAATCGCAGTACGACAAAGCGCTCATCCACATCCACACCCAAACCCACCAAGAGCAGCAGCAGCAGCAGTAGTACCGGCTCGGCCTGTACCTCGTCGACCTCCGCAACCTCCAGAGCCTGAGCCGGAAGACCCTAACCCTGGCGCCTACATTGACTGGCAGGAGCGCAACCGCATTCTCGCAGACAGCCCGATCGAGCCTGATGACGGAGCCGAAGAAGGCGGGGAGGACTGTATCATTTGCTCCGGCGGCCGTGAGCCCAAGTTACAGCTCCCGTGCGGATGCTGGTTCTGCGCGCCCTGTCTCAGGGGTTGCATCCGCGCAGGCTTGAGGCAGGGCGGGTGGCCCCCCAAGTGCTGCGAGCCGTTGCAGAATGATGCCATCAGGTGGGTTAGGAGACCTGGCTTGCTGAGGTTGTATAGGCAGGTCAGGGAGGAGCAGGAGACGCCTGGAGATCAGAGGGTTTACTGTTCCCGGCCCGGATGTGCGGCGTTCATACCCGCTGCTGGACCGCATGTCACGGCCGACCTCATGAGATGTCGCGCTTGTGGCGAGGGAACGTGTCGGATGTGCCGAGCCGCCATACATCCTGGTCGACCGTGCCGGGAAGAGGAGGAGGACGAGATGTTGATGGATATCATGGACCGAGACAATCTTGCGAGTTGCCCTACATGCAGGAGGATTGTCGAGTTGTGGGATGGGTGCAATCACATCACGTAAGAAAACCACCCAAACACAATGACTGTTCTGGTTGACTGACGCACATATGTTGAATAGGTGTGAGTGCGGCCATCAATGGTGTTTCCTCTGCGGAGGGGATTGGAGGGGCGGGTGCGCACGGGGTTGTCCTCAGTATGGAGGACGTGAACGTCGTGTCCCTATGCGTCAACGCGTGTTTCGATACCAGCAAGGCCGGGGGGCGATGGATCACCACCCACGCATTCGACCACAGGGAGGGATCCCTGACGCTCTCCCACCGCCAGCAGAGCCTCCTAATTTGCTTGAGCTTCAACGGCAAGTCATCGCGGAGCAACCGCTATTACCTCCAGCATTACAAGCCCGCGTTGTGCCACGACCAATGCCTCAAGGTGAGTCAACGCCTTTCCGCTTGCTTGCCAAAGGTTTCGAGAAGGATAAAAGAAAGCATCCAGTGAATGCTGATGGACTGAGAGCAGTGCTTCCTTTTGTACCCGTCGTTGAGGACGATTTCGAAGGACATCCCGCCAACTTTGACACGGATTTCGGGGGTGCTCTACCGTTGATTGATGTTGGCGACGGTCCGGAACCAGACCACATTGATCCAGAGCCGATCATGGCGAACGCAAATGGGCAGGCACGCGGCCAGCAACGCTACTACATCATGATGTTCTACGCCGATGGGAACAACACAGAGGTCAGCTGGTTTCTCCTTGGTATCTGTAGCCTGGCTAACCATCTCTGATGATAGGTTGGAGACCCCAATTGGAGACGAGACAGCCCGGAGAACATGCGCCGGATCCGCGAGGGCGACGAGACCGAAGGCAGAGTATGGCCACAGTACGCCATAGAACGAGAGGAAGGGCGTTGCAACCATCAAACACATGCTCAGTGGGAGTTCCAGCCACGAGAAGAGCCGCCGTGTTTCTACTGCAGGATCAGGGACGGCAGACAGCTCTGGCACTGCCGGAGCTGTGGCGTGACGGCGTGCGACTGGCACCGGTTCCTGCGGTTTGGACTGACTTGGCAGCAGGCGAACAGGACCGTGAACAATCTGAGGAACAGGGTGACGGTTGATAGTGATTTTCGGTATCCGAGGGCTAATGCGAACAGAATCGAGGCTTGGGACTTGTTTTTGGAGGGTGTCAGGCCCCGGCGGCCTCGAAGGGGTCAGAGGGCTCAAAGGGCTGAGAGGGCTCCAAGGGCCGACAGGACTCAGAGGGCTCCAAGGGCTCAGAGGCCCAGGAGAGGTGAGTTTCTTGCGCGATCCTGGTAAGGAGGTAGACTGATGTTGGCAGGGTTTTGGGCAAGATTTTTTGGCGTTTAGGAAGACGAGTAAGTGACAGACCGCTGAACAGGCAGAGAACGACTTTGCACGATTCCGTGCCTGTGATGAAAGGAGTTAGCGGGTATTGAAGGTCTGCCTTTGGAAGCAACAGCCTTCGTTCATGGTTGTAAAAAAGACCCTCGTCATCATCTATCTGCGGAAGGGTCCTCTCCGGAGCTGCCATCTTCGGCATCCCACTCCATATTGCGTGGTGTTGGCAGTCATCCTGATCTGCCAGGGACAAGGGTACATGATTGGGGGATTTCTGATTTGACCGGTTTTCAGGAACCCGGAAAATTGGCAACACTCGACAGGCCATGGAGACCTGTGGGAACTCGATGGCATGCTGAGCTGCCTCCAATTTGAGAAAATGAGAATGAGCTTTCCTGGGGCGTAGAAATAAACTATAAAATGTCTGGTTACACCCAGGGCGAACCGGGTAGATGAAGCCGTCGCTACTCGGAGATCGGCAGCATCAATACCACAATTTTGACAATGGCACCGACAATGGGTCTTCCGGTTGCTATCCTGGCCATTCTAAGCGGGGCCGCTGCCCGCGACATATTTGTATCCCCAACCGGCACCGGCACCGGCACTCAGACGGCGCCGTATGGGTCCATTCAATCGGCCGTCAACGCCGCCGTGGCCGGCGACACCATTTACCTCCGCCAGGGCACCTATGCGCCGTCTGCGAACATCCAGTTCTCCAAGAGTGGAACCGTCACGTCTCCCATCTCCGTCCGCCCGTACCAGAGCGAGAAGGTCATCATTGACGGCGAGAATATGCCTGGGTGAGCATTGTTTACGCGTATAAGTGATCTAGAAAACCGCCGAGAAACTAACACTCATCAGCACGCCCAAGGCCCTGGACGAATCGTTGCCCAACTCGCAGCGAGGCATCTTTCACATCCAGAACGCCAACTACTGGGCCTTCTATGATCTAGAGTAAGCACTAACACCCGCCCCTCTCACCCATCACAGACCCTTCTGACCACCGCTCTAGGATGATTAACGGCCCCTACGGCATCTACGCCCGCGACGCCTCGCACAACTACTACAACGGCCTCTCGACGCACGACAACTATGAGACGGGCTTCCAGCTCGAGGGCGCCTCGTCCAACAACACGGTCCTCAACCTCGACTCGTACCGCAACCGCGACCCGCGCAAGAACGGCGAGAGCGCCGACGGCTTCGCGTGCAAGTCGGGCTCCGGCGAGGGCAACGTGCTGCGCAACGCGCGGCTGTGGGACAATGTCGACGACGGGCTCGACCTCTTCATGTTCGCGTCGCCCGTCACGCTCGAGGAGGTCTACAGCTGGGGCAACGGGTACAACCGCTGGGGCTTCTCGCCCTTCGAGGGCGACGGCAACGGGTTCAAGCTCGGCATCACGGACAACCCGCCCGCGAACCACGTTGTGCGCAACTCGATCGCGTTCGGCAACTTCAAGAAGGGGTTTATCGATAACGGCAACCCCGGCGCGCTGACGTTTGAGCGGAACACGGCGTGGAACAACGGGGACACGGGTTTTGTGATGCGTAGTTCGTCGTCGAGGATGACGGGGAACATTGCTGCGGTTAACGTTGGCAGCGCGCAGGTTAGTCTTGTGAGCACGGTGACTGCGACGGGGAACTCGTGGAACTCGGGGACGTGGTCCAACAGCTCCTTCGTCAGTGTGGATGCGTCTGTGTTGAAGGGGGCGAGGGGTTCGGATAAGAAGGTCAAAGGGAGCAACTTTTTGATTCCGGCGTCAGGACAAGCCATTGGTGCGACAACTCTCGCTGAGGTATAAGACGAAGGACCGACAGGGTGGCTTGGTGTATATATTGTAAATGCAGGTATCGGAATACGCAAAGTGGGATTCTATTTAACTCATGTGAACTCCGAGTTGGGTCTCTGAGTTAGGTCTCTGAGCTCGGTCTCCCAATTAGGTCTTTTTGAAAAACAGGTCTTGCTTGCCCCCGTGAAAAGCTTGGTTATCAAGCTGTGAATATCGTGCTGGAAGCGACGGTAGCCGTTGAGATTTCCATGGAGACCTGTGTGTTGTTGTTTTTCCGGGTGCAGCACAGTGCTTCTCATAGTTCATGCATCTAGAATTATTCCGCATATTATCAACATTTTGAAGGCACGACTATTGGCTAATTGAGTTTTGACGTTGGCCATCCGTTTACCAATCTGTAAGAGACCGAAAGGTATTACGCCACTAAAATAATATGAGAATCGCTTCGCGTCTCCGTATTGAACGGCGCGTCGACTTGTGGGGAGTGATTTGGCCTTTCACAAATGGATCTGGGCCACATCGCATATCTTACCACTTGGCGTTCTAGATCTGTGAGGCTCTCGCACTTTAGTCTGCGGGCATGCCGTCCGGGAGCTTCGCATTGGTTCTCACCGGTAGTCCGTCATGCGCAAAAGCATTCCAGACAGTCATTATGCGACATGGCAAATGGCTATGCACGAACGGTCGCGGCAGGGACTCCTTCCGCCCCTGTCTTGGGAGCACAGAAGATGCCTTTTTTTGAGCAACGATGATCTATGGTGTCTCCCTGAGAATCATTCGCAAGCAATCTATGATATTGCTAATGGAAGCTCTATCATTCGATGCGACTTTGACACTGGAAGGTTTTGGGACGAGAACCAGCTTGTGGAGTTCAACAAGCAGTCGCTTACCGAGTGTAACATCGCACAATGGCCCTTACTAGATTGGATATGGAGTTGGAACAGACAACATGATACTGGCATAGTTCCCGAGAACTGACCTTGAGATATTGTCATCCAGTCTCAGCCCAGAACCTTCAGGCTTTCTCTACCTCTGAGCTCATCCTCGTGGTGATACCGGAATGTAGAGGAAAGAGATCAATGGTTTTTGTCAGTTATATAATCCGTAAACATGGGTGATTGTCTACAATAATGGTGCGGGTTTCCAGGGGAAAAAGTAAAAAGAATAATATAAGCGCTTACTTTTGGTACTCCTATATTACCGGCATGCCGTGTTACGACTCCCGTTCAACATTCAACGGCGCCGGATCGGCATTCCGTGCAGGGACCCAACGTCGGCGACGGGCTCATGACTCAGCTCGGCAAAGGCACCAGTTAGCCGACGAAACCGGAGAGACAAGCTCGGGCCGCTGCCGAAAGCCCGGGGAGGAGGCCCGTTTTCCTCTTTGGGCCCATGAATTTATGACTAACCCAATCTTGCCGGTCCGCCACATCGGCGACTTGTCATTTCGCCGACGTCGCTGGTTGTTAGTGCCAGTCTCAGTCTCGCTCTCTCTCTCTCTCTTCCTCTGACGCATCGAGACGCGAAACCAACTCTGTTGAAGTTCAACAACACCAAACGGCGGCGCATTGTGAGATGCGGTAAAGAAAATCCACCACCTTTTTTGTTAACTCTCCCCCTCTCGGCATTCTGTCGAATGTCCATCTCTAATTCCCCATGGCAGCATGCAACAGGACCCCGCCCAGCACGGATGTTGGCAGCAGGAGCCCCCTGGCAGACGGGCCCCTGCCACCCGTAAAGTCGACTGCGTGAGCTGCCCCCTTGCCAAGCCTGTCAAACACACACAAAGATACACACACCACTGACATGCCTTATCTTCAAGATGTCGTCGGTGTCACTCCCGAAAGGTCAAGTGCTCAGGGGAGCACCCGTGCCAAAACTGTCGGCACGCTGGCAAAGGCCCCGAGTGTACCTACCCGCGACGGAATAGGCAAGTCAAGGTCAGGCAAAGGTAACGGAAGGCTTTCGTCAGGAGCGCCACCCCCGAAACTCAATCTTGTATATGTTGATCTTCTGACGGCGTGAAAAGCTACATTGACGGCCTCTTGGACGAAATCCGTCGGCTCAAGAGTCAGAATGCCCAGAGCGCGCCTAGTTCTATCAGGGACGACGTCAGTCAGATAACCACCCAGACCAACACCAGTAGCTACATCGGCAACAAGGTGACTACGCCGTCTTCAGGGCGGGGAGGCAGCGACAATGAGGAGCCCTCAGAAGCCGCCACACTAGAAGTGAGACCATGGTTCATGAACGCCAACGTCTTCCGCACCCCAATCCTCATCAGCGAGGTGGCGGACGCGGCCTTCACCACCCGCTTCCGCCAGGTCATTTCCGACCCCGAAGAGCCCCAGCCAAAGCACATTCTCAGACTCAACTACGCCCCAGACAAGGAACTGATGACGCTCGTCAAGTCTGACATCCCATGGCCCACGCCCTCCAGGTCTCGGTTTCTCGTAGAAGTCGCGCTCAAGTACGTCAGCAGACGGTACCATGTCGTCCGCCGCAGCTCCATCATGGAGAACTTGGAACAGAGTATCCACAACCCTTCGTGGGGAGACTTGATGCTTCGGTCGAAGCTGTGGGCGCTCTTCGCCATTGGTGAACTATACTCGACCCGCTCCATCCCGTCGGAGAGGGACTTTCCGGGCATGGCCTACTTTGCGAAAGCTTCTAGGATACTCGGCCTGCTCGATGAGCGGCCTGGCACAGACTCCATTGAGATTATGCTCCTCCTTGTACGTCCAACTGTGAAACATCGGCTCGTCGTGTCGTGGGTCCTAACTGTCGCAGTCCTTCTATTCTCTAGTGCTCAATCGCCGGTACAGTGCCTTCGTCATGTCCGGGACAGCTATGCGGATGGCCATAGTGATGGGCCTCCATCTCAATATTCCAGAATCTCAGCTTCGTGACCCCGACCTACGAGAGCACAGGAAGCGGCTCTTCTGGACGACGTACATCTTTGATCGTGTGTGGGCCTCCAAGCTAGGTCACCCAAGCGCCATCCAAGATAACGACATCGGCGTGGATCTGCCCTCAGAACCAGTTGTCGGCCAGACATTTGGCGCTGACTTTGACGATGCCGCTTACCACATCGCCAACCTGCGTTTAGCAGCCCTCGTGACAAAGACTGTCCGCTCAATCTATGGTCAACGCAATCAGGGAGATGCCACTCTGTCAACACGAGTGCAACAAGCCCTGAAAGACCTCCGGGCTTGGGTCGAGGATTTGCCCACCCACCTTCAGATCGATAACCCAGACTCTGGACCAAAGCCCATTTCCCTTCACTTGTCCTTCAACCAGGTAAGATCCTCCCCCGCTTCCTCTAGATAACCGTGACATCTTGCTAACAAAACCAGTGTGCCATCCTGGCCACACGACCCATCCTACTTCACATCTTGCGCACGCAAGTCGCCTCATGGCCCTCATCATCCCCCGTAACAGACGCACAGGTACCCGCCAGCGCCATCACCCTCTCCGAGGCCTGCATCCGCTGCGCCCGCCACTCCATCCGCCTCCTCACAGACTCCTGGATCGACGGCTCCTTCGCCACCTTTGACTACTTCTACACCCAGTACCTCTTCTCAGCGCTGACCATCCTCGCAGCATCGAGCCTCCTCGACGGCCCCGAGAGCAGGAGCGACAGGGAGGCCTTTGAGGAGTCGGCACGGTTCCTGTCCCAGCTGCGCGATGCCGGCAACTTCGCCGCCCAGGAGTACTGCCACCACGTCGACGTGATGAAGGCGGACCTGGACAAGGTGTACGCCAAAAGGATGGGGCTGGCACTCGGGGAGCAGCATACACGGGGGCTGGCGGCCGAAGACGTGTCGTCGCGGTTCACGAGGGTTGGCTCAGCGATGTCGCAGTTTGGCCCCGCGCCGATGCTGCCGGCGCACACGACGGCGGGGATGGCCCTCACAGAGCCGTCTCTGGAGGAGCTTCTGGCTCAGCCGGTGCTGGATTTGCAGTTTTTGGAGGCCTCGTTCTATGATGACCATCAAGGACTATACTGGCCGGACTTTAGCACAGAGAACTGGAATGATTTGGCATAGATACCCCAGTCATACACGCAGGCGTTATATTAATCCATAGCAATTGATTGGAGATCACATTTCCCCGGCTCAATTCTGATGACTTGTAACACCTTTACACATTGGGTGATCAGGAGATCATTCATCATTGAAGGATTCGTATTAGGTTCTACTACCAGGTGACCACACAGGCGTCGGCCGGACGTGGATACTATAAAGAAACTCTGCTCAATAAAGCCTGTTTCGAGCTCAAACCGAGACGCCGCCCATGTAAAAGTTCCTTCCCTCGCCCATGCCGTGTACTACACAGCAGTAGCATTATCAGACTCAACGCCATCTCGTTAATGCCTACCAGACACCTAAGGAGTGTCCGGCGTCGGTGGCCTGGCCGTCTGCTGTTGTTGTCCAGCAGTCGGCTGCTGTTGCTCGGCCGTCTGCTTCTGTTGCTCGGCGGTCTGCTGCTGTTGGTTGGCCGTCTGCTGCTGTTGGTTGGCCGTCTGCTGTTGTTGGTTGGCCATCTGCTGCTGTGGGTGGTTCGTGTAAGGCAGGCTGTTCTGACTCTGGTTGACGGGCCGGTGGGCCGCATTAGTGGTGGCCTGGGCGTTCTGACTCTCGCTGTCGACGTGATGATTCTCCTTCACTGGGCGGCTGTGCAGTCTGTCCCTGCGGTGGCGTTTGATACCGATAATGTGAAGTATTAGGGACATGACGAAGGAGACCCTTTGTGGGCATGGTTAGAGAGTCTTTGGCTAGTGTTGGGGGATAATGACTTACACGATTAGGAAACCTATGACGGTCAAAACCATGTACACGGAGGCGCCCCCCCAATTGTCTCTGTCGGCCTCATACATGCCTCCCGCGGCGGACATGGCGGTCGCGACGGAGATGGGAATCATTTCAGGGAGGAAGATTATGTCGAATGCGAGCACTACCCAGTCTGATTCAGACGCAAATGTCAGCATAGTGCTTTCGTGAGAGGTGGAGGAGGATTCGTACAATTGTAGGCTTTCGGCGCGTGGTAGTAAGAGATGAGGTGCCAGAAGTTAACGACGATGACGGCTGAGCACTTTGCGAGGCGGCGCGTTAGTCGACGTGGAGCTCCTTCGGTGAGGCGTACTGCTGGTACTTACAAAGACGAGCATATAAATCTGAGGCCAACTGACCGTAAAGATCATGGACCACGCGCAGAGGACGAGGAGTGATACGACGAGGGCAACCTGGAGGAGCCTGAAGGCCAAGTAGCCCGTTGGAAAGATCGGGAGATTTTCAAAGCCAGCATCCCGACTGGAGGCATAATGGACGCTTCTCGCCATATTGAGGATGCTTTGACAATGATGTGGCGATGATCTGGCGACGTAGAGGGGATTGAGGGATGTTGAAGTTGTATTTGTATAGAGGAACGATCCAGACCAATTGAGTCATAACGAGAAAATAAAAGGGACGATGAAAGCAGCCCCAGAAGCCGCCTGCCGTTAAATACATATGATCTAATACAGCAAGTGCGGAGATAGAATGGGAAGGTGGAGGGACACACTCGCCCCCTTAGGTCGCTTTTCACAGTGTTGGTGCTTTGGGCCTCCTTCCGCCAGGGAAAATGGGGCAACGTTAAAAATACCACTAGGCAGGCGTGTTGACCTGCTCTTTCCCATGGCGGGTCACGAAAGGCTCCTGATCACATACAAGCAGGCAGGCGGGCACACATACACTGCGATCGCCGGCAGGGTCTCGCGATGTGGTGGTATTCGCGGGTAGGAGCGAGCATCACTAGAGGCATTCGAGGCGCCAAGGACAAGGAACAGGAAGCTTTGGGGCGGACGATTGAGCAAGGAAGCCTTAAGGAAGCTGACTTTGGGGAAATTCAAGGTAACGAACCAAAGGACTTCGCAGAAAGTATGGTCCACGTCGAGAGTGATAACCACGCGATGTTGCAGGTGGCAGACAGACGGCTCAAACGGCGTACAAAACCATTGCTACGTCTCAGGCGTTGGTCCTGGCTTGCGCTCGGGACTGATCGTAAGGCATCTGATTGCCAGCGTGCATGTGCAGTAATTGTGGGAGGTTTGATGGCATTTGAAGCTGAACGGTACGGCCAAGGGGATCAGCCGGTAACCCTGTCATCTCAGCCCTACTCGGGAGTTTCTATATTGTAGAGGATGAAATGGGAGCGCCGTCATGGCGTTCATTAGGGAAGGGTCGTCCTTTTGGTTTTGTAGGGCCGATTGCAAGAAGATTGACATATGAATGGGGCTGAGGTTCTCGCTAAGGTTTGTTGTCAAGGCATGAGTATCACCTGGGGATTTGCCAATCGCTGGCAGACATTGAAATTGGCCTTGGCGGTGTGGTTCAATGTTTTGACTGAAAGTAATCCAAAAAAGTGTGCTTGACAGGCCCAAATGATATTCATTTTGTGGTTATGAGCTCGCTGTCTATCGTCTAGATCCTCCTCCGAAAGTGTTTGCCAGGTCCAATACAGCTAGGAAACACTGCTACATCCAAGTGAAGCCATACTTAGCCGCACCAATTTCCACCTCAATATCAACTTCACCAGTACTACCATCGGAAATGTCCCATAACATGATACATCTCGCCGCCCCCTCCACTCAGCCTCTGCAAGGCTTTACGATGTTCCGTTACACCTGCTTAGACCATGTTCTCGGTGCAGGAGGGACCCTTTGATGGGCACTCCTTAGCCGCTCCCAGGCTAGATTCAAGAGCGGTCAACACAAAAGTCCACGTCGCCTTCCCATAGACCTGCATGGTCCAAAGTAACCGCGAATTCGGATTGTGTTCGCAGCGATAATTGGTGTCGAAAGGATTTGTGTCGCTTCAGAGCCTCGAAATTGGGATAGTACGTCTTGGAAACGGCAGGCAGGTGAATCTGCGACCACCAAAGCTTCGTTGTAGGAAATCGTCGTCCGGTTTTTCGTTGATGCTCTGGGAGATCAAAAGAAGATCATTGCGACAGGAAAGAGAGGCGCATCCTCTGTTCCTGAAAGTCTGTCTTGAAAGACGCAAAAGGTAACGAGATGTCGATCCGTTGTGACTTCCCCTCGTAACATTCTGTTCCTAGGAACCCCCAAAAGGGGCCCCCAAAAACGGCAGGTACGCTAGGAAGAAACAGGGTTGATGGCGATCGGCGGCCGTGAAAGATTGGACGAACGGTTACAACGTCCCGGTCCTCCTCGGCACGTGCCAGCATCAGTGCAGCAGTGGATCGTCTGAGGTCATTGACGTTGTCAAATTCAACCACAACTGCCTCCCGACACGCGCTCAAGGCCGTATGTTTTTTCGATTTTGAAAGGAAATCGACATGAAGGAAAGACACCTCCAGAAATGCCAGTCTGCCTTCACCGTTCCGCCCTGATCTGCGACCGATATCCGTGTCGTGTCGTGATATCCCGCATTATGCAGTTCAGGCTCCAGCGGGGGACATCGGGTGTTGCCACGCCTGGTAAGCGATGTAGGCTTGGTACGAGCTGATGGCCAGCGAGAAGAGTCCCAGGAAGACTGCGAAGAGGACGCCGATCAAAGTTGCAAGCATCATGCGGCGGGTGCCGATGTGCCTGTCAAGCTGGCGTTCCAAGAGACTTCTGGGCTTTGGGTTGAGGACTTCGTGGTGGAGATCCTCCAGTCGCTTCGCCAGGTGAACGAAGCGGACTGTCTCTTCCCCCTTGTTCTTGATCGTGTCGAACTCGATGTTCTGAATGTCTGGGTCGAAAGCCCCGCTCTTGACGAAAGATGCCAGCATCTTTCGGGATTTCCTGTCCGAGACTGGGAACAGAACGCCCTGCAGGGACTCCAGTACCTCCAGCATCAACTGGCGGGGAAGGGCTCCTCTGAACAATGGAATGTCAGTCATCTGCATGTCATGGTTTTGATGGGGCAATCATACGCTTTGAGAGCATCTTGGACGGTGGAGTTGCTGGGAAGGCTCCTTGTGAGCCGGAGGTGCTCCTTGATGAAGCCAGTGTAGTGGAAGACCTCGAGAGTCATGGTCTTCCGATCGAGCTTGAGATGATCGCGGATGTCGTCAGTCGGTCGAATGGACAGACCCAGTGTCTTTCTCAGCTTCGTGGCTCTGAGATCGACCTTGGTGTCTGCGGTCCCAAGCTGATCAGGGAAGCCGCCAGCTTTGGGCCGATCAGAGTCAAAGAACCTCTCGACGAACTTGCTGAGGGGCTCCGCATTCTTCCATTCGGAACTGGGGTGGCCCTTTTCCAGCTCGTCATCCGAGAGGTCCACCGCGGAGCAGTCGGTCATGAAAGCGATGCGGACCGCAGTCTCGACAAGCTCGCGATGACCGCCGTCTAGTTCCTTTGGAACAACATCGGGATTCGATCTCATGTGGCTGAGGATATCCTCCAGCTTGGTGATGGCATTCTTATCGAATGCCTTGTCGTTGCGGATGGCAGCATCGCAGAATCGGAAGTAGCTTTCCAGACGGCTGCCCGAGCACGGGCAAGCCTCTGGTGTACTCTCTAGGCAGGGCGGAGACAAGACCGGCTTCTCGCTCTGATGCGTATCATGCGAGACGGTCTTGTGCATTGCTTGCTGGTGGTCGGACATTGGACTCGTGTTGTTTGTTGTTGTCTGAATCATGAGCTTGAGATTTTCGAGACGGGATTTCGAGCCTCAATTATTCACGGCCAGAATCTCAATTAGTCAACATGCGTGGTCACAACGCATTGCCCAATGTCGTTCGGCGAGTGGTTGGTCTTCCTCACTGAAGAACCACACCCACTCGGCCATCCAGTAGAACATCGACAGCACCACGAGGCCAGCCCCGTTTCCCCTTGCCCAATTTCCCAATCGGACTGGGATCTAGCGGTGAGCTTCAATTGAGCCCAGGTGATTGCCTCGTCTTCCACCACGTCGAAGTGGCTCGTGGTCCAACGCATCACGAGACCCACAGTTTCCATCCGCAGCGCTTCGATGAAGCCAATCACCAGCACCGCGGAAACAGGGGGACAAACCAGCACCCCGGCGTTTTCTCCTCTGCATCCCCATCGGTGCAGGTTTCAGCCCAGAAGGGCAACGATGCCAGCACATCTGCTTCAGCGGAGCTTCGGGCAACAGACGGAGAATACCACGAGAGTGTGACTCTTCAGGAGAGAGGCATGGACGAAGAGGAAGCTCAGGATCCGGGGTAGACCCGCCCCCATCGACGCCCAAAATGGACTCGGGAATCGCTTAAGGACCGATGGTTTCCCAAGAGCCAAAGGATGACGAAGGTTATGCTGCTATGGCACTGTTGACGGACGACGTTCTTGCGGTGAAGGCATTGAGAGGTAGCTCGGCAACACCGATTCGATGTCCGCTCTCGTCCTGTCTCCGTTCCATGCAGATTCTTCAGTGCCTCGAAAAGTCCGATCGTGTCATTGCGGCAAGGAAAGGCCTCCCATCCCCGATATGGCAGGCCCTCGGTTCTCGGCCTACGAAGGCTTTTTCAGAGCGGCGGCTATCGTGTCGTCCAGGAATAGCTTGCCAGAGACGAAGACCTGGTGTGGAGCCTCGTTGCGGCCCGAAGAGCCCTGGACCGTCCACGACGCTATGTGGAGACATCGTGGAGACATCGTGGTTGTCAACTCGGGCGGGGAGACAGCCTACGGGCTGACGTGTGGTTACGATTGGGAAAGGCGCCAGGAACCAGATCTCCACTTCCCGAGGGCTCCCGATACCTAGAACTTGGGGGCTGGACGAGGAGAGCATCGCGTGAGCGATGGGGGCCGATAACGCAGGCGATTCTAAGGCTTCGAATTCGACGAGGGGGCTTCTGGAACCTGTTCGAGTGACCAGGATGAGTTCAGGATCACGTCAGGGCGGGAATTGAGTCAGGGCGTTCTGTCAATTGCTGGTTGAGGCGAAGTCGGTGAGCAGAGAAGAACATGGGCGATTCCGGTTTGACTCATTCCGCCAGAATGACGGAAGTTCCCCAGACCCCGTTGATTCCCATCAAGGCTAAGGTACCACAGCACTGAGAACAGCCCCAGCAGTCGCTCATCTAAACGCAATCGTGGGCAGTTTGAGTGATGGCTCCAAGCACGTGTCCGTAGCCCTGGAGGGGCAGGTGAGGCGGGAGGACAAAACATATACGCGGGAGAAAAAAAAGAAATGAAAAAAGCTCAGTTCAACCACCGGGGATCGAACCTACGAAAACCTGAGGGCTTAACGCACGTCCAGTGTTTTTGCACCCCATCTTTGACTTGCCGCTGGGCCAAGACGACCTCGGGATACGTTTGCCCGGAACTGTTTTGTAAAATGTGAAGGTCCCTGATAGAGGTTGCAGCCCAGGCAACAACCTTTCAACATAGCTGGACTCCAGCCCCTTATCCGGCTTACCACACAGTTCGAATTGATATAGGTCCTCGTCCAACACGGAGACAGTTTGCGGCTCTTCGCTGAGAGATCAAATCGTCGAATGTCGCTGCAAGTGACCCAGCCGGCGAGCAAACTTGATGGAGCTGGTCCACAGAACAACCTCGGCACGCCATGTACGACATCGCAGCTGATCAGCAGCTTCCTCCATATTCAACTTGAATGCATTGTTTTCAAGTGAACGCCGCGTCTGCGGCAGGGTATCATGCGCATATTTCCCTACTTCCTCGCCCCCATCGGCCCACGCTTCGTCCCCGCCCGACTCAACAACTCCACATTTCGATTCAGGTCGAAGTCCCCGTTCGCCTCGAACCAGAACAGCATCTCCGGCTCAGGGCCTGTTCTCTTCTGCGGCGGCGGCTGTTGCTGCTGCTGCTGCTGACCTCCCATGACGACATCCTCGTCTCCATCTCCCTCGTCGTCCTCGCTATCTTCGTCCTCCTCCAAGCCTCTCTTGAGCCCCGTCCTCACATTCTCGACCCCCTTCTCGCGTTCCTCCTCGGTGTACACATCGCCTGCCTCCTCAAGAACATATTTCTGTACGCGCTCGACAGTCCACGCGCGGACTTCGCGCCACACCTCCTCCAGCTTAGCCTCGCCATCCGCCGTGACACCGTCAGCCTCTCCCTCCCCGCGGAGTTCCCGAGTCGTCTCGCGGCCACGCTCGACCCACTCCTCGACGCCGGGTTCCAGTTTCTTGCGGACGAGCTGACCAAGGATATGCTCCTGGGTACGTCCCGGAAACGAGACGTCTGGGAAGACGTGCAGGTGCTGGAAGACGTGGATGTTTTCGGTCAGGTTGTCGAGGAGGTTTTGCAGGTTGCGTAGGAGGATCTGAGATGTGGCCTGGAGAGAAGATCTATTGGTTCGCCAAAGTTAGTCAATGCACATTAAGAGGCATCATACGAGGGGAGGGAAAAGCCTAGCTGAAATAAAAGGCCCGTCGAGAGGATTGTAAACATACGGAGGCGGGAGCGGATTGCTCTTCAGCACGTCCATCTTCAGACCTTGGATGCTGTTGGACAACTGAAAGAGACGCTGACGCGTCTGTTCAATTGCCCTAAAATCATCAGCGGAGATGCCGAGTGCGTTGGGCTTCTCCATGGTCGCGCTTGCCGTCGGGAGTGTGAGAGGAAGGAGATCGACAATCGAGAGGGCTCGCTGTGTTTTTTCGGTCGCGGTTGCCAACACCGACTATTTCCCGGTCCGTACAGCGGGTGTGGAATATATTAGACGTGATTCAGTCACCAGAAAGGTTGTCACGGATGGCGGCGTGGTTTGCGACAGCTCGAAGCCGCAGAGTGTTGTTGCATAGCGAAGGCCGAAGAAGAGTTGCGGTTCCAAGAAGCTCAAAAAACCGCCGGGGAAGATGTGGGTCCACTAGCTCCGCCTTCGGCTGGGCGGTGACCCCAATGATGCAGGGGCAAGGATCCCCGCTGTGCGTGACAAGGATGACACCACCTTCTTCTCATCGAAGCTCTAGCCAGTGAGACCTCACCATTGAACTTCCACACATGTCACAGGCACAAACTTCTTCTCTTCAGATCCCGCCTTCAGACGAGCGCGGCAGCTCCTTCCAAACGGCAGCATCGGGCATTTCTAGGCGAAGTTTACCTCGACTCACCAGGGTCACAAATTAGCTCTCACTGTGGCATTACACTCAATTTTGGTAATGTGATATATGTGATTGTAGTCAATTTGCTATCGGGGGTCTGTTTCTCGTGACCCTCATCAAAAAAGATGATATACAGAGGAGCATGATCCGTCTGGTATCTTTGCTCAAACGCTATGATTTGCAATGTGGATGGACATCAGCGAAAGAGAAGAAATGCGTGGCTAGCTCCCATGATATATCCGAACGCCATCCCAATAATGCATTTTACATGGTCATCATCATTAAAAATCGTTCAAAAGCGTTTACTGGCCATGAGATCCAGCTTGGTCAACCAAAACGCGGTGTCCGGCTACGGCGGAGCCAATCACCCTGCCGTAGGTGTCGACAGCCGGGTAGCGGGCGCGGCGCTCAAGGTCGTCGAGGGGGATCTGAGAACGGATGTACCTTTGGGAGTTAATTAGTATTGGACACCAAACTCAATTGCTGGGTGACTCACTTCGTTCTGCCGTCGTCCTCTGGGTTGTGGTCCCAGCTGGTGAAAGCACCCTTGGTCAGAGCAGACCACACAAGGCGGCGCTTGCGCTGAGACTGCAGGACCTCCTCGGTGATGGCGTCAAAGTCCCACTTGCCCTTCGTCTCGGTGGCATACTCCTCCAGCTTGGCCTTGGCTTCCGCCTCAATGGCTTTCGGGGCCTTGCCGGATGCCAAGTTGACGAGCTCCAAGGGGTCGTGCTCGAGGTTGAACAGCTGCGTGCCATCGGCTGGGCAGTAAATGTACTTCCAGGGACCCTCGCGAATCATCATCAGTGGGCTGACGGTTCCCTCGCCGGTGTACTCGGCGTAAACCTTGTCGTGGCCCTCCCTGCCCTGAAGATGGGGAAGCAGTGAAACTCCGTCCATCGGCAGACCGGGCAAAGGCTTGGTGCCAACCAGGTCGCACAACGTGGGGAGAATATCCAGTGTTGAGACATTCTTGGTAACACGGTGAGGCTCAAACTGCTTGGGGTGGCGGACGAACAGGGGCACTCGGACAGACGACTCAAAGTAGCTCATCTTGTACCACAGCCCACGCTCGCCAAGCATGTCGCCGTGGTCGCCGCTGAAAACGATGATAGTGTCATCCTCTAGACCGCACTTCTTGAGCACGGACAGAAGTCTTCCAACGCAGTCATCGACGTAGCTCACAGCTCCGTAGTAAGCGCGACGTGCCCGCTTGATTTGGTCATCGGTGAAATCGTAATCCCAAAGATCGCAGACCTTCATGAGGCGCTTGCTGTGGGGATCTTGTTCTTCCTTGGGAATGCGGACCTTTGGAAGTGCAATGTCAACGTCCTCGTAGAGATCCCAAAACTTCTCCTCAATGGTGTACGGATCGTGAGGGTGAGTCAGGGACACCGTCAGAGCGAAAGGCCGCTTTTTCTCGGGGTCCTCCCGAACGTGATCGTACAAGAACTGGGAGGATTTGTACATGACCTCTTCGTCGTAGTCCAGCTGGTTGCTTCGCACACAGGTGCCGGCTTGGAGAATTGAGCTGGAGTTGTGATACCACTCAAGCCGGGTGTCGGGCTCATCCCAGTTGACGGCCCAGCCGAAATCGCCTGGGTAGATGTCGCTGGTGAGGCGGGTCTCGTAGCCGTGCAGCTGGTCTCCGATGAAGTGCATCTTGCCAGCAAGCGCCGTCTGGTAGCCCTTCAACCGCAGGTAGTGGGCGTAGGTAGGAATTTCACTGGAAATCTGAGCAGCGTTGTCATACGCGCCGATCTTCATGGGAAGAAGCCCTGAGATCAAACTCATGCGGGATGGCGCGCAGAGTGGTGAAGGGCAGTAGGCCGAGTCGAACTGGACGGACTGGGCAGCTAGGGCATCAAGGTTTGGGGTCTTGATCTGAGATTCCGGGTTGTACATCTTGAGTTGAGGAGCAGCGAGCTGGTCGGCCATGATGAAGAGAATGTTGGGCTGCTTGGCCGGCGCGGCGCCATTGCCATTGGCGTTGGCCGACTTGCCAATAGGCTGGGCCAGAGGCGAGGAGGGGAGAGAGTTGAGGTCGGGAGCCATTTTGCTCACGGACGCCAACGGGCAGAGGAGGATGGACTCTCGGTGTAAAAGGACGATGCCTTGGAACAATAAAAGGTTGGTGATGCGTGCCTGACTGGTGTGAGAAGCGGGCAGGCAAGTCTGGACAGAAAAAATAGGCGGTCAAGACGGTGACAACAAAGTTGGTAGGTGTTGGATGGTGATGGTGAGAACGGGTAGTGTTTGTTGTAAGTGACCAAGGGCAGGGGCAAAGGCAAAGGCAAAGGTAAAAAAGCTTCAACCAGCCGAACTTTGAAGATGATGAGACAGAAAAGGGAAGAGTCAGTCGACGTTGTATGTGGGAGGCGCCGTCATTTAAAAAATTGGGCGTTGCTTGGCTCAAGGGGAGGGCGCGAGGGAAAGAACGATTAGTCCACACCACAGTCACAGATGGGAGTCCACGTCCCTCCCCTCGAGAACCATCCCCGGGGCCCTGCGTGTCCGATAGGAAAGAGCGGCGGGACGTGGAGAAGGAGCAGGCGTGGACGAGAGAGAGACAGAGCGCCAAACGGGGCGCGACGCTATGCAACCACAGTATCTATGCAACTAGACGACCTGTCTCGGATACAGAGATGGTTGAGGTGTGGTGCTGATAAGGATACCCCAGACAGCGCGGCTTCTCACTCAACCCACCGTGGCATCGCCTGAACTGGCCCGCCGGCTTTGTGGAGCTTTCCCGACTCATGCAATGTCACGGGGGTGCAGCTGACCAGTGTTCAAGATCCATGCCCAGAAAAAGATGAGCAACTTCCATTCAGTGCAGTCCAATCCTGCCCTCACCCTCACCTGGAGCAGGCAATCGGAGCCCAACGCCGCCGCCAATTCCTGTGTCTGCGGTGTGCAACTTAGGTAATGCGGGAAAGTCATCAAATGTCGGGCTGCTGCCAGAGACCCTCCGACATGCTCTGCCCTGCCTGCTTCTTCGAGCTTCTCCCTGCTTCGTAATGGTCCTTCATGCCGCTACACAGCACGCGCTAGTCCGCAGCTCGGTCCCCAACGAGGACAGGTCGTCGCATGTGCCAAAGATTGCGCATTTCGATCAGCCTATGGCGAATTGTCCCAAGCGGAGCACTCACCAGCCAGTCACGCAGCTTCCAAGCCTCCCAATACTTGCAGCATATCGATTGTCTCGCGGCATAATCTCCGTGTTGCCGTGTTTGCATCATAAAGAAGCAACATCTTCCCCGTCCTACTCCCGTTTACCAACAGCTCACCGTCAAGCTCCTTCGCCATCTGGTTAGACGCGGTGCGTGGTCTGTCAGTCTGTGCTGTTTTTTCCACTTCGTCACGATGTGCGCCAGCGAGGCGATAGATGGCGGTGTGAGAGATCTACCACAAACGGAAAAGCAGCAAAAAGCCTCCAAAACGGTCGGCTAGACCTTCTAGAACAACAAGCATGGGCCTGCCTGTCGCCCGTCTCTCGTGCCTCTCCCATGATCAGGCATCTTGGGATTGGTACCCCGGCGACTGACACCGACCCGGCCGACGGCTTATGCTTCAAGCAGGAATATCGTTCTCTGTACCGCCTAAGGTGGTACGGATACCGGCGGATGGATGGATTACACAACCATCAAAGAGGCACTACGTCGTCTTCCCTGCTACTTGGACCCCTGGATCTCGACCACTAAACCGCAATCGCCCACCTGCATCTGGACAATTACCCAGAGACCAGTGCCCAACCTGCATAAGCGTCGCTCAAACCCATGTCAGGCTCTCCTCCGATTAGCTGGCATCATTGGACAGATATGCTTGACGTGCGACGAGGGTACACCGAGAATTTTTCTTGTCAACGTCCTCTCTCATGAGGGGTTGTGTGGTTGCGTTCCTGTGCTGCCGTCCTGAGTGCACGCGATCAAAATTGCGGGAGACGCCGTTTGCTCGTCAACTACACCTCTCCACAGATAAGACCGGAAGACAGGACACGCGAAACAACCCGGCACCATGGGTCTCGACCGAGATATCAAAGCTGCCCACTTAGCATCAACCTGATTGTCAAGGATGTCTCCATTCCGCATCTCTGGGCTCTCCACGGCCCCCGAAAAAAAGCCCCAGTATATGCATGTAGGGTAGGACACACGACACCAACGCCGTGGTTACGAATTGCAGTGAACGGGGCACTCTCTCCAGACTCGCTCGGTGTGGGTGAGAAACGGGCCTTCGGAGCAACAGCCGATGTCGCCATTACAAGCATCCACGCCTTCTCCGGGTTTTACACCAGCGCCCCTGAGATTTTGGCGGGAGGCATTTCTGGGCCACGCACATCTCGCAGCCGATCACCAAGGGCATCGCGATTCCACCATCGAGAAGCTTAGGAAATGTCGTGATGGCGTCCAGCTCTGACTTGGAGCCGCCTCCGACCCCGCAATTGCGGGGTTGCCTTTACGGCTGCCCGGTCACGCCATTGCCTTCTTTTCTCTCGCCTTACCGTGAGACGTGGAGCATGTTGCGCCGCAATGCCAAAAAGACCGCCCTTTCTGAATCATCTGGCTTTCGACCCATGCTTGCTAAGCCAAGGAAGCGTGACGCACGCGCCAGCTCGCCGTATTCGAAATCTGATTTCTACTTTTACCGCTGGCGAAGGTGGCCCCGGCGTCCATCCCGTCAGCCATGCCGCAATCACATCATCGCACTCCGTTATTGCTTCATCAACTAAAACAGCGGAATCCGAGTCAAATTGCTTTCGATTCGTTTCATCATCGACCAAATCCATCCATTCACCTGCAGGAACAGCGCCATCAAGGCTCCATCTTCCCGAGCTTCCATCAAGGGATGCGAGGATCACAAAATGCCCGGCGATCCATCCACGGGATTTTTTGTTGCCCTGCTCTTCCGTCCGCTCTGCCCCGGTGCCCCCTCCTCCTCGACCATCAGCAGTGCCATGGCTCATCTTCGTTTTCGGCTGTTGTCCTCCTCACTCGCGCCCCTTTACAGTCCGCCTGCATAGCATTGGGTGATCATCTGATGGTCATCACTCCCCCCGTCTCACCCACTAAATGCATAAATGGCGTTTTGGAATCAGCGCCATTGGCAAAGACGGTCGCCGCCTTAGGTGACTGATGTGCAGCTATCCTGCCACTCACTGGCAAGCAGTGACTGGGCTAGACCTGCTGCGCTTGTGTGTTCCCCGAACATCCCGCAACACGCATATCACGCCAAGCTACTTCGCGCTGCGCCTCCCAAGCAAACCAGACGCACATCCCGAACCTGGCCGCTCGCTTCAACCTGCATCAGACAAAGACAAACCACCAGTCCACCTCCAACAACCCACTCACCGAGTCCCGAACCAAGACAAGCCCAGGGGTCCTCTGCCATGCCCACCATCTTGCATCGCGCGCCAACGAACCCAACCTTCCCTCGTCGAGAAGGCTGACAGATTATGCACCAATCCAGCACATCTTCATAACAGCGAAACAACTAACACCAAACATCCCCAGACCTTGCATCTCCCCCGTCACCCAACCCAGCCGGCGTTGCCCCTCTTATGAACAAAGTGGAATATGATAATCTACCAAGCAACACAGAAAGTCCGTCTGAAATTCTTCCCGTGAATCGGCCACGGCGGCTTGCGATCGATGATCGGCCTAGAACATCACGCCCCCCTTTATTCTTTCCCACACGGCTATCGCAACCACTCACACTCTCTTCCCCCATCACCCTCCCTCGTCGTCCCTCACAGCCCCGCCCGCCTCATCATGGTCTTGGCTGGGTCCCTTGTCAACATCACCCGTAGAAAAGTCTCCCACCAGGACTTCCCATCCAGACGAGCCGCAACGGCCAACCTCTCGTGATCTCGTGCCCTCGCCAATAGCAACTCATCATCCTTACCCCGGATTTCCCTTTCCTTTCATCATCTCAAGTCTCGAAATAGGCCTCACATGACCACCCCTTCGCGTTTCGCCGTCGAACGCTTGGCGCAAAATCCACAACAACTCAGCTCACGCGCGCACCCAACGTCCACAAACCTACAAGGCTGTCACGCTGAGAATCGTAGAGTGTAGTGGGGGAAAGCGTCACCACCCCCCTTCGATCAACTAAACGAACCACTCATTTTCAAACACATTGTACACGTTTCCTTCAAGCTCCAGAAACTTTTTTTTTTTTTTCCCCTTCCAGTCTTCCAAGTCCATTGATCCAAAAAATGGTGGTGTCCAGGGCGTACGGCCAGCGTCGGGGGGAGGGAGCAGTTGCAAGTGCATTAGCTATCTATCGCACGTATCACAGCCACTCATCTTCAAACACATTGTTCACGTTTACGCATCGGCCACACACATATCACATGCACAAAGATATTCAACAATGCGGGTTAACATTCAAAAAGGTATCAACTAGTTAAGTAGCATAGTTCTCGCCGCTCTTAGTCTCGCGTGCGACATATGCATCCATCCAACCCCGTCCCATTCCCATTCCCATGCCCAGTCCCATCCCGCTCCCAATGTCCCTTGCCTTCCGCTGCCGCCGCCGCCGCCGCCTTCTCCCCAGGCCTTTCTTGCTCCCCGCTTCCCCTACTTCGGCAGTCCTCCTTCAAGCCACTTTGGGAATGGGAGCGATTCTCTACAACACCCAACGAATGTCTGTGCGTGTGTTGCCGTTGTCGTTGTGTTCGTGTGTGTTCCTCGTACATACCTACTCCTACAAGTAATGTCTCTCCCAGTTGATCGAATTTTTGTTCTCCCCGCAATGCAATCTTGAAAAAGAAAAGGAAAGGAAAAAAAGGTAAAGATGACCGAAACCGCCCTCGCCTTGCTGTGTCAAGTCAACCCAATATGCGGCCCAAGTAACATGCTTCGTTTTGATGCGTCCCAACGAAGAGGGTAAGAGAAAAAAGTTCCGCACGCCCGCGACACCGCTCCATGCCCAAGTCATCCCGTCAAGCCATGTCTCATTGCTGTGTGTGTTGCTGCCACTCGCGCTTGTTTATTGCGTGCGGTAGAATTTCTTGTACAGAAGATGCAACAACAAGTTGACGTTCAGCTTGAGGTTGCCCTCGAAGAGGTTCATGAACTGGTGAGCCTCGAACTGAGCCTGCAGAAGACCCTCAATCGGTACGGAGGCGCTGGCTCCCGGCATCTGGATGTGGCCACGAGAGCCCTCGAGGTTGAACACGCCAACCTCATCACAAGAAATGGTGAGGTTGACTCTCTCCCAGTCGGTGACGCCACTCCATCCGACGAGCACGCCTTTCTCCGCGAGAGCCCGAGCGCTATATTTGTAACTGCCAAACTTGGGGACCCGCCCGCTGCGTTCCAGCTCGCGCTGATGGTTGTATTGCTTGGTGAACGGAAGCAGGAACCGTTTCTTTCTGTTCATGACGAAATTTAGTCAGCCGATGGCGACACACTTGGACCGTGCTTATAATGTGGGGAGGTGGATGAAGGAGGGAGATCCGTCCGGGGTCATCGTGGATTCAGTTGTGACATTAGAAAATGACTTACCCTTTGTTCTTTTGCAGCGTTATCATGGCAGATTCAATGTAGTCGTCGTAGCTCTTGCGTTGCTGCTCGAGGTACTTGGCCTTCTCGTGAAGGTTGGAAAGGGTCAACCTGACGCCTTCGAGCTCGCGCTGGCGTTGCACACGTCTTCGGCTCTTGGTCCTGATATCGAGGGCGATGGCGTTGAGGATGTCCTGGTAGTAGTTGTGCTTGGAAATTCTACCCATGTGCTCCAGTCTCATGATGTTCTCCAACGCAGTCCGCTTGAGGTCGTAGTAGGACATGCGTGTCACGTCCACCATGTGGGCGTCCGAGTACGCGCCCTTCGTGCTGTCTTCGTTTGCAAAGTCGTCGCGCAGGACTGACAGCCACTTGTGCTCGTCTTCATCCGAGATCGGCTTGACGAGAATCTCCAAGAGGTTGGCGCCCGTCTGTACACGGATGATGTACAAGATGCATCGCTTCGTCTCCATGAAGAGTGCCTTAACCTCTGCATCTGGATCTTCGACGTCGTGCAGCTTCGGTGTCAGGTACATTTGAATATCTGATGATCCCGCCGCAAGCATCTCGTTCTCGTTGTTCTTAGCACTACCGAGATCCTGCAAGATTTCACGAACGATGTCGTCTCTGTTTGGGCATATTGACGGCAGCTCGCTAGCGACAAGGTTGTGGATGGCGAAGATGTCTGGCATCTTGATGTAAAGGGTGGGCTTGTGCTTCGAATACAGGTCGTTGAACTCGTCAATGTCAAAGTTGCGTTCGGCATCGGGAACAGAGATGAGCTCGTGGGTAATCTCCGCCAGACGCTCGCACGACTCCTGAACAAATGCGTTGAGGGGTTGCAGATAGATGTTCTCGCCGCCGAAAGGTCTGCTAGACGCGATCTGACCGAGGACCTTTGCAACCTCACCCAGATTGCGCTTCTGGAGGGGGCTTAATTGCTTCTCAATGACACCCACATTCTCTGGTGAGGTAACCGCAGGCTGCAGGTAGAAACGCCAGATCCAGTTGGTGACAACTTGGAGGTGGTGGTGTTGCGGATCCTTCTTGAATTGCTGGCAGAGATTCTCGTACATCTGTCGGCAAAGGAAACGAAGGCCGTATGGCATCTTGGGCAGAAGGTCTTCCAAAGCCAACAGGTACTGATCGCAAATCTCCCGAAGGTCGCGCAGATGGTCGATGAAGAGGTCTCTGGTTTCAGGGTCTTTGATAGCAACCTCACGCGGAACGTCCAGCGGACGCCGGCTTGGACGGCCGGTCCGCAGCTCCTCATTGTTGATAGCAGCTCTGTAAATCTGCAATGGGTCGCTCTCAAGGTCGAGGGCTGGGTCCTCAACAATGTTATCGCGGACAATGGGGCCGAGAAGTTCACGCAAGAACTTGCGATCGCGAGGAGATCGGGTGTAGTTGCCAAGAACCTTGGTCCAGAAGTAATTGCCGCGAAGGTAGTCCTGCAACGTTCTGCTGCTCTCCACCTCCTCTCTCATGGCTCTGGCGAGAAGCTTGAGGAGATAGTACTCCTCACGCCGCTTCTGGGCATAACCAAAGAGACCCATGATGAGATGCTCGATTCTCTTGCATTCCTTCTCGGGTGTTCCTTGCTCACGGATGCGCTTGAACAGTCGCGCAAGATATTGCGGCTGAGTCTGGAGGTTGAAGAAGAGCTGCTGGTAGGATTCCAGCTTCTTGCGGGAGCTCTTGTTTAGGGCCTTCAAGTCGAAGTGGTTGGTGGAAGACATTGAAGCATTGGCCAAGAGGCCGATTGAGCTGCCGCCGTAGTTGCTCTGGTGTCTCACAACTTCGTCCAGTGTGATCTTGTTCTTCACGAGCAGTGCGATCTTGATGTCGAGTTGATCGATGTACTGTTCGAGCATCTCGTTCTGACGGACTTGCTGAACCACGGTCTTGCGCATCCTCTCAAACTCGATCTCCTCGTTGAAATCAAAGTCACTGTCGTTGAGCAGATGCACGAAGTTCTTGACAGCGTTGACTGGTGGGTCCTTGCCATGGGTAAGACTCTTGTACGCATCACCTTGAATCTTGGCTCTGACAAGACTTTGGATCTTGACGACCTTTTCCATGTTCTCCTTAAAGAAGCGCTTCTTCTCCTGGAACTTGGCGCGAACGGTGAAAGCCTTGGCAGCGGCCTGGATCTCGGTGATGGCTGCATCCTCGGCCTCGATGTTAGAGATGAGGTCAAAGACGTTGCCTCTCACCATCATGGCGCGGGCCAGACCCTGCAGCTTCTCAACTTCGGCGGTGTGGGACTCAAGTTCCTCCAGGAGTGCATGATGCTGCTGGCGGTGCAGTTGGCCTCTGATGCGAGCCTGTAACTTGGTAATCTTGGGCTCGACACGGATGAGAGCGTCCTGGTCGGCGGCAATACGGCGTCGCTCAAGCGTCCCGCGGGAGATGGATTGCAGATCGATGATAGCAGGTTCGTGGCTGCTCAGCTCATCGAGCAATTGCGCGACATCACGCCGTACGGCCCCGGCACGGATGTGGGCTTGAAGGTTCTCGATTTCCGAGGCGTGTTGACCCACTTCAGCCTTGGTGGCTGCGACGTCTGAGCGAACTGACTTGCCCCTGAACGCAGCTTGGAGCGCAGTCCACTGCGGTGCAAAGGCTTGGAGATGCTCTTGCTCCAGCGATATCTGGCTTCTAGTCAGCAAAGCCCGAGCAGCAGCCTGCAGGCTAGTAATGCTGTCGACTTGTCTGTCCAGGAGGTGGAGGTCATCAGAAACGCGTCCTCTCAACAGCATTCCGCGAACTGCCGCCTGGAGGTCTCGAACCTCTCCAGAAGTCTGAACAGTCTCTTGCTGCTGAGTAACGAGCTCCTTGCGGACCAAGAAGCCCCTAAACGCTGCTTGGATTTCTCGAACGGGGCCGGCATGCTGAACCAACTGAGATCTCTGGTCTCGTACCTCGTCGCGGACCTTCTTGGCCCGAATAAGACTTTGAAGCTCCAGGATGTCGGGCTCCAAACCTTTCCAGAAACGTTCTTTGTTGGCCATCCGGTTTCGAACGAGGAATCCGCGGGCAGTGCTTTGGAGATCGACGGCAAAACGTCTCATCTGAAGCCGGTAGCCGACGATTTGACGTGACCAATCAGCCCTGATGCGAGACTGAAGATCGATGAGCATGTGTTCGGCGTCCCAGAGCTGCTGCATAGTGTCTCCCAGGCGCATCCTCACAACCGCGCCGCGAACTTGAGCTTGGAGCTCCACAATGGACTCCTCGTTCTCTGCCAACTCGCGGTCGATCCTTTCGTCTTCAGTCTCCTCTGGCTCCGGGGTCGCAGGCTCCACACCAAAATCAGCTCCCATATTACCGAAAGTGGGCATGTTAACCCCGAGTTTATCAAGGCCTTTCTGCATGGCCTCAAGCTCGTGGTGCTCAAACTCGAGCTGACCAACGAGGTTGCCGATGCGGAAGTCGACGATTCCTTTTCTGAATAGGAGCCAACTCAGAGCGTGGATACAGTAGATGACTTTAGGGATGTTTTTCTTCTCGTACAAGTCGATCAACTCGAATCTGAAGAGGTCAGGAAGCTCGACTTCATCGAGGTATCGAAAGAAAATGGCAATGTTGTCGGAATGTCGGAATTGCAGCTTTTGGTGCCTAAAGATACGGAACCGACGTTCAGGGTTGAGAGCTTCGACAACCTCTGCGAGTGTGACTCCATCTCGGAGAGCTTCTTCAAGCTCAACAATAGGAGGAATTGCCCTGTGAATAACATCTTCAATCCACTCCTTTGCTTCACCAATATGGCAGAGATACTCGTAGGCCTGGAGAAACTGGCGTTGTTTGTCCATCCAATTTCTGCCTTCCCAGCCATAGCCACCGGCTCGTTGGCGATTGTTATTCGGCTGTTCAGCTCTCTGTAGTCTGCGGCGGCCCCTGAGTCCTACCACCTCCTGTGCTGGCGAAGTAATGGTGAAATCCTCAGCGGATTCGGACTGAGCGAGCTTCGACAGAGTACGGAGCTGGCTTGTTGATGAACGGCCAAGCTTTTCGAGATCCGGTCTGGCTAGTGCTGCCGAGTGGACGGGTGCCGGGGGTTCATGGGCGTGAGGAAGAGCGGCACTTCCTGCTCGAATAGTATCGGAACGGCTGAGTAACATCGAGTTTGGCCGAATTGTGAGCGTTCGGGACAGCGGTGTGGGAGATGTGCTACCGTCATATTGGGTATGTGATAGCTTGCCAATGTCGACGGTTTGTGTGCGCTCGTGGCGAGGTCTGTGACGAGGAGGAGAAGGTGTCGAGGGTGTCGGGGACGAAGGTGTGGATGATGTCGGGGCGGGAGCTTGAGCAAGCGGGCGAAGTGATTGTCGGGCCATAGAATAGAGGTTCTCGTCCTTCTTGTGGTCAAGATTCTCTCCTCCGAACGAGACGTGGTGAAGACGGGAACCATCACTCTTGCCTCTCTTATGAGTGTATCCGCTGGAAACCGACGAAATCTGGGTGCTGGCTCGGCTGTTATCGGAGTATAGAGAGTACCCTGACGAGGCAACGGAGGAGGTTGTGGAGGACTGCCGATTGATGTTGCTGGGGTAGTCCAGAGTATGTGACTGTCTGAGAGGGTGTGGCCGGTACGACATGTTGGGCGATGAAATGATTAGGATACCGGAGGAAGCCTGCGCTGAAGAATCTGTGGGCTCAGGAATTCGGATGACAACATTAGGGCGCCTTTTTCGGACGTCGTATGGTATGCGATGAGTTGAATTATGTTCGACCTTTGGTCTCGGGTCCGGGTCGGGCGGACTATTGGTCTTCTCTCGGTTCTATGGTGCTTCGAAAAGGACCAAACAAGACGAGAGAGCAAAGTTGGAAATTCCGAAGCGACCTGCGGCGGCGCTTTGAGCGCGAGGAGGAGGAATGAAGTTCGGACTCGGCGCGCACTGCGCAAACAAAGAGAATAAGTCGATAGTTGATGGCGCTGCAAGGGCAACGTCGACAACGATGACGGGAAAGAAATATTGGCCTTGTTTGTCAAGGACGATTAATGATGGCAACCCACCAGCCACTACAATTGACAAGCGTGGTCGCAATCTCGTCAACGACCAAGTGTGGGTGGGATGTTGGGTCGTTTGAAGGTCGGGCAATGGTGGATGGAGGGGAGGAGGGGGAGGGCGACGGGACCTGATAAGGCAGTTTGTTTGTTTACTGCTGCAAGAGGTAAGCGGACTGCGGCAACCAGCCCCCTTGCAACCAGGGTGTGTCCAACACTGAGTGCCCAGTCAAAAAACGCCCAGAAATTCTGGTGGCTAGTCACTCGAGTGGCCCCTGCGTCGCACCCGCCCGGCTTTTTAAAGTGGAGACTTGTCGAGCGAATCTTCCGTTGCACGGCCCTCCGCCCCGCCTCCGCCCACTGTCAATTGGCCTGTTGTCTGCTTTCTCTGGGCCTGGACTGGCGCTTCTGCGCAGGGCAGTCGCAAAGATGCCCAACATTGCAAGGACGATGTGGACGACGGGATCTACCAGAACGTGGTTCAGGCACGTCCCCGGGGGATCGTGGATGAGCACGCCTCCACCGATTCGACACATGTCATTGTCTGCCCCATTCTGCTCGGCGACACGTCGACCATCCTGGCCTGGGTGCTGTCGTCCAAGAAACCGATATTCAACCTTGGATGGAAATTTGGGAGAGTTCTTCATTGCCAGGGCAGAGCCTTGGGGCCAGGATAAGTGCTGGGCAACAGATCATGTGAAGGCCAGTTGTGCTATGTTTTTGACGGTTTCTCGAAGCTCTTCTCGTTTGTAATCGCTTCATTCACAGCAGACAAGTTGAGATCGCTCAATAGGTATCTTACTATAGGTAGGCACGTAGGCCAATCTATCTGGAAATCCTCTTCGAGGCCATGGAAGCAGGCATGGTCCGTTTGCAAGACTTTGCGACTTAGCAAATGGGATCAGGCGTTTCGAAACAGGGTATTCTGGTCTTGATAGTCCATTCATAAACCAGTGGCTGTTTTCCTGTTTTCTTTTCTTTGTTCCTTTTTTCGGTGCACTTGGTTCGACCAATCAGAGCTCAGCATGGTTGTTGTGCTCCGTCAGAGAGCGAAAGTTGCGGGAGACAGCGCTCGGCGTGCCATCTCTAGCACCCGATTAAATTGACACACAGACGTTGTGGCTCATGTCCGTATAACATGAGCCGAGAGAACCGATGTGGCTGCTGCAACCAAAAGCCACATCTGTCTTTTTTCTCGTGTGCAGCCTACTACTGCACCGAGTGCCTCAGCAGTTTCAACTAGACTCAGAGGAAAAGCAAAAGTAAAACTGGACGAGACCTGAGGATCGAAGCTCAACGCTGATGCTCTGGCTTTCCGCCCCTATTGACCGCATCGTGGTGACTGGGACAGCTCTTCAGTTCAAACAGACATGCTTGCTGCCCTTCGTGTCAGGCTCAGCCCAGCAGCCTCATTCAACCCGAGCAAGGGTTGTCCTGCATCTGTTGCTCTAGCCAACCAAAGACTCCAAACTTTGCAACGCGAGTCCCGAACAACATGAGTTGTTTTCCCTTGTTGTCGTCCCCGAACCAAGAAGCTTTGCCCGCGTTGCCATGCTGCGTAAATAACCCTTCTTGCTTCATAATGGAAAGCCCTGTAGACTTCGTTTTCTTTTCCGAGGGTTGCTCCCAGACTTGCGTCATAGGGTCCAACGATTGCCGAGCTTAGCTAATCCACAGCTTTACTGTGCCTCTCTTACGAGCACTGCTAAGACTCTTATCGATGCAACCCAAGACGCCAAACTCATCTAGGACGGAACATACGCGCTGGTCCGCGTATCAACCGCGTCCCATAGCAGCTGCAATTTTTTACACGCAACTTACAGGCGTGGACTGCAATGCGCATGCAGCTTCCCTAGCAAACATGCGGCCAGAGTCGGTGAGATGAGGATAACCCCATTCAGGCCTCGGTCAGGCCATTCTTGGCACAGTGAAGCGGCCGTTGCATCAGTTGCGCCGCACTGTGGCTCCTCACCGCCTGCCCCTCCTGCCCCTCCATCCGCCGGTCGCGCACCGCGCAGGGTCCCAATCCCATTAAAAAATTTCCTGCGGGGTGTCGTCTCGAAACTTTTTCTCCTTCTTTCTTACGGGAAGAAGAGACCTATCCAACCTTAGTCTTCGAAATCGAGCTCAATTACTCTGTGTACTCTTTCGAAAGACTAGCAGTTCTTCAACTCCGTACTTTTCTTTTCTCCTCCATTATACCCCTTTGTTTTTCTTTGGAAGACGCTGAAAAAATGCCTTCCACCAACGGTATCAACGGCGCCAAGGTGCTGGACTCCAAGTCCGCCCTTCAGGTCCTCAAGGAGTACGAGAGCCGTGATGGCCTCGACATCAACGAGCTCATGGACACCAAGAAGCACGGTGGTCTGACCTACAACGACTTCCTGCTCCTTCCCGGCTACATTGGCTTCCCTGCCTCTGCCGTCACTCTGGACTCTCCCGTCACCAAGCGGGTCACCCTCAAGACCCCCTTCGTCTCCTCCCCCATGGACACCGTCACTGAGCACGAGATGGCCATTGCCATCGCTCTCCAGGGTGGTCTGGGAATCATCCACCACAACTGCTCCCCCGAGGCCCAGGCCGACATGGTCCGCAAGGTCAAGCGTTACGAGAACGGCTTCATCCTCGACCCCGTCGTCATCAGCCGCGACACCACCGTCGGCGAGGCGAAGGCTCTCAAGGAGAAGTGGGGTTTCGGTGGTTTCCCCGTTACTGGTCAGTATTTCCCTCGAAAATTTCTTCCTACCCCCAGCTCTACATGATTACAAACCTTTTCAATTATAACTTTCGTTCCACCAAAAGACGACCATGTCGTCATGCGGAGACACTTTACTATGATCCCAGCTTCTTCTACCAGAGAGAATGTGTCCACGTCTGTTGGCGAGCTATGGCTAACCACCGTGAACAGAGAGCGGCAAGCTTGGCTCCAAGCTGCTCGGCATCGTCACCAACCGTGACATCCAGTTCGAGGAGGACTCCAACCAGTCCATCGCCAACGTCATGGTCACTGACCTGATCACCGCCCCCTCCGGTATCGACCTTGTCGAGGCCAACAAAATCCTCGCCAAGTCTAAGAAGGGCAAGCTGCCCATCGTCGACAAGGACTTCAACCTCGTCTCCATGATCTCCCGCTCCGACTTGAACAAGAACCAGCACTTCCCCCTGGCCTCCAAGCTGCCCGACAGCAAGCAGCTCCTCTGCGGTGCCGCCATTGGCACTCGTCCCGAGGACAAGGAGCGTCTCCGCCTCCTTGTCGATGCCGGTCTCGACGTCGTCATCCTCGACTCCTCCCAGGGTAACTCCATGTACCAGGTTGATATGATCAAGTGGATCAAGAACGAGTTCCCCGGCGTCGACGTCATTGGCGGAAACGTCGTTACCCGCGAGCAGGCCGCTACCCTCATTGAGGCTGGTGTTGACGGCCTCCGTATCGGTATGGGCTCTGGCTCTGCCTGCATTACCCAGGAGGTCATGGCCGTCGGCCGGCCCCAGGCTGCTGCCGTCCACTCCGTCAGCAGCTTCGCCGCTCGCTTCGGCGTTCCCTGCATCGCCGACGGTGGTGTCCAGAACGTCGGCCACGTCGTCAAGGGTCTCTCCCTTGGTGCCTCCACCGTCATGATGGGCGGTCTCCTGGCCGGTACCACCGAGTCCCCCGGTACCTCCTTCGTCTCCCGCGAGGGTAAGCTCGTCAAGGCCTACCGTGGCATGGGTTCCATCGACGCCATGCAGGACAAGAAGGCCGGCAACGGCGGCAAGGACAGCCAAAAGAGCAACGCTGGCACTGCCCGCTACTTCTCCGAGGGCGACAGCGTCCTTGTTGCTCAGGGTGTCACTGGCTCCGTTGCTCACAGAGGGTGCGTTTCCTCTCCGTTTTGTTGTACTGACCATTATGCTGACCGCGCTGCAGACCTATCTCCAAGTTCATCCCCTACCTGGCTGCCGGTCTCAAGCACTCCATGCAGGACTGCGGTATCCAGTCTCTCAAGGAGCTCCGCGAGTCTGTTGACAACGGCATTCTCCGCTTCGAGCTGCGTACTGCCAGTGCCCAGATGGAGGGTAACGTGAACATGGAGTCTTACGAGAAGAAGCTGTTCGCCTGAGAAATGGCGAGCAACAGCTTGAAATGATGATGTGATGGGAATATATATGGAAAATGGTTGAGGCAAAAGTCATTGGGTATGGATGGGGAAAAAGGGATTTACTCAAGAAAATGCGCCTTTCCTCCCTCATGGGTATATACGCGCTACATAAGGGAAGGGACGGAAGCAGACAGTGTTGCTTAGGGCGGCAGTGCTTAAAAAGTCTTCAGCGGAGTTTTTGGAGTCTTGTGGGCAGGATTGAAGTGCCACAGTAGAGATGAAGCGTATTGAATACCACATCCCCCACACGGGGGCACGAATGAAGAATTTTCAACGATTACGAACAATGGTCATGTCCGATTTTCTGCCTGTGATGCTGTCTGACGAGCGGTGCTCGGCGCGGTGTCTCCGCAACCGGGCGGTGGGTCTCTGCACCGAATGGGTACCGGCACGGCGATGCCGAGACGGCCGGGCATAAGGTTGAGCTCTCCTTCCCCTCATATGACAGCCGCTGTTCTAACTCTAAGATTCTCAATTTCTCACAACAGGCTTCAGGTACACGTTGAGCGCGCCCTTGGCCCACAACACATAGATCATCTGCCTCTCCATCCAATCCTGGCTGTCGTCGGCGAGCACCAAGTCAAAGTTCCAAATCATCCTCGCCAGCATGATTCTCATCTCGACATAGGCCAAGCTGGTCATGATTAGCCTCTGGCTGGTCCCTTCCCTCCGAAAGATACCATGCAATGCGAAGGAGACGTGGAACAGCAGAAAAAGAAGGATAGAGAGACTCACTTTCGTCCAAGGCAATTCCGAGGCCCCAGATGGAACGGCTGCAACGCCTCCCTCTTGTCCGTCGCATACTCCGGATCTCCCAAGAAGCGCTCTGGATGGAATTTGAACGGGTTCTTGAAGTTTCTCTCGTCGTGGTACGTGGCCCATTGGTGAATCGCAACGATGGTCTGCATACGCTGGTCAGTGAATATCCAGCACTACACCTCCTTCCATCTCGACCACACTTCCTGATCACATGGCGGCCTTCAACAACTCACATTCTCGGGGATAAATTGCCCGCAAATCGTCGCCCCGCCTTTGGGCACTTCTCTAGGCAGCCCCGTGGGGACTGGCGGATACATGCGCAGCGCCTCGTCCAGGCAAGCCAGCATGTATGTCAACCTGTTCACCGACGTGAGATCAATCTCCTCCTCGGACGCAAACATCGTCCGCACCTCCTCCACCAGCTTCGCCATCTTGTCCGGGTTCTTGAGCAGCAGGTACGTGACCCCGGCCAAGACCGTTGCCGTGGTCTCGGAGCCGGCGATGATGAGGATGCTGCTGTTCGCCTCGAGCTCGTCTAGCGACATGTTCTATACGCTCGTCAGCGACAAAGATGCCACTCACTTATGGGCTCGTAAGAAGTCAAGGAAGGGAGAAGAAAAACTCACCCACTCATCCTTCTTCTTCAATAAACCCTCCACCAAGTCCGACCTCGGCCCGCTCTTGCCCAGCTCGATCCGCCTCAGTACCTTCTGCATCGTCATCTCCCGCTGCTCCTCTCTCCGCCGGTGCATCGCCTCCGTCGACAGCGCCGCCGTGATAATACGCCGCAGCCACGAGTAGTGGTTCGCCGTCTGGAACGCCACGCCCACCCGCACCATCTGGAACACGGTCCGCACCCACGGGTGATAGTCCGAATTGTCCAGACACCCAAACGGCTCTCCGAACGCTAGGTCGCCGATGATGTCGAACGTGCAGTAGTTATACCACAGCGTCAAATTCACCGGCTCCTCCTGCTCTTCCTTCCTCGCAAACGGCGTAGCTTCACGTATAGAAGCCGCCGACTGTCTCGCCGCCTGCTCCTTGAGCCGCTGTATAAAGAGGTCCACATACTTCATGATAACAGGCTGCTGTTCCCTCAGCGCGCGGTCGCTGAAGCCATGCGCCATCTGCCGCCGCAGCGCAGCGTGCTGCGGGCCCAGCGCCGTGATGATGTCCCGGGGCAAGCCCGGGATCGGCCGGTAGAACGTGTCCGACTTCTCAAACGTGCCGGCGACGCCGCCCCCCGCGTTGGCCCCGACCTTGTGGCCGAAGATCACCTTCCACGCGTCCGCGTCCGAGAACGCCAGCTCGTCCGGCGCGACGCGTACGACGGGGCCGTAGCGGCGGTGGAGGTCGAGCATGTCGAAGGAGATTGTGCCGCGGACGAGTCTGTAGCAGTACGCGGCGCGGGTTGCGCGCATCAGGAGGGGTCCGGGAAAATGGCGGAGCGGGTGGAAGAAGATGTTGTAGACGACGTAGGAGACGGTGTAGATGGACGTCTAATTTATGTGAGTGTCGGTTACAAAGGTTCCGAGGACGTGACAATGAAGGCATCTCGAACGTTTACGGCGGGAGGCACTTACAGCAAGAAGTACGAGGCCAAAGGCCTGGAGCATCATGGTGGTCACCGCCATGTTGCGTCAGTTGCGATTGATTCCAACACGATAGATACTACTGACGCTACACAACGGCCATCTCTGCAAAAAAGAGGTCTGGACTCGTCCTGGTATTCATACTTTTTTCTCATTGTTAGCTTCAGGGGCAAAGCGGCCCACGCGTCGATGCCCCAGCTCCTTCCATTGCTCAAGGCATCCAGAAACCCTCATTGTCAGTCGTTCCGAACACGACAACCTCCAAACAGCGTCACCCTATTTCAACGACTCCTCATTCCCGCTAATGAGACCGACAAATTTCTCCACAAGACGACTAAATAAGCAATCTAGGCAACGCAAAAGCCAAGACGGGAAACCTCCCATAAGCTGTCCTCCGCACCACAACATCAGACGGTAATCCGTAGCACGAACCTTCCCGCAGTCAAAGTCGTGAGGGGTGCGCCATGGGAAACTATACCCGCAAGCCAGCCCATCCAGCGGTTCTCTGCCTGAACTGCCGCGCGTTTCATTGCAGGAAAGGTCGACCACCCTCCCGGGCTCTCGCTGCTATCGGGCCCTGCCATCAGTCCGCGATACGAGCAGCGAATCGCATTCAAACCCGAACGAAAACGAGCACGTCGTGTTCTTCATAGTATATAGTCATGGTGTATACGAGCCCAGGCTCTCGGTGCCGAGTCGTTCAGTTGCCAACAGTTCTCAGAGGTTGGTGTAGCGCATGCTTTTCTGCCTTTGGACAGTGGTGTGGATGGGTTTACTTGATTGCGGCGCAGTTGAGAAGCTGTGTTCGTCTAAACCTATCTTCGCCGATGTTCTGTATCTTTTATGGAGCTTGGCAAGATCATTGAAACATCCGCAGGCACAAGTTACGGCTCGTGGCATGGCTCGCTTTGATCACCACGAAACATCAAAAGTCTTCGAAATAATGAAGGAAATTCCGACCTCAGCAAGCCATTGTATTAATGATCTGGAGAATTCCTAGAGAACATAATGATAATCAAGCGTCAGACGATGGCTGCGCAAAGAAGTAAAAGCCTGTCGTCCGTTCCCAATGCGTTGATTATCCCGTACACGCAGACAGCGGCTGTCAACACGGCCTCATGACAAATAGTAAATTCGCCAGTCTTGATGCGTGAAGTCATGTTTGACTCCTTCAGTAGTCCACAGGCTCTTGCTTGATAAATGGAATGTGTTCCCTGGCGGGGAGAGTTGGAAGCGGCTGCTGCAGTATAGTGCAGTTGGCCCCTGTGGCAAAACTGGGAATATCTCCCGCTTCTCTCTTGACTTTGTCCTTGGACTCCTCTTCGTCTAGTGAATGCCGGGCGTATTGCTTCTTTTTGGTCTTCTTCGACTGCTTCAATGCGGCTTGTTTCTTTCGTTGCGGCTGAGGCTGACGGCGGTACGGCTGCTTTTTGGGCTGAGCATCGTCGTGCTTAGCTGAATACACTGATTCAATCTTGCTCTGTGCTCGTTGCATCTTGCCCTTGACACTGCGGTAGCTTTGCCCGGTGGCCATGATAGTCTGTGACCCAGGCACGAGTTGACAAGCCTGCCCCGGTCGAAGTACCGTGTCGGGATCTTGAACCAATTCGTTGAACGTGATGCTGCTCTGGCGATTGTATTCGTAAGTTCGCCAATCTGGAGCGTTATAAGCGCTCGAAGGATCTTGGCTCAACTTGAGTGAAAATTGTTTGGTGTGAGGAAGGGGGATGGACGGCATCCCGCCTTGCACCCAGATGGCGACCCAGCAGTTGTGCGATTTGATGGGGGCTTTGTTGGAGCGTAGACGGACCAAGTACTCGAATCGGATCGCCTTTAGAGTGCTCTTGCCGCCGCGGCGAGATGGCACCTTTGGACATTTGTCGAATCCGTGGGTTCGAGTGTTGCACAGGGGGCATGCATCGATGAACCCACGATCATCCACTGGTCCGATACAATCGCAAACCTCGTGGCCAGGCCTGTCACAGTTACCACAGACAATCGCTAGCGGCACCGGAGCTGGCAGTTGCTTGCGTTGCGAATCTGTAAGAGCGAGGTTTTCTGGGTGACTTATCTCCACTTTTGGCAGAGCAAGTTCATGATGGGGACCCAGGCTTTGCTGCTTCCAAGAGGCAAGCTCTTGGCGGGCCTCGTCTAGCTCTGAGAGTGCTTTCAGGAGCTGTGCCTCGACGTTCTCCTGTGGATTGGCCTGCAAAGACCTACTGAAAGGCTGAGAAGGCATGGATGTATTCTTGTCAGCACCGAGGTCCGTACCCATCGCAATTGCTGGTGTGTGTCCAACTCCAGGCTGACTAGGAGTAAACTTCATCGAGGACCAGGTGGAAATGGCTCTGGCCAGGCTGCCTTCGTCTGCTCTGAGAGACTCCCTGGTGGATTGTCCAGCAATATGAGTGATTGAGAGGTTGGGAGGCAGCTCGGGGTCCTTCCAGGCATCATCAGGATCGGTAACGGAGATGAAATCCCCAGCTACAGATCCAATCGAGCAGCTGGAGCCAGCCTGGTCAGACACAACGCAGACAATATCATCGTAGACGGTGTCGATAGACCTGTCGCCCAAATGGCACCCCTCGGCTTGGAGACCCAAGCCTTTGATGAGAGTGCCGCCGACCAGGGTGCTGCAATAGCGAGAGAAGAGAGCTGCGTCAATGTAGTACACATTCTCCAAGACGAAGCTGACCGAGAGGCTGGATGGCAGCAACGCCGTGCCGCCTGGACGCGTGTCGTGGATGATGAACACGTTGGTGGCGGCGTTGCCGATCGTCAACTTCCCACCAAAGGCGAAGATATCGCCGTTGGCAGGTTCGGGAAGTGTCTGCATGTCTGCCATCACCCGTCGATCGTTTGCACATCCAAGTTCAGAAGCGAGGAAATTTTGTTGTCTGTAGGAGGTTATCAATGTGCAGTTGGCGACTGGCAGAATTTTCGTGGGAAGGATGGAAGTGCCGAGAAGAAATTTCTACCTAGGTAAGATATGTAGGTAGGTAGTGAGATTTCATCTGAGAAAAGACGGAAGTCGCGACGAAGGGGAAGGTGCGGCTGCCTTGTCCAGTCTTTGCTAAAGCGGGTTGCGCCTTCCAATGTTGGACTCATTCATTTGGAAGGCGCCAGAGTCATGTATAAGCCTTGGACTTGATTCACTTACCCATCTGAATGCAGTGACAGTGGTCTTTTCCTTCCTCAAGATGGCTCAATCAGGAATTTTATACCTGGTTTTCTCGTAAAACTCGGCAACTTGGTTGAATCTCAGCTTCCACCCCGAAGATGTCTCTTGTGTACTACTTAGACCCTCGCAGGTGCTATGCCGGTTTTGCTCTGGATATCAACAGGATATTTCGTTTGGTCGTTACTGCTGGACGAGTACTCGTCACTTCGATACTCATCCAACATACTGTGTAAGTTAGCCCAGGTTCTCAGCTCAACAACGATGTACCTGGCAAAGCAGCGAATCAAGCGTGCGCTTCAGAGGCATAGGTTTGCTGCTCAAGCTTGCTTTCGCTGATACAGACTGCGGACGGAATTAACCCAGCAGGGATAATTTGAGCTAGCAGAGCTTGAAGGGGAAACTACAAATGGGTCCGTAGTTTGAGAATTGGGGGTGGCCATGCTTTCAGACTGCGTGAATGGATCATGTGTAAGTTCAAGAAACCATAGTCATCAAAAGCCTGTAATTCAAAGCCTTTGGACTCTTTGACAGATGTGCTATAATACAAGGAAACGACAACGCCGACGGACCTTTTTTTGTATCCAGTGACTCGACCCAGCAGTTTTTCAGTCAAAGAGCCCGCCAATGCAAAATCCGCTCGATGCCAGAGTCTTCGAAAAACGATGATGAATAATAATAATACATGCTGGAGAATGCGGAACCTCTCTATCCCTTATATGCAAGATATGACCAAAACAAGACCACCATCCACGTGACTCTCCACGTTGAGAAGCCAATCTCTCGGACCACGCGTCCAACCGTCGTTCTCGACCGCTGTGACGCTGCCTTCCAAGTCAACCGAGGCTTGCCGGCTCCGTAGAAGTCGTCTTGGAAGATTTCGATTCTCGGCGTGCGGTGCCCCCAGCCCTGCTTCTTTTGCTTGGTCTTGGGTGGCGGGAGAGGGGCGGAGCCGTTCATAAGCGATCCGCTTCTGGTTCTTGACGACGAGTTGGTTTGGTACCGGGTTCCGGACGATGCCGAGGTCGACCGCATGTTGTAAGTTCCTTCGTCCTCTACCTTTTCCTTGAAAGTGGGTAGGATGGCGCCGTTCGGTTGCTCTGCCTCCAGAGCGAACGGCGTCAGGTTGAGGACAGGTACCAGGAACGATCGGATGCTAATGGCGACAACGCTGACGAAGATGAAGCCGACGTACTTGGCGTAAGTAGCCAGTTGGTTTGGCAACAAGCAAAGATGGGTTTGCAGCGTCTTTTCCGGAGCGCCGGGAAGAGGCTTGCCATTGGCATCGACTGGGTTATACAGACTGACCATGAGGAAGCCGGGGGTCGGAACACCCATCGCCATGCTCATGCTCTTCACGGTGATCTCGCGGACGCTCTCTTTCTTAGGGGAATGAACCACCTCGCAATAGTCGTGATCGTCACCGGAAAAGACATGAACCACATTACCCACGCTCTTCACGAGATTGACAGAGGCATCTTCGTCCAGCACATTCTGGTATTGATAACCGCCGGAAACCGAGATTGCGTTCCGATGATCCGGGATGACGGGACCTTTCTGACCTCTTGGCGGTTTGGCAGGAGGCCAGTGCTCCCGGTACGGTCCGCAGGGAGTTCCCGGGTCTCGGTACAGCGGCACATGCGTGAGAAGAATCGTGGGAAAGTCGGGACCGTCTTCGCCTGGTGCAATCGTCGGGACGTTTTCGACGTCCGCCGTTTCCAGATCTTCCACCAAGTGATTGTACCCAAGACCCTCGACGTCGCCCCTCCAGAAGCGCAGTTCCTTCTCCACAGCCTTCCTCTTGGTGAACTTTACGTCCTTGAGAAAGACGTCCGCTGGCGTGTGAATCGGTCTCAGATCGCCTCGCTCAGCTTGCACCGATGAGCTGGCGCTCAAGGAGAGAGTATCGACGGAGACAATGGAATGATTGCCAATAACATCGACGCGATTGACGTCGCCAAAGAATGATGCGAAGCGCTCTCTGACCGACACCTTGACCTGGTCGCCGTAGCCAAGGTCATGGTTGCCCGGCAAGCTTGCAACCAGCTTGCGCCCTCTCTGCCAATTCCCAGCCTTGGTACCACCAAGGCTCGCCCAATCGCTGAAGAATATGTCGCCGAATCGTTCGTACTCGCTCAACCAGTACTTGTCGCCGTAATGTTCGTTCCACTCCTTTGCGTGTGGCCGCTCGCTCTTGGGTCGTCGCGCAGCTGCCCATTCAGGGTCTGCCCAGTCGCCCTTGCCCGTCTTCCACTCTCGCCCTCCATCGAACAGGTCGCCCAAGAAGAAGAGCGAATCGGGTACCAGCTGCGACTGAAGCTGCGTGAAGCCTCTTCGAAGGTAATTATCGGTAATGAGTACGGTCAGCTCCGACAGAGGCCATGGCCTTCCGGGGTATGAATGAGGGTCGGTGATTTGGGGGTCGGCAACGAAAATGAGGTGGTGAGGGTTCGCTCCTGCGGGCTGTCCATTGTCAGTACAGCATCCTCCGAGCACGGGGACGCTCAGCTTACCCAGCTCTCCCAATTGCTCCATCTGCAGTCGGCAACCCGACTGCTGAACACCCAGCGCTCGCCCCAAAGCAGGATGAGCATCCATAAGCACACCAGAAGGTGGGGGAAGCTCAGGAGGCGGCGCGCGGTGAGGTTCTGGCGCAGCTGCCAGCCGGCCTGGTACAGCATACTGATGGTCATGCGTCGTCCGCGGGTTTGCCAAAAATGCCAGAGTCTTTGCGATAGTCGGGCAGCGGCGTTGAGGACAGGTCTGGCGCGGTCGCGGAAGCTACCGCCACTGTGTTGGAAGAGCAAAGCCGAAGGACCTTTGCCCTTGTAGGCGTACCCGTTGCTGTAAGGCGGAGCCATCATGCCGTGGTGCGCCCGCGTGCCATTCCCCTGCAACTCTGGGCTGGCTGCTCCCTTTTTTTTTCGGGACCCCGGAATGGAATGGTCGCAGAAGCCTGACAAGCGTGTGTGGGCAGGCTTGCGTATGCGGGTGTATGTACTATGCGCGCCGTGTGTGTGGGTGGATGGAATATGGGCGCGCGGTTCTTCGGCTTCGGCAGGTCGCGCGCGATTGTCTCGCTCGTCAGGAATAGATCTGGGGGTCGCAGTCTCAAATGGTTGACATGACACAAGGTTGGAACGATGGAATGAAGCAAGGGAAAGGTCCAGCCAACGTGGGTAACCTCAGTCGGGTACAACGGAACAAAGAAAACCAATGGGAAACACAAGAAACACGTTTTGCAGCTGTCTGTAGCTCCGTTACAAAGGCTGTCGGGCGCCTGCGTCGGAGAGCTGAGAATGGAAAGGGGAGATAATGGAGGAAATGGGCATTGGAAAGTAAAGGAGAGAAGACGCGTGGCGACAATGAACCTGAAGGGAAGGTGCAGGAGATGTGTCGCCGCACCCATTTCACGGATCACGATATGGCCACGGGGCGGTCCTGGCAGCTTGGGATGCCCCCGACGCCCTCCACCGGCCAGGTCCCCGCTGGGGGGAAACGTCGCTGGAAGCACCCGTGGACCCAGGTAGGTACGGATAGCTGCTGCAGCTGAGCCCACATAAGCACCTACACTTCAGCTCGACTGGGAAGGGAGCTCCACACTTGACGCTCCTTTTTCCCCGGGGCTACGCTCGGCAGGTCTAACCCGCAAAAGCAACCTACCTTCCACTCTTGTTCCTTTTTACACGCCGAGTCTAGCCTTTACCTCATCGCAACTGAAGGATTTCCCGGCATGGGACTTTGGTCTTTCGACCATCAGCCCAAGGCATGGATTTCCAAGGACTTTCAACCATCAGCATCGCCAATGACGTCCTCTTACACTGACATTCCAGGCTTAGAAATCAACCTAGGTCGAGTGAACGGCCAAGCCAAAGTGATGAGCCGTGTCCAAGAGCAACAATGCATTGAACTTTCAAAAGGTCATTCAAAGGCATGAATGAACTCAACTAACAAACAAGCTCTCGCCCAACCAACCTCATCAAATTCATCTCAACACGCACCAAACTTACAAACAACACCCAAAGTCCCACCGGGAACAACGAACCCGTCGCACACACACAGCTGCGCAATGGAACAATTCGAGTTCCACCCCGCAGCCTCCGCCCCCGGCCGCACTTGGACCGAGCTAGAACCCGGCGTCGACGAGATGCTCCTCAACGCCGACCCGGCCACCGGCCGCCGCACGACCCTCCAGCGCTGGCGCCCCGGCGCCGCCAACCGCCAGCCCCTCTTCGTCCACGACTATGTCGAGGAGATCTACCTCGCGCAGGGCGACCTCTTCGACGTCCGCCTGGGCGAGGGCTGGACCGAGGGCGCCTACGCATACCGCAAGCCCGGCATGGAACACGGCCCTTTCCGGAGCGAGGGCGGTTGTCTGATGTTTATCTTGTGCATACCTGTCGCTGCAGACGGCAAGGAGAAACAGGCCTGAAAGTAGCGTCGTGGCGAATCTAATGATGTCGTTGGCTGAGACGGGATGTGTTCATTTTCGGGTTAATGAGGGGCGTGTGCTTTGCTGGCTGAGGTAATCCCAGTTATTCAAAATAATGAAGCCATCGCCACCTCCTCTTCTCCATTGAAACGTTTCCTCCAAATAGACTTGCCTCTACATACACTCAATAATCTTCGCCGAAGAAAAGTCCCGTAAGCCGACACAACGCTGACCGGTCCGAGACTTCAACCATCCTCCGCACACTATCATACATGACTTTATCAAAACACCACCACCATCATCACCATCGCCGCAAACTCTTGGAACCGACATATGCCTCGTGACTCTCGTGCTGTACGACTCCCATTCAGCCGGCTACCGAGACGAGATTGGCTTCGTTGCAACGTTGATACCACGTCAGATCGCAACAAATGGAGCCTCTCCGCGGCATGTCCATGCGAGCTCGTGA
Source organism: Colletotrichum siamense (assembly GCF_013390195.1). Taxonomy (NCBI): domain Eukaryota; kingdom Fungi; phylum Ascomycota; class Sordariomycetes; order Glomerellales; family Glomerellaceae; genus Colletotrichum; species Colletotrichum siamense. The sequence continues at coordinate 2,098,269 of NW_023501020.1, forward strand.
GCTGTTTACACACCCAACCCCCCAGCTACACCTCTCTACATAACGCCGTGGGCGCCTCCCTAGTGACGACGAGATCCATGGCTCACAACATCACATGCCATCGCTACACCACCCATCCACCCAAACCCCCAGAATCGCCAAGTACAAACCTCGTGGCTGCGAGACACCACGCAACCCCCCACGGCCCCATGCTCACTGCAACGGGCCCAGCAGACGATCACAACATCAATCCCCCAAAGTAGCACATACACGTGGACACTGACAATCAACACGAACCATGTCTTCTTCATTAGCATATATTGGTGGAAACAAAAGACCTTCACCATGGCCAGGGGCCTCACCGGAAGACAGGGTACCATCGAGCTCCCCTCACGATGCAAGATAAGGTAAGGCTCGGAGCACGCCCCCATCAATCCGCTCTGGGAAGCATGGAAGCTTCGTCCCGAGATCCCACACCACCGTCTACAACCCAGGCACTTTTGGTAAACGGTATAAGTCGCCGTTACAGGCAGAAACGTATGAACAAGCCGACTGGTTCCGAGGCGTGTACCCCAGGCCGAACCGTTTCTCGGAACACCATGCATGTCTCTGGCGGTAAGTCTGGCACGAGACTCACTTGCAGATTCCCATAACGTACAAGATTGGATGCTCTGTCAAAGACGTAATCGATACATTTGCGACACGAACCGGGCTTCTGTTCCACTCTTGTCATGTGCCCCCTGAGTAGACTAAAATCCACTCGCATGCAGACGAATGACGCAGGCAGTCACCGACATCCTTTCTTAAGGTCAAATCCTGTACCTGGAGCCCCCCATGAGTTACAAAAAGAGGGCGTGATGATGAAGGAGTGCAACGCAACTTGTCTTGTTCCTATGTAGAGACATTGGTGACCTGGATGTGTCCACAAATTCATACATTTACCCGGCTATGACATCTCAAATATGGTGAGATACATGACTGAAATAATGAAACAAATGACATGGTATGTATCCTGGATCAAAGGAAACTCAGGTCTAGAAAACCCAGCTGAAGGATTCTTTCACATCAAATTGGACAGAGTGTCTGGCAGTCACGGTTAGTGCCTGTACCTCGCAGGTGACAATAACGGCAACTTACTTGATGTCAGCAGATGACGCGCCAACTAGGACTTTGAAGGTGCCCTCCTCAGCGATCCATCCCGGGACGGATGTGTCATAATAGCCTACGGCGTACTTGTCCAGGTAAATGTGGAGGTGCTTCGTCTCCCCGGCTTCCAGGTACACCTTCTCGAAGGCCACAAGCTCCTTTTCCGGACGGGGTAGCCTCGACTTGTCATCACGCACATAAATCTGCACGGCTTCGGAGCCAGACACTAAGCCGATATTGCTCACCGCGAAGACCACCTCAATCGTTCCCCGGGACGTAAGCGTCTTGGTGCTGATCGAGGGGCGTCCGTACTCGAAGGTGGTATAGGAAAGGCCATGACCAAATGGAAATAGAGGCTCGATGCGTGCTCGCTCATAATGGCGGTAGCCAATGTACAGGCCTTCACCATAGTTGACCTTCAGGTTCTCCCCGGGCCAATTATTGTAAGCAGGGGTGTCTTGAATGCGCTTGGGGAATGTAGACTAAAGGACATTAGTGGACGCTGGAGACGGGACATGTGGTACACACCGGGAGCTTCCCACTGGGATTCTTGAATCCAAAGAGTACATCGGCAAGGGCGTTTCCGGCCTCCTGTCCCTGATACCAACCTTGGATGATGGTGGGCACTTGGTCAACCCACGGCATAGCGACTGGTGTGCCGGATTGGTTGATAACGACAGTGCGGGGGTTTGCCTTGACAACTGCTTCAATGAGCCTGTCCTGGCTTCCGTCAGACGGAAGGTCCATTGTTTGTCTGTCGTATCCCTCAGATTCCCATTCCGCGTCGAGCCCGACGATGACAACAGCCACGTCTGCTGCCTTAGCGGTATCTACTGCCTCTTGGAGGAAGTCGACCTGGTCCTCTTCCTTGAAACCGATTCGGCAGCCTCCGTACTTGTGGGTGATGCCGAATTGCTTCTGCTTGGCGATGGGCCGGAGTTCGTTGGTCATCTCGACCTTGAGCTCAACCGGCTTCCCAGCCTCCATGTCGACGTCAACCAGATAGTCCACTGAGCCGTCAAACATGGCCTCCCCCTCTTCGGTCCAATCCCATAGATCCAAGGCAAGCTTTCCGTTGACATACAGCTTTCCAGGCCCAACACTCATGAAGCTGACAGTATGCTTTCCGGTTGTCTTTGATGTTAAATAGGTGGTAGCGACGGCTGACCATTCAGGACCAATTTCGCTGAGCGGGGCAGAGTCCCAGAGGAATAGATCTGTGTTGGTGCGTCTCTGGATGACGATGGGTTCTCCCTCAAACTTATCACCGGCGTACCAATCAATACCAACGCCTGGCTTGCCCGACTTCTCGGTACAGTATGGCGACGCGACCGGAAGCCACTTGTAGATATGGCATCCTTGCGCAAAGGTGACTTCCTGCTCTGATGCAGCCCGAATGCTCTCCAGAGGAATGGTTCTGTAGTATGGGTTGAGACTGGCACTGCCTCCACCTCCTGCAATTGCTCGATTCGCATTTGGCCCTATCACAGCGACCTTTGTTGTTTTTGGGTTCAGAGGAAGGATGGCACCATCATTCTTCAGGAGGGTAAGCCCCTCTGCTCCTGCGGTACGAATGAGATTTCTTGTCGATTCTCGATTGTCCTCTTTCTCCGCTTCCTCTGCAGACATATCGTCGCCCTTTAGACGTTCGACCAAAGTGAGAACGTTCTCAGCGGCACGGTCAATGTCCTCTTTGGCAATCTTGCCGTTCTTCATCTCTTCAATGACTTTATCGAAACGCCACTTGGAAGAGTAGGGAAATTCAATATCGCATCCCGCAATGATTGACTCGGATGTAGAGTTGGTACCGCCCCAGTCGGAAACAACAGTTCTAAGCAATGTCAGTCAAGTCTTTAAAGAAGTCATCAGAGGTAGATTTACCCATCGTAACCCCACTCGCCTCGAAGAATGTCCCGAAGCGTGAAGTTGTTCATATCCGCATGCACACCGTTGATAAGGTTGTACGAAGACATCAGAGCCCATGGATTCGCCTCTCGAACAGCGATTTCAAATGGTCGAAGGTAGATCTCGCGAAGCGGACGCTCCTGGATGAGGGAATCTATTGTCAATCTATGGGTCTCCTGCTCATTGCCCACGAAATCTATCGAATGTTAGCATTCAAACTGATAAAATGTCATTGCCTGGTGAACACAAACGCTTTATGGTTGCTGCAACTCCTTTTTCCTGTAGGCCAAGGATATACTGAGCGGCCAGCTTCCCGGTCAGAAGGGGGTCCTCAGAAAAGGACTCGAAGTTGCGTCCACCGAGAGGATGGCGATGCATGCAGACGGTCGGCGCCAAGAGAACGTTGGCAGACCTAGCCTTGGCCTCATCTGCCAGATGCTGTCCGACTTCGTAGAGCAGTTCCTTATTCCAAGTCGCTGCGAGAGATACGCCGCAAGGGAATAGTGCAGCCTTGTATAGTCAGTTGCCCATCAGTTGGAGTACTCGGTCAAAGTGACAGACCTTGGTTCCCCCGACAAATATCCCCCCGCGAGCACCATTGGGACCATCTGATGTCTTGATCGCTGGGATATTCCTGGATGGGATTGTCTTCGTTCTCCAAAAGTCTGCGGCTGTAAGTAGAGATACCTCCAGAAAGAGTCAGCAACATTTCTCCATATTACGAAGGGACTTCATTAGCCGTACCTTCTCTTCAAGCGTGAGCTGCTCCAATTTCTTCCTCGCTGCCACCCTGGTGTCCTTCATTATCTGCTGCACCTTTTGTTGGGGGCTGTATGGAGGAGAGAACTCCGTGTTTGGGGTTGAGTTGCTCATCTCGGTCTCTGGGGGAGTGGCTGGCGGATCGACTTCGTGATCCTTAGCTCGCTGAGTCAAACTGTTCATGTTGGGGTCGAGCTCCAATCTTCAGGCCAAAACACTTCCAACTTGCGTAGAAAGACGGACAGCGAAGTGTTGTGGGTTGAAAGACAGCGATGGCAAGGATACAAGGAGCCTGACGCCAATGCCCAAAGGTATGTTCAGTGTAGAAAATGGAATGAGAAAGGTCAAACCAAAAAAGAAACCCTGACAAGTAATTGTGTCCTTTGCAAGACGTGCTTCCTCGAATCTGACCACTACGGGGGGATATTCGACATGTAGTAAGCTTCAGTTGAGAGAGAAGCAATAAGGTAGTGATGGACTCATAAGACTTATATGGAACCCGAGGCGTGGGTGCACTGCCAGCACGAACGCTTTTCAGCAGCCGAGGCCGACATTTAACCGGTACAAATGAAAGATCATCACTAGGTATCAAGATAATATGGGCCAACGGTGGAGAGAAAAAGGACGGGAATGATAGTAACAGGTGTGGAAGGGGGTGAGCGAGGAAGATGGCAAGATACCACGCAGGCAGGGGACGTAAAGAAGACTAGTATGCGCAGGGACGGAGAGCCACTTCTCCCCGGATAAGGAACAAACGGAACCCCCATTCGTAATATGCCGGCTGTATGAGGGTATTTCTCCGTCCGTATATGATACAAAACGGAGGCATCGGGTCAGTAGGAGGATGGAAAGACATCATGCGCAAAATACTTCAGCTCTCCTGCAGGTGAGGGATGCCGGTATTCCGCTGACTGCTGGCGCGTTGATAACCCAGAGTGCCTTCTTGGTCGATTTCCCATACAAGATGTTGACTTGCATGGTCCATGCCTGCTCTCCATGGATGTTGCGCCTTTGTTATTTTGTTGCATTCTGGGCAAAGTAGGCACGCCGGTAGGGGCGGACCGTTTCTGCGGTGGAAGTTGAATAAGCTGAGAAAACTGCACAGGTTGGGGTTGATTATTTGGGGAGTGCATCAGATTGACAAACTGACAGTGAATAGTGTGACTAAGTGGGGGAACCAGACACACCGAAGCGCTGTACAGCTTCCCGTCAGAGCATTCCCTGGGGGTGAGGTTAGCTAAATCGTGCATCTTCTTGGTTGTAACATCGGTTACGGCTCCGTTTAAAGCATCGTACCTTATTTCAGGGCTGCCATGTTCGTACCTCCATCATTGCATGGCCGCAAGATGTGGAGCTAGCACCAGCTAACAGTACCTAGAAAAAAGCCCGAAGCGGGATGGCGCAGGAAGATGCAGGACCGTATGCTTCGAGAAAGTCGTTGGCCCTGTTTTCCTTGGCCTAACGTGTCCGTTGCATCGTGATAATCGACTCCGGATTATGGCAATCTTCAGCAGCATCAGGATGAAGAACCGCTATTGACCTCGTCTTATTGGAATGTGGGATCCCAGAACAAGCCGAAAGATTTGTGGTGAGAACCAAGATTCACCTTAGTATCCCCGCATGCCTCCAGTCACTCCACACAGCCTCTCCATGGGTGTGTTAGGATGGGGCCCCCGGCATACCGGTTGCTATCGCCGCATGGTCATGGCTACAGGGACCGTCGGACAGGCTGGCCTTCGTCGCTTCCATCCGAAGAAGAGGGCCTCAAGGTGGGATCGCTCCAGAACTGCGCATTGCGTGCAATGTCCAGCTGATAAGTCTCAATAATCAATCTGCTGAAATAATGCCACGGATACCAAACCAGCTGACGAACATGGTCTGCTGCTGGCTAATGCTTCGAGCGGCCAATGGTGTGAAGTATCTCATGGTGCAATGTCCAGGCACCATCTTCCGACGGCCCTTCGATGCAGAGAATCTTGCAATGCCGGGACTTGGCAGTTTGGCAGTGGCAATTGCACACAAAGCACACCAATGAGGCCACTACCCGTGCTCTCGCAGCGCAGCAAGAAGCTGGGCGTCTTCAGAGCTTCTAGAACTCGTAAGAGATCGGCATCATGTACAGTTGAGTGGTGAGAGATATAAAGGGCCGCATTTGGCCACTTCGATTTCAGTGGTGAAGGCGGCTATGGTTGGGAGAGTGATGTCCAGTAGGATAGGACGGACGGGAGACTGCATATGGCTGACAGGAGCATTTCGAGATCCACGTTGCCTTTTCCTCGCTCCTGCACCAACCCTGACTAGAGGATCCAGCTGGCGGCGCGACGGCCCGGCTTGCCCGGATGGCCGCGACGGATTGGCTAACCGGAGAGAAAATGCCAGGGGTGGTGGGGCCCGAATTCCGAGTCCCAGAGGGACGGCTTTTGGCCATGCTTGTTTCCCGTTGCGGCATGACTGGTGTCGTTGTTGCTGGTGGTTAAGTGTTGTCCGAAAATCGTTCCTCAGCTCTGGCAAGCCTGCTGTTGGTCAAAAATATGACTGTCTGAAGCGTCAAGGCTGCAATGGAAAATTAGGCCATTGAATCGCAGGCTCTGGACATGATCAACGCCAGAGTTTGGCATGCCGACTGTCAGTCTGAACTTTGATTTGCAGAGCGTACGGCGAATTCTATTTCCATGAACCGGAAATGTAGCCAGACGTCTTTGTTGTTTGGAACGAGAAACCCAACACGGGGGATTGCCGTTGACAGGATGTGCCACGGACATGGAGGGTTGCTTCGAGGTACGGTGTCCGGCGGTGCCTGGTTTCTGGGCATAGCGGGGTTCCGAAGTGTTGGAGGGCATGGTCCATCGACAAACGCCAGAGTGCGACGAGCCGAGCGAACAACTTCGACACGTCCAGGGATCGAGATGTTCTGGCGATTGCTGTCTCGCTTGCATGGCGAAGTCGCATTCTCGATTGAAAGAAGAGGATCACCGCCGCCTAGCAAGCCGTTTGGCGTAGATGGATGACACCCTGGAAGCGGCCGATAATAGAGTTTGTCCAGGGTATCGACCTCTGTGCGCTGGCGTGCGAACAGAGGGTGTGCGGTTTTGCGGTTCAGGAACCGGTTCGACCAGCCATCTTGTGACGAAGGTTCATCCCATCGATGTGACGCAGACAACAGAGGTTCTTCGCTGCTCCATTCCCGCTGGGACTTCACATGCAAAATCTTCCATGACGAGGATCGGAGATGATGCAGGTCGGTGATATGCAGTAATTTGGTTGTCAAGCTCTACATCTGCATGGGCAGGCAGGAAGTCAAGTCGGGGTGTCGAGATGTGGAGGTTGCAATATGTGAAGGAAGCATCACGGAAGGAGGATTGCGCGCTTGGCAGTGCGAAGTTGGGGAAGGTTCCCATCGGTGCCCCGCTCTGCCCTCTTTCCAACACCGGAGCTCAGAAAAGCGATCTGGACGTCGCGGAAGGAGCAGGGGAGTTCGGGTACCTGAATATAGCAAGCAGAGACGATATGACCTGCCTCGCTTGCCATGCGGCGACCCGACGTACGAACCTAACAACCAGCCGGAAGTTTTCTGGGCCGCCCTTTCTTCGTTCCCGTCTTCAGGTTCATGGAAACGGCCCTCTAAAAGGTTCTTAGTGTCTCTCGCGGGGAAGCTAGGTCAGAGTCTCGCCAAGGAGAAACTCGCAAAACCGCCTCATCCGAATGTCCGGTTGCCTTGTCTTGCATCTCCTCAATAGTGTTTCTTTTTTGAGATGTTGAGTCAGTCCCGGACTCTGTAACAGAGGGCCAACATCAGACTGAACCTCCACGGAGCGGATCCGAACGGTTCCCGATCCAAAGTTTTGGCAACTGTCAACTCGGGCTATGCGACGCCTGCTAAGTTTCCAGAATAGCGCGACTTTCTTATTACAAGCAACATGATTTCCTCACACCTTCAAATCACGATGTCGTCGGCGAACACTCCACAATCCCCAGACTCTAGTTCCCCCGCAGAAGCTCTTCTCCACCCGGCCGGCTCCATGGCTGGAAGTGGGCTATCGGAGCTCCTCCGATGCCGTCAACTGCCGCAGACATGATGAACGCATTGCACGCTCATCCTTGTCCGGTGGGACCTCGCCGTACTCACGCTTCTCGGCGACCAAACAACTCCCCTATCGCGGATGGCCCAATTGTCGCCAAAACTGTTTCCTATCACCGGCAGCCGATCCATACATCCATCCATCAATAGTATCATGGTCTTTGCCGCTCCCGACTGCCGTCCGGCCGGTCCCATCCCCGAAACATCATGTCCGTACTAAACGATGAATAGTTTCGATTTTCCAGTTTTTGCTCTCCCAATGGCAATTTTTGCAATCACTTACTTGTTAACTCTGAGCCCTTTCAAGTTCCCGAATTGCGAAATCCTTGCAGCAACCAAAACCGAGGCCCTGCAGCACAATAACACGACTACACCACTCTCGTGCATTCCATCCCTCCCCAAATGGTATCGCTTGCATGAAAAAAGGCTAGCGAAGACTCGTCGCTGTGACCTCCCCATCGCAAATCTTACGACGGCTTCTCTTGGCCGAGGCTTAGTGCCGTGTTTACATACGGTATCTTACGCATGCCTTCGGGCCCTTCCTGCAGCAAACTACGGTGCCGGCTATGGTCGAATACGAACTGCAGGCGTGGGAGCCGCAACTTCCAAAAGAAGAAGCTCATGGCACACCAAACGACAGCCCATTGCGACATCAAGAAAAGGAAGAAGACAACGTACAACGCCCACCGGCGCAATGCCCGCAAGATACCGACGACGACGACACCACACAGAGTTCCGCCCTAGGATCTTCGGCCCACGAGCCGATTTCCCCAAAGAAGCAAAGTTTCGTCCGACGCTTCTGGAGCGAGCAGATCAGCGTTGTAGTGGATTTCGACAGCTGCCGTGATCACCTAGGTACGTGGTACAGCCCTCTCTTGCCCGTCAATACTATTCCAAGTGGAGTTTCATACATGGCAAATTATCAAGATCAAGGATTAGAGGGCTTCCACATCCTGTCCACGGTCCACGGAGCCAAGCCTCCATAATGGAGATGAGCCTGGCAATGACAGGGATGTGCTCATGATTCATCCACAGTTCATTCTTGCTGAGGCCCTGTTACCGTAGCCCGAAACCCTTTAGTTCTCTCAATCGCAATTGACCCTGTCCTATCACTGACACGACGTCTCTGCCTCGCCAAAGCGCTTGAACGGACTTTCCTAGCATATCTCCGTACAGGAGTCGCGACAGCAATCCTCGGAACCATCGTCGCCCAACTATTTGCCCTGCAACAAGCAGATTCGGGATTCGGATACGCCATGCTTGGTAAGCCTCTAGCCACCGTATGCTATGGTCTTTCGATATGCACAACCCTGCTCGGTGCCTGTCGGGCTTGGAGGCTTCAAAAGGCAATGCTTCGCGGAAAGGCGATCGCCGGCGGGTTTGAGGTCACGTCACTCGCTGTGGGATTCTTAGCGGTAGGTTTGTGGAACATGATCAAAGGAGCTCGATAAACCCGTTAGCTGATTCACCGCAGCTCGTCCTTATCTTCTTCGGTCTTTTGATAGCCTTGGACATTGTCAAGGAATCGACAACTTCACAATGATGGCGTAGGTCTAAATTCCCTTGCCGTGTCTTGGCGAACCACAGACATCGTTCCGTGTGATGATCCACCAATTGGCACGTCTGGGTAAAATAAGCTTGTCGTCTCAGGAAGCCGGGACCAGAATGGCAATCCCTCATATATACAATGCGGAGGCTAGCTGCTCTTGACCGCCGATCACCTCACATTGGATCTACGTCGGAGTTGAGATCGTATCAGACCAGAGCCTCCTGCCGACCATGATGGGGGTTCTCCAGGCAAGATGATTACGAAACGAGCCAGATCCCATTGGAGTAGGAACCACTTTCTTCCTATCTCTGCCGGAATCATCAGCAAGGATATCGTCAACGGTCGGAGGTGATCCATCCAGTGTCCGGACCCCGGGTCCGGGTGAGGCGGCGGCGGGATGGGTACATATCACCGGTACCCCGCCGAGCCGCCATTTCTCCCAGGCAGAAGCCCACGTGCCACCACTTGACTGCTCCCTCATCACATCTCCGATTCGACTGCCACTTCAAACTTTATCTGTTCCTCTCCACTATCAACCCCCGTCCGGAACTTTTGCAACCAAAGAAGCCCATTCTGTGGTTCGCCTGTCGGCTGTTCTCCGTGAACCGCAACCGCTGCAACTATTACACGCCTTGCTTCAAAACCGGCTGAAAAGGGTTGAAGTGCAAACACTCCTCCGTCTAAAAATTGTCGATCTCGACTTGCTTTCCCGATGATGAGCTCTGCCCATCCGGAAGGTATCGTGGTTGCAAGTGGCGCCAACGTTCCGCTCGGTGAGCCAGCGGGCCCGGGACAGGTGCATTCAGGCAGACGCCGGAACGGGCACGGCAGAGGTATGGCATTTGTCAAGAAACTTTAACCCGCTTGTGCTCACGAAGATCGATACAGGGCCGGTCGACATTGAGCGACAATGCGGGGTTGCCTATCCGAATGGGCGTATGTGTGGCGCGGCGTTGACCTGTCGGAGACACTCTATGGGAGCCAAGAGGGCGGTGACTGGGCGGTCTGCACCATTCGATGCTTTGCTATCCGCTTTACTGGAGCAGAGACGTCAATGAGCGTGTTCATCTGAACTCTTAGTTCATATTGTTCGTCTGTGTAGGTGATTGTAAGTTCATAGTACATTACCCGGCGACGGTAATGTCATTAGTACAAGAGTGTTTTTGGGCACTACTACAAGAGACGTGTGAGTCACAAATTGATTAGACTTCCAGAACGCGTTAATCTTACTTGAGTTTATCTGCCGCGTGGTTGGAAGTGGGATTATCAGGTGAGAGCCACGCGGACAGCGCGATTATAAGCCAATCGCGGACGCGTTCGCAAAGCCTGTGGCCACGAAACTAAAGCCACAGCATCGGCGCGGATGGCGTGCTCATAGGTAAGCGGTGATGAGACTACGAGGGAAATTAAGACACAGGCTTGGAGGAGTTCGGGAAGAGTTTTTAACAATACACCTCTTACCTGGGTGAAAATTACGTTGGCACTATTGGTGAAGATCATTCCATATTGTATGCCTGAATCCAAACTGAATAGAAATGTCCTATAGGGGGATGAGATAATTCATACAGTACGGTTTTTCGTTCATTAGTTTTTGATGCAGGTCTACTTCTCGTGGACGGTGGAGACTTGCTGTGGGCGTCAAGCCACCTCCTTACGTTGAAGCCATCTACTGGTCCCTGAAGATAATCCCGCTTTTGAGCTTTACGAATACTTTGAATTAGAGCGAGAGAAAGGACGGATGAGGCGGACGAGACATATGGCTCTCGGCACGCAAAGCTTCTATCTAGAATTGTGGACACAAGAGACTGACACAGGGTGACTGATCCAGTCACTCGAAATGGGTAACTGGTAAAAGTACTGTTTTTTTTTCGGGACCGTATTGCGTCATGTCAATTTTCGACTGCAAAATACTGTCAAACAGGACAAATAAAAAAGCAAAAGCGTCAAAAAGGAATCACCCTTTTCATGGCCCTCGACGAGATTCGAACGAGCGCCCCTCTCAGGGGCCAGAAGCGTCTCTAGAGAAGAATTTGATTTATGCTGTTCTTGTTTTACCAACTGGGCCACTTGGCCCTAGCTGAACTGGTTGAAAGCAGATGGGATGGAAGTTGGTCAAGTAAGGTAGGTAGGTACGAGAGATGGAAGGAAGCGGTGGGTCTGCGTGGTGATGAATCGCACTTGCCGAATGAAATATACAAGGATGTCACGAAACACTTCGGGAAAGGGCGAGACCAGCACCAAGCATGTGGACCAAACTGTGAACAGATTCAAGGTAATGATGAGAAAACAAAGGTAAATGTCAGCAACATATACAGGTAATCACATCGTAGCGGGACCTTCTGAGATGTGACGATAGAAGGGGTGCAAGTTTGTAAAGCCCGAATTCTACAGTGTGCAAGTTGAGGGGAATTCATTTTTGTTGGGAATGTGGTGTGAGATGTGCTTTGAGGGGTCATTCTAAATGCACTATCATCAGGACTCCAATCACGATGCCACATACAACGCCTTCTCAAGCAGGATCACGAGCCACCAAAGCGAGCCAGTTGCCTTGCGGCGCCTACTCCGCTCGAGGTCTTCAGGGCAACCCAAATGCAGCACTCGTATGGTTCCTCGAAGGCCACCGGAACAATATCCGTCGGTTTTGTCTTCGGACGTGAACCTCTACCTGGCTAAGAAGCGTTCTGAGCACTATTGCTCGTTTGCTTCAGTCAAAGCTGTCCTCGAGGCGCTTTCCTTACCCTCTACGGCCTCATTTCATCGCTCCTTGCGGCCACTTGTTGAGCTCCTAACATGTTCCTCGATTTCGTCACGATGCCTGAGTTCAATTTGACTTCTTAGATCGCCAAAAGGGACCATTGAGTTAACTAGGATGGAAGGCAGTGTCCGCCATACACGCGTGTAATCCGTATATCCTACTGAGACCCCTTATTCTCCTATATTAAAGCGACTGAATATCCTGTGGGCTCATTTTCGTCGTCGCCTCTGAAAACCTGTATTGTCGTTGGCTATCATCTTCGCCTATCGTCGGATCGAAGTACTGAGTGCGCTACGATTGAAGTCATAGGGGACACTGCCCGGCTAGTAAAACTCTCCATCAAACTGAGAGAAGACATCAAAGTCGAAGACCAAGTAGTGATTGCGAACTGTGTTCACACATGGGTCATGAAGAACGTAGGGATTGCATCTGGTGTTCTGGCGTAATGTCCTCAAAGCTCCAATCCACATCTCGCACTGCCCCTGACGTGACCACCACTGATACGTCTGCTAGCTCAAGTTCGCTGTAAATCTTTTGATGCGGTCTCAAAATGCTATCAGTATCTTCGTAGCGCGAAGACAATAACCGGACACACTGAGGCTACGAGAGAACCTTGGCATACCTGACTTGGCAGCTGATGAATATCCTCCTACTTTCCAATTTCTATATCTATGTAGTAATTGAGTGGTTTTAGCGGGAAGTACGGCTGGACTTCGTGCTGGTGAGAAATGGACAAGCACCAGGCTGATTAACGACGTTGGACGACGAGTTTCACGGATCTCGGTGGTAAGAATCACAGTGACGCGGGAAACGGGGCCGACGGGTGGGGTGCGACGACGGATCCCGGCTTGGCCGACCGAGTTTGAGCCGGCGTCGTGGGTCGGGGAACAGGGGGCCTCGCGATCCGTGGCACCAATTGTTGGAGGATTGCGAAGAAACGAAACTGGTATGGCGCCGAAATCGGGCGGGGGTCCCGTTGGGATGGATGGATGGATGGATGGCAGAGCCAGGATTGCGTCAATATTTTCTGGAATGGAATGATCTGCCACCCAATGACGGTATATGTGCATACGGCGTTGTTTGGTAGGGGTTCCTCGATCCGGTGACACCCGACGATGTTACTCCGAGCCGACGAGGAATCCCACGAGGGCGGTATCCGTGAGAAAGCTCCGAACCGAAGTTGATGGCTTTTGTTACAGAACTTGCTGGCTACCTGGCAAAACGGACAGGAAGGGAGGAAAAGGAGGCGAGCTGGAAGTAAGACTCCCACATCGGGAATAGTGTGAAGTTGTTTGGTTTGGCCCCCGGCCGTGGGGAGACCCTCAGATTCGTCGCGGCGGTGGTGACTCTGGTGGTGTAAGTCCCTGCATAAGCCAATCAGAGACCGATCGCAACAGACGCAGGTTCACTGCCCAGAACCCGCTGCTGCACCTATTCAGCCCACAAAAATGTCGGCGTAGAGTGGAAGCAGACGCGTTGAGAAGCTTTCATAATGCTGTATCACCGTCTTCTAATGCACTCCGGAATTTATTGGTGCTGCGTGTTGCCTCCATGACCGTGACTAGGACTCTGCCCTGTTGCTCTCTGCAGTTCCGGGGGTTTCCAGTGTCCCCTCGCGCAAGATGCTAGGAACCGGGCCATGCCCGTCCAAACAGTTTCCCCTCAAGTCCGGTGCCCGAGCTTCAAGCAGCTTGCAAAGAACGGACGACCGATGCAGCTCCGAACTTCATGCAACTGATCTGCTTTCTTCCGTAAAACAAAGGGGGGGCACTACTATTCAGCCCAGGCAAACAGCTGCAGAACTGCTTTTCTCCTTTCCTCCTCTACTCATCCCTGCCGCGGAATTTAAGACCTCCCTGCGCGTCTCCTTATCCCTGGTATTCCCAAAAAGAAGACATCGCCCATCTTGTGTCCTTTTCTGGAAACGCCTTCGTCTCGTCTGGAGCTAATCCTTTCTGTTTGTTATTGTGTGTTGGATGCTCGTAGCACATGTCATTCGCCAGACCAGCCAGATTGCCAGGTGCCCGCCAAAGTAGAAAAGTCCTTACCCCAATTGCCCCCCAATCTTTGCTCAGCAGTGGCGACGCCACTGCGTAGGTGTTAAGGCGAACGATACATGCGGGTACGTAGGCAGGAGAAGAGCAGAAAAAAAGAAACAGAAAAAAAGCAAAGAAAGTCTAATTCCGTCATCCTCTATGTCGGGTCCCTGTCCACCACCACCCATTACCTCCTCCACCTGCACCTGCGCCTGCACCACCAGTATCCGTACGTACTGCACTGCGTAGCTGCAACCCGCGCAGCGCACTGGGCGGTCTTTGCGTCCGACCGCGTTCCGACTTTTCTCTCTCCGTCGGTCACCGTGTCACAAGGAGAAAAAATAACGGTGCGAGAGCAGTGACATTGGCCTTCAGATTGGTACCGGCACAACAACAACAGACAGACACCCTTCGGTGGCTGCGATTTCCGTCTATTTGGGATTTTCTGCATCTGTCCATATCGCCCACAGATCCAGCACACAGCATAACTAGCGCCGAACTCAGCTCGCCGCCGCTGTCTCTGTTCTCGTTGTCTCTTTTTTCCCTGGGCGTCGCTCTCCACCACCAACACCATCCCGTCCACCACCGAACCGAAAAGTCAATCTTGTTGCCAGCCGGTAGTGGGTAGGTGCCTGCACAAATATAACCTGCGAGCCGCCCCTCCCACCATACTTCCTTACCCCCTTGCACTCAGCCTTCCTGGTCTGCGCGCGCAATCTCCAACTTCAACTCATCATCCTTCAGGGCGACAGCGACTTCACCTCCCGTCCACGATTGGCCTTACTGGCTCAACCCAACAATTTACTGAGCTCCTGAAGCTCATTTATCCCTCCCATCGTCCGCGATCATTCCGACGTTTGCCCATCATGGCGTGGTCAAAGTCGACGCGGATCAGCATCATGCTGGCCATCGATGTCGTCTTCTTCCTGGTTGAGCTGATTGTTGGTTTGGTTGTCAAGTCGCTGGCCCTGACGGCGGATGCCTTCCACATGGTACGTTTCGCCAACTGCGCGGGACCACAATGTGCGACACATTGCTAATCGACGTAGCTCAACGACATCATTTCCCTTTGTGTCGGTCTTTGGGCTGTCGCTGTCGCGAGAAAAGCCACCACCGACAAGTACTCCTACGGCGTAAGCTACCTCTGTCTACAATATTGAAGCACTTTCCAGCTGACTCGGACTTTGCAGTGGCTGCGAGCAGAGATCCTCGGTGCCTTCTTCAACGCCGTCTTCTTGATCGCTCTCTGCGTCTCTATCATCCTCGAGGCCATCACCCGATTCTTCGACCCTCCCGAGATCGACAACCCCCAGCTTATCCTTATCGTCGGCGCCTTCGGCCTTGCCTCCAACCTTGTCGGATTTTTTGTCCTCGGCGGCCATGCCCACGGAGGTCACGACCATGACCATGACCACGAGGAGGGCGAACACGACCACGACCACGCCCACGCCCATTCCGACGAACACGCCGCCGAGGAGGGCCGTGCCACAAACGTAATTAGCGAGGACGGTACCGCCGGCGATGTTTTCCCCGAAGCCGTTGTTGCCAGAGTCGCTGCCTCGTCCGAGACTCGCCACATTAGATTCGAGAGAGATTCAGACCCGGCTGATCGTACTACGAGCCGTGCTTCCACTTCCAAGAGCCACGATCGCCGCAAGAGCAGCAACCGCCACCACTCCCGCCTTACTAGCATTGAGGACCTCAGCATTCATCCTTCCAGCTTCCGCCAGGAGATTATTGCTGCTACCCGCCCGCAACTTGATGGCCAGGAGTCGACGAGCGAGAGTGAGATTGATGAGACAGTTGTCGAGGACGGCGAGGCTGACGAAGAGTCTCCTCTCCTCGCGAACAATGGTAACAAATCCTACACCAATGACCATGGCCGTGGCCGCTCCGCCTCTAAGCGCCCCAGAAGAGAGTCCAGCCTGCACCATGACCACAACCACAACAAGGAGAGAAAGAAGGCATCAAGCAGCCACGGCCACGATCACGGCGACATGGGTATGAACGCCATGGTTCTGCACGTCATCGGTGACGCCCTGGGCAACGTTGGTGTCATCGTCACGGCTCTTATCATCTGGCTCACTGACTGGCCCGGCCGTTTCTACGCTGATCCCGCCGTATCTCTGTTCATTACCCTCATCATTCTTAAGTCTGCCATCCCCCTTACCAAGGCAACCTCCAAGATTCTCCTTCAGGCCACTCCCGACCACATCGACCTGAATGATATTCGCGAGGACATCCAAACTCTCCCTGGCGTTATCAGCTGTCACCACGTCCACATCTGGCAACTCTCCGACACCAAGATCGTCGCCTCTATGCACGTTCAGGTTAGCTTCCCCATTTCGGCTGAGGGCGGCGAGAAGTATATGGAGCTTGCCAAGCGCGCTCGCAAGTGCCTTCACGCCTACGGTATTCATTCCGCCACCATCCAGCCCGAGTTCTGTGGTGATAAGGACTACCCCGAGGACGAAAACGCACACCGCGCGATGCAGTACGATGGTGCTGCTCAGACTTTCGGCTCGCCGAAGCAGGCCTGTCTGCTGGACTGCGTCGAGAACTGCGTTGGCAAGGGCTGCTGCTCTGACTCAACAACTGCCGGCGGCAGTGTGCGCAGTAACTCTGCTCACAGCCACAGCAGTCACAGCCGCGGCAACGGTCACAGCCATGACCATGACCACGACCACGGTCACTCCCACTAATTCGTCACCCGAAGTGGTCTTGCGGCGCGGTCCTCTATTAATAATACCCTCCTTTTTCTCGGCCGCGCCATTTGGATAATGGGTTCAGGGGTTTTGATCATCACTACAGGCGGGGCTTTTTGCTTTTTGTCGAGCTTGCAAAGTCACCCAGAGCAGACTTTGCCGATCAAAAATTATACTGGCGTTCAATGGACTGGGGAGCGTGGGTGAGGGGATAAACGTGACGATACCAAAGACGCAGGAGAGGCCGCAACGGCGCAGGCTTTTGGCCGCCGCAACTTGGATCGCCGCACACATCTTTCTTTTTCTTTTTTCCGTGCTTCTGAGCAAAATTTCCTATGTAAGCATACTAAGCCGCGAGTCTGGACTACATACACCACGGAGAGGGCAACAGCCCGTTTTACAGAGAGGGTGGTGCTTCCGGATGAAGAAGCGTTGTACAATATTCTAAATTCAAAAACAAACAGTGAAGTCAAATGACGTCAAGTGCATCATCTGCGATGCGCTTCGTGATCGAGAACGGGGCTGTTTATCCAGAGAGGAAGGTCGCAATGAACATGACACACTGTGAAACTAGACACTACGACGCTACAATGAGCCGCATGAAGCCTCAGTCCGATGACTTGTCCAGTCTGAGATCACTGTCGCACATTACACATTGCGGAGAGAAAACAGTCTTGTCTCATTCGATACCCAATTATTGCGTGGACTAGGGAACTCCCCGAGGACTACCTACTCCAGTCGAGGGTATCATTAAAATTCTGGTTTTCTCGAAAATAGTTTGTTTGTGTACACGCGCTGCTGCCTCGCGCGACTTGGGGCGTCCCCCGGCCGTCTCTTCCCCACGACCTTCGTTCCCTTGAGCCGCACACTGTCCGTCCCCACCAACCCAGTCCGTTCTCTTCCCCTTTTTCTTCTTGTCCCAAGACCAAACGCCTGGTAATGCTGATGTGATGTCTCGAGGAGGGGCCGTGACAAGTGAAGAAAGGAAAATAAATTACGAAGAAAAAGAAATGCTCATCAAGACCAGTCTGCGGGGGCCTGTATAATTGTGCAGAAAAACTGTCGAGAGGAGAGTTCCCTCTGTCATGCGAAACGTAGCTGCCATTCTCTTCTCTAGTTCTTCGGGGCAGACGTTGATGGTCTCTTGATGACCAATTTGACGCGTTTGGATGCCGGCTGGCCTTCGGGCGGTGGCGGGGAGGCTTGGGAGGGAGGCTTGGGCGGGAGAGATGCCACGGGCGGCGGCGGACTAGCCGCTGGCCCTGATGAGCCTCCTCCCCCCGACGAGCCTGTTGGCAACGGCTTGCGTGCTGGCTTTGCCATGATACTGCTCTCAGATGGGGCAGGCGCTGGAGATGCGGCAGGAGAAGGCCGCACACTGAACGGAGAAGCCGACTTGTGAGTCTTGACGTGGGAAGGGTCTCTCGGGGGCGGCATCTGGGACTTAACACCGAGCTTCCTCATAACCTCTTTGAGTTTCGGGTGCTTAAACCGGAACATCCTGCGTCGCTTCGGAATGGTGCCGTCAGGGCGCGCGTTCAGTTTCGCCTTCTTCAGCACCGGGGACGCGTCGTCTACGCCAGGGACCTTATCAGGTCGGGGACGCTTCTGTGATTTGCTGCTCGGCGTGTCAGACGAAGACCCCGGCTGCGGTGTAGAGCGGCCATTCTGCACGGAGATCGAGTTTGACGACAATTGAGGCTTCACAACTGAGGGTTTCGGGACTGGAGGTTTGCCCACAGAAAGCTTGGTGGTCTGTGACGGCCTTGATGTGGGAAGCTTCACCGTCGATGGCTTGGGCGTTGATGGCTTTGGTGTCGTCTCCTTCCGGATGGTTGATGCAACTATCGAGTCTGCTTCCCGAGGCACTGGCGATGGTGCCGAAACTGGTTTCGGAGACTGCACGGCTGGAGGTGGGGTGGGCCGAGGGGCAGTTGAGACAGGTCGTGGAGCCGAGGGTAACGGCTTCTTGGCTATGCCACTCTTCATATTCACAATCAGGCGTTTGGGTTCGGGAGGTTTGGGAGGCTGCGGCGGCTGTACTGGGGGCGGGGGCGGGGGCGGCAGCTGCTCTGGCACTGGTTCCTTCGGCTTCGCCGATGGCAGCGCTGTCTTGTAGTACGACTTGAAGTTGACCATGAACTGCGAATTGTTAGAAAAGCCATTTCGAGGAATGAAGTTGCTTACCCTGCCTGGATGAGGCTTGACAGGACGAGTGACTCTCCATCGCTTCGGAAAGTTGAGAGTAACCGTCCATCGGTCAGCGACATCAAACATAGTCCCGCACAGCTGTAAGAGCGTGATCTTTTCAGCGCGGCCAAGAACTTCTGCGTTCAGAGCCTTCCACACTGTCTTTTGCAGCGCCTGCTCGTGGTCCGAGTACTGTTCCTCCATTTCAGTCCTCAGAGCCGCAAGCGCAACATTGACGTCCTGCTTCCTTGCAAATTGCTTCCGTCGCTCCTGAGTCCTTGCTTCGGTATCAAAATCCACTTGCAACTCGTCCCCAATAGGGCCACGTGCGGGCAATTTTGGCTGAGACTGCTCGCCGAAAGCAAGGGCAGCCAAACCTGTACAGAAGATGTCGATGACCTTGTGTCGGACGAACGGGGACCTGTCGGTGCTAATGACCGACAACAACAATCTGAAGACCGGCATCTCCATCATGAAGCCAAGGTCGACGAGACACTCGAAAGCTTTGATACGCACCAAGTCGTAGGTCCCGTCCTGGAGGTATTGCCAAAAGTTAATGGGGCTTTTGGGGATGACTCCTGCCTTCATCAGCTTCCGCCAGCATTCGAGGGCAGTAGTTGTATAGATATTTTGGTAAGAACTGTTCCACTCATCCATCCTACGGTGGCGGTCAATCTCGGCCAAAACTTCAACGAGCACTGCCCGCTCATCGACCGACGTATCAAGGTCCATCTGATCTCCAGAGTCGCGTCGCTTCTCAGGTACGAGACTCGTTGCTAGAGCGTCGAGGATCTTGGAGTTATAGAAATCTGCAGAGTATGGGTTGTTGTCGTTCTTGTTGGTTGCCAGCTCCTTCAGCAAAAGCCGTTGAGCAGGTTCAGGGCACTTGCCAGTCGAGTCACGGATTTTGGCGATGGCCATGGGCAGTGCACACTGGACTATGTACTGCTTCTTGTCCGTAAAGTCATTGGATCTTGGCTCGCCTTTCTCGTCGCAGAAGAGCTCACGGAAAGCCCTGAGGAGGTGAGTCATGCCTGCCATCCCAACCTTATCTGTGGCGTGTTGATGCAACGTCTCAGCAGCCATCGTTCTTATGCCGTGGAAGTACCGCCGGTCGACGAGGGTTCTCGTCAAAAATGTAGAGACCAGTGGGTGTGGTGGGCTCTTCCTCAAGTACAGCATCGAGTCCTGCTGTGCAACGACGTCTCGGTCTTGTTGCAATTGAGAGACGTACATGTAGCTCTGAAGATTGGTCTTCATCTCGCAGGCCCACTCAAAATCGGCGTCCATCCGGATCCATTCGTATGACTCCTGATCCATGGCTTTCTCGATGTCGGGTTCCCACTCCGCAAACTCCCACTTTCTCACGTCTTCGGGGCCGGTTAAGACGTCTCCCAAGCAGTACAATAGCGTTTCCTCGTTGTTATCGGGGTCTGCCGCTGATTGCGCGCTGAGCTTCTCTGTGGCCCGCCTCTTCCTCTTGAGACGCTTGTACTTCGTGTTGTACGGGATTTCGAACTTGGCCGCCTTAGCTGCGTCTTCGCGGATTTCCACGATATGTTCGTATGGCGTTCCGTCGGCTTCGTGAATCCTTATCGTCATTGGGCCGGTGAACAGTCCAATCGTTTCCTCAGTCTTGACGCCGTGGTATTTTTCTTTGATAGCACGCAGGAATTCCGTCTTCTTCAGAGTTTGCGCCTCTGCTAGGGCTTTGTCCTGGACTTGTCGGATGTTCATCTCAACGCATAGTCGCTTCTTGTTAAAACGCTGAAACACATCGAACCGTGGGCAGCCAGACCCGTAAACCCATTGGCCCCAAAATGCCTCCAGTTTATTTCGGGCGTTCTTCTCGCATACTCGTTGGAACGACTCCGTGTTGATGATCCACTCGCTTTGTTTTTCTCCAATGTTGGCCTTGTAAAGAATGCGAGAAATGATGCGTGTCAGGTTCGTCTGGGCAGGAGCCTTCATCAAACGCTTGTCTAGGATGAAGAGCACCAAAGGGGCTTTTAGAATCATGAACTCCATCTCGAAATCTCCCAGGTGCAGGTTATTGCCGAGTTCATGTAACGATGGCCGCTTGATATCAATGTTGACCAGCTGGTCTGACATGGCTTTCATCCGGAATCGATAGTCGTTGTTGCCGCAAAGCTTTTTCAAGAAGAGGTCGGTCATGTAGTAGGCGATGCCAATGACAACCCAAAGATCTCTGCGCGTGTTGGGAAACAAGTTGATGCCGCTCCATTGGGACGCCAAACTGAAAACCAGTTGTCTCGTGACATCCACTTCTGGGTCGATGATTTCCTCAGGAAAAAGAAGTCGAGTACTGACAAAAGACATTGACTGTAGAGCCACAGTATCGTTCACCATGTCATCCAAAAAGCACATCTTGTAGCTCTCGAAAGGATACCTGGCAAACGTAAGAGTGAAGAAGTCGGCTGCTGCTGCTAGTGCTGCGCATGTGTTCTGGACCTCTGCTGCTCTTCCGGGCAGGCAGTAGCCATGGATTTTGAGCGCACTAGCGCCGAGCTTCTCGTCGTTTTCCTCAGTGCGGAAGTTGGAGAAAAGGTCGACGTGCTCAAAGGGACCGACCGCGAAGCCGATCTTTTGCACCGACACCCTCTTGTCCATCTCGAATGTCATGATCTTTTTGCGTTCGTCTTCCGGATCCACAATCTCGTCTGACAACGATCCGGAGCAGACTACGGTCATTTCGAGAAGTTTGTCCTCCTCAGTAAGCAAATAGTCCTTGTCACAGGTAGAGTCGCCAACGTGAGCCTGGTCCCGGTTGCCGTTTGTAGTACTGTTCGTATTTTGTTGCGTAGCCAGGGGCTGCCACAGAGCGTCGCCGAGAGTTCTCGGGCACTTGACGGCTATTGACCACGTGGGAAGCTGTCCATGATCGTCAATGCATGGGAAAATGCAAGACGCGGTTCCGGGTTCGATGGAATGTCTTGTGTATGCGTGAGGGTATCTGAGATCTCCAGGATCGACTCCGACGAACTGGATGCCATCTCTGACAAGCTTGGTCTCGAACGGTATCGTCACTCGGTACTCGCGGCTTCCCGACAACTCGTTCTCTGGAGGTTCAAAGGAGCTCGGGGTCATGCTCGAGACGCGGATCTTGAGCATTGGCCGCTTCGGCACTCCTGTTCCTGACTCTTCCTTGACCTTTTTAAGGTCCCGTAGGTTGACTCGCAAAGCACCGTCTACGGGCGTACAGCCAACCGTCTCTCTATTCTCGGCGGGCACGTCGCTCTGTCGGGTATGCATAAGGGGTCGCATCCGGATCTTCCTCAGGTCGTGGTGTTCGGCGTTCCAGTTGTAGTATGGCGGGTAATCCAGCAACTTATACGGGTCCCGGTAGCTCGCTGAAACTTTTTTAGGGGTGCCAACGGGCTGCGAATCCTTGAGAAACTGCACCGTGACATTCTTTAGATCGATTTCGGATTGTCGCGCGTCAATGGCGAACTCGTCAACGTGAGTGCCGGGCAGCTCGGCGAGCGTGATGTGGGACACTCCACGGATGCGTTTCTCGCGAAAATTGAGCTCGATTTCAACATCTTGTCGAATGACGAAGTAGGGGTATGGAGGCTCGTCTTTCATGGGGGGAAGGTCGTCTTCGGAGTCGCTGGCGATAACCTCCTCAACGGCGGGGGCAGCCGCAACGGCAGCTGCGTCGAGGTGGTTCATGATGGCCTATGATGCGCTCGCGACGACGGCGTCGCAGGCATTCATCAAGGAAGATGTGGAAACGATCGAGTCGCGATGGAGAGAGGGAGGTAAAGTCGGCAAATGCGGGCGAGGAAGGTGCGCCGGCGCGAGGTTCTCAGGTGCGAAGTTTGACGAGGGCCTTCACCATCCTGTCGCTGGGGCCGTCGTTATCGCGAGGTTGGGTTCGTTTTGAGGCAGCTGCGACGGCGAAAAGGCGAAAGTATTATTAATGGAGAGAAGTTTGGCGCGAAGTGAAAAGAAGTCGATCGTCTCGACGGCGGCGAGAAACTGGGCAAGAGGTGGGAGCGGAAGATGAGTCTGCTGCGGCGACCAAACACCGGAATTCTGAGGTCGGCAGTCGATGGTTAGTTCAGGCCTTCCTTCCATGCCTGGTCAGCGCGTCCACGGTCCGCCGCGACAGGACAGCAGACTGGACCTGGATGGAGCTACCACCTTGGCTCCTGCGCCGTTGGGTGGGCCTTTTTTTCCACCTGGCTTACGTAACTTGCAGGCGTGAGTGTGTTGTCGGTCGTGCCTTCCACCTCAGTTCAACTGGAGGGGTTGGTCGTTGGAGGAGCTGGTCCGTGCTCATCACAGGGCCTGAGGTGTCACGCCGCCGACATGGAAGCTCAAGCTTCGACGGTCCGGTCTTCACCTCTCCCGCCACTTCTCAGAATCTTCCTCTCAAGTCCTGCAACGGACAATTACGACACAAATGGCCTTTTCACAACTTAATTTAACTGCGTTTCTCACAGGCACCTCTTCGCGTGGAGCAACAACATGAGTTTACTTTGAAAAACTTCTCCGTCATCGATTAATTCAAACGCTTGTTCTTGAGCCATGCCACCCAGCAGTCTACAATGATTAATGTTACAACACATTGACACACATTTCGCAGGACACTGCGCCAATGGACCTCCTACTCAACACACGGGAAAGCCTGTCAGTGCCTGCCTCGACGGTCGCGACGCCTCTTCCTCGCCTGCATCTTCAACGTTTCCTCGTCACGAAACTCTTCGGGGAGATCGAAATCGATCTCGGGTATCTCTGGAATCGGATGTCCCCATGCAACCACTTTACGACCAGCCCGCCTGTGCCGATGCAAGGCCGCATCTCGCTCGTACCTCTTTTTGAAGAATGACTTGAACTCCTTTGGCGGTTCCGGCTTTGGTGGAGGCCGGGGTTGTATTATCACCCTTGGGCGCTTCTTACTGTTCTTTGCTCCCTTCGACCTTGCTATCGCTTCTTCGTGAAGCTGTTGCGACACAGAGTCATCGTCGGAAGAGCCAGGTGGATCACCGTCACTGACATTACCAGCGTCGTCTTCCTCGGCATCATCCTCATCACTACCTTCGGAAGAATCCTCGTCACTCGTTTCTTCCGCCTCCGCCTTAGCGAGAGCACGATCCTTTTCGGCTTTGCGGCGCTTCTCCTCCAGACTCCATTGACGAAATCTCTCGAGGATGGCTTGGCAGCCTTTTATAAAGTGCTGCCTCGCCGGTTCGTATTGCTTCTTTCGACTCTCCGTTATGCCACTTACACCCATGACTCGCAGCCAGTCGTGACCTTGCAAACCGCCCAGCAGACGTGCGATTTGGTCCTTCTCGTGTTGAGCCCGACCACGCTCTGTGTTACGAATGGACTTTTCCAGTCTCTCGGCCCTCTTGTGCGAGGGCACGAAGGACGCATCTGGCAGAGGATCCTCAGCAGGTTCTCTCTTGTGGGAAATCCCGAGGAAGTCAAAGTCTATACGCTGTGCATCGACGAGATCGCTGAACAACGCGTCACCGTATCCGCGTACCGGGACTTTATGTGCGCTGGGCGGGATCGTTGAAGCCTCATTCGGCGCGCTGGGTTCCGCACCGGTGAACGGAAGCCATGGTGCCGGTTGAAGGCGTGTGGGGTTCGAGTCAAAAATGACTATCGGGGTATCGACGTTCAGCAAGTCTACAGGCAAAGGGTCAGTAAGTATCTTGTAATGCCGTGTCGATCCGGCACAAGCACGGCAACGGAAAGCATGAGCATGGAGCATACGTTGTTCTTTTGGATCATTTCCGATGACCTCGTCATACTCGGGGAAGTATGCTGACAGCTCGCTCTTGAAACGAGTGGCCTCTTGCGAGCGCAGTTTGCGGCCCCCCTCCTTTGTGTGGGTATCGGCCTCGCGGGGCTGCAAACGATCCAACTCATGTTTAATGCCGTTGATGACTTTTTCTTGATGTTTTGTCAACTGCGGCGCATTGTCGGTCGCGGAGGTCGAGGGGGCTTTCAGGGGATGCACTGTCGCGACGTGTTGTTGCGCGGGTTTCGGGGTCGGCCTCGCTAGGGGGGTCGCCTGAGGCGTCGTCGTCGTCGGTTGCGGAGTCGGGGTGGTGGTGACGTTGTGGGCAGCAATCGCGTTCGCAACGACCGGCTTGACGGGCTGGGGAGCAGGTTTGATGAGGATTTCGATGCTCGAACGCGATCTCTTTTGCTTCGGGTGGTCGAAATCGACGAGATCGGCCGTGTCGAGCTGGCGCTTGGTGCGACCGGGCAGCTGGTGGTGGTAGGCGGAGATGTTTTGGGGGGCGGCGCGCGTCACAGTGTTCGCTGCGAAGGCCTGCTGGTGCTGGTGCGTCGGCTGCTGCTGGACGGGGACGGGATGGGGATGGTGAAGGGAATGGGGATGAAGCCCTTCAGCGTTGGCCCTCCGAGTGGAGCGCGTGAGAGAGGCCATGGGCGACGATTGAATAGCCATTCATTGTATTCCCGTCGGCTCGTCGCGAGGGCGATTGACGTGTCGATCGATGAATTTTTTTCTGCCGCTTTTTTTCGTCTCGTGTCGTCGTTGATGCGATGCGGGAAGTGGCCTCTCGGGCACCTCTGGCAGGATTTTGGGGGGGTTGATTCAGCTTGCTCTCTCCCCTTTGCACCCTTTTGGGGGGCTTCCTCGCTGCAATTGGCACTGTCCTTCTTGGGGCGCGTCGTCCTCTGCCAGTGTGCCCAGTGCTGCGACTGCCTGCCTGGACCAGTGTTTGCGTCCACCACGGTGATGCCTGCCTTTGTTGGACGTAGTGGGTGGCCGCTGGACTGGCAGTGGCTCAATGCCCATCGGCGGTACCGAAGGAGGGGGGAGAACCTGTGACCGCGATACTTGTGTCGCCACCGAGATTATGTGGCAAGTGTAAGTACATTCCCCATCTTCCCGGTGCAGCTGCAGCCTGCAGAGGACGGGTGAACCTGACCTCTCTTCTCCTTCCTCGCGTCTCTGCTTTCTGCAGCACCATCTCACCTGAGCTCGCCCCTGGATTGGAAATTCTGCCAACCCGACGTCAATGCATTGTCTTGAAATCGATAATTCCATGGCCAAGAGCACTAGGGTGTTTGAACCTGGGCCGTGTTTTGCGATGCATTGCGACCGGAGTCAGTCGTTGTTTTCCCACATCTTTATCGTCATTACATCATACACAGCAGTCGATTTGTGGTCGCAGCTAAGGTATGCATGCATGTCTGGAGACATCATGATTGCTCATTCAGCTTGCCTTAGTAATTGTGATCCCGCAAAGTGACAAGCACTTCACCTTTGGGTATGGCGCAAAAAGGCGCCCAACTTTTCAATCTGGCTTACAGCAAACATCAAGGTTTGCGCCCTTCGAAAGATGCATGTCTGCGGTCATGGACAACAGACTAAACGAGGTAAACCACGACGGTTGATGTCATCATCATGTGTTATCACTTTTTTTGGTTGAAAGTCCCATATGTCTATTTGAAGCAAATACTTCTTAATTGACCGCAGCCACAGAGCTCTCAAATATTTACGAAAGCTTCATGACCCGCGTTCATCAGTGAGCTTCCTCAAATATTCGTCGAATACTTGAACAGAAAGGGGTACGAGGGTCAATATGGTGGGTTTGAAGATACAGGCAAAATATTGGATATGATACAAGACAAAACCCACACCCAGATGCAGAACTTCCACTTCATCCGGACTGGAAAATCCCTGCAAGTACCAACATTGTCAAGGTAGAAATCCACAGCCAGGATTGCCCAATATATGCAAAGTTTACCTAGTTACTTTGAATTACATCCATGAGGATAGTTGACAGAGACCTTGGTCAATAGAAGTCAAAGAATGATAAGACCAGACGACCAACTTATTTCTCGGCCATCCCCCCAGCTTGAATTTGTCACAGCTCACAGCGACCAATTTGATGTCTCAGACTTTCGTTAAAGAAACATTGTGTTTCAGCTTTTAATAATAATGGTCGAAAGCAAGCGGTGGATCTGTGCCGGGGAAGCATAATATTCTCTAATTGACTTATGTAGCCGAAGGGAGCTCGACAAACTCCGTCTGGCGAAGAAAGCCGTGTTGTGGAACATGAGCAGCTATATAGGAGCCAGAGATTTCCATGCATATGATTTGGTATGATTCACGGAACTCATTTTGACCGTGATATTACAGCAAACCCATACGGCATAAAAAGCTGATATACATGTCCTTCTACAAGAGCCAATTTTTGTCGACGACACCTAGGCACCATGTGATTCAGTGTCTATCATTGTTGTCAACATATTATTTTGTTTTTATTCCTACAAGCCACATTCATGTCGCGTACCGACTCACATATCCGTAATAGTAAGGATTCGAAGTAGGCACCCTGGCAACCTCCTTCAGCAGGTTGATGCGAACTTGGGAAAGTAGCAAGCAAAGTCATGCACATGAGATTTGTGCCCTCACCAGCTGCTACAGGATTGCAAAGTTATTTGCTATAGGTCACAAAAACCTTCTGCACATGCGATACCCCTCTCATGCAACGCACCTGTACCCTTGTGGCCCGCGAAGCAGTTGGTGTTAGTAATAGCTGTATTCCTCAGTTGTAAACCCCCCAGATAGTTCTATACGAAACCTCTCAATACAGTTTTCTTTCTTTCTAGCCTCCTTCAACAATCTGAGCCAAGCAACCCCAGTGGGCAGGTAACCCTTCACGAACGCAAAATCAACGAAAGGATATATAGACCGATCAATAAAAATACGTATGAAAATCTATATCTAACCATAATACATGCTACTTCTCCCCTCCACTGACCTGCTCTCCCGTCGCGCAAGTATTGTTTCGTATCTAACGGATAGCACTCCCGTTTCTCGACTCGTAATGCCGAGCCAACGTGACAAGCATCTGACAGCAGAATAAGTAGTCAGGATACTCCACCAAAGATGTCCATGGAAGACGCCATAGGAAAAAAAAAAAAAAAGACAAAGAAAAGAGTACTTCGGCGCTCCAAGACACCAGACCAGAGATTCCCGTGCTGGGTTTCGAGCAGAGCTCAAGAGGGGTTTTCTCATTCATGAAGAAGAAGACAGATTTTGCGGTTTGCTGTTTCGAGTATCAAAATCCCAGCTTCGCCCTCGAGGAGAATCAATAATATGCTAGCTCTACCTTATACAAAATTTTACAGGCTATACTATCTCATATACAACAGGCATATTCAAAAAGGTTAAGTCGCACTAGTTTTTCTTCGTCACAATTGATGGAAGTTCCAGGACATGACAACTGCCGTCCATCAAATTCAACACACCCAGGCCCGGTCTGATGCTCTCACATCGAACACCTCTGGCGAATAATTCAACAGAACCAATGACGGACGATTATACCCCACAGCATCCTGAAACGCAGCTTCGATGTCGGTGTCGTTGCGATATAACATAGCGCATGGTTTACTCCCCATCACGATGTTGGCACCACATTGTCAACAGACAGTCTAGCTCGCCCTTGAATTTAAATATTGCAAATTACCTCGCAAGCCTTGGCCGAGAACCAAAGACCATAGGAGCGTTTGGAAATACGAGAAGCATCTATATCGAAGCCCCGTCGTCACATATACGAACAGTTCCAACATGGACTTTCGTGATGTACTAGATCCAGTGGGACTCGAACTGATTGTTGCCCAGAATATCTGTGAGAACAGTCTGGGAATCTTGCGGAGTGAACTATAGGGAATTCAACATAGGTAGCAGCCTGGCGTCTTGGAGGCAAGCCGCCATTAAAACAGCGCGAGACACTTAGAACCCCTCATCATGGGATTGTTGTCCGGCGCTAGCTGCTCGCAGAATGCCGTGCCACTCTGTTTTCATCCCCGAACCCGCAACATAATGGGTGGAACGTTGAATGTTGAACAATGATATTATGCAAAAAGGGGCTCTTTTTCGCCCTACTAAATAGTTGTAGTACTTATAAACGTAGTCCGGTCATGCCAGTATCCGCGGCATGCTCACCCTCAGCGCCGAAATAAAAAGAACAACAGCGCATGCAATGTTGAAATTGGGATCAGCCTCCTGCAACGCCGACGTCAATGCAAAATAAGCTCAATCGTATCCCTCTCGGCCGCAGCGAGACGTGCTGTAGTTTCCTCTACTCAAGATTCCCTCCTCCTTCTTCGTCGTCGCCATTCCCATGTCGGTCGTTGGTGTTGAATCACCTCTATATTCGTCTTCACAGAACTTTGAGATTCTACTCCTTCTTGAAGCCGTTCGCAGTGCCGTTGAGAATCGGCCCCGTCTGCGCAGCTAGAAGCGCCTGCTTGTTGGCGAGCTGCTTCTCCTTGGGAATGGTAAGGGCGTTGATTCCGAGGAAGTTGCAGATGCTGGTGATGACGAGGTAGGCCCAACGGAAGTAGACAACTGCGGAGAAGATGAAGTAGCCGTACAAGTAGTACAGCTCCGTCTGGGCGCTGATGGCAGAGATGCCAATGACCGGAAGGTTGGCGAGGCACGCACCTCCGACGAGAGGCACAAGCATGACGGTCCAGTACGGGAACGGCTGCTTGGTCAGGTGAGCAAGAATCATCTTGGTGGTGAGGCGACCAAAGACGAAAGACATGGTCAAGCAGAAGAGAACGAGATGGTTCTCGGTGCGAAGGGTCGTGTAAGGCGAGTAGATCCATGCGCCAATAGCGAGGGTGAACACTGCCATGGGCGTCCACTCCAAGAAGACGGGAGCCACAGGCTCGCCACGCGCGCGACGGGCCTTGATGACATGAAGGACGCAGAAGGGGATATGGGTCGCGAACAGGGAGAAGACAATCATGCCGATCCAG
Source organism: Colletotrichum siamense (assembly GCF_013390195.1). NCBI lineage: Eukaryota > Fungi > Ascomycota > Sordariomycetes > Glomerellales > Glomerellaceae > Colletotrichum > Colletotrichum siamense. The sequence goes on from NW_023501020.1 coordinate 2,128,159, forward strand.
ATGTCACGGATGGAGGTCTCGCCCAGCAAGTGAGCAAAGCCGAACATGTACTTCTCGTGACCCTCCCAAAGCTTAATAATGGGCTGGGTCCAGATACCAGGGCCGTAGATACCAGAGACAACCATGACACTGCAGGCGATCAAAATGCCCTCGGTAGGGCCGTTGATTCTGCCCAAGTACAGAGTGTGGGTGTGATACGTCTCCCAGGTCGAGAAGAACATGGGCAGGCAAGGGACGAGAGCCGTGAAAACGCCGGACTTGGAGCAGCCGAGACCCATGGCAGCGGTCTCGAGGAGACTGGCCAGGGTGCAGTTCAGGGAGTCGATTCCGTGGTCAAAGAGCTCGCCGAGTCCGCTCGAGGTTCCTGTTCGGCGGGCCTGCTTTCCATCGAGATTGTCCATGGTCTGGTACATGAAAAGACCGAAGGCGAAGCTGAAGTATAGCCATGACGGAGCCTGCGCGTCGTCAGCAGAGTGTTCACTGTGATTATCTTCCCCGACTCTGTTTCAACGTACCGGTCCAACCAAATCAGGCATGAAGACGACCAGAAGGCCAATGTTTCCGAGGATGAAGAAGAAGCCCAGCAACGTCACCATGTTTGGCGCCAGCCATAGCGGCAGAAGCTCGACAGAGGCGTTCCACTGTGAGCAGACTGTGTTAGCAGGTTGTCGAAGGGATGTAGCGCGCGATGGCTGGCTAGAGCCGCTCGGACGGCGCGGGGGAAGGCATGACCGGAGGAGGGGGATCGTCGGAGGGGCTAACGTACGTATGGCTTAAGGATGTAGTTGGAGATGGGCGACTTGTCGACGGCGGAGTATTTGTACGACTTGAGGTGGATGAGGGCATCGTCGGAGATGCATTCGGCGGCTGCCGTTTCTATTGGAAGAAGACAATAGGTTAGCCAAAGTTGCTCGTCAAAGGTGTAGAAGCCGCCATATGTTCTCGTGAAGGAACCTCGGCCGTCAATTGCAGGCGCAACATTCCACAAGCTGAGCGCTCATCTGGACCCGGGTGTCTGGTCTGGGCTTCCGAAGGGAGCGAGGGAGACAGGGGTGATGCTCACTTTCAGAGGTCTTGGTGCCCATTCTGCACAAGTTGCGCGCCAGAGACAGCGAAGTCTGGAATGACGGGTGTTCGGCGACGACTGTGGGGGTTGAAGGTAGCAATAGAAGGAGGCAGAGGGGTGAGGAGGGGAGCCGAGGAAGTTGAGGAGGTCCAGAAGCAAAAGGGGACCAGAGGAGAATGCAACGCCGGCTTGTGGTGGGGGAGGGGAAGTGATGGATATCTATAGCAGAGACAAAAGCTACAGCGAGATGTGTTGCGCGCGGCTTCCACCGCAAAAAGACAGAGCTAATTGTGCATGCAAACTTGGGATCGGAGAAAGTAAGGAAGGCAGGTAGTGTATAGTAGGTAGGTCAAGGCAGGCACCTCAATGGCCTCGCATCATAGACGAGAGCTGGCCGTTTATTTTTTTTAGGGGGAAAAAGAGCAGGGGGTCGGTCGGTGGACTGGCAAGGTAGACTGTACCCCAGCTGGTTGAGCGGTGCATTGGTCCACCAGAGGCGCAGGTATGAGGTATCCATCCGTTCTGGAAGCGTGAGAGTGGACATTTGTGACTTTCGATGTCCAGCAAGCCAGCAAATGACAGGCCATCTGCCACACGCTGCTCCATCCGGGGACAAATCAGATGCGGCCAAGGCAAGCTCTCAACTCGGTCCAGCAGCCTGGGCGCGGCGGCCGGGGCGGGAAGCAGGAGCCTCAGTGCCGTAGCTACGCGGCCGGTTCGCACCTACCTTACCTTACCTTACCTACCTTACCTGCAGGGCAAGCAAGGCAGGTACAGGCACCGTCATCGTCATTCGCTGTCATTGTCATTGCCTCGTGATTGCTGCCTTTGTGTGCCTCCCATCGTTGCCATTAACTGCAACCCTCTCCGCATCCGCATCTACTCCCGTCATCCATGGATCGTCTTTGTCGCCCTCGGTGTCCTTCTTCATCACCGCCTTACCTAAGGTAAATTCCCTCACTTACCTCTTCCCCTGCAGCAACTCACCACCACACAAGGGGTCTGCCCGTTTCCATCCCATCTACCATCGCGAATCACAGGCCATCGACGACGACCGGCTCCCTGTTTCGTCCAATCAACACCGAGCCTCCGCTGCGCTTACAGCAGCACCCGCCCCCCGCTTGCCTCATCTCCGGCGATTCAACAAAAAAAAAAAGAGAGAGACCAAGAGGGGACAAAAAAGACCCTACCTATGAGAACACGCGCTCCCCGACGCCCCAAGCTCCTCCTCACCCGTTTTATCCCACGCTGTCCTTCGCTGCCAAAAGCCCGAGAGCGAAAAGGATAAATCCAGACAAGGTGCATCCCCCCATCGATATTTACCGCCTTTTCGTCCTCGTCGTTTCTATCGCCGTTGCTATTGGGTTGATTCGGGGCGCATGCAATACTTGAAGAGCCCTAACGCAAGTCTTGGGCGAATCTCGCAGCGTCTTCTCAGACTATTAGAAACGGCGGCGCAACACTTTTGGCATGTGAGAGCCCAGCCCTGCATGCGCCGCTCGCCCTACGGACCTACTCCGTACCCTACCCAGCTTTTTTCCACCTGATCTTTCTCGGAGGAGCTGCGGCGCATGTCGCTAACGTGCCATCGGCCATTGACCAACATCACACCGATCAATTGGGCCACCCCCGACCACCCGACTACAGCAAGTCCACCCGTAAGAAACATCATCTCATAATCGGCCCCCAACTTCAACCTCTCAAACAACACTTTGGCTGGCTGGCTACCTATCCACCTACGTGATGACATGTGAGGACCCCTTGTTCACCAACCCCCAGCCTCAGGTAACTTCAGCCTCATTGCGTGAGGGAGGGGGGATCCACCACATGGATCGGGTCCGGCTCTGGGCCGCCGTGCCGCCATGCTGGTCCCCGTGACCCCTCCGCGCCGCCGGCCGCCAACATCGGCGGCCATACAATGCCGTGCACAAGACTTGCATGTGGCTATCTTGTCCCATTTGATGGAACATCGACATCGACCAAGCCCGAGACCAGTGCAAGATGTCCCGACCACTCTAATTGGTGCCCGCCACACCGTCACCATCCCGTGTCTGCCAAACCGTTCATCCTTTGTCCCCCTCCCGCTGCGCATATATCGGCCCACGCTCCGGTATGCTCTCTAGCTCGCCCACGATATCGGAGTCATCGTCTCGCGGGAAGAATGCCTAGCACGAACCACATCACGGGATGAACGGTGACAATGGTCTCGTGCTCAGCCTCTAGATAGGGACCCCATTCTAGCTTGCTCCTCTGCGGGAGGACTCGCCGGAGACACTACCACTAACAAGTGCATCTGCGGAATATGTGTAATTGCCGGCACGAGATACGATATGCACAACGGGACAGACGAACTTGTAGTAGTCTTTCTGGAACTTGCAGCCCAACAAGGCGCCGCTTCCTTTCGCTTTTTCTCATTGACTCAGCTTGACCTATTTCAAAGCCGTGCCTCCCAAAACTAAAAACAAGACCGCTTAAATGACATTATTTTCCTCCTCTCATCCATCATCCGCTCGCTTTCTTCGTTGCCCAAGTGTTCTGCTCGATGATATTAAAAGACATTAGTTGTTTTTTCTTGGTCCCAAATCATTTCCCCAATGATTCATTCCGTTATCAAGGAAAATGCCGTCCCGAGGAGGACAAAACCGCGCGATGCGCTCGTTTCCCCCTCCCCGCCTATAAACGCCGAGCATGTGAAATAACTTTGTGCAAGAGGGTATTTCAAAAGAGTGGACGAGACAGCAACACAGCAACCAGCCACACACCCCTCCCCCTTCTTCTTCCCATCGTTTGATCAGACTCACACCCGAAGCAGCAGCACACACACACACACACATGGTAGCCACTTAGAGCAGGAGCGCAACACCGCCGAGGATGCTGCCGACGAGCACGGCGAAGCCAGCCTCGCGACCCATTCCCAGGGCCGCGGCGCCGGAGGAGCCAGAGGAGCCGGAGCTGCCGTCGTCGCCGGCCATGCCGGTGAAGATGGCGCCGCTGGTCGACGAGGAGGTCGCGGTGGCCGTGCCGGAGGCGGTGGAAGTGCTGTTGGCGCGGGTTGGGTTGCTGGCTCCGCAGGGGTTGTCCTCGCGGCACTTGGAGGCGCACTCGTTGGCGCCGAGACCGCACTTGGTGACGCACTGGTTGCCGTACTCCTGGCAGACGTGGTAGGGCAGGGTGAGAGAGTACTCGGTCATGTTGGGCTGGTTGCCGTCGCCGCACACGCAGCCGTAGGTCAGAGAGTTCTGTGCCAGTCCTGTCAGTACTGTTTTGACTTCCCTCCATTGGTGACTGTAAAGCCGTGTTGGGAACGGGTGCTACTCACGTAGTCGCAGTCATTGACCAGAGTCGTCCTGGGCTCAACCTGTTGGCAGATGATAGGGCAAGTGTTCGTCTCATCTTGGCACCAGGCCTCTGCAGCTTGCTGTTAGCATCTGTGTTCACATCCCACACTCTCCATGGCGGTGGAGCAGGACTTGGGGGTAGAATAACGTACTTCTTGTGGCCAGAGGAACGGACTTGGGATCGATAACGTAGTCGGCCTGGGCGGCGGCTACGAAAGCCGCAGCGACGGCAAAGACGGTGCTCTTGAATGAAGGCATTGTGTGTGTCGTGTGTGTGAGTGCTCGGTGATCGACTCGAGATGTTGATGTGGGAAGATAGAAAACGGAGCTCTCAACAAAGATTTGGAGAGCTAGATAGCCAGGTATTAATATCAACTGCTGTTATTGCGTTTCCTGGTCAGCAAAAAGCCATATTTGTGGACAGAAGCAGCATTTCTGTATGCTGCATTCCTAAACTCTTTCCACAGCCTCATTGCTCCACATTGGCTTCGACAGCTGTTTGAGTAGCACATGGCTGGAGGGAGGCGAGTCCTTGGGGGCGAAGGCGTCAGGAATGGGACGGGGTCGACTTACGGACTAAAGGGGTTGTTGACTTGAGCGAGAGCCGTTGCTGGCGGAGAGAAGAGCCGTCGTCCAGAAATGTATTAGTGGTAGCGAAAGGCGGAGGGACTGGTCCTAATGAGCGGGCACAAAATCGAAACTAGGAACAGCGAAGTTGTCCAAGATCTCTTGTATAAAACGAGAGCAAGAGATTATATGTGCGAGAGGGGCGGATAGGACACAGATGAAGGGCAGAAGCAACTTTTTCGACTGTGTAACGAGAGGCAAGACACACGGGCTGGAGGGTGAGGAGGGAGAAGAAGAAGAAGGAAGTGAGTCGTGAGAGAGGCTGACGGGGTTAATATCAAGCAAAAACTCAGGCTCAGGCGTGTGGTGCTCCGTTAGAATTAGCCGTACCTTGGCTAGCTCGGTCGAGGCGAGAGGAGAGGGCCCGTGGAGAGCACGCAGCAGAAGCGGCGCCTGGGCAGGAAGAGGAGCCAAGCGGAACATGGCATGGAGGAAGCCATCTTGCCAAGGCTAGCAATGCTGGGTGGTACTGTGCATACATTGCCGTACAGTAGCAGATAGGCAGGCCACAGGCGTCCGTCCGGGGGTGAGCTTCTTCCGCACAAGGTCGAAAATAAAGGAGGCCCGGGGGTCCCTGACCACAACGCCACGGGCTCGCGATATCGAAATGGAGAGAACGGGCGGGATTGGGTTTAGCTCGTCTCCACGCCAGCCACCCGGCGTATTTCCTGCTGGATGGGCAGGGCCAGGGTTTGTCGGGGTCTGTTCGCCGACTGCCAATCACGAGGCCGACTTTGCTCAGAATGGAGACGTCGTACCATTGAGTTGAGAATGTGACCGTAAACTCGTGGTCACCACTTGGGATCCATCCATTCTATCGTCGACTCTGGAGTCTGTACCGATTTCTCCGTATCCTTGGTAGATGTGATGTCTCTGATGGGCAAGAGACAGTGGCCGTGTCCGTAAATTCTCCCCCTCCGTCTCAGCACGGCATGTTTGATTCTCCCTCTTAGGCGCCCCTTAGTACCTACGGATGGGCAGTTTGCCCTGATTCGTACTGAGACCCGCTTCACGACGGCATTTGGACGGCTCAGAGATACCCTAGAGTGCCAATCCCTCAACTTCAGGCAGGTCGGTCAGTCAGGAGGCTCCAACAGCCGTGGCGACGTGCCAGGCCAGGGTGATATTCTTTCGGGGGTTGTGGCCCAGGGTCAGACAGGGCTTCTTGGTGTTGTTTTTTCGGTGGAGTTGAGGCTTGGGTGGAGGATGGAAGGGTTCAGCGACCTTCTAGGCAGGGATTGGACGAGGTTACTCTGCAGCTCCCAGGGTCTCTGCACTCTGTCTGCAGCACCGATGGCACTAAATGCTCCAGGGTGCTAGTTAGTATTGCTTTGCCCGCTCCGCTAACGAGATCGGGTGTCCATTGTTGCCCGGAGATGAATCTCCTCTCCACAAACCGATATTCTCTGAGTGTTCGTCTCTTCGTCTGCGGCGGCAGTCTGCACTGCAAATGTCTAATGCTGATGCCGACACTTGATGCAGAAGCGGATGCGGACGCGAATGCAAATGCCCTCATCATGTTCAGTTGAGATGGAAGGCCCGAGTTCCCTCGCCGTTCCTCATTAACATGCTGCCCCGGGCCACATCAGGATGGTGCTAGAAGTAAAGGGCCGGCTTGTCCGCCCATCGCCATTGACAATTGTTGATCCCATCAATGATCAGCGATCCGTTCACTAACGGCTCTGCGTCCATGCCTGTCAACCCACGGCCAATTCCAGCCTCGCGCTCGCTGTGCCGTCCATGCTGTGCATAGGTGCTAAAAGCAGGAGTCAGCATTCCCGCGCTCGCCCGTATCCTGTGCGGCGAGAGACATCCTGACGACGACTCCGTGTCTGACTTGTCGGTCAAGCCAGTCCAATCCCTAGCTGGGGGTTTTCTCAGTTCTCAACTCACTCCCCTACTATCAAAGTCAGTCGAATTCCCACTTGGATGCCGCTTTTTCGCACATCGGATGACCGGCCCCATTGTTGATTACGAGGTTGCAGAACAGACTAGAACTGTCTTGCTCTCCATAAAAACGGAAACACCAGCGGGCGAATTCGACGGTGATCGGAGCCAAGGCTCCTCTGCCTGCCCGCCCAAGCAGCCTGATGTTCGTGTGCCTGTGGCTAACAGCAGTACCCCAGCGGCCAGACGGCGGCGACGGCGGCGGCGTCCGGGTCTCGTGCAGTAAACTTCCGCCAAACAGGCCAGACCCCTCTTCCAGGCTCCTCTTAGCACACAACTTTACGAGACCACCATCGCCCTGCAAGTTGCAAAATGCAGATGCCGCGAGACAGGAGCTGGTGCAGCCGCCCCCTTTGCCCTGGCGGAACCGCCTCCGATTGTTCCAACCGCCAACATTTTCCTCAATGTTGGACACCACTTTGCTTTGCTGATGTCGCTGTTTGCGGCTATCCCGCTGGAGTGATCGCCACTCGTATTCTGCATATCGAATCCCTCCCCCCCGCGGGCGTTGTGCAGGTCAACGACGCAGCTAGTCCTGCAGTCTAGAGTGCCTCGGGCGAGGCCACTGTTTGAAAAGTGATACACGGCACCAAAAGGAAACGCACAGCGCGACGTGAAAAGAACAGAGAGGTTGGAGAACCAAGGTGGCTGGCACCGTCGGGGCTGTAGCTGGTGGTGTGGTGTCTTTGCTGATGACGGCTCCGAAGCCCAGTCCGGTGTCACGCCGTTCAAAAACCCCCAACAAGTCCGCGTGGCAGTCAGTCGAAACAAAGTCAGGCCGGGCGCTGACACGAAGGGACTATCAATAACTGAAAAAAGCCGTTGAACGTCACGAAGACACCGTCGTGTTCGTGATGGACGTTTTAGCCCTAGATACCGCCACAACTGGATGTGTCAAGCTGTCAACAACTTCCGCACTTGCATGCGTCCTCTTCTTCCTCCATCGTTGGTTCCTCGTCTGATGCGATGAACCGGATGCAGTCCTCTAGCTTCACGCAGTTGCAGCAGCCGTGGTTGCAGCAAGTACCGAGGAAGCTTCCTGGCCGCCAATGAGGGGGCACCGGAGTAGACGACGTTAAGATCGTAGTGGGAGCCCAAAGACCCTGGTCAGCGAGATGCACCCTCCAACTCCTCCACCTCCACTCGGGTCTTGGTTCTGCAGCTTCGTATCCGCACCGATGACTTGGACCAAGATGCCATGGCGCGGGGGAACAGCGCTTGCGTCGAGTTGGATCTGGATTGGACCCTCGTGCTGCCAGTGTTCACCTCTCTTCAAGGCGCCACAACCGAAAACTCTGGGGGGGCATCCTGGTGAATCGTCAGTGTCACCTCGCTAGGACTCTTGGGCTGGTCTATTTTGAGCAGAGACCCGAGAACGGCCTATGATGGAGAGACCAGCGATGCGTGGCGAGCAAGATAAGACAAGCGATGTGCCCATTCATGAACGAACATTGGGAGACGTCCTTCCCTGCTGCTGGTGTTTTGCAGGTTTTGCTTGCGAGTGCCGTGATATGCAGCGCGCGGTGGTACCTGCAGTTTTCATCCAATGGCAGCTTGCGCACTTACCACTCGACTGTCGTCTGATGGCACCAAACAGACTTTTCGACTGATATTGGCAATCGCAATCGATGCGCACCTGCCCGCGTATTCGTAGGGATTCAACTCGAAATGGACCCTTGAATCCGGCAATTGCCTTACCTAAGCGTATCTTTCCGCGGGAGGGGTTCCCCTTTCAACACATGATCCCAGATACCTACCTACCTACCTTACTTACCAGAGGGAAAGAGCGAACGTTTGTTTGGTGGTAGGTAAGGTTAGGTATGGTAGGTGCGCCTCTCGTTCTCGCTGTTGTTTTCATTGTTTTGATACCGCAAAACAAACAACACCCAAACTTTCATCCCCAAGCATTGCTCTAATTGTGCACTGTGATCTCGCCCGACCTTGGGCTTAGCCAGTGATCAACTTGCATACCTTATTTCGCTTCATTTTCGAGCCTTATTTCCCGATCCCCTGCTGCCAAATCTCAACTTGCCATCTCGATACCACGGCCCGACCTAATTGCCGCCCGCACGTAACATCGCCGGCCTCAACAATCAGACTGCCGAGTGCTAGCCAAGCAAGTACTTGTAGCTTCTAGCCCGCTCTGAATTCCATTGGTGCACAGCCACGCGGACCCTACCACCCAACCGGACCGCGGAGTCTAAGAAGCGCCCCGAGACAAGTCTTTCGTTCCCTTGGGCCTCGACATCGTCAATACGTCACTTATTCTCACGCAACGAGACACACGGACTTGCACCTGCGCAAACCACCAGACCACGACTCTCCCGATATCCGCAATCACAATCGAGAAAACAGAAAAGACCACGGCGCCCGTCCATGAGGTAGCGGCCGCTCCGCACATGGATTCATGGACTCGGCGATAGAATCCCAATTCCGCACCAATGGCTCCTTCCCCGCCACCGACCTGAACGGCAGCCATCCGAAAGCTTCGCCCAAGGTCACAACGTCGAATGGAACCATCGCGGGCTTGCTGTCGCGCCAGAACAATGACGGTACACGCGGGGGATTATTCGGGGATGAGGAGGACGACGAGACATCTTCGGGCGGCCCTGCGTCGTCGGTGACGAGCCCATCGTCAGTGACGTCGCCCCCGTACTGGCTGAACAATCACCACCAGCGCTCCGTCTCCAACATCTCGGTCGAGTCTGTGCTGCCCGCCGGCGCGATCACGATGCACGACAATGAAGCCAGCGACGGAAACGACCGGAACCGCGCGTGTTGGGCCAAGAGCGTCGAGATCACAGACTATGTCATAGTCAACGGCAGCGCGACGAACATTGGGGCTTTTGTAGTATGGAACATCAGAGTTGAAACGCTACAAGTAGGTGACCTGCGCAGGCCTTGGCCACCTGGAGGCTTGAGGTTTCTTGGAACTGGGCCCGACGCTGACAATAGGTGAACAGGGCAGCTATATGAACATTCGCAAGCGATACTCAGAGTTTGACGACCTTCGCGAGAAGCTCGTCACGTCGTTCCCCAATTTCGAGGCAGCGGTGCCCCCTCTACCGCCCAAGAGCGTGATATCGAAATTCAGACCCAGATTCCTCGACAAGAGGAGATCGGGGTTGCAGTACTTTCTCAAGTAGGAAATCTCGGAGCCCTGAGATGACGAACGTTGATGCTAACAAGCGGCAGTTGTATAATGTTGAATCCCGAGTTCTCTGGGTCGCCAGTACTCAAGGACTTTCTCTTCTCATAAACATAGTGTCTAAATACCTATCCTCTATTTTCTACCCTTTTTTGTATATCTTCTCAGCTCCTGCAGCACGGCACGGAGATGGCCGTAGCTGATCGCGGGGGCGCAGCGGCGGGCCCCCAGTCTCCAGCGCAGAAAAGTCTGCGAACCAGCGGGGGGCCCAGTTGCACATATATAGCGGGCTGAGATTGACCCGAATCATGAACAAATGAACAGTAATGATAATGTTTCCGTCTAGGAGACCAAAATATATCTGATCCTCAGGGCTTCAACGCCCGATTACTGAACGGTGAACCCCTTCGAGATCGCGGGACCCTCATCGGTGGCCGCCAAGGCCGTTGCCGCCAGAAGTCTCGGCGGCCGCGGGGGGGCTTAAGTGGGGCAACGAGGAGGACAGCTGAATGAGCTGCCGTTTTGGACCTTCTGGTCGGGGCCGTGGCTGTGAAGTGCCCTGTGCTTGCTCTGTTGGTTTTGTTGGTGGCAGAGTGTTTGCTGTCAGCTGGGCGAGGATCGTGGTTGGAGAGCATTTCCCCCGCAAGACTGACTAGGACGCGTAATGTTTAACAGGGCTGGAAACTTTTGGTGGGGGTTGGCGACCGTTTGGCGTCCTTCCAAGGCGGACTAAGACCGTCGTGAGCGCCCAATGCAGCCCAGTCTCAGTCTGTACGTAAAACAGACATGCGGTTGAGAGATCGTCTACTAGCAATGCCTCTCTCTGCCGATGAGCTAGTTAGCTGTGAGGTGGCCGTGGCCTGCTATTTCGGGGTTTCCCTGTCTATTCCGTTGGCCCTTTCGTCTAGACAGCCACACCTAGACTGATTGAGTGGTCGAGGTTGCCTATCGGGTTGGCTGGATAGCATCTCACTGGCTTTCTCGGTCTGCACAAGCCACAGGCGCCTTCTTCAACAAGTAGACGGACTGCGGGCGGGAGAAGAGGCCGCAGGAACCAAGTTACGCATCACGGCCGCGCACCCAGAGGCAATCCGGGATCCCGAAGGCATCAGCGCATCCCGTTGCCGTCTTCGCCCACGGGGTTTCTTTCAACTTCTTGGTCAAACGAGTGTGCTGAAATGTGTTAGGTTGCGTCACAGCCCAGCATTTACACGCCAGCAGTCGTCGGCTGAGCAGCACACACCTTGTTGCTTCGCTGGGTAATATGGAGAAACGAGCCCGCCCCCAAGCCGCTTGCTGACAAGGATGGCCCGTGGTATGATGCAGGGCGATGTTTATTGTCCTGAGATTTCCTCTTCTTCTAGAAGGGGACGCCGACCGTTCCTATCCTACCCTATCCAACGTTCCCACCGGCTCTAATATATTTTAGTGACTGAGAAAGGGTCTAACCGTCTCGGCAGATTCTTGACTACTCTTGACTGCGTTCTCGACTCGTCCATCTTCGCAGTACTTTATCTACTACATCTGGCCCCCTTCTCTTCGATATGCTTACTTCAACCCCATAATTACCCATGACTGGCCGACCTTCAAAGACTCTTGTTCAAGTTCCAGCCGACACATATTGACCCCCGCCTTACACTGCTGCAGCCTCACTAAAACAGCCTTTAACATTGGAAACATCGGTCTACAAACAGTACGCCTCGATTTCGCAACCACCTACATCCCGACGAGGCACCAACCAAGCACCACCACTACCACCACCACCAACCCAAAGCATAGTTCCGACTTGGAACGATCAGAAGACCGGATGCTCGCCCCAGCCGGCTCTCGGGCCAGATCCCTCTCCTTTCGCCTTCGTCACAACCGGGCAGACCCCGCAGACGTAGGCGCAGTGGCAGCGTTGGCAGCAGCCGCAGCCGTTGCAGCGCCCACAGCGGCAACGGCCATGATGACGAAATTCGACCCCAGCAACCGCCGCTATCCTGCCGTCGGACCCGAATCCGAAGAGGAACCGGCTTCTGAACAGCTGCAGCACGAGCACCAACTAAACACTCAAAAGGACGACGAATCTGGACCCCGAAGGACCCCTCCCCTACAGCAACAGCAGCATCAGCACGTTTCCTGCGCCGCAATTACCCCGCCGGCGAGCCCTTCCGTGCCAAGATCGTCCGCTGAGGATTCCATTTCCCACCACCCAGATTGCAACTTTTCTGCAACGGCGGCGCAGAGTGACGACACTTGCTCGCTCGCGCAGTCCCACACCAGCACCAACCTCAGTTCGCGACAGGAGTACATGGACAGCCTCGTCCCTCCGTCGCGCGACGAATTCGAAAAGATTGCAGAAGTGCAGCGCGAGCGCGAGGAGGAAATCAAACTCACCCACCGCACTTCCAAGAGGAGATCGATGCAGAGCCAGCAGTCGCATTCGCCCCGGCACTCTGAAGATGCCGGGGCCGGGGTCGAGGCGCCTCTGAAGTCGCCAACAACGAGAAATAGGAGCGATAGTGAAGCGATGAAGAATGCCGCGGCGCTCATCCAGCGCAATTACCGTGGCTATAGAGTGAGGCGAGAGATGAAGGGCTTCGGGCTGGATCCGACGACGAGGTGGATGTCGGCCATCGAGGAGATGCGGTTTCGCGAGATGAACAGGCCGAGGGCAAAGAGCTCTGCGGCGCTGTCTGTAAACGGCGGCGACGAGCATAGTGTGCTGTCGCGGGACTCGGATGGCGGTATGAAACCGACGACGGCGCGGGACAACTGGAGGAAAGCGGCGACCATAGCGAGGCGCGCCGGCCACGACGACACCGATTCCGAGGCCGAATCCTCGTCCTCGTCGGATGATTCTACAGAGTCGCCCGAGCAGAGGGCCGAGCGGCGGAAACGACGCGACGAGGCCATCGAGAAGCGCAAGAAAGATTCCAAGATGATGGGTCTGCAGTACTTCCTCGAGATGGTCGACCTTAAGCACCGCTACGGCAGCAACCTGCGCGTGTACCACGAGGAGTGGAAGAAGTCGGACACGAACGAGAACTTCTTTTATTGGCTGGACTACGGTGGTGGCAAGAACGTTGAGATGGAGGCGTGTCCGCGCGACAGGCTCGAGAGAGAGCAGGTCAGATACCTGTCGCGAGAGGAGAGACAGTACTACCTGGTGCAAGTCGACTCAGAAGGGCGGCTTACCTGGGCGAAGAACGGCGAGCGCATCGACACCACCGAGTCCTACAAGGACAGCGTTCACGGCATCGTCCCGGCCGACGACCCCACGCCCGCGTGGTCGCAGACCAACCTCCCTCCCCCCGAGGGCCGCGACGTCGACGACAGCCGCTCCGAGTCGTCCGTCGAGTCAGCCCTCGAAGCCGACCGCGCCGCAAAGTACGCGACGCCCGAGTTCGACGGAGCGACGGGGATGAAGAAGGTCTCGCACATCTCGGCGACGACCGTCTTCAACAAGCTGCTCCGCAAGTCCGTCAAGAAGAACACGTGGATCTTCGTTGCGGACACGAGCTTCCGGCTTTACGTCGGCATCAAGGCGTCAGGCGCCTTCCAGCACTCGAGCTTCCTGCAGGGCAGCCGCATCTCTGCGGCGGGGCTGATCAAGATCAAGAACGGGCGGCTGTCGAGCTTGTCGCCGCTGAGCGGGCACTACCGCCCGCCGGCGTCCAACTTCCGCGCGTTCGTCAAGTCGCTCAAGGAGGCCGGCGTCGACACGTCGCACGTGTCCATCTCCAAGTCGTACGCGGTGCTCGTCGGGCTCGAGGTGTACGTCAAGTCGCACCAGAAGAGCAAGAAGGCCCTCGAGAAGTTGTCGCTCAAGAAAGAGAAGATCGTTGCGCCCGAGGAGTTCAAGAAGCGCGAGGAGGACGAGATGGACAAGAGCGAGAGCGCGGCCAAGGAGCGCAAGGTGCTCGAAAAGGAGGCCGAGGAGCGGGAGGAGAACCGCGCGGCGGTGAAGCTGATGCGCAAGCTGAACCTGCAGCCGAGCGAGCCTAGGGGCCAGAGGGAGGGGGAGCCGGCGATGGAGCCTCTGGCTGAGGAGAGGACGAGAGAGGAGAGGGCTGCTGGGGGCGTTTAGTTGACACTGTGCTGCTGAAGGTTTGGGATGTTGGGATCAGGATCGAAAAGGGTTTGGATCATGGGCGGGCTGGACTTGTGTTTTTGGAAGCTGCTTTATACCCATTCGCTTGCGTTGCTCCCTCTGATGGATAGACATATGAGTAGATGAAATGTTCAATGATTCTACATGAGTATATGTGTTCGCCGTAATGCTATGAGCTGTGAGGAGGTCACACCTTTAGGGGTATGGCTGCGTCCGAGGGCGTTTGAAATTAGTTCCCTTGAACGCAACAAGACCCTCAAGACCGCGAATAGGATGATGGTCTCTTCTTTTCCCTGGGTTTCCATCAAAACTGTAAGCCACCGCTATCAGTAGTCGAAGTCTCGCCGGATGAGTGCGTTCTAACGTTGAAGATGGAGGAAACGCTGTCTAGCCTGATGTTCAGACTGTGACATCACGTATCCTAAGCAATATGTTACTTCAGAACCAAGTTGGAGGAAAAGGCCGCTAAGGTGCTGTCATGTGTGGGTATCATGTATGGCTAGCCCATAAGTCTCCATGAAAGTCTGCATGCCTGCTATGAGGATGTAGATGATGATACCAAAGACCTTATCCGTTACTGATAAGTCGATACAGATCGTGTGAAAACGGATGTATTTCGGTACAATTTTTTTGTATTTGGGTAAAGTCAGAGTCTTTCCACCAGTATCGCTTGTACAAATTTCTCTATTTCGTCTCATTTGAAGCCGAGTTTTATAGACAGCCAAGGACCGTGACAGTAGCAAGAAGTAGAGTCCCTCAGCAACCATGAATAACCTGAACCTTCCTTCCGGGTGCCCGTTACCGAGTTCTCGGGTGTATAACTTCCGCGGGCTCGCAAGTTCTTAACGCATCTTCTTATCCAGTTCACTATCACGTTACAGAATATCTAACTTTCACAAGTAAAATGTCTTCGACCTTTACCCTCTTCCGAGAGCTTCCTCCCGAGTTGCGCTGGCCGATCTGGAAGATGGCCATGAGTCCGCAAACGCGCGGCGCTCACTTCTTTTCCGTGCAAGAAGAGAAAGAGCCTGCCAACGCCTCGGGAAGAAAGTTCTTCGCGGCACCATCCACCTTCACGCCCGCCACACACCCAGGCTCCCGGTGGCTTCACGGGAGCCCGTCCGCGTATGCCGCGGACTACGGCCTCTGGAGCGCGTGTCGAGAGTCGCGAAGCGCCATCAGCCAGTACTTCACCAAACGCTACCCTCGACGTCTTCCGTACCCCGACCGAGCGTACGACAAACCAGAGGCCATTGGAATCCGTAACGTGAGGGTTGACGGCGTCGACGCACCCTTTGCGACTTTCCCCGACGGAGACCTGGTCTGCTTCCAAGTCCCTCAAGATCTCTACGTAGACGAAACACAGGCCGTTCGAGACCTGGGATATATAGGAAACCAGTCCACATTTGCCTTCCGCGAGGCGATCGCCTTCGAGTACGACGACTCGTGGGCCTTTGACCCGAATACGCAGACGATGCCGGAGCTGATGGAGATGCCGGGCCCGCGCTCGCTGTTCCTGCGCCTCGTAGCGGCGAGGGCCACCAAGTCCTGGAGAGACCTCCCTGGTTTGTGGGGCTGCGACAGCCCAAATATCTACGTGATCGAGCACGACGCGACTTTCCCGCCTTACGCAAAGCTGCAAACCTATGTTCATTTCTCCGCGAACGGGTTCAGGTTAGTGGAGAGGCGGAACCCGCCTGTTATAGGCGCTCACAGGAGGGGCATGACTGCTTGGGACTTCATCGCCCTCGTGAGGGAGTGGATATGGGGTATGGATACGAGAAGGACCCACCGTCAACGGAACGTGTATAAACGGATTGTTGGTGAAGTTCTTGTGGCTCAGGTGAGGTGGTGATTGTAGGTTGGGTGAGGCATTGGGTTCGCTTTCTGATAATGTCCAGGGGTGGCGTGACAGCGCAAAGATGGGCTACGACTTCCTGAGCGTGGGTGTATAGCGGGGAAAGTGTTGACGGCCTCGTAAAACAAACTACAGAAAGACACGGGTTGTAGTAGACAGGCTTTGTGGTTACCAAGTCCAATGAGTTGTCATTTGACTCCGCGAAACATCCCTCGTCAGTCGAGTCAGACTTATTTCATTCGTGAGATGCTCAGTTTATTGAATGCTACAAAATGATCTTGCGACAATTCTAGCCCATGTGATCCATAACCCAGACTTTAAGGAAACATCTATGATGCCCATCATACATATGCAGTAATATTCTTTGAGGGAGAAAAAGGTGACATTAGAGAAAGAGAAGAAGTTGTTTGTGATGATCGCAGACTGTGTGCTGCGTAGTGGAATCCTTGCGTCGTGATGTTGTGTGTGAGAGAGAGGGAGAGAATGTTGGCTTAGGCCTTCTTGCTCTTCTTTGGCATGCGGACCAGCCAGTAGAGGAAAAGGGAGGCGGCGATGTTGAAGACAATGTACACCATGCCGATGCCGAAGTCGCGCCATCTGTTGTCAAAGTTGGAGCTGATTTGCGTGAGGAAGACGTTGGTGTTGGCGATGGAGCAGAAGCTGCAGTCGGTTGTGGCATCGGGGTTCAGGAGGTATCCTCCGGCTTGGTCGATGTATCCCCGCATGAACGTCCCGCAGGTGTCGTTGGCTGGCGGGTTGAAGTGGATATACTCGTTGCCGGAACAGACAACGTCGGAGTTGGCCAGACCAGTGGATAGGATGGACGATATCAGGTATGTGAACGGTGACACTCTGTACATGAAGATCCAGAAGCCGGGCATCTGCTGGGGGCTGGCGAGAACACCACAGAACAGCAGACACATCATGAACAGCATGTTGGCCAGGTTACCGCCCATCTCGGCCGTCTCTGTGATGGCGATACAGGCGTGCGCGAAGGTGCAGGTGAAGATGAGGAACTGCCAGAAGAGGAGCCACATGAGACCGGCGCGCTCGCTGCGCTGGCTCGGGTCGCCATTCTCCCAGAGGCCGACGGGGTAGTAGACGCAGATGAACATGAAGACGGACATGAGCGAGTTCCAGGGAATCTCAGTGATGACCTGCGATAGCATGAAGACCTTCCAGCTGTATGTCTTGGACGGGCGTTCGCGGACTTCATAGAGCGAGCGCTGCGTCACGAAGTGAGGCATCTGCTGCTGCACCAGCTGACCAAAGATGGACAGGATGTTGAAGATGGCGAACATCTGGTTCTGGAGACCCTGGATACTGAGTGGGGCGTTGAGGAAGACAAGACCGATAAAGAGGGCGACGGAGCAGCAGAGGATGAACTTGGCGTAGATGTACGAGGGCGTGCGCCAGTACTGCTGGAACACACGGCGGGTGACGATGAGGAGCTGGTCCCAGAGGGGGGCGGCGAATTCGCGGAACGACGCCTTTTGGTCTTCCTGAGAGTCAATGTGGGATGCGCCCTCGGACTTGAGACGCTGGAGCTCTTCCTGGACGGCCTGGTACTCGGGACTAGATCTCCATGCCTGGTGCCAATCGGTCTCGGTGGTTGATCCAGGGGCGGCTCCGATGGCTGTAAGCATCCATTCGGCAGGGTTGGCACCGTCTGGGCACTTGGGAGCTCCGTTTCTCTCGAAGTACGACGTAAGGGTGTGCGAGTTTTCTCCGATTTCTCCAAAGTAGACGGTTCTACCGCCCTTAGCGAGGAACAGCAAGCGGTCGAAGCGTTGGAATAGCATGGCGGACGGTTGATGGATGGTGCATAAGATGGACTGGCCAGCCTTGGACAACTTCTCGAGAAGGTCCAGGATAGCCCACGAGGTTTGAGAATCCAAGCCAGAAGTAGGCTCGTCGACGAAGAGAAGAAGGGGTGGCTTTGCGGCCAATTCCACACCGATCGTGAGGCGCTTGCGTTGTTCGACGTTCAATCCCTCGCCAAGGACACCGACGACGGCGTCAGCGTATTCCTGCATATCCAAGAGCTTAATGACTTCGTCAACATAGGCCAACTTTTCGGCCTTAGAGGTAGTGGCGGGCTGGCGCAGGAGGGCACTAAACTCCAAAGCCTCACGAACGGTACTGGTCTCGAGATGGAGATCCTGTTGCTGGACGTAACCGGTTTTGCGTTGGAAGGACTGATCGCGAATCTTCCCGTCGACGAGCATCTCTCCTGTAATCACACCCATGGAGACACGATCAGCGAGGCAGTCGAGAAGCGTCGTCTTTCCGGCGCCGGAAACACCCATGAGAGCCGTCAGAGTTCCAGGTCTGGCAGCGGTTAGTTGACGTTGGCATACGAGCTTCAGAATCACTTACTTGACCCAACCGTCGACGTGGTCCAAAATCCTGCGAGGCTCGCCCTTGATCTTGATATCGTAGCACACATCGTTCCAGTGGAAGACGCTGGTGGAAGCCTGGATAGCACCCTCGTTGTCGGAACCAGCCCCTCTGCCACCTTTCTCGACAATAGCGGAAGGTCCAGACATGGAAGCCTCGACATCGTCCTTGCCCTTGGCAGGAGGGGCGACGCCACGACGGAAGACGAGGACTTCACCCTTGGACTTTTTGGCAGAGACATATTCAGTGGCGAGGAAGTAAACCATGTGGAGACCGATGATGAAGGCGATGAGGATGCCGACGTTGCGCCACTTGTGGGAGTTGAAGTACTTGTACTGAGATCCGATGTAGGCGTCACCACTAACGGTGGAACGGCCGGGCACGGCGCCGACGGTAGAGCATGCTCTGTTGGCGAGAGTGACGTTCTCATAGCCCTCGAGCAGAGGACTGGGGACGAAGGCACCGCACTCAAACTCGCGATTGTGGAACTCGTTGATCATAAGCTGAAACTTGGGTCAGTCTGCGTTTCTGATGCCAGCGCGAAGTTGAGCTTACCGCTTCAAAACCGTAGGCCACAGGGTCCAAATAGTTGATCCATCGGCACCAGCCAAGCATGTAGTCGACAGGAATAACGAAACCGGTGAAGATTACCAGGGCCAGAATCAAGATCGAGGCGGGGACCATGGCTTGTGACATCGTGCGGGACAGAGAGGCGCTGTCTGTCGTTAGCTTCAAGTGTCATTGCGAGACACGATTGGAACTTACATTGATCTGAACAGACCAGACATGGCAAGCACCATCAGGAAGGTCGTGAACAGGAAGAAGAAGAAGTTTCCAGGCTCGCGATTCAGGTTTGTCATAAAGTAGATGATCAAGTCGTAGCAAATCGTGTTCAGGATCTTGTACGGCATGTCGACCAGGACGGAAGAGAAGGACTCAGCGGAGGCGTGATAGAAGGCGTAGCGGGTGTGCTTCTCGACAATCGGTCTTTGCGCGTACTGCGTGAGAATTTCCAAGGCACTAGAGAAGGCGTTGGCAAGAATGGCGACGAAGAGAACGGCGGATCGATTGTAGAACGAGCTGGTGGTTTCCGAAAGGTTGTAGAACAGGGACGACATGATGAGAGCGGTGCAAGAGTTGGCAATCAGGGCGAATAGTGTTAAGCCGGGACTGCCTTTGAGAAGCTTGAAGCCACGCCAGAGACAGAGTTTGACTTGCTGACCATATGACAAGATATACGGAGACTTGAGGCGCTGGTTCTTGGCCTGAACGGACTGCTTCTGCTCTCTGAACGCCTGGGCGTCGACACCGTCGATAGGGTGGTCGCTCTTGTACTGCTCGATCTCTCCCTTCAGGTTCTGGCACTCCTGGCTGGCGTTCCAGCATTGGGCGAACTCATCAGGGGTGCGGGGCACACGACCTTCGAATCCAGGACGAACAACACGCTCGGAAGGCGCAGTCATCGAGGTGAGGAAGTCCGGTGTCGTCTGGCGCGCGGGGCACTCGAAACCAAGGTTGATGAAGTACTGCCTGGCGTCGGTGGTGCGGCCGAAGAAAATCTGACGACCCTCGTAAAGGACGAGAACCTTATCGAAAAGATCGTACGCGCTCTGAGGCGCCTGGTAGATCGAGACGGCACAGGTCTGGCCGAAAAGCTCTGACTGCAAGCGGAGGGTCTTACAGAACTCGACCGCGTTGGCTGAGTCGAGACCTCTCGTGGAGTTATCCCAACACTGCAGGGGTGCGTTGGCCAAGGTGGCTTCCGCGATGGTTACTCTCTTACGCTCACCACCGGAAACACCACGGATGTATTCGTTGCCCACGCGAGTGTTGATAGTGTGGCTGATGCCGTACATGGCCATGACAACGTCGCGAAGATGGTCGCAGTACTGGGCGCTTGTGATGCCGGGAGGGAGGTTACGAGGGCAGCGTGCCCGCGAAGCGAATGTGAGCGTGTCGCCGACGGAAAGCTGAGGGAAGTGCACATCGACTTCAGCGGTATAGATGGCGTCACCGGCGTGGTGCTTGTGGAGTTCCTTGGCGGACATACCATGGTAGTTGAAGTATGCGCGCTCGTCGGTGTAGATACCGTTGGTCTCGCCGGCGATGGTCTTGAGGAAGGTCGAGCAGCCGGATCCAGGAGGTCCGAGGACAACGAGCATTTCACCTGCCTCAACAACACCGTTGAAATCGCGAAGAATGTCGATGCGACGCTGACCTCCCGTCTTTGAGGTGAGTTTGCGGGTGATACTGGGAAGCTCTAACCAAACGTTGCCGACATCCTTTTGGTAATCCGTCTCCTGGCCGTAACCGAAAACATTTAGGTTCTGGAAGGCGAAACCCGCCTTGCGAAATCCAGAACCGTGCTCATTCGTCACGTTCGCGAGGGTCTTTGCCCATTTTCGAGCGTTAAAATGCTTCCCATTCGGGTTGAGAGGTGAGTTTTCGTCGTCACTCCCGAATAGGGCGTGGTTGTTGTCGCCGATGTTTACTGCCGAGTGCCGGGTGTACTCTCGGGCGAGTTCCTGAACGATGGAATGGCGGCGTTCCAACTCGGTGTCGTTTCCATCCTCATCTGAAGTCGACGCAGAGGAGCTGCTCTCAACCGCCTTCGAAACGGGGGGCTTCTCGTTCGATGTTGAAATGGCGTCGTGCTCGTTGACAAAGGTCTTCTGGCTCCCAGTGTCTCCGGCCACACGCGCCGTGTGGTCGTTGTTGAAGGGGATGTTTGGCGCAGACATGATGTGATATTATGTACGATAGTCGTATGATTGGAAAGGGGCGTCTGGCTGATGGAGCGGCTGCAAGTGTATCTTGCTACCCTGGAAGTATAATGTCAGTCCTGGATCCTGCACATCGCACGTGAGAAGGCAGCGAAGCTCACCGATCAGCATCAACCAGGTGTGCGCTCGACGTGCCGTAGACAGCCTTCAAGTAAACAATAAGGTGATTAGGAAGAAGGCCTGTTAAGAGGACTTTAAAGTAGTGTAAGTTGTGTAAGGTTAAGAGGAAAAGCAAGCAGAGATGTGCCTGAAGACTTGAAACATGGCATGTATAATAAGGCTAGTTCTAGATTTATCATGAGCATCACGGAGTGTCTCTGGTCCCCGTAGGTCCACGGTCCATAATACGTAAGGGGTCCATCTCAAAATCCGGGCTGTCAATTTGGATCCAGCGCCCCGGGTCTTCCGTGCGCCGAATGAGCCAAATCTCACGCTTTTGACGTAGTAAAGGGGGCCATGTGTTGTTTGCTGCAGCTGGACGTGAACCTGGTCTTGAAAATACCTGCATGTTGTTGGTTGTCTGCAAGCCTTGCCTGGGCTGCGTGTAAGTGGGATGGGTCTCGATAGAGGCGGGCCGCCTTGGCGATGATCCTCACGTAAAAAGCCCGCCATGTCGTCCAGGAGGCGGAAGGTGGGTGTGGGTCCGCGCGGGCGGACGATCGGGGTCCTCAAGTGCCCCGAAAGCGGACGCCGCTGACCCCGTATTTTTACCGAGAAGTCCAGATTCCCCAACGTCTAAATCCAACCTGACTCCCGGCCATGGCCTTTAAAAGGACCACCAGTTCGTTTGATCTTTATTTCTTGGACGTGCTTGCACGCGTGCCGCACCGCTATCCACACTTGCTGTCTGTTGGGTCCGGACCCGATTGTCTGGCAAACACTTACACCCGTCAAGTTTCACGCTCGATATTGGAGTAACCCCAAGGATGGGTGCTCAATTGGTTCATTGACACGGGCTTCTCAATATCTTCAATATCACAAATGGGAGCCAAGGTCTAGTGGGAATCCCCTGACTATTCTATCTTTCCCTTCTACCGTTACATTCACTTACACCTCATCCAGTCTCGATTCGCATGGTCGATTTACGGGAAGTACAAAGGTACAAACATGCAACGCGAATGCGAAAGACCGTCTCAGTCCGCCAGTTGACTCAACAACACTCGCTACATGCACGGCGGTGGGTGTGGCAGGGACTGCCCCCTGAGTGCACCAGTCCGGGCTCTCAACTCTTTGCCTAATCATAGCCTTCCGCTCTAGGAGAAAAGCTCCATCCCTTCGGGGTCCGCTTGCAACACCGCAAAAAGCGCCTCCCTCCATTTGTAAGCCGTGATGCCGCTACGAGCGGCGCATGAGTGGGTCTACCGGCCTTCCTCCTTCGGGACACCGTCTTTCGATATCACTTCCAGGGGTTGGCCCCCTCGATCAGATACAAACCTTGCGTATGGCTCATATTAGGGTTCACCAAAGGGCTTGTCCCCACGGCTTCAGCTGCCGGTAAGGGGATGTTACCTAGGTCAAATTCGTCATTGACAAGAGGGGCCGGGGTCAACGCACTCTTAAACCCGAGAAGAGATTTACGACACGCAGTGCCTGGGTCATTTTGGCGAGAGGACGAATCTTACTCTGGCTGACGGGTCTCCAAGAGGTCCCCAGGCCTCCATTTTGCCTGCGGCTCAGATGTGGGTTTCTTCCGGAACAGCTTCGATTGGATCTTTCGTCAAAGCCCCCTGGCCGTTTCTAGAACATGCTGTCTCGGTGCCATTTCTCCTGACGCTAGGATTTGGGCATCCCACCCGACGGCCTTATCAGTACAACCGTAGGACCCCGTCTCGGGAAAGTCTTTTCGGGTGATTCCTTGCACCCGAAGCGGCAACGGAGCAGATCTTGCGGCGGACGCAGTGCCAACCGAAACGGATGACGGGATGCTCCAAATTGATCTGCTCGACCGAACGGGGTCCGACACGGCATTTTCCCAGCGCAGAAAGATTCCCCTTTTCGACCGGCTGATAAACCAAATGGGAGTCCGAAGTGTGAGGGCCTCTTTGCGAATTCCGTCATTTTGCCCCGCGCGCGCGAGCCACATCACCTGCTTAACCAACCCTGATTCAGAAACATTTCACTGACCCCAGAAACCAATGCTCAGGTAGGATTTGCTGGTCTTGTTTGCTTTTGAAACGTTCTCATAATCGATATCAGCTCAAGTTCAAGCTCAAGGGCGCCATGATCAGGGCCAGTCTATGAGTATTTCAGCCATCCTGCTTGTTGATTGACCTTGCCCACACGTGTTCACCGGTCCGCTGAGAGTCCTTGTGTATGGACGCAAAATCGTACATTCAGACGTGATGAACCACGCCACGTCGAGGATTTTGTCAGATAGATGTCTCTTTGTCCTTTAATCTGTTACACTCCGACCTTATCATTCCAAATACTGTTGATCACTTTGGAACATAACGCAGCACTTGACTAGACTAGTAGCTGTGAAAGTCAATAAAACAGTTTTATGTTTCAGATACAATATTCATATATCAAGTCTCATAGCTTCGGAAGTACCATAAGCATTCCGGTAGATTTATTCTTCCCTTCTACGTGGAAAAGATGTCTACCATGCCCTTACCGCAAAAAGTTGCATATATCATGTATTGAATATTACAGCAGAGACGAGAATATCAATTTCAGTGCTTCAATATCAATGATCTGTATTGTTGTCTTGATTTCCAAAGGATTTTATCGGTGCCCATGGTTCGCATGCGTGACGCCCTTTGTAGTGTTTATCTGCAGTGCTCATTTTCGGCGATGTAACTTCAAGTTTGATTTTGCACAGTGGACAGGGAGAATAACGGGCATGCACAGCAAGTATTAACTTTGCTCAATGAAGTAGAATTACCTGCTTGTATGACAGCAATCGTATTATTATTTTGCCAGAAATTTCAACCAAGCACATAACTTACACACGAGATACCACGTGAGAATCACTTTCCCTTTCTTGTCATTGAGCTTCAAGGGCTCAGAAACTTGACACGGTCGTCCAAAAATCAATTTCAGCGGGCATCTTCAGTTCCAAAAGGTCTAACAAGTGAATGAGTTGAAATGTAGTGGCAGCATCCATTCAACACCGGGAAGAAAGGCCCTTATATGATCGTAGAGACATATTATATTATGAAATAACCCAAAATATAGTTTCTAGATGTTCCATCCTGGCGAAAAACTACTACCATGTGCTCCGTCTAAAAGTCGGTCGTGGTAGTGATCGACTCCCACTCATCCATCAACGCAAGCGTCTCCTGGCACTTCTTCCGCACCGCAGCCAGGCAGTCTGTACCAAGAACCAGTCTGATGGGGATCTCTCTACCCTCAGCAACACCAGACTTGGTGAAAACGTCCACAACGACACGGGCTCCCTTAACTGGGTCACCTGGCTGGTGGTTGTCTGCTTCGTTAAGCAACTTCTTGTAGTTGCCAGCGGGGCCGGTTTGGTACGCATCCAGGTCTACCTTGGCCTTGATGCGAGCGCCAGGGTTGAGGAATCCGGTGCGAAAGTAGCCTGGTTCGAGCGCGCAGACGTCAACACCGAATGGTCTGAGTTCATCACGGAAAGCCTCCGTCAAGTTGCTCACGGCCGCCTTCGTTGCGCAGTACAGCCCGGCGGCAGCGCAGCTCTCCCAGGTGCCAAGGCTGCCGATATTGACGACGACGCCGAAGCCCTGAGCTCGCAAATGGGGAGCAGCGGCACGGCAGACTTTCAGGGTGCCGAGGACGTTGGTGTTGAACTGATCAAAGGCTTCTTTGGCATCGGCCTCCTCGACCGTACCGTCGAGGACGTAGCCGGCAGAGTTGATGACATGGGTGACTTTGCCGTGGAGTGTGAAGGCCTTGTTGACAGTGTCGGTGACAGAAGCCTCGTCGGCGGTGACGTCCAAGGGGAGCAGGTCAGCACCCGAGGAGGCGAGAGCAGAGATCTTGGACGGGTTTCGTGCGGTTGCGATGACCTTGTGGCCGCGAGCGAGGGCCTCCTTGGCGATTTCGAAGCCAAAACCTGAAGAGGCGCCAGTGATGAACCAGACTGGAGATTCCATTTTGATTTAGGATGCTTCGAGGAGTAGTCTGCGATAAGCTGTTTGTTTGATGAAGGATTCAAAGCTTGTTATGTAGCTTGGCTTGAGTAGACAAGGTAAGAGCTGTAAGTGAGAGTGATGATGCAGGGAAGTTCACTTTCTAAGGGAAAACCATCATCTTTTATGCATATTTCACTCCATATCCATGGCCATGAGAAGGGCGCAACTCATTTAGGCTGTTGTGGCTGCTGTATGTCAGATCCAAGTCCTAGCCATTGGTGAAGCCACACGGCGATAACTTGACTTTGCTTACTTCTTAGACGAGGTGGTGCAGCGGCGTTAACCTGTCTGAGAACAGCCGTGTGACTTTTAACATCCCTTTCGTTTCATGCCAAGGAATCCGACTGCTATGGTGCAACTGAGGCTTGATGCCACTGATCGCCATTGGTGTAAGCGCCGCGAATGGCAGCCATGGGTTAACGCCGAAGATCACCATGAGCTTGACTGGCTGTCGGCGATAGGCGATGTGGTTCGTCCGTTGGAGTTTAGAGTGCGAACCGATGGCTTGGTTCGGCCGACACTGGCATACCTCATTGGCCTAGGACTTTGCGAGGAATTAAGCAGAAGTATGATCCTCTGGACTCAGACGTATTTACGGATTTCGATCTCAGTTGTCATTGAAAAGAGGTTGATGATTGAGTTGGCTGCTCAGATGGTCCGCCCGGCAGTTTGACGACCCCAGAATCGCCTAGCACCATTAGGGAAGCCGGAACGGTGGGTCTAACTCCGTGGGTGGAGCCGCTATCGGAATATTTCCCAGCAAGCACCGTCCGCTGGTGCCCTTTGGCGGGGACATGGACCCGGCGTGGACCTGAGTCGCATTTCGACCTCAGGGTCTCCTCTCCCACTTGACACCTTTCTCCCCGCCCAACATGGCTGTCGCAACCTGACGGCTCCTCTCGCAAGAAGCCGCCGAGCGACACATAAGCACACACAACAAAACCTTGCTTTTCCACCGGCCACGAGAAGCAGCAGCATGAACCTGCTGCTGCCGACCTTGTCCCTGCCACGATGGGTCTGTTGACCTCCCTCCCGAAGCTACCCCTCGTTGGGTCCATCCTCCTCGTCCTCTGCTCGCTCTTCACCCCCGCGACGGCCTACACCGAACTTGGCGACGAGGCTCTCCGCGCGATCCCCTCCGGCGGCGACAGCTTCGATATCCATACCGGCTCCCTGCTGGCGCCGATCCTTATCCCTCGCGTCCCCGGCACCCCCGGCTCGGCCAAGGTGCAGCAGCACTTTGTCGACTTCTTCCGCGCGCATTTGCCCGAGTGGACGATCGAGTGGCACAACTCAACCTCCAAGACGCCTGCGACGGGGGACAAGGACATACCCTTCACCAACCTCATCTTCCGCCGCGACCCCCCTTGGACAAAGGACGGCGAGGTCGAGCGCCTGACGCTTGTTGCACACTACGATAGTCTGGTCCATCCTGATGGCTTCATCGGAGCCATTGACAGCGCGGCACCTTGTGCAATGCTGCTCCACGCCGCCAGGAGCATCGAAGATGCGCTCGTGAAGAAGTGGAAGGCCATGGAGGCTTCGGGCGATGCTGGAAATGGGCTCGAGGAGGAGAAGGGAATCCAGATCATCCTTCTTGACGGAGAGGAGGCTTGGGTTTCATGGACCGATACCGATTCGCTCTACGGAGCAAGGTATGTCGTCATTCTGAGTGTTGCTGTTGAACCGTCTAACATGAGCCAGAGCTCTTGCCCAAAGCTGGGAGTCTGAAGTCCACCCCAACTCGATCTACAAGACCGGACTTTCGTCCATCAGCCTCTTCCTCCTCATCGACTTGCTGGGCGCCCCGAACCCGCGAATCCCCTCATATTTTGCTTCTACCCACTGGGCGTACAAGAAAATGGCCAAGATTGAAGACCGCATGCGCAAGCTCGGTGTGCTTGAGTCCGATCCGAAACGCCCTTTCCTCGTGGACAAGAACAAGAAGAACGGTGGATTGAGCCAGGGATACGTTCTGGACGATCATGTGCCGTTCATGGAGCGCGGCGTTGAGATTCTACACATCATTCCTACACCGTTCCCCGACGTGTGGCACAAGATTACGGATGATGGCGACCACCTGGATCTGCCGACCGTTCGTGACTGGGCACGCATTATCACGGTGTTTGCGGCTGAGTGGATGGAGGTTGATGAGTTCCTCCCGAAAATCGCGGAGTCTGAGACGGCTCATGACGAGCTTTGAATTTTGTGGCATTTAGACAGCAAGTTCTGGTTCATGTAGATGGAGTCGTGGTTTGAAGTCTTGGCAAGCAGCTATGCTTGTGTTGGAGACGTATGCATGCATAGACCGTCAAATTTGGGTCAGTATCCCAATACAACCAGGTGAAATCGTTCTCAATCGGAGCTTTGAGGCGCCAATTTTAAATGCATCAAAATTCCTCTCGACATTTTGTAGGTATACATTATGTGCATGCATATTCAGTTGCAAGTGGCTCCATCGCAAGTCTCCCAAAACCTTCCGTATTTTTAGATACTAGAAGATAATCACGGAACTGTGGTCTCAAGACAGTCACTTCTGAACTTGAAGTTGTTGTATTTGTATTTGAGTTCAATTTGTTCAGCAAAACATGGCTTTCACCATGCGCTCCATGTACAGTGCTCAAAACAGTGCTGATCACATACGCACCGTACAAGGGTCCCGCTTTGCCTGGCCCGTGCGCCAATCGGTAGTTCGTAATGGACACGAAAGCTGTCCATAAGTGCAGCAGCACCTGGCGATGTCGAAGCTCCAGCTACAAGCCGCAACAGACAAGCCGCCCAACCAGCAACAATGCGATTCCTCCACTCCTTGACACCAGCCCTCGCGCTGTTTGCGGCCGGTGCCGCGCAGGCCGCTTCATCATGGGGATTTGACAGTGCCACCGTCTCTGTCTCTGGAAAGGGCAAGGATGCCACCAAGGAGAAGTAAGTGAAGCTGGTGCTGGAGCTCTCGCGGGCGACGGAATACTCTCGATCTCGACCCAATTGCTGACGAGACACATCGACAGGCTGAGCGCGACCTCTCCTCTCAGGACCGCCCTCTCCCTCGGAGCTAAGGACTCCCTCAAGGTCATCATCACTGCCAAGGAGGGCGACAAGGCCAAGCGCCCGCACCAGGCTTTCCTGATCCTCAAGGAGACCGAGAGTGGCCTCGAGGCTCCTTTCCCTATGGAGCTCAAGGAGAACGGCCGCGGCGTCGTTGATGTCGTACGTATTCATTTGTTTCTTGATCGCATTGCCAGCCCGCTTACATCTTCCACAGGCCCAGAAGGACCTCCCCGTCCAGCACCTCCTGGCCACCAAGCCCCTCCGCGCCAGCATCGTTATCGGCTCCTTCGGCGCCTCCAAGGCCCTCGACACCACTGTCTTCGACCTCGACGTAAAGCGCGACGCCTCCGCCCCTGCCCCGACCTACGACGCTCCCATCCGCTACGGCAAGCAGCCCGAGATCAACCACATCTTCCGCGAGGACCCCCGCAGCCCTCCCAAGATCATCTCGCTGGCCTTTGTCATGGCCGTTTTGGCCACGATTCCCGTTCTTCTCGTGGGCGTACGTTCTCATCCTTATCCACGACTGTCCATGACCACACGTGCTGACTTGACTATCTTCCCAGTGGCTCTCTCTCGGCGCCAACTTCAACCACCTCTCCAAGGCCCTCGGCGCGGCACCCGTCTCCCACGCCGCCTTCTTCGGCTCCATCGTCGCCATGGAGGGCGTCTTCTTCCTCTACTACAGCACCTGGAACCTCTTCCAGACCCTGCCCGTCATCGGCATTGTCGGTGTCTCCATCTTCCTCAGCGGCTCCAAGGCCCTCGGCGAGGTCCAGAGCCGTCGCCTTGCTGGCCAGAGGTAGACTGTTGTTTTCCATGACCGCATACATATCTTAGGGAGGAAGCGAGCTTCTTTTTTCGCATCATGTGGACGAGGAATAAAGTCACCCACCAGGGCGGAAATCCCGGGGTCTTTCATCAGGGGAAAAAGTTGGCAGGGGATTCAGGACGGTTGGTGAAAACATCCCCGGCGCCGCCATTGTACATCAGCATTCACGAACAGCATCTGGGCATCTGTGGAGTAGACAAGATCGAGCAAGGAAAAGAATAAAAGGTGAAATGAACCAAGGAATGATATTGACCCCAATCTAACCAACGCCGTGCTCGCTCGCCGAATGACTACTTATGAAAACAGCGTCGTAAGCCCCTACTCCAACTCATGCTTCTCATCACCATCCCCAAGAACCTCCACGCTCCTCCTAGCCATCACCCTCGACGACTCCCCCTCCTCATAGGCCGGCGGCGCGTCGTCGGCACCAGTCGAAGCTCTCCTCCTCTCCTCCCAAACACCCTCCTCCTGCCTCATATTGCCGCCGCGGTACACCTCCGGTCCGCCGACGTACTGCTGCTGGTATTGGTACTGCATCCCACCGGGGACGTACGCGGGGTACCGTCCGCCCGAGAAGCGCTGCGCCTTGGCGGCGTGTCTCTGCGCGCGGCGCTCCCTCTTTTGCTGGCGCCCCTTGCCGAAGGGCAGGGCCACGGAGCAGATGCCGCAGGGCTGGCCGCCGGGCCCGGAGTGGTTGCAGCCGGAGGGGCCTGCGGGGGCGTAGCCGGCGGTCGTGACGACGGGCTGCTGGTTGTGGTTGTGGCCGTAAGGGTTCCTGCCGGCGGCGACGTGGACGACTGTCGAGACGAGACCGGTGATGAGACCCATTTGTGGTTGTGTGGTTGGTTTGGTTTGGTGAAGTGTGGGATAGTGCGTGATGCAGTCACGATGTGAAAATAGGCAGTGAATAGCGTCTCAGAAGAAGAGTTGCTTGGTGATTTTGCGTAAAGGAGTATAAAAGCTGTCGAAGACGATGATGCTGATGCTGATGCCCCCAAAAAGTTACCATCGTCGGTGCCCATCGTCGTACTTTATACATCCCACCTCCCTTCAACAACAGACCCGAACGCCATGATGCCGCCGCCCTCCAAAGCCATCAACCTCCCGATTGGGAAACCCATTCGAAAGCGTCCCGCGACCCCAGAGGACCGCACTGAGGCGCGGGCGAGGGCGCTGCCAAGCCACGGCGAACCAAGTGGGCCCGCCGGCACCGAGTTGCCGGGTGCGTCCAGTCGCGCACCCCGGTCGCCAGCAGACAATGGAGAGCCGGGCTCGACCAGCCACGGGAGACCTCTGCGAGGGACGTCAGCTTTTCGCACTCGGCTGCTAGACCAATCGCGTGGGCGTGGTGAGTTAGTGTCAGCGCCAGAGACATTCCTTCAGAACAAGGGGCCGCCGCGGAGGCAGCGTGCGCGGTCAGAGTAATCTCAAGAAACGATACGGGATGCCCGATTACAATCGACGATGCAGCAAGCACGCAGCAAGCACGTTGACGCACGAAATCACAGGTGTAGCTAGCGCCGGGGGGGTAAACTGCAAGGCAGATGTGTCCAAAAGTAAGGAGGCCGTTCGTTTAAACCGTCCGGCGGCTGTGCATGCGTTTTAACGGTACTCATCTATACTTCATAGGCCCAAAAAGAAGGCAATGTGCTATCCAATACTTCGTGACTTCATCTTCGTCCAGCGCGCTGTTGTTCGCGAGTGCCCTTGGAGAGCTCCCACCAGGCCCGCATCAGGGCCATGCCGCCGTTCTGCGTCTCGGGGGTCCTACCCCTCCCGCGGTCGTTCGGATCGCCGCTCGTACCCGCCGCCGCCGTCGCCGCAGCGGGATCTCGCCGCTCGGTTCCGTCTACGTCCGCTTCTTCTCGCGGTCCCTGTCCATTTGAGTGATCTAACACTTGCTGTCCAGATTGTTCCTGGCCACCAACCAGCACATATCTCCTGGTCTGGTTCAGTTTCGCCGCGCCGTTAGGTGCCCACACCTTATCTGGGTTTCCGTTGGCCCAGACGCCATCATGCGGGAGCCCGTAGTTGCGGTAATCGGTCACGTTTGGCTCGTTGTCAGGGACGCCGTCCGTCTCCATCGTTGGCGTCACGCCCTGGAAGATGCCTGCACCCCACCAGGTGCCGAACCGGCCCTCGCGGTCTCTGCTCAGGAGAGCCGCCTTTGCGTTGTGCTCTACCCACTTTGAGTACGCCTGACACGCGGATCCATGGGCCGTCTTGACACGCTCGTACGCTTGCACGTTCACAGTCATGCCTTGCTGGACATCTGCTAGGTCGAGGTGCTGGCAGAACGCGACAAAATGGTGGAAGAAGATGCCCTTGAAGGTTTGTCCGTCTTGCGAGCAGGTTGCGCTGGCATCGCATCGGTCTTCCATAATGCCGCCACGGCCTAGTCCCCGCCAAGGGGGAAGATATCCCGGAGGAAGGTTTGAAAGGTCATCAACTGGCTTGTCAGATGCCAAATCCCAGCCAGATGCCTTTATGACGGCTTGGATCAGTCTGTGACCGTCTTCGAGATACGTCGCGCTTCCTGTGGCAGCCCATAAACCTCGTTGGCCGGTCAAAAGAACGCCCTGGTTGTAAGTGAAGACTGCCTCACTGCGCTGATCACAGTTTGTATTCCCAGGCTTGGACCTATCGACGTGATAGCCATCAACGTACAGGCCAGCCTCATTGGTCATGTTGACGCCAGTGAGCCACTTGTAGCCTTCAATGGCGGCAGCAAGGTACTTGGGCTCCCGCGTGGCTTTCACACCACTCACGCTGTTGATCCAAGGGGTCGTGTTGTTGTCCCCAGGGAACCAGAGATACATCTGGATGGAGGCAGAAATCCACAGCTCGTTGGTGATGGCGTTCTTGTAAGGCTCCAACCTAGGGTTCCAGTTCATGCCACCGCCGCAAAGTTGAGTGTCCCAGCCCTTGGATGCCAGGTCCCAAAAGATTCTAGCTCTATGGGCAAAAGACGGAATCCAGAATTGGCCGTGCCAGGGGCCGTTCTGAAGCGCATCTCCGAGACCGGGCGTTGCGCTCTCATTGAGCCCAGGCCGAGGATAGAATAACTCGGTGTGAATGTCGATAAATTTCATGGCGTCAACCCAGCCAAGGACAACCCAAAGAATATCGTCGAAGGCCTGCGAGCAAGTCAGACCTGGCTTGCTCCATTAGCTTTGAATATTGGAGAAAACTCACCTGGTGACGAATTGCAACATCATCTTGGCCAAAATATGAGGCCACGAGTTGGGTAAAGAATGTGTCTATCAAGTTTCGTTTGGCACCCTTGTCAGAGTTTCCGCCAAAGTCTAGGACAGCCAATGCTTGCGACAATGAAGTCAGAGCACCTGAGAGCATCGTCTCCATGACTGCAGCAGTCCAGTCGATGGCTGCAGGCCACGTCCCTTGATCAGGCACGAAGAAGTCATGTTGCATGACCGTCAGGGCCTCAAATGCAGCCTCTAGGGGCTCATTTTTTATCTTTTCTGTATTTAGCGACGCCCTCTTCGCAGACTGTGGCGTCTGGAGGAAGGTCGCTGGTTGTTTGGCTTCGCAATCGGAGGGTGGCCGGGATTCGGAGTAGAAGATGGGGCAGTATGATTTGGGCGCATTCGGGGGTGTAGCCGCAGCGAGCGTCGTCGACGAGGAAGCCAAAGCAAGCAGTGCGAGGCAACCCGCGGATAATCGGAAGGTCGATCGGGCCATGATGGCGGGGTTCGAAAGGGAGAATCTATGTTCAAGAAAACGAGCAACGAGCTCTCGAAAAGGCCGCTCATGTACAGCAGCGCACTGCCATGTTCAGAAGGGATTCGGTGTCGCCTGAGCGAATGTCGAAGGACCAAAAGGATGCAGCAGGCAAGTAGAGGGTCCGCGACAAGCGATTGATTATGAACGAAGGAACAAAGCCAAAAGTGAGGGTTGTAAGAGGGAGTGGCAGGGCATCGAGGCAGAGGATGGCAGCGCTGAATAGCCGGGCGGTTTGGCGATGGCGGCGAGGCCATGCACCCAGCCAAGGAAAGCCCACTTTACCAGGTAAGATCCACCGGCACGAGGCACTCGAGTGGTCGCAGAATGGTGCACCGAGGGGGAGGTGACCACCTCCTTCGGAAAGGTGGCGGCCGCTAGACCTTGCTCATGCGGGGGATGTCTGGAGCCGCCAAGACCCTGCGCTCTGTCAGTGACAGTGACTGCAGAAAACCAGCAGGTTTTCCGGGCATCAAAGTGTACCTCGTTCTCTGCTACTGAAGGTCGCTAACGATTCACTGTCACTGTCACAGATGTGGTGTAGCCATCTACCCAGTAGATGCTATGCAGTTTTGAGGGAATGGTCACGAGTCTTGAACACTTGAGCAGCAGGTCGAGTATTGCATCCGTCCCACCTAAACCGACATCTCATGCCCGGCCCAAGTTCTTCGGCGGTGTGAAGTCCACGATGGCACAGCCCACCGACGGCGTGATCACCTGCCGATGTCTGGCGAGAGCCTGGTGGGCCTGGTGACTTGCTTATTGTCCTCGGACATGGCCATCGGAAACTCTACCGCAAGCCATGAGGCCGTTGAGGATTAGCAATAACTGATATAGATAGGATACCTTGACTGGCTTTGTCTTGGGCCGCGGGGAGTGGTCGTTCAGATGTCGAGATGTTGGGCAAAGCCGTTGAAGAGAACCCTGAGGAATGCGCTAGGGTGAAACGCAATGAGTCGTTCTCTCTAGAATCATTCTCTCAGCGGTGCTCGACCGCACTAGTATTCTGTCTCATGAACTTGACTAAGAGGCATGTGGTGTGGAAGGGTGCTCCCGTGCTCGATTGGCCGCAGCGATGCTGCAAGCGGGAACCCTGAACTTCTGGGCTTCCATCCTCGGAAGGAAGGAGCCTCGAAGCCAGTTCGGGCAGTGCCTACGTTTGGTCCGAGCACCACCTGAGTGTGTTCTCACCGAGGCACACCGAAACAAGCTGACCCTGTGGCCCTGTTTGTGGTGGGGATCTGAGGAATGGGCCGGAAACGAGCACAGGGCTACGTAATTAAACACATTTGAGCATTTCTGTGCCATCGAAAAGAGGCTTCAAAAAAAGTGTCGAAATTCTGGGAAAATGGGAAATCCAACTCTCAGCTTAGATTTTGAGTGTTCACGTCCAGGATGACTCGGTGGCCCGCAGACAAAGGACACGCCCTTTGTGTGTCTTGCAGCAGCGTGCAGGACGCGATTCCGCTGCTGAGGCCCAAATGTTAGCGGTGATTCGCTGATGCAGTGCGCTGGGCCACTGGAAGCAGGGCAGGCAGCCCCACTAAGCTGCACCTCCGGCGAGCCAATTGTTTACACGCTTCAGTGGTGGAAAGTAAACAAACGATCCCTGCACCTCACACTGAACGCTTCCTCCTTCTCCAACCTCTTCCCGCGAGCTCAATCCCACCACCATTCTTGATACCTTAATCTGCAAAGCCATTGTGCCCGCCTCATGCCTTGAGCAGCTTTCTCTTGCTCGGTATTGCTTCAGTGCAGTTTTACGATCAATCGCTCTCCAAGGCCGAGCCACCGACGCGTCTTTTCCCGCTGCTGCTGCGCGAACGACGTGAATTCACCATCCTGCCTTCCCCTCGTCGACTCCCGTCCTAGAAATCGCGTCCGGCGCGTGAAAGGGCAGTCATGGAGACCGACCCAGTACACAATCGCTACCGCTCTCGCATTCTCAGGGAGATGAATGCCAACCGCGAAAACCCCTTCAACTCCCCGCCTTCCTCCACCGGCTCCCACGGCACTGTCAGCCCGACCATGACTTCCGTCTTTTCAGACCCTGATGGCGAGTCCACGCGCAGACTCAACGAAGAAATCGCCCGCGTCACGAACCGTCACAACGGCAAGATTCAAGTTGACTTGGAAGCTGCTCACCGCAAGTGGCCTGAATTCTACGGAAAGCCCAAGAAAGCCGACACAAAAACCGACAAAGCCACCACCAAGGCCAACGGATCACTACGCCGTAAAGAAGACGTATCTCACAGGAGCATCGTGCAAAAGTATCTCTCCAATCTTGACGACGATACACAAGACGACAACACCTGGCAAGGTTCTAAGAGGACGCGCGCTGAGATGCAGCCCCGCGTCGACAACGAGTCCGATCTGTCGTCCAACATCTCGAAATCACCTTTCCGTTTCGACATTAACGCTGACAACTTCCGCTTCAACCCCGACCAACAACGACATCAGAGCCCTCTCGCAAAGCACTCACGCACGGCCTCTGGTAACTATAAGGCTGCCCGCCGGGCATCCATGGCTGCTAAGAACGAACGCCGGAAATCAGACTTCCTCGCCCCTCCAACGCAGGCAACGCCCAAGCCAGCACCAGTCGAGAACGCCCCAGCGAACAACGCTACACCTGTTACTTTCGATACCATTAAGAATACGTTCCCATCACCGGCGACGACCGACAGCCCCGCCCAGAATAACGTCACTTCCCGGTCATTCTTCATGCCTGACATCTCCCACCTCAATGACTTTATCTCTGGAAACCTCCGTTTCGACGGCGCGGTAAAGAACGGTGTGCCTGTCTTTGTGAAGAATGGCCGCGTTCGTGACCGCGTCGAGACCCTGCCGCCCAGGGATCATGCTGAGGTTGACGGTCTGGCGATTCCCGAGGATGAGGAGAAGATGTTTGTCTCCCTGGATATGATCCGGGACGAGATTTGCAATCTCCAAGAACATGACGACCTTGTGCAGCGACATGCGCTGGATCTCGAGGACCAGGTGGGCCATCTGCAAAGCGAGCTCAAGCGATTGAAGGGCCGCAAGGCGAATGATAGTGCCCTCGGCTCTCGGACAGAGTCGGAGCCTGAGACTGCCGCCAACGAGCGGTACAACACTGAGAGGACACGTAAGTAGGCCTGATTCTAGGACGAGACGGAAGACTAACCAGACGTAGATATAGAGTCCCAGCTGACGGCCCTCCAATCCCGGCTCGACCAAGCGACCACCCGAATCGGCATTAGCGAAGTTGAGAACAACACTTTGTCACTCGAGAGAGATCGGGCCTTGAAGAAGCTCTCAGAAGCTTGCGTCAACATCGGCGAACTGATGGACAAGATTGAGATGCAAGGCAAGGAGCTTCATGAGACACAGGAGAAGCTCAACGCCACCCTGGAGATCAACCACAACCGAGAAACCATCCAGAAAACGTCGAGCTTCAAGCACAGCAACGACGTGTTGCAAGTGGACAACAAGTCCCTTCAGGCAGACAACCAGACCCTTCGCAGAGAACAATATTCTTTGCAACAAGAGCTGGAGGAGGTGCGAAAGGACAACAACATCTTGCGCCGGGACCACGAGTCTCTCATAGAGGAGAACAGGTCGCTGCGCAACAACAACCGGTCACTCAGAAGTGAGATCGACGAACTTCGTCAAATTGCCGAGAACTCCAAGGAAGACATCCAAGCTGCTCATGAGGAGGTTGAGGCTTTGCAGGTAGAACTTCAGACTCTTGATCAGGAGAAGGGTATTCTCAAGGAGGACAACGATAGCCTCGTTCGCCACAACGAAAAATACTTTACCGAGAACAAGCTTCTCCGTCGCGAAAACTCGGGCTTCGAGAAGAGCATCCACGATCTTCACGACGAGAACATGCGCCTCAAGGAAGAAATTGAGTTACTCAAGCAGCAACTTGACCACTGTCGCCCTCTGGGTAAGACCGAGGAGTTCTCCGTGCGCCTTGACAAGAACAAGGAAGTGGAGGACGATGAAGAAGAGGAAGAGGAGGAGGAAAACATGACCTCGGCATTCTTCATGCCTGACATTACGATTGACAGCACGCAGAACTCGAGAGTCATCGACATGACTGGCGAAAAGGAGACACCGAGACGTGCTACTCCTAGCAAGAGGACTCTTGAGATCACCGAGACGACGGAGCAGACAGACCGCAGTATCAACGACCAGGACACTTTCCAGAGCCAGCAGAGCTCAGTCGCCGAGTCTCGTCCTAAGACACGACCGTCCACCTCTCGTGCCAGGAGCTCTTCGAGCCAAGGCCAGAAGGTCGCCTTCTCTCTGCCTGATCGATCTGCATCCACCAGCAAAACCTCCAAGGCCTCGAATGTCGCGAACAAGGGCAGCAAGAGGAGCAGCAACTCTCGCATCACCTCCAAGAGCTCCCTCAAGAACGGCTCTGTGCCCGACCTGGATCCCTTCCAGGCAGACGATGAAGACAACATCCAATCGCCCGAACACACCCAAACTCAATCCATTGTTCTCGATGTGAAGAGCCGGAAGGAGGGTTCCTCGAAGTCTCGTACTGTTCGCCAGGAGACGACGAACACCACACGCAACTTGACCAGCCAGAGCCAGAAGAGCGTGTCGGTTAAGTCTTCTGCCAAGCCCTCTCAGAACAAGTCGACGACAATCGACCTGATCACCCAAGGCGGACTGGACAACACGACCACCGAAATCAAGGGCAACTGCCCTGGTCTGTCGTCCGATGCGCGCCGTGTTCTGGACAGCTTGTCGGGACACAGCTGCACCAACTGCATTGTTTGCACCCGCATCAAGGCTCACCGAGGAACGGTTACTGCGGCCGATATCGCCGAGGGCAAGAAGCGCATCAAGATTTCCCGGCCAGTTCCTCCCTCGGAACAGTACAAGCAGCTGGGTATGTCAGCAGAGGACAACACCGTACGACCCTCTCAGGCTCCTGGACACGCTCTGGCAAAGGTCATCAAGGGACTGGAGGATGAATTGGAGCACATGAAGATGGACAGGGCAAAGAAGCAAGCTCGATACGACGGCCACAACCCCGCCCTCAGCGAGACCAAGCGCAAGCAGCTGTACGCAGATATCCAGGTCATGATGACGACCGAGGAGGTCAAGAAGGGCCAGATTTACGCCCTCTACGACGTTTTGGAGGGTCAGAAGCAGGTCGGGCAGGACATGTCAGATGAGGAGCTCGACGTGACCGTATTTAGCATTACAGGACTGAGCGTCAGAGAGATTACGGAGCAGATTACTTGGGAGGGCATTCAGGGATAGGAGCCTGGCTGTGCTTGAGGCTTCCCTTTGGCGTTAATGGGTTTCATTCTACGGCATCATGGCATTGATCGCAGAAGTAGGACTTGGCCGGAGATTGTAAAAAAGGTTGTTAATCGTTCGGTTTTATCGCGTTTGGACCGCGTTGTATATCTAGGCC
Organism: Colletotrichum siamense; assembly: GCF_013390195.1. Taxonomy (NCBI): domain Eukaryota; kingdom Fungi; phylum Ascomycota; class Sordariomycetes; order Glomerellales; family Glomerellaceae; genus Colletotrichum; species Colletotrichum siamense. The sequence continues at coordinate 2,166,577 of NW_023501020.1, forward strand.
CTTTGGCACAAGAGGTCGTTTGTGGACAGGAATTATACCCCGGGTCAGAAACACGCAGATTGCTTTTGAATCATAAACGCAGTGAAACATGTGCTCAAGTAGGCCATAAAGGTATGGCTGCGAGGCCACGTTTGCCTGCAGACTTTGCATGACCCATCAATGGCCTCAATTCGCGACCTTGTGTAACGGGCGACGAGGTAGGGAGACACGCCTGCATGAACGCGAGGTGACGCTTGTGTGACTCGGCTAGATACAGAATGCCCCGGGATTCACGTCAGGAATCGAGGCGCGGCAGGGCCCAGGAGACGTTCTTCATCGACCAGGTAACGAACGACCTGACGCGCTGCCCTGGACGCGTATGCCTGGGGAGACCCGCGGCGTCACCTCGCGGTTTCTTCTCATGGGCGCGCTCGAACGCCAGTCGCGCTGTCGGAGAAATTTTTCGTCACACTCTTTGCCTCCAGCTAGTTTAGCCTCGACGTCTGTAATTTTGCGTCGTGGCCGCCTGAAGCTCACAGCCTACCTACATAAAGCACCGGCGCGAGGGTTCCCAGGTAGGCAGGGAAGACGCCATGGAAGACAAGGGATACACGTGGCTGCCATCTCTGACGGGATGGGGCCTGATTTCAAGAGCATTTAAATGCATGTGATGTGGGAATGGACGAGAAGGCAAGCTCTTCTTCATACCGCCGCGCAAAGGCGACGAGCACAATGAAAAGTGGTTTCCAGTTTGGAAGAATATATCAAAAATTGCACCCACGATGGCCCCGAAGGGCAATCGAGAGAGGTCGACTCCGCGATGTGCAATGCAGGCCTCCCTCTCTGCCGCCCGGATTTCTTGATCCCCAGAAACGGCCAGATAAGGTAAGTATGAAGAAAAAAGAAGAGGGAAAGAAGTCTGAAAAGATGGGAGACTGACGATGTTTATATAGACTTAATGGGGCGGTGGGTAGAGGCAGAATGGGCGCGATCACCTTGTGGGGCGGAGATGAGGGTGGGTTCACATTTCGTGATTGGCTGGGTGGTGGAGTCTTTCGACTTCAGCTCACCTTTTGGATGGTCGGGGGGACCAAACGTCCACGTTGTGACGGACAGAGATTTCATTTCGCCGCGTCTTTATCTTATGTGTAATTCAAGTGGCAAGTATCCAAACTCTAGTAGGATCATGTCCGCATTGCATTCCCCGACCGATTTCGCCGAGTTAGATTCAAGTGAGTCTACCATCATCGCCGGTCAAAAGGCTTGTCAGACTTGTGCAACAAAGACGCAAACTTTGAAGACAAGTACGAGGTTCGTACTCCCTCTAATCTTTATTCGTTGCATTTTGATGTTTCCTGTTTCTCGTAAGCATTAGACCAGGGCTCTAGCCTCATGCCATTTTCTCCTGTTCTTTCCTACGCCCGTCTCTCTTTCACATGCGCTGGCCTCAAGGCCGTTCTTATTATATCCAAATAGCGTCGTAGCTTCCTTGTGTCCATTGAATTTTAATGATGCGCATTCAGCTACCTCCAGCACCCAATTATATTAGCTCTCGCGGACGCTTTTGTCCACGAGTCTGTCATTGACTAGTCATTGAACGGCGCTGGAGAGACCAAGCAGCTGTTTGTATAGGAGCCGAGTCAACTTTAACGATCGTGCAGACACTACCTTAGGTAATCTTGTTGCCTGCATCGTCTTGACTTCGTCACCCGTGATCGCTGCTCCGCCTGTCCTCATCCCTGTTCTGGTCTCGTCTTTCGACTCTCTGCCGTCTTCGTTTTGAATACGACATTTGCTGCCCAGCAAGCTCTAGGCCACCAAGCCTGGCCGTATCATTTCTGAGACATCATGCAATGTGTTGCAAAATGTCAGGGTAAACAAATAGCTTCAACTTCCATATCTCCAAAATCGGCACCAACGCAAACTCCGTTTCAACATTTGATACACTGGTCTAGCGCCAAAGCACTCCATCCCGTGCTAAGTATATCTTTCGAGTCTATGAATATTTCTACTCTTCTCGGGGCTTATCCAACCACGTTTGGGTTGCTTTTAGCAAGACTACCCGTAATAACTTCTTTGCTGTCGCGCAGCGCTGTTCATTTTATGCTCCCCAACTTCTTTCTCCGAATCAGTAATTAGGATAGTGGAGAAATGTTTTCAGCCTTGAGAATCTGGAGCAGCTCTTCGCAAGGTGTTAGTTCCAAGGTTTGCCACCATGGAATTCTTCCGAGATCCTTCTCAATCTCTGTCTCCAGGCTTGAAATCACCCTTGCTGCGATGTCTGCGTCCTCGGGCAGCCTTCCGCCTGCATGAACAAGTAGCCCAAGCAGCTCCACTCTATTTCCTTCCATGCCGGCGCTTTGGGTTACTCTCATGCAGGTGCTCGCCACTGCATTCAATCCGTCGAAGCCCGTAGCATTGATGTTGGCCCCTCTTTCGATCAGCAATTTTATCTTATCCAAACGCGGGCAGATGTCGGAACATTCGCGAAGTAATGCCGTCTTACCAGAGGAGTCTCTGGCTTCGATGTTGACCCCATTGTTGATTAGCACCTCGGCTGTAGATGCATCACACTTGAAGAGCGCAGTTTGGTCGTCGCGATCTTCAAGACTGACGTCTCCTCCAGAGTCTATCAGAAGCTGAGCAACTATGCTGTCGCATCCAAACAACCCAGTTCGACCATGCGCATCTACAGCCTGAACATCTGCACCACTTTCAAGAAGTAGTTTGATCTTTTCGGCAGCATTTGGAAATCTGCTGTGTCGGCAATAATGCAGCAGAGCTGCATTTTTTACCACTGCCGTCGTAGTATTCATGCCTCTGTCGAGCAATGATTTGAGAATATCCTTGTTGTAGGCCAGAGTCAAGGCCGCACTATCGTTTGGGCTTGCACCCATCCTGAGCAACAGGTCAACGATATGGAAATGCCCTTCGGCACAAGCATTCCGCAAGGCCATCTCGTTGTCCGCATTCGCACCCGCATCTAGTAAAAGCGCGGTGACATCCAGAAACCCCTGTGAGCAAGCTCTGGTCAAGGCGTCTCTGTTTTCGGCATCCGCGCCCGCGTCGAGCAGTACTTTAACAGTGTCTGCGTTGTGTTGGCAGGCCGCAGTCAGTGCTTCGGGATTGTTTGCGTCCGCACCTCTGCTGAGCAAGAACCTAACAATGCGCGAAGAGTTTCGCACGCAAGCTGCAACGAAGGCTCTTCTGTCCGCTGCACTCGCGCCACTGATGATTAGGAGTTCAACAATATCAAGACTACTTCTTCGGCAGGATACTATTAAAGCCTCGCTGTTTCTCGCATCTGCGCCCCTCTCGAGGAGGAGGTTGACAGAGTTGATGCTGTTGCTTTGGCAGGCCGCAGGTAAGGCTTCAAAGTTATTTGCATCGGCACCGCTGTCGAGCAACAGTTCCATGATGTCTACATTTCCGCTCTTGCAGGATATTAATAACGCCTGTTTGTTGTTCGCTTTTGCGCCCCTCTCGAGTAATAGTTTGACGCCGTTGAGGTTGTTGCTTCGACAGGCTGCAGGCAAGAGTTTGGTGTTGTTTACGTCGGCACCGCTATCAAGCAAGAGCTTCAGATAATCTGTATCATCTCTTTCGCAGGATACCAGTAAAGCCTTGGCATTGTTCGCATTTGCACCTCTTTCGAGTAAGATTTTAACACAGGTTAGGCGTTTCTTCAAGCAGGCTGTGGTCAAGGCGTTGCTGCAGTTTACATCAGCGCCGTAATCGAGCAAGAGTGTGAGTATGCCCAAGTGTCCGCATTCACAAGCTGCAACCAAATTTGCGTCGCTTTTGGCATTTGCACCCCTTTGAAGCATCAGTTCTATGATGTCGTACTGATGATGGTAGATGGCGCTGGATAGAACAGTCGTGCCCTGAGAACCCTGAAAATCTTTCACGTCTGCACCATGTAGGATCAAGAGCCTGGCAATATCATAAGAATGGTAATGCAGGGCTCTTGATAGTGGACTCTTCTCGCCGGGTCCCTGAATGCCATTGACTTCTGCTCCTTTTTCAAGCAAGAGCTTGACTATGTCAGAACGCTGATCGCCGATGGCACTGAAAAGTGCTGTGGCTCCGCGAGGCCCTTGACCACCATTCACGTTCGCACCTTTTTCAATCAAGAGGCTTGCAATCCCCGGGTACCCAAGGTCCAATGCGCTGAATAGAGGAGTTTGACCTTGTAACCCCTGGATACCATGAATGTTCGTCCCTCCTTCAATCAGCATTGTCGCAATATCGGTGTATCCATTTAGCAACGCACTGACTAAGGCAGACTTTTGCTTTGGCAGTACCCGATGCTCTTGAACCTCGTTGATACCCACACCTTTCTGAATGAGATGTATTGCAGTGGTCCTGTCTCCTGTTTCTATTGCATGGACCAGAGCCAGTTGATGCTGGGTCGTTGAAAAATGATCGATCTCAAGGGTCTTTTCGATAAGTAGCTTTGCAATAGCTCTATGCTGGTACCTCACGGCTAATATCAATGCACTCTCTAATTGATATCCGTGTATGGGTTTGTTTCGCAAGCCAGTGACGATCAATTGTCTAACTTTGACCGTATCTCCACGATGGCAAGAGACATAGAGCTGGCATTCATGATTGGTATTTGCACTGGAGGTTGATGTACCTTGAGTGATGAGAAAATGGATCATTCGGTCGTGACGAGCAACTTGCAATGGCGCCTTCCCAAAACCGCTTCCGGCATTGAGAAGCGCGCCATTGTCAAGTAAGAGCTTAGCAAGATCCATGTTACTAGCCCTTGCGACTATGCTCAGTGGAGTTTGGCCTTTTTCATCTTGAGGGTCGACATAAGCTCCGTTGCCAAGCAAAATCTTCGCGATATTGAGGCGATCGAAATCTGCTGCTTCGTGTAAAGGGGTTCGGCCGCCCTTTCCTGAAGCATTGATGTCCACTCCCTTCTTTAGTAACAGCAAGACCGCAGACGGCTGATTCGCAATAACCGCAGTGATTAGTGGTGTCCTCCGATTTGAATCCTCTCGACCAATCTCGGCGCCGTGATCAAGTAGCACTTCCATAACATTGGTGTTTGCACTCCGAGATACCGCATGTAACAACTCATGCTGTGAAGGGTGAGACAGATCTGCGCCAGACTGGAACAAGAGTTTGGCGAAGTTTGCTTTGCCTTCCATCACAGCATATACCATTGGGGTATTCTCCGAGGAGTCTGGAGTATCGACCGGAACTTGATGTCGCAAAAACAGATCGATAGCGTTGTCGATGCCGTGATACGCTGCCCAGCCAACTCCTGATATCGGAGTTTTGAGTGAAGATTCCGACTGAGGGATGAAAGATGAAAAACTTTCAAAAAGCCCGTCTTGACGTAAGAGAAACCTTTCCACATCCTTGCAGAGAAAGCGTCCTCGAGCTGCGTGGTAGCCCCATCCGTATGATGCGTAAGAAAATAAGAAGAATGGACGTCTGGGTTTGCCCGTGGAGACATGAAGACTGTTGACTTTTCCGTAGACAAAACAGATATATTTGACACAGATGCTTGAGATCATGATGTGGTTGTCTGGAAAGTATTTCTCTCTCGTCCTCTCGAAGTATTCTTGGGTCGTATAATGAACGAGACGGATAACGTTGCTGGTGTCCTCGACGGTTACAAGCCCCGCACAGACTGAAACCATGACTTTAACGTCGCGAAAATTGTCATGATCAAGATCTTCATGGTCCTTCGCTACAGCGAGAGCATCTTGGAGCTCCTCAGCCGTAAGAGGGCGTGTGGCATGCGTGATCCATGAGATTACTCGTGTACCAAGGTCTCGGCGATTTTGTGTTTGACTTCGGATCCTTTCCATGGCTTCTTCATAAGCCTGGTCGTATACATGTGACAGTTGTTGCTTGTTTCCAACATTATCAAAGCTTTTGCGTTTGAATCTATCAAGAGCTGATAAGATTTCTCTGGTGCATGTAGTGTCTTTCAGAGACTCTAGGTAGAGCTGTGCAAGAAGGAACCTTGCTTGACATTAGAAAACTTCTCTTCATGAAGTGGGAAAACTCACATCCCGTCGACAGCTGTCGCTATTTCATTCGTGATTCTGTCCTCAAGAATGTCTGTGATGCACACCGGAATTTGAAACAGCCGATGACGAACATAACGGTGGATATCTTCACTCGCAGCTCTAATCTCGCAGATGAGAGCATCATGAAATCTCCCTTCTATCTCAGGAACGGGTCTTGACGTAAAAAATAATTTGAGCGTCGCCGGAGTCTTTTTCTGAAGGTCGACTAAGATAGATAGGAGAGCAAAGCGACTCTCGGCATCGCACTCATCGAGTGCATCAACAAGAACGAATACTGTCGAAAAGGATCCCAAAATAGAGGAGAAAACATCTGAAAGGTCGAGAGCCGAAGGTATTGTCCCACTGCGTTTGTTGTCCTGGTACAGCTTGGTAACACTGTCGGGGATCTGCGCCAGAGCTCGAGCGGTTTGCTTGATCAAGCTTGACAAAAAGTGCTCAACAGTTTGAACCTCCTTCCTTCGGAAATTACAGTATACATAAGCGGTCACGGTCATTTCGCTTGGTACGAAACGTCTTGTGATGTCGTCGACAACAGCTGACATGAGTATCGTCTTCCCTGCACCGGGAATCCCAGGACAAAATAGGGTTCGATGATTCGACTTCGGCTTCGAGTTGAGCCACGTGCGGTACGTTTCCGATTTGAGAAACCACTCCCCAGTTCCAGACTGTTTTCTTCTGAGAAAGTCACTTTGCTGAAGTCCATATTCGACGGGAGTCAGCCATTGAAGCACTGTCTCATCTTCGCCTCGTTTTGCTTGAACGCCCAGTTTTGTTATTTCACTTTTGGAAGCCAACGTAGTGGACTGAACTGTTTCCATCGTCAGTTTCTTGATGAAGTGAGGATATCTCAGGAGATATAAACTAACTGTCTGCCAAGTTCTCTTGCAAACTCCGAGCAATCTTTTCCAGCACCGTTCTCTCACTTTCAACTTCCACTGGTTGCACGTTCTCCAGTAGCTCCTTCGTTAATGCAGCGGCAACAGCAGCGGCGTGCTCCTGCCACATGTTGTTTTTGTGAGAGTCTGCGTAATCGGAAATGCCGCGGATAACAAGGCATGGGAAATCGTCTATCAGACCAGCCGCTTCCATTTCTATACATAGAGCGTTACCGTTGAGGTTCTTGTTGATCTGATCCCGGTATGTAGCATCCTTGATTACTTGGTTTCCAGAGGCAATAAGACCGTAGTGGACGACGGATCCTGCGATCTCTCTTTTCCTTGCTTTCGAGGGGTCACAGTACAAACAGTCAACGCCACTCTGTAGCGACTCCTGGTTTTCCCCGGCACCTATGGTCAGTCTGGGGTTCGGGTGATCAATATGGTTGTAGTTCGCAGAAAACAAAAAGTCCTTGAGCTTATCGGATCTCGCGTATTTTGCTTTCAACCTTGGCCATTTATTGAACATCGTGTCGAGGTTTTCTTGAATCTTTGATCCCTCCATCTCATGGTTGCTTTCCATCTTAGAGATGGCAGTGAGGAGAAACGTTGGTGGCTTGTTTAGTGAGCCAGTCCTTTCGAATTTTCCGTCATTCGTCTTCCCGAAGTCCCACTGGACGACGCCGGGATACTGTCCTGTCGGGGTACTGACAACAACATCGCCGAGTCTGACATCGTTTCGTTCAGACGGAACGCCACCTCCAATGCCAACCATCAGGACGAACTTAATGTTCCGAAACGTGGAAGTCATGCTTGTTGCAACCTTTGAGGCTCTAACAATGCCTAGCTGACCTTTTGGAAGGCATGCTATGACGATGTTATGGCTGCCAACTGAGCCTAGGATGTACGTGTTGGTGTCGTTGGTCGCCTTGCGAATATGAACATCCCGGAATTCTTCATCCAGAATCGCTCTCGCTGCCGTCTGCTCTTTTGGAAGCGCACAAACCCACCCTATGGTGTATCGGTCAAGGTCATCCTTGTTGTCAAATTTTGTTCTTTTGCCCTGCTCTTTGGCGGCTTCGTCGTCATTGTGTCGTCGTTTCTTGTTGGAGCGCTGCTCTTCCATACTGCTTTCCAGCCAGACAGGCTCTTAAAGCGATAGAGAAATCAGCGAAACCAAAACTTTACAGTTGCCAACGTGGGGTTGGTGAACGAGTAAGAGGAAGCCACAAATTTCTTGGGCGACGAGCTTAAGACCTGCAAAACAAAACAGAACTCGACTTTATGTCTTTGCAAGTTCATCTTGCAGCCTGATTTTCTGCGAAACGAGGGGTCAGAAGCAGGCTGATGTGGCTGTGAGAGAAGCCTGCTGAGTGACTGCAGATCGATTGGTGTCTGCAGGGTCACTATGCACATGTGGGTGTATTTGTCCCTTGGTGGAGGGACAACCCAGCCTGATCATGCAACTCATTTGAACTTGACGAGGCCTCTGGGATTATTGCGCTAGAAGCTTACTTGAGCTTTTCAGCACAGGACGATGGGTTCCATATCTGTTGCACCAGAAGTGACCTCTCCTTGCATGACTCCATGCACATAGCACTCCCCAACGACCTCCCATCGGTCCTCCAAAGCCCTGAGAACAATCGGTGTACTACAGCCTCGCAAAACCGCAATCTTATCCTCAGCTCTGGCCGCGGCAGGTACAAGCCCAATTCTCCCCGCGGTGGTTCCAATGAGCCTTCTCCAGGCTGTCACGTTCATCGCCCAAGACAACACCTCACGCTGCTCCTCCGTCGGATTGTAGATCCTCTCAGTGCTCTTGATCTTCTGCCGCCAACCAGACCGAACGACACCAGAGATGAGTTGTTCCAGTGTGTGGCCGCCTAAGACAAGCTTCTTATTACGAGACATGAGCTCGTCTAGACCGAAGCCGTTCGTGAAGACGCCTGCGACACCTTGGTTCCAAATCTTGGGGTCAAGCAACCAGGCTCCCGCTTCTGAGGCTTGGCTGCCACCATCTACTGTTGTGTCACCAAGGAGAGTACGCCACAGGGCGTTCCTGGTGTCTTCGAGTCCGCCATAAGCACTGTTTGTGGTCGGAATGGCATTCTGGGGGTAAGTGTCATCGACCTCTGCGGGATGAAACGAGCCTAGGCTGCCAATAGTGTCGAAGATGACCCCCTGAACTGTGAGGCTGTGGTCATCAGGCGAAACGATTGGAGGTGAGAGTCCTCCCACACCACCTGCACAATAAGGACCTCGCAGCTGGGCTGTGGGCGCTGGCTTGCAGGTCCAGCAGACTGCCCATGTAGGGAGCTCGTGGTGGCAAGTCTTGCCAATGAAATCCTGCTTGTCTGATCTCGAGAAGGAGTTCAACACAGGTCCAACGACGGGCGTCAGCTTTCGATAGCTTAAGGCGGAGGGAACGTCTTCCAGATTCCACTGCGCTCGAATGCGGCCTCCGTCTTTCGATACGAATCGGAGTATTTCCAAGTTGCCTTTTGACAGAAGCTGCGCCGTAAAGTCGCGATATATCGTCTCCATGGAAAGCTTGTAGTTGGGGGTGATGTCGACCCTGTCTGCAATCGCCCTGATACCCAAGATCCCATACACTCTGTCTTTCTCTTCTGTGATCTTTGCGTCTCTAGCCAAGACGAGGGGTTGTAGGACTTCAAAGGGGTGCCTTCTGTCTTCCTCAGGTGCAATCTCCTTCTGATTCTCCTGGACCTTGGTCATGTCCATTAGAAGATTCCACATTCTCTCCGATGACCAGTCTCTCTCTTGCACAACTCTGTCTCTCGCGAACTCGAATGACCAAGAATCTAAGATCCTGGGCCGGGTGCTGCCCACAAGCTCACGCCCGAACCTCGTCTCATCGTTGCTGATGAACGTTGCGGCTTCGTGCATGTCCCTCCACGGCAAGCAACTCTTGCCACAGACAACTGGTGCATCGGGACGGGCCATGGCCACCTCTTGCAAGATCCACATCCTTTGCCAGTAAGGCCTGGAAAGTAGCGAAAACAACGCTTTGTAGACTGTCTTCTTCAAAGGGCTTTTGAATGTTCCCCAGATAATGAACAGCGGACGGGCATCGATCTTTGTGCTTTCGCGGTAGAAACCATCGTACGGGGAGGGAGTTCTGTTCCTAGCAGCAATCCAGCTCAAAACAGACACTCCCAGTTCGCTGTCATCAGCTTCTGGGCCTAGCCAGATCACAACCTGCCACGCCGCCGCATAGATGTCCCGCATGCGGCCGACCTGCGCGCTTCTCTCTGCGATGTCTTCTTGGTTGATACAGATGGCGTCGATCCACAGTTTGAAACCTTGGCGGATTCTCTCGTTTGGACGGAGGTGCAGAAGAGCCTGGAATAGGTTTGGTCCGACGGGAAACTGATGGCCATTGAGGAAGATGTACTGAATTGGAGTTGGCGGGCCCCAAACGTAAGAAAGTGCGAGAAAGTCGCCCCAGTCGTGCCTCCATGGTATGTCGTTGTCGTTACCCTTCCAGTCCGGCGATTGTTCTTCGGGGCTTTTGGTGGCATCACCGATTTGTATCAGGGCTTTCGCGTCTTCGGGGTCTTTGAAGATTGCAGCTACATCGCGAGCCGACTCGGTCTCTGGCCAGACGTGATTCTGACCCTTGAAGCCTGAAGGCCGCGCTGCAGCTTTTAGACCGACATGCTCGAGAGTGCATCGGATGGGAGCTGAGAAGTCTTCGCTATCCTCCAGAGGCTCGATCGTGAGCAGACGAATGTCTGCGCCCTGCAGCGGATGGTACTCGTACGGCATCTCTAATTGTTCTTGCTGATGTTCGCTCTCGCAAGATGCGCTGCGCGAAGGAAGCAGTCATGCTTAAGTATCAGCTGAAGAGCCAGCCATTAGCGGATCACACCTCATCAAGGCAGCAGGCTAATTACCGAAGTTCCTTCCATCGCTGAATCGGCGCTTCTCGCGGTCTCGGGCGGAAAAAAGCTTCGTAGCGGATGAATCCTTATGTAAAACTACCAAGCCACCGACATGACTTCCAATGTTGAAAGTCTTCACTTACACAGGTTGTTCTGCAGTTAGAATAGAGGACCGTCTCTTCTGTTCCCGCCTTTGCCCTAGTTGCTGTCTCTGTTGCTGATCATCCACCCTTTTCTTCCATTACATATTATATGAAGCACCCGTAATATGAAACACAAAGCCAAGTGTAGACCGACAGTCCACAGAAGATATCTAAGGTGCCATGGGAACAACAAGAGCCGGGTTTTATTGTAAGAGTATGTAATTGGCGTCGGGTTGAGTAGGTAGATTAGTTGCATAAAGCCTTCAGCGCCTTTAGCGTTCGCTGTTGCTATCAGTGTAGAAGCCACAGCGCCCATGGTGCCGGCGTTAGTGGATTGGTACCCACAGTTCGCCGGAGGTAAATAGTCTTTCCGAGAAAAAGTCTGGCTATGTCTCGTACATCTAGTATTAATTCTCTTCTAGAAGAACCTAATTCACTCATGTAGGCTGGTATAAGAGAATTTGACACGATTATGTGCAGTAGCTTGAACTTGTTCTTGTTCGGGGAGCCGCAACGGACTGGAGCGGAGACATCGCCGAGACCACGCCGGTGCCGGTCCCCACACCACCTCCGACACCCGGCATCTGGAGGCTGTCCCAATGTCCAGGACTAGGTTATGCCTGGTGATGATTGTATCAAAACCATCGATTTCATTTGAAAAAAAAAACGGTTAGTGCTGTCACCCTAGTATCAATCAGCCGGTTGTGGATCAGCAACCTCAGTGCGCAAGTCGTCACCACGAACCGCCTGTTTGGGATCATCTTTGTAGTCATTGCAAAAGCGCTCTAAGAGCGCACTCCATTTCAGAGTCTGAAGAAGAATATCGTGAGGCACTCGGGGTGCGCGGCCGCGGCCGTCATTCAGAAACCAAACGCCCAAAACTCCCACTGTCAAGAGGTATCCATCGCCCATCGGAAATCGCAATCAAAAAGGCCGCGTACCACATCCCCCAAAAGGAACCCCGAGCGCCGAATCCTGACCCAACACGCCTAGAGATGTCGAGAGCTCCAGCACCTGTCGTGGTTCTAAAATATTTTTGTATGATCGAATCGACATTTTAAGAGCGCATGCACATCATGATGCAATCAAGGCAGCTGGAGCAGCATTGGGCCTGCAACAACGTCCGATTAGCGAACTCGCTCGTCCAGGTCTCCACGATCATCAAAGAGGGTCTCGACTTACACAGGTCCAGGTCTTCTTGTCTTCGTTATCCTTCTCCTCCTTCGTGAGCTCGTTGGGGTTCTGTTGCGGCTGGTTCGGCTGCATGGTCTGCGCAATTGGCTGAGGCTGTTCTTGGACCACCATTTTGACGGGAGGGTGTGATTACGATTGTCGCAAAGTGTGAGGAGGATGGCCGTTCGCGATCTGCGGAAGTGGACGGATCGACTGGGAAAGGTCGAAGGATTGACAGTCAATCACTGGGGAAGATGTTTCTCGAGAAAAAGTCACGAAAAACGCAGTGCATCCAAAAAGATCCTTCTTCAAATAAATCCAGGGGCAATGGAAATACCTCCTCAATTATATCGCAAACACACCACTTACAAAAACCAACAATCTCACCCCCTCGAGGCAGTGCAAACAAGACGCATCCGCCAAGGATCTTGTCCAATCCACATAATTTAACACAAAAAAGTCTCCCCCTTCCCCTCCTCTCAATGGGCAATGGGCCCAGAATACGCGGACAGTGCTTGGTAAGACGGTAAGAAGGAACGAAAAAGGTACAGCAGGCTTCGTGTCTTGGCTAAAGGGTTGCATGGACTGCGGATTTTTATCTCCGTACAAATCTGCCAAGCGACGAACCAGACGGCGACAATTAAACCAGGGGAAAGCATTTCGCGATGCTGATCGACGCGTCGCCCTCCACCACCCCTGGGCCGAAGCCGTCCGTTATCCCCGGCGTCGTGAAACGGAAACGATGAAACAACCATCATCCCGGCCGCCGTGCCCCAAATCTCTCACTCTCACGTCCTGCTTGGCTTGCGTCTTCCCATGCTGCACTGCATTTTTCGCTTCCTCGGCATCCAATCTCCCATGCTGGCAGGCCGCAGGTCGCACTTCTCCCATGCCATGATTTGCAGCATTCACCCCTGAGCAGCTGGACCTTCACCTGTCGTGCGTCCCCAAAATATCGTAGGCAGCAGTTTAGCGGCCAAAACCCTGGGCATTGTTGGCCCTTCGGTGGGGTATCATCATTTGCTTCAGACACCCGTCCTGAAGGTGAGAACGAGGCTCAGCAGTGAAACCAGATGACCGTTCGTCTCAAATCTTCTGAGACGACGACATGAAGAAAGCCTCGTCAATCTTGGATTCAGGCCAGGCTGTCTTTGAACGGTGGATAGGGCTGAGACGGGTGTTCGGCTGCTTCCATAGTGAGATGAAGCCGGTGCCGTTATCCACGTGTTACTGACTTAATTTTACAGCCGACTGCCAGCTTACTGCTGAATCGAGGCCATGACGTATGCTGAGAATTCATGATAAGTAATCATACCGTGGTGGATTGTTCTGAACGACTCTTCAAGCCGTTTTACATGAAAGTTCGCAATGAAGTCTTGCGTGGTGCTTCTGATTTACTTCCAAGTTCATGGCGTAAAATCAAGACCTGATAATACATACGAATGTAATTGAAACACTCAAGGAGACTTTAGGCAGCAAATGACAGCTTCAAATCTTGAATTCGTGTCATTGAGTCTTTCCGATCAAGATGTGAAGCTCTCACCATTGGCCAGCTCCCACACCCACTCATCAGAAAGCCACCCGCAAGCCCGTGCACAAGCTCCAGATACGTACCTTGAAATCCAACGTCCCTCCACTTTTTTCCAGTTGTCTCTGCCATCGTCGGCAACAATCCTCAGCCTCGTTCACCACAACTCCCACCGCGCCCCGCCATACGAACCCACGATTCATACATCCTCACCTCACCTCTCACCGACGTCACTCACGCACCTCCCTCCCCGCGTCTCGACAACCCACCCTTCCACCGAACCCAATTCAATCCGTCTCGCAGCACCACCGCCCAAAACACAACCGCTAAAATGGCCGACGTAGAAATGGAAATCGACAACCCCCCCTCCCCCTCCGCCGCCCAAACAACAGGCGGCGCGCCCGCCCGCAACGAGTCCGAGATGCAGACCCACGGCCGCGCCACCGCCGTCCGCTCCATCGAGGGCTGGATCGTAATGGTCACCAACGTCCACGAGGAGGCCGACGAGGAGACCATCCAGGACAAGTTTGGCGAGTACGGCGAGATTAAGAACCTGCACCTCAACCTCGACAGACGAAGCGGTTACGTCAAGGTACGTCCTCATTCTCCGCCTCAAATCTCAAGAGCCAAGAAAGGCCGTATGAGCTGACACGCTGACCCATCTGACAGGGCTACGCCCTCATCGAATACGCAACCCTCGCCGAAGCCCGCGCCGCCATCAACGACGCCCACGAGACCAAGCTCCTCGACCAGACCGTCTACGTCGACTTCGCCTTCGTCCGCCCTCCCCCCGGCGGCAAGGGCGGCGCCAACGCCCGCGGCGGCGCGAGGGCCCAGAACCGCGGCCGCGGACGCAGTCGCAGCCGCAGCAGGAGCAGGAGCGCCGAGAGGGATGCTGGTGGTCCCAAGGACGGTGAAGATATCCAGTGATCATGCGGTCTTGGACTCGCTTCCGAACGATAGCTTCCTCTCCTCAAGTATTGACGCACATTTGCCGTGGGTGCAGTAAGATGTGGGACGACAGCACGGGATGTAGAACCATGTGGGAAAGGAGATAGAAGGCCAGCTGAGGAGAGCTGGCCTTGCCGATGTGTCGCAGTCTCGGGGACAGAGACTGGGGGAAACACGTCGGCATATGTTACTGAGTCCAAAAAGGTTGGTTGCATGGTGTGCGATTACTGGTGCCAAAAGGATGCTAACGAGCGACAGACTACAAAAAGTTTGATATCATAAAAATATTACTGCGCATCGAGACGGTTGGGATAGATGGACCCAAACGTTTTGAACATGAACAGAGCTTCTGCTCCAATACGATTTTCATACCCCGCCTCCGTGTGCTGATTCGTCCTCATAAACTACTTGATTCATGTAAACTCATCTTCCAATTCAAGTGCACATCACTCATGTACGCGGGACAATCGAGGTCATAGTCTTCATTAAGGCATCAGCCATGCAGATAAGGTACCGAAACTCCTAGTCCGAGGGACCGGCGATCCAAAAACTTTTGTGCCCTCGTCAATCTTACTCCTTCGCAATGCCAATGCGATGATGCCCGAATTCAATATGCCATGAACGAATATTCGGGAGACCAAAACCTGGCTCCCACAGAAAAAGAAAAAGCAAGCTCATTAATCCATCCCCATTCATCGTGCGCATTCCTTTCACCTCCTTCCGCCTGCAGCTTGCGGCTGCTCATACCTCGCAGGCGAATCATACCGCTGAGAAGAGTCATATGTTCGAGACGAGTCGTAACCTCCGGGTGACTCGTATCTCGCGGCCGTCCTTGGCACATCATACGCTTCCCGTCCGGCGGGAGGCATTCCAGTCTGCGGCCGGCCAGAGGGAGTACGGTCAAATTGCTCCTCACTTCCCACATCCTGAGACGGGCGGCGGCCGGTGTCCTTCTTCTTCAAGCTGAAGAAGCGCTTGAAGCCGGCTGGGGCAGGCTGCTGCAGAGCTCCAGCCTCGTTCGCGTCATCCCAGAACAGACGCGGAACGAGCAGTCTGTACTGCGTCGTGATGCCGGTAGGGTCCTTAGGATTAACCTCGACATTCAGACAAATGTCCAAACCACCCTCGAGATCCACGGAGAACTTGTCGGCGTTCTTCTGCTGCTTGACCGACAAGCCGGTGGGAGTACGATGAAACGGCCTGGGTGGCGGTATGGCGGCCGAACGCTCAGTACTCATAGTGCGAGCGCGAGTCGGCGGGCGAGCGCTGAATTGCGACTCGTCACCAGGTTGGAATTCATTGTGTTGCGGACCCTGCGGGATAGGCGCGCCTCTCATGCGTGCGGCCGGGCGAGCCGTGAAGTATGAATCATCGCCAGAGTTGTACTCATCGTGACCACCGCCTCCGCGAAGGCCCATTCCTCTCACACGGGGCTGCACCGCCGGTCTGTCATCGTAGGTGTCGTAACCGTAGTGTCCATCTTCGGCCGTGCTAATGGAACCTCTGTCGTCGTCTTCCTCTCCCCAATTGCCGTTAATGCCGCCGTCATCAGGCCGCGACTTCTTGCTGTTCTTGCGACTGAAGAAATTGCGTGTCAACGACATTGAACGCTTCGGCTTGGCAGGTTCAGCCGGTCGGCCCCCGTCAGTCGAGTTACGACGCGAGAGCCTTCGGAACAGACCGCCCGTCTTGCCGCTGTTGGAGATGGGAGGCCGAGAGGGGTCCTGTGGAGAGTCCTTCTGAATGTCAGGGCGGTAACCAGGACCCTTGTTCGAGGAGAAGCGGCGCAAAAGACCACCGCCACGGCTCGGAGGCGGGCTAGGACTTCTATCGTAGGCCGACAAGGGAGGCGTGGGGGGCGGCGTGGTGCCGGGAGCCCATTCACGAATGGAACACCAGTTGCGGTGCGGCAGTAAGTGCTTGTTGTTCCGGGGCTTGCCGTCGACTCCGTGGCCGAAGAGCGGGATCATGTTCTCATCAGTCGAGTCGTCAAAGTGGTGAACCTTGTTGCGCTTGTTCAGGATGTCCGCCATCAGATCAGGGGGAGGGGTGTTGACGATGGCCGATGAAATGACATTGGGCATGTAGCGGAAGTCCTTATGCTTGGGCAGGTTGAGCTTGGGGTTGGCGTAGAACTGGCCAACAGCCGCAAGGTGAACGTCACCACTGAGGAAGGTGACTCTGACTGACTTGTCCGCTGCCAAGTCTTGCATGTCCTGGATTACAATCTCTCGCTCCTTCTTGTGGTTCTTGGCAGTCCAGTGGTCGTTCAGGTCATCCAAGACCTCAACACCACCGTCAATGTGGTTCAAAGTGTTGCCAAGCATTCCCAGCTTGCCGAGAGCCTTGACAGGATCCATGGCTCTTGAGGTGAGACTGTGTCTGTTAGTACATTGTCTTAAGAAATGATTCAGAATTCAGGGGCAACTCACATGTTCTCCAACCAGACCAGTCTGGGGTATGCAATCGGCACGCCCAGCAAAACCAGCAGATGCTGAGTTCTGCCATTTCTGAGCTCGTCGTAGCAGCGGTCCATCATGTGCTGCCAGGTGTCCTCGCTAACGACATCACCTTCCGTCCGCTCAGTTCTGGCATCCACAGCCAATAGCGCAACCTTGGAGCCCAACTCGACGAACAAGCTGCGACTCTGCTCATTGATGTAGGGACCGGGTTGAGTGCCAAGAATCCAGCTAGGCTCTGAAGTCTCTGTCTCGCCAGGGACGCTTTGGTGCTGGAAGAGCATATAGTACTTGAAAGCAACGTTGCCGAGACCAGAAAATACTGGCGAGCTCATATCATGGTGACCGTACGAGCCGAATCCGTCGGAAATGTCATGATCATCCCACATGTTGACCATGGGAATCTGCGAGTTGGCCAGACCGAAGAGACCTTGGGAAAACCACATGCAATATCTTTCGAGATAGGCCCTTTCCAATTCGTCCTGCATCGTGGGGGTGAAGGGCGCATTGTGCTTATGCAAGGGGTTCTTGATCATCAACCACTCGCGGAATTGCTTACTCTGGTCCATCAAGCAATCGTTGTAGATCTGATCACCACCGCCAAGCATGACGTGGAATGGTTGCGACTGGTGAGTGTTCAAAACATCGCGCCACATTGGGTCAGGTCCGCTAAAGTCATCGGGGTTCACGCTCATGCTGAAGCCGTTGCAGCTGTAGAACATGATGTTCATGGACTCTCCGGCTGCAGGGACCCAGAATCCTGTCGAAGGGCCGCGGTTGATACGGTAGGCGATCCGTTGCTGCTTCTCGCGGAGTTCAATCTCAATGTTGAAGCGCCAGAAGGTGCAGCCACGCTCTGAGTGCAGTCGGAATCCGCGGACGTCCTTGTACTTGGAGACCTTTTCTCCATCGAGCTTGACACGCTTGCGGCGACTTGAGAAAGATCCAGGGTAGTCCAGAGACCCATCCGCCGGCGGGACATCCGGGGGACTCTTTGTCTTCTCAAACAGGCCATTGTCTGTCTCGTCTCTCGACAAGTCCTTCGCCTCCTCGAGGTGGTCTACGGGTCGGACGTAGAGAGTTTCGCCCCGTCTGCCCAGCTTCGGCATGCCTGCAATCGGGTCCACGTACTCCGGAGGCAGGTCCTGCTCTCCGGGGATGATCTGCGGTGGCGGTGGAAGCAGCTCAAGGGGCTGCACAAACAACCGCAAGGTCGGCGCAATCTCGTACGAAGAATCGCTGTCCTGCGTCACGATCATCACTGAGCCACGCCACATGGTTCGCTCAGTGGCCGCAGCGTTCCTGGCGCGGGGAGGGATCTTCTCGTGCTTCAGTCCGCAGTACCTCAACAGAGGACCACACTTGAGATACAGTGGTGGTTTGAACCTCGTGGGAGCTGCCACTTGTTAGCATTATTGATTGGCCTCGCCGTCACAGTACTTACCATTGGTCTCATCGTACTCGCCATCAAATGCTTCCGCCTTGCGCGGCCGAGAGGCGCTTCCTCTGCGCTTTCCACTTCCCTCCCACCACGGCGTGTTCTTATCGAGGGTGGGAAGTTGATCGTCGCTGAGATCCAGAAGGGAGCCAGACAAACTGCCAACTGTTGCCTTCTTCCACTCGTCGAGGTACTTGGGCGGCTTGTACGTACCCTCGCCAGGGCGGAAGCTGTCGCGGCCGTGATACAGCTTGTTGGTGATGCGGTGACCGCGCTCATCGTACTCCTCGTCGTCAGAGTAGTAGTCCCTCTCATACTGTCTGCCGCGCTCAGTCGCCGCTTTGTGAGACGTGTGCTGAGCTTCATCGCCACGGCCACCTGATGCGACGGGCTCAAAGTAAGCCTCGTCGTCGTGCTCATAATCACGGCGACTGATAGGTGCCGTAGCACGTCGTTGGACTCCTCCAGATTCAATGCCAATTAACCTCGCAGCCTTACTGGGAATCCCGGCTCGTCTGACCTCTTCATGCGTGGCGTCCGGGGGCAATGCCTGTTCATGCGCCGCGTGCGACGCGGACCTCTTGACGGGAGGGCCACCTTTCGCAGCCGCCGACTGATCCAACGCCGCATTGCGGAAGTCGATGTTCTCATACTTCTTCTCAGCATCCTGTCGAATGTTGAACCACGGGTCACCCTTTGGTTGCTTCTTAAGCTTGTTGCTCCCACTCCTAGTGAGAGACCAGCTAGGTCTTCGAGAACCCTTCACCGGCGGGGTCGGCTCAGGACTCGTCTCTGGGCTCAGGTCTCTGTCAACAGCGGCCTTGGGGAGGTTCAGATCATTCTTTGCAGCGCGCTCACGGAAGCTCAAGTTACGCTTAGGAATGCCTGAGTTTTCTGGTGGCGCCTGTCTAGGTTCTTCACGCAAGCTGACACTTCTCTGAGGAACACCCCCGGAGGGAGCTGGCGCATGTCTTGTAGCAGCCATCGCAGGCGCTCTCTGCTGATATTGGCCACCATAGTACCCTTCCTCTTCCGACACATATCGAGGCTGCCGCCGCGCATCATCGAGCGACACGCGCGCCGGCGCATGCCGTCTGTCTTCTGGGTGGTGTTGCGGAGGGGCTCCTCTGGGAGCAGCGACATTGGCCTGCTGCTCAGGCGCTGTGCCCCGCCAGTCATCCTCGTCGTACGAAACGTCACTGAATCGCACTTGCGGAACCGAAGCGGTCGGTTGCTGGGGAGGTTCAGGAAGCGGCCTTTGAGGCTCCTGCTTGATCACGGGCGGTTGTTGCTGTTGTTGCCGTGGCTTCGATCGCGGCGCGCGGTGTGTTGCTTCAGGAGGTTGGAGGAGGTCGGGGTTCTGCGCCGCAGCTGCCGCAGCCTTCTCTCTCGCGCGGCGCTCCGCAGCCTCGACACGAGCTCGCTTCTCCTCTTTGGTGATGCTGTCGAGCGTCAGCTCGAGTCTTTGAAGCGGAGAGCGGTCGTTGGCGAACTTTCTGGATCCTCCTCCTGAAGATTTCCTATGTCCTTCTGACCTCCTTCTCGACGAGCCCTTGGACTCGCGGGGCTTCTCGTTTACATCGAGCGTCTGGGCGCGATCGAGCGGCGGGTTCTGCTGCTGGTGTTGCTGCTGTACCTGCGGCAGCGGCGGCGCAGCCTCTCTCTCGGGCGCGGGGTCCCTGTAGTATCCCTCGGGATTCATGATGTCTCCGTCGTCTGGGCTCACCAGCGGGCTGGGGTGTCGCGGAGGGCGAGATCCTGAGGCGGCATGTGTATAAGGCAGCCCGCCGTTGCCGTACGGGTGTCTGTAGCTCACGGGAGGGCCCTTGGGCACATCTGGAGCTGCTGGAGGCGTGGCGCCCGCGGGCAGGTCGTAGGGCTCGATGGGAGAAATCTCCTCCTGCTCGTTGCGCTCTCTGCGTCGTCGCTGGCGCCTCTCGGCCTGCTGGTCTTCTGGGTATTGCGACTCGCCGTAGGGAAAGGTAGGCGGGCGCGGGGCAAGGCCTTCGTCTGGGAAGTTGGAGGCTGTAGGTGAGACGAAGGGACTGAGGGTCGACTCGGTGACGGCCTCGGTGTTTGTCGTCTGGAGAGAGGTGCGGTTTGACTTTGGGGGAGGGGCAGGAAGAGGTTTGTCCGTTGTCATAGGGTCCAGCTGATCAATGGGAGATGGTCTGCGTTCTGGCAGACTAAAATCCTCAGACTGGCGTCGCTGGCGTCTGGCAGATTTGGGGCCCGACAGATCGCCCCAATATGGCGCACTCGGCATGGCGACAGGAGGCTAATATCAATGCTGTCTTGTCTTGTCTGGTCTGGTGCCGAGCCAGCTGCGTGTGAGGTGAATTATTTTTTTGACTTGCAGCGGCGCTATAATTGGGCTGCAGGACGGTTATCGACTGGAAAGGACTGGGCGCGCGCAGGACCGGTGCAGTCGATGCGTGTATCTGTACCGTCCGTGGGATGCCAAACCTACAGTCTACCCGAGGCAGGGAACAAAAGTGTCAATCTAGCGGTAGGGAAAAAAAGGCCGGGCGTCTAAAGACATATGCAGCTTGCCATAGCAGCCAATGCGATGCAGACACGCGCGCGCAACGGAGGGTCGGCCAGCAGATGCAAGACAGGGCTCGCCAAGTTTGAGAGTCGCCGAGGCGAGGTTGCGTTGCGTTGCGTTGAGGTATCCGTACGAGAAGAGAATGCTGGAGTAGAGATTGAAAAAGAAGAAACCGTTTAGATGCAGGCCAGAGATTGGAGAAGGACGGGAAAAAGAGGAGCTTGTCTTTTTTTTTTCTTCCGTCTCCCACCTCCGTCGCTGCGACTCAAGCATCGAGACCTAAGAAAATGGCGAGGTTGACGGGTTGTGTTACGGCGTCATTTGGTGGCCCAGTCGGGTTAAGAACGAGCAGCTTGACCAGGGTTGGGGGCGGCTTGGGCGGAGATAATCCTGGCTCTGAGACCAGGGTCGTGAGTCTGTTCTGCTCCTGCTGCCAAACCAGGCGTGTCATGACTGTCATCGATTGGGCTGACAAGAGCTTGCTGAGCTACGGATACCTCACCTACCTTACCTTAGGTAGGTACGGAGTAGGACCTGCTAGTCGAGTGGGCAGCGTGGCAGCTCCTCCTTCCCTTCTTCCACTTCCACCTTACGGACAGCCGCGATGGAGCCAAAGCTAAAGGGCCTCAGACAGACAGCACACGCAAACAAAGAGGCGGTCGGAATGGAGCCCACTGAATGGCCCTGAGCTATCCCATTGACCAGTGACCACGACTCCCCTCTGCAGCTTACCTGCGTCTCCATCGCGCCATCTCGCCCATCCGAAGGTTGGGATCCAGCTTGCTTGCTACCCTGTGCCTGCTGCAGCTTCCCATGCCGACCGACCTCTCACGGCCTGGCTCTCTCCCTCCCCTTCCCCGTCTTCACAGGCCAACAGCAGCAGCAGCAGCAACAAGTACCGTTTCCCGTCAGCCAAGATGTGATAATCCGAAATGGAGGGATGCATGGGACTTTTCGGACGATGGGGCTGCAAGAATATCAAGAATAACCATCACGTCCGAAAATCCGGGTGGCTGAATCACACCGAATTCTAATGGGAGTAAGGATCGAGGCCAACCCGAGGGCGGCAGCAGCAGCGGCAGCAGCAGCGGCAGCAGCAGATACGGCACCGAATGCTTTCTGCGTTTGTAACACCGATTAGATGGGGTAGCCACCCCCGAAGCTACCTACCAGCTCAAGCTATCTGCCCTCCAAACAGCCTTGACGCAGAAAAAAAAAGTTGCTGCTGTCTGTACTCGTCCGAATAATGAGGTGGCTGGAGCGGAGGAACACCCGACCTTGATACGGCACAGCTTCCAAGGTGGGAAAAGCAACGCTGATTGACTCGGCACTAGATGAACCAACGGACAGGCTATTGTCTGAGATGAATGGAGAACACGGAGAGAAAGAAAACAGGAAAACTTAGGCAAAGCAGATGGATGACTGTTGGATGGTGCAAACAAGAATCATGGAGGACCAACAGCCGAAAATAGAAATGATGCTGAGCCTATTGTTTCCCGCCAGCTAGGAGCTATGCAGTAGCTACCTAGCTTTCGCACGGGATGGCCCGCGTACACATCATCAGTGCAGACCGGGACTCCCTTCGTCGTTCACCGAGGTGAACTTTGATCTTCGCTCCTTAGGTAAGGCATCCTAAGCTCAAACTCAAAAATCCCCAGAATTATTCAAAGAACGTATTTATACAATTGATTGGTTGAGCCTCAGACGCCAACCACAGTCTAAGTCAATTGAGTCAACTACCGAGAAATGCGACAAGAAGTTGAAAAAAAAAAACAAGAGTAAAGGTATTTCTATGCAAAACGTCCCATGCAGCCGTACGCCTATTTTTCAGTTAACCTATCCGTTTCCCTGTTGCCACGTCCTTCTCTTGAACGATCACGATCCCCGTCGTGATACTCGCTGCTGTCATCATCATCGTCCTCGTCGTCACCAGCAAACGCATCGTACAGCTCACGGCCGCGCGTGCGCTTCTCGCCATTCAGACCTTCGGTCTCGTCCTCATTAAGGAGCTCGAACTCATAGTTGTCGCGAGGCTGGCTGTTGCGACGCTTGCGGATGTAGAACCAGATACCGAGAGCAGAGCAAAAGACAGCGATAAGAGCAAGCGCGCCATACACCCAGACACCGGCCTTGCCAAACGACGGCAGCCAAGACACCCAGTTAGAGGGGCTGGTCGTCGTTGTCGCGGCGTCCTCAGTGCCCGTCGCCGGGCCCGTTGCGGCAGGGGTACCACCGCTCTGGACCTTGGTCGGTCGGTTGGGGTGATCCGTAGGAACGACAGGCTGGTCGGTAGGCTGCGCAGGGTGCTCAATCGATGTGGTAGCTGCGGGCAGGCTAGTGGTCGCAACCAAAGCGTGGTCGTTGTCGTCGTCGTCGGTAGGCATGGGAAGAAGAGTGGCCTTGGTGGCATCGATCGACTCACCCCAGAGCTTGAGGTGCCAGTCGATGAAGGTGCCCTGGTGCTCGTTCTCCTGGGAATCCTTGACGACAACAGTCCACTTGCCAATACCAGACTCGCCCCTAATCCAGGATTAGCATCTATCCTTCAAACATGACATCTAGACGAGACTCACCAGTGCGCAACGCTCATAAAGGTCCAGTCAACATATCCGGAACGAGCAGAGTCCATCTTGCGGGTTACAGAAAGGTGACTGGTAACACCCTCGGGGCTGATCAAGTCCGCGCTCAAGTCACCACGGCGGGTGTGGTTCACGTTCATAGTGACCGTCACATGCTCCACTCTCTCCAGATTGGCCTGCTTGAGAGCATCGGCGGAAACCTCAAAACTGACGGCAACACCATCCTTGCCTTGGGGAATAGGCTTGTTGACGTGCACCCAAGGAGAGTAGTACCAAGCCTGAGGCTTGACGTTCTTCCACTTCTTGGCCGCCTCGACCATGGCATATGCGTCGATCTTGCCGTATCCATACGTGTGGCTGAACTTCTTGCCAATCTTGGTTGGCTGCCACTCGCCCTTCTCCTCGTCGATAGGCACAGCCGTGTCCATGGCGAGCCACTGCATGTCTCTCCAGGTCAGATCGGGACGGGCTTCGAGAACAAGAGCGTAGACACCAGCGCCCAACGGGGCTGCGGCGGAAGTGCCTCCGTGGCCGTTGTAGCAGGCGTTAGTGCCAACATCGGTGGTGTGCTGCCAAGTTGTTAGTCGTGCTTCATTACGCTACAAAGTATCGTCACTTACGATGGCATCTCCGCTGCCACTGCTGTAGGTAACAACGAGCTGAGCTGAGCACTTCTCGGAGTAGTACGGGTGCTGTCCCTTTCTGTCGATGGCACCAACAGTGATGCTGTAAATGGAGTTCGTATATCCGTCAAAGTTGCAGTTATCATCATTGGCGGCACCGTTTCCACTAGCAAAGACGTAGATCGATCCCTTTCCGCCACGACCTTGCTGAATGCCCTTAAGCATCGCACGCTTGATCAGGATACCTGGCGCGTCCATCGATCGACCGTCGTCCGGGGGTCCCCAGGAGCAGGAGTAGATATCGTTGTGCTGGTAGTCGTACGTCATGGCGACGGCTTCATCGGCGTCTGAAATGAGCTTACTCAGGATACGGATACCGGCAATCTTGGACTCGTATGCGACTCCGACACCGCAGACGTTGTTTCGCGCGGCAGAGACCTCACCGGCGCAGCGAGTGCCGTGCTTGTCATCGCTCAGCGTAGGCTTCGGCTCTTCGCGGTGGTCGTTGAAGTCGTAGGAGCCGGCGGCGTAGTAGTTGGGCTTCAGATCATCGCTGTACATATCCAAGCCGTCGTCAACAATGGCAACAGTCGCGTTCTTGCCCGTGATGCCCTGGGTCCAGACACCCGTGACATTGATGTCGTGTCCCTTCTGGACAGTGTTGAGCAGATGCCACTGCTCGTTGAAGATGGGGTCGGCGATGTTCAGGGTCTGCATGATCTTGTTCATCTGCTCAACCATTCCAGGATCCGCCTGTTCCTGACGAGCGAAGTTCTTGGGGCCGTGCAGGCGCGGGGGCACCCTCTTCTCCCAGGGCTTGCGAAGCTGCTGCTTCTGTGCGAGACGAACGCCATCGAGGGGGTCGGAACCGCCAAGTCCTCGCCTCCTCATCCTCCGCGCCTGCAGGGCAGGCTTGACGATATCCTGCGACTCCTTTCTCGCGGAGAAGATGTGATGGCCGTCGAGGCCGCCGAGAGACCCCTCGTGGCGCAGGCCCAGGCGACCGGCAACCTGGTCGGGAGTCGTAGACGAATCCAGCTCGAGAACATAGTAGTCGTTTGTCTCGTAGTTTCGAACCGATGCACCGGCAGCGAGGCCGAGCAGGCCGAGGAGAACCGCGGACAGCTTCATGGTGGGCTACCGTAGACCCCTCGAAGGGAATGGGAGGGATGTGCAGAAGGGGCGAAGCTGAGGACAGATTGGCGTCAGCATCCAACACCAAACTACAGCCAGATCGCGATTGCAACACGGTAGAAAGAAAAAAGATAAGGTGATGAAGTGTAAAATAACACGCAAGATCGTACCTCGATTAGGGGAACAAAGGAGCGAACTGGGCCCGTCTAAGGCTGGGGGAGAGTGGAAGACGAGACGTGGTCGAGTCGCAAGTGGCAAGGGCCGCCCTTGAAGATGGCCAAAGCTTCTGCTGGGTTCCCAGGTTCCGGCGCGACGTTTTAATTCTCAATCCTGTATCGTTCTTCCAGAGCCGGAGTCGAAGCTGGAACAGCACAAAGCACCGCTGTACAGAGCAGGAATACGGTCTATCTGCTTGGCAAAGCAGATTGCGAGTGGCTCGCTGGATCGGTTATTACTTAAAAGGCCAGAGTTCACGCGTAAGAAACAGCGGGGAAGCCTCGTTTCATCGTCCGCGGGTGTACTTTGTGCCAATATGCGATAGGGGACGCCAGGGCCACGACGAGCGTAAATGCAGCGGCTGCAGCAAATGACGGGTCAACAAAAAATAAGGTAGCGTTTGTTCAAAGGGAAAGGGGAGTAAAAGAGCGCAGGGAGTGAGAAAAGGTAAAATGCAGAAGTACAAGCCAAAGTCAGTTGATGTTCAGGTAAAAAATGGGTGGAGTGGGCATCTGGAACGGCAGGACGACCTCTGCCAGATGATTGTTTCGTGGCCTTCTCGAAAACGGCAGGAACATAAAGCGCGGACAAGGCACCCACAATGCTACCTACCCTTCTAAGCCCGCACATAGCCTAGCACAAGACGCCCCAAGGTACCTAACAAGTACGTAAGTACCTAGGTGGGTGAGCAAGCAGCCGCCCCCAAGCGTCCCTGAGGATCAGGAACAGGTACCTCTCACAGCCTCCCAGCTGACGAAGACTGCGCACATCTCGGGATGAGGTACTTCGCGTCCAACGATGCATCAATCTCTGGAGGAACGGGACCTTTGACCTCTGATCTTACAGAACGGGAAGGCAGCGATTCAGGTGCAGCAGAGTCCACCGCCCACACTGCCGTTTCAACACTGGCGCAGCACCGATGTCGACGCCCCATTGGCCACGCCGCGCGGCGAGCGACCCTGAATTGCTTTGCCTGGTGCCTGGTTCCGATTGCTATTTTTTTTTTTCCTTCGTCTCGCCTCTTCCTGTTGACGGTTGCGCCGCGCTGAAGATCCCCCAGCCCAGGCAATGCAGATTTTGGATACGTACCGTCAGCAGTGTTCGTAATTCGAAATGCAGCTGTGCACATGCTTATTTCCCCTAAAATGCCACGATGCGTACAATAAGGAGATCGGAATCGTACTCGTACCTGTCCCTTCACTGAGCCCATCCATCAATTGAAATCAAATAGGGAAAAAAAAAAATGCCAAAAAAAAAACATCTCAGACAACTTGTAACTATTCCTCACCTTCCCACTCGCCCTCTCAGTCTTGGCTCAAAGGTCCAAACACTCAGACATCAAATCACAGAATCTCGCCAAGAGAAGAGCACCCTCTGCACTCTGGGGTCTTCCTCTCTTTCCGCCTCCCGCCGCGCTGGGCCTTGGCGCTTGACACAGTCAATCGTTTCGGAATCGGCTCCCGTCCTCGAACACCCTCCCCCACCACTGCCGTCCTCCTCACACACACCACGTTACCACCTTATAACACGCTAGCCCTTGCGATATAATAAGTAACATCGAGTTCGCAGCATGCTCTCCCCTCATGCTGGACGGGCAGACTCATGAAACTCTCTGATGTCCTCCAGCCTGGTTTTCTCGGCCGGCGGCGGCGGCGGTGGTTGGTAGCGGTAGTGGCCATTCTTGACTCTCTCTCCAATGTCTCTCGCCTGAATATGCCTGCACGCACGCGGTAAACGTCCTTGTTTTCAATCTACACGAGTCTTGACAGCCACCTCCAGCACGGTAAGACTCATGTTCCTACATCTGAAATGTTTGGCGCGACCGGATGGTAAACATTTTTCTTTGTCTTGCATCGGCCATCCTTGCTTCTGCATGAATGACCAAGACCCTGAATGTCAGCTACAGACGGGCTGGATGCAAAAGCCAGACTCGGTAGCTGCATTTGACCAAGTCGACTCAGAACATCACATAGCAACACAATGGATGCCCTGTCCGTCACTTTGCCTTGGCAAGCTCCCAAAGACACGGCTCGGGTAAGGTTTGATCGTCAAGAGAGCTCGCCAACGTCTTTCTACCAAGAAAAAAGTAATAATATTCGTTATCAGCAGAGTTGCGATCCCCTTTTCATGATTAATGTCCAGCCCTCCATGACGGGATCCGAAAAGTGCCACTGTCCCGATACTCCCGCTGAATGGCCGGCCTTCTCTGCTGTCTCTCCGAAAGCCATGTCCCGGTGCCATCTGAAGCAAATACATATTCCAACACACAACAACCCAATAACCGGGCTGTACCTCCTTCGCTCTTTTGTTCTTTGACGTCCTTCTTCAAGCCATATGTCGTGCCGTGGCTCAGGATTAAGCCCATGGAACCTCGAAACGCCCCCTCTAGTCCGCCAATCGCCGGCCAGGAGGTTCAACGCCGGTGCTGCGAGTGCCCGAGACGCCCTCCTTCTCCATCGCCTTGACATATCCCTCCCAGATCTCAATGACCTCGTCGTAAAATTCAATGTGAGAGTCCGCGAGACCTCCAAGCTGCTTCTTGAATTCAACCCGCTTGATGCGTTCGAAATCGGAGACCTCCTTAACAACCTCGTCGTCGAACATCTCACTTGTCTTCTTGGCTCGCTCCGCCTCGATAGTAAGCTTGTCGATGCTCATCTCTAGCTTGCGTTGTCTGTCGCGGCGTGACTGCTCGTGGTCGACTCCACGTACGTCTTCGAGCTTGCGCATCAGTCTACCGCTGGCACCTGACAGGCCGCCACCACCCCCGCCTGACTGGAGCGAGTCTCTGTCGGCGGTATCCTTGTTAAGGTAGCCTGTGAGCTGCTCATAGTCCACCTGCTTCTGCTCACGAGCCTTCAGGAGGCTCTTCAGTGCCGTGCTGTAAGCTTGCATGTCACGGAGACTGCCGAGGTAGTCCTGGTCTGTGACGTCCTTGAGCTTGCGCAAGCCCATTGCAGTGTCCTCGACCGAGTTGGCAAAGTGCCTGACCTCGTTTTCGACGCCGGGCTCGAGGGTAATCAGCTTCTGGAACTGCTCCGCCAAATCCTTGAAGTCTAACTCGATGTCGTTCTCTCGGCGAGCCACTCTTGCGACTACCTTCTCAATGTGGGCCAAGTCCTCATCGAGTCTGTCGCTTCTCTCGCGCACCTCTAGGAACCGCTTGTCGTGCTTGTGGGCCTTCGTGAACGCATTGAGGAAACTATCCGTAAGGTTGTCGAAGACACCACTGCTGCCGGCGTCGCTGCTCTGTGATCCTCTCGTACTGCGGCTGCGCATCGTAGCATTCCAGTCTGGGCTCTCGAGGAAGATGTGGAGGATATCGGCGCGACGAAGTACCGGGTGGAGGGACAGACGGGTAAGGAAACGTTGGAGGGAATGCGCTCGACGGTTGGTAAAGTCAGGGCCGAAGCGGTTGCCGCTGACATATTCCATACGCTGCTTGTCGGGAAGGGGAGGTACTGCCGCGGTAGGATAGTCTCTGCTCAGCACCTTATACAGGAAGACAAAATCTGTGAACCGACGGCGGACTGATGCTTGTGATCTCTGAAAGGTAGCAAAGGTCGTCTGTGGTAGCTGTGTTAGCGCGCAAACACCTCTCGGTAGCAGCCCTGCAGAACACAAGCACAAAGCTTGCCAATTGCCTTACATTGGTAGTAATGAGGTATGAGACAAAGGTATCCTTGGAGCCATCATTCTCCTTGAGAGGCTCAGAGACGGTGCAATCCAGCACCTCCTGGCCGGTGGTGTCTGCGGTGTCGCTGTCGAATGCAGAGTGTCCGTTGCGGTCGGAATCGTCGGGGTTGGGGCCTGTCACAGAGCTGGAGCTCTCGGCAGCTTCGTTTTGCTCCGTGTGCCAAGACACGTTGGAGAAGTCATCGTGGTGTTGATCGAGGACCGCCATGGCGTCCAGCTGGGGCGGACGTGGGGTTACGTCGTCGTTGTCGTTTGAGGGTATCGCAGATCGAAACGGGGGATGATGGGTCAAGCTTGGATCGCGCAACAGATTTGCTCAGGGGATAAGATAAATCGCCGTCGCCGCCACAGAGACCGAGGTCCGGAATTTGAACGTCGATTAATTAGGTTGTC
Source organism: Colletotrichum siamense (assembly GCF_013390195.1). Lineage (NCBI taxonomy): Eukaryota > Fungi > Ascomycota > Sordariomycetes > Glomerellales > Glomerellaceae > Colletotrichum > Colletotrichum siamense. Next base: position 2,196,273 of record NW_023501020.1, read on the forward strand.
GCAGGGAAAGAAGGGATGGCGGAGCGATCGTCTTGTCTGCCGGACAATGGCAGGAAGCGTCGGCGGCAGTGGTGGGGAATGGGACCTGGAGGGAGCTGCCTGTGCTGTCGCCGCACCGTACGTTGGTGACGCTGCAAGCTTGGGGCAGCGCGATAGCGGGGGAGCACTCGGGTACCCACAAAATCACTCTGGAAGCGGCAAGCGCTGAGGTCACTCGCTAGCAGCCGGGCAACACACTCGGAACTCCTGCCTGGACCCCAGTTTCGGGAGGCTATGACGAAGCCGCAGACAGAGCGGTGCAACCTCTTGGACTGGCACCGAAGCCAGCCATAGCCAGGTCAGGGACCGCTTTTTTCTTCTTCCTTTTCCACCTGATAGTCACCCGTTTCGATTGGCAGTTGACAGCGAAGCTTTGGCCAGGCTGAGACCAGAGGACCGAAGACACGGGAGGAACTGGAGGAGTCTGCACCAAGATGGTCAAGAGTTCATTTCATTCTTGTAGGTATTCTACATAAATAGTGGTGGCATTTACACAATATCCGTCCCCGTTGTACAGTAGTGGAATCTATTTGTTGGTGGTTTCCTGAGATGGATCTTTCTAGTGACCTGTGCTGTTCCCCTGGGTGTCATGAACCCTGTTTTAGTACACGCTACCCAGCCTTATGCCATACACGTCTAACAAAGAAAAGGAAATGTGCTTGTCTGCAGCTGTGAAGCGATCTATTGGTCGCTCTTCTCCGCCTTCTTCTCAGTCTGGGCGGTCTGGTCCCTCGCCGCCAGCATCTCCTGCTCGGCCTCCTTGGCCTCCTGAGCCTGGCTCTTGGGTGCCGCCTGAGCCTCAGCAGACTGGTTGTCCTCCTTCTCGTCGATGTTGTCTACATCGCGAGGCGTGGCAAAGCCGGTGCTGGCGTTCTCCTCGTTCTGGCTGTTCTCCTCGTCAATGAGCTCTTGTTGCTCCTTGAGAACCTCGAGGCGCTGCTTGTTCGTGGCAGCGCCCTCGGCAGTGTGCACCTCAAGAGAGATCTCGTGGAAGAGCTCATCAGGGATGGAGGAGAGGACGCCGACGAGGGCCTCAATCTGGCTGTGGGCAGGGACCTGGCCGTACATGTAGGCGTTGCTCAAGACCAGCAGAGTCGAGGGAACACCGTCCTTCAATCTGAGGTCGAGCCACTGCTGCAGGTACTCGCGCATTCTCGCAGGGGAAACACTGTGCGTGCGGATGCCGCGGCTGGCACACGCCACCTGCAGCTCGGCCACGGTCAGGCTGTCAACGCCCTCGTAGCTGATTTGCCTGTCGTCTCTCTTGATCTGGCGCATTCTGTGCCTGACTTGGTAACGGAGCATGTTGTCCGTGCCAAAAGTGTTGAGGTTCATGTACCTGCACATGGAGACCAGCTGGGGTCTTGACAGGTTGTCGAGAGTGAGGTCGTCCTTAAAGATCTTGCAGACCTTGATGACATCCTCGTGAGTCGGCGACTCGCCGGAAGAGCGGAGCTTCCTGAAGAAGACCGTAAAAGCCTCACTCTGGGTGGTTGCGGGGGTTAAAGGCAGTCCAGTCTCCTTAAGACTAGATCGGAGGAACTCGCTGACCTCCTTGCGCGTCGCCCTCAGTGTGTTGGCCTTGGCATCCCTGGACTTTTGGCCCTCGTACGTGCTGGGAAGCATGTTGGGGAAGAGCCGCAAGGCGACGGGGAGAAGAAGTTCGGCAAAAGGAACGATGACGAACATGGAGAATGGGACCAGGCGGCCAAGGTCCTGGACAGTGCGGCGCAGCTGCCTGTTCTCTCTCCGGCTGAGTTCGTATCCAGCAGCCATCTTCAGGGCGAGGCGGGTGCTGATCCTGACTTCGGCGGCAAGCAGCTTCGTTCCATCCCAGTAGTGGTGAGCCTCCTTCTTGACCTTCTGCCATACGGTCAATTTCTCGTCCTTCTTCCCATCCTTCTTTGTCTCAACGGCGGCGTTTTTGGCGGCAGCGAGTTCGGTCAATGAAGCATCGGAGTCGGCCTTGTCGGCAAGAGCCTTGTCGCCGGAGGCTGACTTTTCGGATTGAGAGGCATCGTTGGATTCCTTTGTCGCCTTGGACTCGGTCTTGGCTGCTGTCGCCGTCTCCTTGGGGAGAGGTTTCTTAGCCTCCTCCACATTGAAGCCCGGCGGCGGGCCAGAGTGTTGGCCGTGGTTGTGGTGATCGGTACCCAGTTGGCGGAGGGGAACGAGAATTGCGAGGGCGTTTGTTCGACGAGGCAGGTGCCTTGCGTTTCGGCCGAGCACAGCTGGCGAAACACCGAGAGTGGACAGCGCACGCGCTGCAGAGAGTCAGAGAAAACATTCAGAGTCGCCCAAGACAGGAGGCAGTGTCGAGGGGCAGATGCAGGAGGTCTGGCTTACCGTTGCCCAGGAACGGATTCGCAATCACCGCCCGACGAGCGACATTTGCTGAGGCGCTCATTCTGCAGCAGTCCTTTGATGGCAAATTCGAGGGTAAGGAGGTGCAGCAGCTGGTTGGTGGGTAAAGTGGGTGGGAATAATCGACAAGCTACCGTAGAGCAACGGTCATGGGCGACGTGGTGTATGTAGGCAATATACTACAAACTAAGTACAGAACAGTGATGAAGAGGAAGGACGGGGAGATGTAATGCGATGCGAAACGACTCAAGAATTCTGGAATGGAGGGCAACCGATCGCATCAAATGGGGTGCTACCACGACTTGTCCCTGGCTTCCGAAACCACCCATTCCGGGGGGGTCCAGGGACCGGGTGCAGCACGTGCGAAATCACGGGGTTTTGCCTCCTTGTCTCTCGTTCGCTGGTGCCGTCTCCTCCCTCTGTACTGCGTATCTCTCTCGCAACTCGGGGTTTGTTTGCAGTACACTGGGTACTTCTGCAGAGACAGCGGGACGCTGGAGAGCACGCAAGCACGGACGAGGCACCGAAGGCAGTTGGCACGCTCCGCAGGGCCGCAGCACAGCACAGCTTGCGTCCAGATCCCGGTACGTATCTTTCTGGAAAGTACCTTTTTCTCGAATCTTGGTGCTGAGTGTGCTGGGCTGAGCCCGGACCAGCCTGGCCGCCCACTGTTTGGCCCAAGACAGACAGCTGATTGGCTCGCCTCTGCCATCGCCACATGGGTAGCAAAGAAGACACCGGCGGTCTCCTGTAGATCGGTGGGTCATGCCGGGCTTAGCTGGCTAAACATTGTGAATCCCGCTGGGCTTGCTGGCAACTTGCCTTTGGACGAGCAGCCGTCTGGCGGTGCTTCCATGTTGTTCTGGTCCGCTGGGCTGCGCGAAGTGTTGCCCTTTGCCCGTGTCGGCGATGGGATTAGAGGGGCCAGAATAAGCCGGATGCCGGCCACCAGAGGCTACGGCACCGCCGTGGACGTGGACCGCAGCAGCTACAACGAACTGATGCAGATTCCCTTTGCCTGAAATCTGACTTGTCCCTTGGTCGAGACTGACGTGGGCCGTCTAGATGGCGTCGTGTGGAGGACAGATCGGCGGTATCGGCCTTGGGTTGTTTTGTTGCCAATTCAGGGTGCGGTGCCCTTCATCTTTTGAAGTGCTTGTCTACCTTGGCTACCTAACGTACTGCTTGCTTGGTTCTGCAAGGTGCGCCTCGGCAGGGGGCAATGGATTACCTACGGCTGAGGCGGCCATCATCGAGTTCCAAAATGTCCCCGTTGTAAATAGTCGATGTTCGGATACCGGACCGAGATGGTCCAAGTGAGGGGCTAGGACATGTTTATGACTTTACTTTCAAGCCTCAGTAGCCAGCTCATCACCCCAACTCATCGGGCCTTTGAGTGTATCATTTTGGGGCCAGCATCCTGCAAGACTTCACAGGATTGGGTTGGAGCAGTGCGTGATCGGAATGTGATGTGCTGATAATGACGGCTGCGCAGCCGAAGGACGCCTCAACAAATGCTCCCTGAAATTTTCCAAGCTCCGCTCACAACTTTTTGGTGAGGAGACGAGCTGGAGGGGCAAAGGGTCCTGGCAAGCCTGGCTACCTTAGATGTCCATTCGGCCTGCCAGCTGGCAGAGACACTCAAGTCTGTCATTGCCAGCCGGATCCAGCTCGATGCCGTCAAGACGATACGTACCCTAGGCCGGGTATCCTCTTCGCCTCTGTGCGCTTATCTTATCCCCAAGATGAGCAAAAAAGTGATGACACCACGCTGGACCTTGCCCGCCAACGGGTGTTGGTGTCGGGGCATGGAGTTATGTCCAGTGCTACTAGTGTACCCCGGACTTTAGAGCTTGAGACCGCGGACCGACCTCTCTGGGAACGCAGCACCGTGGCCCCCAAGACCCGGAACAGAGGTCCTTCTGTCGAGGAGTATCACGGCATCTCAGCCAGCGAAGGGTTCAATAAGGTGTTCCTCCACGGTGAATCTCCCACTTGGATCACGGGAGCAACAAGAAACGAACAGACAACTGCCAACTGTCTCTAAGAAATATTCTGTTGGAAGGACGAAACCCAAGGCACTACCACCTAAGGGCAGTTCAACGCCTGGTTCAACCCGCCGGCCGTCGGCCACCTACGCAAAGTGGCAGCGCTCAACGCCCATCCGACAATCGCCCGATTTCCAAGCATCCATGGATCCCCGTCCGAGGTGCGCGCCAATCTCCATCGCCCCCTGCACTCGCACTGCTGCATCCCACCACCGCGGTTCTGCGTCCGCTCGCTCTTCTCCACCCGCCCTGCTCGGCATTCCATTATCCTGCTGTACCACCTCGACATTTCCCCGTCAGTCTCTCTTGCTTCCTCTTTCCCTTCTTCCCTTCCCCCAGACTGTCCCAAATATCAGCTTTTCGACTTCTCGCAGTGGCCATGGATTGCTCCTAAACATCCCCCCGACCACGATCCCGTTAGGGTCTCGCGATTCCGACTCGTCCCTCTTCCCCCGCACGTCCCGGGAAAAAGAGCCATCAATTACGCCAGCCAATTTCGAAGCTCCGATTTGAACTCGACCTCGACTCTCTTATTCCCCGAGTCTCCCCCAACATCTCCCCTCCCCCCAAACCTCCGAGGCACCCAATCGACCATTTGCGCCGATTACAATTGACCCTCGTATACTATGAGACTCCGCAAAGCCGCCCGCGTCATTCTCGTCGGTGCCCCCGGTGTTGGAAAAGGAACGCAGTCTGAACGCCTTCTTCAACGGTTTCCGCAGCTCCAGTCTGTTAGCACGGGCGACCTTCTCCGCAACAATGTCAAGCTCCGGACCCCTCTCGGTATGTTTTCACATGTTGCGCGCACGCACACCTGACCACATCGCACCTGCTGACCACCATTCACTGTAGGTATCAAGGTCGAAAAGACCATGAAATCGGGCGGCCTCGTCGCTGATGACTTGATTATGCGCCTCATCTCTAACGAGATGTACAAGAACGGCTGGCTCGTCAACCGCGGCCGCCCTCAGGTCATGACCCTGGCCTCCTCAGCTGCCACAGTCGACGCCTTCTACGAGGAGCAGCTCGACGACTTCGTCACCGCTTCAGGCGCTCTGGAAAGCCACAGCCCCCCCGAGGCTTCGGAGGACCCCTCGGCATCCTTCATCTTGGACGGCTTCCCGCGCACCGCGCCCCAGGCCGCGACTTGCGACAAGCTGATCCCCATCAACCTCGTCGTCTCCCTCAAGACGCCTTTCCACGTCATCATGGAGCGCATCTCCGGCCGCTGGGTCCACGAACCCTCCGGCCGCGTGTACAACACCACCTTCAACGCTCCCATGGTGCCCGGCAAGGACGACGTTACCGGGGAGCCTCTTACCCAGCGTCCGGACGACACGGAGGCCGTCTACAAGGAGCGCTTCCGCAAGTTCCAGGAGACTAGCGAGCCCCTGTTGGAGCACTACGCCAAGAAGGGCGTCCTCTGGGAGGTCGAGGGCATGAGCAGCGACGACATCAGCCCCCTGCTCTTCGACGAGTTTGAGAGGCGCTTCGTTCATTGATTTTCTTGAATCTTTCTTCATCTCTGTTATATGTACAGGAGTTACAACGTGGTCAAGATACCTCGGGGACAGCCATCAAAGACCCCATGGCTTGAAAAGGGCAGGTCGGGAGGAGCGGGTTTTGACGATCCCCATGGCGCCGCAGAGAGACGGAGCATCTGCGGTTTGGATGAAAGCGTTTTAGTTACTATACGTACCCATCATCAAATGTACAAAGTTTCCCATCATCGTCTTCTTCTCAGGAACCGCGAAACCGTGTGTCACAACCTTCAAAGAAGCTTCAACGCGGCACCCAGCGCGGATCGCCGCATGAATGGTGCTTCGCACCAAACTCTGTAGACCTCGGATAACTCGTCCGGGGAAAGCTCAGGTCGGAGAAGGCATGTAACGGTGCGTGGTTCGCGGGGTAAACGGTTCACTTAGCCAGCGCGCGGCAAGGATGCCTTGCTGTCATCCAAACAAGTCAAACATGTTGGCTACACGGCATGTTTATGCGAGACGGATGCCCGGGCCACCACCCTCTGTGGCAAGTTGCTCTCTCTCGGTTTCCGAGCTTCTGTTGAAAATGCCCGGTTGGATGAGTGTAGCCGGACCGAAGCCGCCCGGCGGATGATTCGATCCACTTTTTCTTTCCTCGGCGGACGGTCTGCGGCGGAGGTATATGAGGACGGATTGGCTTACTCACTTCACGACACATCCATCAAGCGATTTTCTCGAGGAAAGCATCAGGAGTTAATTCTTTCTATGCTTTGCTTTTCAATTATGAGCCTGAATTAACCGTCACATGTCGTACTACTTCATACACTATTGCAGACTCATATAGTGGTGTTTCATTGCATGAACCGGTATCAGAGGCACGATGTGGCACAGCATACATTCCTGGTTCGATGATTGAAACTGCTAAAACTTTTCACCTTCTACGACAATCAACTCTGATTCAGATCAGAATACACTTGAAATCACTCCTATTCTTGTTCTACTCCGGACTAGTGAGAGATGTATACTCATTCCTGTCAGCTCCTGATATGATACATAAAGGTCTGCGATAGCCGCTGTGTAGAAGCCTTTTCGAATCAGAGTATAGGCAGGGGAGAGATGGCGTCTTGGAGTCATGGCTGTAACTACAGGCCTCCCATGAGGTGTGATAGCGGTAGACTGAGTGGACTTGCGTTGAGACATGATTATTCGTAGCAAAATCCCCGCGAATGACTTACAGCCTCGCACCGGGCAGGATAAACAAATATTTTTCCGTTACCAGATCCTTGAGGTACATAGGTACGGAATGAGCCTTCCTTGCCACATTTGCAGAGAACGACGTGTAGCTACATACTCACAACAGAAACTACGGGGGTAGAGCAAGGCATCTTCTAATCATGGGAACATCCTCCAAGTAAGATGGTTTACTCATGCCCACTTCCGAGTTCTATGATTGTGTACTTGTCATAGGCTACAGAACCAATCAGCTTGACGAAGCTCCAAAGCACAAGGACGAGATACAGGGGCGACTCATCATTCGTGGATTGATTAGATAGGGTCATACTGTGCTGGTGTTGCTTATGAGGGCCAGGTTCTGCTGAGGCAACGGAATCTTTCGAAGAAGCTGGAGTATTCAGTGAACCTTGGTGTGTAAATTGTCAATAGCGAGAAGGGAGAAGTGACCCAGTGATCAGGTCTATAGCAGTGCAGTGTCAGCCCCTTGGAAATCACAATAACCCTACTTGCTCAACCTTTTGCTTCTTGCCTCTAGTCCTGGTTTGTTTCCTTTTCTTCAGCATCCGATGTGGTTGTGTGCCCTCTCTGTATCTTTTTCTTCTTTTTTTAATCAACGGTACAAGAGACATTGACAAAATCATGATAAACTTGAAAAAACTAGAATGATACCAATAACAATCTTGCAAAGTCGGCGACAACAATGATGCGATCCACCTGATGATATCGAGTTCAAGTCAAAATAGGAGAACTGTGGCTTCCGTTCAGGGATGCCAGATCGAGGTTGGATCACCAGGCATGTCTAAAACAAAGCACCAAGCCCAAAGGCAACAGGATTAGGCGACACACATCAGCGGCTCTCCCATATGCGACGGATGTGCGGAGAAGCACATCACTTGTCTGCGTTTCCTCGTAACGTGGTTACGTCTGGGAAGCACAGGGCAAGATGCAGGGAGGCATAGATCAGTGAATCGAAGTAGCAACAAAATCATACGCTTTGGGCGGCCCGTTGATGAATATTAGGGCTGAGAAAGTGCTGCTGTTCGCCCGCATCGACAAAAGACTTCAATGGCATTCACTGCCAACATGAGCGCTAGATCTAACTCACGGCCGCCGCCAAAATGGAGGTACTGGTCGTGCGACTCGGGGCAAGGCGGTGCTGGGACAGGCGCCTGCGAGAGTATTGGCAATGGAAGGTAGGCATAATGCGTCCTCAACTGCTGCCTTCCTGGAACGTGTAGTCAATTTTACCTCTGGCAGGTGGTTGTTGTCGTTGTTGTTGCTGCATTAAGCTCTCTGGGGAGAAGGCACGTGACGCCCCTTCCTGTTTGTGCTCCTCATTTATCCCTTCTCATTGCTGTCCTCGACATCTCTTCCGAGCTCGGGATTCATTTCGCGAAGACTGCGAGAGAATCGCTCGACAATCCACACCGAACCCGACAACGCCCTCGAACGGCGGGCAAATCCGCTATATCGTGGAGAGACGTTCGGCCCTACCAACGTCAAAAGCCCACAATGCCTCCGAAATGACAGGCCACTCCGTTACATCCCGCGGATCGGGTACGCCGGATTTTGGCCGACAGATTTCCCGCGTGACCTGTCAAGGCCTCGCTCTTTCTTGATCGACCAAACTTTCAACATTGAACAACAGCCGGTGAAAAAAAGTCAATCATGAACACGAAGCTGGGCGGATGACTGATGCTTCTCGCAGCGTTTCTTGGTCGCAAAGGCGCCTCCATCAGCGACACTACACCCCAGAGCAGGCAATTGGACGCCCGCAACCACCCCCATGGGCCTTAAAAACCAAACAGCTCAGGCGGACCGTCGCGTGGAGTGTGCCTCCACATTTTCCCCGAGTGGGAGCCCGGACGAACTCCCCTTTTCACGCAAGGCGGGATGATGATCGATTGCAGACGACGGGGACACCATTCGCTGACAATCGCTGTCCCAATCCCTGCATGAGTCGGTTCGAAATGCCGGAACAAGACCAAGGCCACAGAAAAAACCCAGAGGCGAGGAGCCTAGCACAGCGCCAGTGCTAGCACTTGCTTCTTTCTTTCCCCGTGCCTTGCCATGCATCCCACGCGCATGAAATCTTGTCTTGTCAATCGTCCGAAGAGCTGCCGTATTGCGGATAAGACAGCACACCACACAACCACACACACGCCGCACGCAAAACATTAGACACGCACACACCAGCGCCCGCAGACGCATATCCCTGGATTTCCTTGGTTTAAATTTGGACCTTTACACAATCGCCCATGGTCTAGGACGCCTTTTGCCTGTCCATGAGAGGCTCCATCCATGACAATGGTTCCACAACTATATCGGCTACAGCCACATCTTAAAATCACCCTTCTGCAGCGCAGAACAGGCTCAAGTGAGCGACTGTGACCCCCCCTGTCCGGGGAACGCCCGAGGTCTCTATCCCAGCCTTTAAACAAGTCCAACCCTATGGCAAAAGACGGTTATCTTTTCGATTTGGGCATCTCCTCCCACCTTCTCCGGAGCTGAAAGAAGAAGGATTGAAGGAAGGCTCCCGAGTGGACCGTCTACACCAAAGCCAGAGGCACAGTCGTCTTGAGCCAAGCAAAGACCGAGATACAGGCAGCACCATCAGCATTACCAACACACTCTCTCACTGTCGTCTCCACGTTGCATCCCCTTTCTCGCATTCATTGCCCCCAAGGAATCGGCTGCTACCCACGCGCGACTGCCGTCCCTGCTAGCCCCGCGTGCTGCCTTTTTCCCAATCTTCCGCCATCCAACATTTCCGGGCGTAATCCTCCTTTTTACCCTTACACGACGGTCGGGTAGCCTCTTTTCACTTGCCCACCATTTCGTATTCATCCCATCAAGAGGGATAAGGGAGGCTGCAGCGGCGGCCCGTTGTTTCGTCGAATCTTACACGCCGGGGACCTGCATGCCACCACTTGGCGCAACGAATTAAGACCCTCGAGGGAAAAGGGGAGTAACCGCGATCGAGGCGAGAAACGAAGCGAAGCCCAAACAACCCGTTCTTTTCCACCGCCCACCGCGGGCCGGTGCCCAACATGGAGATGGAGGAGGAAAAACACAAGTTCATCATCCCGGTCCACGAAAGGCGACAACCCGGGAACGTCACCGTTGACCCCAGGCAAACACAAGACGTATCACCAATCGAGGCGCCTAGGATACAACATGTCGACAATTCGTATCCCCAGACTGCACATCTCCGTGACGTCCCGGATGACTCGCCGCCGTATCCAGAATCTCGGAGAATCAGCGCGGAGCGGTCGGTATCCCCGATAGCTCGTGTTCCAGTAGCGGCGGCTGTGGCGCCGTCGCCGGCGTCGGTGCCTGATGAGGGGGCCCGTATGACGGGCTGGATGCGGAGGCTCGAGAACGCGGGACAGGTCGAAGGCCAACCACGAAAGACGATTCTTGGTCTGACCATCTTCCGGTTCTGGGTGGCCGTCGCGCTGGGCGTCACTATCGTCGGCGTCGCCATCGCCGTCGGTTTGGCGCTGGGGTTGGCTAACCGGTACGTTTGAAACCGAAGAAAACGGGAAATTCTTCTACTCTTCTCTCTTTTCTCCAAACTCTACCTCCCCGTCCTGTCTCCCGCCCCTCCCGCTCGAAGACCGCTTCCGCGCCCTGTACGTCTCTCTATATCTATCCTCAGCCAGCAGCCCTGGCTGACGCGAAACGATTTTGCCTCCGTAGGCCCGAAGACACGCCCTCGGCATCGAGCAACAGCACACCGACGGCAGTGATACAGGAACTCGGCGTGCCCTCCGCGGCCCCGATCAACCCGTACTGCGAGACCTCTTCAACTCCCAAGAACACGACGGTGACGCCGTACGACGCCTCCGGCTCGCCGATCCGCTTCAACAACGACCAAGCCATGTCGTTTGACGTGCTCTGCAACACCTTCTGGCCGCAGCGCCAGGGCTTGAACCCTGAGCTGCGCGACATCCTCGTCATGACCGTCCCAGACATGTTGACCTGCATGACGCTCTGCGCGCAGTACAACCAGGGGTACAGCGACGCCGTCGGCGACGATGTCTACGTCGGAGGCGGCATCTGCGTGGGCGTCGCGCTGGTCAAGGGCATCGGGCAGTTCTGCTACCTGAAGAACGCGACGGGCATCAACGACACCACGGCCGCGGGCGGGTTCGACGTCGACTCGGCCGTGCTCACGGGGAACTGGGCGAACTTGACCTCCAACGAGCAGACGCTTGCTTTTGGAGGGAACTTGCCGGAGGTTGTGGCGAATACGACGACTGCGATTTAGTACAGCGGTCTGGATTGTAATGTGTATACGGGAGTTACGGGCGTCATCCCACGGTGTCTGGGACTTCGAATCTTTGAGCGTGGATATGATATGGATGAGCGTTGCTGTGGTGGAGCGTTTGCGATGCGAATGAAGCCTCGAGTGGTTCTATTGGAGGTCGTGAAGAACGAAGGTTATGGATGCTCTGCCAGCACTTTGAAGCTGTCAGTCTGGTCCAAGGCCATGCGATGGGGGCCCGAGATGCAGCTTGTCCGTTCTTCCTGGAACATAGCAGCGCATCCAGAGTTGGTGATATACATATACGTAAGAGACATACGCAGCAGAGTGCGCAGCTGCTCACGCAGCTGCCGGGACATATTTAACGGCCACGGATCGAATATAAGATGAAATCTGTCCATATCGATTGCTACACGTTACAACGGTTGTGATTTCTAACCACAGCACCTGAAGGTGGATTCATGACATCCGCTCGCTTCCTCATCTGCGTCGTCCATCCTTGGTATACAACCCACCTCCCAAACTGTCCCCGAGGAGATGATGACACAAAACATCTGAGACAAGAACAAAGAGAAATGCTAGTGAGAAACAACATGTCTAGATCGGAGGTCTCTTCCATTTTCTACCTCCGCTATCCGTACAATATTCACCAAGACGTCCCCAACCACACATGTAATCTGCCTGGCCGCTTCAAAGCCCAAGATCTAGTTGTCGCGCCACTCCTGGCCATTCTGAATACCGCTCGGCGCGCCATTGACACGTCCGTTGCTCCCGGACGCCTTGTTGGAGTCTGAGTCAGATTCGTCGTCATCCAGGACCCGGGCAAGCTCATCGGGGTCCTGCATCTTGGCATCGGGGTCGATGACGCCCTCCTCGAGCTCCTCGTCGCGGCGGCGGTTATCCCTATCGGTGTCGAGGACACCCTCGTCCGCGCTGACAGAGATGCCGCGGGCGCCCCACTTGGGCCGTCCGCCACGACGGGAATCATCGTTGCCACCGCCGAGGGCCGGGGCGCTCTCCTCGTCGTCGGAGTGCATGTCGACGCGCTTGCCAAAGATGCGGTTGAGGAGCCAGCTGCGGCGCATGTCGTCGGCGTCGACGATGCCGCCGTTGCGGAGCTTGACGCGCTGGCGGGTGTAGTAGACCCAGGCGAAGTCGACGTAGAGGGCGGTCTGGACGATGCCGAAGATGACAGAGACGGGGTTCGGGGCCTTGTCGTTGATGTCAAGCTCGCGGGTGATCCAGCCGACGAGGTAGAGGCCGCGGTAGGAGCCGAGAGTGACGAGGTAGAAGGAGTCGATGACGGTGGGGACGGTGGTCTGGCGCAGGAGCAGGAGCTGAGGGAGCACGCAGACGGATTCAAGGATCTGAGAGAAGTCCCAGAGCCACTGGAGAATTGTGTCAGCTGATATCTGGATGGGGGGTGGGAGATTGTGTGTCTACATACCACTCGGAAGCTCCAGTAGCTCTCCAGGATAAGCATAGCAAAGGGCGAGACCAGGAGCGCGCCGCCAAGGGCACCAGCGCCGACCTTCCAAGAGATCTCGCGCTCTCTGGATCGTGGGTAGACCCACTGCATAATGCCGATAATGTAAAATGAAGATGTTATGTAGAATATTTTGAATATAAAGTTCCATGCTGATTGCTCGGAAAATATGTCGAGATATCGCGTGCAGAAGACGAGAGCGTATAGCCCTTGCGTGATGAGGGAGACACCTGAGGAGCGGGGCTTGTTAGCACCTGGAGAATCTCCATGAAGTTTGTTCAGTAGACATACCCTCAGCACTCCTATTGCGATGTATCGCAAGCATCAAGATGCATTTTGAAAGGAGATGGGAGACATCTCCCAGTAGTCGGAACACCTGCCCACCCAGTCAGCGCGAATGTCCCCGGACGGCAGCTGCCCCTCCGTCGATCGGTCGACTACTCACGTTCCACGCAGTCATGTTATCGCTAGATGGGAAGTCGAGCTTCCACTAGGGTATTCGGGGTCTATCGAGGCGGGCGGCGATGGGAATCTTCGGATGCAGCGGTTGCGACACACAAACAAACAGACGGGACGGGAGGGAAAAGGCGCCGGTTCCGTTTCACATCACACGGGACGGACGGCCGTTAAGCAGGACGTAGGTGAGCCGTTGAAACAAAACGGCTGCCGCTGCTGCTTTGAGTCGTTTGCAAGCTAAGCTGGCGAGAGATTCGAGAGAACGTAGCTATGCGTGTTGGAGCGTAGGTAGCCTGGTCGTGGTGGGATGGATGTGGAGGGGAGAAAGCTGAAAGATGGCAGCAAGCAGTAAGGTTCCCTTTGCAGCTGGCGGAGGTGCAGGAGCAATGCGCCGAGTCGCCTTTCAAACCCCCCAAAGGCAGGTCGCAGAGCTCCAGCTGGCCTTATCAGCTCGAGCCTGAGCCTTATCCGTGCTGGGGAAAGAGGGTGACGACAGCCTGGGCCCCCAGCCACGTTGTACCACCTGCCAGCGCTGTGATTGGGCCGATTCTGCAGGGTCGCTTATGCCGGGTGCCCCCCAGTTGGGGTCGACAGCGCTAGAGCGACGCAGGCCGGCGGGTGACAGCGAAGCGGAAGCTGCGATTTTTGACTTTGATGAGGCTTCGGATGTTCTTGATATGCCTTGACAACTTAATCCTGCAGAGGCGAAAGCCTTCTGTTGCTGTTTTCTCATGTATTGGAATTGTATGGAGAACACGAGCTGTCCTACATGAGTGACGACGTCTACAAAGTTCCCATCCTTTTCTAGGTAGACCATCTCCGCGTGGGTACATCCCACTGTGGATTCGCTGCGTGGATTGCAAAGACCATGCCGTTTTGAGGGATGCGAGCTCAGAGGCGGCAGAAGAATGCCATTATTCAACTTGAGCATCCGGGTAGCTTAGCACGTCGTGTAGATAAGGTAATCAACAAAGGCCTTGGATGTTTGAATGCTCAAAAGCGTCAGGCACAAAACCAGCTGTGCCATCCCTAGCTTCAGTGCACTCCACAAGAACAACAGACTATCGTCTCAATCTCGTGCGTGCCCCTCCAAAAGTGTTTCGCAGGGTCAATAAAATAGGTCCCTCGAATGCCTGACGCGCGGCTGGCCTACCTGGGACATTTGCATCGCAACATGCATCGTCATCCACTGGTGTTGCCTGCGTGGCACGTCAACAGGCAGCAGCAGCAGTACAACTTTCTGTGAAAAGTCGTTCGCTGAGTCTTAGCAGTCTCACGTCTCAGTCTTTGAAGAATCCCCCTGAATTGCAAGATGCTGCCTTGGTCGGAACAACAATGCGCTGGCATAATTGAGGCTACGACATTGAAGGTTCGCTGAAGATCAGAACAGTGCTTGCAGCTACAGAATTGGAGATCGCCGTTACCGCGGGCGTGGTACGCCTACATAGCGGCATCTAGCATGATTGGAGTTGTATTGCAGAGTTGTCATCGACGGCTCGGCGCTTCTAGTGGGTCCCGGCCGCTTCGCCGGCCGACCTGCGCTAACAGAGTCCGTCTTGTCCTTCCCGCCTTTCCCGGGGGCCGGACCGATCTTGGCGACTAGCGGTAGCAATGAAGACTTGTGAGTTGAAGAGTGCAAGACGATAATCCTGGCAACGCCTCGATAACCCAGCGAGCTTCTCATACTGAGAAACCCTCAGCCGTGATAGGCGTACTTGTTGTAGCAGCTACAGCCTGCATATGCACTCGCTTTGGTACGACCAAAGCAAGGGTCAACTCCAGGGCCTCCAGGATGGGCTCGGGGTGAAGCATTTGATTCCTACGAAAGTAAAGAATAAAAGACCATTAGTGTCGCAGGATAGAGCTGATTCTGCAGCGAATGCCCCAATAAGTTTGTCTAATACGTGTTAATACCTTCAAACGAGGAGTCGCTAGATTTGCAGGGGAATTGCTTTTCTTCAGCTAGTGCGCTACAAGGCTTTACTGAATTGATGTCTTTGATCAAGTTTATTCCTGGCAATTTGGTCACTTTTGGTTTGCATATTGCTGTATGTAACGCGTAGCCCAGGAAAAATCAGCTCTAGTCTCACAACATCCAGCCCTCCTTTTTTTTTCTTGATTTCACTCTACACTTCAACAACACCATAATATCGACCATCATCTTCACGCACTTCGACATGGCTACCTCAGACAGACGTCTCGACTCTGCCGCGGACTTTGTTATCAGCTGCGGAACCGTGACCACCGACGTCGAGAAAAAGAAGGTGCTTGTCATACGCTGCCGCAACTCGGACGAACACTTGCTGCCCAAGGGTCGTAAAGACCTTAACGAAACTCTAGAGGACGCGGCCAAGCGGGAGACCTACGAGGAGACGGGCATAAGAGTGGATCTTCTGCCAGTCAATATCTCTACGCGAGCCACAACACCATCCTCAGTAGCCCCCAACGACCGCCCAACCCACGTCACCGAACCCATCGCCGTTGCTCAGCGCGTCTCAAACGGAGTTCTCAAGATCATATTCTGGTTCGTCGCGACTGCCGACTCTACCGTTCCGCGGGAGGAGGGAACGCAGAAGGAGGATGAAGATTTCGAGGTTAGCTGGGTGGACGTTGAGGAAGTCGGTGACCGTCTTTCCTTCCCTGATGATCAACGCATTGCCAGGGAGGCTTGTGCTGCGGTTTTTGGACCTGGATGAGTGGATTAGAGCAGAGACGCAGGGATGGGAGGAGCAGGAGTTGAAGAGCACATTGATCACGAGGACATGAACATCAAATGGAGATGAAGCTTGCTACTGTCTGCAAGCCGTCATTGTTTTGTGTGAATGTGGCCTTGATTCCATCGATGTGCTCGAGTTCTCATCAATCAGCCCCGATGATTCGCATCCTCACACCCTTGCCGACTCCGGAAACCACGATACCATCCCATCGGAAGACGGCCGAATTCAAACCTTGAATGGCCCGAACTTCGTCTCACACCGGCCGAGAACCCGGAGCGAGCATAACACCGTCCCATTGAAGCCTCCAACCGTCAAATTAGCACGGCAACACCGCCGCACGCAGCCACAGGCTCACAGCAAAAACAACGGCGGAAGAGTCGTCAGCATCGGGATGTGGGCGGGCCAACCCACCACAGCCGTCAATCTCACCCCAAAATAAGCAATGGAAATATCCGCATCTACTATGTAAGGTGGTGGTCGTCCTCCCGCACTAAACATATCGCGGGCGGTCCCTTGTCGGGGGACGGGCAGACAGAAAGCAGAAAGCGGGACTGACGGCAGTGCTAAAATGCTCTTAGCATCGCGGGATAATGACGCGGCCCAGCCGACGACGACGACGACGCCAATTCCAGTGTTCCAGGCGGGGGGACGACGGCACAACCCGCCCCACTAAAAGCCCGCTGGCTGTTGGTCGCAATTGCCGTCCTGGCCGTTTGTGGGGGGCGTGTGCAACGCAAAAATGGCAATGGTCACTCAATGGAAAGAAAGCTTGCCCGCGGCCTCCTAAGCTTGTTCACTCGTTGATTGCAGCAGCAGCCAGCACCTCCCTTGGTAGAGCAATGCCACTTTCGACAAGGCAGTGGACCGTGGTCGATTAGGTGTGTTTCCCCCGGGAAAGCGGGCGAGCTAACGGACTCTGGTGGTAAGGTGTCTTACGCAGCCCTGGCATCATTTCCACGTTTGTTTTCCTTCTCGTTCGTTCGCGGGGGCCCTGGCCTGACACGCCGCCGCCCCGTTGGCCCCCCTCCCCTCTCTGACCCGGGAAGACGCATCGGTTCCTTCGGGGGCTTGTTGGTACCAGCTAGTGCGGCGTACACGCACATCAGCGGCTATGAGGGTGGATGGCGTTGGGTTGGGGGAGGGGATATAGATACCTCGATGTGCCCCCCTCACGGGTAGTAAGGCACCATTTTTTTGGTTCTTTTGTATTGCACTGTTCTTGTTCAGCTGTAGATCCAACACATCTGCTTTTTTCTATTACACCCATTGTTCTTTGTGTGTTGGTGAACAAGAAGATCCCAATCTCACTCCCGAGCTTCCGTGCCGCAGGAAACTGGGGGCCGAATTTGCCGTGTTTCTTTCTTACGACAGCCGATGACGTTGGGCCCTGCCCGCGCCTCGAGGACATAAAACAAGCCAGCGAGTTCCGACGAAAAAGGGGCGCTTACCCTGCGAATTTTTCTTCTCGAAGAATAATTCTAGGTTTCTGGAGGATTTGAGTTCAGGAAAGGGAACGAAAAAGAATAGTCGAGACGGTCGGTGAAAATGCATTTGGGACGCCTCTTTACGACGATCGGCCTCGGCGCCGCACTGGTCCAAGCCACCCCGATCCAGGACCAGATCTCAAAGGCAACGGCTGCCACACCACGCTCCGCGTCTCCGGATCAGCCCGCCAAGCATTTCCACGAAGCCGAGTAAGTGACTACCGCCCGGTGGAAAAATTGACGCCCTTAACTAACACCCGACCACAGCTTCTCAGAGCACTACGACCCGCGCTTCGCCTCGGCGCCGCTCAACGAGACGGCCCAGCGCGCCGCCGTCAAGGTCCTGGTCCAGACCTACCTCTCCACCGTCCGCGACCTGGGCGTGCAGACCTGGCTCTCGCACAACGCGCTGCTGGGCTGGTGGTGGAACAAGCAGGTCCTGCCCTGGGACGCCCAGCCCACGGTGCAGCTGTCCGAGAACGGCATCCGCTTCCTGGCCGCCTACTACAACATGACCACCTGGTACTACAAGTACCCCGGCGTCCCCGGCGGCCGCGAGTTCCAGCTCGAGGTGAACCCCAACTACGTCCACGGCGCCGTCGACGACGAGGCCGCCAACACCATCGACGCCCGCTGGATCGACATGGAGAACGGCCTGTTCATCGACATCATGGCCGTGCGGTACGTCAAGGACCACCCCGAGGGCGAGAACGTGCTGGCGAGCAAGGACGGCCACGAGTTCAGGGATACGTACCTGTATCCGCTGCTCGAGACGACGTTTGAGGGCGTGAAGACGAAGATTCCGTATCAGTACAAGAGCATGCTGGTGGCCGAGTACGGGGAGGATGTTTTGATCAACAAGGAGATCAAGAAGTGAGTTTCAAATCTGGCGAGACCGGGTGAGCATATCGCTGACAACTTCTACAGCCACAAGTTCGTTGACAACGACATGGAGTGGGTACCGAATGAAGAGCTCTAAGGAGCACGGCGGAGTACGATTCACGTATTTTCGGGGAAGAGGTTTTGGCGTTGGATTATTATTGTCTCGATAAACAGTTCGCTACTTTCATGTACGGCGTTAGGGAATACCCAGGAATCTGACTAGCAAAACAAACACACACGCACATAGCGTATTTCCATCATCACGAATATCTTCCGCTGTTCGCACCTGGCAGGCCATTCTCTTCAATGTGCGCAGACAGTAGGGCCTCCTACTTACAACCTTCCCGTCTGCTGCACAATCCGGGGCTTCTCTTTCCCTTAGTTGACTTCGACCAGCGGCTTCTTCAGTCGCCACCTCGTACTCTTGGAATGAAAAGCCATATACGTAACAGGGGGCATTTGGTTTCAACCCTGCAGGCACCGATATCGTCTACTCCTGCTGTCCCTCTAGTTCTGCGTCCACTCACCTCTCTAGTTCAGTATACAGTCGGCTCTGTTATCATCTCTGTCGTCGTCGTCTCTATTGTCCTTATCGTACTTGTCTCTGCTGTCGTCTCTGCTGTCGTTTCTGCTGTCCTTGCCGTGGTTGTCTCTGTCGTCTGTCGTCCTCTCACCTCTCAGGCTCTTCGCCCTCTCGCCTCTCTGGTTCTTCTCCTCTCATGCCTCTGGTTATAGTTACCGCCACCTCTGTTATCCTTGTTCTGAGCATCTCTGTTGTATCTGTGATCTGTAGTCTCTGTTACCTGTCGTCCCTGTTGTCTGTCGTCCCTATTGTCTATCGTCCCTGTCGTGTGTCGTCTATGTCGTGTGTTGTCTGTCAGCGTCTCTGTCGTCGTCTCTGTCGCCTTCCTCTTTATGGAAATCACACCCAGTCGTCACCTTCCTTCCCGTGATCTATCTAGCCCTTCCGTCTATATAAACCCCCTCTGTCACCTAGCTAGCCGGCCACAACCTTCACACCTAAGTACACCACACAAACAACAAGATGGCCGACGACTCGGATCCGTACAGTGAACCAGGTGCCAACATGCCCGAGGAAACGATAGTTGAGCTCCACAACCAGTGGGATGCCGTTCTGGTTGTCACCAAAGACAACACCATTCGCAAGTTCCGGGTATGCTCGAACGTACTCAGCGCCGCATCGCCATACTTCGAGAGCCTCTTGGTCGTTCCTACCTTCTCAGAGGCTATCAAAGTCCAGAATGGCCAGCGCCCAGACATACACTTGGAGGAGAACCACTACCCAGATGCCATGGAGGTAATGCTAAGCATCCTTCACTACCGTATGCGGCGCCAGTGGGACATGGTGACTCCCGAAGAGCTCGCAACCATCGCCATATGCGCTGACCAGTATCGCTGCGTCGAGGCCCTCAAGGCCCAGATCGGACAGTGGCTCGTTGGGCAGCCGAAGTCCAACAAGGCTGACCCCGACGAGATTGGGTACTTGCTGGTAGCTCTTCAACGATTCGAGCACCCAGAAGAGTTCTCGAGAACGTTGGTCGCTGCTGTCATGAACATCCCTTTCTCCTTCGACTTCGGGTCTTGGGCTGCTGATCCAATTATTTCTGAGTTGGACGAGGACCTGAGAGGTAAGCACCGTCCCCCAAGCCAGATGTTTACACATAACCCTAACAGCTCAAAAGCGCGCATCCAGAAGAATATGGAAAACGTCAAAGCGACACTTACCAAGTTCTTGTATTCAGCGATTACGGACCTCACCTTCAACGATCAAGTGAGCATGATACATCGATGTAACACATGCGCTCTGGAGACTCGAACAAAACTCCCAGGATCCTGCACCAGAGCCGATTGCCCATCGAAGACGCGATGTTACTCTGGTGAACGTGTCAAGGAGTTCCTCAAGATGCTCCATAATAACTCTCTCTGGCCACCGCAAGAAGCGATAGAGAACTGCACCATCAGAAAGCTTGGTTCGCGCCTCCGAAACCTGCAGAAGACCGACGTTCACAGCTGCGATGCCGGCAGAGGGTGCGAACTTAGACGTATTATGGACTTATTGGAGGCAGAGGCGACGACTGTTATCGAGGGGGCCCAGTCAGGCTTGGAGACAACAGCGAAGACGACGGCGGAGACGGCGGACGACGCCCAGGACATGTAAGGGCAGGAAAGGGAAGGAGGGGGTGATTTGTGTATCGAACGGACTCTGGGGATTTATATCCTGGAACTGATATCGGGAGTCTGGAGTTTTTCTGCTTTTCTTGGAATTTTTACTAGCAATAGATCCTTTCTTGTCGTCCCTTATGTCGTCCCTTGTGTCGTCCCTTGTCGTCCCTCGTTGTCCCTTGTGTCGTCCCTCGTCGTCCATCGTCGTCCCTGTCGTCCCTTGTCGTCCCTTGTCGTCCCTTGTCGTCCCTCGTCGTCCCTTGTCGTCCTTCGTCGTCTCTTGTCGTCTTGTGGCGTCACTATAACCTCTATTCTTTGTCTACATTGTGACTGTTGTTGATATCGAGCATCGCCTCTGTCTTCTCTGCTGGATATTATTGTCGTCATCCTACTGCTACTGTCTCTACTAGGAACCATCCACATTGTTAACATTGTGGTTGTTTTCATAACCTCTAGGTTCTTAACAAATTGATAGTAAATGTAAAATCTCAGCTAGTTGTCTAGAAAACCGCGAATAGACAAACTAAAAAATCAGTTTAATGGATAGATCCATGAATGCCCCGTTTCAAGAACTTAACCGTGTAGTAAATGAATTTCTGCGAGCGAAGTAAAGCCTTACGGATAGCGCCACAGCTAAAACTCAAGACGCGCTCTGGAGTTGGGCCGTAGCTTCTCTTCAGGGAAGGGATGGATGTACGGTTTTCGGTCGAGGCTATTCATGGTCGAAATGCTTCTGCAACACCGAACAGATTTCCATCACTGTGCTATATGCTCAAAAAAACAAGCACTCTTGCTCCGCCCCTCTCCGTCTTTACTTATAGTTTCAACCAGCAATCCACTACAACTTTCAAATACTACTACTTCCAGAACCATCTCCACGAAAGGATATTTGGCGGTTATGGAGGGTTTGATGATTCACGTAATCAATGACTCTTCGGGGACCACTGAATCTGCCCCAGTATGCCCTGGAGTCGTCCGCTGTGTTTCGCCACGACTCGGAAGATCGTCGAGGAGACTGAGGAATCGACTGCGCCCAGCTAGGTCTGCAACCAAAGGACGTTACTTTCCTACTGTTAATTGCGCATTTCCCGGACAAAGGCAGCAAGCACCTCAGTGTCGACAGACTCTGTGGGATCGCACAATGCAGTCAGGATCTCGGATTCAGACGTCCGCTTGCTCCTTGGATCTCTACGTGGTTCATGCGTCACGCATACAACTTAGCCAGGGCAGGGTTTCCCGATCATGGGCAGCGTGGATCTCGAAGCGTCCCAAGAGTTCATGCAGCTTTGCGACGAGGGCATACGCAATTTGACCATCAACGAGGTCGAGTCGTGGGAATGGGACACGTGGACGAAGAGGCTGCCTAGCGGAATCCGACAGACCATGGCCAACAAGATCAGGTTTGACGTTCATGCCATCCACTCCGACATACAACTCTCTAAGGTCCCCTGCAGGAGGACGACCAGGTGTACAGAGCACGCGCTTTCTGCTTAAGGGCCTGCGGACGTAGGCTCGAGCAGCAGCGGAACGACGAGGAGCACCGAGCTCTATGCGACAGCGACGAGGTGAAGCGGGAGATGTGCACCAAGCCGAATCGCGTGAGCGAGTACATCGAACTGTTCCAGAGCCGCGGCCTGTGGGACGTTGCCGACATGACTGATAAACTTACCATTGGGGGGGGGGGGGGCTCTTTCGCGATACATGCAATGATCGACGAGGAGTTGGCTCATAAGTGTATGGGTCGCGCGGAGTGTCCCTTGATGGAAGAGCTGCGTGAGGGAATCGATGACATGTTGGAGAATATTCCCAAGTTGAAGTTGGAGTATTACGCCCCTTGAGCTCCTTGAGCTCTGTGAGATAGCACAAACTGCTGTGCGAGTCCGACAGCTGTACACAGAGAAATTGACTGAGGAATTGGAGTTGGAACAATGATGCTTCTGGAAAGGCCCACAAGGTCAAATTGTGGGAGGCTCTTCAGGACATCAGATGAAGTTGACGACGCACGGACCACACACCAGGGTGACAGGGATCTTCAGCGCAAGGGGAGGCGCGCGTCACGCCTGGCCAAAGTGCACGACGCGCCCCTCCACCTGCCTCATGTAGAGTTGCTCTGGCTTGACGTTCAAGCTTTCAATTCAAGCATCACAACCCTGACTTGACGTCGGACTCGTCTCTGATGAGTAGTATTCCACTCCCGATTCATTGTATCTGCGCCCAAGCGCTTTAATCGCAGCCCCAATCCTCCACCATGACGAGTAAGACCTTGAACCGACGTGAATCGCCCCGCCGACGATGCTAACATCAGACAGCTCGAGCGGAACGCATGCAACAGCGCATGCGCGGTGCGGGGTGAGTTTTGCCTTGGACATCGCTGCTGGGAGATGGGACTGACGATAAAAAGACATGGCCAAGTCGAGGATGTCTCATTTCAATTGGACTTCGGCGACGACCTCACGAGCGAAATCGATACCCAGACGAGCCCGGAGCAGCCGCCACCCCGAACAACGCCGACCCCGAACACATCTGCGAAGCGAAGGAAACTGGACACCGATGCCGCGCGATCTCTCTTGCCTGCACCGGCCGGTATCAGTCAAGCGCGACAGTCACCCGGCAAACCAGAAACCCAAGAATTGGAGGAGGGGTCGTCGATAGAATCTGCGCAGCCCGCAGCGGAGCAGCCAAACACAAGTCCGACTACAATCATAGAGGAAGAAGACCCGGACACTGTCGAGTCTTTGCCGCCCCCGAGGCCGGTCATACCCGCGCCACCGATCTCGCCCGTGAACCGGAGGGCCGCAGCGGCCAATACTGAAGTCGAGGAGAGTCCTGCCGATGCACCAGGAAGCGGCCGACGCCGTAAGATCACGAGCAGTGCTTTAGCTTCGAGCGCTAGATTACAGGATGCTTTGTCTCCCGGAGATAACGAAACCGAGACGGTACCCATTTCATCACCTCTCGTCAGCAAAGTTCGAAGGACCACGATCGGTACGCGCAGGTCGACAAGCAGCCGAGGGAGCCGCAACTCTGGTGCATCTGTGGCTGAAGATGTAGACGAGTTATCACCTGATGGTGCCGGAAAGTCTGGTGGAAGGACTCTGTCTCCTGAATTATCATCACGGCACGAAACACAAGCAGAAGAATCCGTGGCACACTCCGATGAACCGACAGAAGAGCTGCAACCCGAGCCTGAGCCGGAGACTGAAGTACGTTCGGAGCCAGAACCTGAACCCGAGCCGGAATCGCTAGTAGAGGAACAGGAGCCGAGTCAGGATCCAGATGAGAGTGTGGCTGAAGAGGTGGACGCGAACGAGGCGGCACAACGACTGGGGCGCAAGCGGCCCCGCAGAAGCCCAAGAGGGCCGTCTGCCGAGCAGGACTCTACTCTTGTAGATGAGGATAATGAAGACCCCCTGCCCAAAAGGCGGAAGAAACAGACCCACGCCAGTCCGGCAAAACAGAGACAAGGAAGGCCAAAGGCAGCTTCGAAAACCAAGAGTCCGCCCAAAGCCGCCTCCAAAGGGAGGAAGAAGAAAGGTTCAGATGCGCCAGGAGGCGATGAGACTGTTGCGATTCCAGTACAACGGTTTACGACGAAGAAGACCCAACCTGAAGGCGAGGATGACGACGCAGACATTCTCAATTCCGATATCCCCTTCACCAGCCGTGGCGGAGTAAACACTGTGGATGTGTTGACCACCATGTGTGAGGAGGTCCTCGGGACGAGTCTGGAAACCCTTAAGGAGGGCATGCGCAATGCAGAAGACGCAGCCACAAAGAAAGAGCGTAGGGTGCAGATGCGAGCTCTGGAAGCTTACCAGGAAGAGTTGCGCAACCGGTTTCTCCAACACGTGGGTTATGATCTCCAAGGTGTGGTTGCCACAACTGACCCGTTCTAGACCATTCTCCTCGACACACTCCACAACTTGCGCAAGCGGGTACGCAGTGTCCAAAAGGAGAGAATCACCCTTCGGGACGAAATCATGCGCATCCGTGCCGAACGGGACCAGGTGGCTGTCCGGAAGGATTCCGTCAGAATTAAGCACGACAAGGTCAAAGAGGAAGCTCTGGTCAGCAACCCCTCCTCCACGAAGCGCAAGCTATCTCTCAGCCTTACAGTTGACTAACGGGCGTCCCACAGAACCAATTGAGCTTATCTTCGCAGATGCATGACATCGACCTGGCGGTAGAGCGAGGTCGTGCGGCGCCTGAGCTCGGCCCAGCCGAGAAGAAGACGGCGGAATTGGCGAACCTCGAGATTCTGATATCGAGGATTACAGACCAGGCCTGTACGCAGAGCGACACAGGGGGGACGCTGAAGCAGATCAAAGACTTCAATGCATTCCTAGAACGCGCCGCGGTGGCGTTGGAGGGCAGATAGGGAAGACCTGGGGAAGAGGCAGTGGGAACGGGCCTCAGCCCACGTCATGTCCGATGTTGACGATGCTTGAGGGTGTTCATGTAGGTACGGTTGCTTTGGTGTTGGGGGTTGTTTTGACGGGTGGTTTTGGCCAGGGATACCCAGGGCAGTCGGCATTCGGCTCGCTCAATTAGTGACGACCAAAAGACTTAGGACCAGGAATGTTGCGGCTTGCGCTCATTACGATTGACAGCGCTCTGTGGTGCGAACCTTATTTTACCCCGTGTGGCTTGCAACCCGCCCCCAAAAGAGGGAAAAGTAGCCAGATTAAAGACCGTGAGCACAAATTGAAATACAACGCCGCTCTTTCGCGCTGGCCGAATTGCAACTTGCAACAACTGAACTGCAAAGGGCTGAGTCGCAGGCTCGCTCTGGACCCTCTCGACCTTCCGAATTCTGAAAGATGCCCTCTATTTTTGTCTGGATGTGCCGCATTCTGCATGGTTCTCTTTTGACGTCACTAGCCTCATTCGAGGCGCAGTTCCACCTTTCGGCTGTTGCCCTTTAATTTTTTTTCGTCCCAATTTCCCTGACAACTGAGTCGGGGTGGCCGTGTGTGTTGTGTCATGGGAAGTGGAAGGTCAAGGCAAGGTGAGCAGAAGGTGGGAAAACAGCTCTCTCACAGCGTGGTCCCAGGCCCCACTCTCCGCATGTGGCGGTCGCCGGCATCTTCCAGCGTGTGCTGTCGTTATTACTCTTTTTCTCTGTTAGTGTATTGTTCCCGCCCGCAGCAAGCTGCGCGTCGTCTCGTGTCATGGCCCACGACGACTGGGTGATGTACCTTTCCCTCCCACCTACCAGCGCAGCTCTGGCTATCTTAACTCTCATCCGGAAGTACGGCACTTGAAGCTCGACGGGCCCATGGGTCCGTCATCAAAGTTCCCTCCCCAACCCACCACACAAGGCGAAGCCGCCTTACACGCCCCCTTCGCCCTCTTCCCACCCTGAACCCTGACTGGCTGCAACGACGGGAAAACTGGATTCTTGCTCTGGGATGTCGGGTGATGATTGGCGCCGGTGATGTTCCCTGGTTTGCCGTTTTACTTCCGATGAAGGGGGCTTACCGCAGGACCTTACCAAGTTGCTGCGGGTGGTTGGTGGAGGGGATGCGATGGAGGGGAGAAGGGGGGGCGTGGATGAGGCAGGACAGGAGGCAATGTGTTAGGGACCCTCGGCCACCGATAGCTTTTACCTGCTTCAGCTGAGCCATGGAGCCAGGGGGAAGGGGGGTGTTGATGGAGAACATGGCACGGGGAGAGAGGTCGGCTTGTTGTTGGTGTGTGCTGTGTGCCTTGTGAAGGATGTGTGAGTCGAGTACATAAAGACGCGGGACCAGACTGTCTTCTCTACTGCTCCATCTTCTTGTTGCTTAACACAACTACCACTCTCTCGATACCACCCACAAACTTCCACTCAACTCTACACCTCTTCAACCCACAAACCCCATCATCAAAATGCCCGCCCCCGAGGTTCCCCAGCAGCAGGCCCCCATGGAGGTCCCCTCTGAGAACGGTATCGTCTCTCAGCAGCCCGTAAGTTCCAGATCTAAGCAATGATCATAATGAACGTATGCTGACCAAATAACAAACAGTCCGCCGAGCCCCAGCCCGAGATGTCCCTCCGTGGTGGTGAGGAGGCCGGATGCGAGATCTGCTGCGGTCTCTGCGGCTGCGAGGAGTCTTGCTGCTAGACGAGTTCATGACCTCATACAACGACAATGACCGATTGAGAGGGGAGAGGCAATGATTTGAGACAAACATGATTACCCCATTTTACCATCTTGTCTCATGGTCGATCTCTCCCCGTGGCGTTTGGCGAATGCTCCCTAACGGAGTATGAATGATTTATGGGCTATATAATATAACCATCAAAAAAATTGAACATATATCCAAACATTCGAAAGATTTCCATGTTGCCAAGCTTGTTTCTACAAATCGACTGTGGTCAAAATGTCTTGGGTCTGAAGCGAAATTCCAGCGAAGCGGCTGTCCCTGGGCTGCCAAGTGTGTGCCAAGAGATCTACCCGCAAAGCTTGGCGTGCAGTGGCCTCTCGGCGCCGGGAGGGCTGAGTGGTGCAGAACACTTGACGTGCCCAGAAGTTCTGGGCTCTTCGGGGGAGGCAAGGCATCGTGTTAGCCGCTGGTAGTAGGGAGGCCAACCGCAACTGGTTGATCAATGGATTCAGCCTGGGTTAGCTTGTCCCCTTGGTCGCAGCACCCTGTCATCTCCTGCATCATTCTCCGACCAGACCAGACAGACCGCTCTTCGTTTAATCGTCGTCATCGGGTCCCCGGCGGTGCGGTCAGACTTTTAGTCTCCTGCTCGCCCGTCAAGTTACGGGAAAGAATGGAAAGCTGTTTAGAGTTTCCGTTGTCGCTTCCGTCGTGCCGCGCCTCTTCATGCGACCTTTTCCTCCCCTTCTTCTTCATTTCGTCTCATCCCCTGCTTATTTGCAACCTTTCAGCTCGTGAGAGCGAGGTATTTTTCTTTTCCCGTTCTTCACCTGGGTTCCGGGTCCTGGTTGGCTGGTTGGTCTTGCAAATTGGACGAATACACCGGGGAGAAAAGGATGCGTTCCGCAAACCCGCGCGCTCTAAAGTTGAGCGAAACGCGAACTCTTACCTTATTCGTACACAGAGGCGGTTTATTCAACCCCCTTCCCGTGCAGTTACTTACTCAGTGCGCCCTTGCTAGGTGTGCAATTGCCGTGACGTGGTGGTGATACAGTGACACTTCGGACCGGGAGCTGAATCCCTGGCGATGAGCTTTTTTTCTCTTCCATTTCTACGGATTGAGGTTCTGAGTTTCCCTGCTTTCTGGGGCGGGAGGCGGTTGAGATGGGATGATTTGGGGGGGTTGAGTTGGAACTTGGCGGCGCAGTCCCTGCTGAGGGAATTACAGCGGGGCGTTCTGGCCTGTTCGCCATGTTTCGTTCTCGGGTGTGTGCGAGGTTGATGAAGTCACATTACGAAATGCCACAGGGCCGATCACGATCGGTGTAGTCGTGGTAGATATTCGGTCTGATGACAGCCGCAAACGCCAAAAGATGGGTAATCGAAAGACGGAAACGAGAGACTTGCGGATTCGTGAGATTGGGAGATCGTAGCCTCCAAGAGGGGCTTCTTTTGTGCATTTGTAGATGCTCTTCTAGTAGTACAACGTGAAATCTATAGCCAACATGGCAAACATCCATCATAAGGCTGATCGATAGGATTATAGTCCGAGTTGGCAACCGCTTTTGTACAATTACAACACACGCCGGCTTCCTCCATGACCGAGACAAGGCAACATCCTGCACCGGTCTCGACGAGCCTTATTTTCCTCCGAAAGCTCCCGTGATGCGGTCCATGACGGTCGCCTTGCCCTCCGCCTTGCGCTGCTGCTTCTCCTTCTCCTGCTCGTCCCACAGCTTCTGCACGTTCTTGGCAACCTCCGCCTTGGCCTGCAGATCCGCCCGCAGCGCCGCCTCCTCGACCGCGCGCTCCTCTTCTGGCAGCTGCTCCAGCTTCTCCTTCCACGATTTCTCGAGATCTGGCCGAGGCTGGATGGCAGGAGCCGCCTCGACGGCGGCGGGTATTGAGAGATCGAACTTGGGGACCGGCAGGCCCTCCTGCTTAGCCGCCTCGATGGCCTTTTCTTGCTCGACCATGCGCTGGTAGAGCTTGTCGGCGTGCATCTGGATGTCTTCTTCGACCTGCGCCGGGCGGTTGTAGACGGATTGGTAGCCCAGGGCTTTAAGGAATCTCTGTGCGGGAGCGTAGTGTTAGAATGACCTGCGCAATTTTGTTTCTGTAGTCGCGACGGTTAGAGAGAAAGTAAACGTACCGTTTGCATGGTATAGCACTTCTCGAACCGCTGCACCTGGTGCCTGCACATCTGCATCCTGTCCTCCCAGGAGCCGCTCTTCATGCAGTTCACCCACTCCTCCTGCTGCAGCGCGCAGTTCTCCAGCGCCGCCCGGCCGATGTTGTGCTTGCGCTCCTTGTACCCGTCCAGCACGTCCATCAGCTTCTCGTGGTCCGTCTTGCTCTCGGCCTCGATCTCGGCGTACGGCCGGTACGTCTTCCACAGGTGCGCGTACCGTCCATCCTGGAAGAGGCTCTCCTTGGGCACTTTTGGTCTCGAGTCTGCTGTCGTGTCGACACCGTTGTGTTGTGATGTTTGTGATGTTGTTGCTGTTGCTGCTTCTACTGCTGCTGCTGCTTTTGTTGCCGCGGCGGCCGCTGCCTGTTCCGCTTCTTGGATCTGTTGCTGGATCTTGACGGGGGATTCGCGCTCGAGGAACTCGCGGAGCTTGGGGTCCAGGGACTTGAGAGGGTCCGAGGTGGTGGTGCTGGAGCCGAACCAGCCGTCGAACCAGCCCATTATGAATGAGGGCCTCTGAGACAAGGAAGATGTCGAGGAGAGAGGGGGCGGAAGGGGAGGGGTATCTTGGGGAGCTTCGGAGGGGAGGAGGGGTGTCGCAAACTGAAGCTCTTCGAGAATTTCCAGGCGGGATTTGGTGATCCAATCAGATGCTCAGAAAGACACGAATGGAAGGTGTCAATTGAAGATTGCGCACTGTACGAAGCACTGTATTGTGAGCTTAATTATATCGAATTCTATTTGTTGAGCTACCGCTATGGCGCTACTGGAAGCTGGTCGCGAGATAGCAGCAGTCTTATCATCTCATGTAAGTGAAAGCCAGGCCAACATCACAACATCCGGGGATCATTTTGGTTTGGGAGGTTTTGGTGTGCATAAGGTTACTCATAATCGTATGCCGCTGTTCGGTCTATACCTCTGCCACTATCAGGATTTCTGCTGTTGACGTTGGGTAAACGGGGACCAGGACAGGTGGACCAGAAGCCGGCCACAGGTAACTCAAATATCACGTCACAAAGGCCACGGACAAGACAGCTGTACTTCCAATCCCTAATCATTTTTCGTTCATTCGACCTGAGGCACATCGTAGTTTTCCGTTCCCGCAAAAATCACAAGCCCATCGTGTGCCCGGGTCACCCAGAGAAACATAACCTCTAGTTCACGACCACGTAGCTGTTTGGCTGATCGAATTCATTTTGGTCTTGATTCTGCATCTATAACACAATCATTGTGGATGCAGTTTTCCC
The DNA here is from genome assembly GCF_013390195.1 of Colletotrichum siamense. Classification (NCBI taxonomy): domain Eukaryota; kingdom Fungi; phylum Ascomycota; class Sordariomycetes; order Glomerellales; family Glomerellaceae; genus Colletotrichum; species Colletotrichum siamense. The sequence continues at coordinate 2,226,445 of NW_023501020.1, forward strand.
TGATGACCTCCCATCCGGTATGAAATGAATAACCCACACCGCAGTCACGCCGTAAATGCCAATGAGCCGATTTAGAACTTGGAGAACTTCTTGACAGCCTTGCCAGTGCGGGGAAGGACACGCAGGACGTTGAAGCGGACCTAGTGGCCATATTAGCAACCGTATTCCATACTATGGTCTTGTCTCCGAGAGACCGTGGGGGTTGGTCGTAACATACAGTCTTGGACAGAGGTCTGCACTGGCCAACGGTGACCTGGTCACCCTCCTCGACACGGAAAGCGGGGGAAACGTGGGCAGCGAGGTTCTTGTGGCGCTTCTCGTAACGGGCGTACTTGGGGATGAAGTGGAGGTACTCGCGGCGGATGATGAGGGTGCGGTGCATCTTGGTGGAAACGACAGTACCGGTCAAGATACGGCCACGGATGGAGACCTGGCCGGTGAAGGGGCACTTCTTGTCTGTAAGACGCGCCAACGTTAGCAATCGTGTTTCTGGTGGTGCTGCTTGTGTGCATGTTCGTAGAATCCAGCGCGCGGCGTCGGTGTCGGTGTCTCCAATTCTGAATTCCTCCTCTTCCCCTCGAGTGCCAAAACTCTTTTTCGATGTTCTCGAGTGTCGCGAAATCCCATGTCGAAAATTTCCGTTTGCCGTGTCGCGTGCGCCAATATTCCCACCACATCATTCGCAGTCGGTGCTCGCAAACGTACCGATGTAGCTGCCCTCAATGGCAGTCTTGGGGGTGCGGAAACCCAGGCCGACGTCCTTGTACCATCTGCGGCCGCTCTTGCCAGGGCGAGCAGACTTCGCCTTGACCTTCTGGTTGAGGAAGATACCCTTCTGCTTCTGGAAAGCCCTCTCGGACTGGACGGTCAACTCGGTAGCCATCTTGACGTCGTGATGCGGTCGCGGGTCGACTGGGCGGGTGGGTGCTGTTTGGGTTAGAAGTCGAGGTGCTGAACCTTGCGATTTTTTTGGTCAGACTCAAAGTCGGATTGGATTGGCACGCACGAGCAAACTGATTAGGGCTTGCAACTGTGGGCTGTGGGTGTGGCTCCTTCCCTTTTTTTTTCGGGAAGCGAGGGCGGTGTGTGGCTGGTGCCTGCGGTCCAGCCACGGCGAGCTGTGACCTGCCAAAGAGTGGGGCGCAGAGGAAGAATCGACGTCCCGAGGCGGCGACAGCCGACACCACAGCAACCAGAGGCCCCCGAACGCGGTCTGTTGACATCATTCCTCAGCAGCCAATGAGAGGCCCGGTCAGAAGTAAACACCGACCCATGCAGCCCACCACCCGTGCTTGGGGTGTGTTAGGGGACTTTGAGGAACTTGGACATTCACGCCACCAACAATCGCGTTGCTCTTTAAGACGTGACATGTGCACGTCTAGCCCTCCCACTTGAAGCCTCACAGTCAAATCGCCACACCGATATTCAAGATGGCTTCATTCGGCGACGCGACCATGCCTTCCACGCGGCGGACGCGCAAGTCCATCGGCGCACCGACGACGTCGAGGAAGGGAACCGACAAGGAGAATGCGACCATTGACGTCGGCACCACACTTGCAGAGAGTCGTAAGAAGTCGCGAAGCAAGAGCATTGGCCCCGGCGGCCTAGACGCCCTCAAAAATGCAAATGGCAACCGCAGAGCAGTGAGAATGCTCGTGTTTTGGTCTTGTGCACGCCCGGCTAACGTTCGCAGTCCCTCGCCGTGCCGTCACGGCCCCCGCCGCGATCGATTTTGAAGCCCACGATGCCGCTTCTGCCCGAGATCCCACCACACCGCAAGCGCAACGCAGACCTTATCGACCTGGGACCGCCCCGGGCCAGCACCCCCACGAACACATCCACCGGCAACTCCACCGGCAGCTCGTCTGGTTCTAAGATTGCCTTGCGCACGGAGGAAGAGCAGCAAGCCGCATCTAGAGAACGAGAGGAGCGAGAGCGCAGAGATGCGCGACGCAAGTCGCTCGCCAACCGGAGAGTATCATTCGCCGCCGAGGCGACTCTTCACACATTCCACGAGATTGAGTTCAACCAAGACTCAACAGCGTCAACAGACTCGACGCGACGTGCATCTAGCGCAAATGGAAAGGGATCTGATCGGGCGTCCACGCCGCAAGAGCAGGTGGACGAGATAGTTCCTGAGTCACCAGAGAACCAGAGAGAGCTCCACCAGAAGAAGCGCAGGCGTAGTTCCACCGCAAATCTGATGGACTTCACCGACGATGAGAACACGGCCGCATCCGGGTTCAGCTCGGATTCTGAGCCTGCTGATGCGGTAGAGGAGGTGGATGGAGATGAAGAGGTCGAGGACTCGGACTCCAACAGCGATTCTTCGGATGACGATGGCACGATGATGACCATCGACGACAATGAGGTCACTGGCGCATCAGTCATGTCTGGTCGTACGGTCGCATCGGATGACGAGAACGATACCCTGGATGAGGCTCTGAGGATGGCTGCGCGACAAGCAGGAACTCAACGACTTGGCTCCGACGATGACGAAGAGGATGAAGAAGTCATTCCTTCCTTCGGCTGGATCAAGAAGAAGCCACAGGACGAGGGTGCCAAGGACCAGGAGAACGCCCCTCCCCCGCCTGCGCGCAACAGTCCTCCCGAAGACGAAGACGACGATGACATGGATATGGATATGGACATCACCTCAGCAGTTGGTGGCATTATGAAAGATAAGACCTCTCAGAGTGCTTTTGACCCCAACGAGGACATGTCGATGGATGTCACACGTGCTATCGGTGGTATTCTTTCTCGAGTCAACCAACAAGCCGTCGAGCCGAGCCAGGAAGACCAAACCATGGAGTTTACTACCGCCGTTGGAGGTATCCAAAAACAGAATCCCAACGACACCCTGTTCGATGAGGGTGAAGATGAGGACATGTCTATGGAGTTTACAACTGCCATTGGCGGTCTTCTGCCGTCCCAGGCCAAGAGAGACACCTCCCAGAAGCGTCGCAGGACCATGACTACGCGCGACAACTCGGTCATGGACGAGTCAACAATGGACATGGACATGACTGTTGCCATGGGTGGCATCCTCCCTGCGGCTGATAAGACGCTTCATGGTGATGAGACCTTGGGTATGGACATGACTGTTGGACTGGGCCGGATCATGTCATCGCCGGACAAGCCGATGGAAGAAGATGACGCTACAGGGGGCATGGACATGACCGTTGGCGTTGGGAAGATTCTTGGCGCTGCTACCGCTTCTCCGGAGAAGGATGAGCCTACTATGGACATGGATATCACCACAGCTGTTGGAGGTATTCTGCCTACTTCTGAGGCGGCTGAAGCAGAGGATGCCACGATGGGCATGGACATGACCACCGCTGTTGGAGGCATCATCGGAGGACCTCAATCACCAGAGGCCCGGATTGCCGCCAAGAAGCTCATGGAGGAGGAGGTCGACAAGCCCGACACGCCCTCCAAGACCATGTCCGTGAAGCCAGCATCGCCTGCAAAGAAGCTTGCTGCGTCCGTCAAGAAGAACGCCCCGGCAGACAGCCCCGGTTTCAACCCGTTCCAAGGCAGAAGCCTCCGCAACAGCATGCCTCGTGCGAGCCTCTTTGGCGAGTCGCCAGCCAGAAGTCCTTCCAAAAGCCCAGAGAGGAGTACCAGGACACCCAGCCCACCGAAGTCTGCAGCGCCACCACCAGTGGCCACGACTCCGTTGGACAGCTCGCCAGTCAAGACACCCCAGTCTTCCAAGAAGCGAGGACGGCCCAAGTCACCGACCAAGTCGCTCCCCAAGTCTGCTTCAAAATCACCAACGAGAAAGCCCGCGACACCATCACTTGAAAATACTGCCAACCGTTTGAACGTCTTTCAGCAAGATCCAGCAACTGGAGCAAGGACGCCCACTGTTGTTCTCACTCCTCAACCCCGCAGGCATTCTGGTGTCGGCGCAGACAAGCCTGGGCTGGGATCACCCCGCGTTGCTGCTATTCTTGACCGACGAGGATCTCTTGGCGAAGCCGCCCAGCAGTTCGTACCCGGAAAGACCCGCGGAGTCACCTTTGGGGATCCAAAGGTCATTGAGATTGAAGTCGACAGAGACCGCCAAGATGAAGAAGACAAAGAGAACGGCCGTACAATCCTCGAGCGCGAGGCGGATGGCGAAAATGAGAAGGACGCAACGCTCAACCTTAGGGAGATGATTGACAGCTTGAGCCCGAAGAAGAAGCGCCTCCAGGGTCGCAAGAGTCTCCACGTTGGAAGCGCCAAGGGCCTGCTTGGCAAACGTCCTGCCGAGCTTGACGACGAGGAGGAGCGCGAAGACAACGACGGCGTCAAGAGACTCAAGGGACACCAAGGAAGTCCTGTGAAAAACGTCAAGTTGGCCCAGCCCCCTAGCAAGGCCGAGACTACTGGTCGCAGATTGACTCGTTCTTCCCAACGCTTCTTGGACGAAGACACGACAACTAAGGCAACCCCGACACATTCCGAGTCGCCATTGAAGAGTGGGAGCAAGGCTAAGTCTCCTCACGGACAAGGACGCTTCAGAGATGTTGAGGATGATACCGCCACTCATCCCATGAACCTCGATGGCTCGCCTGTCCGACCCGACAATGAGCTCATGAACGACGAGTCGGAGGAGCGCATTCATCTCCAGGACTTCCTCAACATGACTTCCATCCGCTTCATGGAGTTGACGACGACAAAGCGGAGGCATACTCAAGCACCAGACATGTTTAGAGAAATGGGTGGGAAAGAGGACTTGTCTTTGGAGCGTTGTGTGGTGGCCGGCGCTTGCACGGTGCCCATGCTGGAACTTTACCAACACTCTTGCCGCGAACTGAAGAAGTACATCTCCGAGGGACGCAGAATCGTTCGAGAGATTGAGTCCGAGACCTTTGAGGAGAATCCGCCTCTCTTCCGAGAGTACATGTCCGCCTCTCCCGACTTCAAGAATATCCTCGACAACCAGTTCAAGAACGGCAAGACCCATGCCCGTCTTGAGAGCAAGGCCATGTGGTACGAGTGGCGAATGAAGCTTCAGGAGGGTCTCAAGGAGGGGCTTATCAGGATTGCCGAGGGCATGAAAACCGATGAGAAGGTTCTCCAGCAGCAACAAAAGCTGCTCGCCTCTACCCTTCCTGCGATCGTTTCCCGCTTCACCGAACTTGAGCAAGAGTACAGCAACCTGCAGGCCGTCGCCAATGAACTGGCGGACTGCGACCCAGAGGAACTCGAGACCGCCAGGGCTGATCTCGCCGAGGTCGAAAGCGACGTTCAGGAAAAGACTCAACTCATTGCCGAGCTCCGACAAGAACTCGAGGATGCCGAGCGTGGTGTTGAGGCCCTCACGCAGGAGAAGCAGCAGTGCCACGAGGACATCAAGGAAGCGGAGAAGATTCGCGAGGAGTGCCGAGGCTGGTCGACAGGTGAAATCAGTGCACTCAAGGGTATGTGAAACGTGGATCTCGTATCTTTTGCTTAGCTAACTTGAACCCAGGACGAGTCGATGCCCTGGAGAAGCAGCACGGTTGGGCTGTCACCGGCGTTTCCGGCAGCCAAATCTCCATGACGTACCTCCGCGAGATTGAGATCGTGTTCGACATTGCATCCTTCCAGCCCCGGAAGAAGAACGCGAGGATCGACCTGTGGTACATTGCCGCGAATCGCGCATCCAAACCCGTGCCGTCAACGCCGGAGAAGGAGTTTTTCCTGGAATGCATTCGGGACCACATTCGTGGCCTGCCGCAGAGCCGCACTAAAATTGCGGATCTCCTCCACATGGTTCGCAATGCGTGGGATAAGGCTAATTCCACCTCCAACCATGTCCGTCGGCTGAACATCACCTTCCCGACCACCGTGGCGAGAGTTTCTGACTCGTCTATCGCGGTCAAGTCTTCACTCCTCATGGCGCCGCTGGAGACCAAGGTGGAGATTGCTCTCGAGATCAGGGGAGCGAGCAAGCCTGACGGCGTCGATTTCTCGCTTCACCCTGAGGCGACAGTCGTGTACGGGGAGCATTTCAACACCCCAAAGATTGCGGAGTTCTTGTCCACTCATTTGGGCGAGGCTGCCTTTTCTCAAGAGGAAGGTGCCCCTTCATGGAGCGATGCGGTCGTGGACCTTCACGAGAGACTTTTGGCAAGAGGGAAGAGGCAGCAGGAGTAGCAGGTTTACGTTTGGCTGCAGGCATTACTAGTACTACCTTGTAATGAGTGATGATGGTGGATTATTGTTGCTGGGATTATGTCGGTGGGAGGCAGGTTTGGTTTAATGGCGCCGTGAGGATACCCTGTGTGTAGTCGAATAACGTACATTTGGTTTTGTTATTGTCGTATTACCTTACCCAAATGAGATTATCTTTGGTCAATTGTTTGAAGGCGTGATCGTCAACCAAGTTTGGGTTCTACGGTTGACTATGGTGTGAGCACAACGAATTGATTGAAACGGATACCAGTTGCGAGCAGAAAACAGCAGAGGAAAGGGGTCAATTTCATGTAGAAATTAGAAATCAACAATCGCAAGAATAAAAAGGAGACGGAAGGAAGACCGCCAATGTCGACTGAGCAGACGGCCTTTGTCCCACTTGATTGTGACGATTGACAAGCATTTATTCTCGAGTACTGAGGCATTGTGATCCCAACTCAATTGAACATAGAATTCACTGAGAACAATGAGATAAAACTCTTGAAGCAAACGCAGTTTAGGCTAAAAGACGTTGGCAAACGGACGGAATCAAACGCAGCCAGACGAAGTGGGTGGGGGTGCTCGGTGAGGCCCGCTCACCGAGAATATCACGACTGCAACGTCGTTTTTCCAAGGGCTGCCTTTTGTGCGCTCCTAGTCCTTCGCCAACCTGAAGAGAATTTCACCAGAATATTATTGACGTCACTAGGGCAACGAATTCAAGAATCGGGTGCGACGGGCTCAGGTCCCCTGAAGGGACCGCTGCGTTTGGTGCCTTAGGGTGCCGGAGCGTTGGCATCTCAACTTCACTTCACCCCGATTAGGAAATCCTCAGCTCACCCGCCCCACTCTACCGCCTCAGGCACGTGACCGACCTGCCCTCGTCGTCCGGTCAGTCTATTCAGTCTCGTCTCCCGACTTGGTTTTTGAAAAAAACCTCTTCCTCTTCCCTTCTTCGCCAACGTTGAGTCGAGATACCTTCCCACATTCGTCGCTTTTTAGCAGCCTTTCATCGCTTTTTAGCACGAACTCATCTCAACATCAACGAAAGCTCCTCCTTTTCGTCTTACGACGTTACTTTACTTTACCCATATTTCTCTAACCAAAGATTCCACACTCTACTCACCATCATGGTCACTGAAATCTTCATCGACAAGGCCAACCTGGTTCTGCAGGCGGCCGCCAATCATCCGTATCTTGCGGTTCTGGTCTACCTGGCAGTCATGGCAATCTCTCGGGTCTGGCACTCTGCCAGATTCGCCGAATGCTGGTACCAGTTGACTGGTGGACTGCTTGGTCGGATGTTGGTGGACGTCGCCAGCGTTGTCGCCTGGCCCATGAAGCTTATCATTGCCTACATGGCTCTATTCTGGCGGATGTTGATCTCTTTTGGTTATGAGATGCCAACGGATTCGGCCCAGTGCCAATTCGCAAAGCCCGGGACTTCTGGACCCCGGCCTGGTACCCTCTTCGACGGACTCCCCTAGCAAGGGAGCTCGACGAACGAGGGCCCAGTTATGTGAGCCTCCTCTCCTTCTACTCTCAAGTGTATTGCAGATTGCTAATCCAGCTGTCAGGCCCCCCGGTCCACCGCCTCCAGAGGTGGACCAACCCAAAGACCTAGCGACGGAAGACGCGCGCCTCGTCAAGGAGGTTACTGATGCTGATACTCAGCTTCAGCAGCACTCTGTCGAGAATGCCGCCCTCATCGAGGAGATTACCAAGCTAAAGGAGAGAGCCAACTTGAAGGAGGCACAGACTGAGCAGCATTCGGCCGAGAATGCCCGCCTCACCGAGGAGGTCGCCAGCCTGCAGGAGAAGCTCCGGAACTACGAGAAGACCGTGAGGTTGATGGCATCTTTCAAGACGAAGGTTGCAAGTGTCCCTCAGCCCCGACTCCTCCGCCCTGGTAACTACAAAAGCATACCAAAGGCCAATCAATACGGCATATACCACGTGAGCGAAGGGAAAGTCCTCCAACCTCCCGACGATGCTGCCAAGAAGCAATTATCGCTGAGCAAAATCGTCACCGTTGCCGACACCACCCCCGTAATCGCTCCTCCTGTTATCTCCAACAACGCTCCGGTCAATATTGCTCCTGTACTCTCGTATAGCAGCATCTTGATCGTCGCTGACACCGCCCCCATCATCGCAACTCCCGTTCTTTCCTGCACCGGAATCCTTACTGTCACGGATGATGCTCCCGTCAACGTCGCTCCTCGGCTATCTCTTACCAACGTCTTCACCGTCACCGATAACGCCCCGACCAATGTCGTTGCCATTCCTTCTCCTACTAGAGTTCTCCCCGTCACCGACAACGCACCCATTGCCACCATTGAGCCCACGATGCCTGCTTCAGGTGTGGTGTCTATCGACGAAGATAGTGCTCGCAAGGACGAACTGAATGACCACGTTCATGAGGAGGCGCAAGACGAGGGCGAGACCGAGAAAGAAGAGATTCAGGTCACGAAGTCTGACGAGAAGAATGAGGTTGAGAAAGAGCAAGAGCACGAGGACGAGAACAAGACCGACGGCGAGGATGAGCGAGACCAAGACGCAAAGAAGGACGACGACGGTGACGACGACGACAAGGACGATCACCACGATCTGAGCGGCGGCGGAGCAGTCTTGATGCTCCCCGATCATTCCCTGTCTGCATCTTCCATACCCGCGCCTCAAGAACAGCCCACGACTCCTGATACCAATGTCCTGGAACAAGTCCATACTCCCTCAACCGAGTTGCCTGTTCCCGCTCTCCCTACTCTAGCACTCAAATCGCCTGCCACACACAAGCGCAGACTGAGTGACCCCGAGGAGCCACAGAGATCCGGCCATGGACCTGCCTCTCGTCCAATCCCTACGGAATTCTCAACCTTGCCGTCTATCTCTTCAAGTGCTACAGTTGCGTCTGCCCTCGTTACTGCACAGCTTCCTACGTTCGGAAATGCGACTGGCTCTTCAGCTACAATTGCCCCGAACGCACAGGTTAACGACAATGAGGCGATGGAGGTTGTTCAAACCCAGCCTAGCGACAAGACCGAGGGATCTGAGAAAGACAATGGCTATTTGATGGACGGCGTTGTTGGTGAGCCCACCGTGGCAGTCGAAAGAGTCGCCGAAACTCATGACGGATCTATGGACGGTGTCATTCAGCAAGCACCTCCTGTCGCTATTGTTCGAACCAACCATGTCCATGGAGACGCCATGGAAGTTATCGAGGTTGAGACGAATCAAGATGCAAGAAACATGATGGAAGGTGTTACACAATTCGAGACCACAACGAGAGAGGACCAGGAGATGGCCGATGACATCGGATCAGCCCAAGACTTCAATATGCATCAATACACCGACTGCGATATGCACGACAACTTCTCTAGCGTCACTCCTGCCGTCGAGATCGTGGATACGGACATGCAGAATGATCCATGCTTCACTTACACACCTCGCCAGCCCGCGACGCAAGTCGCCATCGACCGTGAAATAGAGATGGACATTCTAGAGGATCTTCGACCCGAGTTGCCGGCCACTCCAGGCGAATTCGGTCCAATCGATCAGATCTTTGAAGAAACCTTCGTTGAAGCCGGCCCTTCTTCACCGCCGTTGATTTTGTCACCGACAATTCCAGACGAGTTTTATGCCCATCCTCCACCGATGCCTCTCAGGGTGCCATCTCCAGACCCCTTGGATGACCTCTACTCCCTCCCTCCTTCAACCCCTCCCAGGTCGCCATCCCCGGACCTGTTGGACGACATTTACTCCCCCCCTCCGCCATCTCCTCGCAGGTCTGCTCTTCCCTCGCCCCCCATCGCTCCTGTCCACGAGCAGAACAACCAGACGCAAACTCCGACGGGAACAGAGTCAGTGGCAGAGCCCGCTGACCGCGTTAGCGAGGAAACTACCAAGCAACATGAGCAAACACGTACGGGGACGAGAACAGAAGCCTCAACAAGACCACGGGCAACTCAGCAGCATTCGTACACGCTGACATTGCCGCTTCAAACTTCTGCATCGCGTCATTCACCAATTACGCCCATGACCCCGACCCCCAATACACAATCAGCGACTGGCGGTTCATCATCGGTCTCGCCTCGAAGAATAATCCGCAAAGGCCCACGCCCAGATCCCTTACGCCCCTTGCGAACAACAAAGCCGTCGTCTCAGACTCAGAAATCCAAGGATACGGGCTGCGCCAAATTGGGACCAGACGGACAGGTAATCCGCTCCCCTGCCGCGAGACCCCCCGAAGACCCCAAGACCCCAACGTCAGTCAAAGTTCTCGCACCCAAACGTAACGGCTCGGCGGCAGACCCAAAAGAGGCTTCCCCAGACGCACCGCGCATCTCGATCTTCTCGATCTCTGACCCAATGCCCGCACCGGCTTCGACCCCCCAGCAGCCGTCACAGGCAACTCGCTACTCAAGCAACAGAGCCCAGGCAAAGGAGAAGAGGAACCAAGAGGAAGCCGTACAGACTGGTGATACCCCCGTGCCGAGCTGGTTCTCGCGGCCCCGGCAGATTCTGCCTCTTCCCAGAAGCAACAGAGCAAACAGGTCCGCAGAGGACATCGCAACCCATCAACAGAGTGTGTACACGACCAGGCGCGAGTTGGAGCAGGAAGTTGAGGCGTCCGAAATCCAAGAAGCGACCGGTGGCGAAGATGGCCACCGGGATCGAATTGTTCGGGTCGTCGAGAGGGCCGAACAGAACCAGTCCGAGAGCGTCTTCACGTACGCAGGGCACGCAACCAGAGAAGAGCGCCTGGCTGTCCTCCGTCTACTGATCGACATTCTAAGGCGTCAGAATCAGGATACTGGGGCCGCCAGGAAGTTCAGGAATTGGGGGGGAGAGAGGCGACTCAAGCTCTTGTCTAAGGAGAGGTGGCAGGAATTGCCCGGCGCCCCGGAAGATCAGAAGACTTTCCTCACCAGAGAACAGGTGAACGATCTTCTGGGGCATTGGATGAGGTACCTCCTTGAAGGACTTGTCCAACAGGGTATCGTGTACGCAGATGAGATGGAGGGAATTTTGAGGGAATGGATGAGGATGGTGGAGGAAGAAAGGCGGTCTCAACGGCAATGAGTCAATACGCTCCACTCAAGATGAAGAGAACGGGGAGAGACGACGGGAACACGAAGAAAAGAGATGAAAGAAAACAAAAACCGCGAAAACACACGAAAACACACGAAAATCAAACAAAACGAGAAATAAAAAAACAAGGCTACGGAGAGTGGGGAGAGTCATTGGAAGGAGAATCTGGCCACCAGCAAAGCTTGTTGTTTGAGTATGGATGTTTCATTTCTTTGTTAGATTACCTGTTCTTCAGCTTCGTCCATCCATTCGTTCCACCACCTGTCCGATTCTGCGCACTTTCGGTATCGTCCAGGGCCCAGGCATCATCCTCCAAAACCTCCCATTCCGGCACTGCCACCTCACTCAGAAGCTTCTTCTTCAGCTTATCGGCAAGCTTCAAGGGGCTGGGAAGCTTGAAGCTGCGGATGAAATCGGAACCCTCCGCGCCTCCGAGGAACGTGTGAGTTGTGCCATGGGAATAGCGTCCCATCCAAGACGACGCCTTTCCGATTTCTTCTTGCTCTGGATTGTCGTGCTTTGTTGCGGGCGACGAAGACACCGGAGGGTAGATGCGACCTGTCTGAGTACTATGCAGCTGTTGGCCGATGAGCAGATTGTACAAGTTGCGACCCATGTGGCAGACGTCGTCGAACGAGTTGCGATCACCGACAGAGACACCCTGTGTGGAGCAGGCCCAGGCGATGTCGTATGCAAGCAGGGTGACGCCCTCGAGGAAGAGCGAATGCGTGACGGAGTCTTCTTTTGCGAGAGTGGGAAGGGCTTTATCGACATAAAGTGGCCGAGGTCGCGGGACATAATGAGGCTGGCTGTCTCGATCATCTGAGGTTAGGTTGGGGATGACAGAGGAACCAGGAAATGGGACATCGCCGTGCTGATAGGAGGAAGCGAGGTTGAAGATCGTGGGACGAGGATAGTCCCGATGCGGAAGAGTGATCTCTGCGGGCAGGCGGATCGAGAGATAATGCGACGTCAGTACGACAATATGGGCCAGGTTGGCAAGTGATGTGGACAATGTCTCGGGAGACACGGCTGGCAGGGTCAGTGAGAAACTCACAGCATGTATCCAGTTGAAGCAGCTTACCATTCATAGATGAAAGATCTATGACATCAACCCCACCAATCTTATACTCATATCGAGCTGAGGACCCTTTCTTGATTCGGCGAAGTCCATACAACTTGGCAGCCTCCATGCACAGAAAGGCTCGAGTAGTCGCCATGTTATCGGCGCTGCGGTTCCATTTGTACTTGGTTACCGAGATCGAGCGCTCAGTCTCATCCAACTGTCTGGATCTCCGGGCCTCAGTACCATCAGAGGCAGATGTCAGATCCGACTTGCGGCGCGACAAAGCAGCTTTTCGGTCAGCGATTTCCTTCTTGGCAGCAGCGATTTCCCGCTTCAGCTTGTCGGCTTGCGCGATGATCTGAGCGGTCCTGTCCTCGGCTTTCTTCTGGTCAGATACTGAGGCTTCAATAGCGACGGCGGAAGTTGAAGAGCTAGCCGGGCCAGTCTGGGCCAGCAAGTCGTTGATCTGCTGCTGGAGAGACTCATTCTCCATCAACGCCTGAAGATTCCTCATACGGCCTTCATAGCAGCGGTTGCGCGCATCGACAGCGCAGAGAAAGGGCCGCTGCTGGGGATGATGCGGTCTTTGGCAAATGTCGCAGTTCATCTTGGCGGCATGCGGCGAGTCAAAGTTCGAAGAGATGCGAGGAGACGGCGAGTTTCAAAACGATCAGGGAGCGGCATGGGCAGAAAGTCGCAACGGCAATGACGTGGAGAATTTGACTTTCTGGCGGATGAGGTTGAGTTGAGTCCAGGACGTTCGGAGGGAGACTGCGATGTGAAATACGCAGTTCCCAGATCGAAGTCGCAGTGAGTCGGTGGGAGTGTTCAGGCGATCTGACTGGGCAGGTCCTGTTCGAAGATATCGAGTCACGAGGGCGAGGTCGGGTGAGAGGCGGCGTTGAAAGGAAGCCAGCCAAGAAAGGAAACAATCGAGGGCCGTGGTCGCGGCGGCACTCCGGGCAGGCAGCAGGGGGGTCCCCAACCCATTTGAATCCCTGCGGCGCGCCACAGCGGTGCTGTGGCCAATCAACGCCACACTTGCCTGAACAGGCCTTGGCGGTCGCAGCGCAGCAATGGAGTGAGGCAAGCACCACTCTCGACCGCCTTCCGGGGTTGAGGTCCAGTCCAGTGAAGCGGTCGGTCCAGTGTCGCTGTCAGTTCTGAACTTCCGACTTTCTCCACTAAGCCCAACAGCGAACACTCAGGTACTACACCACCAACACTCCCTTTGTGGTGACCAAGAACGACGTTTTGAAAGGAGAAAAAACACAAAGCTTTATTCGGGCTCGGCCTCAGAGTACTATCGTTTAACACGAAACATCAAAGAAGATGGCCGAGGACGCGAACGGATCACAGAGACCCAAGTCTCTTCAGAGCACCAAGACGCCTGAGCCGCGGGTCGACCAACCGGCAACCAACGGCCACGACAACATCTCGCCAGGCACGCCCGGTCCTTTTCCTGATTTCGACTGGGAAGAATTTGAGGCCCGGTACGAGAAGGCGCTCGCGGACGCTGATGAGAAAGAGCGAGAGCTGTTGGAGCAGTTTGAGGGCCTTGTCAAGGTGCGACTGCCCGCACAAACCATTGCAGAGCCCAACTGACCATGCATCTAGTACTTCAATATCTGGGCTTCAACTTCCAGCGCCCATGACAATGAGCGTGCAGTCAAGCGCCTACGCACAAGACAGAGATACGTCAACATGCAAGAGCAGAATATGGCTCAAAAGCAGGAGCACAGTGAGTCCCCATCCTTGCATCTTCCCATTCAACGCGTCCGACTCACACTGTGTCAGTGAGGGAGGTTCTGCGGGCATTTCAGAGTGCACTTGCCCTGCTGAGCCGGAACTAAGATTTGGCCGGGGAGATGGGGTCCTAGGTGACGGATCGAGATGTCCAAGAGGTCCTACACTTATGCAGAGAATTGCATGGTTTTTGGCAGCAGATGCACTTGGTCGCGTCCACTCCTCGTTGCTTCCAGCGTGACGAGGTAAGGTCTCCACACGTGATCCAAGCTCGCGGACGCGCCTGGCCCACTACATGTCTTTGGCCTCATTCCGTCGCCTTTCAATTTCTTTTCTTTTCTTACTTTCAACAAACCCACAAACGACCCCAAGTTTCATCGCCGCATCATTCTAGTCGCTCATCATGGCCGCGGTCGAATCGGGTCAAGGCCGGGCCCATCTCGCCGTTCCAAACATCAGCAACGTGAGTTTAAACGCGCCAACCTGCCCCGTTCTTCATACTGACATTTGCCAGGACGAGCTGACGTCGTTCTTTGAGTCGCACTTCTCTGACGCAGCTTTGCAAGGGTTCAAAAGCGAATTTTTCAGCCCAGAGAAGCATGCAGGCGATGAAAACGCCGCATACGACGACGAAGAGTACTACGAGGAAGAAGATGACGGACTTGGGTACTACCCGGATGGCGTCAAGCGCACGCTCACCGATGAGCAAATCGCCATGTTCCGCCATTCTGAAATTGAAGCTCTACGAAAAGAGAAGGAAAAGGCTGCAGAGTGTCGCCCTGCAGCCTCGCAAGCAGATCTTGAAGCTGGCGAGGTCGGCGACAATGACAGCGCCAAGGAGGCCGCGACACCTCAACCACCCAAACCAAAGAACAAGAAGAAGCGAAAAGCAGGCAAGAACAAGAACCATGAACCCAAGCCTGACCTACGAAAAAGAACTTGGGACGTTGTCGAAGCCGGTCTTGACTCTCTTGACTACGACTGAGGCCAACTCGGCAACATCGCAAAATAATTCAAAATAGCACTCAGGATCTGGCTGTTGCCGGGAAGAAACACGGGCCGCACACACGCTCATGGACCTCTGATGCACGCCGATATTCCTTCCGGGCACGCCTGCAGCACTGCAAGTTCGACTCGAAACCCGACGTTCAGAGCAGCTGAAACCATCAACCGCGGGCTTGATTACATGCAAGAAACTCATGAACACGACGTGAGTCCAATCGTTCTACATCTGGAGCAGATGAAAAAGAGGTATGTCGCCGCTTTTTCTTCACGTTTGATCACGCATGCAATGATGAAAACTTCGTATCGTCATCCTTAGTCGGAACCCAAGCTCCGGGTAGACGACGGCAGTTGACTTTAGTCGACAGCCTGAGCCTTTGAGAGCTAGGACATGTCGAGCAATAATCTTCTCTCTGAGCATGCCTTGAAGTTTTCCGGAATCTTGTTCATGGTCTCTTGATATCAGATGCTTACTGCCTGGGACAGATTGCGAAGCAAAATTGCCAGGACATGATCGTTATTGACGTGAGGACTCATGCATCATTGCACAGGGGATACAGGGAAGACTTTGTGAAATAGATTGCATCAGGGGTTGAACAGTGGTCATGTACACATGACGCGAGATGCGAGATGCATCCACATAGAATGTTAGGAGCCAGGCAAAAGGGCTGCCTACCTGCCCCAAAACGAATGGATCTGACCAAGGGATTTGACATATGTTTTTCGAATGCATGCAATGTGACGCGTTTGCCTGTTCTTTTGTGATGCTCATCTTCTGCAACGGCCAAGGAAATATGGTATGGAGCTCCCGTGGCAACAAAGTCCTTTGTTCTCGAAGATGTGCCTGACACAGTCTCACCCAGACAACTGCGTCTGGAATTCGATGCAGCCTCGGGATGGCATTCTACTAGAAGCAGCAGCAGCAGCAATGCTGGAACAGCGGCAGCTGGCTGCATCGAGATTGGACGGTGGGGTGTGCACGGATCAGGCGAGCTTATCGGGCGGTCTGGACGATAAGCCTGCAGTGGACTGTCAGGCGCGTTAGGGGCCCGGCTCGGTCGGCGGCCAATCAGGCGGTGCTCTGAGGATGGACCGCTAAGCCTGATTTTAGACATCCCACCTTGATTTACTCCCTGCCCCGTTCCCTCCCACACTGCACCACTCATTCCCAGAGTCCCAGGTCCACGTCCACCACGCTTGTGTCTGGCGACCGTCCAACCTCAGCCACGACCCAGACCCCTCCTTGTCTGCCCGCCTCCGCCGCAAAATCCAACCTACCTACCTTACGACAACATCATCACCATCTTCTACCAGTCCCGCGCGCGAACGCCGCAACGGTAGCCCAACATGGCGCGGGTGTACGCAGACGTGAACCAGAACATGCCCCGCAGTTACTGGGACTACGACAGTGTGAACATCAGTAGGTTTTCCCTTCGCCGGGTAGCACTGCGCCTCGGCCGAGTCCCTTGCAGCTCTCGCCAGAGCTTACAGCCGCTCGGTTTCCCTCCCATCCGGGTCGCGATCGCTGACAACGTCGACCTACAGGCTGGGGCGTGCTCGAGAACTACGAGGTGGTTAGGAAAATTGGTACGTTTTTTGCACTCTGTTGGGGGTGGTGGTCCCCGCGCGCCTGCGCGCATGCGCAATCCCGCATACTTTTTTCGCGCGAGTCGAGTTCGAGGCAATATCGTGCGAGGCTGACGATCGGTTGCAACAATACAGGTCGTGGAAAATACTCGGAGGTCTTTGAGGGCATCAACGTCGTCAACTACCAGAAATGCGTCATCAAGGTCCTCAAGCCCGTTAAGAAGAAGAAGATCAAGCGTGAGATCAAGATTCTGCAAAACTTGGCTGGAGGCCCCAATGTTGTCGCGCTGTTAGACGTGGTTAGAGATTCGCAGGTAAGCTGGGACTTTTGTTGATGCTATTCGGACGACGGGTGTTCGGGAAGCAATGGCTGACCTTTTTCTCCTTGCAGAGCAAGACGCCCTCTCTGATCTTCGAGCACGTCAACAACACCGATTTCCGAAGCCTGTACCCCAAGTTTAACGACCTTGACGTTCGGTACTACATCAACGAGCTTCTGAAGGCTTTGGACTTCTGTCACAGCAAGGGCATCATGCACCGCGACGTCAAGCCTCACAACGTTATGATCGATCACGAGAATAGGAAGGCACGTGGAGTCTGCGCAGAAAGCTGAGGCTGGGGATACAGACTAACCGTGATGCAGTTGCGGCTCATCGATTGGGGTCTGGCCGAGTTCTATCACCAAGGGACAGAATACAACGTTCGCGTTGCCTCTCGATACTTCAAGGGCCCTGAGCTGTTGGTCGACTTCCAAGAGTACGACTACAGTCTTGACATGTGGAGTCTGGGTGCTATGTTTGCGTCCATGATCTTCCGCAAGGAGCCATTCTTCCACGGTAACAGCAATTCGGATCAGCTTGTCAAGATCGCCAAGGTGCTTGGCACGGATGATCTCTTTGACTACCTTGACAAGTACGAGATCGAACTTGACGCGCAATACGACGACATTCTGGGTAGGTTCCAGAAGAAGCCGTGGCACTCATTCGTTACCGCCGAGAACCAGCGATTTGTCTCTAACGAAGCAATCGACTTCTTGGACAAGCTTTTGAGATACGACCACCAGGTATGTTTCGCGACCGTCACACGGCCAGCACAAGCTGACATGTCCATAGGAACGTTTGACGGCAAAGGAAGCCCAGGCGCACCCGTATTTCAACCCGGTTAGAGACCCCGAGGTTTTCAAGCAGAACTTGGCCCAGCAGAGCGCCTCCGGCGTTTCTAGCAACTGAACCTAGACCATTATTCTGCCCAGACTGAGAATTGACCCACGACTCTCGTGATGCCCTCGACCACACCCGCTTCGGTTCTGCTATGAGCCGGCACCCGTTAGCGGATCAGCGAGGACTCCCTCCCACTGGCAGCCCGCCCTGTCAACTAGACTCAACCCGTATCCTCTCAATACGACTTTAACCTTATCTTTGGACAAAGCATGAAACACAAACCTACCTACTTCCCCTCACGAAACGGAATGACTCTCAAGACCGGTATCAATCTATTTTTTCGGGCGATGACACAGATGGTGGTATACAGAGAAACAAAGGCGTAAACCTCAATGCAGGCGGGAGGATTGAAGGGATTCGCACAGCGGCGGAGGAAAGCAAGGGACAGGGGACGGAGAATTTGAGATGCCCAAAGGACCGGCGAGGTATCTTCACTACATGGAGGGGAAAGGCGTTTCACGAGGTTGATTGCCCCCTGTTTCGTTCGAAATGCCCCCCTTCAACGGTTCCTTTCTGTCCATGAATCTGTGCGGAAAGCTTTGCATAAGTGGTTTCATCATGATTTTCTTTTCTTCTCTACTGGTATTCGTCTTGATGTAGCGACTAATGAGGAAGCGTATCTTTTGCTTCCAGATCCCCCATGCACATTTGATCCGCCATGCCGCTGCAACGGATACCAAAACTCCATGCTAAAGCGCCCTTCACCTCGTCATCTACAGACACGTAAAGCAGAAATCCCTGTCGCATTTGAATCCATCCTCTCCGCACCGCCTCATATGTCCACCGGGCGTCTTGACAAGCGAGCCGGATGGACTGCCGAATTGCACCTTTGTCGGTGTCACAGCAAAGGCCCACGCCGCCTTGCGCTTCTTGCCCCTTTCTGTTCCCCCGCCGCTTCCGACATTGTGGCTGCGCTGCTTCATGGGCGTCGTGATCTTGGTTTGCGGGCCGGCGAGTAGCACTGGCGCGAAGGACGTCTTCTTGCGGCCGCTAGAGCCCGGGGCGGAGCCGCCGCTGGTGTTTGTCCAGGACTTGAAGAGGTCGAGGGTGAGTTCGTCCTCGTCGTCTGAGAGGAGGGAGATGAAGGAGCGGCGGGCGGAAGGGGTGCGTGGAGAGGCTTTTACGGTTGAGGAAGAGGGGACGGCGGGGAGAGAGGGCTGTTCGTGGTGGTGAGTGGTGGCTGCCGCGGGGGAGGATGGCTTCTTGTTGAATTTGACTGATTTGCGTGGTTTGAGGGCGTTTGAAGCGCGGCGTTTGAGGGGGCTGCTTGAGTTGAGGTTGAGGGTTCGCATCGGGGATGTCGCGCCGTTTTCTGGGACTGCGTTGGACTTTTTGGGACGGCCAGGTTCTGAACGGGGCGGGTTTGATGCTGGGTTATGGGTTGGGAAGGGGAGAGCTGGCAGTTCGATGTCTACTGACTCTGGCTCAGGTTCAGCCTCGGGCTCCGTTGCGCTTTCTGCGCCGATGTCGTCCAAGAGGGGAACGGAGAAGCCTTCTTCTTGATTGTCTTGACTGTCTGGGAGATGTGCGTCTTCGGGAATGGCGATGGGTGCGTTGATTGGACTGGATGATGCTTCGGCCGTGTCTGCCACCTCGGGCTCCTCTGTCTCGACGTCTGGTAGAATTGTATCTTCCTCGTCAGGTTCTGCAACGGACCGCTGCTCCATTGTGGTGGGATCCTCGGTGCTTTCTCTCGGAGAACTCTGTTCTCCCATGTTGGGGAGCTCTTCCGGGGCCTCAGCGGGAGCTTTCGGCGTTTCCGGCTGCGGAGCGTCGAGGTCCATACCATCGAGCTTGTCTGCGAGGGGAGTTGCCGGTGAAGTCTGGATCTGGTCTTCACCATCTTCCTCCTCCTCCTCCTCCTCCTCGTTGGCTATCGTTGTCTCTGCATCATTTAATGGCACCTTAGACGTAGAAGCCACATATTCGACATTATTTGGAACTGGGGCATTCGTATTTCCGCTAGGGGAGGCTGGAGCAGGTTTTTGAATCTTCGTTGGAACTCGCGCAGTAGGAATGCCTTCCTCATCGTCCGAGAAGTCGTAGGAAGGGTCGATTTGATGTCTGACGAATTTCTCTTTTGGTGGCTCGGGGGCTTTGCTGGGTTGGGTTTCAGTGGTCTCGGAGGGTCTCGCTACGGAACCGCCGTCTGTCTCAGGCATAATTGTATCCGTTTCAATTTGCAGCTCAGAAGCTATTGGGATTTCTTCAGGGGCTGCTGCATCCAATGGTCTTGGGAGATCGAAGGCTTCATTCAACCCATAGGTATCGGCATCCTCAGGCTCTATAACCTCTGTAACTTCTCCCGGCGGAGGGGTCTTTGAAAGCAGTTCGATGACAAGCTTCTGCTTTGGTAATCTTTGAGCCTCGTTGCCCGTCACGAAGTTGGGTGTCTCTGACGAGATCTCAGCTGCAACAGCCAGCTTTGCAGGCTGTACTTTGCCTGGTTCGACGTGGTTTTCTGCAGGCTGTACTTTGGCCTGAATGGCTTGCAGTTTCTCCTTTTCTTGCTGTCCCTTCGATTGTTTTTGTTTCTTCGATTTGCTTGTAGCTTCTTTTTGAGAGGGGGACGGCTTTGTCGGTGCTTCCTGGGTTGCTGAATCTTCAACAGATACCACAGGCTGGTCTTCCTCAGCGTTTTTGTCTGATGTTTCAACACTTGGCTCCCCATCTCCAGTCGATGTTGGTTCTTTCTGCTTCTCGGCCCTTGGTGCCCGCTCCGCAATTGAAACACCCAGAATGTCGTCGTCGTTGTCGTCATCCTGGGCAGTGAACGCTTGTAAAAGTTTCATCGACGTGGGCCTTCCCACTCTCATGGACTCTTGCCGCGCGCGAGAAAGCATCTTCATGTCGATTCGGGCGGGATCAGCGGTCATCTTCTCCTCCTCCGTGTCTGGCCTTGAGGACCAGATAGACTGGTGACTGATAGGGAAGCGATATCTTGAGCCGTGCATGTTCGCCATCAGGCTATCGCCAAGTTTTGGTTTGCGAATTTCGGGGACTTTCCATGTCGGGTCGGCAGGCTCTGGATCTGCGCCCCAGACACTCGCGGAGAGACTTGAGTTGCTCGACCCCGGCCTGCGCGGCGCCACGAGACTTGACAGTCGCTGATCTGACCCTAACCCGCCAACACCTGATAGACTCGGGCGTCGCTGAATTTCGGTACTCGGTCTGCGCACAAGAGCTGTTGAAGTGCTTCCGCCCTTCTTCCCGTGCAGAATCCTCTCTTCCTCCTCTTCGTCGGGCTGGCTGGTAGTTCCGGTTCCATCCTCCTCCTCATCTTCCTCTTCGTCATCAGAGCCAAAAGCTTCCTCCAGAAGCATGCCCTCGTCTTCCTCCTCTTCCTCGTCCGGAACACCCATGTCCCTCTCATGCCGCATGTTCTCCAAGTGACCATTGTTGATGACGACCTTGCCGGTTTTCAGGTCAATCTCGTCACCGATGCCCGTGAAGTCCTTTTCGTATTTTGCGAATATGTGCTCAAATGTTGACTTCAGTTTGAAGGCTGCGAAGTTCCGAGACTGTTCAAGCTGGTAGCCGGGATCCCGCATCTGAGACACCTCTTCCGGCTCATAGTTGAGCTCATCGTCCTCGTCATTCTGTTGTTGACCCAGGGGTGATGGGCCAGTCCTCGGTCGCTTGGCCGGGGGCTCCATCGTGACTTGCAGGCGCCAATGAGGCCGAGCCTCTCATAGTTTTATGAAGTATCGGATGATCGCGACGACGCCGACGATTGGCATCCAATAGCGGTAATGAGGTCGGTCAACATCAACTTGTTGACCCTGAGATTGAAAGACGCGGTCGCATGGGACGCACGGACTCTTCAAGCTCTCGCGTAAAGTGGAAGGGCACGGACCACGTGGGGTGTTGCGGTTGCCAGGGAGGACCGCTGTGACTGTCCCTGACTTGCAGCGACTCTAAAAGAAATTAGCGTGACATTGAGATAGAGCCCCCTAGAACGGACCAGGACACCGCTGGAGTCAGCTGCGCCCCTCCACTGAGCCTCTCTAAAGTTCACCAGACCGACTGCATGCCTACCGACGCCCGATTACATCACCAGACCTTGAACATCCTCAACCTACCAACTACCTCCCGCCGCCGAACACCTACCAACTACACCGCGAGTCGCGCAAGCATGCGCGCAACGATACGATGTACTGCCAAAAGTGTCGCACACCCCTCAAGCTCGACAGCTCCCTCGAGGACCTGAATCCCGCCGCATACGATCTCCTAGTCGGTCCGTGCAAGCTTCAGATTCCTTGTGTCGCGGTGCCTAGCTAACGGTTACAGCTTCCTCTTCGCAAACGTCCCCCAAAAAGTCGCACTCCTCACGAATCCCACACTCCCAAGACAGCCAGAGAAAGGCACTTTACGATAAGGTGTCCCAAAATGCTGCTTCAGCAACATTCAAGCGCCACGGCAGTGGCCCGTCGGGCTCGGCGCAAAAAGACTCGACAATGTCATTCATCTACCTGACCGAGTCTCAAGTCGCGCAGCCCGTGCTTTCGAGACCAGAACCCCAACCAGCGAACCCGAAGTCAAATAAAGGAGGCAAGGCTGGTTCAAAAGGCCAGGAGGAACCGTCCAGTAAAGCACACGAAGTGGAACGCATCAACAAGCTATTCGAGATTCTATCCGCGAGATCCGATATCGACCACCCTGTCTGCGTGGAATGTACGGACATGCTGGTGGAGGGTCTGCAGAAAAAGCTCGAGGGTGCGGCGAGAGAGCGCGACGCCTACGTTGGGTTTCTGAAGCAAGTCCAGAGCGATCAACCCAGCGAGGAGGAGGTAAAGGCGCAAGAGGAGGCACTTAAGCAGGCAAAGCAGGCCGAGTCCGAAGCGATGGCGGAACTCCTGCGCTTAGAGAAGGAGAAGGCAGCAGTGGACGCCGAAATTGTTGCTCTGGAGGAAGAGGCACAGCAACTCGATCGGGAGGAGGAACAGTTCTGGCGCGAGCGCAACACCTTTGCGATGAAGCTGGCCGACTTCCAGAATGAGCGCGACAGCATCAACTCCAAATTCGACAACGACGCCCAACTGCTGGAGAAGTTGCAGCGATCCAACGTATACAATGACACTTTCTGCATCAGTCACGACGGCACTTTTGCTACCATCAACGGCTTGAGACTGGGTAGGACCTCTAGCAAGCCTGTGGATTGGCCCGAGATCAATGCCGCATGGGGTCATGCTTTGTTGTTGCTCGTCACCGTGGCGGACAAGCTTGGCTACAAATTCGACGGGTTTGAACCGCAACCCATGGGAAGCACCTCCAAGATCGTTCGATATGAGCTGCCCTCGCCCGCTGCCAGCCGTTTAGGTTCTCATCGCAACGCCCCACCTCCAGCACCGAAAAAGCATGTTCTGGAGCTCTTCTCCGCCGGAGACCTGCCTCTCGGCTTGACGTTTATGCACCGAAAGTTCGATAACGCCATGGTCGCCTTCCTTGAACTTGTGCGACAGCTCGGTGCTTTTGTCCACAGACAGACCGCGGCAGACGGCCATCCCCTTAGTCTACCTTACAAGATCGAGGGTGACAAGATCATGGACGTCAGCATCAAGCTGGGAATGACCCAAGACGACGGCTGGACCAAGGCTTGCAAGCTGACACTGACATGTTGCAAGTTTCTGCTGGCGCACGCTAGTAACGTGAACACAACAGCAAGAAATGCCAACAACTAAGTGTGACGCTCATTGCCTTCTGCATTTTCTTCCAAGGATACGATATCTCGGCGTTTGGCTCATGGCGGGTATAGAATAGCGTAAGGGGTCTGAGGCGTTCCAGGATACATTTTCGATGGGTGGTATATCTTGGGAAGTAGTGCATACCGTGTAACCAAGGAAGCAGGCTCCTACCATTCCTCTTAGGTAGGCGAATATCAAGTCTTATCTCATAGTCGTTTGCATTGCGACATGCGGCTTTGATGGCACACTCTGTACTTTGCAGATCTGCAGTTCTCCAAGGCGATGAACCAAGGAATCTCGAAGGGCATCTCTCTCACCACGAAAACACACGTGATTCGGCGCTAGTCTCAACGTTGCAGTCTCACTGCTTCTACACTTCAGTCAGCCCAGCGTTCAACCTGACGTCCCGATTGGAGACTGCGGCCTATCCAGGCAGCAGAGCGCCTCGCGAACCACTACATGCCTGGCTGCCTTGCCGTCTCACACGTCGAATCGCTCTTTATGCGAGTCTAAAACAACTGCACAATCATCTGCCAATCAGTTAACATGAGGCCGGAGTCATCGATTCCAGGCGGGGTATGCTCGCCCTACTTCAGCACCAATGACACGGTTGAGAAGCGTGGTACTTCGGGGTAATTGACGCTCAGCTTGCTGCTGTACCGATGTTACTTGAGCCGCATTAGGCCGCAAGGCATTGTAGGTCATCAGTGGCCTCCGAATATTCCTCCTTATCTAGGCTTCCTGTCCCCTTCGTTCTCCCATTGTTCTTTTCCTTCCAAGCTTGTTCAGTTCCTGCTTCAAAAAGTATTGCGCAAGATGATCGGCCGAGGTGATAGGGTAAGGTTCTACTCAACCACGCGTAACATCTATCGCTAACATGAGAAAGACCATCGACGACGAGACCGGCTCCACGGTTAGCTACGAGGAGGTCGCTTTCCGACGCGTCTCACCTCCTGGCGACGAAAAGGCTCTAGTCACCCAGCAGAAGCCAGCACCCAAGCCGACCCCTGACGTGTTGTACGTGTTGCAACATGTCAGCCTTGGCGGCAAGGTCATAGAAAGTATGTAACACTCTGATGTTATTCTGCGAACCTCGCTGACCCAACTGTCAAGGCCGGGAGAGCGACGTCCCGTTCAAGGAGATCCCAGACTATGGGGCGAGAGACGGCGAGAGCACGGCCAAGCGAGACGTTGAACCAGTCCTCGAGATCGTAACCAAAATCTCGGCCTATACCGGCGGGAGCAGGACTGTTCATTATCGCCGCATGCCCCCTCCGCGCCCGCCTCCCGTTTTTGACGATGATGATGATTATGTGTCGTATGACTCCGACAGTAGTGATGACGATGTCCCGGGGAAATTGACGGTAGAGCGCACCCGCATGGTGATTCACTCTCCGCACCTCATCAATGCTCTAAGGGCGACCGTGGCCTACTACCCCAACATCAACCTCCTCGGAGACACTGTCAAAATAGACGCGCCGTACCGCGCCGTCGTCCACCATCGTGATGCTCTGACAAAATACAAGTTCCACCAGCCGGCTCACCACTCTTCCGAGTACGCGCGCACCACGGCTGAGCACATTGACGTTCTCCTTAACTTCATCGAACAGACCGTCGGTGAATCCATCCGCAAGGAGGAAGAACGTTACGCTCGCAGCACCCCCGTTGCGACGTTTGAGAACTACTGGATGGCGCTCAAGCCGGGCGAGATCGTCTACGTGAACAACGAGGACGTCTGGCAGCCCCTCATCGTCAGCAGTCTGAGCCAGGAGACGACCTCGTCTGGACATAGACGCCAGTGGATGGTGGCCTGCTGGCTGCTCGAGATGGGCAACAGCAAGATGGTCCGCAAGATGGTGCAGTACAAGCTGCCCTCGTGGCCCGGCGAGCAGGTCATCCACTCCCTGGATGTAATGCCGGCTCGCTTCTACCCCGACGCGCCCGAGAAGATGCTCGACAAGCAGATCAAGTTGGGTAAGCTGTACTGGGAGCTCCTCCAGCGACCGACGTACATGGAATATGACGGCTTGTTGGTACAGTCCGGAAGCTCGCGTGCTGGGCCTGCCTTCAGCGAGCCATCAGGCTACGTAAGTTGCTCCCTACTGCCCCCAATCAATGGAATCAGTGACTAACATCTCCTCAGATGACTGGACGAGTTATTTGCGATGCTGAGGGCTTCAACAGGTTCGCCATGCACTCTCCAGAGAACCGCAACCACCGCTCGCGGAGACCTGCCGGCCTCCCTGCTGGTCAGGGCCCTCCACCAGAGCAAGACCATCTCCCTCACTTCCTCCCACGGTGTGGCTGCAAGGCGTGTGCAGACTCCAAAGATGAAGAGGAGCCAGGAACCTACTCAGTCTTCGACAACGTCTACCCCACCAAGTCCGCCGCTCCAACCAGCGACCTCTTCTACATCGCTTGCATCAAGGTCATCCCCGCCTTCCTCCTCGGCGAGCGCCACTGGGGCCACTTGAACCTCGAGCACCTCAAGCCCGTCGTCACCGACCGCGAGGCCTTCAAGTATCTCGTCCTCGACGACGAGATCAAGTTGACAGTCAAGGCTCTCATCGGCAAGTTCGCCACCACCGACTCGGGCAGAGTCTCCCCCTGGGGCAACGACTTCGTCAAGAACAAGGGCGAGGGCCGCATCTTCCTCCTCCACGGTGCCCCCGGCGTCGGCAAGACCTGCACCGCCGAGTGCGTCGCGGAGCTCACCAACCGGCCCCTCATCTCGCTCACCTCGGGCGACCTGAGCGTGAACTCGCACTCCGTGGAAAACAACCTCTCCTACTTCCTCGAGCTCGGCCAGCGCTTCGGCGCGCTCGTGCTGCTCGACGAGGCCGACGTCTACCTCGAGCGCCGCCGCGCCAAGGACATTGCCCGCAACGGTCTCGTCTCCGTCTTCCTGCGCGCGCTCGAGTACTACCGCGGCGTGCTCTTCCTGACGACGAACCGCGTCCAGGCCTTTGACGCGGCCTTTACGTCGCGGATTCATGTCGCGCTGCACTACAAGAACCTGACGGACCTCGACCGCGAGCGCATCTGGGCCAACAACTTTGAGAGACTCGATCGAGACTCGAGCGGGCGTGTCCGTGTTGCGGCCGCGGCGAGGGACTATGCGTGGGAGTCGCGGGATGTGAGGCTCTTGAGGTGGAATGGCAGGGAGATTAGGAACGCGCTCCAGACTGCGCTCGCCCTTGCTGAGAGCGATGCTGCCGAAGGTGGAAGTGAGCGGATCACCGTCACTGACAAGCATCTTCGGGCCGTTGTGAAGATGAGTCGCGGATTCAGGGACTATCTCCGGAGTGGAAATGTCTACGACGGCGAGAGCGAGCTTGACGCCGAAGAGGAGGATGAGGATATTTACTCTGACTAGTCGCCTTGTGATAGGTGGTCTGTAGGATGATACTCTTTTTAACCTGGGTTTTCATGTCGGCAGCTGGGTTACGATGTATGAACAGATTGATGACTTTCTTTTGTTGGTATGGGGAGGTTTGGCACCGAGGACTTTGACGGTCTGCCTCGTGTGTGAGACTCAATAACACACACACTCATTTATCAAGTCTTCACAGCTAGAAATTAGCCGTATGGCCATTTTGAATGGCTTGCTCACCCGCAACTGGTGAAAACTATTGTGAAAACGTGATGGAATACACAAGATGGCATCTCCTAGTAGCTAAATTTCTGCGAAGACTGGTTTCATCCCGGTATATAAAAGTCAGGAAGAATTTTCTTTCCTGAGCATGTGCCTAAAAATATACCGTCCCCAACGGTTGTCGCCCTGTCGACCACCTGGAGCCCACTCGTCCAGGTCATACTCGTTCCTCCCAACCTCCTCAAACCCAACCTTTGCGTACACACCATAACTTGAAGGCGAGGCATGGATCCAGCATGCGAGACCCTCCAAGTCAATTACCTCAAGTCTCGCCTGAACCAGCTTGGTCGCAATCCCCCGTCGCTGATAAGCCGGATCCGTGGCAAGACCCTGCAGCACCGCGTACCTCTTTCCCTTCATGTACCTCTCCTCGATGGCCACTCTCTCCCTATACATAAGACCGCCCAGAGCCCGAGCCGGATCTTCCTTTGGCGGTTCCTCTTTCTTCTCCACGGCTGATGTCTCGACTCCCTCCGCCTTATCCACGCTGCTGCCGCCCTTTGACTCTGCCTTGGCAACAGCTACCCTGTCTCTGCCAGTCGCATCTTTCACTATCCAACAAGCCCACCCCAAAACCCGACCGCTTGAGTCGATCGCTTTCATAAGACTGGCCTCTGGAGCAGTGACCCAGCCCTCGATGGTTTTGCGCATGAGCTTCTCGTGGGCGTCGACGGCGCGGCCGAGGAGCATCAGGTTCGAGAACTGGTCCGTCTTGAAGGCGGCGGTGTGCACTCTGACGAGGTCATCGACATCGTCGGGTACGACATAGTGAAGGGTGAAGTCGACGCTGCTGGCTTGAGCGTTCATCTTGATGCCTTGACGTGAAGGGAATTGATGCCTCTGGGAGGAAGGTAGGTGTGTGAGATGGAGGGATGAGAAGCAGAGTAGAGGACTGCCTGTAGAAGAATGGTTGGTGGTTCAAAGGGACTTTTGACGCTGATAATCGGGAAGATATGAGAGCGGGGACAAATCCAAGCTAACGCATTCAGGATGGTGGTCAATGGATATGTAGCTGTGCCTCTTGAATTCAATGCTGCCTGGTTTGGTTCCATCATCATCACAGCTCTCAGTCATGTCCACGCATACGACAAGTTACCTAATGAGATCTTATTAACAAACAATTATTTCGCTCATGAATCAAGAGCACCACTAATCAATCCTAAGTCATGTATTGTACAACATAGAAAAATAAAGCAGAGATTCATAACCAGACCACACTATACACACACTCACACACTCTCCCACCTACTCATAAACCACACCACACAGCCCTCAGTAGAACAAATACGTCAGCCCCAGCGCCAATATCGGCAGACTCGTGATAAAATGCGCCTTGGCCTTGGCCCTGCCCACCTCGATCTCCTTCCTCGAGCTCTCGGTCTTGACGCTCTTGACATACTCCCAAATCACAAACGCGCCGCTGAGGCCGACGCCCGTACCCAGCGTGAGCACGATGCCCACGCACCGGTGCACCGCCTCCCTTGCGGCCGGCGACGCGCGGCACGCCTCGGAGAACTGGGCGTAGAGCAGCAGCCCCAGGATGCTCGCCGACATGTGCAGGTTGCGCGCGCCCTTGACCTTGATGAGGGCGTGGTGGAAGGCGTCGAACTGCGCCGGCGAGACGGACGCGCGGGAGGGCGGGATGAGGCCGAAGTTGCCGGCGCCGGTCTCGGGCTGCGTGAGGTTCAGGAGGCCGTCGCCGGCGCCGAGGAGCGCGAGGAGCCCCGTGAAGATGGGCAGCGCGGCGGGTTTCCAGAAGGTGTGGAACGGACTCGTGGGGCTGATGGACGTCATGGTTTCTTTTGTTTAGTTTGTTTAATGAGAGTAGTTGTTTCAGTCGCCGCGAGCTTTGTGTGTTGTAATGTAAGATGGGAGGATCCGGATGTGAGATGCCGGTGAAGCGTGGTGCGTGACTCGTTTGCAGCGAGTGGTGATGATGAACGGAGGGTGGCTCGGGTATTGTTGTTGATTTTGTGTGTTGTTGCCTGGACGTTGGATTAAGCCGCTTTCTGAGACGACGACCCGAAGCCAATCACGTGGAGGATATAAACAGGAGGCTCGAGGCTAGTTCAAGCCACGCTGACGTTCTCCCGTCTTAGACATGGATCGCTAGCGAGACGCCTTTGAACTATCTTCCTCCTACGTGGAATGGGCACTAAGAGATACACGTGATTTAGCTCGTTCACTGTTGTTGCGTCTACCTCAGCACATGTGAGCTCGCGAACTTGACAGGATTGTAGATTTATATTGCGCCCCTTTTGTATATTAGAGGCTATCAAACGATTGGATGCTTGTTTAAAATATCGCCCGACAGAAAATCCCCTAGCTGTGCGGGAATATCGATGGAAAGTCATACAACAGCGTCAGGAAAGTCGTGCGCTTCAATTGCTTGACAATAGCGTGAATGTTGAGAAACCAAAGTCTCTTGTGTCTTCGCATTTCAATCAAGGACTTGTTCTATAAGCCCGGCTTTTGTGCCACTTTTGTACTAATCAAACGAAAAATAGAGATGCTCCAACACAATACAACGAAACAAAACACTCCCAGCGAGCATCGCGTTTCCGGCGATCTCCAAGCCTGGGCTTTCTCGTAATCGATACTATCCAATCCGCTGCAAGGAAACTCTAACCAAAAATGATATTCTTCAACTTCTCCTTCTCACCACTCTCCTCGCACATCCCACGGAACACACCGCCCTCCTTGTCCCAAAGCTCCTTCGGTGAGCCGAACTCGGCGACCGAGCCGTCGCTGAGCACCAAGATGCGGTCAAAGTCAGCAATCGTGCTAAGACGGTGGGCAATGACGATAAGCGTTGAGTCGTTGAACTCCTCGCGAATGGATCGTTGAATGAGCGCATCAGTGTTCATGTCGACAGCAGAGGTGGCCTCATCGAGGACCATGACCTTGGGACGAGAGACGATGGCGCGAGCAAGGCAGAGGAGTTGACGCTGGCCCTGGGAAAGGTTGCCGCCACCTTCGGATATGGCCGAGTTGAGGTTGCGGAAGACGTTGACGTTCTTGGCTCCGTTTAGCGAGGGCGTGGCGCTGCTGGAGGGCTCGCCAGGGGTGGAGGGTGACGAGTCGACAAGGTGCACGCGCTGAAGAGAGTCGCGCAGTTCAACATCGGTCTGGTTATCGAATGGATCCAGGTTGGACCGGACGGTGCCGGAGAAAAGAACGGGGTCCTGAATTTTGTTAGTCTCTGTGTCTTAGAAGAGTCAAGTCTATCTTACCTGAGGAATGATGGCCAATCGGGATCGAAGGTCGTGAAGCCTGATCTTGGAAATGTCCACGCCATCGACATGAATGCTTCCGGATTTGGCCTCCAAGAAACGGAACAGCGCCAAGGTCAAGGACGACTTTCCAGCTCCGGTACGACCAACTACGCCAATTCTCTCGTTTTGCTTGACGCTGAAGGTAAGACCCTTCAACACGGGTGACAAGTCCTCCGCGTAGCTCACGACAAGATCCTTGACCTCCACGCGACCCTCAGTTGGCCAGGTCGCAGGGGGCTCGACACCGCCTTGGTCTTCGGTCTTGAGGTCGGAGTACTCAACCACACGCTCGGCTGCGTTCATGTCGAGCTCAATGTTGGCGTAGTGTCGAATGGACCATACGATAGCCTGAGAGAACTCCAACGCGAAGGAGAGAGTGAAACCGGCGAGCGAGGCACTCATGTACGGGCTGCCAAGAACAACAAGACCGACAGCAGTGGAGAAGAGAGCGCCGATGAGAGACATGCGCCAGCCCATCCATCGGTTGAACAGCCACAAGTACCACGATGCCATCCCGTAGTCATCCAGCCTCGTGTACATGGCGTCAACGTAAGTCTGCGCCTTGTCAGCTCCACGAATAGTCATCATACCAGTCAGAGTGGAACCGAAAAGATCAAAGATGGGGGACTTGACGGTACTCTCAAGTCGCTTCGCGGGTCTGGCGCCGGCCAGATAGCGCCTGCCGATCCAAATGGCAATGGACAGAAGCACAACAGCCAAGGGAATGATCATGGGAGAGACCGAGAACGCCGTAATGCAAATTCCAATGACGCTGAGAATGGCACCGAAAACACCAGAAAGATCCATGCCGAGTCTGTTGTCAATGACGTTAAAGTCGGCAGTGAAACGGTTGAGAATGCGGCCGGTGGGGACGGTATCGAGCCATCGCAGCGGTGTGCGGAGAACAGTCCTAGTGATACCCTTGAACATGCTCTGACTGGCCTTGTAGCTCATACAGAAGAAGTAGAAGAAGCGACCGGTTCCCAGGATGGCAGAGAAGGCGGAAATTCCGACGTAGATACCCAGGTAGAAGTAGAAATCGTCATTCTCGGATTGGATGCGGGCGAATCCTGAAGGCGCAGCGTGCGGGGCATGGAGGGAACTGTCTTGGAGGGTGTAGGCATAAGCATGCTGGTGCACAGTCGCAAGTGTGTTGAGGCTTTGCTCTTCGTAGTGACCGGTCCAAAGACGCAACCACCAGGAACGGGCGATGACGACGCCCTGGTAGAGAGCAAAGAGGAAGAAACCAAAGCCCCACCAAGGCCAGCCGCCACTCTGGCTAAGATAGGCGGCGTAGACATGCTTCTTGATGGCACCCTGCTCGCGAGCTTCGTCTTCGACAAATTGCCGGGTAGCCTTTGAGGGGATCTTCTTAAGGACTCCGCCATCGCCGTTGAGTTCAGCAACCTCGGGCGCATCGACGTCAGATGCGTCCTCCGAGTTGACGGCCGTGGCAGCTTCCTCATCAGCGATCTCCTGGGCAGACTGCTCGTGACTCTTGATCAACTGCAGCGTTCCATCTTCATCCAGATCAGACTTGAAGCCAGAGTGTTGAACGGTTCCGTCTCCAAGCTCAACGATGAACTTGGTCTTTGGCTCGACAAGAGCGACATGGTGTGTGACAAGAATACGAGTGCGTCCCTTGCAGAGCTCGCCGGTCAAACATTTCTCGTAGATGTGGCGACCGACGTGGGCGTCAACCGCGCTGAAGATATCGTCCAAAACAAGAATGCCGGCGCGGGAGTAGATGGCTCTAGCCAGGGTAAGTCGCCACTTCTGACCACCACTGAGGTTGATGCCGTTCGCTCCCAATTCGGTCTTATCTCCATCCGAAAGCATTTCCAGATCCTTCCTCAGGGCGCATGCATCAATAGTCTTGTTGTACCGTTCCTCGTCCAAGGGAAGCCCGAAGAGAATATTCTTCTTCAGGGTGGCATTCTCAATCCAGGGGATCTGACCAACAAAAGAGATGCTCTCAGGGATGATCCAGTTGTCGCGGTTGGCCTTGTCGTCGTGGCGCTCTTTCAGGGAAGGGGGCTTGGGTGCGTAAATTGCGCCAGACAGAAGATCAGATTCGCCCAACAGAGCCGCCAGGATCAAACTCTTTCCGGTACCCGTCTTGCCAGAAATGACAGACAGCTCCCCGGCAGGGAAAGTAACGTCGACGTTTCGCAGGATGAAGCGATCCTCGTCCTTGGTCTCCTCATCAACCGGCCATGCGATTGAAGCGTTCTCAAAGGCAACATCGGGACCATTAGTGACGGTCTGGGTCTTTTCGGGTCCGTTGAGGTAGTCCTGCATTCGCTTGATGGAAACATTCGCATCGATGACATCCGTTATAAGCTCGGGAATGACAGCCAAGGTAACCTCGAGATTCTTGAAGACACCAATACTGACAAAGGCGACCGAGGGAATAAGGTTGCCGTTGATCAAGGCGTAGACTGCGAGTGAGACGGCGGCCAAGGCGATGGGGCTGGTGATCCACATGCCAAAGAGCACAGTGTCACCCTTGAACACTTGCCAGATAGCACCGAGCTCCTTCTCACGCATATCGAGGATTCGCTTTTCCCACTGAGGTTCCAGCGCGGAGAACTTGATTTGCCGCATGCCGACGAGCGCCTCGTTGACAACAGCGAGCTTCTGGTCTCTGATCTTCATCAGCTTGTCTTGCGCCCTCGAATAAATCTTGGCGTAAGTAAAGTTGATGGGGAGGAGAACAGCCCAGGCCAAAAGACCGGCGCCCAGAGGTCCCCATCCAAGCAAGTAAACGAGGAACCAAATGGCAACCGCCAGCTTCGCCGTACTACTGGGGAAGAGGAATTGGAAGGCAGCAAAGTCGGAAACGCGCTTGGCATCGACACCGATCAAATTGATAATGGCCTGGCGGGACTTGAGAACGCTGTCATCTTCGGCATCCTCGTCGTCGTCCTTCTTGTCCTTCTTGTCATCACCATTGGCCTCGCCGTCCTTGGACTCTTCGTCGGTCTTGGAGGCTGCCTTCACGTTCTTGCGGCGCATGGACTTCTCAAAAATAAGGGCCGAGAGGGCGCCACGGAGAGGAATGCACAATTCCGCCCAGGAGAGCCAAAACATACAGGCTTCAACCCAGGCATCAGCAAGAATGGCCAATCCGAGCCAAAAGACCAAGATCCAGACGTCCGCGGAGAGCGGCTCGCCCGGGCGCCTCTTCTCCAAGGCAGTAAGAATCTGCAGGGTAACGAACGAAGGAGCCATGCTCAAAAATGACTTAGACAGAGCAATGGTCCATTGAACGGCCAGAGGCACGCGGTACGCCCAAATGATGGACCACCAAAGATTCCCGCCCTCCTTGAAGTTGTACCCTTTCCATGTCTTAGCCGAGTCGCCAGAACGCGTCCAGTGGTCCGGCTTGGGAAGATCGTCGACTTCGAGGTCGCCCTTTTTGGTGGCGTCGTCGAGCAAGCCATTGCACCAGCCCCAAGTGTAGCGGCTGTATGCGCTAACGGTAGCCAGGCGATCAACTACTTTGCCGTCGAAGAAAACGTCCGGCCTCCTGGGGAGAAAGAGGCCGGTCACAGTAAGAGCCACAGAAGCGACCAGACCACCAATCTTGAGACCGAAAGACACCGGGTTGCTCTCCAAGAGATGACCGAAAACTTCCGTGTTTTGCAAGACCTGGACGGCGGAGAAGACGAGGCCGGAGAACCAGATCAGCAATCCGAGGTTGTAGGCGTGAACCGAGTCGTTAGATGCGGCGAGAGAGACGGATTGCAGGGCGAGCAGAGCCCAAATACCGGTGGAAAGCCATTCTGCTATGAACAGCTTGTCGTAATGGCCGGTGTGGAGCGAGAGGGTAGCTAATGTGGAGTTGGCGACGGAGAGAGCAAGTCCAGCAAAGGCGAATAAGTTGATAAAAGTCTTGGGCCAGCGGTTCGAAAACGCTGCAGAGGCCTCAGGGGTGCTTTTTCCGTCCTTGTCCTCGTAAAAGTGATCCTTAGGCTTGCGGGAACGAAGTTGGAAACCTGTGAGGGCCGGAACCGAAGTAAGAGCAACGAGGCCCAAAGCAGCTCCGACCTCAATTAACAGGAGCGTCTCATCTTGCATGTTGACTCCCACGAGGAGGTTTGGGACCGCCGGGAGTTGTCTCCAGAAGTATTGTCGAGAGACGAAGGCAGAGATGTGCGCCGTCTGTTGGGTGAGGGACGTTGAAAGGTTTTTAAGAATGGTGGCGGTCGGAAGGCAACCTCGTCAATTGCGCAAGAGAAGACTGGAAACGGGCGAGAGGTCCACAGTGAAGTCGGGGTGGTTTGTAAGCGCTTGCCGGTGAGGGCGACTTCCCATTCGGCAAAGCCCCGTTTAGTGAGGTGTGGTGCGGTGTTGATGAAGCTAAGGTAACCCCGGGAAAGAGGTCCACGAAGCTATCGGCCGGTTGGGTCTTCCTGGATTGCACCGGACGGCGAGCCGCTGCTGGAAACACGAACTGATTCCACGTTTCACCGTGTCCCGACCGGTAAAGGTCGAGGTTGTCAAGTCTGAAGAGCAGGTGCTTGAAATCGAATGCACCTGCACCCAGCACGCGTCGGAAATAAGATCGCAGCGGAGAGGCACCGTTGACAGGCCGTGGGGGGGTGGTTGGTCGCTGCGTTCGGTTTGGTGGGCGCCGAGACGGAGCCGGTGGCGTCGCGGCAAGGTTCGTTTCGTGACGTGACTGACTGACTGACGTCTGTCCTGTGTTTCTGTTTCTGTCTCTTCCTTGTTGTTGTCGACGTTGTCCGTTGTTGCGAGCACTTTTGCCTCTGTACTTGCAGTCGGGGACGGGACGGCGGGCAAGCCAAGCTTCGATCAGAAAGCGATGGCACACCGGGGAAGGTGACGATGGGGCGAATGGGAAGCAAGGACAAGCCAAGCCAAGCCAAGATCAAGACTTAGATCGGACTACAGAGGTCAAGTCAAGCCTTTCCTAGGCCTAGCTAGCTAATTGTAATAATAAGGTACGCAAAGTAACCGTTTGAATCACCAGATCCAGGCAGGTCCAAGGAAGGAACAGCAGCAAACGGCGCCTGAGGTTTGGAGAGAAGGAAGGAATCAGGAATCAACCAGCAAGAGGAGCCGCTTACCACCAATTCATTATATCTCCCAGAGATGGAAGTAGCGGCTGACACCATTGGTGAATCACTTTTACTCTTACTCTTTTTTTCTTCTACCCCCGCGCAGCTATCGCATCCCGTCGCCGTCAACTCGCTCGCGTTCGTGGTTCTTTTTTTTTCTTTCCTGTCATGGGCCACACCCCCCCGTCTTGCTCACTCCATCCCATCCCATCCCATCCCATCCCATGCCAATCCACATCCACATCCACATATTCCCATGTCCCTTTTCTGCTTCTTTTGCTGCTGACCGGGATCATTTCTGCACTCGATCCCTCCCCCCCCGTCCCGCCATCTGACGCCTCTTGCCCGCGCTTCTCCCCCCACTGCGGTGCCTGGAACTTTTCAATTCAGATCTGCCCTGGCGCGCGCGCCGTGCTTCACGAGCTCAATCTGCATCAACCTGCCTGCCGCGCTTTTGCAGATGGACATACCTACCCAACGACGATGGCGTTATCATGACTTGTAAGCTGTTGTAACACTGTGGCCTAGCAGGCACCGAGGCTGCTACCTGCATGTGTTGACGATGACGTTGGCCAGGTCGATGGCTGTTGACATGGCTGACCTAGGTTCCCATCGCTCAAGGGCGTCCATGATCACAAACCACAATGACGCTTCGAGCACGGTGGTTGGTCCGCGGCCGCCGTTTGACTCATCGGCGGAAACAGATTATCGATGGAAAAAATGCCAAACAGGCAATGGAGGGTGGCAGGTGGGTTTGCGGCTTGGCAGAAGTTCCTCAGGACCCTGGAGGCAGGGAGCACCGCCATTCTACACTACGAATCTCTAGGACCAGTACGAACTACCCTACGACTACGTTCCGTCAACTGCCAGACAAAAGTACGAAGGAGTCAGACGGCTGGTATCCGTACAGACGGCGGCGGGGGCAAGGTTGCAACCTGCGTTCGCGCTTGTATGCTGGAACGGTGCCGCCGCCCGCCTGTTAGTGCATTAGCCTGAATGCAGTCATCCTGCACTAACATGGTGCTAATGCCACCTGCAACATGCCTCCACCCTCCACCTCCTCCGGCGTCAATCTGCCCCCCCTTCGACCCATCCGCTTCCGACTTGCCGGGTAGTTATCCTGGCATGAACATGCCGTCCAGCGGTCTTGATGGGTGCGTCCTGCAGTGCTTTCTTGCGGCCTACCGACGGATGGGACACCAATACCAGGCAGAGGTCTAATTGCGTATCTTGTGCAGAGTACACCAGGTTGACGAGTTTCGAGAAGACTCAGTCCTGGCTCCATGACAGGGCCCGGAATGAATTCGTCACGATCCTCGGGGGTCTGGATCGTGACGAATTCATTCCGAGACGAGGAGAAGACTCATTCATGTCTGGAATAGGCAGGTCAGAAACGTTGGTTATCCGGCCCCGTCCAACTTGGAACCTCCCACATTCAAAATTTGCGGAACACGGGTCCTAGGCCTCATGGGTAGCCCCAAAACTGCGCCGCAGGCACATCACCGAGAAGAAGGGCGGTCAGCCTAGCAAATCACGGCCGGTGGATCTTCGCCCGGCCGGCGAGTCGAGTCGTGTGATGGGTCCCGCCATCCCGCCGCTTTTTTCGCTCGTGCATTCCCGCTCTTTGCTGACGCCGCTCGGAATGCCGTTTTCTCCTAGCGGTTGGTAATAGCTCGCTCTTTATGCAGCCCTTGTTTCGAGCTGTCTTGTTACCTAGCTCAAGTAACTCTCGGGGCGTACAGAGCACAACTGATGCCTGGCTCTTCACTACCCGTACAGGACCACACCACGAATGCGAGCAGACCTCTCAGAGACTCGCTGTAGAAGAGAGCGAAATGTCCAGACGTCTGTCGTCTCGCGATTGCTGGAAACCATGGGTCACTTCTCATTCACCTTGGACCTTACCTTACCCTCGAGCACCTGCCCAAAGGGTTCCCATTCCATCAGGCAGCCGCTGACACACCATCTCGCTTCGCGCACTTGCAATGCAACTTGGAGGCACGCGCCTTGGAGTTTGTACTCGAACGGTGTCCCGTTATCTATTAGCCCTGAGAGAGATCAAATCTCACCGTGCTGCATGGATGGCCACATGGGCTGATGCCTCCCAATGAGGCCCTCCCCGGTGTCCGTGTTGGTCGACGCAGCCAAGAAGCTTGGCCATCTCTACCCGCTGGGTCTGACGTTTGAGTCTGGAGTCTAGTCCAACTTCTCGTTTCAATTGCTTTACACCACTTCTATCTTGTTATTGGACTGGTAAGAATTATTAATCTCATCCGCTGACTATCGTCTGCGGCAAGGGAACACCTCAGACGCAGCCACAGAAATCTCGATCTGTGAAGGCAGCCGTTTCGACGCAGCCATGCATTCAAATCGTGGTGTTCAACTCAAGGCTACAACCGACCTCGTCCTAGCATTCTTCGGTATGTGGGTGACTTCAAATCAACATCTCATGTTTCGAAACATGCCGCCGTCAACAACATAAGACGGGCCATCAGTTTGCCCATCCACTTTTTCTGCGACTCGACTCATCTAACGGGCAGCAGATCGAATCGTCGCCGTGAAGCGACACAGTCACAAAGCCTCGTGAACATGAAGTCGGACAGAGCAAGCAGCCTACTTCTTACACCCCCGGAGATGATCTTCGTAAGCCAATGGAAGCACAGGCGAGGAGTCACCGCAGACAAATTGGAGAGCGGCATTGAGTTGCCGACGTGGTGTAACAACTACGAATGAGGCTCCTCTGGCCCTGCGATTGGCTTGCGAGGGAGATGCATAAAGTCGCCTTGTTCACCGCCAACGTCAGGAAAATAACGACGAGATTTTGCTTACCTGTGTTCAGAGATTGTGCAATGGTCAATCTCCACCCGAGTTTCAGTCTTTGGCGTCGTTCTGAGTCTTCAAGACTACGATAAATGGTTGTAGCGAAACTGGCCTCACAGCCGAGAAGGACTTAAGAGTCATCACGGGGCAATCAGGAAGGTGCAGATGTTTGAGTTGACTCAGGTGAGGGATCAAGATTAGCTCCTCACGCTTAGAAGCGATACCCGCGGATGAGTGACGGAGCCGAGAAGAACTGGAGGTCAGGCCGGGTTCTCGTCCGACTCTGGCCAATTTGCAAGCTCTTGCTAATACCACGATTTTGCACAAGAAGGCCGCCCGCAAACCTTCTTCTGTAGCAGAGAGCAAATCGGCTGTCGCGTTGCGGTTCAATGATGTGCCCTGGCGACAGTGAAACAAGGCTGGTCGGATGCCTTGAACCAGAATGGACCGGGCCGTCGCTTTGGCTGCGGCTGCAGCAACCTTTCCTCGGTTTGGGTTGCTGTGCTGCTGATGCTCAGCGCATACCTTTTTGTGTCTTTGGTGCATGTCGCAGGTAAGGTGAGGCGGCCCAACAGTGAAGTTTAGAGACATCTGCAGAAGAACTGTGCCATTGAGTTTTGCAAAGTATGGTGTTGCAAGACCGTCTCTTACACTGCTGGTAGTCGACGCTGAAACGCGTCTTTCGTCCTGAGAGGGGCAGAGTAAACACTGTGATGTGAATGCTCCAGAGGCCAAGTGGAGCAGAGATGGAAGGAATGGGGCGGAAGTGTGGATTTCAGTGTGCAGCAATTTGCATTAGCCGGGCCTTTATTGGCGCGGGAGGGGGTCGTTGGTCAGCCCTGTAGCAACCACATCTGACGCTGAGGTGGTGTTGGATGCAGCGTGGGTAAATCTGAGGCGCTCGTTTTTGCCCGCAAACATCCCTTGCCTCTCTCAGGCCGGGTTGTCGATGGATGCGATGAATTACAATTATGGTGGATGGGAAACTCAATGATGGAAGAAAGATGGGAATCTCCCTTGAGTGAACAGACCGAAACAAAACGCAAGAAACAACCGGCAACTGTACCGAACACGGTTACGCCGAGCCCAGCAGAGAGCAAGCACAAAGGGGGGAGAGAGAGATGAGAGACAAACCATCTGATGACATGGAACCCGACCGTCCATCCCATGATACCTTATTGTGACTGCTACTCGATACTCTCGTCGTCTCTTGTTCTGGTTTTCTCAGGTAGAAAGTGCATACGTTTCGACGTGTTGCGCCCACTGCCTCAAGCGCGCCGATAGTTGCGTCGATCATTTTGGAGGCCGGGGTTTTTTGGTTTGATGGGTAGTGTTTTACCTGTTTCTATTCCGCCGAGATGACAGCAGAAAAAACCTAGCAAGGTGCTCAGGTATCGAGTAAGGTAAGGTAGCCTATGCAGTGGCCCTTCTGTCAGTTTTAGTGGACAGTGATAAGGCTGCATGCAGCTCTCATCTCATCCGCCAGCCACAAATGACAAGACACAGAAAACTTGAGAGTTGAGGATTGCTACACTCTACGGATGGATACCTGCGAAGGAAAGGTCTAGTAGTATAGGTAATTAGAGCAAAGAGTGACAGGAGGAAGCAAGTAAAAATAATAGCAATATTGGGCTGAGAGGTAAGTCATTAAGGTTAGCGGGCTGGTAGAGGTCGGGCTGCAGCCAATGGCACGAAGCTCGGTGAGCAAAACAGCGGGCTGACCGTCCCCCCGTCCGAGCTCCATGATTGGCCAGAGGCGCGTTGATTGCGGCTTCATGTCCAGCACCTTCCCTGTCCTGCTCCGCTGCCTTGGCTGCTGCTACAGGCTCCTCACCTCAGCTAAGACGCTGCCGACGCTGGGCGCTGCATTCATTGCTGCAGTGTAGCGGCGGGCGGTTGGGTTACCGTAGGTTGGCGACACTGTCCCGTCGCGCCTCAGCTCAGTAGGTGCGTTAAACCGTCGTCTGAGCTCCTGCCAAACCTCCCGGTCCACGGCCACGTCCAAACCAAAGCGAACCACCTCAGAATCAAACTCCACCCGATGCGGGAACGACCTTTCATCCATTATTAGTCTCCCTCGTGACAATTTCCCTTTAGCCCTTTCTCTCGAATTCATTTTCCAACTCTTCCCCCCCTTCTGCTTCCTCTCCCTTTGTCCAAACCACCCATCGTCCAACCATTCAACACGCTTGGTGGTATAAACGCCGGCCGTCTTGTCCAACATCAACCCATCGATCCCCACGGCCAACCAACGAAGCGAACCAACCTCCCGCTGCTGCTGCTACTACTACTTCTGCACCTCGAAGCTGCTCCAGCCAGCCCCGATCCCCCTTCCACCCCCCAAGCTGCTGCAGATGCTCAGGAAGCAAGCTTGAACGTCCTTCGCCTGCCCACCCCTCATCCGACGCGGACGCTGCAGACTCGCTGCACGAAGCTTCCCGACTCGAATCGTCGATCCAAGCTCCTGCCGGTAAAACTTCCTCTTCGGTAACAACCCATCTCCAACACACGTGCCCTCCCCGCCGCCGCGATACCATCGTACGAGTCGACCGCGCAGACACCAACCTGCCTCTCCCGATCCTGCACATGTCTGTCAGCAATCGACCGCACGCGCATTCACGATGAAGAGCACGCCTCTAATCATCAATTGGCATGACCAGAATGCCCCCGTCTACTCGGCCCATTTCGAGCCGCAAGGGAAGGGCCGGCTAGCCACGGCTGGAGGAGACAACAACGTGAGAGTACGTCGGATTTTGATACCCGCATTCGTGCCCCCGAGGCTGACGCTTCACACAGCTCTGGAAGGTCGAGAGTGATGGAGAGGATCGCAAGGTCGAATACCTGTCAACCCTGAGCAAGCACACCCAGGCTGTCAATGTCGTCCGATGGGCCCCAAAAGGTACGATCACTAACGGCGCGGCGCTGCACTCCGGCAATAGCTGACCTTGCATTCACCAGGTGATATTCTTGCCTCTGCTGGCGACGACGGAAATGTGATCCTCTGGGTCCAGTCCGAGCACAGCGGCCCTGCCTTTGGCAACGAGGGCCTCGAAGACAAGGAGACGTGGCGCACGAAGCACATGTGTCGATCTAGCGGATCCGAGATATACGACCTCGCCTGGTCGCCCGACAGTCAATTCTTCATTATTGGAAGCATGGACAACATTGCTCGCATCTACAATGCCACTAGCGGTACCTCAATCTCTCACACGAGAACCCTTGCGCACACGGTTGCTGACCCAAGCAGGTACCCTCGTTCGTCAGATCGCAGAGCATAGCCACTACGTCCAGGGCGTCGCGTGGGATCCTCTCAACGAGTACATTGCAACCCAATCGTCCGACCGATCCGTTCACATCTACTCCCTGAAGACGAAGGACGGCCAGCACACCCTGAGTGGTTCTCACGACGACAAGCCTTCTAAGATTGCGAGCCACAACAAGAGCGATCTGCCGCCCAGGCGCATATCCTCTAGCAGCCCTGCACCCCCAGACTTTGGTAGATCCTACCTCTCCGTCGAGGCGGCAGTGGGCTCCCCGGTCCCTTCAGCTCCTGGAACCCCGACCTCGATAGCTCTCCCGATGAACCCGCCGAGCGTGATTAGCCACAGCAGACGCTCGTCCTTCTCGTCGAGGCGCTCGCCCTCTCCGGCCCCGTCTATGCCTCTACCCGCTGTGATGCCGATTGAGCCTTCACCGAGCACGAAGCCGCATCCCTCGGGTGGCCTTGGCCCTCTAGGCACGAAGAACGCGCTCCTCTATGCCAACGAGACACTTTCGTCCTTCTTCAGGCGCCTGACTTTCACCCCTGACGGAAGCCTCCTACTCACCCCAGCTGGTCAATATCAGACTCAACATCCTTCAGAAGGCAATGCAAAGCCGACATACGAGGTCACCAACACGGTGTACATCTATACTAGAGGTGGCATCAACAAGGCGCCCATTGCCCACTTGCCTGGTCACAAGAAGCCTTCGGTCGTGGTCAAGTGCTCGCCCGTGTTCTATACTCTGCGGACGTCCCCGCCTGTTACCAAACACATCACCATCGATACGTCGTCCTCAGAGGAACCTATCCCGGCGCTCCCGGAGCCGGTCTCGAAGCCAGCGGCGGCCACTTCCGTGATGGAACCACCTCCACCCCCGACTTCAGTTCCCGACTCGTCAACGCCAACGAGCAAACCCGAGACCGGCGCTTCCACCCCCGGCCCCAAGGCAGCGTTCGCATTGCCGTACCGCATGATCTATGCCGTTGCAACCCAAGACTCTGTGCTCTTGTACGATTCTCAGCAGCAGACCCCAATCTGCATCGTCAGCAACCTGCACTGCGCTACATTCACTGATCTCGCATGGTACGTGTGCATGATGACTTAATACTATGATATGCTAACAATTATGTAGGTCGAGCGATGGATTGACGCTCCTGGTATCTTCCTCGGACGGCTTCTGCTCCACGCTCTCATTCGCGCCAGGCGAGCTTGGACAGGCTTACCAAGGGGATCTGCCGACACCCAAAAACCCTACTGTGCCGGGTGCCACACCTGCGACAACCTCATCCAGCCAGGGCACCCCCATCCCGACCCCGTCGTCAGTGTTCGCCCCGCCCTCCCCCTACCGCAATGGATCGGGCCATCATCATCGGAACTCAACGAG
This sequence comes from Colletotrichum siamense, assembly GCF_013390195.1. Classification (NCBI taxonomy): domain Eukaryota; kingdom Fungi; phylum Ascomycota; class Sordariomycetes; order Glomerellales; family Glomerellaceae; genus Colletotrichum; species Colletotrichum siamense. The sequence continues at coordinate 2,269,472 of NW_023501020.1, forward strand.
TTCCTTCACTGCTCCGTCGCCGCCTCCAGCCGGCTTCGTCAGCCAGAGGCCCCAGTCGCCTGCACGATCGAACTCTACTTCATCTGTAGCGACTCAGTCATCGCAAGTGGTGACTAACCCGAACCTCATCGTCGGCAGCGTTCCAGGCATCGCCGTGGCCAACTCTACCAAGGTCACTGGCGTGCCCATTACGACACCACCCGAGACCCCTCGGACTAATGCTGCTGTCCCAGCCACCAGCTCGACAGCAGCTGGAACAGCGTCCAGCGTGACACCTGCGAGTGGGACAAAGCGAGAAGCCAGTGAAGGGGACAAGGAAGAGGGCACTGAGCCCAAGAAGAGACGGATCGCGCCGACACTTGTGGAGCAGAAGCCTTGATGGGCATTCACATATTCAGTGCGTCTGGACCGCGACAGGTACAATGAATCATGGAGAAAAGCGTTGCTTGGATGCGGAACATGAAATTAAGGCGAACAATGCCAGCTTTGATGAGGAGCAAAGAAGGCCTCGGTTGAGGCAGAAGTAAAGGGCATTGTGAAATTAACACTCGCGAACGGATTTGTTTGCATGGCATGGCGTTGCTAGGGTATAACAAGGACGGAAGCAAAAGGTTTCTCGTCAAGGAAATGATGTGCCGCGTCGATAGATTTCCTTTTCAATTCCAATATTTACTCAGTAGTGAAGTGTAAATGATGGGTGACTAAGCTCACTCTAGAGCCAATCAATTGCAATTATGAGCGAGAGCCAAAGCAATGGGTGCACACTCATGCATCCTCCTGAGCACTCAGTGAAGCATTGAATGAGAATCATCTCATCTGAAACATAAGACTGAGCTCTCGGTCAATTTTCCTCTCACATCACCACCAAAACGGTCATTCCAGCCTCATGGACACATGGCCACCGCCAAAAGCCCGGCCAAGAGGCTTCACAGCCCGGACCTCATCCCGAATCCATTCATAAAGAAGAAGAATCTAGAGTGGTCATTGGAGTTGCCCCAGACGCAGTCCCCGAACACGAAACCTGAGCAGGCCGACCAGGGGAGAAGCCCTCCCGCAGAAGCACCTTCTCCTCCATCTGGCCCATCGCTCTCCGCGGCCCTTGAATCCGGCGCCGCCTCCCATCCGGACCCAGCCTCGCATTTCTTCACACACCTCGCCGCGCATGTGCTCTCACCCTACCCGGCCGGCACACCACACCTCCCCCCAGCAACGGCGCAGCGGGCGCTTTACGAAAGCAACGCGGGCTCCGCGAAGGGGGCGCATTTCGTGGTGCACCAGCACGACCACCCGGTCGCAGGGACGCACTACGACCTGCGGCTGCAGATCAACGAGACGAGCAGCGTGAGCTGGGCGGTGATGTACGGGCTGCCTGGGGACGCGAACTCGCGGCGGTTGAATAGGAACGCGACGGAGACGCGGGTGCATTGTTTGTGGAACCATGTGGTCGAGACGGGGAGCTGGCATACGGGGAGTTTGGTTGTTTGGGACTGTGGGAGGTATGAGGTGCTGGAGAGGGGGCGGCCAGGGCCGGGGGATGATCCGGCGTCTGGCGGGGAGGAGGAAGAAGAGGAAGGGGAGGGGGAGAGTGGTGGTGGGATGACGGAGCAGGAGAAGTTGGCGAGGGCGTTTGGGAAGAGGAAGATTCTGGTGAGGTTGCATGGGCAGCGGCTTCCGAGGGGATATGTGTTGAATTTGAGGCTGACCAAGGGGGAGGATTTTGAGGGGAGGAGGAGGAGTGAGGGGTTGCTTGGGCGGCCGGCGAGGAAGAGGCGGCGGAGGGGCGGGCCGGGGAGGGGGAAGGTTGTGGTTGAGACCAGTTCCGAGGGTGAGGATGAGGATGAGGATGAAGATGGGGGCGGTGTTGTGCCGGACCATGGGGTGGAAGATGGGGATGGGGAGAAGGAGTTGACGGGCGTTGAGAGGGAACTGAGGGAGCTGGAGGACGAGGGGGTGAGGATGACGAACGCGTATCAGGGGGCTGAGAACAGCGTGGGCAGCGTGTATCAGAGGAGGTGGTACTTGTCGCTTGACCGGGAGGCGAGCGGGTTTGTGAAGAGGCGGGGCAAGTGGGTAAGGAAGCATGATGACGAGGAAGATGAGGATGAGGGGAGATTGAGATATCCTTTTTACGTGAGAGGGGTTGAAGTTGAGAGGAGCGTTGTGACGGGGCGGCTTGGGAGTGAGGTTTTGAAGGACGAGGGGGTTGTTGGGTTTGTGAGGAGGAACGGGTGGAAACCTGTCTTGAATTAAGAGTCCATAGACCATCAACAGAGCACCATTATATAGTTGTACATATACAGATATAAGCCTGAATTCAGCCAGGTATTCATCATCTGATACGTATCGTCGAATGACCCTGATCTTGCATCGTGTACGCAAACGCCTGCTCCTCCAACATGCGCAAATACTCCCCCGCCAACCTCCACCTACCCCCGAGCTTCACTAGACACTGCTTGATGACAGCTACGGCCTCCTCGCACTCAGCGGAGCCCTCCTCGCGCACAAGCCACGCGAGGGTATTCGCCGCGCCGTACAGCGCGTCCAGGATTAGCGGACTGATCACGCCAATGTCCGTACTGTCACCCTTCTTCCCGTCCTCGATCGACGCTGCCAGGAGCAGCAGCTCACGCGCCAGGTCGGCGATGTCGCCGCTCAGCCGGCGGATGCCCTCGACGGCGTGGATCTGCTGCGTCGTCTCGTCCGGGGTGCGGATGCGGCCGGTGGGGGTGGCTGGGCAGCAGTAGAAGTCGTAGAGGAGGATGGCGCTCGAGAGGAGGACGCAGCGGGGCGCGAGGTAGGGCAGGTCTGAGGGCAGGGAGGCGAGGGCGGTGGTTAGGGCTTCGGAGAGGGATGCGGCGTCGGGGATGGGTGGCTCGCGGCTGCGGACGTGGGTGAGGACTTTTGCGGTGAGGAGGGCGCAGCGGCAGAGGGTTGGGAAGGGGGATGTTGGCGGGGAGGGGGCCGGGGAGGAGATGGTGTGGTGGACTGCGCGGTCGACGCGGCCTTGGTCCTGGGGTAGCAGTCAGTACGTGGAATTAAGTTAAGGAAAAAGTGAAGTCTTACCCAAGCCTCGTCGTCGGCGGGTAGGGTCTCGTTCTCGGCGGGGTCTGGCGAGAGGTAGCGCTTCTTGTTGCCGATGCAGATGAAGCGGTCGAGGATGAGGATCGCCCACCACGTCCGCTTGCGTTCTTCCAGCTCGGTCCAGGTCGTCTACGTTGACATTAGCTCTGCTGAAGCATTGTGGTGTAAAAGGGACTCATACCGGCGAGCTGAGGAGCAGGTTCCCTTCTTGAAAGGTCGGCAGGCCGAGGAAATCGGCGTACCGCACACACGAGCCGGCGGTGATCCACGCGGCTGGGTATATCCCGTGCGCGTACTCGAAGTGGGCGATCAGCAGCATGGACTGCAGGGCCATGAGCGAGGTCGCGCCGCCGTTTTCCAGCAGCGACATGAAGCGCTTGGCGACGCGGTAGAGCGGCATCCGGGCGGCGGGCATGTTGCTGTCCGGTTCGGGGTGCGTCGTCATGAGCTTCATGGCGAGGAAGAGCATGGCGAGGTCGGGCCCGCCTTGGCTGAGGGCGACGCCCATGTTCATGCGCTTCTTGGAGACGATGGGGAGCCAGGGGTGGACTGTGGTGAAGTATGTTGCGATGGAGAACTGGACTGACGTGCCGTCGCCCAGGTGTTGGAGGACTTCCTGCGATGGTGTTAGAGAGATAGGGGTCCAGGGAGGGAGAAGAGGACGCACGGCAGGAACTTCGATAAAAGGTTTGGGGACTGGCTGATTTAGCCATTCGTACGTTGCCATGTCGAGGAAGACGTCTGGCGGGAACTGGGAGGCCGTCTGTTGTTCCCAAAGCGGCTCCACGGCAGGGTATGCCGGCGAGTCGTTGTTGATGCTCGGTCCCGAGGCGGAGGGGTCCGACACGGGACTTGGGCCGGAGCTGGTAGCCACCCCGCCAACACCGCCGGACGCGCCGCCGCCATTGTCGTTGATACGGCCCTCAAGCTCGGCGAGTCTCTGCTGCAGCGCCGCAAAGTCGTCCGCCGTGGGGGCAGCCTGAGCGGACTCGACGTAGTCGCAGCGGCGCTCCATGCGGGTGCACAGCCCGCAGGCCGGCAACGCCTTGTCGCATTTGCGCTTCTGTCGTTTGCAGCTGCCACAGGCTTGCGGGGCTTTGGAGTCGGAGGGGTAGCGGTCCCGCGGGGTCAAGAAGAGAGTTGACATCTTGGTAGTGTGTTCATGGTGAACTTGATGGTGGGGGCTTCTAGTTGGGAGATTTTGGGAATGGGAGTGAGGGTCGTAGGGCTGATGAACGGACACTTTAGGGGTTGGTGCTAACGCTTTAGGCATTGGGTGTTCACCTAGGGTCATTAAGCTTATCTCCCTTTTGGTTAGACGTTGGAATTCCAATACGTGCTGCATTTTCAATCTCATTAGGTGTGACATTATTTTGTGAGTTTGTTCTGAGAATGTCATTAAGACCAAGTTGTTGAAGACGACTGAAAGCACGAAGTAAGACGGCAGCAGTAAACCCAGCCTCCGGCTCTTTTGCCGGCGCAGTGGGGCCGTCGCATAACATCCGCTCCATTACAACAACAGCGAGTGAATGGTCACATTATTGCTGCAAACATCTGGTTCAAGAAATCTCAAGGAGAAATACTACGTCATTCAAATTGGATAACATCTCACCCTTGACTTCATGAACAGTCAGTTGATTGCCAGTAGATCTCGATAACAAAGCAGCTTACGGCCCTCCATCTCAGCGCCGATTAGGTAATATGCTGCGACACTGGTCAACAAGTTGCTTCCAACGAAGTATGAACCCGGGGATACCCTTGTCACCACCCGGACGAACAACCTCAAGAACCGCCCAAAACCGACGTTGGGCGACCCAAGAAACGACAGCAGAACATGACGCCGTTCCCGGGATGGACCCCTGTGCGCCGTGTGATTAGCACCAATTGGCCCCCCTGATCTCCGCCCAGCTTGACGGCCATGACCACGAACGAACGAACTGTTGTTCCCCGACAATGTAAACAAGAGGGTCGGCCGAGAGAAGTGTGAGTAATATCACCAGCCCTCCTCCTCCTCCTCCGACCGCTTTGCGCCCATCTTCCTCTCGATTCCCCCTCTCCCACCTTCTCGTCACTCTCCTTTGTCGTTGTCGTTGTCGCTCAGCTCAACCCCGCCGCCGCCGCAATTCCCCCCCTCCGCCTCCGTAATAATTTCCGCAAAAAACACCGCAAAAAAGGAATGGCTGACCCCTCCAGCCGCCCCGGCAGCCTCCGGGTCCTCCGAACCCGCGGCGGCGCGGGGCCCTCGCGAAACTCCTCCGCCCGATCCTCCGCCGTCTGGGGAGAAGACTATACCTACCTCCACGCCCCGGCGAACCACAGCAACCTCAGCCTGCGCTCCACAGCGTCGCGCTTCTCCCTCAACGAGCAGTTCGCCGCCACCCGCCGCGAGTACGAGTTCGGCGACGACGACGCCTCCTCCTACCTCGAGCGCATGACCCTCGCCTCCGAGATGATGGACGACGTCGGCGGCGGCGACGACAGCACCGTCACCGTTGGCGATCTCGCGGCGCTGCAGCAGGAGGCCGACGGCGTCGAGGGCGACTACTACGACCTGCTGTGTCTGCCCAAGGACCCGACGCTCACCCCGGACCAGGTGCGCAAGGCCTACCACCGCCTGCTGCTGTATCTGCACAAGGACGGGCTGCCGGAGAACCTGCACGCGATCGCGCAGCCGTGGTTCAGCCAGGTGCAGCGCGGCTTCGAGACGCTGATCGACCCGCACCGGCGGGCGCTGTACGACGCGAGCCAGCTGCGCGATCTGACGCACGACGTGCCCGAGTTCCCCGTCGACGAGGACTACCGGTACGCGTACGACCTGTCGCTGAAGGAGCAGCTGCGGCAGAGGGCGGCGGACGTGGTCCAGACGTCGTCGGATCTGGGGATCCGGTTCGACGTGTCCAAGGCCGTGAGGCAGAGTTCTGCGCTGACGCCGCTGGACTTTACGTTGAGCCACTCCGTCACAGTCGGGTTGCCGGCCTGGGGGCGTCTTCTGGATAGATCGACGTTTAATTTTGGCCAGTGTGGATTGGCCGTGTCGAAAAAAGTGCCGTCTATCGCGGTCACCGAGGAGAAGGGGGTTGAGCAGGCGAGGGAGTCGATGGTGTATCTGCCTCCGCCACAGCTGACTCTGACGGGGTCTGTGTATGGCATCGTTGAAGAGATTTATCGAGTTCCGCTACCGTTGCTGGCAGATCGTTACCAGCCTCTGCTGCCACTGACGATCCCTCGCAAGCGTATAATCCAACTGGCTGAGCAGCGGCCATGTCCCATGATCAGTTTCAAGTTCCACCAGGATATCATCCACCGAACGGATGAAGACCATATAGCAAAGACGACAGTCGAAGTGGAGAGCGAGGCTCTCCCAGAATCATCACTAACAGCGCGGGTATCCCACCCCATCCATCTCCCGAACAGCACGAACCCAGTCGTCCTCGAAGGCAGCCTGCGCTCGGGGAGGCCGTGGTACCGCGAGCCGCCCCGCATCGCGGTCGGCGTGCACCGCTGGCTCGGCGCCGGGACGGCCTACGCCTTCGCCGACAGCGGCGACTGGAGCATGTGGCCGGGCGAGACGATCAAGTTCCTCGCCGACTTCTCGCAGGTCAGCAAGACCCAGCTGCTCACCGAGTTCCCCATGAAGACCTCCGCGAGCTTCGAGGTGGGATACACGACCTCTCCCGAGCGGGTGCCCTCGGCAGGCCATGAAGATTCCCCGAGGGGCGAATGCGGCATTCGCGGGCTGGATTACGAGAACAACAGCACCAACAACGACGCCTCCTGGACTGTCTCGACGTCTCTCACAGCCACCGCGGCGGCGGCGTATCTCCGCTACGGCCGCGACCTGCCCCTCCCCGGCTCGAAGCCGACGCGGCTCGAGGTAGAACTCTGCTCCAACACGCTCCTGGACCGCTACCTCGCCGTCCGCAACCTCTGGAACGTCGGCCGCTTCTCCAAGCTCGGCCTCGAGTTCGGCGTCAGCCTGCACAGCCTGCACCTGTCGCTGTACTGGTCGCGCCTCAGCCAGCGGCTGAGCATCCCGCTCCTCCTCTCGCCGCGCGCAGAGTACAGCCCCGCCGTCTTCTTCTACGCCAGCGCCGTGCCCCTCGTCGCGTTCGCGGCCAGACATTTCCTCGCGAAGCGCAAGCGCGCGCCGCCGATGGAGATCGATCTGCAGTCGTACATCAACCGCAAGCGCGCCGCGGCGGACGACATTGCGGCGCTGCTTGCGGGGCCCGTGGAGGCCAGGCAGCACGCCGAGCGGAAGCGACGCGGGCTTGTGATTCTGAGCGCCAAGTTTGGAGTCAAAGAAGGCGCGGACTGGGCACTCGAGGAGGTTGCGGACGTGACGTTGGCTGTTGCGGCGTTGGTTGAGGATGGCAAGCTGAAGATCCCGGCGGGTGTGAGGAAGGGGTCGATGTTGGGGTTCTGGGATCCGGCGCCGCTGAGGCGAAAGGCGCTTCATGTGAGGTATCTTTGGAAGGGGAAGGAGCGGACTATCGAGGTTATGGGGCGGGATGAACTGGTTCTCCCGCCTCCTAAAAGGAGCGCAACATGAATTGGTTTTATGACGAGATGTCGATATGATGGATATGAAGGTATGATGGGACGACGCGAAGGGTATGGGGGCATGAGCTGGTGTTATTGGATTAAGGATATCCCGTTTCAGCCTTGGCTGGACAGAAGAGTATGCAGATAGTTCAAGCCAGAAAGGCTTGCAAATCCTTTTGATTACAATGCGGAGTTAACTACATGCTACCTGTCTCCTTGAGCTCACTCGCTGTAGGCTGCTCTTGCCTTGCCGTCGAGGGCCTCCTGGAAGAACTCCCGGTACGTAATCTGCTTGAAATCCGGATACAAGTCCGTCGTGAGCAGGTATCCCAAGTACTCGGCATACTCGGGGGTGTTGTCATGCCGTACCCCGGCAGAGTATTGATACTGCAACATCATCAATCCCACCTGCGTCATATAATTCGTCTGGCCGGCCGCAATCTTCTCTCTGCTCTGCTGAATCTGGCTTTCGATATCCTGTGCAGAAAGCTGGGAAAACATGTCAATCATGAAGTAGACACTCATCAACAAAGGGGCTGACTCACGTAGGTCTTTTCAATCTTCTCGCCAGAGATCTCTTCCATCAAGCTGTACAGCTCGTTCAACTTGGGCGCAAAATTGCTTGCTAAGACCTGCTTGTTCAATGTTCTGGGGTCCTGGATGATGCGCGCCACGTAGCGGCCGACATCGCGCGAGTCGATCATGGAGCAGACGGCTTCCCCGTCGCCCGGGACGAAATTTTGCTCGGGGAACAGGGCCGCGGGACGTATGTAGTCTGTCCGCCCGGAGGCGAGGCGGGGCAGGAAGCCGGCGTACCACCAGCCCACGTTGATGACGGTCCACGGGAGATGCAGGCGCTTGATCTCGTTGAGGACATCCGTTTTCTTTGAGGAATTCAGCATTCGGACTTAGGGATAGCGCGGATCAGGCCTTAAAGAAGGGGAATTTGACGTACCATATCCTGTAGGTCGTGGACACCCTTGGGCGGGATCACCATCGCAAACTCGCTGGGCACGAAGCGTTTGACGCCAGCCTTTTTGGCGGCTTTAGCGAGCGGGACCTGGTCCTTGAAGGAGGCGACGGAGACTGTCGAAATGACGACGTCAATGTTGGCGAGGGCTTCGACGAGTGCATCTTCAGGACCGGTGAGTTCTACGGCGGTGACCTTGACCCCACGGGAGCGGAGATTGGTGTACTTTTGGTTGGTCGCTGAGGAGGGACGAGCGATGGCGGTGATTTCCTGAAGGCCGTGAGCATTTTCCTTACAGTAAGCGAAGGAGTTGGTTGCGTAAGACTTACGAAGGCATCAGATTCGAGGAGGGCGTCGATGATGAAGTGCCCGGTCTCGCCCGTCGCACCAACAATTGCAACTGAAGTCTTCGCCATTGTGTCTTAAGTATCTTTCAACGTGATCTGAGAGTAATTTTTGAGTTGAGATGGATGAGCATTTTCACACCGGTCTATTTGCATTATATCTTGATCCGGTGTCTCTGGAAGAGCGGCCCGTCCGGCCTTCGTCCGGTCCATTCAGACAAGTTTGTAAGAATGGTGAATCTATAATTTGGATTTGGTGATTCGGCAGATGCGCTCTCGATTGCTGCCGCAAATGATTCCGCTTGAACACGAATACGATCACTAACGAAGGCAGCGTTCTCGGGATGAGCAAGTTGTTTGCGGAGTTTGTGGGGTCTAGCGGACTTCATGGGTTGTTCTTTGGCGGACTTGTGCACAGGTCTTATAAGTTTACTAGGTTGTAGGGGTTTCTCATAGAAACGACTTTGCATTTATTCGGCAGACCAAAAATATATTCACTGAACTTGTCAAAAAAAGTAATTACACCACCTTTACCCCCGATTCAGGATGTCGCCTCTGCCAATCCCACTCTTCTCACACATGTCCCTGAAGATGCCCCCTTGATCGTACAGGTTGATGGGAGAGTCCAGCTCAGCAACGTGGCCCTGGTTCATGACACAGATCCTGTCATACCCGATAATCGTTCTCAACCGGTGCGCAATGCAGAGGAAGGTCTTTCCCTTCAGGTTGCCCAGGGTTTGCTGCACCTTCTCGTCCGTGGCAAAGTCCACCGAGCTCGTCGCCTCGTCGCACACGATGATCTTGGAGTCCTTCACCAGCGCCCGGGCCAAAGCCATGAGCTGCCGCTGGCCCAGGGAAAAGTTGAGGCCTTCCTCGTCGACGGGGCTGTCGAGGGTGATGTCGTTTGCGCCCGTCTCGTCCACCAGGCCCGACTTTCGCAGCGCCGACCACAGGTCCAGGTCACTGTGTTCGTCGAACGGGTCTAGGTTGGATCTGACGGTGCCCTGGAACAGGGTCGGGTCCTGCGGGATGATGGCGAGCTGAGCCCGAAGATCCGCGAGGCCGATCTGGCTGATGTCGACGCCGTCTATCGAAATTGAGCCGCTTGCCAGGTTGACGATCCGGAACAGCGCTTGAATAATGGTCGATTTTCCGGACCCCGTGCGCCCGATGATGCCGACTCTTTCACCCCCTTTCACCTGCATGCTGACCCCCTTCAGAACCAGTGGTAGTCTCGGGCGGTAACGAAGTTGGACATTATCGAAGACTATTCCTCCGGCATGTGGCCAGTCAGCTGGCAACTGCCCGAGATGCGCCGGGGGTTCTTCCTTAAGACGGTGTCCGTAATAGTACACTCTCTCCGTGCTGTTCATGTCGTTCTGCACCTCTGCCATTTGCCGCACTGCGAAGCTGCAGATGTTGATAATCGAAAGCATATACGATAGAACGAGACCGCCGATGCTAGGATGAACGCTGAAGCGAGACGTCACGATGAGAAGACCGATGACGAAGATCAAGATCAGACCGATCGCATCGAGCCGCAGACCCAGCCAGCATTGATTAGCAAAGGTCAGGAAGTACGCCCCGTCGAAATCGTCAATGGCCCGCCGGATTGTATTGACAAAGTGACCCTGCACGCCGTATGCGCGAATCGTCGAATGCCCGTAGATGGCCTCGCTGACTTTAGCTAACACGTTGGATCGTTGGATAGCCTCGTGTCGCTTGATTTCTCGAGCTGAATAGTTGTAATATGAAGTGGCGAACAGGTAAATGAGGACCAGGGGTACTAGGGCAGCTACGAAGATGTGAAAGTATGCAATTATCAGTGCGAAGACGGCGATGATGTTCCCGATGGTCATGAGGTACATCCGGAGAGAGTCGGTCAGTTTATTATCCATCACGTCGACATCTTTGGAGAAGCGGTTGGTGATCCTTCCCAGAGGGGTGGTGTCGAAGAAGGCCATTGGCGCTCGCAGCACTCGGCTCATTGCCATCTGGAACATGTGCCGGCTTGCCTTGGTTCCGAAGATGGAGACGCATACGAAGAAGGCGAAGATGGATATTGCTTGGGCGAATCCGAGCCCTGCGTATATGCCTAGCTGCAAAAGTGTGTCAGTCATACAGCAAAACATCAGGAGCGGTGTGGGAAACTTACCCAGCCGCTCAGAGTGAGAGGGAATTGGCCGGCTGTCCACCATGAAAGCCATAGTCCTGTGGCGATATACGCAACTTGCGCGACAGTGAGCAAGAAGATGACCAGAGGAGCGATCATGAGAGAGCCTGCTGCCCTGAGATATCCGACATAAACATCCCAGGAAACGGCCTCTACGGCGCGCTCCTCAGCTTGCATCAGAGCAATCTGAGAAGCAGTGGACTTGGAAGTTGCCGTCCTCTCCAGCGTCTGCACGTGGAGCTCTTTGTCCGCATTCCGAGCAGGAGGGTCTTCGTCATCGGTGTTATTTGACTTATCATCGGTGGTAGCGGCAAGGGTCATGAGCTCAGCGAACTCGCCATTGTGGTCCATCAAGTCGTGATAAGTCCCGTCGGCCTTTACTCTCCCTCCGTCCAGCCAGATGATTCTGTCGCATTTATGCAGCACATGCAAAGAATGCGTCGCTAGAATGCGGCACTTGTTGGCGAGTAGCCCGCAAATAGCCTCTTCCATGACATGACGGCCGACTTCGGCGTCAACAGCAGATAAAGGATCGTCCATGAGGATGATGTCTGCGTTGAAGTAAATAGCGCGAGCGATGTTGATGCGCTGCTTTTGACCCCCTGAAACCGTGATTCCTCGTTCACCGATCTCAGTCTCGTCACCGTTCGGAAGCATTTTGAAATCCGAGAGCAGCGCGCAAGCTTGTGTGACTCTATCGTACAGACCGCGATCGAAGTCCCTGCCGAAGATGATGTTTTCTCTGACGGTGGCGTTCTGTATCCAGGCATTCTGTGGGCAAAACGCTCTCGTAGCTCCGAACACGACTGTGCCCGTCGTCTTACGCATCTCACCTGCGAGGGCAGCCAAGAGAGAGCTTTTGCCTGAGCCCACGTTGCCGATGACGGCGACCAACTCTGAGCGGCCGACGGTGAAGTTGAGCTCGGGTATTTGGAAGGTGTCTTGGCTCATTGATGTGTTGGGACCTTCGACACGCTTCTCATCTATGACTGAGCCGTCACTTGACTGCCGGGATCGCGTTTGTTCCCAGGTGAATGTTGCTTCACTGACGACAATGGCGTTATCATTGTCGTGATCGTGGATTGCGTCTTCGCTTGCCTCCTCGGCCAGAAGGAACTCTTGGACTCTCATCCCTGAGGCAAGTGCATCAATGACTTGGCCGACAGCCACGGGAAAGATGCTCAAGGGGAAACGCATCTGGTTGAATAGTGCCAGGGAAGAAAATATCGGGGCTGGCGTCAGCGGGTGGTTCCCAGTCGTCGAGTACGTGATGAAAGCCAACATGGACGCGAAGACCGGTATCACCATCCCAATCGACTGAGCACCGTCGCGAAGAGCCAAGAGAGCCTGGATCGCCTTCACCTCGTCTTTGCGCACCTTCTCCACCCGTTGTAGGAAGCTCAGCTCCCACCCGAAGAGCTTGATGAACCGGATGGACTGCAAGGCTTCCGAGATAATGCTGACGCGCCTGTCCGTGAGCTTGTTGATGACGCCGCGTCTCGCAAAGAGGACTTTGGTCGCCATGCCGAACAGGGGCGCGGAGACGAATAAGACTCCAAGCCCAGGCAACGCGGAGTACCCAAGATTGATCAGCAAGAGAACAATCGTGATGATGATGGACAGCGGCGCTGACCAGGCGAGATGGAAGAAGCTGGACGCCTGGTCGATCCGGGATGCGTCGGTCGAGACCAAGTTGATGATTCGTCCGTTGCTCCATCCCTCGTCTTCTTGTGGCTTCTTCTTCTCATCTTCTCCTTCTGTGCCTGTGGTGGCTTCGGAATTTGAGCCTCCGGCTTTGGCCCGACCCGACAGCCGGAGTGACTTCGCAAAGATCCTCGACATGAGGATGGCGCGAGCCTCCCCGCCGACTGAGAGTCCGGCATAAAGGAAGTGGTTGGTGCAGACTCCCATGATGCCTTGTAAAGCCGTCATGACAATGACCAATCCGACGCCATAACCAACGGAGGGGCCTTGGCTCCCGTCTCGTTGAGCGTTGAAAGCATCTGTAGCAAATGCGATGATGTACCTCAGGAAGAATGGGGTTATTGCCTGAGCTATGGTAGCGACAAGTTGTAGAATACCGCTTAGAAGGAATTTGCGCTTGAATGTGGTGAAGAGTGCACTGAGTAGAGGACGTGGAGCTCCATTCGCCACGCGCCGGTTGAACTCGTTCTCAAACCTCTCTTCCAGGCCCGGCACAGCTCGGTCAGGGTTCACCAACCAAATATCGTTTATTTCCAAAGGCCGTTGGTAGCCAAGCTGTATTATCGTGTTACTCACACGGTCTATTTTGTTTGGTGTCAGGCTTACGTGAATAAGAGGCGTTAGCCAGCTGAGTACTATCTTGCTCAGTAGGCCCGCAGACCCTTCTCGTGATGGCTGTTCTCGTTGGCCGGGTATCTGCGGTACCACGCGGGACTTCAACGAATTCAAACGTCTCCGCCATTGGCCGGGCTCTCTAGGGGTTACCGGTTCCACTTCGTCGTTGTTGGACTGGTTGCTCTCCGAAGCAGCAGCGGACATCTCAACATCTGTGATTGGCTTCATGTTGCTGCTTCCTTGCTGTGGGCTGGGTTGAAGTCGACCCTTAGATTGGTAGACGGCGTTGAAAAAAAGCGGTATTAGGATTCCCACAGCGGGAAGTGAGTACCTCCTTACCGGACCGGGGAAAGCGGAGGTCGGACCTGTCTAAGTGAAAATGCCCCTGTTAGCTGAAAAGTAGACCGGGATAGCCCATATTTCAAGCTTTGCGTGGCTGTCAAGAGCACGTAACAAAACCGGCATCAGGCGACTTTTCATCCCTGGAAGCGCGTGTTAACCTGAGTCGTGGTGCCGACGGCACCGCCATTCACAAGTTCGAATCTTCGATGCCTTCTACCGAGGACATCGTATAACGGTCGAATCGCCGATAGATCGAGTTATTCAGACAGGCAGAGTTCCGTGAGATATTATCAAGCGAAAGCGAGCAAACTGATATCAACGGATGAAGCTTATGGTCGTGAAAACTTATTCTACACATCTCTCTCGGCCTCGGCCAATCTGTTCAGCTCCTTTTCCAAGGATACTGAAAGCTCGCCTGCAGTCGAGTCCTCTACGACCCCTTTCTCCCAGTTCAAAGTAACAGACATGTAGCCGTCTTTAGCAGAAGCAAGACAAACTGTATAAGGCGAGCCACTCGTTGAGGCTCCCGCTGAAAAAACGACGCGATCAAATGTTGCTTTATGCTCCTCTAGGCCGGCCACTGATGATATCCCACCGTCCACAACGCCGATGTTCGTCACATTGAAGGCGTGCCGTCTCCTTCCTCCCAACATGCCCAAGAAGTGCTGCCGGTAGTCGCTTACGAACTTGGTCAGACCAACCGAAAGGTTCTCCGACGAGGAGCTCCTTTTGTGAATGAAATCTTTGCACTCGCTGGCGGCCTTCCAGATCTTGTTGTCATCTGCCGAGGCAGTCTCTGCCGCATGTGCGGTACTTGACCGGCATGAGATATAACCCCACGGCAAGCTTTTGTCGGCAGAAAAGCAAGGCTCCGCGATCGCTGTAAAGCAACCCATGTCGTCCGGTGAATGCTTCGAGAACTTCCTTAGTGAAAATGGTACTGAGGCGATGAAGCGCGAATGAGTTGGGTATAAGACACCAAGAATTCGTGCCACAAGGACTGTAACGAGGGCGGTGATGGTCGCTTGATGTTTCCTACAGCCGTTCCGCAAGTCTTTTACCACGCTTTGTGGCAAGTAGAAAGTTTGAGTGTTGCTCACCGGAGGGAGTGCATCTTCAATAGGAGGCCCCGACCATTCCAGAGTATCTGTAGACGAATACAAATATGTCTTGAATGCCTTGGTCAACATGAAGAGGGCAGTGAGGGGAAGGTCCATGCTCTCCTCCAAGTGAGGGACCAAATCAAGTTTTGGCACCTGAATAATCTCAGGTTTAGAGAAAGCGCTGGGGCTTGTTTCCCCTGACTCTATGAGGTCATTCAGCGCGTTACGGAACGTGCGGTGGAATGCTGCCCCCGACAGCCCGTCACCAACGACATGGTGGAATGAGAAGGAGAGGGCAAAAGTGGTAGTATCTTTCGAAGCAGACGACTTGATCACTTCGCAGCGCCATAAAGGAAGGTCTTGAGTCCTGTTAAATGGCTTTTGATGTTCATCTTGAATCCTGGCGTCGACGGCCGAGAGGTCAGCAGGATCTGCCTCGACGAAGTGGACGATCTCTCGAAGATCAATTTGATCGAGTCGTTTGAACGACGGCTGAGGGCTATCTTCATCTGTCAAGGCAATGCCAAGAATAGGGTGCCGCTCTACCGTCTTTCCTAAGGCGGTGAAAATCAACCCCCTAATGTCGTTGTTAACGAGTGCAGGTGTCGTGTTGCAGAGGTTGTATATGCAAGCAACTTGGACGTTGTTGTAGAACTTGACGAGATGTTGATGGATAAGGAACTTCTCCAAGTTTCCTGCGACTGTGGTTAAAATGAGGTCAATCCACCGGTGGCTTATGGAATCTCACCAACACCTCGTAGCGGCTTCACCTCCATCATTCTTCGTGACGGTCTGGGAATGGATAGAAATGTCACCTCAGGTTCCGTACCCACGAGCTTGCGGGTTGATTTCGGTGAGTGGACACAGATGATGTGCCTTTCTCACCAAAAATGACCTCTATGCGCAATTACTAAAGACCGGGCCGTTTGCAGAGTTGCTGATGGGATCATTGCATGCGCTAGGTACCCCTCCTACGGACTTATGCTGTCCCGTCTCATTCCATCTTATCCCGGATCGCCGGCGGCACGCCCATAGAGAACATGAGTCGATGTAGAAAGGTAAGGTCTCTTGGCATTCATTCCCTGACCTGAACCTCGATTGCTTCCGACTTGTCCGTGTGTATGTCCGACTGCCGTCTTATCGCCTCGAAGCTTATTCTTCAACACGCATTCCTTCACGAGCAATGATCCTTGGAGAAGGCTCATTAAGAGTCTTTCGCTGCACAAAATATTCGTCTGAATGCTGGGATGCCAAACCTAAGCAAACTTCCCGGATTTGGTATTGACTCGCCTCAAACCTAGGATGGGACTATCATCCCATAGCCCACCTGTTCGCTAGCCTCGACATCGAATTCGTCGATCAGGCTGAGGGCCATCTTAGGATACCTGAAGCCCTGAAAAGTATATTGAGAGCCAAGTGGGTTTGTGAGAGAAATGGAAAACATGGAAAACGCGTGCGCTCGACGGAACCACAATTATTTCGGAGGTTTTGATGGTGCATCGGAGATTTCGGAAGTTTTCACAGTGTCGGTTGCCAACCAGGAGCGGCAAGGTACTTTCGATATGGGCGAC
Source organism: Colletotrichum siamense (assembly GCF_013390195.1). Lineage (NCBI taxonomy): Eukaryota > Fungi > Ascomycota > Sordariomycetes > Glomerellales > Glomerellaceae > Colletotrichum > Colletotrichum siamense. Next base: position 2,285,920 of record NW_023501020.1, read on the forward strand.
AGCATTGCAAAGGGAATCAATTTGATGAATAATTGGTCAGAAACACGCCATTTCAAAGCGCAGTTGACTTTGCGATGTGTGGCAGCAGGCATCGCCAACGATCCTAGAATTTACCCAGCGCAGGGGCTAGGCACCACACACGTACTTCGACGAGTTCCTTCACCATCATCAGCCATCAAGTCCTGCTCGGATCGAATTCAACCAACTCCCATAATGGTATACGAACAGCACCATGCATGGTATGTGTTCCCCGTATGGGGTCACATCACCAGTGCCAACGCCCTGATTATCAAGATGCTTGAGGAAAACCCAGCTTTGGTCGTTACTTATGTGACGCATAGCCTCGTTGGTATGCAAAGTTTCCAAAGTGCCTTTGAAACTCAGGCAACATGGGAGTTTTTCTAAACATGAGCACCTGAGGTAGACACCCGTAGATTCCCCGAGTTCCCAAAGGATCGATTCCGTCTCTTGACCTTCGGTGACCCTGAGTAAGCATTCAATCTTCTTAGCTTCTCAAAAACGTCCGGGCTGACCTTCCAACATAGCATCTCCAAAAATGTGGGGAAGAACACCATTGCAGAGGGCATTGCTCAACTATCCAAATGCTGGATAGAGACCCTGCAAGAAGCCTGTGATGGTGCACAAGCCTGGCCAAAGCCTACGGCTCTCATGCTGGACCAGAATGGATCACTCCATACTCTACCACAAGTCAGAAACATCGTCGGACCTGACTGCAAGGCATACATGTATTGGGCCGGTAGTGCCGCACGCCTGTATTCGTTCCTTGCGCCGTCAGGTAAAGGTGGATTTAGCGACTGGGAAGACATTGTCGATAAGTATGTCTCCGATGAGACATTGCGAAAAGGCAGAGAGCGTAGTGAGATCATCGACAAGGTAGGAGAAATACTTTCTCACAAGCTGCTGCGCCTGCGGACTTGTCCAAGTATGGCACGTACTAATCATCGCTGGCTAGGTGTGCATAGCGAAGAATGGGTTTGATGAGTTTAACGGTACGGTTATCTCAATTCCTGGAATTCAGGATATGTATGACTATGAGCGTGAATTCGGCGAGGTTCCGCTGCAAGCAGGTAAGCTCCCTACCTCGGACCTACTTTGCTTCGCGGTCATCCTGATTAACTCATTATTGCAGGCGTATCATCGATGCTCAGAGAGACTGTTAGTCTGGCAAAAGCAACTGATGGCGTGGTATGTGCCTCGTCCATGGCTTTAGAGGGCGAGACCATTGCTGCCTGCCAGACTTACACGACTGTATACCCCGTCGGTGTTCAGGTTGCACCCAGGGGTTGGTCTAAGAACGAGTTGGTGGTGAAGGACGAGACTCTGCGTGCTTTTCTCGACAGTCACAGAAAGAGAGAAGTTGTTTTGATCTCATTCGGGTAAGCTTCAACTTCCTTCCACAATGCTCGGGATCATACAACGGTAGAAACCCATGCTGACTTTTGGCGCTTGCCACAGGTCTCTCGTATTTCCCACCAACAAAGCAAATTTCCAGGCCTTGGTATCAGCTCTCATCGAGGCCAAGTACCCCTTTGTCCTGGTTCTTGGGGGAATGTTCGCAGGAAAAGCCATTGCTCCATCAGAAATCAGCCGAATCAATGACAGTGGTGTCGGCTATGTGTGTGACAGATGGGTGGACCAACAATCACTTCTTCAACATCCCTCTATTGGGTGGTTGTTTGCACATGGGGGATTCAACTCAACAGTGGAAAGCCTCGTTCAGGGTATCCCGCTCATTGGCTGGCCTCTTGCTCCGGGAGACAACGCCATCAACACGGCGGTTGTTTCCACGAGGCAGAACCCGGTCGCGTTTGAAGTGATGCAGGTACGTATTCTGGACTGTGAGACAAAAGCTTTAAGTTGAAAACTGACGTTCCAAAGATCCGTACTGGCAGTGCTAAAGGCAAACCCAGAAGAGGAGGGTCCGACATTGTTGGAACTCCCCAGAGCGTTGGAGAAGAGTTCAGAGATATTCTTAAGAAAATGAGGGGTAAAGAAGGAAGTGAGAGGAGAGCAAACGCTCAGACTCTGGCTGAGGAATTGAAGATTGAGAGGGACACCATAGCCAAGGAGATTGTCTCCAAACTAGCTACGACCTGAGCTAAGAGAATCTTTGGTTGCGGCAACTTTAATTAGTGCTTGAAGACTCCAGAGATATGTCTACCCTATCTCATCATTGTAACTAATTCGACACCGAGAAATAGGTTGGTCAACGCAATGGTGAACTAAAGTCCATTCAGTTATTGAGTCATTTCTTGCAGGCCAAAAAAGACTGCCATGTTGCTGCACAGTGTACACAGTAAGTAAAGATGCAAGGGCTATTCATTTGGTTTAGTCGGAGGTTTCACCAACTTTAAATCATCCACTGTGTTCATCAAAGTGCTACCCGGCGTCAATCCTGGATCAGAGATCGTATGAGCATGGGAAGCTCTGCGTTCAGGGGCATTGTCGCGTGGCACACGTGGACGGTGCAGAGCGATCTTATCTCAAAGCTAAAGCTTTTCGCGGACGTCAACTGCAACCGCTAAACAGCAACCCTCAATCGCGCTCAGCCGAGTTTTCAGTTATTTAGTTTGCAAAGATGGCCAGCTCAAACGCCAGTAACAATGTTCGCTTCAGCCCCGAAAGCTACCCGCCATTCCCGACAGACCTACCCACAGCTCCCATCGAGAAGATTTCCCTGCGAAAGCTGCTAGAAAAGGACGATGAAGAGGCGAACAGGCTCTTTGTCGCGTGTCAGAAGCATGGATTCTTCTATCTCAACGTTCGTGACCACCCAGAAGGCGAAGCTCTTCAAAAGGGCGCTCTACAGATGGCACGACTAGCCGAGGAAACATTTCAGCTTCCACTAGACGAGAAGAGAAAGCATCACCAGGCTTACAATGGCAGCATCTATGGCTACAAAAGCGCTGGGGCACAGAAGACCGACGCACAAGGAACGCCAGATACAGTTGAGTTTATGAGCATAGCGAAAGATTTCGTCGTCAACGATGCGCCCAGCCCGAACCAGAATCCGTCCACGATCGTGGAAAATAGGGAGATACTGAAGCCGTTCGTCACGAAAGCCCACGAAACCGGCGTGTTTCTACTGACGCTGGTTGGAACCAAACTCGGACTTGTTGAAGAGGAAGTCCAGAACCGACATCGAATCGACCAGCAGTCTGGATCTCAGTTGCGACTGACACGAAGTCCACCTCTAGACAAGACGCGAGACCCCGAAAGCCAGATCGCTACGACTTCACACACGGATCTTGGCAGCATCACCATTTTATTCAACTGGCTCGGAGGCCTTCAAATGTGGGAGCCAGAACACCCAGACGGCAGCAAGTTCTGGAGCGCTTCGCGCCTGTCACAAAAGGGGCGCTGGACTTATGTCGAACCCGTTCCTGGTTACGCAATAGTCAACCTGGGCGATGCGATGACCAAGTTCAGCAACGGCGTCCTAAATTCAGGAAAACATCGCGTCCTTCCGGCTCCCGGAGAACAAGGAGATTTTGTACGTTATAGTGTGGCATACTTCGTGAGGCCAGAGGACGACACGGTGTTGAAGGTGCTCGAGGCAGCTGGGATTCCCCAATGGGAAGGTGAAAAAGAACCGGAGAAGACATTTGGTCAACATGTTTTGGACTTTGGGAGAGCGAAATACGGCAAAGACTTGGTGAAAATATTCCAAGAGAAGAACAAAGCAGTGGTTGCGTAGTCGTTGAGCATGTAGACGAGCAAAAAGCCGGAGGCCATCATTCTGAAGCTATTGTCTTTGTGCATTACCCTCCCTACCTCCATCACACAAGGTGCCTGATTGAATCAGTGCTCGCTGCCAAAGAATGATCTACCACACCTCGGGGCATAGCACAGCGAAGGGTTCATCTCATTGCGCCTCCTTACCACCACATAGCCCTACGGACCATGATCCCCTTGGGATGACGAAGCGTGTGATCGGTGATTTGCGAGGAGCAGGCAGATTCCTTGAATCCGGCGGCAGTTGTCTGCGGGTCCTTGCATGTGGTAAACCCTCAACCATGCGCCGGTGACATTTCAAAAACCTCCGGTTCTGTCTGAGGTCAGGGGACCCTGGAAGAGCCGAAAGCATCAATGTCCGGGCTCAGGTCCGGTCTCCACGGATAATACCACACCACTTCTATTTATCTCATCTACCCACAAGTGTAACTTTCCATAGCGTGGAGGTAAGGACGAGGAACTCGCAAAAGACCCAGCTTGTTCAGTCGCCTACTCATACCTAATTGGGCAAGCTCGCGCTCTTGGAGCCAAAAGTCAATTCCGAAGAGTCGTGGTGAGAATGCAAACGCTCTTCCATTGCTCACAATCAGCACTCCCAGTCCCCTTCCCCATGTCGCTATGATCGACTCAAGTCTGCACCTACCTCGAATTCTTTGCCTTCATGGAGGCGGAACCAATTCTTTCGTCTTCAAATCTCAAGCTCGGTCTCTCATTAGACAACTTGGACCACATTTCCGCTTTGTCTTCACGAACGCACCGTTCATTAGCGATGCTGGTCCCAACGTGCTCCCGCTTTACAAGGACTGCGGGCCGTTTCGAACATGGCTTCCGTGGGCTGGTGCGGAAAACATTGCGACGGACAAGGAAGGGGTGATTGCAGCCATTGAGAACAGTTTACATGAGGCAATGGAGCACGATGATGGGAAGGGTGCTACAGGCCCTTGGGTTGGCCTTCTCGGATTTAGCCAAGGCGCGAAGCTATGCGCAAGCTTGCTCTTCGAACAACAGCTACGAGCTCACCCGACTGAGACGCCGCACCCGAACGAGTCAAAGAGATGCTATAAGGGGTGGAAATTTGCTCTGCTACTACACGGCATTGCACCGCTAGTAGCTCTAAGTGAAGAAGGGGAGGGGGAGGGCATGCAAAACGCTGACCAGATTCTTGGTCTATTTTCTGAAGGGTTCAAGTTTGAAGAAGACAAGGCGAAGAGGCTGTTGAAAATACCGACAATACACGTTCACGGACTGCTCGATCCTGGCTTGCCCTTGGGGAGGAAACTTCTGAGTGGTTACTGCTCTGATAAGTCGGCATCTGTGCTTGAGTGGGAGGGCGACCATCGTGTGCCAGTAAAGTCGGACTTCGTGCAGAAGATTACAATAGCAATTTTAGACGTGGTATCTTAAATACAAATTTAAACATCATACATCATATTTGGGGACAGGTGATCGAGGTGATTGAAGGCGGATTTCCGAAGTTGTGGAAGGCATGCTGCGATTCATTTAAACAACGGATATAATCAATATTCACAAAGTTGTACTTCATATAAGAACTCCTGACGATCAAAAGCATCCAAAAAAGCAGCTGGATTGATCAACCCCTCACCGACACGAAAGCACTTCTCTTAACAACCAGAGGCGCCAGAACATCCAGCCCGCCACTGCCCATCAGCTCAAAGATGGTCATCTCCGCACCCATCTCGTTGACAATCCATGACCGTAGCTCAATCGCAACAAGAGAATCAACGCCATACGAATGCAGTGGAGCAGATAGATCGACTTGTACATCCGCCTTGAGTATGTTCCAGATCTTTTGAGCAAGCCCCTGTATGACGACCTCGACTGCTGCCTCAGGCGATTCGGCAGAGCTGAGGAGACGCCGGCAGCTCAGGGTCTCATCCCCAAGATCGCCATTAACTTGCTCGGAGTTGTCATCTGACGGTCGAAGGTGAATGAAAATGGGGTCTCGCTTCCATAGAGGTGTCCTGCCATTCAGCGATCGAGGATCCTGGAACTTAGGAACACCGAAGACCGCTTGGGACTCCAGGGTAGAGGGTAGAGGAAGGCTAGGATCACAGACTTCGTCGAGGATGTTGTATAGCTCATGGGGTCTCATGGCGTCGAGACCAATATGCTCCAGCTGCGCTGCTCTGTCAAGACTTTCAGCAACGTAGCCAATTGAACCCATCATGCCAAGGTCGATCGCAACAGCCTTCTGGCCCTTAGAAACTAGATGGCGAGCCAGAGAGTCTTGGTAAGTATTACCAGCAGCATAATTGGCTTCGCCCGGTTCACCGATGAGACCCGCAAAAGATGAAAGAAGGACGAAGAAGTCCATGGTTGAGGGCAGCATCTCTTGCAAGTTCAACGAGCCTTGCAGCTTTGGATCAACGCAAGTCATGTAGTCCTTTACTGACATATTTGCGAATAGGGTAGCCTAGTCCAAGAGTAAGAATTGGGTCTGGAAAGAAGAAGCAAGATCTAGGATAACCGTACCTTGAGCACCATGGCAGCCTGGATGCAACCCTTGATTGGGGGCATTTCTGCTGAGACATCATCAAGCGCCTTTCTTAGCGCTGCTGCGTCTGCAACGTCCGCTGCTGGACAGGAAACCGTGACTCCCTTTGACTTCAGCTCAACCATCAGCGCTTGAGCTGACTTTCGCGTAGGACCCGTTCGCGAAAGAAGAACCAAGTTTCGAGCTCCGCGCTTGGTCATCCACCTAGCGATCCCGCGCCCAATACCTCCCAATCCGCCGGATATTACGTAGGTAGCATCTGAACTGAATGTCCATGATGCTTTCTGTGACGGTGTGGCCTGGTTGAAGTCAGCTTAAAATGCCTTGACGGGGTGATGAATAGGTCGAAGAGAAGGAATTTGCTTACCATCACCACATCGTCAGGTCGTGATTCGAGGACAATCTTTCCAAAATGCTTTCCAGACTGCATGAACTTGTAAGACTCCTGGACTTGGGAGTAAGGGAAGACATGAAGTGGCTGGATGCTCTTGATAGAACCTTCAGCCACGAGCTGCATCACATCTCTCATCAAGCGCCCAGCTTGCTCCTTCTTCTCCATGACCAGCATCTCAAGATCGATCAAACGGAAGCTGACGTTTCTGAGGAACTGGTGCATCGGAAGCGTTGCTGCAGCCAGGACATCCTTTTTGCCGCACTCGGCGAAACGGCCGAACGATGTCAGACACTCCCAAGTGGCACGTAACGCGGCCCCCGATAGTGAGTTCACTGCAACATCAACTCCCTTTCCGCCAGTCATCCGCATGATACCGCGGGCGAAGCTCAGGTCACGACTGGAGAAGATGTGATCGGCCGGTATATCGTAGGTCTTGACAAGAAGATCTCGTTTATCGAGGGAGCCGACAGTTGCAAAGACCTCGGCGCCCGCGAGCTGCGCCAGCTGAATACATGCTTGGCCGAGACCTCCAGCGGCCGAGTGAATAAGCACTGTCTCCCCCCTTTGAATGCGCGCGTAGTCGTAGAGGGCCATGTACGCCGTCATGAAGACGATCGGGATAGCCGCAGCTTCGCAGAAGGATAGCTGAGACGGGATCGGGGCCAAGCAGTGGTGAGGACCTCGAGCAAAGGTACCGAAAAGTCTCTGATGGCAGCCGAAAACACGATCACCAACAGTGAAGGGGGTGTTTGGACCCGTCCGAGTGACAATACCGGCGGCTTCGGCACCGTTGGCGCTGTTTGGGAGTTGACCCAGGGCATGCAGAAGATGCCGGAAGTTTTGACCAGCAGCCATGATACGGAACTCAACTTCGCCTTCACCCAGAGGACGGCCGTAGATATCATCGTCAACGAAGCGCATTGAGTCAAGAAGTCCAGGAGTTGCGACTTCCAACATCAATGCCCGTTCAGGACTGGCTCCAAAGACGGTTGGCTCTGGCTCGGCGTTGCGACCAGAAAGTGCCTTAGAGCCATTGCCACCGAACAAACCGGAACCAGTGACGAGTCGGGGAATCATGATGAGTCCATCGTGTTCGCTGAAAGCATTGTCGACAAGAGGGGAAGTGTCAGAAGCGAGAAGCTTCTCATTGACGAACTGCAGAATCGTGTCGGCGGCATGCCGGCAGTCCTCCAAGGGAGGCAGGCTGGAAAGGCTCAAGGTGAGGAATCGAGCTGCATTCTCCATTCTCATGGTTCGCGCAAACCCGAGTACCATATCGGCCGTGGGGTTGGTTGGGGCAACACCTCCTCCTTGAACAACCCACAAGATAGCACGAGCCGATCCGCACATGTTTTTGATCCCGCTGAAAGCCTTTTCGTTGGGTTTAGCAAGAACAGACTCAAAGAGCTCTGGGAGGAAGATGCATGTCTTTCGCTCGAGATTGGCTGTGCTCAAATCCACCAACTTGACTATTTCAACGGGAACATTTGAACCGCCAGATGACAGAGCAGTTCGAAGTTGGCTCGCCAGACTCTGTTGTAAAGCACATCGATCGTCAAAAATGATGCTAACTGAGTCGTCTTCAGACTTCTGAGTCTCTGCAGGCCTGGCAGTGCCAATCATGACATTGAACTCTGCGGGCGCGAGACCGTCATCGAAACAGAGGTCGATACCACCGAAGCCGCTGTCTTTGAGATGCGAGTCCCAGCCTTCAACTGTCAGGAGTGGGCCATCTTTTCGATACTCTTCCGTACTCAGCCACCAGCCCGGAAGCAATCCGAACGAGAAGTTGCCATACGTATCCAGGTTGGTGACCTCAAATAGTATGAATTTTCCACCGGGCTTCAGAAGAAGGCGTATGTTGCGCAACGTCTCATGGATGCTTCTGGTGGCGTGAATGACGTTGGAAGCAATGATGACGTCGTACTGCTCTTGCTCAAAGTCCTGAGCCAGGGGATCTTGCTCGATGTTAAGTGTGGCGAATCCCATCTTGTGTGCAGTGCTCTGGAAGTTCTGCTCAGCTTTGGCAAGGAAGGCAGGTGAAAGATCCGTGAAATCATATCTCCCAAAAAGCGGCTTCCCGTCTCGAGTGAGTGCTTCAAGAACCGGGCCGGTTGTTGCTCCCGTTCCAGCTCCAACCTCAAGGATTTGCATGTGCGGGTTCTTGTGTGCCAGTGTGCGCATATAGTTTCCGATGATGGCAGAGCTGTAGGGTCGGTGATAAATGTTCTCGGCAAGCTGATCAGTGAAAAGGACTTGAAGAGGATCCCGTTCACCGGAAAGAATGTCGGGCAGTACCCGTCCAACGCCAACGGTCAATCGTCCTCCAGCACTTGAGTTGTCCAGTTTAGCCTCCAGAGCGGCGATAGCCTCGTTGGAGTAATCGAGCTCCTCGCGGTTGAGTGCATGCTCCTCACGGTTCGAAATGAAGCGTTGAGCCCAAGTCAGGTACTTCGAATAATGAGACTTCGTCGAGTCAACGCTTTCAGCACTATGAGACTTCAAATAACGCTTCAGGTATGCATAAACGAGAGCATGTGTGTCGGAACAGATGACAGACTCGTTGGGATCTAGTAGCGAATCCGAGATATTGAGCCCTCGCAAAGCATTTTCTTGCTTCAAAAGGGTCGCATCTGGTCTCCAGTCAACGTTGTAGCATGTGTTGGTATCGGATGAGGTCGTTTCGCCGTGGGCGATGGAAGTGCATACCAACCCCTTGACCGTAAGAAGAGGCTTTCGGGATTGGGGATCAACTCCGATCAACTCCGCCTCAAACTTTCTAGCCCCTTTGTCTATGGTACCAGCAGAGAAACGCATTGATTGCAGTGGAGTGGTTTCATTCTGACTTGAAGCAATCCACATCTCTTTGATCGATGTTGGCACAGCGGCTTGCATGTCGCCCTCCGCGCCACCCCGATGCAATGCGATAAAAGCGCCCGATATGGCACTGTCGAGGCTTGTGGGATGGATCACGTGGGGGTGAGTAAAACCGTACGGCATTATAGGTACCAGATCTGGCGATGTGAGAGTCATTGCTGCCAGCGTAGACGGCCCAACACTGACATCTGACAGGTTCCGGAAAGAAGGGCCATAGTTCAGGCCGGCCAGATCAAAAGCCTCGTAGACTTGGTCATGAGTGAGAGGGTCAAGGCAGGTCTTGTCGGAATCTTCCACGACCTTTGCGCAAGTCTCCTCGAACTTCACCTGCTCCAGACCACCGTCCACAATGGTATGGCTTGAGTCGATGTCGGCTTGAATCCAGCCGCGGCAATGATTCCGCCATTCGTCGTTTTGGTAGCTCCAAAGTTCGAACTCACTCCATGTCGCCGACTGACTTGATGTTCCCTCCCAGAGAGGGCGAAGATGGAATCGGGTTTCGATTCCCTCCGCATCTTCCGGGACATCGAGGGCAGTATGGAATGAGACGTCTTTTAATCGGAAACCAGCTAGCTTAAGAGCAGGGTCAACCAATTGCTTACAAGCTTCAATGGCCATTACCAGCATTCCGGCAGCTGGATAAAGAGTGCTGCCCGTGATGACGTGGTCTTTGACCCATGGGTTCTCTTTGGCTCGAATGAAATGTCCCCATATGGCATTTGAGGGATTCCAATCTGAAACTGGTGAACCCAGGAGATCATGGCGTGGATGCTTGCGGAACCGATAGTTCTTGCTCAGTCGACTTTCGTTCCAGTAAACTGTTGAATGGTCGAACGGGTATGCGGGGAGGTCGACAAGCATTTTCAGCGCAGTGTTTCCAGTCGTGCTGGAAATCACAGCAGACATGTCGAGTTGATACCCTCGGCAGAACAGATAACCTGCCGCTTCGAGAGCTGTGCCGTCTGCTGGGCGATTTCTGATGAGCATAGACGTGTAAGTGACGTCCTTGACCCCAGATGTGATTTGTAGGATATCACGAATGGGAGACTGGAGAACTGAATGTGGGCCAACTTCAACGAGAAGACCAATTGCTGCCTTCTTTGACGTTGATGCATCATCTACCGAGTCGCTCATCATGGCTTGCAGGCCATTGCTGAATTCCACTGGCGACAGTAGGTTGCCAACCCAATATGCCGGATCCAGTAGGTCTTGAGCTGATGCTTGCCTTCCCAGGTATGAAGAAAAGAACTTCGGTACTGATGCTCCTTTGAGGACCGTCCCTGGCTCAATGGTTCCAATGCTCCTGGCGTATTCCTCCGCAATGGGGTCCATGTGAGAAGAATGGTAGGCATTGACGACCCTCAACTTTCGGCCGAAGATTCCATCCGAGTCCAAGAGGGACGAGAGAAAATCAATTGCTTTGGCACTGCCGCTAATCGTGACGCTCTTTGGGCTGTTTATGCAAGCAATCGTGACGTGACCTTCGCTGTCTTGTTGGTTGACTTTCTCGACATAAGTCTTGGCTTCCTCTCTTCCAAGGCTAACTGCAATCATGGCCCCCGTACTAATTGTAGAAGATAGACGCCCACGGTGGTAAGCAATCTTCCACGCACTCTCTCTCGAGATGACCGAAGATGCATAAGCTGCTGCGATCTCGCCAGAAGAGTGGCCGATGACGGCATGCGGTGCTACTGACCAGCTGTGGAGAAGGTCGACGAGAGCAACCTGCAGAGCGGTCACCGTCGGGTGGCTTAAAGCAGGAGTCTCAATGTTCAACTTCTCCGTGTTCATGGACAGCACATCTGCAGTGATGTTAGTCAAATGAATTTGTGAAGGAGAAGCTTTTAATATGTTACCTGTCAGTGACCAAGAGCACCCTAAGGTCTGGAGATACGCATTGGCAGCCTCAATACTTTCCCTGAACACCGCGTATCTCAGAAGCTCGCGTCCCATACCGAGCCATTGTGCGCCTTGTCCAGTGAAAACAAGTCCAATCTCGATTTTGGTGTTCGATCGAGTCGGGTTCTCAAGCTCTCTCAAGCGCTCACAGAGACTTTCGCTATCATTCGCAACCACAGCTGCCCTCCAGTGGAAGTTGCTTCGCTTGGCTGCCAGCGTGTAGCTTAGATCATCGAGGTAAGCCTCATCAGAAGTTGACGATCGAGCTTCCAAATGACGCACATAGGAGTTTGCAACTCTCTTCACTCCAGCTTGATCAAATGCTGACAAGACGTAGAGCTGTGGTCTTATTTGAGACTGGTTTCTTGAAGTTGCTGGTTCAGTCTCCTCCGTCTCACAGAGAAGTGAGCGACGTGAAGTGGAATGTTGCGCTATCAGTCCGCGGCTTTCAAGATATGACCGGGCGTCTTCAAGAATGACATGCGCATTTGTTCCTGCAACCTGATATTAGTCGCTGATCCCAGGTGAATCGCTCATTGTCAGCAATAAACAATGACTCACCTCCTATACCAAAGCTGTTCAGAGAGATTCTTCGGGGTGTGTTGTCTGGCCAGGGTACGGCAGTCGTGGGAACTAAGAATAAGCTCTCATCCAGCTGTACTTGGGGGTTCCACTTTTCAAACCACAGGTTCTTGGGAATGATGCCACTCTCGAGGATGTAAACGGACTTCAGCAAGCCAGCAAGGCCTGCAGCGCCCTCAAGATGGCCCACGTTCGTCTTGACGGAACCGACATACATCGGATTTCCAGCAGAAAGGCGCTTGGAGAAGACTGAGTTAATAGCACTCATCTCGATAGGGTCTCCAACAGCAGTACCCGTGGCGTGTGCCTCGAAGTACCTGGTCGCGCCTGGATCGAGACCGGCTTCGGTGTACAGACGGTTCATGAGGCTCGACTGCGCTTCTGCAGTTGGCATCGTGACGCCGGGACTTTTGCCATCCTGGTTGCACCCAATATTTCTGATGATCCCGCGAATAGTGTTACCGTCTCTGATGGCATCGGATACTCTCTTAAGAATGACAACGGCGATACCCTCACCGCGGGCGTAGCCATTCGCCTTCTCATCAAAGCTGTAAGACTTTCCGTCTGGTGAGAGAACGCCGAGATTGCATAGGTGATTGGTCATGTCGGGGTTGTGAATGAGATTGCAACCCGTTACAATCGCCTTGCAAGTGTGTTAGAGCTTCTTGCAGCGTGCATTCACTTGAATTGGATTTAGTTCCAATAACTCACCATGGAAGACTCCTTGTTGTCCAAGCTCTGTGCCGCCAGGTGACAGGCTACAAGACTGCTCGAGCATGCGGTCTCAACTGTAAGACTCTGGGCCTTGAGGTTGTAGAACCAACTGATTCTGTTTGCAAGCATTGGGGCATTTAGTCCCAGTGGAGCATACTTGAGATGTTCCCTCTCAAGATCTTTCAACAGAATGCTTCTGTATTCATGGGTGAATGCACCAGAAAACACCGAGGTGTCGGTTCCACTGACACCCTGTAAAGAGATGCCAGCTAGTTATCCTTCAAGTCAGTAACGATCTAAGACGAAAGAAAAGTCGCCTGATGTTCGCGCAACTTACCATTTTCAAGAGCTCGATAGGTTCCTTCCAACAACATCCGCTGCTGAGGATCTAGACAATCTGCTTCCGTAGCCGTAAACGAGAAGAACGGTGCGTCAAATCTCGATACGTCTTCTTTCAGGAAATGGCCTGTTCGCACACTCATCTGATATGATGTTAACTGACATCTCTGTGCAGAAGAAAATTCCGAGCGTCTGAGTCAAGGAATTACTTACTGATCCTGCCCGAGAAGCATCCGGATGGTAAAACGAGTCTACATCATAACGATCCTTTGGAACTTCGCCATGGGCGGATCGTCCCTTGGCGAGAAGTTCTGCGAAGCCTGCAGGTGTACTAGCATCGCCAGGAAACATAAGATCAAAGCCGATAACGGCGATGGGCTCCTGGAGAACCATGATGGGCAGTTATCTGAGGAGCAGCCGAGATTGTGTGGTTGTGGGAGTGTGCTGGAAACCACAATGGAATGACAGCGATGATGACGGCCACGACAGTCGTCAGAGCGGAGAGTTCGATGGTGAAGAGTGACCTGCGGCTGGCGGTAAAACTGGATGAACAACTGGAGATCACTGCAGTGTTGTTGCCATTAAGAAATCGGACCGGCTTCAACCCGTCCAAGTCGAATGTCAACAAGCACTCCCGGACGTTAACCAGGGTGTAAAGGCTCAGTGACATTTGCCCGCGTTACCAAATCACCACGATGAACTCAAAGCTACGGGGGTACATTTACAGCAAATTGCTAGGATCTCCGAGACGATGCGAGGGGTTCTAAATTAAGTCTTCTCGGGTGAGGTGACACATCCCTTTCTCTCCAGGGTCCTGATCAACAAAACGCCACGCGGTCGCCGACCACAGCTTTGACGGGGAACAGATGCAACCGCAGCAAATATTAAACTGCAGGGATCATAATTCAATCGAAGACATCCTTCCAAGAGCTTCCCGGCAGCAGAGGCTTGACAACTAGGGTTTCAGGCAAAAGAGGAAGTCGTATCCATCTCTTGACTCAGCTACCGCGGGACAGATCCGTAAAGACTCTACTATGGTATAGAGACGAATAACATGCGTTCTCCAGACTGACTTTCACTACTAAGTAGAGTAGCAATCCGACTGAGCCGGGTGTGGCTTGATGTGGACAGGAAGTAAAATCACCGAACCCAGGTGTTCGGTATTTTGCCCATCAGATAAATGACGGGTGTAAGCCTATTAAAGTTTACCTCCCGGCTTCCGTATCCTAATCGGGTTTCTTAAGTGGTGTCCTCGTTCTCGGTAAATCCAGTCGACTTTCGAATTGGGAAGACCCACCAAGGCTTGCACATGCGGGTTACTGCAGTAATTCGCGAGACTTCGAATGAAAGCTGTCTCCATTAATCTATAAAGTAACATGCAAGTGCCTAGTGGATGTGTTGAGACACAATGACAGTCGGGGTTGAAGACTTGTGGGACCGGGACGAGTGCACGGGATGAGAAAGGTGGATATAAGACACGTATTTTGACGAACCTAGGTTCTGTAAACAGGCTTGAACTACCTTTTAGGCTCTATTCAACCAAGCAACCATGGCGTCCAATCCTTTGACCCTTCAGAAACGACGAATTAAATCAAGTTCGCCCGACAACGTTGCCCTGTACTTGATCCACGATGGAAGTGGAACAATAGCCAATTATACCAAGCTGGGCAATTTGGACTGTGATGTCTATGGCATGTAAGGACGAAAAGGAATTGAAAATCGTTATTGGGATACTGATATTGGTTGCAGTCAGGATCCGCATTTCGCATCGTCGCAGCCATGGGGTGGCGGCGTGGTGGAAATGGCGAAGCACTATGTCTCGCTCATTGAGAAGACAACTCCGCGGGGCAAAGTTGTTCTAGGAGGTGAGTTAATCTAGAACATACCGCGGTTCGGTATTCCACATGGTCCAAAACCAGCCCTAACCAACTCAATAGGATGGTCATTTGGCGGCTTGATAGCGTTTCAACTTGCGTACGAGTTGAGAAACCACGCCACGCTGCAGGTTCAAGGTGTGCTTCTCATGGAAGTGATCTACCCCTCCCTGGCCCAGGCCGAAGACGACGGAAGCGCGTGGCCAGGCCTCTCTGCCATCCGGAGCCCAGCAGTTCGGGAGAAGGTAACGAATTCCATAGTGCAAAGTGGAGCCATGATGAATGCTTGGAAACCGCCAACCTGGCAGCCGCCGGCGGCTTTACCGGCAGTCGTACTTCTCCGAGCGAAAGGCAAAGAAGTCTCCGAGAATCCACATGCATTGCGGTTCAATTCATTGAGAGACCAGCGTTTTCTTGGCTGGGAGGATTACCCGGACGACCTGATCACTAGGATGTTCGAAATTGAGGGGTCACATTTGACTCTTTTTGAGCAAGAACATGTGAGTTGGTTCTGAATGACGCCACTTGGGACAGGCTTTGACTAACGTTCTAGATCTATTCCCTGACGGCGACGACGAAGCTTGCTCTCCGGTTTTTCGAATCTGAGGCTGGGGCTTAATCAGACGTGCTGGATGGCGGGGCCGCCGGGGTGAGATGAATTGAGTTTGAAAACCACCGAAAAATAGAGTTTGGACCCCTTCGAAGTTCGGAGGCCGAATTTCTGGAGAACATGTGGGGAAAGGTGTGAGCGGGTTGACTGACTTTCATCCGGCATCCGGGATCATCAGGAGATGTGAGAAATCCACGGACCCTGAAGCTTGTCATAGAACACAAGGGGTTGAGCCTGCCCCTGGGCCCTAGCTAGAATATTCACACCATGATCCATTATTGTACAGAGCTCGGCTTCCCTCCACAATGCCGGGAGGCCGGGGAAAAGTATCATAAGGTTCTTGACTTGAGTCAGGTTGATATGTGTCATCCTAGGGGGGGGACGCGGTGTTGTCCCGTACCAGGATAGTTACTGTTCAGCTTGTTGTGCTCAATATCAGAGACGAACATCTGGAGAGCTTACGTATTGCTGGCATACATGAACTTTGCAACTCGACCAAGTTCCTATGAGGGATCACGAGCGTTAGGGAACAATCCATCCAGGCCGCAACCCTTCTCTTGCCTTTCGACAGTGCAAACATCGCCATCATGAGAAACATTGATCCGAACGGAAGCGGCACCGGGGCCTGTATGCCTGAACATGATCCTGTGGTGATATGTGGCATGGCAATGAGGCTTCCGGGTGGCGTCAGTAACTCGGAACAGTTCTGGGACCTCCTCATCAACAAGCGATGTGGATCGATACCTGTGCCAAAGAGCAGATTCAACGCCAAGGGCTACTACAGCGAGCATAAGCGTCCGGGAACAATTCAACTGAAGCAAGCGTACTTCATGGACCATGTTGGTCTCGATCGTTTTGATGCTTCTCACTTCCCTTTCAGCCGCAAAGAAGTTGAGAAAATGGACCCAGTCCAACGGATGCTTCTGGAAATAACCTGGGAGTGTCTCGAGAACGCCGGAGAAACAGATTGGCAAGGCAAGAATGTTGGCTGCTATGTTGGTTCATTCATGGAAGATTGGGGCACGGAAATGGATCGCGATACTCAACATTTCAGTACCTACCCGGCTGGCAAATGGGATATCATGTTGTCGAATCGCATTTCTTACGCCTATGACTTCCACGGACCCAGGTATGAACGCCTTTCTGCTTCCGAGGAAAGACGGCGAATGGCTGACATGTTCCATAGCATGACTGTAAGAACTGGTTGTTCAGCAACACTGGTGGCTCTCAACCTGGCCGAACAAGCTGTGAAAAGTGGCGAGTGTAGCTCAGCTATTGTCGCTGGTTGTAACATCTTCCTCTCAGCAGCGTCAGCAACAAAAGCTTCGTATGGCACTCTGGGGACGGTTCTTTCGCCAGATGGGATTTGCAAGACTTTCGATGCCGATTGCAACGGTTATGGCCGAGGCGAAGCTATCAATGCCGTTTACGTGAAAAGGCTCTCACATGCACTGCGAGATGGGAACCCCATTAGGGCCATCATCCGCTCTACTGCGACCCAGCACGACGGCAAGAAGCCGGGACTACTTAATCCCAACACATTTGCGCAAGAGGCCCTCATTCGACACACCTACAATATTGCTGGGATCACGGACTATTCCCAGACTTCATTCTTTGAATGCCATGGAACAGGGACGCCTACCGGAGACCCCACTGAGGTTTCTGCAGTGACAAGAGTCTTTGGCGAGAAAGGTGTTTTGATCGGCGGTGTAAGTGGCCTTTTACCCGAAGACAGCTGAGAATTTCCGGGAGTCTCTGACAAATCAACGACTATTTCAGGTAAAACCAAATACTGGACACAGTGAGGGAGCTGCAGCCCTTACTAGCATCATCAAGGTGGTCCTGATGCTCGAACGAGGGATCATCGCTCCCAACATCAACTTCAGCACACCGAATCCAGACAGTAAGTTATTCCCCGTATGTTATTAGCTACAACCATTAACACTTTCACAGTTCCATGGGCCGATGGAAGAATCAAGGTTCCCACAGAGTCTCAACCATTCCCCTCAGATCGCTGTAAGAGAGTCAGTGTCAATGCCTTCGGAATCGGAGGTACCAACGCACACGTGAGTATCTGGAACGATCAATCCCAGACGTGCTCCTAACTGTACTAGGCTATTCTGGAAGCATACGAAGGGAACAATGTTTCTAGGTCAGCTCTGACCTCCTCAAGAAAGAGTTCCCATCTGTTGCTCTTCTCAGCGTCGAACCCTCAATCTCTTCATATGCTTGAAGAAGCCTACAAGCAGCATGCATCTGAAAGACGTGCTAATCTTAATGACCTCGCTTACACGCTTGGTTGTCGACGAAGTTACCTCAACTACCGGTCGTTTTTGATTGCTCATGATGGCAGCGATGGACCACACTTCACGGAATCTGAATCTCTAGGATCAACTACAAGCACGAAAGCAAGAAGAACCGTATTTGTTTTCAATGGTCAAGGAGCTCAGTGGCCGACGATGGGAAAGACACTGATCGAGTCGAACTCGATTTTCCTGCAATGCATTCGGCGGCTGGACGTAGCACTTAGCCGCTTGCCTCGGCCACCATCGTGGAAGATTGAACGTGAGTATTTGTAGAATCGTCCAGATCCTGTTTGTTGACTAACACAATTAGATGAGCTCTCCAAGGCTGAAGGTGAAAGCCACTTGATGGAGTCCGAGTTTTCTTTGCCCTGCAGTACTGCCGTTCAAATTGGAATCACGGAGATACTACGCAGCTGGTCTATTCGGCCTGATGCAGTCTGTGGTCACTCGAGCGGTGAGATTGCAGGTGCATTTGCGGCTGGTGCTCTGACTGCAGACGAAGCGATTGTGGTCGCGTACTTTCGAGGCTACATCCCTAAGTCCATGGGCACAGCGCGGCAGGGAACCATGGCAGCCATTGGTCTTGGCTCACAGGATGTCTCCAAGTACTTGGAATCAGGGGCTTTTGTTGCCTGCGAGAACAGCCAAAATAGCACAACAATCTCAGGCGATATTGCCGCCATTGATATTGCCGTGGCTAAGGCCAAAGCAGATGGCGTCTTTGCTAGACAACTCACGGTTGATCGTGCCTACCACTCTCGTAAGTAACCATTCCGATGCACCAAAACCTGTGACGATAATAAATGAAATACAGCACACATGGAGGTCTATGGCAAGGCGTATGAAGAGGCTATACGCCCATTCATCAAGTCCAAGGCGCCAGAAGTTCCCTTTTTCTCAAGTGTCACAGAAGAACGTGTGACGGATGCAGGAGCATTGGATGCTGCCTACTGGCACCAAAGTCTCGTCCAACCTGTTCGCTTCAATGGGTCTTTAAGGCGTCTGCTACGAACATACGGCCAAGCCACGAACCCGGTGCTCATTGAGGTTGGCGCTCGCCCAGCTCTGAAAGGCCCCATCAAGCAGATCCTCGACGATTTTCCAAACATCAACGCTTCTTATGTACCAACATTGGAACATCACAGTGACGGAAACGAGAACATGCAAAGGGCGGCTGGCAGGCTGTTCTGCGAGAATGTGTCCTTCGATCACCGGGCGGTCACGCCCCCAGGCAAGCCTCTCACAGACGCGCCCACGTATACATGGGCCCATGATGAGTCTTTCCAAGAGGAGCATCGCATTTTCAAGGCCTACAGAGACTGTCAATTCCCTATGCACGATCTGCTAGGTCGACAGAACTTCGAGACCAGCGCCTTGGAACCAACGTGGCGCAAGGTATTGCAAGTCGAGGATCTTCCCTGGCTAGGAGACCACATGATCAACGGTCAGATTATCTTCCCCTTCGCAGCATATTTATCCATCGCGGAGGAAGCTCTGCGTCAAGTCACTGGCGGCGTTTTGGAAGCATTCTCGGCAAAAGACTTTTCAGTCACTTCAGCCTTACACCTGGAGCCTGGAAACCCGGCAGAGATTCACACTAGACTCCGACGTATCGATGAGTCTTCTTTCCACGTTCAGATCACTTCTTGGAAGAACGATGTCTGGACTGAGCACTGCAGTGCCGAAGTCAGTGCCGGACCATTCCCTCTCCGTCCTAGGCAGGGTATTAAGAAGAAGGAGTTCCCACGTCTTCTTTCTCCTCAATACTGGTACACTACTGTTCAGGACCGCGGCTTCACGTACGGTCCTACCTTCAGGGGCCTTGACAACATCAGTGTGAGCCCGTATTCCAGAGAGGCAACTGCCTGTGTGCATCCCATGGACGACCCATCGGACTATCTCATCCACCCCACTGCACTCGATCAATGCTTCCAGACGCTTGTCACAGCTGGCTGTCATGGTCAGCATCGGAAGGCCAAATATGTTTCAATGCCCAGTTCAGTGAAGGAGATCTTCATCTCAAGAGCTACGGGAAACTTTTGGGCGACAGCAACATCAAACTCTTCGCCACTTGGTGAGCTCTCTGGATCATTGCTCGCATACACGGATGATGGCAAAGAAGTCATGAGCATGAGTGGCGTCCAAGGAAGTCAGATTGCTACACAAGCCGGTACCGATGAGCTGCCTCTTCTCAGCCACGCTCGTTGGAATGCACATGCGAACTTCTACCCCTTTCATGAGCTACACGGCCAAGATTCTCTTGCAACTACGATTGACATTCTCAAGCTTACTAATCCCCAGCTGCGGGTGTTAGAAGTAGGCACTGGGTCAGACACGACAACGAGGGTTCTCCTTGAGCACTTGCGGCCGGAGAAAGGAAGGCAGTACTTCTCCAAGTACACGTACGCAACACTGAGCTCTACCGCATTGAGAGAAGCCGAGGAGGCATTTTCAGACATAGATGGCCTTGAAGTCGGATGTCTGAACCCTTTCAGTGATGATAAGCCTTTGGATCTCGAGTCTGGTTCCTACGATATTGTTATAAGCAACTCTGTAAGTGCATAGTGAACAACCGAAGATTATAATGCTGATTTCGGCAGCCCTTCGATTTGCTCGAAGATGCGAAGACTTTTCTCAATCGCTTCAAGGATCTTCTACGTCCTTCGGGACTCTTAGTCCTTCTGGATATCCCAAGACGTGCGTTCTTTCCCCCCAATGATCTGGCAGGTAGAGACTAATATTGCTACGTAGACGAAGGCAAAGTATCCGAGAGTCTTTTACTGGCGTGTAAAGAGGGTGGCTTCGACGTGACCAACGTGGAAGACAGACCCCTTGCCGCTGCTACGCTGATTCTGAGGTTGCCTGTGCCTGTTTTCTCTGACAACATTTGCATCGTTTCGCCTGAACAGCCGCATCAGCTCGTCGATCATTTCAGATCCGCTCTTAAGTCATCGTCAATTCCAACCCGAACATGTTTTAGCACCAAGGACATCCAGGCCGATGACGCTCTGGTTTTCTTCTGGGACATTGTCAAACCATACCTCTACAACATCACCGAAGAGCAATTCGCCCCGCTCATCGAGCTTCTGTCCGGACACAAGAAGCCAATCATCTGGGTCACGCCCCACTCCCAGACCTCTTGCACAAGCCCCGACTCAGCCATGATACATGGACTAGCTCGTACACTACGTTCAGAACTCAAGACTGATATCACCGTGGTTGAGTTGGACACATTGGTAGACAATCCCGGAAACCTTGCTCAATGTCTGCTACAAATCGTGAAGAGCTTGCCTTTGCGGCGCCTCAATGATGTCTTGAGCCCGGACTTTGAGTTTTTCATCAATAACGGTGCTGTTCAAGTACCTAGATTTGATTGGACCACGGCTCAGGCGGAGTTATCCCGATGCTCGTCACGCAGAGCTGCACAGTTCTTATCTAGGCTGTTGCCGAAGAAACCACGTCAAATCGACTCGTTGAACTGGATCAACTTCCCCTTGCAAGATCTTGAATCTGGCAGTGTCAGAGTTGAGGTCAAGGCATCTGCTATTTGGAAAGATGTGAGTCGAGCACAAGGATGCCTATGGTGCGTGAGCGATGGTTGCTGACCTTCGGAATAGGATGCCGATACAGTGAAGCGTATCGTCGATACCAGCAAGCTTTGCCTTGGGCATGAGGGAGCCGGAGTGATCACCGAAGTTGGTCGCGACGTCCAAGGCTTTCAGGTTGGAGACAGGGTTATGTTCCTTTCTAGCGGGGCCCTCACAAGTCACCTTGACATCTCGCCCACACGCTGTCTCCGACTGGAAGAGGAGACTTCCTTCGAAATTGCTTCCTCCTTGCCTTTTTCGTATGCAGCAGCCTTCTTGGCGGTTGTCGAGTTCGGAAGAATTCAAAAAGACGCTGTAGGATTTGCCTCTCTGACCCATTTTTGAATGGCTCATGCTAACCATGGGTTTTCAAGGTCGTCTTGTTGCACTTTGTTCAATCTCACCTGAGTCTCGCACTGGTGCAGATCCTGAAAAGTATCGGCGCAAAGGTAAGACCATACAGATTCTGTCATCAATGGGCTCTTAAGATCAGAAAGCTAATGTTATTCTAGATTCATGCCATCGTTGATTCAGAAACAGACCAATTGATCTTGAAGAATGATTACCAGGTGCCTCAGAGTTGCATCTTCACCAGCGGTGGCGAGCCAATCATGAACGGGTCAAAGGTGGACTATGTGCTGGGGCTGCCAGGCCATCAATCAGAGGACTTGTTGAAGTGCCTCTCATCAACGGGAACCTTCCTCGATATCTCTGATTCTCCCGCAACGAGAGGCCTACCCGAGACTTTGCGTTCTAGCCAAGCCTATCGTGTCGTCAACACTGCACTTCTTAGTGTTGAAGAACCCGAATTGATTGGAAGGTGCGAAGCCAATACTAACTCTGTATGTCTTGTGCTAGACAAAGGCTAACTAAGAATTTGCAGGGCATTCCAGGAGTGCAAATCCTACTTCTCCGAAAAGCCAAGGCTGAGCTGGACGACGCTCGTCTCAATCTTTGATGCAGACCACAGTCGTGAAGCATTCCAAGCTGCTTCTCGAGAGGGGTCCAGAGAATCCAAGGTCATCCTTCAGACGCCCGACCAGGACCAGCGCAAAAGGCTTGAGATGTCATCCTCTGCAACGGTACTCAGCTTCCGCTCAGATGCTGCTTATTTAATGGTCGGTGGTTTGGGAGGCTTGGGCCGTGCTGTGTCGACTTGGATGGTCGAGAATGGCGCCAAGGAATTGGTTTTCCTTTCACGCTCTTCAGGAGGGACGTCTGAGACGTCCAACTTTCTCGAGGAATTGCGAAGCCAGGGTTGTCTCGTAAAGGCTGTTGCTGGTAGCGTGACAAACCTGGACGACGTGTCACGCGCGATCAAATCAGCTACCAGGCCTATCGCCGGAGTCATTCAAATGTCAATGGTGTTGAGGGTACGTTCTTCACTCATGCAACTCACTGTATGGTACGTCACTAACAGCTTTCAGGACAACGCAACTACACGTATGACATTTACAGAATGGAGAGAGTGTGTCAGCCCTAAAGTCGACGGCACGCTGAACCTCCATAATGCACTGCTGCATCAGCAGCTAGACTTCTTCCTGCTCTTTTCGTCCATGAGTGGAATTACCGGACAGATTGGTCAAGCCAACTACAACGCCGCCAATGCGTATCTCGATGCTTTCGTCAAATT
Source organism: Colletotrichum siamense (assembly GCF_013390195.1). NCBI lineage: Eukaryota > Fungi > Ascomycota > Sordariomycetes > Glomerellales > Glomerellaceae > Colletotrichum > Colletotrichum siamense. The sequence continues at coordinate 2,309,006 of NW_023501020.1, forward strand.
TCGCCACGGCCTTGGACTTCCAGCTTCAGTCATCGACATCGGTGTGATGGGCGGCATTGGAGTCGTTGCCCAGACAGATAACATGGAGCTCAGGGCAAAGGCAGCTGGCTACCATGTTCTCGGCGAGCAAGACCTGTTGGACTGCATGACAGCAAGCATTCTCCACTCTCAGCCCAACCCGGATGCGACCTCCGACATGAGTCAAATGGTCCTGGGGTTGTGGTCCCAGAAGCCGCTAGCTGATCCTTCGACCCACGTTCTGTGGAAGAGAGATGCTCGCATGGGTCTTGCATACAGTTTCAACAGCCAACGTGGCAGCAGCGCACAGGAACAAGCTGGCGAGGATAAGGTGGACGCCATTGTATTTCTCGCCAAGACCAACCCGGAGAAGCTGCAAGATGAGGCGACCATCGAGCTCATCGTCAAGCATATTGGAAATGCAATGTCAGAATTGCTTGCTCAACCAGACGCGGAAATTCTGCCCACCGCGTTGCTAGACGACATCGGCTTGGATTCCTTGAACGCTATCGAGCTCACCGGGTGGATTTCGCAGTACTTCTTCGTCGACTTGCCATTATTCGATTTGATTCACACGCCGACCTTATGGGATCTTGCAGTCAAGGTAGCTGAGTTGATGTATGAACAGTTCGGGCAACCAAGCAACTGAATCTTGGTGGATTGAGGATGTTTCCGACTTTCAAGTATTTCGATTCGAATAGGCATTTGTATCATTTTTTACTAGAAGTGGAATCTCCATGATGTCTTTGTCTCTCAAGTTCCCCGATCTTTCACCAGTGTCAATTGCTTTAAGAAACGTCATGGCCTCGGTTGATGAATGATGATATCCATTTCGAACGACGTAGATCTCCCTGTGCTGACATGCCGTCGCGGCCAGTCTCCAGATTACTGGTCTAATCGTCTGAGATCATTTTACCACGGCCATTATTCACTATGAAGTTTGGGCTCAATATGTAGGAAGATGTAGAATCACGACAATGCGCATTTGCATCAACTCTGTGCGTTTCCTCCAACCCCTGCCCTCCCAGGGGCTTATCTACCCACAAATAGGTCACGCTTCTGACCAACAATGTTCGTATCGTCTGCAGCACCAAATAGGCCAAATTACCCCATTATCTTCAGCGTAAGTTGTGAGATGTGATTGCCACGTCTCCTCACTTGACCTTCACTTTAATTTTTGCAGTCGTCGTGAATGCATGCTGAGGCCCAACGGCAGAATGCTACGTCGAGCGGCCGCCAAGCTGCAGTCGGGTGCCACCCTTGTGCAACACGACAATGCTGAGCGAATAGCATTGGAGATATTTCCATCATAATTGCCGTAGTCCGACCCAACCCTGAAGATCGGCATGTTCAGGGCCGCCAAATGGAAACGCGATACAACGCGCTGCTTACATCTCAGCGGACTTATTGCACCATGTTTCATCCCCATCAAGAGGGGACGTCCTCTTCAAAAGGGCCCTCTTCTCCTGGAAGAAATCTTTCGGCAATCTCCTGCGTTATCCTTTAGCAGACAACCTGTCATACGATCCTCACGATGGGTGCGCTTCCGATTTCATTGTTGGAAGCATCGCCTGCAAACCTGGCCTTGCTGGGGCTGTTTCTCTTTTCTTCCTGGTATATCAGCACATCTTTCTTTGCTTGGTACCGTCTTAGACATATTCCAGGTCCCTTCCTAGGGTCGTTTTCTTATCTTTGGATCATAAAAATCGCCCGAAGCGCCCGCCAGGAGAAGCTATACCGAACCATCAATGACGACTACAACAGCCGCCTGGTCCGCGTAGGCCCCAATGAGCTCCTCACTGACGACCCAGAGGTCTTGCGCCGTGCAAATGCTGTGCGTGGCGACTATGGCAAAGACGGCTGGTACATCTCCGCCCGCTTTAACCCTTACCAAGACACAATGATCACCGTATTGGACAAGACGCTTCATGATAAGATGAAGGCTAAGACAGCCGCCGGCTACGCGGGACGTGAGATCGATCTTTTGGAACCAAGCGTCGACGAGCAGATCACCAGTCTCATCACTCTCCTCAAGACAAGCTATGCAGACACCAACGTGTTAGTCGACATGGCTGAGTTGTCGGTCTTCCTGACCATGGACGTCATTACAAGTGCATCATTCGGAAAGCCCTTTGGCCATCTAAACGCGAACGCGGATGTCTTTGGCTTTATCGAAGATGTGAGAAAAAATTGGCCGGTAATCGCGCTTATGCTGGACGCTCCTATTCTCCGCAGCGTCATGTTCTCCAAGTGGTTCCTCAGTTTCAGTGGCCCGCGACCGACCGATAAGCGCGGGCTAGGCCAAATGATGGGGTGAGTTATTACCCAGTGTCGCATTCCGCCGGTCTTAGTAACTCAAATATCCCTAGAATTGCTGAGAAGCACGTCGGTGAAAGATTCAAAACCGGCTCAGAGCAACAGCGGGACATGTTGGTATGTGGTGTATGAGCAAGCCATCGCTACCATTTTTACTAATACGCGACAGGGATCTTGGATCAAGAACGGCATGAGTAGGGAAGAGTGCGAGGCAGAGGGTCTCTTTGCGTTGGTTGCTGGATCCGACACTACTGCATCTGTGATTAGAATCACACTCCTGCACTTGATGAGCAACGCCAGAGTTTATTCGAAGTTCAAAGATGTAATTCAGCAGGCAGTCAAGGCTGGTGTATCGACCCCTATCACGTACGACGAGGGCACCAAGATTCCTTACTTGAGGGTATGTGCCTCCTCTATCTGTCAATCTTCACCTCACATCTAACATACATCTCCGAATAATAGGCTTTGATCTACGAAGGAATTCGCATCCGAGCTCCCGCCACTGGACTTTACCCGAAGACGGTTCCTCCTCAGGGCGAAACGATTCACGGCGTATTTGTTCCTGGAGGCACCGCTATCTGTATGAATGCACCTGCGATGCTCAAGTCTCGCGCTATGTTTGGTGCAGATGCAGACCTTTTCCGGCCCGAGCGCTTTTTAGAGGTTGATGATGCCACCAGAGCTAGCTTGGAGCGTGAGGTGGAAATGGCATTCGGCTATGGGCGTTACATGTGCGCCGGAAAGCCTGTCGCTTTCATGGAGCTGTTCAAGACCTTTTTTGAGGTAAGCTACAATCTGCACGATCTATTTAACTCGAACGGTGCAGGAATACTAACTCCATCGTTTAGTTGATGCGCAACTTCGACTTTGAGCTTGCGAACCCTGTCAAGCCGTGGGACTCGTACAGCTACAACGTTTTCGTGGAAGAGAACATGTGGGTTAAGGTCACTTCAGCCAAGGTCGAGTAAGGTCTTGCATTCGATGTCAATTCTCAGTTCTATCACAAAATAGGCACATATCATATCGCACATTACTAGCAACTTCCAATGACTAGAAAGCGCTACGTCGTTCTACAGATAGACTTGGAGAATTCCAAGATAAGGATGCCATGCGTTTACTTGATGTGTGTTGACGTTATGCTGTAATACATAACGATCCAATTTTATTGTTTGTCAACCCATTCGGAGTTACTACATTGGCAATTACCCCATGGAGGCAACCGAGACGACATTTGTGGACAGGTATTGCTGCTGAACTACACTGCAGCATAGGGCACATAGCCAATCATGTTAAAACAAAGCAAATAAAGCCCACCTGAAGCCGACGGGATGACGATTCTCAGATTGTCGTGATAGGGTGGATTGAGATTTGACTCTTAGTATGACGTTAAATCAAACCACCTAGGGCATGGCTTGACAAATCTTAGTTTGCTGCTTCTTTTTAGCGGAAGCCGTGGAATGCGCGGTCTAAGATGGGCTGGTCTTTGCTGCGACTAGTACGTCGTCCACCCATTGCACGGTACGCGGAATTCATATCCCGAGCTACCTTTGTCAGCTATAACGTAGTTGATTTGCGAAGTATCACCTATAAATGTCAGGAGGAAAGTTCTAAATACTTCTCATCAATTCATATTATCAAGTCACATCAGGAAAAATCACTTCGAAACACACAAGTATGGCGCATGCACTCATTCTTGGAGCCTCCGGCATTTCTGGCTGGTCTCTCGTGAACCAAGCTCGGACCTATCCTACACCTACAACGTTCAACCGCATCACCGGAACGACGAACCGTCCTCTCAGCCTACAACAGGCGCAGCTACCGGAAGATAAGCGTCTTTCAATTGTCTCCGGAATCGATCTTACGAAGCCGGTAGAGGAGGTCGCCGACTCTCTGAAAGAAAAGATTCAAGACATCGACAGTGTCTCTCACGTGTTTTTCACAGGTTAGTTGTGGCGTCCTGAAAGCCACCTATTTTGAAGTGCAGAGACTGACATTAATGCAGCGTACATACAGACGGCCGACTTTCAAAGTTTGAAGGAAAAGAATACGAGTCTCTTGGAAACCGCTGTAAGAGCCATTGAGCAAGTCTCGCCCAAGCTGCAGGCTATTATTCTTCAAACAGGAGGGAAGGGGTAAGTGTTCCAGTATCTGTTGCTTTAGGCCATGTTGCTCAGTCTCGCCATGAACAGCTACGGTCTTGAGTTTTCTAAGGAACTTGAGATCAAGGCCCCACTTCGTGAGGACTATCCCCGAATCCCCGAACCGTGGGCAAGCAACATCTTCTACTACACTCAATACGACACGCTCAAATCGCTCTCCAAGGGAAAACCTTGGACATTCACTGAGATCCGCCCCGATGGCATCGTGGGCTTCACCCCTACCCCGAACCCGATGAACATGGCTCAAGGTATCGGCCTCTACCTGTGCATCTACCGAGCAGTCAAAGGCGCAGGGGCGAGTGTCCCCTTTCCGGGTTACGAGCACGGGTACCATTCAACACACTCCGATACCTTCCAGGATATCCTTTCGAAGATGGAAATCTACGCAGCTCTGAACCCGGAGAAGTGTGGCAACGGCGCCGTGTTCAACATGGCAGACGGCAAGACAGTATCGTGGTCTCAGGTCTGGCCTGGACTCTGCGCCCACTTCGGACTCACTGGAGAGGGACCTGGAGCTAATTCAGTCAAGATGGAGGACTTCGTGAAGGAGCATAGAGATGTGTGGACAGCGTTGGCCAAGGAACACGGCCTCGATGAGCAGCTCATTGACAAGCAAGGCTGGGCGCATACCCATTTCATGCTGGTCGACTTTGACTTTGATCGGCAGTATGATTTGTCCCGGTCTCGAGAGGTTGGGTTTGCGGAAGAGATTGACACAGTCGATGGATACGTTGTCTCTTGGGAACGAATGCGCGCTGCTAAGCAGCTTCCTCCTCTGAAGTAGCGTGTGATACTCACCGAACTCATCATGGTGCACAAAGCTATTTACTCTTCAAATCGAACGCTCTCTAGAATACTTTAATCTGCAGTTGTACGTACGCACTGTTGTGACTACCACGGAGATTCTCTTCGTGATGAACTAAAGACATCATTTCACGTGCTCGCCATTATCAAAACTTCGAAGGACTGGCCTTGACTCATGAAGAACTTGCTGAATCGATGTAGCCACCTTTCACGCAGAAACAGAAGCTCGAAAGGTAAGTACCTCATCTATTTCAAGATCCGTTACCCAACAAAGACCATACATGCCACCAAAGCAAGCCCCGAAAATTCAAATATGCTCTGCTTGCGATCTCCTGAATTGGTCGCCGAAGGCACATCGGCAAGGGCACTGGTTGTTGCGGCGGATCCTGTGGTTTGACTCGCTGACGATCCGGTCTGAGATGCAAATCCGCTGTTGACTTCCACGCAAGTATTTGGTGCCCATATTGCAGCAGCTGAATAAAGTAAGAACAATTACCATCAGGATAGTGACTTTAATCAACCACTTACGTCCGATGTCTCCAAAATCACATCCAGAGGTAACGATGCAACCGGCCATTTTCGCAGAGAGGGATTCGGATCGAGTGCACAAACAATTGAGATCAGAAGAAGAACAACTAAGCTCCTTTGCAATGGATGCTAAGCAGTCATTGCCGCAAGCTGGCAGTTCTTCACTAGCCAGCACAGTACTTGCGCTGGCCAGAATGAGTGCGACTGCACCAATCTTCATCATGAGATTTCCCCCAAAGGTCAGATTATTGAACAAGTGAGGAATGATTAATGGTATGGTTTCAATAAAAAAACCGCACAAATTCGAACGGTATTTATGGGAGAAACCCTTGCAGAAGAAGGTCGACGATCATGCTGACAAGACACCTACAGTCAGCGGGACAAGTAGCGTTGCGGTTGGAATTCCCGGAGCTGTGAGGACCCGCGTATACGCCAAAGGAACGATATACGACTACTTCCAGTTCTGTCTGTTCATTGCTATGGAAATCACAATCGTGTTGTTGCAATTTTCCAGCCTCATCATATACGCGTATAGCGCCGTGGTCGTAGCACTGCCTCAACTCGCGGCTGGATCATCGAACAAGGGCGACAGATGATCCCACAATCAATTCCACGTCAAGTAGATATCTCCGAAATCCAGGACTGCAGCCGCTGCCAAAGCATGATAACTGACTTCGACTCAACGATCGGTGCGGATTTTATCATGAATCAAGCCTGGGCCCACCGCGCGCTTTCCGAGAATCTCAGAATTCCGAAGTCCGTGCACACGGGGTGCCTGGGCCTGTCGTTCATTGGGCATCCATCCGTGCGCCACACACGGCAATTAAGGTTCTTATGTAATCTTCCCAAGCTTCGGGGATCTTGGAATGTGACGTGCAGGCAACCGATCCACGGTAACGGCCCGCCCCTTTCCGTACGGATACAACACTAGTCACGAAGCAAATGGTGGGTTTCACAGGTAAGCTTGTCCAGCTGTGAAGGAGTACGCCGTTGAGAAACTGCATTAACTTTTGCTCGCTCGCATAGACTTTCCGAGAAACCGCAAACGGTCGCGGGGCAGGTCGCGTTCCAACCGCCCCGCGAAGCGCCAGCGACAACAAGCCCCTCCCGCCGAGTACATCGCCATCGACGACGACGATGGGCCGACGAACGCAACGCCCATCTACCAAAATAACCGAGCGATATCGCAACGATCGCATGATGCCTCCCAGCCTCGAGGCAATGGACAATCATCTGCGCATTCCTCCAAAGATCCGATCCAAGCCGAGGTAAATCGCCTGCTGGCCGAATACACACGGGGCATCCCTCCCAACTTGTACGCTTCGGGGAGGAAAAAGGCATACTATATCGTCTGGAAAGGAAATCAATGCGGTATTTTTACGAGCTGGGCAGATTGTCAGGCTCAAACCAAAGGGGTTTCAAAAGCTGGCTGTAGGTAGCAACCTGGTCGGGATGGGCTTCACTTTCCGGAGGAATTTCACTGACAGGATTCACCAAAGTCGTGGGCACAAAGACTTTTTCTGAGGCCGTAAGGGATCCCTTTCCCGAAGTGGAATTACTTGAAGCTAATGCACTGTAGGTTAGCAGGCTCCGACGAGAGCTTACGAATCAATTGCGACAAGCAGCTCCTGAGAGGCGGGAGTATAGTATGACAGAACTCACGAGACAAATGCCACAAGCAACAGCTCCTTTGAGGCAGGAATATGTTGCCCCACCGCCATACTCTGCGATGGCTTTTGATAACGCGTCTGTTCCTCCCTTGCCTGTCAATGCTTCATACTGCCCACCTATCATCCCCCATGCTCCCGTTTCTAGCCGTCCCGCCGTGCCTTTGCCTGATAATTCTCAAAATAACCTATCCATCCCCTATCCCCCCGCCCATAACGGTTCTCATTTCCTCCCACTTGCTTCAAACGCCCCGCTGGCGACAGCGACCGAGAGATTCGAACCGACGGTCACCGAGGCACCGATCGAGAAAGAGGTTCAACCTTGCCCACCTCCTCAATACGCTGCTACGCCAGCTACCGCTTCTGATACCACCTCTCAACCTCTTGGCTCGGACAACAGATATACTGCGTCGCCTGCCAATGCTGCATCTGCCGACGCAGGTCTAAGCAATTTAACGAATGACGAAATTAAGATTCTGAAAGCGGAACAAGTTGAACACAATCTAGCGGCACCTCCAGAAAGACCTACAGAACCTCCGCTTTGCGCGGAACAACAACATGCTATGGACCTGGCCATGCAAGGTCACAATGTGTTCATCACTGGGTATGTTTGACCGAGCCAGGTCTCATCTCGGCCTTTCGCTGACAAGGTCACTGTAGATCAGGCGGATGCAGCAAATCAGTTCTGGTCAAAGCACTACACAGAGCTTTCAGCGCTTTACTTCAAGGATCTGGAAAGACAGTGAATCTCATCGCTCCCACTGGACAGGCCGCTCTCAATATTGAAGGCAGAACAACTTATAACTATGCTGGTTGGACGCCGGACGATTTGAAAAAGCCACTACACAGCCAAGATCCTAACACTTACAGCCTCATAAGAAAGGCACAAGGTAAAAAGATATTCAAACGGTACACGGGAACTCAGGTTCTCATCATCGATGAGATCAGCATGATAGAAAATCAGTTCTTTGAGCGACTTAGTCGTGTCATGAGCGCCACCCGAAAAGACACCAGGCCTTTTGGAGGTGTTCAGATGATTGTCGTTGGGGACTTTTGCCAGCTGCCGCCGGTGGATCCCTTCCAGTGGTGTATGGCATGCGGCAGGGGAATGAGAAAGATTGGTGCCTCGCGCGTCTGCCCTGATGGGCATGGTGTCGAGTTCGAGGCTGAGGACAAATGGGCATTCAAATCTCCGGAATGGGCAAGGTGTAACTTCAAAACTGTACACCTAACCAAGATTCACCGACAGCAAGACGAAGCGTTCATTGGGGTTCTCCAAAAGTGCCGATTAGGCCGGTTCCTCGAAACAGACGACGTGAACCTTCTTCTGAATCACGAAAGTGAAACCGAGAACGCAACTGAGCTGAAATCCACCAAGGAAGAAGTTGCGAAGCGCAACAAGCAGAAATTTGACCTAATTCCGGGAAAGATTCGGAAGTACCAGGCTATTGACGCTGTCGAATGCGTCAAGGGAGAAACCTCACAACCACATCGGAACCTTGACGATCACCGTTACGCGCAAACTCTTGAACTGAAGGCCAACACGCCGGTTGTATTGCTTGCCAATGTATGTCACTACTCGAATTATGTGGACGCAGAGCCCGAGTCGCTAACGCGAGATGTCACAGATTGATCTAGATAGGGGTCTTTGCAACGGAAGGCAGGGCACTGTCATTGGCTTCGTACCAGGTTCCGAGGTTAGAAGACCTGAGCCGCCAAATAGAGGAAACTTCGAGCATGATGACGACGCCTATAAGGCTGCCGAGATAAGACACTCAAATATCGTATCTTTTCTGGATCGCGCGAATAGAGTTGGTGACAAGTGTAAGTCTACAATTTACTACCTAGCAACAAGAGGCATGTGCTTTTGTTGATCTTGTTATATTGACCGAATTCAGTTCCTCTAGTGCACTTTGCACATGGTGTACGCTGCGTCGTCGGACCTGATTGCTGCGTCATCGGATTTGGGGACGCGTCACCTTACAGCCATCTCTCGCGATGCCAGATACCTCTCGCACAAGGATGGGCTATGACCATCCACAAAAGCCAGAGCCTGTCCCTTGACCGTGTTACAGTCGATCTAGCAAAGATCTTCGAGCACGGGCAAGCATACGTCGCGTTAAGCCGAGCTCGGTCTCTCCGCGGCCTTAAAATCGAGAGAGCTACAGCCGCGCAACTGAGATCGACTTTCCGAGTAGATTACGCAGTAGAGCAATTCATGGAAACGTTTGACGCCGCAGACATCGAAGACAATCCCGCAGCCGCTCAGGAAGAGGATGAGAGCTCCGGCGAAGAGGAAGAAGTGAGCGAAATATCCCAGGAAGAGTTTGTGAGTTCCTATCGAGAAGAGGGACCGCTGAGGCAAGTTCCATTCTTTTTCGATGTGGAGGGCTCCGCTCGATGAGTAGCGTTGAGCTTGTATGGTAAATTGATTGGTAGCCTCAAAGGACGAAACAGTACTTTACTAGGAAGGAACATCCAATCCTACTCTTAGATGCGCTTCCCTTGCTTAGACGCCACTTGGCTGCTCAACTTCTCAATTGGCCATCGTCCTGGTATCTCCACTTGCTCACACAGACATGCTTCCCAGCTTTATTGGCGCTACGGGTCGTTGCGTAAACACCCAAAAGTGCTCCTAGACATTTGTATCGATTAGTCGAAGAACTATTTCAAGTCGGGAACCTAAACTTGCCTGTGAAAATCGGCCGGATGAGTGAAGCGGGAGCATATGCGACTGTCATCAGTTTGGACTGATGAGCTGCCGGCCCAGCAGAGAACGCGTAGTGAGATGCGTTGAAGGCTTTTATTTCCAGACTCAGCATCTGATCTCTCCACTCTTCGGAAACGACCAGCGATGAGGACTTGATCAGCATGCCATTGGAAGCTCCTTGAAAACGCAGATGTGGAGCTGGAGAGCTGGTGACGTTTGTGCCGGTTGGTACCATCTGAACGACCCCCAGCTCTATGTGTGTCTTCTCGCTGACGAACACAGTCACACCGGCCTCGTCCCTCTCTGAACCAGGGGAAAATGCCAGGTCAACGCTGAATGTGAATAGACTGTGAGATTGTCGACGAGCCAGAAGGCTCAAGCCTTCGTCGCTTGCGTTTGCAACACCTGACGAAAGATTGCCGAAGGAAGGCCAAAGCTTAAGCCCACAACTTGGATCATCAGGCGAAAAGTTGAAGTTGCTTCCGTTGGGATATCGCCAGTGGACGAGATGCGAAGGCTTGAGATGTATCTCGGTGAAATCAATGGTATCTGTCCCCGCAACATCTTGACCGGCGATTGTCGTATTCCTTCCGAGATCATCAGATGGCAGCTCCCATCCAGACATAATCCCTTCAACCTGGGTTGGCGCAGGCCACTGACTTGGCTTCCAGGTCACTGGGAATAGAACCGTCTCGCGACCCATTGGAAAGACCCTGTTTTGTAGGTTGACGCGCATCGCGTGCGCTACGCCCCACCAGCTCCCACCAGCGTCCTGAAACAGATCGGCATGGCCAACAGCCTGGAAATATTCGGTCGAATTCGCGTTGGTAAGAATTGGGTTGTCTGGATTCGCCTCGTATGGGCCGTTGATACTCATAGCGCGGGCGATGGTGACCATATGGTTTAAGAAAGTCCCACCCTCCGCGATGATTAGATAGTAGAACCCGTCTTTCTTGTAGACATGGGGCCCTTCCGGTGCCGCGCCTCCGGTTCCATTCCAGACGTTGATCACCTTGCCCACACTGCCAGTGTTGAGATCGATCGTGGACTGGAATATCCCAGATCGTACCTCTGCCAAAGGTGCCCATGTCACGTAGACTTGGCCATCGTCGTCCCAGAAGAGGCTGCTATCGTACCCGTCTGCCTCAAAATGTAGAGGATCAGACCAGCTGGCTGAGTCATACGGATCGGTCGATGTGAGAATGAAGTTTCGCCAACGAGACGAATCGTTCACAGGCAAGTAATCGAGGACGAGAGTGGCCGTCAAGAAGAAGGTCCCATTGTTGTATCGAAGGGTCGGTGCCCAGATGCCCCCGACTTCTGTGATGGGGCTCGCAAATTCAGGTAGCTGGTCGTGTCGAGAGAACGCATGGCCGATGAGAGTCCAGCTTTGCAAGTCCTTACTTGCAGTGATTGGGATGCCAGGGAAAGCAACGAAGCTGGATGATGCGCAGAAGAAGGTCTCGTCGAATTCTTTTACAAAGATGCAGCTGGGGTCAGGATAGAACCCAGACAGAATGGGATTGAGAATGGTCGAGTTTAGCGCTGAAGTTGCATCAGCGAGATAGCTTAAAAACAGTGCAAGACGCAAGGGTAAATTCATTTTGGTATGAAGGCAATAATCATGCTAATCTTTTCATCTTCCATTGTCAAGGCTGCAACGTGATTTTATAGCAAGCCGTCGATCTTCAGGATACCAACTATTCCTTCAACGTGGACAAATTTTCGGGTTAGATTGCCCGATTCACCGACAAGCCTGGCATCGAAGATGCAGGTCATTGAAGCTAGACACGTAACTACCTGTTCGCTGGAATAAGCCGAATCACGACGGACATATACTTGCCGCAAGTTGTTTGCCCGCTGTACCTTTATGCGAAAGTCCTTATGAGACCGGTGAATAGCAAGAATTCAATTACGCGTATTGCCTTTACATTCCATGACACCTAAATCCAGCTGCTCACATAAGGCATCCTCTGCGAGTGAAAATGCTGAGTTTTGTGACTGATACAGATTGTCTGAAGCGTAAACTTTGAGTGTCATTAGACCCTTGAGTCTCCACGTTGATACGTCGATACGAAATAGCCAGCTTTACCCAGTGCTTAGTGTCAGCCAGGGTATGGCTCCAGCTCGAATACGCGGAGTGTGGCCATAGCCGAGGGTCCTCACTACGTCGGGTTTTTGTATCCCTTTTTGGCTAGGAAAGCAAGTCCTCGCTTATTGATAGTACGACATGCGAGGATCTACCCCAAAAACCAGGTGAATCGTGATATGGATGCTAATGTCCAGTTTGCCCTCTGCTAGTATTGTGACACTCCGGTTGCATGTCATGCGCTTATCCCTTGGCTTCTACTGGGTCGAAACACCGCACGAGCAAAAGGAAAATCATTCCGAATACAGTTCTACTTAAACATAATTATTTTGTACCTGTGCACTATGTACGTCTGTCGCGAGCTGAGCTCTAGGTTCTAGAATTGGCTGAGAACTTCAAGCTTACAAGGTATCTGGGCTGAAATTGCACGCAACAACTTGCCCATTACCAGTCCTCAACCAGGCCGCAGTTTGTACCACGTGTGTTCAGCAGGAACTGGCAATTGGCCGAGTTGTCCGGATCAGCGCGACCCTCGATATCTGTGTACCCAACCCAAAGAACTTCGGAGTCTTCCTCTTGATATTTAGGCCACAAAGGCTTCGCTGTTTTGTCGCCGTCGCCATTGGGGTCGTGGTTGAGAGCGAAGGAAATATAGTAGCCTCGCATGATCTTGGCCAAGGTGGCGTTTCCAGGAAAAGAGAAATCTCCTCCATTCGAGCCATCGGCTGTTCCAACAGTTAGCAATCCCTCTTCAAGATAGTTCTCGCGAAGTACGTTCTCGCGAAGTACTTACCATTCGTCACACTACTGTACAAATAATAATCCGTAGTTCCGTGAAACTGGTAGCCTGCGTCGAAGACGAGCTTGTAGGCCGGTTGACCATGCTTGACTACTGACCTAGCAATATGTCTGGTTGGGCAATTCACTAGAGCGTCGCCAATGATAGCGGACCGCTTCACGAAAGAGTCCGAAAGAGGGGATTCCAGAATCCCAGCCTCCCGAACCTCGGGGTAAATAGTCAAGGCGTCGAGGTGGGTTCGATTGTAAAGACTCGTAGGATAGAGCATCGATACAGTCTCAGCAAAGAAGCCGTCCGAGTCGTGCCATAGAGAGGTGAGATCAGACATAACCTCGCTTTCTGACGCCAGTGAGAAGTTGGTGAACAGGAATCCTTCGTCAAAGTTTCGATATGTCATGACGGGGACTTTCGTGAAATGCCCATTTCTAAATTGGCGAGCAGGATGGTCGGGGATGACGTGTCCATCGACCACCGGTCCCCAGTAAAATGTTCCGAATGCATAATCTTTGTGGTGATAGGCTGTTCTGAATGCAGTCTCTGTAGCTGAACGTATGCGGGAAAGTGAGGCGTCTCGCAAACACTTCAATGAAGAGCATCTAGCTGCCCTCAAGAATTCTCGATACTGTTGTTGCTGCCACCCGTTGTCGTATAGCGGGGTCCACCACGGAAACTCTGCCCCTGTTAGAGTGCGTGTACCTTTATGGAGGCGAAGTCCATCGTTGAACGGCACACTCACCTGGAATCGCTGCTTGAAATGGTGCTTCCTCTGATCCACCGTACATCACCATCTGCATAGTGACAGACCCCCCTCCCGCGCTACCCCCAGAGATAGTAACGCGGTTAGGATCGCCCCCAAATATGTGAATGTTGGATCGAATCCACTTGAGAGCCATTCTCTGGTCCAGGAGGCCAGCATTGGCTGTCCCATCCTTCTTAACATCGTTTCCGGATAGAAAGCCAAGCGGTCCTAGTCTGTATTGCAGTCCTACAAAGATCATTGTCCCATTCGACTGGCCGACAAGACTATCTCCAGTGCTTGCAATTTGACCACCAGAGATATAACCTGGAGTTTGAAGAGTATCAGCTGGAGCACTCGAAGACATGATTTTCTCCTGACTCACCTCCCCCATGTATGTATACGAGGACAGGCAGTCTCTGGTATTTAGGTATCATTGGTGTTTGTATGTTCAACAAAAGGCAGTCTTCGGATTCGTCTCCATTGTCTTGTCGCTTTCTTACCCGAGCAGCTGCTTTTGCGCCTTCCAAGCCCCAGTATGGACTGGACTGGACACACATAGGACCCGGCCGTATTCCGTCAATGAGTTGCAAAGGTGTGTCAACATCGTTGTTGTACTCAACCAGCACTGGTGCTCTCCACCTCCGATTTCCAGTTGGTGCTTGAGCATACCTGATGCCCATGAAAGTGTTGATCCTTTTCCGGCATGAGTATTTACTTACTTACGACTCGGGTAATGAGAAACTTAGTGAGGTAGCTTACATAGAAGTCTTGTTTTGCAGGCCAACGAACTTGACACCAGGACCCTCCACGGTTATTGAATCACCAAGAACCCCATGGCTGGCACAAAGAATTAGGGCCGAGAGCCTCAGAATGTGGACCATGATGGATAGGCCAAAGTTCATCAATGGTGGGTTCAAGAAATGTGAACGCCCAGGAAAGAAAGTAGGCAACGGCGGCTTATGGTGTTGAAGCCAAGATTTCTTGCACGAGTAAGCCTCAACGGTTGAGCGTCAAAGATGCCGGGAACCTGGGAGGGAATGACGGAAGAGGCCACCAGCGATTCCGGATTCAGTAGTCTTATGTACCGGAGACGAAGTACTGACGCCCACTACATGATGGCTGCGTTCCGAGCCCACGGCACACCGCATCCCCGTTGATTGCAACTGCTACTGCTCAGGTCCAGCCACCCGTCCGGATCAAACGTCACTAACAACCGATTGTTCGCGATCGTTTGAGACGAGTACCGATACTGCCGTTTGCCGATCTAGGCTCTTCCAGGTATCAATGGCTCGTCGGATTTTACATGCCTCGTAAGCTCTCACCGGCTTCGGCGGGGCGACAACGTTGGAACGTGGGCGGTGCGTGTAAGCTAGACTGAGACCAGACGCTGCAAGCCACCAGTGCAGCTAAACTGGGCTGCTTGCGGCGACACTGGAGTGAGTGCCTGAAGCATAGAGGCGTGCACATAAATCTCTGATTCTCTGGTAACCTTTCTTCTTTCCCTTTGATTCCGAATTAAAATGCCCGAGATTGTCATGCTCATTCCGCGATGACGTACTAGTCCATGTATGCCTCTGCGCAAGGCCCGCAGTGTGCGGTCAACTCATTTCTGTTGATTTGCCAACTTGGTTTCTTCTCCATCTAACAAATACGAAGTATCTCACACAATTTGACCCTGTCAAGCCTGATTGCCTGCACCGGATACTATTGCTAAACTGATCAATGTGGTAAGGTGATCCCGCCTTTCGGCCTCACCTGCCCCGACAGAAATTCCCGCGTATTTGGCGAATACGCGCTACTGCCGAGCACAACCATTAATGATAGTCGACATGAACGCCGTGTAACACCGTCACAGCTCATCAACTCAACAACGAAATCTGATTACGGTGGCTTTTTTCCCGCCGAGGGCGGCAATTGACAATGGCCATGGACTAGCTTCCGAGGAGACGAGGACTTGGGATCTGATTCAAGATTCCACATATTGCTTGGATTATCATTCAACCAATACAAGGTGTCGATTCATGTGTTCACTTTTGTCTGAGCCGCACATGAACAGGCATACCGTCCTTGGGGTGACCAATTCCGTCGCCGGCCACGTACAATCGCTGGCCTCTCACCATATCCTTCTGTCCCTTGATGCCGCTATTGGAGAGAGTTGTTAGCTGTGTGGCCCCAGTGTTCGTATACCAGAGAGTCAACTTACCGAGCAGCATCCCATTCATCCCATGCCTCCTCCACGTCGAACTTTCGGATGATGAGAGCGGCAACCAGCTTGATTTCAACCCAAGCAATCTCCTGTCCAATACAGTCTCGGGGACCCCTTGCAAAAGCTCTCCAAGCATCCTTGACAGGGTGCAACGGGTCCTCCGCAGGCACAAGGTAGCGCTCCGGGATGAACTTGTCCACGTCAGGCCACAACGAGGGGTCATGCTGCATGCCTGGTCCGCCATCCCACACCAGAAATCCTTCGGTAGGATACTGCCTGCCCTCTGCAGTCAAGAAGAATCCTGCTTCACCGCCTCTCATAGTCGACGCGAGCTGGTACAGGCGCAGACTTTCCTTGATGACGGCATGTGTGTAGCGCAGCGAACTCAGAAGCTGTGGTGATTGGCTGAGAATCTCGGCCGCTTGGTCAGGATCCATGCCCAAGACCTCATCATGTTCCGCTCGAACCTTGGCCAAGCAGTCTGGATGATCTTGGAGCACCTTGAACATGAAACAAAGTGCGCTGGCTGTCGTCTCGTGGCCGGCGACGAGGAAGGTCTTGAGATTGCCCATAATAGTGTCCATCATCTCGGGGTCGGTGGCTGGATTGGTAACGCGACCGCCAGCTTCCTCTGCAAGGTGCATCAGCGCCAGGTTGAGGACCGTCTTCTTCTTGGCAGGCTTCAGCCCTGACTCAAGAGAGTGAATGATGCTGGGGTAGAGTTGGTTATAGACAATTTCATTATTGCGGTCAACGGCTCTGTTCTGCCACGGGAATAGATAACCAAAGCTGAAAGCTTGTCGGATGCCCATCAGCCTGAGCTGGTCCGCTAGAGCCACTCTAAGCGGACCTGCGGTCTTGTTCTTCTGCTCGTTCAAACGCTCATCCCTTTGAAGATTGTAAGTAAATCATGTTCCCACTGGGATTTTGAGAAATTAGGTCAGGTCTTACAAGACGGCTCGGACGATGATGTCGAAAGTCAGGGCTGTTGTCATGTTGCGGAGCTGGAACATAGGTCCCCAAGATCCGTTTGGACCAGCCCGTTGCTTCAGGTTGTCGGCGAACACCTTGATCTCCTCAATCAGTTCAGGAACGATCATCGACACATTTCTGGAACTGAATCCAGGATTGAACCATCCTCTCCACTTCTTCCACTCGTCGGCCTGCAGGGTGGCAATGTCCTTGCCCTTGGTCAGGGGATTCATGAAGTCAAGAGAGATTTGGTGCTTGTCGAGATTCTTCGTCTGGGTGAACTGGGCCGCAACCGTGTTCTTGTATGCGGCCACGATAGGCGCCTTGAGAACAGGCCACAGGTCGAGGTAGATAACAGGCGGGCAGTGGTCCATTTCGGGAAAGTATCTCTTGTAGTTGTTGATAATCCACGGGTGAAAGTTTCCAATGTTGATGTCTCCCGGATACTCCTTGCGGAACTCCATCATCACCTTCAGATGACCTGTGATCCAGGAATGGGGCAACATGGGCTACAATTTGAGGTCAGCCTACGTTGATACGATGATCGGAGACGATCTTCACTTACAATGCCCTGTGCCCTCACTTGCCTAAACTTCCTCCGAATAGTAAACGCTTTCCATAGAACCTTCAATACTAGAGTTCCAACAAAGACTGCGGCAAGCTTGAGGACCAGCGGCAAAAGCGCCGCTGGTGTCCACGTAATCGTGTAACCCATTTCTGCGAACACGTTCAAAGGGTATTTGAGGAGGAAGTTGCACGTAATTAATTGCGATGAGATGCCAGCTTAAAACGCTTCTTTTCGCACACGAGGTGCTTCCGTCACTGAGTTTTATAATCTATTCGGGTCAAGTGGGAGGAGTCGCAATGCGGGAGCTCCAGATGGGGAAGTATGTTTACATTTCCGTTCTTGATCACACCGAGGAGCTTAAGCTTCCAGGCGACAGGGTCACAGCTCCGAGTGCACCAAAATTTCGAGTCATTCATACCACTTTACACGACCAATTGAGAAGTGTTCATTCATACAAACCACTGCTATTATGGCGCAAATCATAGGCAGCACACATGTGCGGGGTTCTTGCCAGGTTGAAACGGGTACAGGGTGAAGATGGACGTGGATCGGAAATACCCGCCCATTTTCACCGTCACCCTGCGACGATTTAACCGAAAACCCAACTTGATACTGTCCATGCGGCCAGCATGAAGACCCTGAAAGATGCTGTTCCGAACTTTGTCTCGGTCGGTTGCAGACCCACGCCACCTTCTACCGCTTGCCGCGTCGTCGACCAGTGAAGGTTCGTAGAAACACACAAACTTTCAGACCTTGCAGCCGAACGGTGCGATATCTGCGGAGGCGCTTCAGCCTCCTCAGGAGAAAACATGTGACCAATGACTTGAGATGAGAGCAGTTCATCCAGTGCACGGAATGTGGTTGCACAACCTATCGATTACTGTATTACATGCCATCCAAATACAAATCCCCGTCTGCCTATCACACAGATTATTGACGAGTTCATCATGACCCGATGTCAATACTCGACATGAGTCCAGCTTCCCTCCAATTTGGGCACGCAGCATCAGCCAAGACAGCAGCCTGTTTGATTCCCAGAGACACTTTGATGCCATGTAGATGATCCGCAGCCCAAGACCGCACTGCGGCACTATTCATCTCCTCCTGCGACACGATGTACAGTGGCCAAATCATCGTCGACGCTCCTGCAAAGGGATTAGTTCAGGACAGGATTTTGTCGTTCGGGGTTGCCTACTCGGTGAACCAGAGAGATCTGTTGTTGATATGCAAATATCGGTCGACAGGTTTCGAATTGCGGAAAAGGCCTCAAACCGCATAGCCTCTTTCAAAGACTCATTATACGCGTTCTGCTGGTCAACATAGTTCAGAAGGATCTCATTGGCCAGGATACCCAACGACCTCCAATTATTCCAGACTTGCGCTCCCCAGACGCTCGTGTAGATGTGGCGCTTTCCGTTGAAATACGTTCCGGTGCGAGGTTCAATGACCTCAGTCACATAGTAAGCCCTGT
The DNA here is from genome assembly GCF_013390195.1 of Colletotrichum siamense. Lineage (NCBI taxonomy): Eukaryota > Fungi > Ascomycota > Sordariomycetes > Glomerellales > Glomerellaceae > Colletotrichum > Colletotrichum siamense. The sequence goes on from NW_023501020.1 coordinate 2,328,052, forward strand.
GAGTCTGCAGCGCTGCCCAGGCCTGCAAGTCGCTTTTGATGTCGAGTATGATCTGACAGATCGCGTCGGGGTCCGTGATTCGCTGACTCTTGATATCTGCGCGGAGATTGACAATTCGGAAACCGATTAGAGCCAAAGACCCTGGACGATTATTCACGTAGCGCATGCCGAGTCTGCTAGACTCGAATTCTGTGGTCACCTCCACCAAAGCTGCGGGGACTCTTGCGCCCCGCTGAATACAGGCTTGTAGCTATGAAAGTCAGCCAATAGAGTCGAATATTATACGCCATCCAACTTACTATCTGATTCCTGAATTGCATGTAAAGTTGTATACCCAACTCACGAGAGAATTGCTCTTGGCCGCGAACTTGTAGCAGCGCTGTGGCTCCCTCGATGTGTGTCGCCCAAGTCTGGTAATCTCTCCAGTTTTCAAAAGTGACGGTCTGTCTTGACGTTAGTTCATGCTAAACATCAACGTCAACTCCGTTGATGATGGATACGTACCTCAAAGAGCCCCAGCAGAAGGATCGCCATGAGAGTTGAGTCCGCTGCAACAAGGGTCGGATCTCGTAAGGCCAAGTTGGTAGCGTTCAAGGCTTGACAATATCGTTCTTTGGCCTGAATAATCACATCTGGAGCATTGTGCACGTTGGATATCGCCGCCATTCCCACGGCTTGCACAGCCGCTCGGACAACATTGCTAGGGATGTCTTCCAGATATGTCTGCGCCAACCACTTCTGATATGTATCGGCAAATGGCGGTCCAGTTGTCGTGTAATATGCGAAAAAGAAGTTGGCTGCGCGGTCTTCTAGTGTCTGGCCCAAGCCCGTAGATATCGTGCCGGAAGAGATGGCCGTCCGGACGAAGTCGGTTAGTCCTACGTCTGTACCTGTGCAGACATCGTGTAATTGGATGTCAAGGAGAGTTTCATCTCTCTCCGGCTCGGGACTTTTGTGAAATCTGTTCTTGATTCTTTGACGTTCGTCGCGAAAGAGAACATCTGTTAGATCCCGATAGCCGGGACATTGCGTCTTGCCCTTCTCGCATTTGAGGCATCCCGGTCTTCGTTGGTCACACTATCCCGGTCAGTTCAACCAAACCTTACGCTGGGGAATAGTCGGGCTTAAGATAGCACATGCCTTGACTTTGCGTTTTCGACAGCGCTGGCATCCTTTGCTGAGGGCACCGTAGTAGACCATCATGCGTAGCAAGAAAAACAAGAAGGGATTGATCAATCCCGGAGTTTAGTCAGGGGTCAACAAAACCGACGGATTTCGGATTTTAAGCGAAATTTCCGGTCAGAAAGAAGCCCGTCTAGTCAGTCCACTAAGTGAACATATACTTCTGAAGGACAAATCAAGTGGCAATGAAAAAGTTTCGTTCACTTTTTGACGAAAGATCCTTCGCTCGCGTGTTATGGAAAATCTCCAGAGTGAGAATGTAAGCCCATGATTAAACGATGCAGGGGATTCAGCCCGACAAGGGAGCCGGGCGGGATCCGGGTGGCCGGCAGCGCATCGGCGGGGGGTTGTGGTCCCGACTCGCACTCTTGGCCTGAATCGGGATTAGCGGAAACGCCACAGGAGCAGCTCTGATTCGCTCCGGCTAGCTTGGTCATCCTTCTTTGGAAGGCCATTGGTGGGCCCAAGTTGGTCGTCTCTTGCCAATGATCATGGCAGACGCAGTGACCTCCCTTTCATCTGAGTTGACTTCAGCAGAAGCACATGGCAGTCGTTGGGATATAAAGACTGGCCGACGACATCCCAAATCATCGGACCTCCCTCAAACACATCAGAACCAAAAGAAATCATAATCGGACTTCTCCCAAGACCTTCTTTCCGATAACACGGCTAATACACCAACTCACAATGGCTGAAACCCTTATCACGCCCGCTCCAACCTCTGTGCCCCGGGAGAACACCTTCCGCAAGTACACCGCAGAGCAAGGCAAGGTCTACGCCAAGGGACGCCCGGTCTATGACGACTGTCTCTACGATATAATCATCGACCACCACAGATCCACTGGTGGCAAGCTTGACACCTTGCTTGACATCGGCACTGGCCCCGGAACCGTCGCCCGTGGCCTTGGCCCGCGCTTCAAAGAGGTCATCGGTCTCGACCCCGCTGCGGGCATGATTGCCGCCGCCCGGTCTTTTGGCGGCGTCTCTGGCAACTCAGAACCCATCCGTTTCGACGTGTCTACCGCCGAAGAACTTGGCTCGAACCTGTCTCCAGCGGTCGCGGATGGCGGCGTCGATCTTGTCACGGCTGCAACTGCGGCTCACTGGTTTGACATGCAAGGCTTCTGGGCCGCTGCAGCCCGTGTTCTGAAGCCCGGTGGCACCGTCGCCATTTGGAGTGGCAGTTCTATGTACATCCATCCTTCGGTGCCAAACCATGAGCACATCCAGGGTGTTCTAAATGAATTCCGAAACCAGCACTTGGTGCCTTACATGGTTCAAGGAAACCACATTGGCGAGACACTGTATGAGGATCTGCCTCTGCCCTGGACCGTGGAGAATCCGATACGCGAGTTCGATCAAAGCACATTTTATCGCAAGGAATGGAACAAAGATGGAATAGTTGACGAGGACGGGGAGTTCTTTCATCAACTGACTTGGAACATGGATGATGTGGAAAATATGATGATCACGGTGAGCCCTGTGACGCGTTGGCGTGAAGCCCACCCAGACCTGGTTGGCACGGACCGAGACGTGGTCAAGATGCTGCGGAAGCAGATCGAGACATTACTGCATGAGGCCGGTGTTGAGAAGGGCAAGGAGTCGATTATAACGGGATGGTCCGGAGCCCTGCTGATGGTGAAGAAGATTGCCTGAATTGCGCAGGCCAATGATCTGTGTGAATTCTGAGAGCATCGCAATTAATAGATTTTAATGAGTACTTTTGACGCAACGAAGTTTCATGGATGTGAGCAATCGGGCCCAAGTGATTTGTCGACATGTGCCATCAGCTCATGTGACCTGTAAGATTTCATGTTATTTGGATTAGAAGGAAACAATTGGTCATTACTCATAGAATCCAGTAGTGGCCTTCATTGTGGAAAGAGTGTTTGTCGACCGCCAACTGAGGTTTCGGGTCAGTGCTGAGACAGACAGATCCTCATAGCTGGTAGAACCTGGACACCTTAACAGACTTTGCATTTCCCTATTAGCTCTTTGTTCGTCTAGTAATGGTCTCTTGTATTCAATTCTCTTACCCCTTCCGTCTCTTAAGTATTAACACTCCAAGACGCAAATCCCTGGCATCTTCTTGACTCTCGCACCACACAGGAGTACTCACCAAGCTCTGTACGCCCCCGCAACTCTCTGACTCCTCGCCAGAGACGCCGTTCATTGTGTTTCTCTGTCAATTTCCAAATACTGCTTCTAAAATCCATTTCCAATTCCCTTTCCAATCCCTAACAAAAAAGATATCGCCGCAGTTCAGCACCATGGAGCCGCACAAAATCGACTGGGTAGGGGTCTTTCTTTTCTCTTACTGGAACCACAAGCGGGAACGACCTGAGGAGACCAAAGTTGTCGACGGTTTTATACTGGAGTTCTTCAAGAAAAGTCGGCCGCCGATGTTGCTGGGCGCCAAGTTTGAACCGGTCTCTTGGGGCGAAGCTCTGCTCGATCTCATGTGTCAGTTGAACGCCCAGTTCGGTAAGCATTTGCGTGAAGTATCACAGTTCCGATGGAAATTCTGATCAAAGCCTACAGGATGTGCACCCTTTGTTCCACGTGGAAACCGGCACTCCCCTTGGCTGCCAATCGACTTTTGCTCTTCTCTTCCGGGCAAGAGCGGCCCTTTTGTGAATTGGGTAGGCGTTGAAGCTTGCACCCAGATTCTGGACGACGGTGGTGACACCTCTCAAGTGATGGAGCAACTTCTTGAGCACATGACGTCTGTTTATGAGCTCCAAGGTATCAACACTCCTAACCTCACTGTATCAGAATATTGGTCCGGCAATATGCACCTTAAAGCTTTCGAGCGACGACATGACGTCCAGCCTTGGGGTGTCCCTGTTTCCTCTCCTGTAGAGGGCCCACGCCGGCTGTCGTGGCTTGTCCATGACACGGAGGTGATCTGCAGCGCACTGAAAGGGCCACTTATTCGCCGAATTCCAATCGATTTCGAACTTTCGGTTCACTCAAGTGGTGCAGTGCAGTTGGAGTTGTATCATCAATTCCCTAGCAGCGTCTGCCTTCTCGGTCTTTTCAAGCTACTCCATACGGTCATGCTTAAATGGGCAATGGACACGGGAGTGCCAAGACGTGACCTTTCGACTCTGGCAGGAAGGCTCATTAGCGAGCAAGAACGATGGTCCCATGGGCTGGTCACATCTGGAGGACATTTGATTGTAATGGAGGCGTGGTGGAGGGCTCTTCAAGACTTCAGTCTGGATAGAGTCAGACTCTTGGACACTAGTGTCACGCAAAAGCTCAGTTCAGGTTAGGCTCGTATATAAGGCATACCTACATGTACATGCTTGTTGTCGGTTTTTCAATTGGCATTGTCATTTTTATTTTGAGATATTCGTTTACTGAGGCCATCGCAGGAAAATGTTCATTGAATGACTGCTTACTCGGCCAGACCAGTAGTCTCAACTTTGATGTCATCGCGCGTATGGTACAAAATGCTCCTCCCTAATTTCTGAAGTTCACTCTGAATCTTCGTCCACCTCACAGAGATATGACAATTTCTTCTGCTTCTTTGAAATCTTGCTGTACATATCAATAACCGGCGCGTGCCTCTTCGCATGTGGTGTTAAAGGCAACAAAAGATGTTTGGTGTTAACAGAAGCAAGCGGTTTCAGGGCAGGTGTTTCATGCCCTAGATCTTTGAGTGCCTTCAATGCCTGCCAGAGCGCTCTAGACAGAGCAACCTGCCGGCCCGCAGCAAGATTAAGTGCATTTCGTCCACCTTGCATGTATGGTCTGATGCTGCACACTCGGCCTGAGACTCGTACCTCGCGAGCCCAACGGAGCATGCCTGTGAAGTAGTATCGCGCTTCGTTGACGGCGTTGCGGTCCAAGTCTCCGTTCCCGGTTGAGACGAGATGAGCAACGCCGAGGCTGTTGTCGAACACGATTCTAAAGGGCCAAGTTGATAGAATCTGATACGTATTGTCCTCTGGCCGCTTCTGCAGAGGAACAGCCCAGGGTAAGGGAAGATTGTAGGTGGCTTGAAAGTTGACAAGGTGGGGGTTTCGAGACCAAGCTTCCGCCATCGTCATTTTCAATCCGGGTTGGACCGAGGATCGACCATAGGCGCGGCTCTCGAGGTATCCCAGAACCCACGAGGATTTAGGCTCTGGCGCCATCTCGAAGCTTTCCATGTCCCAATCTGTGTCATTGAAGTCCATCCAATTCACGAAAGGTCTCTGCCTCGGCGACGGTGAGTGTTCGAGCCAAACGTATTTTCCTGCCTCCGATGGTTCGGAACCGAGACCTGATGAGTTAGTGAGTCACGGTAAACTTTCTCAGCGCTACTTGCCTCTGTCATAAACCGTAGCCCGCATGAGGTGCCACAAAAGATGGTCCCACGATCTCGGATGATCGATGGTGTTAATTGGAAGTCGCTCTCGGCTGACAAAATCAGACACGAAGTCGTTGTAGGTGCCGGGCTCATACGATTCATCTTCGTCTCTAGCGCAGACATCCCAGAAGAACCAGCAGAAAGCCTCCTTCCAGTCGATGTCGTCAGCGTCGGTCATGTTGGCTGTTGGGCGTGTCTGTTCGTTTAGTGGTTGCTAAAGAAGGCTCGCGTTGATCTTGGGAGGAATTCGGCCAACTTAAGTAGACACTCGTGTTGAACGAAAGCATGAGAGAAATTATATAAGCAACTTAGAAAAGTGACATATAGACAAAGTAAACCATAGGTAACATTGAAGTAGTAAGCAGAGGTTCGAAGGGCACGGTAATGACGACAACGAGTTTAGATGTACGTATAATACACTCCACCCAGAGGCTTTCAACCTCAGCTGCTGTCAATGAGGCCTTCGAGAGAGTATAAAAGTAGATAGTTTGCTCATATCTAAGGAGCTTGTCAATTCACAAGGAGCTTTGGCGACTGATGACAGCCTGAGGCTCAACATAGCGACAAAGCAACTACACAAGATCGATTGAATGAGTTCCTTCAAGAACACTTATCGCCGCAACTTTTAATCAGTATCAAATCTCTACTTCGAGTATCTTCTACTTGGTGCGAACAGCAAATCTGCTTCTTCCCCTGAGTTTCTTGCCATATTTGAAGAACAGCCATGGAAAGGGCATCATGGCGACAGTCAAGAAAGCAAGAAGGCTGGTTGCCCACTCGTAACCCAGCTTCTCATACATCTGAACACCAAAAAGTGGGAAGGCAGCTGTGTTCAAGAAGATTTAGCATTTATACTTGGGTCAGACTTGATAACGCAACTGAATGTCTACATACCTGCGATTGTACATCTTGTGAGACCGTTTGAGGCCATCGCAGACGCGGCATACTGCTTGTAGGCATCGACCTTTTACATTTGGTTAGCAACTTTGTTGAAACCAGTACACTTTTGAGAAATCATCCACTTACGAGGAAGGTGAAAATTCCGGTAAATTCGAGAACGGTCCTACAAAATTCAAAATGTCAGTTGAAAATTTGCATTGCCTGGTGATCGGAGCACAAACCCGCAGCCAAATACAGATGACCCGATAATTGGCACTGTCCAGTGGATACCTGGCCGTGCCGTCCATCCATACCAGAAAAGACCAATTGGTATGAGTAATGCGCCAGCCATCGCTGGAGGTAGTCGGAACTCTGGCTCGCTCGTTCCATGGCTTTCCAGCAAGGAACCTCTGATTCTGGACCAGATTTGAGTCGTGGTGGCCGCCAAGCACATTCCAATAATGATGCCCGAGAATGTCAACCCGCCTTGCCAGAGATTCAAGTCGTACTGGTTGCGGAATACCATAGGGAAGGCGAGGAAGAATAGGTACAAAATTCCGAGCAGGATGGCTGAGAAGATGTTCAAGCAGAGACACATCGGCTCAAAGACAAGAAACTGGCAGGGGCGGACGATTGATGTTGCTACAGCTCTTGTTTTCGAAGCTGGCAGAGAATGTTCAGCCGATACATGATAACGGTCGTCTCTAGTCTCCTTCCGGAGTCTTTGCGTCTTTGCTCGTAACAAGACCGAATGGTAAGTTTCCGGAGCAAAGAAGAAAAGCATTGCCAAGATAAATGTAGCCCATATTATCATTATGTAGTACGTCCATCTGAAGTTGAGATAGTAGTTGATGAAACCTCCAAGGAGGGGACCGGTGCAAGGGCCTGCAAAAGGGGCCAAAGATACAAGAGCCATCGGTGTCTGGATCTTGTGAGGAGGGAACATATCACCGCAGCTACCCCCTGCAACTGAAAGAAACGTTCCGCCGAAAAAGCCGCTGAAGAATCGTGTGATGACAATCGTCTCGATGTTTTTGGCGACGGCTGACGGGATTGTCGATATGATGAACAGGAGCCATGTCGTAAGGTAGATTGGTCTTCTTCCGTAAGATTCGCTCAAAGGGCTGATGACTGCCGGCCCGAGACCGATCCCCAAAACAAAAGAAGAGAGGCCCAGGGTTGCTACCAAGGATGACACGCCAAACTCGGGGTTCATCTGAGTGTAGGTGGCCGTGTAAATCGAGCTGGTGCAGGTACTTGAGTGTGATGTCAGCAGCGAGAAACTCTGATTTTATTTAAATGCGCCGATGTGCTTACACGCAGACTGTTCCCAAGCAGACGATGATGACGACAAGCCATTTGCGACATAGGGGCATGCTGTGCGGACACCAGGGGTCGCTTTCATCGTCGAAAGACACCACGAAAGAACTCGAGTCGGTTCTCCTGGCTGGTTCCGGGTCAAGATCTGATGTCTTCGGTAACTTCGAGTTGTTTGGATTGTGTGGTTGCGCAGGAAGCTTTTCGCCCCCTTCATTGCCCTCAAGCCCCATGTTTCCGTAGCTGTAACTAAGTTGAAGGCATCTGAGAGTCCGTTGTGGTGAGAGTTACGTTTCAATTCCACATAAGGTCTGGCACCAATCAAACCTGACACAATCATCCAAGTAGAAAGGTTATTCGACAAGAACAGAAGAAAACGCCGATGCAGGGCGATTTCTTACTGTTAAAAGACTGGCAACTAGGTGACACTAGTCCTGGGTGATGTACGTCACAGAGTCTCCACTTATTGAGAGCCCGAGGTGACTTGGCGTGATGCTGGAGTCCCTAGGTCGGTCTTGCTTGCCATTAACTAGGTCGAAAGTCGCCGAGGTCGGATCAACTCTGAATCGCGAGCTCTCCTGACTATTGAAATACTTCCGAATAATTTTGATTGAGGCGCGCCGACTTATTTAGAAGCCGTCTCTGCGCTCATTCAACGAAGACTTGGTTGGTTTCAAGCACCTCGTACTTCCTTTTCGCAGAGACCGAAAAAGCATGGACCATGTCACCCAAGACGATCGCGTCCAGTGGGCAATCTCACAGCGCCATGTATCCCAAAGAGGCGCTTACAATTTCGCTCATCGCGACATATGGGGACCGCGGGAGAAGTCCATGGCCAACCCATGGTCACCGAGTAATCCCGATGGAACGTGGGTAGCATCTCAGGGCGCCTTGGTCTAGTCGAGCTAATTACGGGTGTAGAGTCATTTTGCGCCTAGCTGAGAACAGCCTAATGCACCAGGAAGTTGCCCAGTTCATCAAGGAAACCGTGAGAATCACTTGATGGTTTCTGTTCAGAAATCAAGCTGACCATCGAGAGCAGATCAATGTGCTTCCCTTGGATCATTTGACTTACAGCACAGGACCACGGGGATCGCTGCGCCTCCGTCGCACCCTTGCTACGTTCATGAACAAGGAATTTCACCCTCGAGATGCAGTCACGGCCAATGATCTCTTCATAACGCCTGGTTTGGCCAGCGGCTTAGATGCAGTGGCATGGTCAGTTTGTGACGAAGGCGAGGGCATATTGGTTCCGCAACCGTTCTACAACGGCTTCAGCTTTGATCTTCTGAATCGAAGCAACACACGAGTCATCGGCGTGTCTTATAAGGGCATGGAAGGATGCTCGAAACTTGAAGATATTTTCCGACCTGAAGTGAACAAATTGGCTCTTGAAGCGGCTCTGAACAAGGCTCGTGGGGAAGGTGTGAACGTCCGCGCATTGCTAATCTCAAAGTAAGTTGTCCACTTCTGGAGGGAATCAGTGGCGATACAGATCATGGCTTATCCTTTTTTTATCAAGCCCACATAATCCTCTGGGTAGATGCTATCCTCCAGAAACTCTACGGGAGTTCGCCTCTTTCTGTGGTAGAAATCGGCTACACTTCATTTCTGACGAGATCTACGCCAAATCTGTCTTCCCAAATCCAGCAATCTCAGGTCAAGATTCATTTGTTTCTGTCCTTTCACTCGACCTTCAAAATGTCATCGATGCAAACTTACTGCATGTCCTATACGGCGCAAGCAAAGACTTTTGCGCCAATGGCCTACGTCTAGGCATGGTGTACACGAAGAACGAGGCTATGCTAGGGGCGATGTCGAGCATTAGGTTGGTTCACTCGTCTGCGATTGCCCCACGATTCTAACACAACGTTGCTAGTATGTTTTCTTGGTCACCTCATGTTCTTCAAGACGTCTGGGCGTCCATGATGAATGATCAAATGTGGATGGAATCCTTCATGGAAAAGAAGACAGACCTCATGGTGGAAAACTACCGTGTGGCCACTTCCTTCTTTCGGGAGCACAACGTCAGCTACTTCGAAATGTAGGCAAACTTGAGAAAATGAATGTCGTATATGCTAACATTCTTCTAGGAACGCTGGGCTCTTCATCTGGGTTGATCTTCGCCACCTGTTCAACCCATTGACATTAGACGGAAATCTTAGAATTCAGTCTGAAGGTTTCATAGCTCATCAGCAGAGTGAGCTTGAAATAACAGATCTATGCGCTAGACACGGTGTCATGATTGCACCAGGCAGCGTTTACATGCCAGAGGAGTTTGGCTGGTTTAGAATGACCTTCAGTCTGGGGAAGGAAGCACTAGAAGAAGGATTGAAGCGGTTCGCCAAAGCTATTGCCGAGATGAGAATCTAAATCATAGATAGACATTAGCCTCAGAATATAAAGAAAAGCATTTTTTATCTTTTCACTGAGTGATGGAACTTACTTATTTGAGATGGGCGGGCTGTCACGTGGTGTGTTCTCAAGAGACCTCGGCTTCTTACGGCGCACTTACTCCGCACCTAAACTCTCTACGGCCTCTTAACAAGTCGCCGGCTTACATTTACTCCAAGAACTGCAAAATACCTCGCCTTCTTGCGTCTTGATGAGGCAACAATGGTCGACGGTACTCGCAGAACACCAGACGATCCAGCTTCAGTGAGTCCGAGTCGACCCGTTGTCAATCGCGTCAGAGTCGCCTGCAAAGCCTGCAATGCTAGACGGGTCAAATGTGACGCCGATCAGGGACAGCCATGCTGGCAATGCCGTTTGCGACAAATACCTTGCGAGCTTATCGAGTCCAAAAGGGGCAAGTAAGTTTTGATTGCTCAGTGTCGCGTTAAATAGTTTGTCTTACGATGAGTCAGATATGTTCGTAAGAGACGAGTTCATCCAGCCGCTCAGGCAGCCAGCGAGACTTCATCGCCCCATGTCGGACAGCAGCGTGCTACATCTAATACAGGAGAAACATGTGACCATGTCCATGGCGTTGAGGAAGCCGATGGGTCAAATGCATCATCTCATCAGGAGACACCACAAGGTGTCAACCAAGTCCTTTCGCCATTTGATTCTCGCGATGCACAAGGAATCCGGGCTTCACTGCCACAACAACCTCTACCAAACTCAAACGCAAATCATTCTGTGGATAAGTCCAGTCTATCTTATATTGTCGAAGTGGTTCACCGACCAAGAGACGGCTCAACAGAGCCCCTGAGAGTGCACTACCCCATTCCTGCATCGATTGTAGATCAAACGACGTCCAACTTTGGCCCCAAGACACCAGAGGATCCGATCTCTTTGCAAGCAGCTCTTGTTATGCCGCCCCCTGAAGTGGCAGATCAACTAGTCCGCACCTTCTTCGACACCACACACATTGCCTTCCCTGTCTTTGACCGACGGAAGTTCACGCGGTTGTATCTCCAAGGCCAGGCCTCCCCGCTTGTATTGCAGACGATCTTCCTTCTGGGTTTCATGGTCGGCAGCGATGACCTCATTCAAGCAGGAGGCTTCAATGACAGAGCCACAGCTAGGAAGACATATTATCTCCGCGCTAAGGCATTGTACGACGCCGATTACGATGCCGACCGAATGAATGTTGTTGCTTGCTTGCTTTTGATCGGCTTTTGGTGGGCTGGTTACGACGAGCAGAAGGATCATTGTCATTGGGTTGGCTGTGCGACGACCTTCGCGCAGTCGATGGGCATGCATCGCTCGTGAGATACCCGCTCCTGCTTTTGCATCAATCTCTGCTGACTCCGTACTAGGATGTCACAATCCACGTTCAGCCCTCATACAAAGTCTCTCAGGAAGAGAATTTGGTGGGCGATTTATGTAAGTATATGATTGCTCATATTGCCCTTCCGTGCTGACGAACTCAGGTCCGTGAACGGCATCTCTCTGCAGCGTTTGGTCGGCCATGTCGTATCCGTGACGAAGATTGTGACGTTGAGCCCCTGGATGAGGATGACTTCAACTTTGATCTGGACTACGACCAAAGACTTATTCCCACTCAACAAGAATATCACGTATCCTATGTTCTTGAGATGACAAGGTTGGCAGCAATACGTGAGTTGGCTACACAGTGAGACACAGTTTGCATTCATGCTGACGCCTCAATACAGTTGGCGACGTACTCATTTCGGAGTTTAGTCCTCGCCGTCCCACGACAGAGCAGTTCAAGACGCAAACTCTCAAAGAGAAACTTTTTGGATGGGAACGGAAACTACCAGAGAACCTTAGGATGTTGCCCCTGGACGGCACTCTCGGTGCCTCTTTTTGGGCCAGCATGCTGCATTTCAACTACCAGTGAGTGAACCCCACAAGAGATATTTATGCATCATATGCTGATGCAATACCCAGATACTGTCAAATACTTCTGTTTCGCCCGAAGTCCATCGAGATAGTCTCCCAGGAAGAGAAGGAACGGGACTCACGAGCACGCATGGCGGCAGACGCCATCACTCGCAATGCAGAAGATCAACTTTCTGCGGATACCATACAATATGCACAAATTCATCTGTAAGCACTTCGATTCCTCGGTGAGGGCTATGCTCACCCCTCTACAGAGTACCGGCTTTGTTTGGCGCCCTGTCCATGCATACCATCGAAATCTGCCGCAAGGACTCAATTCGCCGACAGCTAGCGGAGAACAAATCACGCCAGTGTCTTTTAGCCCTGGGAGAGTTATCAAAGTCCTGGCCAGTAAGGATCTGGATCTCGAAATCGTTCGTCAGTCTGATGACGAGATTGACTGGCCAAGACTCAGCCCCTTCTGGCGGTGCTATCGTCCGAGTCTCCTCCAGCATTGTGAGTACCTGTCTCAACGAATGCACCGGTACTAATGGTTACTTACATGATGCGTAGCACCCTGCCAGTCCAGGTGGTCATTCTCTTCACGAGGCTGTCAATGACAACCGATCTGCCTCCGGTGGCGGAGGTGGACACCAAGACACATCTCCAACGCTCAACGACGGCTCACAAACTCGGGACTTCGACCCTTACGAAATCACTGAAGCAAACCCTCATCTATTTTACGACAGCTTTTGGACCTCATACCTGGACAATGCCTTTGATGTGGACTTGCTCATTCATCCTAATTCGGGTCTTTTTTGAGCTGCAGGGCTTTAGGTATCATCGGCTCTCGTCTGCACGATGAGATTTATTAGATTATTCTGCTACTATTGATGCATAATATTGAACTTTCAGATGAAACGTTTTGCCTCCGTAAGGTATCCTGTGTCAAATGTGGTGTCCCAGGTTCAATATGCGCCACACTGTACTTCGCGTAACCGTGCTGGAATGCGCCCAGAATACTGAGTTGGTCGGTTGCAAATAATCACGTCAACCCTCCAGACATATACGGAGGTGGGTTGTAGTCCGAATCATCAGTAGACGACAATCGTCTCTTCCGCCTCGAGGTAGTCTCATATTCATCCGGCGATTCCAAACTGTAGGTAGGTCTTTGGGAAGCCTGCCGTTGCGGTTGCCTTCTTTTCAATCCGTTTCCCTCACTGTTAGATGATTCCGAGGAGTATGAAGAGCTGGAAGCCCTCACAGGTGCAAACCTCCTGGTCTCTTGCGGAGGGGCTCGTCGTATGTCCTTGGCAGATCGACTGCTTGTCCTTGATGCGTTGATTGGTTGAAATCCAGAGACCTCTGTAGATATCTGTGTATCGATAACTTCAGCTGGCGTTCTTCTCACATTATTTTGGGTTCCCGTGCCCGTTCGGATTTTCTTGAGTGGTGATGCAGTTGCAGCCTTCTCCGGATGCTGTGATATAAATCGTTCCAGCTTATCGTCAAATGCCGGTCCTTCACCTGCTGGTGACTGAGATCGCATCGGTCGTTTTCCTTTTGCTTTATCAGATAATTCCGTCGTAGGCAGCGGTTCACTTGGATGTGCAACAGTCGATGATGATTGGGTACGTGGCGGTTGAGTTGATGGCAGTGGCTGGGTCTGCGGAGATCGGTGTGGTGACAACTTAACCAAATGTGTTTGAGTCTGTGATGGAGGGTACACCGGTATTTTATCTTCTGATTTTGCTGGCAGCTTCGTGTCAGGTCGTGTTGGGTGACCCGTGGGAGATTGAAATGTGTCCGACCGGGTCAACGCCTTTTGCATCTCAACAGGATGATTGAATGCAGCAAGGGCCTGCCACAGCGCACGGTTTACCGCCATTGTGTCATCTGCAACCTCCTTGTTGTCGAGTAGTGACTTCAGAGAGAGGTAAAGTCTCGCCCCCAGACTATTATTTCGCATTGCCAGCGCCCAATGTAGCAGGTATGTGTAAAACACCTTGCACCAGTTGAGGGTGCAGCGGTTGACGGGAACCTCGGGATCGGTCACCAGAGCAGCGTATCCTTGCTTTGTTGTGAAAGTGAAGTCAAAGTCAATGGGGGTTGTCCCAGACACTCGCTCTTTGAATTCTCGGAAGAAGTCATCAATGCCGTCCGTTTCGTCGTATTCCAACACGAATTCAGCCATCAAGGGCACCCTCCACGGTCCCTCGAGGCTGTGGCTGTTTTCAAAGTCGACGAGATACAGGTTGCCATACCAGGCATCGTCGGTCGTCGTATACAGGCGCGACTCTAGCGGCCCATAGGCGACAGTCTCCAGATGGTGCAAAATGCTGCGGCCAACTTCTCCAGGATTTGTAAAGAGCCGTTCGAGGCTGATCCAGTCAACAAACGGCTTTACAGACGCGTCGGACGTTCTCGGACTATTGATCCATTTGTACTCATTATCGGGGTTCCACGAAACATTTGATCCTATGATAAGTTTATTAGCGAACAAACAGGTGAGAGAAGGGCTGCAGAATCCATTACCAGTCAGGCGCCGCAAGAATCGTAGGAGAAAATGCAAGACGTAGTCCCATGAACTCGGCAGAGCGGCCATATTCGAAGACTTGTAATTTGCGCGCAGTGCTCGTCGGATCTCTGCGTTGATGGCCTTCATATCTTCCTCACAGCGACATATCTCCATGTCCCAGTAGAAGAAGAGGAACGCTTCCTTCCAGTTGGTCCTCTTTGGACCAAATGCATCTCCATACTCTCGGTGATCTGAAACTTGGGTTGGGTGGGCAAAAGGCGGGCTGTGAGTCGGACTGCTTGCTCCGAGTGACACACTACGGGACATGTCTATCTCCTTCTATCAATATTATATCAGCAAGTCTTACGACAGTCATAGTAGCTGCTCTTTTGTTTTTTCGTACCGATGGCACTCAAGGTTCTCAACTTTCCTCGCAGACCAGATTGACTTCCCAGGCGACGCCACGGCGTCCAGTTTCGAGCTGCTTCGATAGACACGTTGCTTTGACTTCTCCACAGTTTGACAGGACAAGATCTGTAAAATATTCATGATTCTAAGGATTGATCAGCTTTAAATCTCAGGACTGTACTGTTTGATAGGGGTCTTCTGTTTGTTATTTCGGGGTGTCTTAAAACAAAGAACTGAATGGGCTGCATTTGACCGTGCCTACCCTTCGAAACCACACAATCCTGCTGAGCCGTGCAAACAGGTACGAGCACTGACATAAAACACGTCATTTCGCACCGTGGGTCGTACAAGAGTTAAAATTACACCAACCTTCCTTTGATGTATTAAATTGGAAGTCTGAAAACATCTAGAATCGTCTACAGCCCATGTACGGTGTGACACCAATTCCCTTTGTTTGCTTAGGTAGAGTAGTTAATAGCTTTCTAGAATTATAGAATAATGAAAGATTAAGCAGCATGTTTGCCCCTACTTTATGTGTTTGCTATGTAACTATGGAGCAGTATGTCTGTTGTTAAGACTTTAGCAACTTTGCTCCCTGGGTGGATACATCTAGCTATCCAGTTAGATGCTAACGACAGCAGGGATAATGGAAGTTACACAAGTCATAATGATAATAGGGACAACAATAGAGACAATTGCAGGAACAACAATAGGGACAATCACAGGGATGACAATAGGTATAATTAGAATAATAAAGAACATAAAGGCTAACGTATTACGCCGCTCCCTAAGCTAGAAACGTCTGGCTACCATTTACAGCAGAACACCTATGCTCTCAGGAGCTCTCAGATAACATATAATTAGAAGTTACTTATAAAACTTAGAGGCAGGTAGTACAGATTACGCAGACCTCGGAAATTCGTTTCAGAACTTTGCCACTGTGTTGTTATATGGTACGTTACATCTATGCTGCCTTGACTAGCATTAACAACCCTTTTCATTCCCCGGCTTCATAACATCAAGAACTCATCTCGAAATCTCTATCAGCATGAGGACATAGGCCCTTAGGGTTGTTATCGGCGTGGTGTGTGTCAGAGTTGGAGATTCAGATCCCTTGTCTGCCATAGACCATGCACGGCGTTGAAAGACAACTGAGACTAGCAACTTAGCATGGACCATCCTCGAACGTTTTAGTCAATCCAAGAAGTTGCGAGAAGGAAACTTCCATCTGCACGGAATTTTCTCAACGACAGGAGAGCATGAGTGCCTGGGCTCCAGGTTCTGTATATCTTTGCTCCTGATCATCCTTCTTCAATAACACAGGTCAGCACTTCATTTGCATGAGTCCACACCTCCGCAAGAACGACAGACACTCCATCCACGACCCGACTATGCACGACTCACGCTTCGCGCCGGAGCAGTCCAAACCACCGCAGGGCCTAGTGTTCAAGGCCTTGTTCATCACCACTCTCGTCGCTCTCCTCATCGTTATATTACTGATGTATTTCATTGATCATTTAAGCCGGCGATGCGTCTGGGTTCGCCGTCGTTTGGAAAGGTTTTGCGACTCGGAGTGCGAGCACTGGGGCAACAAACTCCCTCTTGGTCGAAGCGACGCCTTCTCTTTCCTCTTCCATGACTTTCTTACCATGTCAACAGAGTCAAAGAAGATATTGTTAGACATTCTCCGAGCTGCTGAGCTGGAGCAGGAGGGCTTTCATGGTGGCATGTTCCCTGACGAGTGGTTGGAGTTCCTCCCTTGGCGCATTGTGCAGGCTTTACATCCTGCTGTCTGTAAGTTGAAGCCCGATCACAGCACCGTGGTGCGTTGGTTTGACTGATCAAATGCCTATCCATACAGCCATGAGCTTGTCGAACCTACCTGCCAACAACAGTGGTGACCAAGGCCCAGAGGTCATCTACGGCAGCAAGGCATGGTTCCAGACCCCGCATGATGGCCGAATCTTGCCAAAGATCGTTCATCACCCAGACATTGTCACAACCACGGGAGTGTTGCGCAACTCACGACGGCTCAAGAATGACGACGCTTGCCTCGACAACATACTCACCGCACTAATGGAGCCCCTCATCCGGGACATGAGAGCGGCTCATCGAGTCACGCCCACAGAGGACTTGACCTTCTCCTGGGAATTCATGTTCGCAATTCGATGGGCCTGGACCGACAACCCCTACCTCGTGGACTTCCAAACCTGTCACGAGGTGCCCATCTGGGGTGTGCCTGTGCCGAAACGCTTGTTGGCCGCCGGCACGAACACGGGTGCGGGTCCATGTCGGCGGGTGTTCAAACCCCACTTCGGCTTTGTGGGGTTCTGGGCGGGCGCTTTCCAGATCGCCGTAGATTCCGCGGCGAGAGCGGCGCGAGTCGAGCTAGACGAGGACTTGGACATGCCGGCGCCGAAGGATTTGGAGAAGGTGATCAACGGGTTTCGGATGTTGCACACGACTCTCCTCTCCAATTTCGCAGGCGCGTTTGATGAAAACTTCGATGCGGCTGTGTCACTGGAGGAAGTTGTACATCAGGCTTTTCACGACGCCGTGACGAGTGAATATACTCATGAAATGGATCGAGAGATCGAGGAGCATTGGAGGGCACTCGCGAAGTGGCGGCCTTCGGGTTTTGGGTCTCCAATATCTTACTGACAGAGATGATTCGTGATTGTCAGAGTTGGGTCCGTAGCATAGATAGCAAGACGTTCAGAGCCTGAAGTTGGTTCTCTTTCTGTTCGGAATGATTATTGAACGACGCTCGCCAGAAAATTATCGTGCCCCATCGCAGCGCGGCGCTTATCGGCCTGCCGTTGGTGATCGACCAGGGGGCCAAGGGAGGTCAAGCTCCGAACATCGACCCTTGGCATAACGGGTCCGTGGCGATCTCTTCGGCCAACGTCCATGGCTATCGCGATTCGCGAATCGCAGGATGCAGCAGCGCAGCGCTTGCCTGCAGCACACGCACTGGTTGACTGGGAAGAAATTTTCACCGCCCCTCGTGACTGCGAACAATCGTCGTCGGCGTTATCACGGCGGCATTCGCCTTTATTTTTTCGACGCCACGGATTGCCTCTTTCTGCCTCCCCGTGGGATGCGCAAGCGGCATGGACGTGTGATTGGTCGTGGAGACGGATTAGGAAGGGGGAAAATACGTTCAACCTCCGCACGTGGAGTTCTCCAGGTGCAGAGGAGGAAACGAACGAGTGGATGTGTGGTGGTACGTCATTACATAATCCTCCACATCGAGGTTGAGAAATTCAGGGCTTTGGGAGCGCTTCATTGGCCATCTTCATGCGTATCTGATCTTGCGGCTGGCGCAATCTCGAGATTGAACAGAGGGGCGAGTAACGTTGGATTGAACGACAGACGGCCGTATCGTACGAGACCTCCACAGCGGTGGGATGCCGACGGGTAAACGCCGATGAAGAAAGCACCCTTTGTGGCCGGAGACTCCTGTGCGGCGTTCACGTGAGGATCTTGCAGATGGAGGCTCCGAAGAAGTGGGGAGGGGGGCGGTAGACTTCATGAGCTGGTGGTGCTGTGCGTTCTTCGTTTCATCGACAGTCGGGCCGTCAAGGGAGGATTCGGATGGCCAACCTGTGTGGTGATGCGGCTGGATGGGCTTGGCTTTCCAGGTTCTGGTTCTACTATGTAGATGGGACGAGGGGGGGGCGTTGGATGGAGGGCTGCGGCTGCGGCTGCGGGAGTGGCTGGCTGTTGATCGACCTCGATGTCCTGGCACACCCTGAGCGATTGTTTCTCTGCAGACAAATGCTTGAGCACATGGTTGCTGAGTCAGAACAATTTCACAAGAGGAAATCCCATCTCACACGCTGTCGGGATTTTAGCTACCGTCAGACAGAGACTTCTGTCGTTGCGGGGAGAAGTTGGGGATGGGATGGAGAGCGAAGAATAGGTACTCACTAACCACAGTTCGGACTCCCCGGACGAAGGACGTCATAGTCAGAGCCGTTCGCGCTCCGCATGCCGCCTTGCCCTGTTCGGCAGTCCGACTGACTGGATGATGAAAAAGAATATGGAGACTGCAGGACCTTTTGGTGTTTGTAACCTAGGTACCTTAGCGGGCTGGCCAGGCGGCGGGAGGTGGGAATAAGCAAGACAAAAGGTTTACGGCCATGGCTCGTCATCGCCCTCGTCCAGGGAACGCACAAGGACCCGCTTCCCTGTCGCGACCAATGGCATGCGCCGGAAGCGGTGCCAGGCACGGCGGACTGCTAAGCCGCCACTAGAGCCGCCTCCCTACGCCCTCCTGGAAACAAGCTTTGCAGGCCGCTTTGCCAAGCTGGCTGCCGCTCTGCCGCAACTTGGCAAAGCCGCGACAGGGCGAGAGACACCACAATGGAACATCACACAGGCCACGCATTTTATATCCGGCCAACGCTTTTTTGCGGCTGTCAACGTCAACGATGGAATGACAGCAACGCAGAGGCAGCGCGATCACGCACTAGAGCAGCGCGTGTGTCTCATCCTCCGCAATCGCTCTGACCCTCCTCCGGACTTGCTCCTCGCATCCACCGCCTGTGGACCACGCTGATTTTATTCCCAGACAAATGGGCGGCCAGTCGAACGTTCGGGCGAGGACGAACGGCACTAGTTGCTTTACCTCAACCCGCGCTGCATCTCAAGTGGGACGTGCTGCGCTAGAGGTTGCCTGTTTCGCGCCACCGTCCTGTGCCGGTGATGTCACGGGTGGGTGTCTGCGCTCTGGCTCTGGGGACTGGGGACTGGGGGAGATGGCTCGACCGCCTGGAGAATGCGGCCAGCCGCGCAGCCTCCTCCTCGGCCTCCGTCCGAAGATCTGGTTCTGCGGACTGAGCCTAACGTATGGACGGTTAGGCCTTTATATGTCCTCGGTCTCCCAAGGTTCGCCTACCTGGCGTCTCCGAAAGTCAGTTGTACTACTATATTACATGTGGAAACCATCGTGGTCGGAGGAGTTTTAATCTTCCTCCTTTCTTCACCTCTCGATCTCCTTGAAAATAGGAGACTTTACCGAAGCAATTGATATTCTCATCCGCGCATGAGAAAAGCCCAACATGTCTAACGCACGCTTCGTCGACGAGCCGCCTCAGGTTATCAACCAGGCGGACCTCGACCTAGCTAACGAAAAGCTCGAGTCCCGCGATGAGAGCTCCGCCAACGGCAATACCTCCAGCGAAGATGCTGTCAAGAAAGAAGCTGACAACACCCCCGGCGCCACCCACGGCGAGCACCCGTCCAACGGCAATGGCGCCAAGCTCGAGAGACTCGGCACCAACGACAAGTACGAGATCACCGAGGACGACTGCTACGATGAGCTCGGCTACTCGTTTCCCAAGTGGAAGAAGTGGACCATCCTGACCGTCATCTTCTGGGTTCAGGTGTCCATGAACTTCAACACTTCGCTCTACTCTAACGCCATCCCGGGTATCCAGGAGGAATTCGGTGTGAGCGCCCAGGCCGCTCGCTGCGGTGCCATGATCTTCTTGGTTTTGTACGCATTCGGTTGCGAACTGTGGGCGCCGTGGTCCGAGGAATTCGGTCGCTGGCCAGTGCTGCAGCTCTCCCTCTTGTTCGTCAACATCTGGCAGATTCCGGTCGCTCTTGCACCCAATTTCGCTACCATCATGGTCGGTCGTGCGCTCGGCGGTCTCTCGTCTGCTGGTGGCTCCGTCACCCTGGGCATGATTGCCGACCTATTCGAGTCCGATAAGCAGCAGTACGCCGTCGCCTACGTAGTGTTCTCTTCCGTCTTCGGCTCCGTCCTCGGCCCCATCGTCGGCGGTTTCACGGAAGAGTATCTCAACTGGAGATGGTCCATCTGGGTCCAGCTCATCTTCGGCGTCGCCATCCAGCTGGTTCACGCCGTCTTCGTCCCCGAGACCCGCAGCACCATCCTGATGAACCGCATCGCCAAGAAGCGCAGGGCCGCCGGCCACCCCAACATCTGGGGCCCCGACGAGCTTGTCCCCTTCGCCGACCGCTTTTCCATGAAGGAAGTCATCTCCACCTGGGTCCGCCCCTTCAAGATGTTTGTCACCGAGCCAATCGTCCTGGTTCTGTCACTCCTCTCCGGTTTCTCCGATGCTCTCATCTTCATGTTTATCCAATCTTTTGCTCTGGTTTACCAGCAATGGAACTTCACCACCGTTGACATTGGCCTGGCCTTCATTCCCATCGGCATTGGATACGTCATCGCCTGGTTGGCCTTCATCCCCGCCATCAAGCGCAACATCAAAGAACGCAAGGCCAAGCCCCAAGACGACCGCGCTCAGTACGAGTCTCGCCTATGGTTCCTTCTGTACACTGCGCCGTGTCTTCCCATTGGTCTGATCGGTTTTGCATGGACTATCCAGGGTCCTCCCATCCACTGGATCGGCTCCATGGTTTTCGCTGCCATTGTGGGTATCGCTAACTACGCCATCTACATGGCCACCATCGACTACATGATCTGCGCCTATGGACCCTACTCCGCGTCAGCTACCGGAGGAAATGGATTTGCTAGAGACTTCCTGGCTGGAGTTTTAACTCTCGTAGCCTCCCCCTTCTTTTCAGGGGTCAATCCAGGTAGTGGGAAGAATCTCGAATTCGCCTGCACGATCCTCTTCTGCATCGCCTTTGTGCTGGTCGCCGCCGTCTTTGTCATCTACTGGAAGGGACCGACTCTGCGCGCTCGCTCGCCCTTCGCTCAAAAGCTCGCCGACGCCAAGGATGATGCTGGCGGTCGTCGCCCGAGTCACGTCGAGGGTGGTGCAGACACCAGCACGGCAAACGCTGGTGACAATGCTCCCGACCGTCCCCCGTACGTCCGCCAGAGGAGCCAGAACTCGAGATTTTTCGGTGAGAGCAGAGTCACCCCCCGCGGCACTCCCAGAGGCACTCCCTCCGCGAGCAGGGCCAACAGCCGTGCCAACAGCCCTTCCAGGCGCAAGTAATGGGTTCCGAAGAGACCACTTCCCAAACCCACGTTGGTTGAGAGTATAGATGTGTGGCGTTAATTTCATGACCCGATACCCCTTGGCATTTGCCTAAGATCTAGTCTTTGTTAGTCGTAATAATAAACGTTATACTAGGATGTAAAAGTTGACGTCTTACCACTGTGATAATCTGTGCGATGCCGTCTGCAGGCGATCCGAGAGGCTAAGTAGTGAATGTAGTCTTCGCCCTTGTTGTCGTCCTTATCGTCGTCATCGTCGTCGTCGTCGTCGTTGTCGTTGTCATCTCTCGCTGTTATCTCTCGCTGTCGTCTCTTGGTGTCGTCTCTTGGTGTCGTCTCTTGGTGTCGTCTCTTGGTGTCGTCTCTTGGTGTCGTCTCTTGGTGTCGTCTCTTGGTGCCGTCTGTCGCTGTTGTCTGTCGCTGTTGTCTCTCGTCTTTTTCCATCATCATCTTCCAATGTCGTAGGCATCGTGATAGGCGTGGTTGTCTTTGGGTCGCATGGCCTTGAGGGTGTCGATGATTTTGAGGAACAGGAGCATGGTCCAGATTCGAAAGGGTAGGAGGCTCTTCACGTTGCTACCTTACTCCGAGGAAGGCACTACTCGAGGGTTCTTCCTGCCTTATACGGCAATCGCCTGCAGTATTTTCTCATTTGCTCCTTCCCTTACCTCCCTACCTCCCCTCAGCCGCCTAAAACGGATAATTCCTCGCCTCCACAATTGCAGACTTGACATCCCTCTCTTCACCTTTCGACTACCCGCATACTTTGCAGACATCACTCTTGTCGATCACCACGTCAAAGTTACCCCCAAACGACTAGCACAGTATGGCGACAGGGCAGCTATCCGTCCTTCCACCAGAGATTCGAGCCATGGTCTGGAAGTTTTCGCTTCCTGATGACGTGCCTGAGGTCTGCATCTTCCAGAAGCCGTCGATATTTGCCACGTCGGTATTTTCTACCTTAGTAGTCGATACTGCTTTTCCGGCCTTGGTACATGTGTGTCGCGAAACCCGTTACTTCGTCTTCAACACCAAAATCAGTGGTATCCCGTTTCGTTACTCCGACCTCGCTGGCTGCGACACGCCCTATCGACCCTTCCGAAACGAACTTGATACGTTGCTCAACGCACATGGTTCTGGTGTCAACCACATTCCGACTGATGTCGACTCTACGGTAGAGACGATGGCTTCAGCTCACAATGTCGATGATATAGACGCCATGAGAGAGGTGTCGGAGCTGTCTTACATAGTTAGCAGCTTTCCAGATTTGGAGCATCTGGCAGTGCGAGTACCGGCAGGGCGCATGCACATCCTCCAAATCTTTATACGGGAAATATTGCACCACTTCTTGCCTCGACTGAAGACTGTTACGTTCGTCACTGTGCAAGCCACTAGTGATGTTCAAGTCACTGGTACTGTGCAAGCCACTGGTGCTGGTGGTCCACTGCTACTCCCAGACTTCCAGCCGCCCGAGGGCAGGTGCAAACTGCATCGATTCTCTACGAAAGAGATGGAGCACCTTGCAATCAAGACACGTCAAGATGACATCCAGAACATGGATGATTTGATTGCCAGCGTAATATTGGGCTCTATGAAACTTCGAGCGTTCGTCGATGCCACCAAAGCAAAGTACCAATTGTCACTGGCGTAAGTCACAAGCGTCTTGCTCAGACCCTGCGCGCACTATACTCACTCTAGGTTTTACCATTTCCTTCGTTTCGGTGGCTGACCCTTGGAATACATTCAGCAAAAAGATAGAAATCGAAAAAAACATGGACTCTACGAACGGAGAGAAAATCTTCCAGGATATCCTGAAACGGGCCATCGACTTCCAAGCGCATACCTTCATCGAGTATCAAAACGGCTTATGGAACCGAGCCACGGCACGTCCATCTGAACAGATTACTCACATTTCCTGTTTACTGCTCGACCACCGCCATATCTACCCCGAAGCTTTTGTCTACAGAGACGGCGCGTATGTTGCGAAGCGGGAAATCCCCGTCTTGTGCGCAGCGGAAGGGCAAATGAGATTCGAGAAACTGCATCAGGAATTTGTTAAACTGGGACTTATCCAAGAAGATGCACATGTGGACGACGAAGATGAGGGGGGCGATGGGGATGACGAAGATGACGACGGTGACGACGATGCTTGAACATAACGAAATCTAAGGACGACAAGTTCTAAAGACGACGAAGTCTAGAGACGCAGACGAACAGGGAAGCAAGCAACGTTGATTGGAACCCAATCAAGACAACTGAAATACGGGACGTTCTAAGCTTGTGTTCCGCGGAGATGACCTTTTGGAATGGGGTCTGCCGAACAGATTAGTGAGCATAGGTAGTTGCGATCACGGAGTTAAGGTACGACATTGCATTAACGGCGGTGTAATGGAAATACCAGCTAGCTGAACCTTCGCGAGTAACTCCTGCGACGTTGCAGTGATTGGCGTGTTCCTTGTTCTGATGCCAGGTTATCCTTTCCAGAGCAGTGTACTTTGCTTTACACTGGTCGTCAATTGGATGGTGTTCCAGTCAAGTATGTGAAACGGCTTTTGACAGGTCTTGGCCTTCCTAGGTACACGCAATTACGTCCCAAGTTTGTACGTGAAATTGTATGTGTCTGTGGAATGCCACTCAGACACCTACATTCTAGACAAGCTTAGGAGCTTAGAAGATTGGAGATAGAGACAACGATAGAGGCCACTAGACCCAGCAAAGAAAGAGATGTCTAACTGATAGCTGTCAGTCTAGACTTCAGCCGCCAGCCTCAACTTGGAGGGTAGTGGATAATTGTTTAAAACCCCCTTATATTATCTGCTCATGTATACACTTGTATCGCAAGTCTATTGCGTTGTCGGCCGCCTGTCGTCGCTGCACAGCCTCTATACCCTCAAGAGTATACCTTGCTGGGCATGTCTCAAGATTGCCTCTTTCGGTTGCTGAGAGCAAGCGTGTCTTAGACTTTGCCTAACGGTATTACCGTTGTAAATCTCTGGGCGGGCATGATCTCCTCTCTTTAGAGTTGCGCCGTCTCAGGCATTGAACAAGTCGCAACGTGCTCATTGCGTGCGTGGGTTGTGGGTAAAACGGCCCTGCATTAGTGCTGTGCGGAATGCGACCTCGGAGGGGAGATCGAAATCGAGACAAGACACCTTCATCTCAAGTCATGATATATCCCAGGACCATGGAAAGGGGTTTCCCGTTCTTCGCGAGGGGTCCGGATGATCGGGCATCGTCCGGCGTACCAGCCTATCGGTAGCACTCCATCTGTGGGAGGTGTAAGCGACAGACTTTGGAGTCGCATTCAGCAAATTTTGCAGTTCGTTCGTCGTCGACGAAGCTGACGCGAAACATCCCCGTTTAACCTGAGGTAGGCAGCGTAGCATCCATTTGTAAGCCATGGCTGCAGCAGCAGTGCAGTGCTGCAGTGGCCCGCGGCCGCAAGTTCGTTAGCGAAATCGGCGACTGACTCGGTGGGAGATGACAGTGGGGAGGGGCTAAGTGATTTTTAGAGTTGCACGCCGTTAGGTCCTTTTGTTCCCCTTCTGCACAATCTGCTGTCGCTGGGCAATATAAGCTCACTGAGAGTTCGCGCGGTTCATCTCCTAGGATGAGGATGAGGCAAGAAGATGAGGCCGAGGTGCAGAGGCCAACTTTGACGGTACACGGGCCTGGGATGGGCACTTATATAAATTGGTCGGCGGATTCGGCGCAGCATCGGCGGGATGCCACCGCCCAAGAGTGCGCGCCCTACTCCGTCAGGGACGAGGATACGGACAATACGAGAAGATTCGGCCTAATTTGCGGGCAGCAGGTCGGGGAGACGGACCCCACTCCCCGGACG
This sequence comes from Colletotrichum siamense, assembly GCF_013390195.1. Taxonomy (NCBI): domain Eukaryota; kingdom Fungi; phylum Ascomycota; class Sordariomycetes; order Glomerellales; family Glomerellaceae; genus Colletotrichum; species Colletotrichum siamense. The sequence continues at coordinate 2,353,796 of NW_023501020.1, forward strand.
CTTTGCCCGAACGGATTAGAGTTGGGCATTTAGACTTCACCCCTAAAACACAAGACCAGCATCAGGTTGCGTCGAGGGGCGCACTGCATCCCTTGGGGTATAAACCGCGTATGCGCCCATCCGCGCACTCGGACGGACATCTGAAAATCTCCGTCTCGAGAAGAGCCTGTCTGTCCAATTTGCGAGAAGGGCCAGACAGAAAGAGAGAGAGAAGAGAGAGTAAGTGAGAGCGAGCGAGAAAGGAGAGAAGAGAGAAGCGACCAAACTGGACGAAAAGGGAAAGGAAAGCGACGACGACCAGACAAAGGAAGAGAAAGAGGTGGGCGACGATCAGTCGAAGGATTCAACGCTACGGAAGCAAACGCCGAAACCAACGAGAGACACCGACGAAGAAAACCGGTGAGGAGAACCAGCCAGTCAACCAACCAACCAGCCAGAGAGAAGACAACGACAAAAGAGAGGGAATAACGAGCGGTTAGTAGGGGTCTTTTCCCGCGGCGCTGGCACTCACCCCTCCATGACACATGCTTTTCTGGCCCCCAAACCCAACCACCCACCACCCTAAGCCCCCGAGCCCAAACACCGTCGCCCTGTCTGTTTGACGCAAGCAGCAGCGACGCTCAGCTGGCCTTTTCTCTTTCTTCTCCTTTACCCTTTTTTCTTAACCCGGTACGCTACGGTCTCCAACTTGCCCGCGCGCGAAGAAGGTGAGGGCAAAAAAAAGAGGGGAAAAAGGACGGACCACAGGCCACGGATATTTGGTTTCGTCCTTTCGTTCTCGGTTCCAACAGCTTGGGAAAAGCAAGAAAAAAAAGAGTTGCAGGTCGAGAAACAATCAGTAACGTAGACCGCACGCCGAACAAGTCCGGTTTTATTTGTGCCAAGAGCGAGGAACCCCCCAAAGAGCGAAACCGAGGGATTCCTCACAGAGGCCAAAAAAAAAAGTTATGGAGCAGAGCCCCGAAGCTCAGCAGTCACCGCCAGACGGACAAGCGGCCAACCGCGGGTCCGACGCACTTCCGAGGCCGCGTCCGTTGGCTTGCACTCCATGTCGGCGCCGCAAGGTATGTTGATGAGATCGTCCTCTTCCACCCCCTCCCCGTACCCATGGATCGCGTGGCCGCCTGCCCCGTCCGGCCCTGTGAATGGGTGAAGCTGAGGAGCCGGCCCATCAGGGGAGCGCGGCAATTCTCGCCGTGGTGGATTTGGGGCGGGCACGCACGCGAACCCGTGAACCATTACCGGGTAGCTGGGTCAAACTGTCTAGGGGGGCAAAAGGCAGATTGATGGCAGTGAGGGGAGAGGGAAGAAAACGGGGAACGGAGAATAACAGCTTGTCGTATGGACATCTTGGCTGACGGCGGACCGGTGATCCGGTACGGCATCTTACAGATTCGATGCGACCACAAGACGCCAATCTGTTCCAACTGCGTCAGGTATGGCTTGGAATGTACCTGGCCCGAAGGTCGACGCTCTTCAGGACGGCGTCAAAGACCGTGAGTTTGCTGGCCCCCCCTCTCTGCACTTTACTCTGCCCCGTTCCCCTTATTCGTGACGATCCTTGGCCTTACCTTACCATCCCGCGCGGCCTGCCGCCCTTCAACCCAGCGCGGGCGGGGCCGTTACCGCCGATCGTATCGGACATGGAACTTTGCTAATATTATCATACCAAGGCTCTATGAGGATGTCGTCACAAGGCTGGCACAGATGGAGAAGTTGGTGGAGGAGCTCCAGACCACGAACCACCAGGGGTCGCCACAGTCCAACGAGCCGGCGGGAGCATCATCGTCCTCAGCTTCAGCGTCGGCACCAGTGCCGACGGCGGCGGCAGCAGCTTCAAGCGTCTCACCTTTGACGACGCAGCCAACACCGCCGGCGGCGGCGGTGGCGACGAATGCGGCAAACACGTCCTCCGCAGGGGCGGCGTCGGCTTCGGTCTCGGCCTCCCACTCACCCCTGTCCAGACGGAAGGCCAGTAGCGCAAGCCCGTCGTCCGGGAACCCTGACACGTACCCGTCGCCGCCGTCCGCCAGCTCGTCGACCGGGGCGAGGCCGTATTATGTGGGGGCGCCTAGTGAGCAGGTGGTCGCTGCGGCAGGTAAGAATACCTAACCCCCTTGGGAATTCCGCAGAGCAGATGGGCCTGTCGTCCTGGCTAGCTACCAAGATCCAGAGTCTGTCTGCTCATTGAGAATCTGGACAATCATGACAATCAAGAGAAAGACGACGGCTAACGTGGCTGACCTCTCAGGTGCCTGCTCGCTGCTCTCACCGCAAGGCCTGTCGCAGATTGAGCTTCTTATCGGAGACTCGCGGTTCAGCAACGCGCTCAACGGCCTGCACCCCAAATTCGATCGTCTCAGGCCGGAGCCGTGGCTGGAGCACGATGAGCTGAACCACCCGCTCCCTCCCAACCATGTCATCATGGACTGCGTGAACGGTATGAGGTCTCATGAGCTCTGTCGTGAGCACGACACTGACATGGCATATCACAGACTACATGGTGACGATGAACGCCGGCATCCGGCTTTTCCAAGAGCATGAAGTACGAGCAGCGTTACGCGCCTATTTCCAAGGCCAGCCCATCGCCGACCCAGGCTGGAGGATGGCCGTCAACTCCATCATCGCCCACACCCTCCGCAAGAGGAACCGCATGCGCAACAAGGAGGATTACGAGAAGTACATTCACAACGCCCTGGGCATGATCCCAAATGTCGTCCTCCGCACGCCGTCGCCGCTCACAATAGGATCATTATTGTCAATAGTAAGCCTCTCCCCAGCTCCCTCGTCGCGCCCCCCTTTTCACCAATGCTGACCGCACCAAGATCCTCTACTACAGCTTCATGTCCGACAACCACATCGCCCTGACACTACTCGGCCTCACGGTCCAGCTCCTCTTGATGTCCGGCTACCACCGCCCCGAGCCGGACCTCGCCTTCGCCGACGCGTCAAACCTCAACCCGGTGGAACACCTGCACCGCCGCCGCCTCTTCTGGCAGGCCTACATTCTCGACCACGACCTCATGCTGCGCCTCGGCAAGCCGCCGCTCATCCACGACGACTTCCTCCTCGACCTGCCCGAGGAGCACCCCGCGGACGGCTACGCCATGTACTACTACCCCAACGACGTCACCCTCAACTTCTTCCTGCAGCAGGTCCGCCTCGCCCAGATCCAGGGCCGCATCTCGGCGGCGCTGTACTCGCGCAGCAGCGTCCCGCCCGCGGAGCTCGAGTCTGAGATCCGTCGCCTCGACGCGGAGCTGCAGGAGTGGAGGGAGAGCATCCCCGAGATGATCCACCCGGAGCGCGTCGAGGCCCTCCTGGACGGCGACTTTGCCCGCATGGTCTGCCTGACGACGCTGCACTTTACATACTTCCAGCTCGTTGTGGCAATTCACTCGGCGGCTTTCCGCCTCCCGGCTCTTGAGGACCAAGAAGGCCTCGAACAGGGCGACATCGGCCCGTCTCTGGCCCTCTGCGTCAGCGCATCTCGAGCAGCCATCTCACTGCTCAATTACCATCAGATCGAACACCCCTACACCCCGTAAGCTTCCCCTCTGCCACCCCGGCCTATTCTAACATCTTACTAACAAAACCTCCAAAGATACCTGCTCTACCAGGTGGCCTGGTCCGTCGACATCCTCTTCGTCAACATCCTCCAGAACAAGACCTCCCCGCGCGCCCGCCGCGACCTCGACCTCATCCGCACCGTCCTCACCTTTTTCGAAAAGTTCGATCCGGACCACGAGAAGGTCGTCTCGTACCAGATCATCAGCGTCATCGCCGACGTCGCCGCCTCCGTCCTCGCAAACACCCCCACCCTGCCCCCGCACATGCTCCCCGTCGCCCGGCCCCAGACCTCCGCCCTACAGGCCCCGCCCGGGCCCATCCGCGGGACGTCCCCCGGGACCGGCATGCAGCGCCAGTCCGTCGTCGCGGGGTTCCCACCGGACACCCCGATGACGGGTACCACGGCGGCCTCCGTCCGCAGCGGCAGCATCAACGGCGGGGCGGACGGCATGCTGGGTTCCATGACGAGCCTGTCCATGTCGGACCAGCAGCAGCAGCAGGGCTTCGTCGACATGACAATGACCCCGCAGCCCGAGCCGCAGTTCTTCAATGGCTTCATGGACATGGCGGACTGGCGGCTGCCGATGGAGTACCAGCCGGAACTCTGGCAGTTCGACAGCGTTCTGGACAACAACCGCTACAACCAGAACTGAGGCTAGGCCAGGCGGGGGTGGATACCTTTTGATTTTGATTACATTTACCGGACGTTTGGATAGGCGGGAGGGGGACTAGAGATTCGGACCGGCCGCCGGATGTGGCCCCATTTTAATCGACTTGAAAACGTAGGCTTGGCGTCATCCGACTCCACCAAGGCACCGAGGATTCCCCCTTCCGGTCGGGACGTCCAGACAAGCGTCGCGCCGGCTTTCCCACATTCGATACCGAGAGGCCCAGTCTTAGTACAGGCTTTCACCTATTGTAGGATAAGTGGCACACAAACAGCACGCGCGCGACTCATCGGGGGAGAAAGAGGAGGCGACGTTGTTGAGGGAGGCACGCGACTCGATACCCGAACCTCGCTCCCGGCGCCCCGGATTGGACATCGACCTTTCTCCAAAACGGGATGAACGACGTAATCGCGCGTCTGGTTACAGAAGGTCTCGCAGCGAACACGGTGCCGAATTCGGGGCAAACGAACACGAGGAGTTCTCTGAGGTTCGGACGGTGTCAATTGGGGATGGAGTACTCGGATAGACGGCGGGTTTGGGGGGCATATGGGGGAGAGGAAAAATACTAACGGCATGCCGCTGTTTTGTGTCTCAACACACCTTCACACTCAAACGTACAGATACCATGTTACATGCGACAGCAGGAGGAATTGAGCTCTTCTATTTTGCTTTTACTGCGTTTTCCAAAATGCGCGCGGTCTTGTGTCTGTCTCTCTCCTGAAGACTGTCTTGCTGAGTGAAACCTTTCCTGCCCCGCCTGCCCTACGAAGATGAAAGTGATTCAAAACAGCGAAGACAAACCAACACAACGGTTCCCATCCATCCCCCCCTGGCGTCTCACATGTCAATCTCGTTCTGCATCTCCACGGGAATAAGACCTTGTCGCAAAAAAAAAAAAGAAGGGACGGGACAATCACCCCTGCCTTGCCCTGCCTGCTGTTCCCACAGCCGCTGCAAGGTACGCTACCGACGCGGAAACACCATCCGGGGGCGGCGCGGGCGGTGCTGCTAAACGAGAAAGAAAACCCCATACCCAACTCCTTCCTGCATGACGTCAGTGCACAAATACCCGGACTCTTCGGAGCAGCCATCGACTGTTCTTTCTACCTTATGCAACCACCTTCTTTCCAAATACAATGGCCGACGACGACCGAGCGAGAAACGAAAAGGGGTAAGAGACATGGGACGCTCGCCGTGGCGCTTTCTTGAGAATTGAAGCCTAAACTCTTTTCTGCGATGGCAGCAAAACACTCCGGAATGTTTAGACCTCCTCCCTAGGGCGATTTGTTGTCTTATTTCTTTTATTCCCCTTGCGCTCAAGATTCCTTAAACCATGCTCCGGTGAGAGAACATCTATATTCAGACAACCGCCCTCGCTCTTTATCCTGAAGTTTTCGCGAAACACCGGGCACGCCCTCGTCGACGACGGTCTTCGCCAATCAGCAGCTAGGCAGGCTATTGACAGGAGCAGCAACCTCAAACTGCCAGACATCACATCTGCTCCTCCTCGTTGCCAATATCAGCCACACAATGTCTGAAAAGACACCCCCTCCAAAGGACGACAGACGACGCCAATCGGCCAAGAAGCACCCGCCAAAAACGCTCCGCGAACGCTTCCTCCACACGCTGCCCTACTATACAGGGCCTTACGGCGTGGGTTTCTTCGAGATTGAAGCCCCGGCCCGCCGCCCGCGGACCGTCTCCCAGCTCAGGCGCGACAACGTCCCGCTGCTGAGGCTCGACACCGTGCTCTTCGCCGTCTTCTACCCGTGCACCCTCAAAACCAAGGTCGAAGGTGGCGACCCGGTGTCCAGGCACGGCCGCAAGGCTAGCACGCCCACCGCCAATGGCAACAACAATAACAACAATACGGTCAAAGATGGCAACGACGCGGAGAAGACGACCAAGAATCCGAAGCTTTCGCGCGTGGGATGGCTCCCGCGTCCGAGGCTGAATACCTGCAAGGGATATGCCAACTTCGCGAGCATCCCAGAACTGCCGGTGACGGCGTACATCGCTGCGACCACCATGTTCACGAAGCTTCCCGCGCTTAGGAACGCCAAGCTGGCGGAAAACTGGCCGGAGGAAATGCTGACGGACGATGGGCCCGCGGGTGAGGCTGCGAGAAACGAGGAGTGTAAGACATCAACAAAACCGAAGTTCCCCGTCATCATATTCAGTCACGGGCTGGGAGGATCAAGACTGTGCTACAGTGCCATCTGCGGAGAGCTGGCGAGCTACGGCTTCATTGTGGTAGCCATGGAACATCGGGACGGAAGCGGAGCCAGGACAATTGTCAACATCCCCGAGAATCGAGAGACCTCCGACAGCGACTCTTCGTTTGCGCAGGCCAACGGCAAGCACGTTCCCGCCAACAAGAAATGGAAGCGCAGCAAGGGAACCAGCGAGTATTACTGCGTGGACTACCTTTTCCCAAAGGACAATGCCCAGGACACAGCACCGAACAGTGCCAAGGGAGTCGATGTGGTGCTGCGCAGTGCGCAGATCGAAATGCGAATGTCGGAAATAGAGGAAGCCTACTGGATACTCGAACAGATTAACGAAGGTCGCGGTCACGAGGTCGAGGCCATGAATCTAAGAAGAGAGGGGAATGTGGCGTCCAGCTCCAAGGGCCTCACTGGGATCGACTGGGCGGATTGGAAGGAGAGGATGTTCCTCGAGAACGTGACAGTGATGGGCCATTCATTTGGCGGGGCAACGACAGTTGAGATGCTGCGGACGGAGTCGCTCAGCTGGGTAGGTCAAGGCATCATCCTCGACGCTTGGGGTCCCGCCACGCCCCGAGCGGGAGAGAACACTAGACACCGCGTAAAGAAGCCGCTTCTGTCGATCGGATCGGAGGCCTTTATGCATTGGCAGGATAATTTTGACAGGCTTGTCGAAATCTGCAATGAGGCGAGGGAACAGGAGGCACTCACCTGGATGATGACGATCAAAGGTTCGACCCATCTCACCCAGACAGACTTTGCCATTCTGTACGCGACGTGGATGGACATTCTCATGAAGACGCTGGTCAATCCACGGAGAGGCATCTACCTCACCGTCTCGCCGGCCCTCGAGTTTCTGAAAATTACCTTGCCTTGCCAGCAGACAAAGTACAACATGTGGGTGGACATGGGAGTCCTCAAGACCGCGGAGGCACCGTCGTCTCCAGACGCCATGATGACGTGCGATCATCGCCCCAAGGACAAGTGGATCGCAGTAAAGCTCAAGGTCGACAACGAGGCGAGGCTGCGGGTTAAGCACTGGGTACGCCACAACAAGCACTCGCTCTTCCGCAAGGACAAAGGAACCGGTATGCCGTCGGGGCTGATCAACTGGGACGAGGGTAACGAGCTCTTCATGCACTTCAGTCCGGGACCTGAGTCTGTGGAAAAGTACATGCGTGAGAAAGAGCGGATGACGGATGGCGCCAATCCTCATTAGCCTGTTTGGCGAATTGATGTCCCGATTCGTAGATCTAGGAGTTGGCATCGGTCTTCTGAATCCTATGCATCTCCTTGAACCCTGATGCTTTCAGCGGCCTCCTCTTCTCCCTCGTCCCTCGACTTCACCACTTAATGCAGAATGTAGCGGTATGCCTACCCTGCTATTCGTTACTATCACGTAAAGCTGTTTGCAGAGCCCTCGTGAATGCCTCGATACGTCTGCTCCTGGTGCCAGGCTCCTTCTGTGTCGGTCCCCTGGGCGGGAACTAAAAGGAGCATGTCTCAGGGTTCTAGGAGATTCTTAGTGAATCGGCTTATGAGTTCGGCGTCCAGCGCCGGGTGCCCCGTATCCAAGGCTTCGGTACGATTTCTGCAGTAGTGAGTAGAAGAAACAACAGCAATGCAGAAAGCAGTGTTTTGACGGCTTGATCAACCTGAGAAGCCCAAGAGATAGACTCAATGCAGTCCCCCAATCGCTCTATTTCCATGCGGTCAATCGGGAGATCGTGGAAAAATGGCGAGCCGTCAGTGATGTTAGCCTGCCTGCACGCCTGCAACGTGATTTCAAATTCAGTCGTCACTGGCCAACGGCTCTGCAAGCCATCTGCGTGGTCGGACGGTATTGCCAAAGCACCCAGCGGATCGCCCACGGCGCCAGAGAGGACTAACTGGAGTTTCCGCGAGGTTGTTTCGATGGGTTCTGCAAACGAGATGCTCGTGCGGGCAGCGCTTTGTCGTCAGGGTATGGTAGCTTCGGTTTGAGGTATGAAGCGATGCTCGGACGGGTAGCCGAAGAGGACTAGCTCCAGGGACGTCGCCTAAAGCAAATTTCGATCGGATCGAACCAGGGGTGGCCCGGCAGGTGACTTTGTGGGGAGAACTGGTGGTCGCCGATGAATGAGTCTTTGGGGGACGCGAAGGCCAGAGACGGTGTCGTTTGTCCGTTTTGCATGCCGAGTGGTTGGGACGGAGGGCAATTGGTTGGGCTATTTCTGGCTCTTCGGTTGGCTTGCAGCATCTTCGCCGCCACACGTCTTTCGGATGAAGGGTTTGTGGTGGACAATTGGCAGGCAGTAGCTGGCAAGTAGTAGCTCCTGGTCTGCGCAGTAAGGCGAGCTTGGGCCAAGCAGAGCAGGGAAGCCTGCTCACGATTCCATGCAGGATGGTGGTGATGTTGGAGGTGTGGGAGGCGCCGTGAGTGGTTGGGATGCAAGTGTCAGTTGATGGGACGACGCAATACGAAGTGTGCTGTCAGGGACTATTGGTTTGCGTCCAGCTGCAGGATGGGCATTATGTGAGCTCTTGGGAGACGGTCAAACCCTAACCTTAATGGTAGCTGAAAGGGTAGCTGTGAGCAGGTCAGCGTGGAAGAAGGTCGGACGGAGGAGGAATGGAGGATGCGGGAGAACAGAGGAGATGTCCGTGACGAAAGCCTATTGTGGATGGGTGGGTGGGATGAAGTCTGACGGCGTGGAGGGCTTCGGCTTCGCAGCCATTCTGTCAGTCCACAGCTTCAAGTTCAGGTGAAGCGAGGAAATAAGGTGAGAAGCCACGGTGGAAGCCGGTCCCTGCAACGGCCGGGAGGCGAGGAGGCCTTGTTTTGTCGCTGAGCCATGTGGGGGAAACAGCGGGCGAGCGTGGCCATGGTCGCTTCCTTTTTGCAGCAAACAGGTGAAAAACACCCGTGGATTGGCACACTGGCAAGACTGGTTAGGTAATCCTTGCTGCCGTCTCCGCCTTCCTCCTAGCTCAAAATAGCGTCCGTGTTAACCCAGTCCCTGTCCCGGTGCTGATCAGCCAGGAGAACTGGCGGGCCCTCGCTAACAGCGGGGCATCCTCAGTGGCGCCTGCAGCGATCCCCGGTCCAGCTGGAGCGAGCCAACGCGCCAAATGCTCGTATCAAGCATTACACCTTTGGAAAATATGATGTGTGCCCGTGGAAAACATCCTGAATCCCGCCTTTAGAGTCCACATGGCAGGCCAACATCAGCCGTTGGGTGATCTGGGCTTGCGACAGCGACATATTCCCCTCTTTCACTCTTTCTCAACCAACCCCGGCGGAGCGTGTCTCGTTGTCGCCGTGGCTGCCACCTTCGTCCATGACAGGACGCGCGTGTGTAACTCAACCCACCAACAGATGAGTCGCATGCACGCCGCCGTTAGGTCTCCTTTGTATCAGGCAATATATCCACGATGACATGGCACGGAAAGGTACATTGTTCTTCTTCTCAACATTGCTTGGCTGCCCTAGCCTCCCGCTTCCTGCCAGTCCGGCTGAACCTGCACTCGCAACTGGACCTGCGTCTGCACCTGTGCTTGCTTCGCCTACTGCGCTTTCCGCACCTGCTGCGGCTTTTCCTGTACCCGGTCCTCATCTCAGACGGCAGTGAGGGCTGATCGTCATCCCAAGTTGCAATGCGCTGACCTCTGAGCACCCTCACTCTTGGGCCGAATGCCGGACGGGTCCTTCCATTGGACGACTGCGCGGTGCTTATGGTACTAGCTGCTGCTGATGCTGATGCTAACCACCAACACATGCTGATGCCCTCCGCCTGGTCTCCTGCTGGAGATGTTGAGTAGGCATCCATCTATTCATCCATACCTACATCCATCCAAGGTCTCCCCCACGACGCCCGTGACCGTTGCCGATGCCCCTAGTCCGTGTCCCGCTCGATGGCCATGGCCCTCCCGGTTGTCGTGCAGACGAGACCTGACGAAATCTGACCATGGCATGACTGCAGTCGTGGTGAGGAAGGCTGCTTGACTTTGACCCGTCTCTCCCCAGGTTGGCCCGGTGCAGAGAGTGCTGTCCATCGTTTCCTGCCTCCGCCAATGCATGTCCCGTCTGTGGTGTTGGGTCTCTCCCGGTAAACAAGCTCTAGATTCTCTGTCGACCAGGGCTACTTTCCCGATCTGTGGTTCCTTCTTTTGACTGCCTGCATCCCGCATTCGAGAACCACTTTTAGACTCCCGTCTTGCCGTTCTCTTTTTTTCCGGTCTTGCCTTATCCAAACCTGGACCCCAGCTCCTGCTCTGCTCTTTGCTGCTGCTGCTGCTTCCTCCTGGTCCTGACCTGACCTGACCTGACCCAAATATCACCTTGCCGCTGGCCTTTCCTTCTTGTAACTCACCCTCGTTGGACATCTGCTTTTCTGTTTCACGACAACGTTACTTCGTTGCACTCCTCGACCTGCCCTCCACCGATCCTCCTACGTATTAGCTTTGGCCGACTCTCGCTCGTCTCATCGCCTTGCTCATTCACCGTCTTTTCCGGGCGCACACCTCGCCTTTGCTGTCACCTTCAACACGCATTCACCGTCGCGCGCCAGCTCTTGCTGCAACCTCCGACCATTCCGTCGAGCCGTTTTACCGTTTTTTTCCTTTATTCGCTCGTCGATCTCGCCAATCTTTGCAACAAACAAGAACAAACGTCAACGAGGATTATGACAACATCGAGACGCCACAGCTAGCATCGCCTTAACCTCTTTTCTCACTCTGCGACCGCTAGCCGCGTATCCTTCCCGTCTTTGACGCCACGACTCCACCCTCAATATCCCCGTCTCCAAATTCGCCTCGAAACGATTTGCTTCCGAAAATGACTTCCGCGGCCGCTCAACGCAAGCCGGGCAAGCCCCGACGCGACAGGTCTGACAGCCTTCAGAAGATGCTCGAACTCGAGCATATCCAAAAGGTGAGCCAAGCCCGTCCTAGCCCGCCAGCTTCAGCCTCGATGGCATCCACACCAATTTGACTAGTATAGCCTCCCCTCCACTAACACGCTTCACCTCGTAGCTCGAGCGTCTTCAGGGGCACCGTTCCATGCCCACGCCCGCTCACCTATCCCACATGGCGTTTCAGCAGGTTCTGAATCAACAACTTAATGGTCGTTCTCCCCAGTCTCCTCCAAAGCTGTCGCCTTTTCCAACCCTACACCCTCCCCCGCCAGTGAAGCCTCTTGTTCCTTTGCAGTCACGCCGCAGGGACACGCTCCCCGCCAAAGCACCTGAGCCTCTTCCTTCCGCCATGAAAGCTGTGCGCAGAACCACTGCCGTCCCTTCCCTTTCTATATCTGTGCCACCGCCGGCCAACAACATCCCTGAGGTTGACCGCGGCTCAGAGGGAAGGGAATCCAACGAACACAAACAGAAAACCGTAACCTTCTTGGGCGTCGATAACGAAGATAAGCCAGCCGAAGACGACGCTTCCTCAATTTGTCACTCGCCTAGCTGGGAAGCTTTCGGTCAGAAGAAGAAGAAGGAAAAGAAAAACGAAGACAAGATGCGCAGGAAAGAGAAGGAGCAAGCCGACAGATTGGCTGAGAAGGAGGCCAAGTCTATCGCGAAGAGGCTGGGGGCCAAGCTGCACAAGACCCCTCCTTCACAGAGACCTCCCAGTGCCTCCCGGACGATGTCAAGCCCCATCATGCTTGCCGACGAGCAAATCAGACCAGCCAGCACTCAGGCTTTCTACTCGGCACCACAGCCGCCGCGCCCTCAACACGCCAGGCAGAGATCCGATTCAGTGGCTATGCAGTTGAAGGCGGCTTTGACCGGCCAGAAGCCGCAGTCACAGGCCAACGACGAGCCAAGCTTCATCGGTGGGTTGAAATTGGATCAAGAAAGACAGGCCGCCTCTGGGATGCCACCCAGAAAGCCGAATCCGCCAGTCTCCCTGATGAATCAGAGAGCTCAATCTTTCGGTCCTGAGGTGAGAGTGCAAGTTGCTGGCGGGTTCCACCCTCCAACACTCCCGAGATCTGCCTCGGATGGACCCATGTCCGAGGGGATGGACTATGATCGCAGCCTCCGACCCAAGCCACAGCAAAACTCGATGAAGGTTCCATCATGGAATCAGCCATTGGTGTCACCCACGGCACCACCTGTCCCGGATGTCAGCAAGCTTCAGCAGTGGAAGAATAGATCGACGCAACACAAGGTACCTGTACCTACCGACAGCGAGGAGACTGAAGTTACCCTGGTCGAGCCGAGCGTTGATTTCGAGCAAGAGCGAGGCCGAAGAAGAGAGAGCTATGTACACCAGCACCGTCAACAAAGCAGAGACCGCTCAATCACCGGCTACAGGGATGAGGTCAGAGTATCTTCCGCCAGATCACACTACCCTCCGCAGTCCAACCGGCCACATCATCAGGGGCGCTCCTACTCATCTTCGTCGGAGACCAGCCCGATGGGATCAAACTTCCCTCCACGTAACGGATCTCTGACCAATCTCGATGCTTCCAACGGACCCCATGGCCAGGGAGAAGACTTTCTCATCACCTTCAGGCTGCCATATACACCTCCAGCCAACGGCAGCCCGAGTCAGGGCTCATTCGAACGGTCACTGTCAGAACAGCCACCCATGTCAAGGCTTGCTTCAACAGAGATCCCCTTGCCCCCTGAGAGGTCTGCCTCCCGGGAGAAGCTTCCTCCCACTCCTGGAGCGGCCATCAGAAGCTTCAAGGATGCCGCTAAAGCGGCTTTCCACAGGGTCTCTCCTAGCGCTTCCAAGCCCCCGGTCTCAAATTACTTCGCTCGGGCCGTACGTGATACCACCTTGACACCGGATTCGACGTCAAGCTCCCGCTACTCTAGCCCAAGTCTGGATCATCTCCCGCTCTCGGCTCCTCCCGTTCGCCCTGCTTTTGTCGAGTCTGCCGAGTCTAGCATGCCGTCAAGAGATTCATCCGCGCGTCCGACAGACAGGTCATCAATGTCTTCGTTCGAGGAGCCAATGTCTTCACCATCGCCAGCTACAACACCTGACTCGTCGAGGCCGCAGTCTGAGAAGGGATTGCCTCCTGTCGACGGGGAGGTGCGCAGGGTAGACAACGAGGCTGTGGTCGTTGACAACGACGAGAGATCGTACAGACTTTCCCACAAAGCGGCCATGGCCACAACCTCACCCATCGCCTCAAACCCGAGAATCAGCCTTCCTCCGCAGATCCCGGTGCAGAATCATGAGGCTCATCTTTCTGAGCTGGAAGCACTTGTCTCTGAGAAGTTTGGCAGAAAGGCGAGCGTTGCCGATTGCGAGTCTGACAGTGATGTCTGCCTAACGCCTGGACTCACGGACGGTTCCAAGTACGCTTCCGCAGCGGGATCGCCAACGACCTCTGTGTCTCTTTCTAACTCTCAGGAGCTTGATCGGAGGTCTCCTCATAAGGAGTTCGAGGATGCACCCCAAACGGTTGAGGAGCAAGTGAGGAGTTCCATTCAGCGTCGCCCGAGCTTGTCTAAGAGCCGCTCGAGCCCTGATTTGGCTCTCGACACGAGCTTCCTCCCGAAGCTGAAGCATCAGCCTCTTGTTCCGCGGCCCTTGGTGCCGCCTCCTCCGCCACGCTCGGCCAAGCGGGCGTCTAGCCCGGCGAACAAGACGGTGGCACAGTCGTCACCTCTGTCAGCCGATGCGAGAAAGTCCATTGTCTCTCTCAAGGCGCCCTCGAATCCGTCAAATTACTTGGAACAGGCTCGCAAGTCCATGCCAGTTCCCCCGCGATCAAGTCGCGCGTCTCGGTCGTCTATCGTGCCTCCTGACGGCAACGTGGAGCCCGTTGCAAAGATGCTGGTGGAATGCTGCAGTTGCAAGTTCTTGCACGACCTTCCGAGCAAGGTCTATGAGTGCATGGCAAAGCCCGATGGCATGGTCGAGGACCGCAATCTGGGCGTCAGTGGCATCATCTCGACCACGGTGAAGTGCCCTTGGTGTTCTCACGGGATGACTACGAAGTGCTGCGCAGGATATGCAGCCGTTATTTACCTCAAGGAGAAGTTGCATTGATTTCACACCTACCTGGTGTTGGCATAATACCACGCATTGGCTTACGGACGATGCTCACATTCGCTAAGTTGGCACACAAAAATACTACGAAGGGGATTTCAATGGAGGATAGCTAAGGAGAATGATAATCAAACCAACGAGTTTGTCTGTACGAGAAGTGTATACTAGGCCGCAGATATTCCAGTCCTTGGAACCAAGACTGACTAGAGAAACAATACTATTAGCTACTAATTTCGCGTGGTTCACCTTGTGATTCTTTTCGCGCGAACCAGACCGCAGGCTGTGTGTAAAGTCCGGAAAGCATTAAGTGAGCGGATTTTAGAGACCGGGGTTAAGCGCCTTACAATGAGGATGTGGCCATGGATGCGATTCCTTTCGCGACTTGGCGGGAGTTAAGCATGGCAACGCCATGAACTCGGCGATCCACGAGAAGACTGAGCATTTGGCATGAAGGTCGATGGACTCATATATAAGCTTTGAACCTCTTCTAGTTGAACTCTTACTCCAAGATTCATAGAACAATGCAAGAAAGTAACTCCCATCAAACCCGAAGATGACGTACGATATCCAAGAATACCTCCTCGATCGTGCAAACATACATGACACCATAACCAAACTTGTAAACCCCATTCTTCTTTTCTCTGACCATGCAACCTCGCAACCGCGACTTACATACTACACACACAGTGCCACGCCTACGACACAAACTCTCCGGCCCAACTGACGAGCGACGTGTACACCCCGCGCATCCGGCTCGACTACGCCGCCTTCTTCGGGGCCGACGCACCGACCGCCGCTGATGCTGCTGACTGGGCCCGCTCCGCGGTCAGCGCGCTGGACGGGATGACGGCGACGCAGCACCTTCTCGCGGGCATCGTTGCGGAGCTGCCGCAGCCTTCGACTTCGACGTCGGTGATGAGGCCCGAGACGTGCAGGGCTACGGCGAATGTCATGGCCAGCTTGGTTAGAGAGGGGGCCCGGGGTGGTGCGTTGATGCAGAACGGTGTAAGTCCTTCTTTCTTTCCTTCTGCCTATGTTGCTTCCCCCATTCCTTTCTGGCAAAGGTCTTTAGGAAACTGACGCGGGACCCAGGGATACTACGAATTCGAACTCGTGCGCGTCAAAGAGCTCGAAGAGCAGGGCAAGAACCCGTGGAGGATCAGCTTCCACAAGGCCGTCCCGACGTGGGAGAATGGGAACTGGGCCGTGTTCAGTCCGCCTGACCTGCCGTCGATCTATCCGCGGAAGGGCTAACCAACGTGTGGAGTGTTTTCATGCTCGATAGTCTCTCTGGTCTTTTTCAGTTCAATCATGGTCATATGAATCGGTAGCCCAGAACACCCATGACGGAAAAGCAACCATATGAATAGATTGTCCTCGTTATTTCGTTATCTCGTTGGTATCGTAGTATACGTTTCTATCTCTGAACCCAACAAAAAGCAAAAAGAAGCGAAAAGAAAAAGAGTCATTCTCAGAAACTGGATTGCCCCGCCCGACCCCCGCTACCCCGCAGACTCTCCTCCATGGCCCTCTTCAACTCCTCGTCGTCCTCGTCAGACTCGTCCAGCGCCTTGCCCTTGGCCGCGGTGTTCCGCCGGAACTCCTCCTCCGCGAGGCTCTGCTTCTTGACGTACTCCATGACAATGTCTTCCTCCGTCCGCGCCGCCTGGTCCCGGCTCATCTGGTCCTTGTGCGCGGCCTCGGACGCCGCAATCGCCCTCCGCAGCTCCTCGTCCTCGTCGGCCGCGCCGTCGTCGTGGTGCATCTTGGACGCTTCCAGCGCGCGCCTCAGCTCCTCGTCGTCTTCATAATCGGGCGGCGGCGCGGCATTCTTGGACTCCTCGAGGGCCCGCTGGAACTCCTTTTCGTCGTCGATTCCTTGCGGGTGGCGCTGCGGAGACTGCTGGGCTCCTCCCTGAGAGTGCGCGGCCATGCTCTGCTGGATCGCCTGTTCGATGAGGTCCTGGTACTCTTCGTCCGTGATCTCCAACTCCGAGTTCTTGAAGATGTCGGGATTCTTTTCGTCGAGTTGGCGGGGCGATTTCGGGCGTGGGCGGGCGTCCGGGAGCGGGTGGCCGCTGCTGCGAAGGTGGTTAATGCTGGCCCTGAGAATCTGCTCAATCTTGGCGTCGTCCTCTGGGTTTCCGCGAGACGTTTCCCTGATGGAGGCCTTGATGGCGCGCTCAAACTCTTCATCTTCGGCCACGCTGTCGGTAGTGGTGCTGGTTCGCGGTGATGGCGGGAGGTCTCCCTCCATTTCGGGGACCAGGGCCTCCACGTGCCCCTTCTTCCATGCCTCCTTGCGGGCGTGCAATCTCTTTCGCTCGTCAAAAGACATGTGCCTCGTGTGTGTCCATCCCGTCACGGGAGGCGACAGCCCGCTGTCGGTCTTCCCTGGTGGCGACATAGGTCGGTCGCTCTTCTCTCGCTGTTCCTTCAATTTCATAGCCTGGAAGTTCTTCAAGTCGTACTTTTTGTTATTCCACCGCACAATGACGTCCTCCCGCTCGGCGATGCTGGCACAGTACATGTCCTGCTGCCCCTGCTTCATGCGGGACGCTATGATGTAATTCAGGACGCTGGTCGCGAACGCGTTGCGGAGAGTAGCGTGTACACCCTGCATCGTGTAGGCTGGGATTGACCAGACGGCTGTATGGGTTAGCAATGAACGACAGCTGATGGTCCTCTCTATGAAAAGTAGAAACAGTAACTCACCAGATGCAGGCTTAAAAATCAGACCACCAATACCCTTTCCGAAACCCTTAATGAGGCCCTTTCCGCCTTCCTTCTCAGCACCCTTAAGTGGTTGCGTGACAAGTCCACCGATGCCGTCAAACATGCCAAATGCGAACTCCTTCCCAGCAACCCTGAGACCGCTCGAGAAATCAGTGACTTTCTCTTGCGGGCGCACCGTGTCGTCGTTGTACAGCCGCGGGGCGTTCCGGAAACCCCGAGCCAGACCGAGACAAACGTTCATTGGTGTCTTCACACCGGTGGTAACGATTCGACTAACACTCGTTCCGGCTGCTACAGCCGTATCAACTCCAACGGTCACTGGGGAGGAGTCCCTGATGGCAGATCGTTTTCCTGGGCTTCCTGGCGGTCGACTGGTACGGGACTGATCAGAAAGTGTTGTTGTTTCTGTAGGAGCAATGGAAGAAGAATCTGGTCCACTGAAGACCATGGAAGGAGTGGCGGAAGGCGCATGGGAGGGGGGCGCAGACGAAGTGGTCTCACGCGGGGTCAAGGGCAAGGTCGGTGTAGAGGCCCCTGTTTCGACCAGGCCTAGTTGCGTGGAAGACTCGGATGCATGCAAGCTTGGAGCCGCAGTTGATGACTTGTCACTCCCCTGGACCAGACTCGTACGGGATGTCGAGCCCTCCTTGAAGGGGATTTCTGGGGGCTCTGGGGTCTTGTCTCCCTTGCTCCGGCTCTTGAAGATCTCGCGAGGGAAATCCGCAACGGCCATGCCAATGTTCCCAAGATCGGTAGCCAGGGACGAGGCCACCGCCGAAACGGGATCCCATGGCTGGCCGTCAGTGATGTATTCTTTTGGTCGGTATCTGTAAGTTGTGTGCGTGTGTGTGTGAGCAAGGGTGGTGTGGTTCCACTTAGACGCAGGGGCGGGTTGGGCGGTGAGCAACTTACAGCTTGAGGTCTGAGTACTTGATCAAACCCCTGTCAACTAGAACCGCTGCAACCATAGGGCTCAAGCGAACTTTGGTGCGTCTTACACGCCAGGCCGCTGCCCTGCTGGGCTCGATCGAGCACCGGAGTGCATCGGTGTCTAGGTGATCGTGGAAACTCTTACCGCCAACGTCAGTTCCCTTTTCCTCGCGAATCTTGTTACCCAGGTCCTGCGCTCTAGCCTGGGTCTCGGGTTTTAGACAATGCCGGATTGCCTCCGCAAGCTTCTCTCCACTGAGCTGCTTAAACGGGATGGGGTCTGGACCGGCCCCAGCCCTGGAAATCATGGCACCCCAGAAGGGCTGGTCTCCGAAGAACGGCACCACGATCGTTGGTTTCCCGGCCTGGATTCCTGCTGCAGTGGTGCCCGCGCCACCGTGGTGACAAACCGCAGAAACATGCTGGAACAGCCAATCATGCGGGACGTTGCCCAACATGAAGACGCCCTCGGGCAGCCCAACGTCCTCAGCTCCGAGACCGCCCCAGCCCTTTGAGACAAGCGCCCGCACCCCCGTGAGATGGACAGCGTCGAAAATCATTCTCGTCAGCGCATTCGGGTCGTCCACGACAATAGACCCAAACCCGATGTAAACCGGAGGCGGACCGGCTGCCAAGAACGCAGCCAGATCAGGGTCCGGGGTAAATGCCGACGCTAGGTTCAAGAAGTAAAATCCAGAAATGTCAATCTCGTGGCCCCAGTCGTTCGGCTTCGGAATGAGAGCCGGCGACCAGCAGTACGTGTACGGGATTCTCAGTCTGTTCAATACGCCCGGTGCCCAGATGAGCGACATGGGGTCCAGATCCAGCGCCTTCTCTCGGAAGCGGTTGATGACGTCTCCCAAGCCCTGCCAGGTCATCATCTCGACCAGCGCGTACGAGACGTAGTTGGTCATGACCGGGTCCGTGTTGGTGGACTGGATATTGGCCAGCGGGTGGGGAAACGCGCGTGTGGGCGTCCACGGCATGGTGAACATGAGATGCAGCGGAATCCCCATCTTCTCGGCAATATGAATGTGCGCAAAGCTGGGAGGGTTGGCAATGATGGCATCCGCCACAAACGGCTTTTGCGACTCGTCGCCTGGCAGCAGGCCCATTGGATCGTCCATCGGCGCGTCCCGGCCATGTGGTTTCGGCGGCGGGCCCAGTCCGTCCCCGGCCTCGATGCACGAGCGCCAACAACCGAGCAGAATTTCCTCGATGCCCCGTCTGCGCTTGCTCACCTCGCCGCTCTTGAGGGTGTCGAAGCCGGGCATCAGGCCGGGGTTCTTGACCATGAAGGCCATGAGCTCGGCGGGGTCGCCGCCGATGTTGAAGAACTCGAGTCCATTCTCCTCGACGAACTTTTGGAACGTCTTGTGCGTGGCGATGCGCACCCGGTGGCCGTACGTCTCCTTCAGGATCTTGCCCAGCGCGACAAAAGGCTGCACGTCACCGCGCGAGCCGACAATCTGGACGACGACGTTGAGCTGCGGGGGAGGGACCTGGCCTGGTTGACCGCCGAGGGACGGTGGAATATAAGCGGGCGGGAGGGGCCCTTGGGGCTGCTTGTCGGCGAGGAGCTGGCTTCGCGCGATGGTCGGTGCGAGGATTTCGGCGAGGCGGTTGCCGCTCTGGTTGATGTTGATGTTGACTCGGCCGTCGACTGGGTTTGAAAGTTAGCTATTGATTTGGGAGGCCGCCGGAGAAAGTCCATGGAGGAGACGCACTGGTGACATTGGCGCCTGCCTCTACGCCCGACTGGGAGAAGTGAAGCTGGTCGGGGAGGTCGCCGTACGTGGGCAGAGGCTCATCGTCGGCTCCCAAAGACGGCAGACTGAAGCCATCGGAGACCAGGGCGTCGGGCACCTCTGCGCTGTCGGTTCTGTCGAGGTCGAAGTCGCTGGGTCGGCGCGGGGGAGGGGCAGAGCTCGAGCTCTCGCCCTTTTGGCCTTTGATAGCCGTCATGGTGCGGGGTTGCGGTTGCGGCTCGCCGGCTGGTACGGTGATAGCGACCAGAGACGATGGAGATGTTTGACGGCAGTGATTCGAACGTTAGATCATCACGGTAGGATGTCGATAAGTTGCGAAGACGGTGCAAAACAGCTCGAGTGATCGAAGAAAGATGGTCGACGGAGCTTTGCGCTGGATACTGCCAAGGGAGCGCCGTTGCAATGCACGAGCGCAAACTAAGTGGCACGAGAGGGGCAAACACAGTTGAGCAAAAGCTACTTCGCGTGTGTCCAGTGTTGTCGACGAGTGGCACTGATAATCCGATGAGTGAAGCTTCGAAGAGGCAGATGCAGGATTTAAAGATGCATGTGCCTTGCCTTATGTGCAGACCAACGCACATTCAGCCCCGTTTCATCATCAGAGCCAAAGGTCAATCAAGCTCATGGGCTAGACCCTGGTGCTACCTACCTACGCCAGAGCTAGAGTGGATGGAGGCAACCCAAGAGGAACATGATTGCAGGTGGGGTAACTATGGCATGGGCGCGCTGACGTTCGCTCGCCTAGGAGCATCCCGTAGGTTCCCTACCGAACAGACAGACCTTGGACCAGTTCACCACAAGATGCATGCATCAACAGCACCGCCATCCCGCACTCGCACCCGTCTGCCGCCATACCATGCCATGCCAGCTTGAACTACGGTGCGTATCAATGCCATGACTGGCTTTTCGAAGCCAAACATCTCCAGAGCTGGGCGAATCCTACACTCGGACTCGCACGGAGCGGTACGCATACACTACACACCCCTGTCACCACTACAAAAAAAGGAGCAGGCAGCTATGACGTTCAACCCTAAACGGGTCGTCCAATGGATTGCGGGCCGCAGGCTGAAGATCCTCCAAGAAGGGGCGGCGGCGGCGTCTGAGTCCAATGAACGGTCTTGGTTGGGACGATTGGGGGCCGTTGATCTCGAACCTCCCCGCACAGCCACAGACGGCGAACAGGGTCTTCGTCTTTTTTTCTGTCTTTGCTGTCTTCGTGCGCGTCTCATGCTTGGCAACAAATTTCATGCTAGGATCGAGAAAACTATCGGGCGTAGGCAGCAAGAATTTCGTGATCAGTTTGGTGATAGCCTCGTGGGATCGGGGTCCTAATCAAACCAACGTGAGGGACGCGTGGGCTGATACGAGGTAAACGTATCCCCTGGTCGGCATGGCCCGCGCCTTATTCCCCGGTGCCGGATCGGAAGCGGAAACCTTGAATGAGAGCCAACGGAGACGAACGCCGAAGGCAGATACGAAACGACACAGTCGATATGTGACCTATGGGGTCGTGGGCAGAAATGGTGGAGCACACAACTCCTGTTGCTGGCTTCAACAGTCGGGTGAAATGAATAGTGATCCTGCAAAGCCACGGAACGTTTCTGTAACCTTCAGACTGACACACGGAAGGATTTGGTAAAGCCCGTGATAAGAGAACACGGACGCAGGCGGAGTATCAAGACGGGTCGCAAACTGCAATTATACAGGCAGTAAGAATTCACTCGAACCGTTCCGTCTGAAGTCTCGCCTTGTACTCCATCAAAATGTACTCCATCAGACGGCCATAGTGCGTTTCCATCACTCGACACGGAAACAAACTACCTAGACCCTATCATCATCAGGTGGCTTCAACTACTTTGACTATAGACTGCTCTGATGAACACCATGTCAACATCAGAAATACGAATAATAAATAAGTACAACATCGCCGCTCATCCCAAGACAGTGATAGTTCAAATCAAATAAAGAAAATTTCTTCACAAACCCAGAGTCGAGGTAGTCTTGGAATTGAATATCGCCATGAACATGATGGATCCATACGAGTTATGCATCCATTGTAGTTGGCAGGAATCGTCTTAAAGCACAGACTGGCTGATACGGTCCTCACCGGAAGACCATCCAAATAGGGCTCGTTCGGTCATCGAATAATCATTTACACCACTATATCAGTATCTGGCGCGGGAATTTCGCCCGTGGCAAAACAACACCAGACATCCATCTTCGACCTCCGTGGCGATGTCTCCCGGAGCCAACAGCTCCAAAGACCGAGGTATCCACCACCCCTCGACGACGAGGTATATTCACAATAGCCACAGTCTGTTAGCATGATCTTGGAGGCCGCGGGTCGCGTTCGAATACGAAGAAGAGGACATAGGCAGCAACGCTTTGCTCCTTCGAACGGCTTGTCTCTCGTACAAGAGACCCCATCATACGACGCCCGTGACAGTCGCGGTCCCCTCTCAACTCCACAATGTAAACCACAAGGCCCGTTCGCCTCGGTGGATCTAGTGGATCGGCCTCGATTAGGAAGCTCCTGGTCATCAGGTCAAAGGAGAAGTCACCAGAAACCTAAGCTTCTTGCGAAAGGGAGAGGGGGGCCAGTATCACCGCTGGGGAACGATGGTCTCACGCCCATCGAACAACTTCGTCAAGATCTCGTTCCAATAAACCGCATGTCGGTATAAAAGTGCATAAAAAGGAGGTATAATACAGCGGCGGGCATACCATCATGCTTTTCCCTTTGTGTCTTTCCGCCGCCCCCTTCAGTCTTCCTCTGAATCAAGGCCACGAAATCCCACCCTCCATTATCGTCAAAAAGGCTGCTGCTTTTGTGTAGTTTGATATATGAATGCGTCCTTCGTCTCAGAGGCCGTCCGTCGAGTACCAAGTCTGCTGCAGAGACGGGTCACCACGAAAACGGTTCCGCTTCTGATAGATAGCTCACTTAGGGCCACAGCCCAAAGCCCCAAGTTCTCCTCATCTTGCTTTCGAAAGAGGCTCGTATCGCGTCATCCGTCCGTCCCTCAACTTTCGTTCAGGAAATTTAGCTGGAGAATTTGCGGGTGATCTTGGCAATGACTGAAGTTCGTTTGTTAGCAAAGGACAAGTTCCCCTCGGTAGAGCCATTGAGGCAAGGGAGCGGCAAAGACTCACTGTGAAGGGCAACGACG
Organism: Colletotrichum siamense; assembly: GCF_013390195.1. Classification (NCBI taxonomy): domain Eukaryota; kingdom Fungi; phylum Ascomycota; class Sordariomycetes; order Glomerellales; family Glomerellaceae; genus Colletotrichum; species Colletotrichum siamense. The sequence goes on from NW_023501020.1 coordinate 2,376,865, forward strand.
CTGAAGATGAAAACGAGAGAAAGGACGAGGACGACGACGGGGTCGACCTTGAGACCGGGAGACTCGTCGGTGTACAGCCCTGCAATCACCGCGCGTTAGCATCCAATTCTACACCATACTCCAGTCGCCTCTCTTTCCAGCTCCCTCCGCGTCGCGAACGCAGGGCGAGTTGCAAAAGACACAGGCTCGAAGGGGAACGTACTCAGCATCGTGCTGCTGCTGCCGCCAGCACCGGCGGCCCTCGTGCTGTTGGGGCGCGCATTGGCGATCTTCTCCTTCTGGTCGGCGGCCGCGCGGCGGCGGATGGCAGTGCGAGGTCCACCGGGGGGAGTGGGCGACGAAGGGCGGGCGACGCTCGCGCCAGAGGCCGCGGCGGGCGAGTTAACGGGAGAGGCGGGACGAGGGGAAGACTGTACAATCGTCGGGTTAGCATAACCATTTTGTCTCTCCTGCTTGTCATTGCGCTGTTCGCAACAGTCCATGTCGCGCGACGATAGGAGCTCCAAGCATCCAGCCTACACGCGTCGTCTCCATCCTCGGCCTGAGTGGTATGGCCAGAAACGAAGACGAGGTCGCGTGCAAGCTCCCAAATCGCGAGATGGACAATCAAGCCCCCAAGGAGCCTCCTATGTTTCGCCGACGTGCATTGACGAGGAAAGACTAACCATTGTGAAGGAGTGTGACGGTAAACAGATCCCAAGATCGCTGCAGGATTTCGGAATTGGTCGAAGAAGGGAAACACGTAGGACGGACTGTGGTCTGGGTGGATGGATGTGATGGACGATCGAGCTCCTTGCTGGGGGCGTCGGCTACGGTGCGACTCAAATGTGCAGAGTTGAGGCCACAGTTTTGGAAAGGGGACCAGCCAGCTGGCCGGGGGGTGGTGGGATTTTCCGACCCGATGTTCCAGAACCACTGAGGTGCCCCCCCCTGGGCTGGGGCGGCGAACCTACCTTAACGGGTCCCTGGCCGGAAGGTCACCTCAGCGCAGCAAGCGACAGCGCCTAACCCGACCTCTCCAGGTCCACAATGTAAGCCCCATCCTGGTTCCATCAACTGATCAAAGTCACCGCGTGGCAGACATGGTAATCCCGTCTTCTGCATGTCCACGCTCCAACGCCAATTTCCCGCTTTGGCACATACTTCATCATCAAGACAACAGTAGTTCGGACAAGTTTTGAACGCTTTCATTGAATTTGAGGGGGTACTGTATATCTAGGAAGCAGCCGCTTTCTGCAGCCAAAACCTTTCCATCTGATCGGCGCCAGCTTATGCAGCACTAGTTGAAATACAATAAAATAAGGCTTTCCCTCGTCTGTCCTCTGCTTCCGCTCAACACTTGGTTTGCTACACTGGCAGAATAATAGAGAAGAGTCTGCTGGCAGACTCGAAGAGAGTGAGGGATATGACTCTGGGGTGAAGGAGGTGGTGGTGTGAGAGTGTGTTGTGTGTACGATTCAAACAAAAGTTAGAGAGAATGAACAAAGGGAAAACAATATCCTGCCACAGAAAAGGGCATCCCCTGCCCAAATGAAAACCAACACGACATCCCATGGTATCCTTCCCCGCCTTTTTTTCGTGGTGACTGGTCTTCAACAACAGATGGGTGTCTTTCGTGAGGTTCCTCTCGTGTGCACTTCCAAAACATGGGCGCCGGAAAAAGAAAAAAACACACCGAGGTGCCAGAAGAGCGTCAGCAGCTCAGCGTCCGGCCGTCCCAAGCTCCCAAGTGCCCCCTTTTTTGTGTCCCTTTCCGAATCCGAGGTTTTTCGATGAAGTGTCATCCTCGAGGTCATTTGAAGCGGCCCCTGAGCTCTTTGCGTACAAGCCGCCGTGAGCTGGCTCGGTCTGGTACCTCCGCCATTGCTCATTATAAGGTAAGATTAGACAGTGATACATCTACACCTGCTGGAAACGAACCATCGCAACCCAAACGCCTTCCGCTATGATGGGACCGCGGTCCTGCAAATTTCCTCGGAGGTGATGAACGAAGAAAAGAAATTGGTATCTTCAGCTTCAAAGTGTAACGTCGAGAACCAGGCTGACGTCCTGGACATCCGACTTTGCAAGGTCTTCTAGAACGGGAATCAAATCCAGCAGCTCGTTGTCGTGTGCGTCCGAAAACCAACTGCTGATGGGAACGGCGTGCTGCGGGTGGAAGATGTACGACGTGGGGGAGTTGTCAATGATGATTGTGTCTTTCAGGTCTCTTCCCACCTGGGAAAGATCCTTGACGTAGTTTCCTTGGTGATTGTAGCAGCTCTCGCGGAAAAGTCTGTGGTGAACGACCTTGTGGATATCAAGTTGGTCCAGAAGAGGGTCGCCATACTGTAAAATGTCAGCTTTGGGCCGTGGCGTTGGGAGACGACAGATCGTACCTTAGAAACAGACGCGGTGAAGACCACCACTTCATAAAGTTCGCCGACGCGCTTCATGAACTGATCCACGCCCGGTCTCTTGATCACATACACATTATGATAGTTGCCTTCGATTTCTACGGGTATGGTGAAATCGGCTTGGTGGAGAATCTGCGACACATTAGTACTGAAATTGGGGACGATGGAGCATCTCTCATACCTTGAATGAACTATGAACGAGCGTTTCATCCAAGTCGAGCACAAGACATTTTCGGCCCTTGTGTTCGGGGGCAATTGGACCCAGCAGGAACTTCTGTTCGGTGGCAACGGGGCCTGCCAAATCAATGGATCCGTTCTCGGCGGTCGGGAGCGGCGGAGGGCCCGGCAGTTGTTGACTTGTCGGTGCGTCTTCGACCGGCGGCGGTATTTGCTGCTTGGACTCCTCGGGCTCGGGCGTCGCATCGGGCATCGCCTCATCCCCCTCAACGTCCTTCTTCTCCGGCTCTTCTAATTGCGCATCCTGAACCTTTTCGCCGGTGGTGGACTCGACGGTGATGACGGGCGCAGCTGTGCTAGCGCTAGCTCCGGTACCGAGGGCGGTCGCGTGCTTTGAATCGGAGCCCTCCTGGCCGCCGACGGTAGAGTCGTCGGCCGTAGTGGTGTTAGAGACGCGCTTACCCTTATACTCGTTGCCGGCGGTCATTGGCTGCTCGGGCTGCGGTTGCTTCTCGTGGATTTGCGGCTTGTTCGGTGGGATCGGCTGCTCCTGTGGAGTCGGCTGACGGGACTTGGCAGTTGTCGGCCGCGCAGGCAGCTTGTCGAGCTTGTGGACGGCGTCGTCGCCGTTCTCAATAGCGTTCGCGTTGTCGGGGACTCCGCAGCAGCCGAACAATGCGAAGATGCCGCCCTTCTTCTTCTTCTGCGGGGGATTCACGGGGGAGTTCGGTTGGGTGTTGCCGGGGGTGTTTGTCGGTTCGGTTTCGATGCCGGATCGGTGGCTGCCGACGCTGCCATTTCGATGCCGCCCCAGAATGCTACCCTTGGATTCCTTTGATCGGCCGCCGATGCTGTTTCTCGAATCGCTGACTGTGATTCCGCTCAGCCCTGTCGAAGTCGGAGAGGATTGATTGCGCTGCGAGGAAGACCGTGACGGCACATGCAGCAAGCTCCTACCCTTCTTTGAATTTCCACCCTCCTCTGGTGCCAGAAGCACCTTTTCCTTGGACATTTCTTGACTTGACTGGCCGTTCTGTTGGTTTTGCGGAGTGATTTCGTCGACTGGGTTGGATGATTGTGGCTTCTCGGACATGATGCTGTCGAACTAGATTGGGGATGATTAGCGAAACGCCGCGAAAACCGGTCAAGCGAGGCGACAACACGAGAGAGACCGAGCGGTGAGGACTCAGGAGGGGCTGGTAATCATCCCGGTGTGCATTCTAGATCATCCATGACACAGTTCCGCCTCATCCTCTCATTCCAAGGTCTAAGACATGACCGAGGTGCTGTTGGCATAGCGCAGGCGACTCTGACACGAAGCACACACACATGGTACGCGTGAGGAGCGGAACAAATCACGGAGCAATGATGCCCTAAGTCAAACACGACACGATCGCGCAAGCACGGGGTTGTTGATGGGCGTCGTGAGGTGGTCGAGTTGGCGGCGGGTAACGGTTGGAAAACGTAGGCAAAGAAAGAGTGTCGTCACTCACCTCCTTTCTTGTCGGGTCCGGCAAGCTTTCCCAGAATCCTCAACCCCTAAACTCAGCTGATGTCGGCCGTAAAAGGCCAATTCGCAGTGCTCGTCGCGCGGTCCAGATTGAAGGCGAAGCTGTCTCGAATAGAAACGATCGACGCGGTGGACGATGGATGGAATGGGGGAAGAGGAGGAAGGGCGAAGCGACGTCCTTGGAGGTAGTCGGTCGAACGCGGAGAATGGAAGATGGTTTGGGCTCGGTCGCGCAGGAAGCGGCGCCAATGGAATGACTGAGTGGGCGAGGCAAAGTGGCTGGGGGAGCCAGCAGGTAACCTGTGCTCAGTGATGTACCGTTCCGCAGGTTGGAGTCAAGTCAAGCCAGGCTCGTTCGGGGGACGGAGGACCTGGAGGGGAGACTCTGGAGGTTGAAGAAGGTGTGCTGCGGTGCGCTGAGAAGAGGCGGCGGCGGTGGTGGTAGTAGTGGTGGTGGTGCTGTGTGTGGTTCGTGGTGGATGGCGGTGGTACTTGGTGCTGATGCTAGTTGGAATCAGACGGGGGGGAAAAGTGGGCGAAAGTAGAGAGTGGTTGCAGGGAACAGCACGCAGGCGGCTAGAATTAAGGTTCGCTGTAACAAAGTGAAGGTGGTGATTCTTTGGGTAACAAAAGGGTTGGTATCGAATATCGCTCGAGCTTGAAGGGGGGGAATGATGGCGAGGCGAGGCGTTGGAGTTGGGCGACTCGGGGAGAACGAACAGCGCAGTGTTCGCGAACGAGGAATGGAGGATTGGGAAGAGAAGAAACGAGACCCAGCCGAAGGGGAACTTGGTGAGAAAGGGTTGAAGCGTGAGCTTTGAAAGTGAAAGACGGGGGGTGGAGGAAGAATGGGCGGCAGCGGTGCCAAAAGAGATTAGAATGGATGATGGGCTTTTGGGGGGTGTGGGTGGTGGTGTGGTCCAATAGACGTGAAGCAAGACAAGGCAAGGCAAGGTAATAAGGCAGGCAGGAAAGTAGGTAGGCAAGCTGAGCAAAGCAGCGCGCAACGGAGGAAGAAGTCGTCAGTCAGATCGAGTCCAGTTCCAGTTCCAGTCCCAGTTCCGATTCCAGGTAGTCCAGGCCACGCTTTCTGGTGCAGGTGCTAAAGTAGAAGCTGCAGCAGCATTAAGACCAAGGCAAAATGGAAGGCAAGACAATGGGTTTCCCCGGGGGGTGAGGGTGAGGTAGGGGGGTGTGAGGCGAGACGGGAAAGCAGAAGCAGAAGCAGAAGCAGAGGCACGGCAAGCGCTGCAGGTGCAGGAGGAAGACAGGTCCAAGGTCCAGGGATTGGAAGGGCAAAAGAAGTGAGAGTGGGAGAAAGAGCGCGCGAGCGAGCGAGGAGAGAGAAAGTGCAGAGAGAGGCAGAGACAGACAGACAGACGGTTTGGTGGGCGTATCAGAGACCAGAGGCTGAAAACCAGAGCACAAGCGAGATGATTTGCCTTTGAAAGCAACGCTGGATGGGGGTACTTTGACCAGGAACCGGACCGTGTCTACGAAATCTACAAATGCAACAGGCGCAAAAAAAAACACCAGAGAAAAAAAAAAAAAAAAAAAAACGAAAAAAAAAAGCTGGGGGTGCAGGCCCCTTGTCACTTCCCATCTGGGTCCCCAGAGGTCGTGCTGGACGACGACGAGATGGACTGGGACTGGGAGCGACGCTGGAGGGTGTGGGTGGATTTCCCGGTGAGATTAGCCCGTCCCGTCCTGGTTAAGCAGAAGCCGGGCTGGCAGATGGGGCACGATAGGGGAACAGGCGGGATCACTGTGTCTCTATTCAAAACACACGGCCTATCTTGTGCACGGCCTATGCAGTTAATGCAATTTCCACACCCAAGACAGCGGAAACAGTGACGTCTGCACCAGTGCGCCGTCGCCATGGCCGTGGGGACCCACCCACGGATGCACCGACCACCTCACAGCTGCACACTGTGCCAGAGACCAGACGACTATCTGGCCGCATCAGACGCCGTGTCTCATCTCCCATTTCTCATGGCTCGCCGCCAAGCTCATCTTACAGAAATCTCCATGGTGGGAACACAAGAGAGGTTCCATCCCGGCCCATCACACACCACTCGCTCCTCTCTCGCTCGCGGCTCAGGAGCTAGAGCCTGAAATTGGCCATTGACGGGGACATGCCTACCTTACTTGGTATGTCCCTACAGAGGCACTGACTGGCACCGATCATCTTTTGCCCTCTACTGCATAGCATCACAAACGTCGGTGATTTCCATCCGCTGAGCCTTGCAATCAGTTTGGCATCCATCTGCCTATGATCCATCATAGGCTATGGTACAGTGTCTGTATGGCACAGATGTCCAGGCGGCTCTTTCAGAAATGGGAATGCGGACCCTTTGTCAAAGAGCCAACTCGGCATCCCAGTTCCGTGTTATTTCAACCTCGACCACGACGAGTAAGGTGCGCCATGCACACACATTGTCCTGATTCTTCATCCAGAAAGAAATCGGCGCCCCATAAAATTACGCTCTTCTGAGCATTTCCAAACAAGAGAAAACAACAAACCCACACTCTCAGACCTTCAACCGTACCTCCTCGACACGGCCCACCCGTCGTAGCCAGAGACATTCTGACGAGACCTGTCTAACGACGACGACGAGAGGGCCATGATCCCACCCCAGAGCGCCCGAGGTGGTGTAAGCAACAAGCCCGGCACGCGCTGCGACTTTGCGCCGCCAAGGGTCGCCCGTAATTAGCCTTGGACAGTAAGGCTCGCAAGTGCGAGTGGATGCTGCCGCCGCCGTCTCTGCTTGCGAGCGTCTGGTCTAACGCCGGGCCAGACAGGGTAAGGTCAGCCGGGCGCCTTCTCTCAATGCGCGCCGGGTCCCCCGTCCAGTCCCAACTCTCGTCCCGGCCGCCGCGACACCATCCGCTAGCCTAGCCTCTCTCTCTCTGTGTGTCTTTCTGCCCCAGGGACCTCGAAGTCGCTGTATTTTTCCACCGTCTCGCTATTTCTCTCCTGCTCCCCCTTGTGACGACGACGGGCCAGTAACAGGCGCAACAGAGGTGTGATTGGGGTTGCATGAGCACTCAAGTTGAAGCTTCAATGGTTTTTGCTGGCGCGCGAGGTAAAGCTAGCTGTTTTGACTAATCAACCCAAGGAACCAGAACCAGACAGAACATAGAGTGAGGCAGCCCAGGATACATCCGGCTGCTCTTACGCGCGCACCATAACCACAGGTATCTCACCACGATCTGGTACGAGACAAACCAAGGCAGCGGACATGGATGAGGCAAACTCCAACTGGCAATATCCTCATGCACTAAGCTCTGGCAGCGGGCATCCGCCCAGGAGTACATGCAGCTAGCTGCACATCTCCGAGTACCCTCTCAACCTCTCAGACTACTCGCCCTGATTCTGGGCCAGTGATTCCATCCACTCGTCTATTACCCGCCCGAGTCGTCGCCACTAAAAACGTGCTAGCTAGGGGAGGGGGGAGCCAGGGCCAAGGAGGAACCACCACCATCCACGCGGGTACGACACTTCACTCTCGTGGACTTGCAGGTAGCTCAATTACACCAGAAACACAGGTGCAGATAACACGAGCACGCGCAAGGGGGAGGAGCTGGCAGGGCCATCAGGAAAATGCATCGTTCACGAGTAAGCCATCTGCAGCTCGAGTAGTAGCAAAAGCCCCCCCAGCAGAGCAAGAAAGATGTGATGCCCATGCTGCTTCGCAATTCTCCAAATCCGAGAGGGAAAGAGAAGAAGAGACCGCAGCCAACCACAGACGAACGGGAAGCTCTCGCAGCCGGTGGGGATCCAGACCCCTTGAGCCCTCCTTCCTGATTGGCCATGTTACCGCCCGATTGAGTGACTGATCTCACACGCACTGGTTGGGCAGCACCTCATGCAACACTCAATCCAGAATCTTGTCCCCCTTCCGCTGCATCACGAAGGGGGGCTTCCCAGAGCGAGAGAAAGAAACAGAGGGCAAGGGGTGCCCACTGTCCGCCGCCCACTCAGGCACTGCACTTTGGTGTGCCAAGGGGCTCAAGTCATCACTGTGACGGGGGGGACGACGGGGGCAACAGTAGTGGATGAGCCGCAAAAGCGGTAATACCGCCGTCCAAGGCCCAGGGGAAGCTTCACCCGATTCCGATTTCCGCTCCCGCTGCGACCTGCCAGAGATCACGACCATTGTTCGCCTGCCTGCGCGCCGCCTTCGTTGCTGTGCTCGGGGCTGGGTCCACTGTGTGAGAGATAGCTCCAAGTCAAGCTCGAAGCGAAGCTCTCGAAGCTCGAGACTCTCTTGCTCCTTAGTTTCTCCGTGCTCTCAAGCTCTGCACCCCCGTCGTCCATGGCCAGCGGTCTAGATCGCAGGCACACAGGGCGCCTGCTTTGACGTACGTACTCAAAAGATATCCGTACGCACCTCGACTGAGGGCGTTCCCGGCCGCATGTCCCGCGCCGCGCGTACCGCATACAAAGCCGGCAGACACATTGGATGACAGACCAATCCCCAGCGCTGCGTCAGAGGTTCGAGGTTAAATGTCGGGCTTTCCCAGCGCTGCGGTGAGAGCATCCGTAGTCCTCCAGAAGGAAACAGGAAAAAGAGGCTCATGGTGGCGGAGGTTCCTGCGGTGCTGCTCTGCAAGCTCAGTGGTTCTCGGTGGTGTGGTGTGTGTGGGTGGGGATGCTTGCCGTGCCGGCGCGGTGCGTGCGAGCAATGCTTTTTTGCGGGGATCCCATCCTTTTTCCTTGCTGCTTGGTTGCTTGCTTGGGTTTCTTCCGGCCAGCCATGCGGGTGCAAAAAAAGAGTGCAGACTCTTGTACCCCAGCTGGACTTCCTACTCGACCTCCTCTCCGCGAATCACTCGTAAAATAGTAAGATAATAATTAGAAAATACTTCTCGACTAAAAGAATTTTTTGAGTATTAAAACGGAATTTTTGAGCAAGATTGCGCTGCTGTGTAGGTGCTGGACTTATTCTGCTCAATGTCCAGACTGCGCTCTAATTTTGCACCCACTTGCCAGCTTCCATCTCGGATGGAAACAAAACGACGACCGGGACCAGACATGACTGGGCGGCCGGAAACTCCTTCTAGAATACGTACCCGCGTGGACAGCACTTTCTTCTTTCAACGGCGTCTCTCTCCTGCCACACGCACGCAGAGTGAGCACACCAACAGAAATCAGTGACGACGAACACATGGTAGGTGGCTGTCGAAAGCAGCCCACCCCTTGTGGAGAGGAGCCAGAATCCTGCATGTTCTATTTGTGTCCAGACTTGCCATCATCGTCTGCCCTACAATTCACGAGTGGACGTATCCGTACGCCCTCCCAAAGACGCTGTGGAAGCATTTTCAGCAATGCAAATGCACGGCGTGGTTCCTGCGTGCCGCTGTATCACATCTGATGGCCCGAGCCCTCCCCTCGTCCGTCCATCGATACCTATCCGACCTCGTCCCCGGGGCCGGGCGGAGGGGCCGTCAAATGAGCCTCCCGCAATCCCCGCAACTTCTGGGGGCACCATCTGTCAACTTCCTGGTGCTTCGTTCGTAGAGATCAGTGTGGTGAATTGAACGGCTGATGTCAAGTCTGCTCAGTCATTTCTAACATGCTATGCTATGCTGTTCTTGCTCTATGGATGAGTTAAAACGGTAGCCCTGCCGCGATATCACAGTACCGCTGTGCCGTCTACGTCTTGCGGCGGCTAGTCCAACCTATTTGCTTCACCGCTCTCCGTCTGTTTCAAAAGTTCCTCTCGCCAGACACGGCTCAAAACCAATCTCGTGAAAACCAGGCCTAGCTAGATTCGAAGTCTGGCATCGACACGTGCCATGCTGTCCCATGTCAAGCATGTCCCGACCTGCGGACTGCGGCATCTTCGATATCGTGCCCGGTGCCTAGCTTAACGCGTACTGGTTGTGGCATGGGATCAGACACCCGCCATCTATCTAATTATCAGTTTCACTTTCGGGAGCATTGCATACAACCTCGTTCACAAGTTGGTAGGCCGGTCTTCCATATTGTTAGATCCCGGGGAATGGTGCTCGCCCAGCCAGCTCACCCAGCCATCTCTTCCGAGTATTCTTTTCCCTGAGCAGCCTGATGTCGACATCGTCATCTGCACCTTGCTGGCGCAGAATCTTGAACAGGGACCGTTCTGCAAATGGCGGAAAAGGTTCAGGGTACTGTTGGTTCCGTCTCACGGGGGAGGCTATAGTCTAGACAGAAGAAGATGGTCTGCATTTCCCCGAACCAAGTTCCCAGTATTGATCGATGGGATTCTCAGGCCTCCTTACTGTCGGTATTTGTTGCTACCTTGAGGTGATACGTACATCTACGATGTCAAACTGACAAGCATTGAATCTTCCCTCCCATTTTCCTAATGTCATGGCCGCCGTCCCAGACGACTCAACGGACAAACCCGACCACCACATTCATTCTGTATGCTCCCCAGGAAACCTCAACATATTCCAGCAATAACGAAAACTGCTACTCAGCATCATAGCGGACGCCTGGGTTTCTTGTCACAGGCGGTGCAGCGTTTCCGGCAAGTGCCAAATACCGCGATGCGGCTACGATACGCGTAGTCGCAGCCGTCAATTATTCCAGCATCCACTCTGCAGTGAGCGACAGCGTTTCCGGCCCGCGAGAAGTCGAAGAGCACTTCAGATGCCTCGCCTCATGCTCCGTCATGTGACCGTCCCGTGAGTGATTGTCCGTAGCTGTCTGTGACTGGCTCCCCCACATCCGATTCTGGGGTTGTCATCTGGAAAGCCCATCCGTCGTTTGCCGGATGTCATTCGTTCAGGCCTCCCCAGATCCTGGCGGATTAGCGTCATTCCCGCTCGAAGCCAGCCACTCACATGCGATGCAGTGGAGAGCGCCCAGCAACGCAGCAGCGGGCAGCACCGTCTGCGACCGCCTGGTCCCCCAGCCCAGCACCAGCTTTCCCCAAGTTATCCACCGGTTCGGGTGTTGAAGAGGGACCTCCACGCTCTGCCACTGCCTCGGAACTCCACTGTCCCCGGCATTCACATGTCGTAATGGATCACGAGCCAGCAAAGCCCCCCAAACCAACGTCCGCCGTGTCCATCTCCAAACACCTTAACGACTCAGGCTGCTAATGCGACCACGTGCTTAGCCGGACTCTTTTCAAAGCGCACTTCTTTTTGCAAGGCTGGCACTTTTCCGCCGGCGAAACGGACACAACAACAAACCAACTTCAATCGCATCGCGTCGCATCGTGTCCTCCTCCCGTGCCGTGCTTCAACCTCGACGGCCGCAGACCAACTCGACCCGCACTCCGTCCCGTCGACTCCGTCCTGTGATGGCAGCGCATTCGTAACGCAATTCCCATTCGCGGCGAGCCTGCGCGACTCGATCCCCTTCACAACAACCGAACCATCCCGTACCGCCGCCGCTATTCACTGCCGCCATGGCCGAGCAATCGACCCTTCGCCAGTCGGCCGCAGAGGAGGCAATCGCCGCCTTCATCGAAAAGTACTCGACCCTCATCCGCACCCGTCTCCAAAACACATCTCGCACAACCCGGCAGCTCGGTGTCCTTGCTCTTGCCGCCTCTATTGTCCTCAGCGCCGCTGGCGGGAGGAGATGGTGGAGGCGGCGGCGTGAGGAGCGCGAGCAGGGCCGTAAACTCGTCCGCACGAATTCGTGGCTACACAACAAGGACGGCTCTCGCACAATATACGTTCCCTACAAGGATGGCACCTCCAAAGTGGTCATCCAGACCACCAAGCCCTTGACCTTTGAGGCGCATCGCAGGTTGTTCCTGAACCCGCCGCGTGTTTCTGGCCTGGGCGATGGTACTGTCCCATCGGCGCAGACCAAACCTGGTTTGAATCTGGCCTTCCTCCACCAATTCCTGAGTCTGATGAGTATCATGATCCCGAGATGGTCAAGTAAAGAGGCTGGTCTGCTCGTGAGTCATGGTGTGTTCCTGATGCTCCGGACATACTTGTCGCTTGTTGTTGCCCGCCTTGATGGTGAGATTGTTAGAGATCTTGTCGCGGGACACGGCAAGAAGTTCCTTTGGGGACTGGCCAAGGTAAGCGCTTCGAAAGTTACATGTTTCTTCGTAGCTAATCGGAATCACAGTGGTGCGGTCTCGGCGGTTTCGCCTCTTACACGAATGCGATGATCAAGTTCCTCGAATCCAAGGTTTCCATCGCCTTCCGAACCAGGCTTACTCGGTACATTCACGACCTGTACTTGAACGACAGTCTCAACTACTACAAACTATCCAATTTGGATGGTGGCGTTGGACAGGGCGCGGACCAGTTCATCACACAAGATCTGACCCTCTTCTGCGCCGCTGCGGCGAACCTGTACTCGTCGCTCGGCAAACCGTTTGTCGATTTGATGGTGTTCAACTATCAGCTCTTCAGGTCTCTAGGACCACTAGCCTTGACGGGTCTGCTGAGCAACTACTTCTTGACGGCGAGCATCCTGCGTCGTCTGTCGCCGCCATTTGGCAAGCTCAAGGCTGTCGAGGGTCGTAAGGAAGGAGACTTTAGAAGTCTGCATGCGCGCCTTATCGCCAACGCCGAAGAGATTGCCTTCTACGGTGGTGCTGACATGGAGAAGACGTTCCTGAACAAGGAGTTCAAGTCTCTCAAGACCTGGATGGAGGGCATTTACATGCTCAAGATCCGTTACAACATGCTCGAAGATTTTATCCTCAAGTACAGTTGGAGTGCGTATGGCTACCTGCTGTCATCACTCCCAGTTTTCTTGCCCGCCTGGGGTGGTCTTGGTGGTGCCGCAGAGTTGGCTGAAACAGCTGCCAAGGGCAGCAGAGAGCGTGGCCGTATGAAGGAGTTCATCACCAACAAGCGTCTTATGCTTTCACTGGCCGATGCCGGTGGAAGAATGATGTACTCCATCAAGGACCTTTCAGAACTTGCAGGCTACACTAGCAGAGTATACACTCTCATCTCCACCCTCCACCGAGTCCATGCCAATGCGTACTACCTACGCGGGCAACAGAACGAGCTGTACTCCCTTTCTGACGTTCAAGGTACGATTCAGAAGGGATTCGACGGTGTTCGTTTGGAGGGTGTCCCTGTTGTTGCCCCAGCCTTGTGGCCTAACGGCGGCGAGGAATTAATGGAGTCGCTGTCCATGGTGGTGAGAAGAGGAGAACATCTTTTGGTAAGTAGAGCCCCGCCAAAGGTCAGTTCAATCCTAACACAACTAGATCTCCGGCTCCAACGGTGTTGGCAAGACGGCCATTGCCCGTGTTCTCGCCGGACTTTGGCCCGTCTACCGTGGATTGGTTAGTCGACCCAAGGATATTGGCCAAGACGGCATCATGTTCTTGCCACAAAGGCCATATCTCAGCATTGGTACCCTCCGTGACCAAGTCATCTACCCTGACGGCCACCATGATATGCGTGAGAAGCGAAAGTCTGAGGACGACTTGAAGCGCATCCTGGAGGAAGCTCGCCTGGGATACCTCCCTGACCGCGAGGGCGGCTGGGATACTCGCAAGGAGTGGAAGGATGTGCTGAGCGGTGGCGAGAAGCAGAGAATGGGTTTTGCTCGCATGCTTTACCACGAACCTCAATACGCCATCGTCGATGAGGGCACTAGCGCCGTGTCTCAGGATGTTGAAGGATACCTGTACGAGATGTGCAAGGAGAAGGGCATCAGTAAGTCACAGCTCTGCAGCGCGAAGACCGTGGTTGCTAACGACAGACAGCACTCATCACCATTTCTACACGTGCCTCCCTCAAGAAGTACCACACCTACAACCTCATCCTCGGCATGGGTGAGCGTGGTGATGAGTGGGAATTTGAGAGGATTGGAACGGAGAGGGAGAAGATGCAAGTCGAGAAGGAGCTGCAAGATCTCCGCGAGCGCCTCGAGCAGGTGGAGACGTGGAAAGCAAGGCGTCAAGAGATTGAGGAGGAGCTGTCGCGCGTCTGGGTTGCTGGCGGCGATGCCTTGGATCCCCCATCATATGCCGAGAGCGAGAGCGACAGCATGAAGAGCAAGGGTAAGGAGGTGGCCCAGGAAGGTGACGCGTGAAGTGGAAAATTTGGTTAAATTTTGCTGCTGTAAAACTACAGGATACATTCGGCGTGTGAACGGGAGGGAGGATCAGCATCATCACATTGTAGAAGAGGGCAATCACTCCAGAAATCTGTTGATAGATTCCGCGATGTCAGTGGCTTAAGCACCAATACACATTTGAACATAAATATCCTCTCCGCCGCACTTTCCTCACCCGGCAAGCAGATCATTATATCGGGTGCCCGGCTTTCTATTACCGCCAAGGCCTCCCCCCACGACATCCTCACTTCCACTGCGTCCGCCCATCACCCCTGAGTCTTTTCCAACTTCGGAGACCTCCGTGCCGGTCTTCCCTCAGTTTTCAGACGCAGAACCACAATTGCAACTCCCGAAGACGACTTTCAGAGGTTCATTGCCCCCCACTGTCCCAACCACGAAGCCGTCGCGCCATCCAGCCGTTCCTTAGTCCGTCCCTGTCATCCATTCCCGGAAGTAGTTAGCCATGTCTGACTATCAACTCCATCAACCAATGAGGGCTTTGACTAGACTGCCACTATCGCTCAGACTATTTGCTGGGCCAACTTGTGGGGCACCATTCCGACGTCGAGCTTCTTTTTCCCTTGTTCACTTCGCCGTCCAGGTTTCTGACGGTTTGCCCGCTGGCCCGTTACCTTGACAGAGAACCGGCCTCGCATATCTCTGCAGGACTCTATTATTCCCTGCAAGCCTCGTGATAGTGCCGGGTGCTGCGATGGCAGGTTTTAGATAACTCTGTCCAAGGTGACAGCGACATATCTTGAGAGCCGCCAAATGGGGAATTGTCTTCAACCTCCCCGCTGCAGAGTGCCAGCTAGACCCCTGCTCGGAAGGAAGCTCTTCCCGTGGCGGCAACGAACCTCTCACGTCTGTCGGGGCCAGAGAGGAAGTCTTGAATTCTAGAACTGGCAAGCGCCAGGCTCAGCTGAACGTCGACGACGCCGAGTCCCTACCCTGCCCTGCCTGCACCTTGAGCTCAGCCTCCAGGCACGGCACAGCACGCCAACCGCTTCCCACCATACCTCAAAGTTCTAGAAGAGATAGCTTGATCCTCGGCGGCATTCCTAATGCGGCTCTCACTGCGGCCGGCCAACATGGTTCGGACAGCAGCTGGCTCCCCAGTCTTGCCAGTATCAGTCCCCCAAGAGATCTCTGAAACGAAGCCTTTTCTTTGCTCCTCCTCCTCCTCCCCACCCGTTCGTTCCTTTGTCCTTACCAGGCCCGGGACTCAGGTTGTCGATCTTCGCCCCAAAATCCAACACGCCATTCTTCCTTTGTCCTACTTTCCATCGGGGGCTCCAAGCTGAGTCGCGACCGCTTGCTTGAATGGAAAGTCAGAAAATCATCCGTTGCTGCCTCTACGCACGCGCGGCGTCCAGACTTACCCCGTAGAACCCGATTCCCTTTTGTCCCTTGCCTTGATATATCAGGTCCTTCGATCGTCGATCAGTGTCTTTGATCATCGTAGAACCCGCTCTCCCCCCTTGCAAATCCCAGAACCACGGTCCAGTGAGCCGCAAACGTTCTCTTACACAGTCAGATCGTTACACTTCGAGAGATTGGGATTCCACATCCTATTCCCCATCTATTGCGGCTCAAATCTCTCCGGCGCCTTCATCGAGCCACAGGCTTTTTCAGGCCTAACCGACTCCAACAGCCACATACACACGCATAATAAGGGACTGACGACATTGCAATCTCACCTGCCCGACTACCACTTGGCACAATATAACAAAAAAGAGCCCCAATATCACACCCCGGGTTGTACAACTTCACTTGACTACACCGAAAACTCAAGTCACAAAGGCGGAAACCCCAGGCACAACCATGCCCAAGTCTCCCTCCCCCTCGGTCCGCACAGCAATGATGCTGGCAGGCCGCATGCCCGTGATAGCAGAAGACGACTCACTCCCCGCCGTCACGCACCCGTCCCAGGCAGCACTCCCTCCTCCGCCTCCCTCCCGCAGCACAAAACCGAAACTGTACGGCCGCCCTCAGAAGATCGCACACCCGTTCCACCCCTACCCGTACCCTACCGTCCCGCCGCCCGCCTACTCGCGCAGCTCCTCTCGCGAAAGCTCCCGAAGCACCGTCAGCACGAGGAGCTTGCTCTCCGGCGGCTCCTCGGCCGGCAGCAGCATCGCGGGCGGCAGCGGGCCCAACTCGGGCGCCTCGACGCCCCGGAGCACGTACAAGGGCCGCTCGCAGCTGCTCCCCATCACCACCCCCATGGGCCCGATAGAAAACAGGGATGAAAAGGTGTTGAAAGCAAAGGAACTGAGGAGGCGGAGATGGTACATGGTCGTCCTGTTCATCATAATTATCGGCCTCGTGGTCGGTTTGGCCGCAGGGCTTACCATCTCCTCGCGCAAACAAACGTAAATCCCCCCCCCCTGCTTATTCTCACTTACACCAAAAAAGCTAACAAACCATTTCGCCCACCCCTCAGTACAACCACACCAACAAACACAACAGTCCCAGATATCTTCCCAGCAGGCTCCTTCGCCTTCAACACGGCCCTCGCAGACGTGGCCACAAACTGCACCTCCAACCCGGCGACGTGGCGCTGCTTCCCCTACGAGACGTACAACCAGTCTCTCACCTCGGGCTCCGCGAACGGCTCCCTCGCCACGTACTACTGGACCATCACCCCCCGGAACTCGTACACCTACCAGATCTCCTCGTCCGCGAACCCCTTCTCCCCGCAGTTCGCCAACCTCAGCATGGCCCTCTTCGACGGCAACTCGTACAACGAGCGCCTCGTCTTCAACTTTACTCTCGCCAAGAGCGTCGTCCCCTCTGAGGCCATTGCGGCGGATAACAAGGCCGCGACGTGCGTGTACGCCGACACGGCGTTCAGCGCGACGCTGTGGACGCGGAAGAATAGCAGCGTCGGCGCCGGGTCGGCCGCGGCGGACGGGAACGTGACGGCCGTGTCGGACGGGAGCAAGTGGGCTAACTGGCCCGGGCAGATTGAGATTACGCAGATCAAGAGCGGCGGGGGCCCGGAGTGTAAGGATTCTGATGGGAATGCGGTCAGTGTGGCGGCCGGAGAGGGGCAGTGCGAGTGCCGATATGCCAACTTTGGATTGGGGGCTTGAACAAAAGTTGTGTGATCTTTCTCAACTGTGTGCATATGGAGTTGGATAAGGACTGGGCCGGTAGGGACGGATATAGCATTAGCATAGCACGAGATCTCAAAGATACCCTTCGTTTGAACATATCTTCAAGTCCAAAAATTGGTTTGAATGTAGAGTAACAATTCTATCACATGGCGTAGTAGTTTTGTAGTCTGTTCTATCCCAAAACTCCTCTAACACCCAGATCTAAGCCGAAACTCCATCATGGCATCTTGGAAACCTATAAATCAGCTATTCAACATCTTTCCCTCATTAAATACAGCTCGGGCCTGCCGGAGCTCCTATCGCTCTGCACCAGAGGAGGGTACTACCAAGTCCTCAAACGGACCAAGATGCATCTCCAAATCATCAGATGCCACATCGGGGTACGGGTCGTAGTTGTACTTCTCAGTCATTTTCTGACGATAGCTCTTCTCATCCTGGGGAGGCTGCTGTTGCTGCCCTGGTTCGTTGTCAGTTTTGGGGGTCGGCGGTACCAACCCTTTTCTCTGGCCGGGCATCCAGTGCTGCGGCGGTGCTTGTACGGGAGGGAAGGGAGATAGGTATCGGCCAGGTTGCTGCTGCTGGTAAGGGAGAGGAGCAAAGGCGTCTGTGTTGCTGTTGTTGGGTTTCCAATGCGGTGGCTGAGGTTGCTGAGGTTGCTGAGGTTGCTGAGGTAGTTGGGGCTGGAACTGGTTCTGATTCTGATTGTAGTTCTGGTTCGGGTTCATGGGCTGCCATGGTCGTTGTGGCTGCTGCTGCTGCGGCATTGGAGCCGGGAAGGGGTTCACGTAGGGCTGCCACTGTGGAGGAAGAGGCAGTCCTGGAGGGGGGACAGGAAGCCCAGGGATGGGAAGAGGCAGTCCGGGAGGGGGGATGAAAACCGGGGGAGGGTTCGGGTTGGGAGGTTGCCGTTGCTGCTGTGGCTGGCCCTGAACAGGCAAGCCGTTGCGAGGGTTCGCGAACTGCCCGTTTGGCTGGAAAGTTGCTGCGGCCGGGTTGAGACTCGGGCCCCGCTGATGTCCTTGTCCTCCTGGTTGTTGTCCTCCCCGCTGCTGCTGCATTCCTGGCTGCTGCAGTGGCACTTCTTGCTGTAGTACTGGCGGCAGTGGTGCTGGCTCCAGCCTACGAGTCCGAGGATAGCGAATGCGGCTAAAGGTCTGGGGACGATCCTCCTTCTCGATGGGTGTCGCGTCATACAGCTCGACGTCGCGGAAGGCGTCGATGATCATCTGCTGGGGCGGCGGCCGCTGTCTATCGCGGACGAAGTCGAACCCTTCTTGTCTCTGTGGCATGGGATACATCGTGCCTGGATGAATCTGGTTCAGAGTCATCTGCTGTTGTTGCGGTTGCTGCTGCTGCTGCTGCTGCTGCTGCTGCTGCTGCTGCTGACCGCCTTGTTGGATCGTTCCCGGGGCCGGGTTATGGACAGTCTTCAGGCGCAAGACGGTACCCCGCTGCTGGGGGTTGCCATCCTTGCCCGTCCGCTTTCTCTTGTCGCCAGTGCGAACGGGCTCCTCGTCGTCGTCGTCGTCGGTGTCATACTCTTCCCCGTTCTTCGTATGGGGCGGCTGCGGCTGCGGCGGTGGGCCGTCACCGGGGACGCGCGGGCTGCTGAAGAACTGGTTGGCCCATCTCGCGACGTGGTCGTCCGACTCCAGACCATTCTGACTTTGGAGTCGAAAATCGATAATGCCATCGAGGTGGATCAGAGTCGGCCGGGCCGCGGGGTCTTCCACCAGGCACATCGAGACGGTCTTTCTGAGGTTGCCGTCGACGTGACTGAATCTTGGGTCTCCGAGGGCGCTCCCGTACGTCACTTCTCCGCCGAACTTCCACCCGACGACAGGATCTTGGAACTTTGCCCCCGTAATAGCACACCACATCTTCATCACCAAGTTAGCCGTGATCAGAAAGGAGATGCTTAGGGGTTGATACTCACGATGACTCCAACCTGGTAGATGTTGCAGGGCATACCGTAGTTACCAGCAATTGATGGCTTATTGGCTTCGAGGAACATGTTAGATCCGCCGTCGTTGAAAGGCCGAAGTGAGTCCCAGGACCTGTGAAATTGTTCCTAAAAGAGTCAGTATGCCCACGAAAATGGTTTCTGCATGTTTACTCACCGGTGTGTGGTAGCCCGGCTTTCCTAGCGAGCGAGCTCTCCAGAATATTTCCTCCCTGAGAAAAGAAAACTTATGTCAGCAAAGGTTGGCACTTTGAATGAAGGCAAAACTTACGTGAATTCATTCGGCTTTTGATTAGCTTCGTCAAAGAACTTGGCACAGCCAAAGTCCGAGATCTGGATTGAGCGTTAGCTTGTAATCAGTTTGTGACATGTTGTGACATTACCTTGAAGAGCGGCATAGGGCCGTGGGGCTCTAAGCTCACTAGGACTGTACACAAAGTTAGCAATACCATTCACAAAATGATTTGTGACACGCTTACTGTTCTTGGGGTCTAGATCAAAATGAACAGTTTGCTGGGGCTTCTTGGTGCCGGGGATGGACTCTTCAATGGGATAGTTGGGATCCCAGTCAGGGTGATCCCGTCCATAGTTCTCCTTCGGGGGATATCCAATTCCAATAAGCCCCTTGATGACTGCGTAGTTCATGTCAGTATATCGTAAACATGTATCAATGTCCGGGGCTCAACTTACGGCACTTGAACAAAAGCCAGAGAGCCTTATTAGGCCAAGGTCTGCCAGATCGACTGGACTTGTTCAGCCATGTGTGAAGACTCTTTCCGTTGGCATACTCCATCAAGATGAAGCTGCGCTCCCGCTGGACTTTGATGTCCCAATTTTTGTCCCGAGCCTCTGTACTCGATCTGGGCATGTATGGTCTCTTACCCTCGTTTTCGGCGTCTCTCTTGTCGTTGATTTCTTTCGTAAAGTCAAGGATTTGGACAATGTGCTTGGCCCCCTTGAATTTCTAGAGCAACGAGTTAGCAAAGAATATCCGATGTCGTTTGGGACAGACTTACGTTGAGAGCCTTCTGCTCCAGCTTGATCGAGTCATAAGAGGCGGCAGGGCGGGTCTTTTCAATCTTCATCACGCAATCCGTCCTCACGTTGCGGTTGCCCCTGTGTTCGACAAGAGCAGCGATGCCAAAGCCGCCAGCGGCCAAGATCCTCTTGAGGGTGATGCCGTATCCCTTGGCCATTCGGTTTCCGTCGGGGCCATACTGTTGTTGCGCTATCTCCTGGTGGATGTCGTCCATATATTGTCTTCCGGCGTACGGGCTCCTGACTGTGTGCATTGGATTAAACTGACCCAAAGGCTGCGCTACGATGGTGCTGCCATCTTGCGCCTTTACTATGAGGTCTCCCCTGATTCGGGCAGCTTCCAGCCGGGTTCTACGCATTATCATCTGCCTGTTCATCTCTTTCGGATCCGGTGCTGGGGCTTGAGGTGCTGGGGCTTGGAGTGCTGGGCCAGCCATATTGTTGCCCGCCATTGGGTTTCCTTGGTAGTTGGCCATGTTGGTTGTCTGAAAGTGCGATGAAATTTGTCGATGGAGTCAATGTAAGACAGAAAAGGTGTGTAAGCTGGTTGTATTATTGAGTGGATGTTGGATTTTGATATTCATTCTGATGTGAGACTGGACAATATGATATATATACAACGTTGTATAGCTGCCAACTCAACTCGAAGGAAGCCGTACAAAGGAGACATTTTGAGAGTGAGTATACAAAGGCTATTGTTCTTGTCGAAGACATTCTTTATGGATCGAGGATACAAAACCCCAATATCATTGTCCACTTGGAATGATCAATCATTGCAGCCTTTGAACCATCCATTGTTGTCTTCATTCCTTCCAAGTTGCCTCGAATCCTTTGCTGCTGGCCAGTTGTTTTCCAAATCCGGAGGCTGGACAATGACACCTCAACTCAAGTCCGAGTTGCATAAGGGGAGCGTTCTTGTTCGATACGGAAGAAATCGCGATTTAGTTTCAAAGATAAATTTGGATGGAAGTTGTTGACTTGTCGAACTGCAGTCATCGCCGCTTGGCGCCTCTTTGGTTAGAACAAGTAGACCGAAGAAAACAAGTAGGGTGTGTAGTCAGGGCGCGGCGAAGCCAGGCCCACCCGGATGAAATGCCAATGGGGCCAGCTCCGTTGACACCCCACGCGCCCGCGCACGTGGATACCAATCGCTCCGGCAAATGCGCCGCGATGCATGAGTAGAGGCGATGGGAAGTGCGACATTCCGCGTTGGCAGCGGCGTGGCTGCGCTTCGCTAGTCCGGCCGACTTCAGCCTGTGATTTTGATCCCAAAATCTGGCGTGCATGGCTGTTGATCAGAACAGTAGGGTCTTATCGTCTGCAACGGTCTACGACGTAAACTGGCTCCGCGTAGTAGTCGAGCAACAGTTTGGAAGCACATTGACATTTTGACTGACACAATTCTGCAGAGAAGCGTTGGTGATGGAGAAAAGAAGCCAATTAGCCGCGCCGGGTGGTATTTAGGCTAAATGCCATTTAATCGGGTCTCGGCGAAATCATTCTCCACAAAAGCACCTTTCCAGCGGGGCCTGGAGAGAAACAGCGATTGACAGAGACAGCACCTCTGGAAGGCCAGACCAGCAGAGCGGGTACCGTTGGAAAATATGAGGCAACTTCGATCAAGGACACTCCGCGACAGATGATACAGGCATCAATGTCTCACGGAAAGCCCTGTGCAAAAGCGACTACTCCACGCGGTGTTTCCCACGGCCTTGATTGACAAGCCAACTTTGAATTGACAGGTCTGCATCGCGCTTGGAGGGGGTGCACAAGACCCTTCGCGGCAAGAGTACGGTGGTGTTGGACAGCCAGTGGCAGCCCACCAAAGCCGCCAGCATCAGAGTTGAATGACAACCATGCGAGTTTGGGTTACCGTTGCTTCCTCTTGGCTTCCCGCGAAACTTCACAGGGTTCCAGCGACAACGAGGCGACGGGAAGCTTGAACTCCAAATTTACCCCAAATTCGGGTCTTCTTCACGGTCCCCTCAAGGGCTCAGGCTGATTTAAACGCACAAATGGGCGCGTTGCGCTGTGCAGCGGCCACCCCATCTCAGTCATCTCACGTCTCTCTCCACTCCGAGCTGGCCGCCTCTGCTAAAGGTCCGGTGCATTATCTTTGCCTGTTGATATTTATCCATGCCAATCGCTTCCCCAAAGTATCGCCGCGTCGCGGACCGGGTCTGGCAGCCGCCTGAGCCCTCTCTCCAGCGGCCACCCCTGGCTGGTTGGCTCGGCCTGGGGGCAAACCATCTGTGTGTCGACTTTTTCCTATCGGTGCCTTCCCCCGCCGCCAGCCTCTCATGCGTTTAATGAGCCGCCAGTGCTGTACGGTGACGGAACCATAGGCTGTTTGAATCTGGAGACTGGTTGGGGAAAGGCACGAGTTGTCGATGCAGGGGATAGCAGAGGGAGGTGTATCTATAGCTACCATGCTCTGCCGTACCTACAATCCGAGCCAGACCAGTCTTGCCTCGTGTCCGTCTGGTCAATCTGCCTGGCAACCACAGACCCAAGGCACCTGACGTATGTGTGTACCTGTTATAAATACTACTTGCTTTGCCTCCTCTCCATCCCAAGTGCTGCCCTTCTCTCTCCTCCTCTCTCCCAAGTCTTTTCGTGTGCCTCTTGATACCCCCATTCTCCTTCTGGCACCATCTTCCTTTCTCCCAATCAGAACGACAACCAGACGTCACAATGGCTGTCCCCAACATCAAGCTTAACAGCGGCTTTGAGATGCCCCAGGTGGGCTTCGGTCTGTGGAAGGTCGACAACGCTATCGCCGCCGACACCGTCTACGAGGCCATCAAGGCCGGTTACCGTCTCTTCGACGGCGCCTGTGGTAAGTAAACAACACCAGTCTCTTCGTTGCGATCCAGGACACAGGGAGGGGAACAAGCGTTCAATCGCCGCCACGACGACGCAGCCAGAAATGGTACGATCGCGGGAGAAGGCCTAAGGGCAAGAAAGCGTGTCGAAAACACGTTGCTCGCAGTCAGTCGCCCGTGGTGGTGGTGGTGGTCTGCTTGATCCCCTCTATGATTTCTGGAAGCCTGAGTTACCCCTCCTTCACCCCACCAAAAATGATCGGTGCGCATTTCTGCAGAGGCCGATGTTCCCATCAGTGCAATTCCGCCGGAAAGCTCTCCGCAACATCCCTGCACCCCAGCCTAATTCATACCCCTCCCCTGTCAACACTCACTTACACTCGGGGCTCGCCCCCGTCTTCCCCGACATCAATCACATGAACCAAATTTCGGGCCTACATCACACGCATCCGAATCCAAGCGTGTACACAAACGTGATCCTAACGGCGCTTCTTCTCTAGACTATGGCAACGAAGTCGAGTGCGGCCAGGGTGTTGCCCGCGCCATCAAGGAGGGCATCGTCAAGCGCGAGGAGCTCTTCCTCGTCTCCAAGCTCTGGAACACCTTCCACGATGGCGACCGCGTAGAGCCCATCGTCCGCAAGCAGCTTGCCGACTGGGGCATCGACTACTTCGACCTCTACCTCATCCACTTCCCCGTCGCCCTCGAGTACGTCGACCCCTCCGTCAGATACCCTCCCGGCTGGCACTACGACGGCAAGTCCGAGATCCGCCCCTCCAAGGCCTCCATCCAGGAGACCTGGACTGCCATGGAGAGCCTCGTTGCCAGCGGCCTCTCCAAGAGCATCGGTGTCTCCAACTTCCAGGGACAGCTCCTCTACGACCTCCTCCGCTACGCCAAGATCCCCCCTGCCACCCTCCAGATCGAGCACCACCCCTACCTCGTCCAGCCCGACCTCATCAAGCTGGCTGCCAACGAGGGTATCGCCGTTACCGCCTACTCTTCCTTCGGCCCTGCCTCCTTCAAGGAGTTCAACATGGAGCACGCCACCGACTTCGTTCCTCTGTTCGAGGAGCCCACCGTCTCTGAGATTGCCAAGAAGCACGGCAAGACCAACTCTCAGGTCCTCCTCCGCTGGGCCACCCAGCGCGGCCTTGCTGTCATTCCCAAGACCAGCCGCAAGGAGATCCTCGCCCAGAACCTCGACTGCACCAGCTTCGACCTCGAGCAGTCCGAGATTGACAAGATCAGCAGCCTGGACCGCAAGACTCGCTTCAACCAGCCCGCAAACGTAAGCTTCCCTGGGTGTTTCCTCAGTTCAAGGCAAAATTAACACTTAGTAGTACTTCCCCACTGAGAAGCTCTGGATCTTCGGTTAAGTGGTCTGCATATGATGCATTGTCGATCCAAAATAATAATACGTACCTGCAATATTATCAGCACCTGCCTATCAAAGTGGCATGTTAGTAGTCCACAACTGGCGGTGTGCAAGGGAACCATATCGGGTGTTGGTCGAACCACGCACTGTGCGTCGATTGTATCTAGATAGCCGTCTCCCTTCGGCATGACTGTGATCTGCCGTTACAATACAACCAAAGCCGTGACCAAGACAGTCTGTTGCTCCCGCTTGTACAGCATGCTGCAGCGTGTTTTCGCCAATGTCAGAATAGCCGCCCGCCCGTCCTTGAAAATGCTCCCTCCCATGCTCAGCAAACATAATGGTCAAGAGAGAGCGCTCGGTAAAGAGGTATCTCGAGTGAAGAAGAAAGATCCCGATATGCTCATCTGCCCGACCGCCCCAAGGATCTAATCAAACGCCGTTGTAACGCCATGCCGGCCTCGTAAATTCATGCTACAGAGTGAACCAGGCCGCTATGTTCGGACAAAGGCTGCGAAAGTTGGTTAGCAATCTTGGTGTCGACCACTCAACCTGTGATTGCACACTTACTTGCGTCGATCTGGGATAATTGGGGCAGCGCCAGACGGACTTTGTTTCGGTACACAGCCGGGCCTCTTAGTTGCAACGGGTTGCCCTCGAAGTAGACCGTCGTCAGGTGCTCCTTGTCCTTCAGCTCCTTCTCGACCTCGTTAAAGTCGGAGATCTGGTTGTAGCTGGCCCAGAACTCCTCAAGGTTCTTGAGCGGCTTGAGGCCCTTGACGCTTGCGACGGCGTTGTTGGAGATGTCGAGCACGCGCAGCTTCTCGTTCTGCTCAATGCCCTCGAGGGAGGTGAGGGCGTTGTGGGAGATGTACAGCTCCTCAAGGCTGGGCACGTCCTTGAGAGGCGAGAGGTCGCGGATGCGGTTGGACTGGATGCTGAGGAGCCTGAGATTGGGCAGGCCGCCGAGGCCGGTGAGCTCTGTGATTTTGTTCTTTGCGACCCAGAGCTCCTCGAGGTTCTTGAGGGAGTCGAGGTTCTGGAGGACGCGGATGCGGTTTGAGCCGAGCTCGAGGCTGGTGAGGTTGACGAGGCCGTCGAGGTTCTCGATGGTGCCGACCTTGTTGGCAACGAGGAAAAGCTCCTTGAGCTTGGTGAGGTGGTTGACGCGCTTGATGTGCTTGATCTTGTTGAAGCTGAGGTCGAGGCTGGTGAGGTTGGTGAGGTCCTCGAGGCCGCGGATGTGGGAGATGAGGTTGTCGTAGAAATCGAGGTCCTCGAGCGTCGGGGCGAGGGCGGAGAGGCCGTCGATGTCCTGGATGCTGTTCTGGCGGAGGCACAGGCGGACTACTTTTGTGAAGCGCTCGAGGCGGAGGGCTGGGATGGAGGCGACGCGGGCGTGGGAGACGATGAGCTCGTCAGTGTCTAGATCTTCGCCGTCGAGGAGGTCTGTGGGAGGGGGATAATGGGTTAGCCTGTTGAACATTTCTCACGACTTTTTTTTTGCGGCTCCACACGGAGGAGTGAGGGCATCAGCAAACTTGCCTTCATCTGCGGGGAGTTCCTCGCCCGGCACCACGTTCTCGTCGTCAGACTCCGGGTCTGAGAGCACCTCTGGGTTCGCGAGGACGGCGGTCCGCTGTACCCTGAGCTTGCCATCCCATCCTTTGCTATTCCTCATACCAGGGCTGGCCTGGCCATCGTGACGCGGGGAGCCCTCCTCCTCCTCCGGGAGCTCGATGCGCGGCGAATGCCTCGGCGAGTGCTCAGTGGGGGTTTTGGGGTCGACGGAGCCGGGCATGGTGTAGATTGCGCTCGTCTCGTCGCGAATGGGTTGTAGAATTGGTGGTTGTGTAGTTTTCAGCGTCGCTCCTGTGCGGGTCTCGAAGTTGGTCGGTTTTCGAAAATGGCGGGGAAAAATAAAGGATTAGCGGTGATGATGATTTCTCAGCGCAGTCGCGGCGGTTTAAGCGGGGGTTGGAGACGGGAGTTCGGTTGGTAGAAGGGGGGGTTGAGGAAATATGGAGGTCGGGAAGTCGTTCGAGATGGAGGGGTTATGTTGTTGACAGGACGTGCAGAATCAGGATTCCGTGTCGCATGCTGGGATAAGGATGGGAAATCTTGATCTGGCGTCAGTTTGACTGTCAGCCGGGTCCTGGGTCTGTCTGATTTATGTATTATGCCCGCGGGCCTGGAGAGGGGAACAACACATGCATGTGGTGGTACAACTGCGAGTGACTGAGTGAACGCACTGTAAACTGCCCGCAGATTGTGAGGTGATAAGTGACTGGACGGGGATGGGATGGCTGGTGGGACTGGCGCAGCGTCACAGGCCACCAGCACCAGGGACCTTCCGAAGAGACAGCCCAGAACACTGGCAAGGTTTGGGGATCGCTGGTTGGCGGAATGGTTCCAGATCCACGAGGGACGTTTGGCGCTAGAGTATGACGTCCCAATGGGTCTCGTCCTGCGAGAATCACGCCGCGGAAGGGAGCCCAGCAGTACCTTACTACCTATTACCTATTCGCAGGCAGGTAGGTATGTATCATTAGCGGTTTGTCATTTGAATGGAAGCGTCTTCAGGCGACGGCGGGCACTGCGGGGTTGGGCAGGTCACCCGGCCATCAGAGAGGGACATAGAGATGCAGCCACCTTCCATGCTGCTGGGAGCATTCAATGGAAGCCCATTGTCGCTCGAATGGTCCCTGTAACGAAAGACGGTGGGTGCCGTCACAGTGGTTCAGCGCTGTCTCAACTCGCCATCATGTCGGGTTTTGGCACTTTCCCATCCCCTTGACCAGGCAGGATAAAGTGTTCCCCTGTAAACCTTGAAAAAAAAAAGACGGTACAGTCGACGAAAGCATCTTGTCCATCTACCTCAAATCGGGCTGGAATCCTGCGGACCTCATACCTCGAGCCGCCTTCGTTGCTGCCCGCATTGTCTCGCCCATTGTCTCTGGACGGAACGGGCTGCATGCCGACCACATTGGACGAGTCCAGTCGTCTTTGAACACATGCGCGCCATGTCATGACCCTCAGTCCACGACGGACCCTGATTTGCGAATTACCCGGCCCCAATTGAACTGCTGCCGCAACTTTCTGCCGCCGCGCTGCACTCAGAACGATCTTCCATCCTTCCATTCTCAGGGTCCGGCGACACAACCATCACCACACCACGGCCCGACACACGCCTCCATGTCTCGCAAACGGTTGTGATGCATGCCATCCGCCCCTCCTCGATTGGGCATCTCCTGCGCCGTACTCGTCGTCCGCACGCACCTCTCGTCACCTCACCATGGCGAGCCACGTCTCTGACGGGTAGTCTGCCGCTGCCGCCGCTGTCGCGCCTCGGCGTCACCACCCAGAAGAGGCAATTGCATGATGCGTTCCTCTTGCCCCCTCTGTACTTCACCGGTCTTCTGCTCGCCTTATGGACGTGGAAGTGTTTTATGATGGTTGTCTTCCAGAATAAGATCATTTACATGCCAGGACTGCCGCCCACTGCGCGCCGCGAGCGGATCGAGGACTACGACAAACAGTGCTGGGGCGTGCGCTGGGAGGAGAAAAGGGTCCAGGCCGTCGATGGGACGGATCTGGCACTATGCGTGGCCTCGGTGACATCCACTGGCGACGAGAAGACCACGTCGCCCACGGAGCCCCTCGCCGTGCCGTCCATCTACGTCCTCTACTTTCAGGGTCCGCCCCATCCCCTGCTGTCCTCTGCGGGCAGTTAGCAACAAGCATCATAGGCTCACCACGATTGCGATTAGGAAACGCATCGTCCATTCCCCCACGACTGCCGGACCTATCATGGGTCCTGCGGACGCTGCAGCGCAGCAAGCGGCCCGCTCGATATACAATGGTGTGCCTGAGCTACCGCGGTTACTGGAGGTCGAGAGGCCGCCCCTCTGAGAAGGGCATCAACCTGGATGCGCAAGCGGCTCTGCGATGGATTGGGCAGATGCACGAGGATAACGTCGGGCACAGGCAGCAGCCACTAGAGCTGGTGATCTGGGGTCAGAGCATCGGCTCCGGGGTAGCCACGAACCTCGCAGCGTGGGAAGGGTTCCCGCCCACGTTGCGGCTAAGGTCGTTGATCCTGGAGACACCGTTCACATCCGTACGGGACATGTTGGGTGAGCTGTACCCCCAGAAATGGGTGCCGTATCGTCACCTGTGGCCGTTCTTGCGCAACCATCTGGATAGCTTGACCAACATCGCGGGGATTGCCAAGAATCATCAGGTCAGTTCGGGCCAGGACAAGCCTCATGTCACTATAGTGGAAGCTGGGAGGGATGAGCTAGTGCCGGCGGACCACGGCGCGAGGCTGGTCCGGCGCTGCGAGGAGTTCGGGCTACCGGTCGAGAAAAAGACGGTTCGTGGTGCTTTCCACAACGATGCCGTCATCAGACTGGAGGGTCGTCAAGCAGTCGCCGACGCCATTGAGCAGGTCGCGGCTAAAATCTAATTGCGAACATGACACCAAGTGAAGTACTAGGCACAACAGACGTTGTGACAACATCGCGGTATTGATGATCACAACGGGACCATGTGTCATTGAAAGTGGGCAAGACCCTCGATATCTTACCATGATTTCGGATTTCGCCTGTCTCTTGACTCCTCCCGGGTGTCTCGAAGCTGGGAACGTTCCCGAATCTCCCGGCGTAGAGATTTTGAAGAGAATTGTCGTGAATTCGTGATACGGATAGTCAGGGGCATATCAATTTGCGTCGACATCTTCCGGAATGCCGGATCACGTCCGCTGGCAAAGATCGAGCCCGGCCTATGGCGTGCAAAGGTTCGTCACAGCTTCAAGGTTCAGACCCATGTGCCGCGCACGGTTCCGTACCCAAAACTCTCTCAACCTCGACTCCTAGTGACGAAGGAGAAATGAATGGCCCGTTTTGTGTCTTCTGGAAGAAAACTTTGAAGTCGAATTGACCCGTAAAAGGGGAGAATCGTCTCGGCATCTGATAGACGACGAATTTGCCTTCCGTGTAACACAATTCAGGCAGGGGCAAAGCATACGTTTCTTCTTCCAGCTTGGTGATAGGATGGCAGAGCACTGACACTCTCTCGCTGCCTTAACGTGGATCTTTCCAGGCAGCTTCGTCGAGCATCTTCACGGCGTCGGCAGTCCTGTGCTCGCGTCCAGAGGTACTCCTGCGCACGCAAGGCGCTGGGAAGCTACCTCGTCGCCGGAGTCCAGGACCCCAACCACCTAAGATTGGCACGCTGTGCCAAACCGGGCTCTCTGACTCGCTTGGTGTGCAGTTGCACCATCTCATCCCTGCGGAATGGCTTGCTGCTAGCATCCGCCCGGTTCGCACTGCCCGCCAGTGCCCATATCCGGCATGAAAACTGGAGGCAGCCAGCCCGGCGCACGCAAAACCCCCCTGAGTCTGGTCATGTGATACCGCATTTCCTACGTGAGGAGTGCAGGAGCCACAGTCGCGGTGCAGGGGTGGGAAACGCGTCCAATGACCTCCCCCATCACCAGTCGCCTCAGTCCTCGCAAAAAGCAGCAAGGCCTCGGAGGAGAGATGTAGGGGACCGTGCTGGGATGTTATCGGGCTGTATATATAGATTCGTGAGCCCCGTTTCTACCCAAAAATTCTCGTCTCTCTCTTCTCTCTCTCACGGGCGCCTTAGGTAGGTCAGCAATCTCTCTCAAGTCAATCAATCACGACAACCATTTTTCACCCATCTTTTGAATCATTCTCTCTTTTTAACGATCGCTTTTGATTTTTTTGATTTCCCCTACATTTATTTCAACACCTACCATTATCGCTCGGCAACCCCGACCGGTCGGTCATTCACCAGCACAATGTTCGCCAGACGCTATGAACAGCCCCCCTCGCAAAGCCACAGGAGCAGTTTCTCCAAGGGCCACAAGTCGAACAAGTCGACTTCATCATTCAGCAAGACCAGCGGCGTTTCCAAACGCCGCGACTCCCGTGCGACCAGACGGCCCAACACGGCCACTTCATCAAGCACCCATGACACCGAAATGAGCAAGTAAGTATCGGCAGCGATTCACGCTCTTTTCACAGCCTACTGACTCAACGTCTTAACAGCAACCTTACCTCCGCGATCGTGACACTCGTCGTCGGCACCGAACAGCGTCTCTTCGCTGCCCACGAAGACGTCCTCTGCGCATCCCCCTTCTTCCAGGCCGCCCTTAGAGGAGGCAACTTCATCGACGGCTCACCCTCGTCCTCCTCAGCCCCCGCCAGACGCATAGCTCTGCCCGACGAAGAACCCGAGATCTTCTCGTCAGTTCTGGAATATCTCTACAAGGGCGACTACTACCCGCGCCTG
Source organism: Colletotrichum siamense (assembly GCF_013390195.1). Taxonomy (NCBI): domain Eukaryota; kingdom Fungi; phylum Ascomycota; class Sordariomycetes; order Glomerellales; family Glomerellaceae; genus Colletotrichum; species Colletotrichum siamense. The sequence goes on from NW_023501020.1 coordinate 2,407,640, forward strand.
GTGCACAACAAGAGACGCAACTCGTGGGAGATTGAGCAGCTTTCTGAGGACGGCAAGGGCATCGAGTCGACTGTCTATCATCACGGTGTCGACGGTGACTTGCTCAAGGATACCGTTATTTACTGTGCTGCTGAGAAGTACGGGCTTGAGGAGCTGAAGCGTGTTTCTCTGAGAAAGCAAGGTCTTCGTGAGTACTTTCTAACGTGGTCTTGGAGATGTCAATACTAACCACCGCCGCAGAATCCGGCATCCAATGCAGCACCATTCTCTCATCGGCCAGATACGCCTACGCCCACACACCCGACAGCGACTCCAAGCTGCGAGCCCACTACCTCGCTCTGATCATCCGCAGCCGTAGCACTTTCAAGCGGAGCGGCACGATGCAGCTGGAGATGTACAACGGAGGCACCCAGCTGTTCTTCGACCTCTTCGTAGCGCTGTGCAACCACGTTGATGACATCTCGACTGCGTGAGTTGTCCTGATCGATGTTTAAACTTTGCTTTCGTTAACATTCCAACCAGGAACACACCTCGCACCCCGCGCAGCGGCCGCTAGATCACATTCTAACCATCTCATCTCATCTTCCCAACTTTTATCTCATCCTCACCTCATCCAAGGTTTACCAATACCCGCCTCATACCTAATGACTTCACGTTCTCACGCAATCTTGTCTTCATATCTTTTTTCCTTTCTGTTTCGCATGGGTCGATGAAGCTTTTTGATTTGAACAAACAGCAAAACAACATAAACAAAAGTGGCGTTTGAAATCCCGAAAGGAAGGGATCGGTCACGGCGTTGCTGGACGGACATGTATTTCTTTCCATCCTTCTCATTTGTCGCCATGCCTTTTATTTGGATTTGCATTCTCACGAGAAACCCCTGTACAATTATCATTACCGTCTCTCCAGAGGTCGAGGACCCTCTCATAGAAGAAGAGACTCTGGGAACACACATTATTGGGGTAGCGTTGGTGGTTATGTTGAGATCCCGGCAGACGGCCCTCATACGTGGCTGAATTTTGAAAGAGCCGGGCGCGAGGTTCTCTGTCATGATTAGAGCGAAAAGAAAGGCGAAAGAGAGAAAGTCAGATTGCGTTTTCTGCGAGAACGAATTACTTGTAAAATTACCATTCTTCACACTCGCTTTACGTCGTAATCAAACAGGAGTTGATGTGACTGACTGTATTTGCTATATTGAAGTACTCTGCGTATCCACGATTTAATCCTGAATTTGAAGCTATTCCCAAAAGCCATTCAAGTCAAAATTACACTCTATGCCATGGTCTCGGTCTCAGCCCCCTTTTCTCGGCAATTGCAAACATCGAAACAGGCCGACCCAAAACCTCGGTTCCGGCCCCCATACCCCTCCCGTGAACGACCGTGAATGCCCAAGGCAGAGGCCCTCCATTCTCTAAACGAAGACGAACCAACGCCAACCCGCCCACGCCCACATACCCCCCTGACTATCTCGCCCTGGTCAGTCCTTCGGGGAACCAGACACACCCACCCCCGGTTCCTGGCCTGCCGCACCACTTTCCTAGCGTCCGCCGCGTTTCTGCTAGAAGGCTGCCACAGTCGGCGTATTTTATGAAATCCACCTAGACTCGCGTGTGAGTCATATGTCTGATACTACCACCATACACACCACGCTTTCTGGGGGGGATGTGATAGTCAGTGTCACGGAAGGGGACCGGCCCCACTTTGGGTGACCGGCCGCTAACGGATGCAAGCACTTTAAACATACTTGGCTCGGTTGGACTTTTGGTGAGACGTTAGTCACGGCGGAGAGGATGTGCATTACGCCGAGTGGTTGAATTTTCTGTTGTGACAAGTATTCGGGGAGACGGTTCCGTTGGGTTTTTGGTCGGATACGAAACGAGCTATAGGATCACCCTTGTGTCGGGAGGTTTGGTTCGGGCTAGCTGGATGGTTTGAAGTATAACGTACGTGATTGCGAACCATGTTCACGGGCTGGAAAGTTCACGGCGGGCGGGGTTCGTGTCTGAGTGACGGGGAGGGCGATGTCGCTCCGGGGAAGAGGGGACATGGGGCCTGGTGGGAAAAGTGCCCGTATGATGGAAGCGAGTGTCGCGATCACGACTCATCATGCAAACATGAGAGAGAACAGAGTCACAGTCGGGCGAACCGCAGGATTTGCGTCAGTGTTGCCGACCGAGAAAACGGAGTCCAGATAGACTTTTGATGAGTATTCACAGGTCTGCCTCCCTCCACCACAAGGGATCTAACATGCATGACCTATATGCATGACTGCGCCGCTGAGGCTGTTTCCACCACGCCGAGGCGGCCTTTCTGGATTGGAAGGGGTACAAACACCACAAAAGGGTGGGGAAAAACAGCATCGCTGCTTTAAGAGAGATAAGGCCTATGGTCATGTATGTGTCTCCCTTTCCTTCGGCCGGTAGAGTCCGATGCACCTCGTCTGTAGTCTCTGTTCATCCCACTACACCACCGACACCACCCACACACACCCACTACTCATATGCAGACTATACCCCTGTGCCGGGGAAAGCACCGTTCTTGGACAGGACGACGATGCCGCGCTCTCGCGCAATGTAGCCTTTCATGAGATTCTGCATTCGGTGTTAGTGGACCTGGAAATGAGGCGGCATGCCGATGGCCAATAGAAATTGGGTGTGATTGTGAAGGTTTGCTGCCTTGGGCACTCACCGTCACCAACATGATAATGCTGCCTAGCAGGCAGACGACGGGTGACGGTGAGTATAAAACGGCGCGGGATAGACGCATGAGGAATTTGCAGAACTCTTTTCGCCCGACTGGCTCACCGAAAAGCGACGTGTACAGGCAGGCTGCCATCACTAGATGCACGCGGTGCAGGATACAAAAGAATGATGACGCAACATACCTTGTAAATCATGTTGGCCAGCAGGCACTCGACCTCGTCTGGGTCCACAGTCTCTTGACTGCCGAGGCTGATGGCGGCCGCGAACTCAGCGACAGGGACTCTGGTGCGGCGAAGCTGAGCGGCGCCGGGCTCCTTGGCCTCCTCGAAGCCACCGGCGATGAAGACTTTGCGAAGTAGGTTGCGTAGGGCAATATCGCGGCCGCGCTCGAGGGTCAGGTAGATGCGGCGGCGGACGAATTCCTCTTCTCCTTCTTGCAGGGCTAGATCGAAGTTGCGGAGGTCGCCTTTGCGAATGCAGTTAGAGAGCGGCAGGAAGAGCTTCTGCAGGCGGGGGAAGGGCTCGAGAAGTCTGCTGCTTGGGAGTGTGTGCGTTGTGAGGAGGTGGCATGGGATGAGGTAGGTGAGAATCCTCCTGCTTGAAGTTAGCGGTTGTGCTGGGCTAGGACGGTTTGTAATGACTTGCTCTTGGTTGCTCTTGGCGTCTTTATGACACAGGGACCAAGCCTCGGTCAGGTGCTTCTCAGCCTGGATGTTGTCAGCAGTGATTTAAGGACTGCATCATAGCTTCCTTACTTCGACGTAGTTCTCCTCCAAGAAGAACAAAACACCTTCATAGAACTTGAACGTCACCCGTTGGGACTTGGGGAAAGCCTCCAGAGGAGGCATGTCTCCGCGATTTGTTGACAAAGCTTTCAGAATAGTCCTGCTAAGACTGGCAGAGTTGAGCTTGAAATAAGTCTTGAAGAGGAGGTTGATGATGTAGTAGATGGCCCATTTCCTTGAGTCTTCAAGGGGCGCTCTGAGAACTGTCAGTCGAGACATCTCCAAAGAGTTCATACCACCGACCTGTCACTTAGGCACAGCGTGAAAATGCGCTTCAGTTGCTGTTCACAATCACGCAGCTGTTTCTGCTTCTCCAAATCAGGGTCAAAGTCGTCGCCAAGCTCCATCGCGTTGGCGTTCGCATCGGTGTTGTTACGTTCCTCGTCTGAGCTAATGGCAAAAAGTCGCAAGTGCTTGCCGGCGGTGTAGAGACACGGTATCGTCCACGCCTCGAATCCATAGTTCGTATAGCCACGGATGAGGGCGGTGGTAAGCTCCTTCCATGCCTCATAGACCTTGGTCCACGATGATGACTGAGGTCGGTGTTAGTCATTTCCCCATGCAGCAAAGACATGTATCACGGGAGCTCACCCTACCTCCAGCGCTGGAGTCGCCCTCTACCTTGAGAATCTCGCCAATAGCCTTCCAGTATGCTGAATACACTTCAACCCAGCCGTTTGTCTCCTCGTAGT